>NW_027437186.1:33420885-34873385 GCF_033239565.1 Halichoeres trimaculatus | reverse complement strand
CAACTGGCCAAAATTAAAATGTCTGTGTACGCCATCATCGATGTCTATAGAGTTTTCTTGGTATTTAGCCGCTTAATTATGCTAGCTGCGGCAGACCAGTGCAGTTGTTTCAGGAAACATGTCCCAGTTGCAATTGTCAATTCGTTTGCAACCATTTCCTGCGTCTATAGAAGAAAGTTATGTTTTTCAGCAGGGGGAGGCGGATCTTGTCAATCAAAATCCTGCTCGTAAATTACTGTGGGTGAGAGCAGTGTGCTCTTTGGATGAGAGCTCAGCTTGGATATGAGGAGAAGATGTGAGATGACAAGGGATGGGTACCAAATGAGGTATTTTTATGGGTACCAACTGAATCTTGTCAAAAGTACCGGGTACCGATTCACTTAATACCAAACGGTACCATTTTTAGGTACCTAAATGCATCCTTGTGACTGTGAGGGAGTGGAAGAATAGGCAATTTTCCATGCTGGACATGAACACAGCATTGTAAGGTCATATACTGAACAATAAATATATAAAACTGAAAAACGTTTATATCCTATATTAAACAAATTGATATTTTTTACCACATAAACACGAAAAAGTACCGACAATTGGTACCGTTGCGTACCGGTACCGGTATTGGTACCGCATCGTTTCAAATGTGAAAGGTACCCATCCCTAGAAATGACAGAGTCATAGGGAGACGCTGCAAGTCAGAAAAGTTCAGACAGCTCACGCTTCAACTGAGGATGTCGCGGAAATTCAGAGAGAAAGAGCGGCGTGATCATGAGAAAAGACAACGTAGATCATGGGGAGGATCAAAGGATGGATCTTCTTCGTAGGGCTGAGTATCGCCAAGAACCCCACGATTCAATTCGGTTTTGATTCTTTAGGTTGCAATTCGATACCGATTTGATATGATTTAAATGCTTTGATTATCGATTTTCATGCTCCATGTGAACATATGTGGTATGTCACCTCGTGTTTTGGAGCAATAAAACAACCCCAACGTCAGACTTTGAAGCCGAAGGATCTGGCTTTATGCTGCTGCTGCTCCTTTGCTGCCATTTTTTTGTTGTTGGTCTCCGGTGGCCCACGTCCACACATCGCAAAAAACACACAGTCCCCCTCACTTGCCAGGAGATGAATCAATTCAGAGGATTTGCTGAATCGAAATTGAAATGGGGGAGGAAATATTTTGATGCATCGATTCATCGATATTTTTTATCCACCCCTACATCTTAGGTAGTTTTGGTCTTTACATAGTCAGAGAAAACAAGATTACTTGAGTTTTGAAAGATCGTTCAAGATGCTCTGAAAATAGCTAGCAGTTAATTGCGTTCATTTTTTCAACGGGTTAATTTGCGGTGTAATTAATTAATCTAATTAATGGGTTGAAGTGACAGCCCCAGTCTTAATACAAGAAACTTTTCACATGTTCCATTTGCAGATTTTTTTCACTTGTTACAAGCAATTCAGACCTCAATTTGTCTTTAAATAACTTGAAACAAGACATTTTTCTGGACTGGTCAGGTAAATGTGGCTCATATTGAGTCTAAAAATACATTTTATACTGAAAACAAGACAAAAATACTCGCAAAAGTAAGAAATATACAACATTTCAAAGGAATAGCAGCACCAAAGTTAGTTGGGAAATCTGTAATAAATGATTCATTGCCCTTGCAGTGCCTACAAACACACACACACAGCCACACACACACACAGACATAAAGTGTGATTATTCCACAGGGAGACAGGACTGCAGTCTTAAACCTCCAGCAGCAGGCTGAGTGTTTCCTCAGAGTGTGTGTCTGCGTGTGTATGTGTCACAGGCATGTGAGTCAATCCCTTCACTGCGGCAGAAACCTCTGATTCTCTGTCGTTTGTCAGGAACTGATCTCACTGTTTTCCCTCCTCCTGCCTCCTCATGCTCTCTCCTCAGCTCAGATAACACAAACATGAACACTCCCATCACTGATCAATTTATTCCTCCTCTCTGCTGCAGGTGGAGAGATCGATCAGGATACCTGATAGCTCGTTCCTACTCACACATACCGTTATCATGTCATTTATCTTCATTTTAAGACTGTCACAAGTGATTTCGCCGGCCAGCTGCTGAGAATCAAACACTTGTCAGATCAAATATGCGGTGGCATCAGTTTGGAGGGAAGGGCAGTTACTGGCAGTAAAAACAGCCAACCTCTTTAGATTAGAAAGACTTCCACGTTCAGTTTTGTCTTTGATTTGCACATTTATTGACTTTTATTGGGTTTAACAGCTCAAACACGGTGAGGAAGCCAAGTGCCTTTCATTTCTCCACCAAGGATCTGTCAGCTGCCGGTCTTAGTCAGGGGGCCAAGTCTGGGAAGTGCTTCTGTTAAGACTTTTGCGGACATGTCAGGGTACAAGCTACCTTTTTTTTTTTAGTTAGAGGGGACCCACGGGTAAATTTCAAAGATGGTTGTCAAGTTAAAACAACCAAAGTGAAACAAAACTTCCTAAACGAGGGTGAAGCTTGGCTCAACTTTCACTTGCTTTTAAGAACTTGGAGAGCATGGTACAAAGAGAAACACAAGTTAGCTTTCTGCTAACCAGGTATGTGTCAAATACCCGTGATTAGCTTGTGCTAACATGCTAAGTCAGGTGTATGGCTCCTGAAGTCTCTCCCACGAAGAAAAGCGAGGCTACAGGTGGTTGCTGGGCTAGTGAGTGTGTTCAAGTAGCTTCTATCAGAGGCTGTGGGTGTGTGCTGCTGCTGGCACTGAGCCAAGGAGGAGGAGCCTAATTTGTATGTTGTGTTGACTTACAAGTAGCAAAATTTCCTGCAGACCCTACCTTTAAACTTTGTTAAATTAAGAGGTGTGGTTGCTTCCTGCAGCCATAAATGTCCCTCAAGTTTCATTTTTATGTTATATAAACAAAAAATATCGTCTGATAAATTCAAGATAATTATCTTGTGCAGAAAAGTAAATCTTGTAAACTGCAGGTTTGTATTTTGCGCCGACAAGAGGATTTATTGAGGAAGGAAGGTTTCTCTACACAGGTGGCATCTCCTGCACACACACCAGTGTCTCAGTGCGGTATCTTGCAAGCACAGGCTAGTATCCTACATTCAGAGATTATCAGTTTAATATTTTGTATGCGCAGGTTAGTTTCTTGAAATTAAATATGAATTATGACCTTAACTTGATTTTTGAGCTCAAGCTAAAGAGAAGAGACAGAGGAGAAAGTCTCAGGTTAACTTTAAGTCATGAACGTGGTACCAAATGCTGAAAATCTTTAAAAATACTGTAGTAAGAGTTTGATAAAGAGCTTTGTGAGTCTGTTAAGAGTCCCAGGTTCAGGTCTCCATCTCAGACTTTAAAGGAAACTATCCTAATATAACTTTATCGCTCTCTCCTCTCCTGTCTGGCTTCAGTTTTTCATTTTTAACATAAAATCTGCAGCAGCTCATAAAAAGGAGCTTTTTGATTTCAGGAGTACAGGATCAACAGCTGACACGCAGTGTAGGCTACGGTGGCCAGCAGGTGCCAACCTATTAGCAAGAGCAAAAACACAAATGCAAAAGCCACAAAAAGGAATGCAAAAGCCACAAAAGGAATGCAAAAGCCACAAAAAGGAATGCAAAAGCCACAAAAGGAATGCAAAAGCCACATAAGGAATGCAAAAGCAACAACACAAATGCAAAATCTACAACACACATGCAAAAGCCGCAAAACAAATGCAAAAGCCAGAAAAGGAATTCAAAAGCTGCAACAAACCTGCAAAAGCCACAACACAAATGCAAAGCCACATTACAAATGCAAAAGCCACGAAAGGAATGTAAAAGCCACAACACAAGTGCAAAAGCTGCATTGCAACTGCAAAAGCCACAACACAAATAAAAAAGCCACAACACAAATGCAAATCCACAAAAGCCACAAGTGAAATGCAAAAATGACAACACAAATTGCAAAGCCACAATACAAATGCAAAAGCCACAACAAAAATGCAAAAGCGG
This sequence comes from Halichoeres trimaculatus, assembly GCF_033239565.1. NCBI lineage: Eukaryota > Metazoa > Chordata > Actinopteri > Labriformes > Labridae > Halichoeres > Halichoeres trimaculatus. The sequence goes on along the minus strand of NW_027437186.1, from coordinate 34,869,406 downwards.
CAACATAACTGCAAAAGCCACACTAAAAATGCACAAGCCACAAAAGGAATTCAAAAGCCACAACACAAATGCGAAGCCACAAAATGAATGCAAAAGCTACCACACACCTGCAAAAGCCGCAACACAGATGCAAAAGCCACAAAAAGAATGCAAAAACTGCAACACAACTGCAAAAGCCACAGTAAAATGCAAGAGCCACAAAAGGAATGCAAAAGCCACAACACATCTGCAAAAGCAACAACACAGATGCAAAAGCCACAACACACCTTTAAAAGCCATTACATAAATGCAAAAGCCACAAATGGATTGCAAAAGCTACAACACAAATGCAAAAGCCACAACACCATGGAAGTTGAGAGGACAGTTATTCTTATGGACACAGAAAAGTTGTGACAGTAAGTAAATGGTTGTGAAAGACTTGTGAAAACTTGTGAAGTATTTTTTTAACGTTTTTTTTTCCTACAGTGAAGCAAAAAAAAAGATAGAAAAGAAAAAGAAAGACGTAATAGATAAAGTGTCAAATATTTGTGCACAGCTAAAGTCATCCAAATATCACCAGAGACTACATCTGGACTCAGGTTTCAGGCGATGTTGGAAACACTAAAAGCTGTCCTTTGAATGAATCAAGCTGAAACCAGATGTCCAAAAATATATTATATTTTCTAAAATGTCTCTTTATATTGATCTTGTGGAACAGAGCAAGGACAAATAAAGGAGTTTTAAAATGGTTATCAGGGCGGAGCAGCGACCTGTGACTCTCAGGAATAAAACTGTCTCTGTTATAAATATAGACACATATATAATGACTCGGTTAATAGCTCACCTTCAATATCCTCAGGCTCTATTCTCTCTATATCCACCTGAGGCACGTTCAGAATCACTTTGAACCCTGTAACCTCCTCTTACGTGCCTTTCATGTGCTGATAAAGTGGCCCCGGTTACATCAGTCTACCCAGAATGCACTGCTGAAATGAAGTCTGTAGAGATCTGACAGCATCTGAAGACAGAGCGTCTGAATTGAAAGCAGGGCGTGGAAATCAAAAGTCAGTGTGGAGGAGATATTTACATGAAGAGGGGCCTGAGTGATGAGCCAATTACCTCGTAACATCTGCTCTTTCAATTACGGTGTGAAGAGAGAGGGGTTAACAGATAAGGGAAACACACCGATTCAGCTAATGAAGTTTAATATGATCTCTCCCCCTGATTACAGTAGAGCGCTGTGTTTACTGAGGCTCGAATCCTTCAGTGTCAGCTCACACAAATGGAATAAGGCGCACAGTTCACAGCAGATAAACTCTGATGAATACTAATCAAGAGGAAGAAGAGGTGAGAAGAAAACCTCTGTGACTCTGACAGAGAGAGAAGACTCAAACAGTTTCTCATAATCTGCAGCTAAAGGTCCAGCTTCTGCAGAAAACGCATGGTGCAAAACACCATGTTGCTCTGGACCAGGAGTCTGCAACCTTAACTTTCATAGGAGCCAGTTTGCTTCAGCTCAACTGGATTAAAGTCATTTATGAGCCACAAAATCTACTTTATCTTCACAATAAAGACAAAGTGAATACAATTCTAAACAAAGTAAAAAATTAAACAGAAGATGTTTGTGTTTACAAAATTGTATTTTCTTTCTCATTAAAAAAAATGCAAATTAAAAAAACAAAGATAAAAATTAAATAAAATTTGACAATTTTGCAAAATTAAAGCTATTTCAAAAAATTCTTCAAAAATTTTGAATAAGCAAAATTTTCAAAATTAAAAAAAATTAAAAAATGTGCAAAAGTTGCAAAAAATTTAAACATTAGATTTTAAAAAAAATGCCAAAATGTCACACATTTAGAAAAAAATGTAATTACAATGTAATTTCAAAGTTTTGCTACATCTTTAATATGGCCAATTAAAATTTTTTGCAAAAAATGTAGTAAATCATAGAAACATTGAAATTAGCGAAAATTTGATTTTTTTGTATTTGAAAAATGTCAAAAAAAATAAAATTCAGAAAAAATGCAAAAGTTAGAAAAAATTGCAAAAATCTAATTTCAAAATTTTGCTACATTAAAAAAAATATCAAATTCAAATAATTTGCAGAAAATTAAATAAATCAAAGAACTATTGAAATTAACCAATTTTTTTTTTTTAATTGGAAAAATGTTTAAAAAAAAAATGAAATTCAGAAAAATTGCAGAAGGTTCAAAAAATTGCAAAAATGTAGTTTTCAAAAAATTTGCAACATTTTAAAAAATATCAAATTTAAATTATTTGAAAAAAAGTAGTTAATCAAAGACATATTGAAATTACCATAATTTTGATTCTTTTTTTTATTTGAAAAATTTAAAAAAAAAAAAATTAAATTAAGAAAAATTGCAGAAAGTTCCAAAAATTGTACAAATCTCATTTCAAAACTCTGCTACATTTTAAAAAACATCAAATTTAAATAATTTGCAAAAAATGTAGTAAATCAAAAAAATATTGACATTTGCAAACTTTTTTTTTTCTAAATTTAAAAAATGTCAAAAAAAAGGAAATTCAGAAAAAATGCAAAAAGTTCAAAAATTGCACAAATCTAACAGCAAAAAAATGAAAGCTTTTATTGCAAGAGGCTATGCATATTTAATTCAACAAAATTCGAATGCACGATTTAGTCTGTAATCATCAATGCCCTTTGTAAGAGAATCAAAAATTATTTTTTTAAATTATCAAGCTACAAGAAGCCACTGCAAAGGAGTCAAAGAGCCGCATGAGGCTCCAGAGCCACAGGTTGAAGACCCTTGCACTGGGCCCATAGTACACAAGGAGTCAATCAGGAAACAGGCAGCAGAATCCAGAAACAACAGCAGACTCAAAGGAAAGCTGGAACACTGTCATAAATACAAGATGAACTGGCACAGACGAGAGAGTGAGCTAACAAGACCCAGGTGAGGCACATTAAGGTAATCAGGGAAGCAAGAGAAACAAGAGTAAACAACAAAATAAACCAAGAGAAACAAAACAAGAAAAAACAGAAAAGGGGAATTAAAATCACCATACTTCTACAAAAGTTATCACCTCTTAATCTCTCTGTAATCTTTGCAGTTAAATGAGAAACGAACCCAAAGGTATCAAACTGAAATAAGACGAGGAGACTAGCTGTCCGATGCAGACTTAGATAATTAGAATGTCAGAGACGAGAATTTTAAGACTTTAAATTTTGTCAGACTTGCAACAAAAATATTAAAAAGATCCACCGTTTGGTTTTCTCCACAGGTACAGAGATGATTTTAAATGTCAGTGAAACCAGCAGCTTGTGACAGTGTAATAATGTATTTATGCAAATTCCTGCTGTCTCTGACTTTTCTGTGTTATGTTCCTCGCGTCCTGTATTACTGCTTTGGCAGAGCACACAGCAGGTGCAGGTACTTTAAAAATGAGCAGGTACAAAATAATATTTTGTTCACTTGAGCTTATGAGGATGTTTTTCTGCTTTCATTCAGAGCATTGAGGATGACATTACTACAGACACCATCCAGGTTTGCTGCGCTCACATACATAGAATAAAGAGACTCTGAATCACAAACTTAATGGCTGTCCCTAAACTTCTGCAGCTCCTTTGGGATAAAATGAATTAGCTTAATTGGTGGAAGTGGAATCAGACCGTGAAAGCGAATGTCAGAGACAGAGGACGATAAGTTAGATGTTATTCTAAAAAACTCTTAAAGTTTGAACTTCGTGGTGCTCACTCCCCAAAAGAAGAACCCTTCAGTGATCAGACATTAAGTGTTTAACACTAACTTACAACCTGCAGTCAATCAAACATTTAAGGCGGGTTAGCTGTACCTGGGGACGTCTGATAAACTGTGATTTATCTCAGTGTTTGTCGAGGCACGGGACATCCACCTGAACTCTGGGAGCAGCATCACACTCTGCAACATGCAGCCATCAACACCAGGTGCTTTCACAAAAAAACGAGCATCAAAAACATGTGAAAGACCTTAATTACAGTCAAAGTTAAAGTTACCATAAAGTTCATATGAAGCCTAATCCTGTCTTTGCCCCTCTGATTTCAGGTGGTGGACATACTGGTTTGAAAATGTCTGCAGGGATTAAAAAGGTATAATAATAACAATAATAATAAGTCATATAGCACCTTTAAAAAAATAGTTTATAAAGTGCTATACTGCAAAGGAAAAAAAAAAAAAACAGACGTTATTAAAAAAAGAATCCAGGAATTGAATTGTGAGATAATCAAACCCAGATGGCAGGAGAGGGGAACCCTGGCAGCACAAGAACCCAACAACACAGACTGAGACCACGAGGACCAGAGGTAAGACCAAGGCAGTAAAAGACAGGAACAGAAACAAGAAGGATTAAAACTAGGGATGGGTACCTTTCACATTCGAAACAACACAGTTTCGATGCCCCGTATCGATGGCAATCAGTATGGGTACTTAGTGGTCCCAATTTATGGTGTTTTTGTGTATTATGTGGTAGTAAATATTAAATATTAATTTGTTTAATAATTAAATCTCAAAGTTTTTTCAATTTTACATATTAATTCCTCAGTATATAAAGTTGTAATGCCCAGAATGACCAGCATGTAAAATCACCTACTCTTCCACTCCCTCACAGTCACAAAGATGTACCTAAAGGTACATAAACATGGTGACTAAAATTAATATCATAAATTTAATAACTTTGCAAAATTGAAGACATTTTAAAAAGTTGAAAAACTCTTCAAAAATTTTAAAATCTAAATAATATTCAAAATTAAAAAATACAAAATAAATAAAAATGTGCAAAAGTTTGCAAAAATTTAAACATTTAAATTAAAAAAACTGCAAAATGTCATAAATTTGAAAGAAAATAAATAAAAAGTGTAATTTAGAAAATTTGCTACATTTTAAAAAAATATCTAATTTAAATAATTTGAAAATAATGCAGAAATAAAAAAAAATGAAATAAGAAAAACGTTTTCTTTTTTTTCTAAATTTGAAAAATTAAAAAAAAAAAAAAAAAAAAAAAAAAACGGTTTGATTCCCACCTCTGCCAGTGGGCCTTTCTGTGAGGAGTTTGCATGTTCTCCCCCTGCATGCGTGGGTTCTCTCCGCGTGCTCCGGCTTTCTCCCACAATCCAAAAACATGCTCACCAGGTTAATTGCTCACTTTAAATTGTCCGTAAGTGTGAGTGTGTGAGTGAGTGGCTGTCTAAGTGTCAGAAAATGAATGAATGAATGAATAACATGATAAAGAAGTAGAAATGGGGTAAAGGGCACAGGTAAGATGCCATCACATAAAAGGAAGTTGGTTAAAGTGCAGTGAAGAAGAGATTTAAAAAATGAAACTGATTCTGTGAGTCTTACATCCTCGGGCAGCTCGTTCCAAAGACGAGGCGCCGTTATTGGAAAGGTTCTGTCTCCTTTGGTTTGAGGCACAAAAAGGAGTTTTCCACAGACACAGACAGACCTTACAGAGTGTTTGAGATCTTTGGTCGAGCATCATAAAGAAATGAGAGGCACATGAGAGTATGAGCAAACTGCTTTCAATGTGTGTAAATATCCCACAGAGCAGCAGCAGCTCCGTACTGACAGAGCAAAAAGACTCAAGTTTCTACTTTGTCTACATCTAAGAAAATCCCTACGAAGATCTGACACCCACTTTTTTTTCACAGGTGTAGAGCCGACATTCAAACTGCAGTAAAGCCAAAATCTCATTTCCAGGTGTGCCTGTTCATAAACCTGACAGTGTAATATCTCCAGCAGTCAGAGAAATTTCCATGTTTCTGTTTCTGTGTCGTGTTACTGGTTTGGCAGACTGTACAGCAGGCGCAGATCTTTTTAAAATGCAGTGGGAAAAATGTGATTTTGTCCTTTTTATTTAAGCTTTTTTGTTTTTCAGCCCTGTCTCCTTTGCATGAGAAGCAGCTGTAGTAAAAAGATGATACGAACACTGACTGATAATTTTGAATCAGCCCTTAAATCCTGAAACTGTCTTAGATGTTGAACTGGAATGGTACCAAGAAGTTAAAAGAAGACAAAGATGCTCAAAGTGTTTGAGGACAGGACGTCTGAACAATTGAATCTTGTGTGGATCGCTTTATTCTGACTGTAAAAACCTCAGAAAGATCCAACATTAAGCTTTCTGCACAAGTACTGAGCTGTTTTTGGATTGCCACCAAAACAAACATCCAATTTCCAAGCGTCTGTTTTGACAGTGTAATAATACATTTCTGCAAACTCACAGTCACAGAAATTTTCTTTCTTTCCTCACCTTTTCAGTGTGTTGGCAGCTCACACAGCAGGAGTTCAGGTACAGAATAAGATCCAGCTCTTTATGGATTTAAATTTTTCGTTTGAAAGAGAAGTATTGCTTTTTTTGTCCAGAAGTTGTTGTAACATACTCGACAAATGTTTTTTGAGAAAAACCCACTATACCTTGGGCTAACACAGTTATTTTAACTGGACTGGAGCTGGACCAAGAGAGTCAAGGCCTTTCACACCCCGCAGCACAAGTGTCATTGTTATTTTCCTGCAAACACAGCTGTCACTTGTTATACCCGGTGCCCACGTTAAAAAAACAGCAAATGAGCTGTGCCCAGGTTTCCACCCAGGGGTGTGTTGGTCTTTAACTGAGGCACAGCGGCGGCATGTGGCTCTCTTGAGTATGCTAAGTGCTGCATTAGTGAAAGAGAAAGCACAGGAGTTCTCAGTGGGTATCGCTTTGCTTTTATCACACATGGATGCTCGTGTCCTTCCACGCATAAGAAACACCATTTTTCTTTCTGTTTTAATGGGGCTACACTTGGAGGCAGCAGTATTTTCCCCTTTTTATCCAGGGTTCCTACAGCTCAAGCCAAGTTAAATTTAAGACTATTTAAGACTTTTCTGAGGCCATTTGAAATCAAATTTAAGACCAAGTTGACAACAAACCACAACTGAAACAAACAAAACAACAAAATAAAAACACCACATAATGTACCTGGGTGAGAAGCCATTTTAACCCAATGTTAATTTTAAATAAAACATCACTTTTTGTCTTCTTTTTAACCCCACTTTTACAGCTTTATGCCTATTTTGCCCCCCTCATCATTTTTTGGCCACTGTCAGAAACATTTTTGGAATTTTACATGTTTTTTGAAATTTAATATCAAATTTAATTCCCAATTTTGCTGCCAAAGACTATTTTCCTAAGCTGCTGCACATTTTTCCCTTTTTTTTTTTTTTTTTTTTTTTTTTTTTTTTTTTTTTTTGCAATTTCATACGTATTTTGCACCTATTTGTTATCCTTTTTCCACTTTCGTACCATTTTTGCCCAGTTTTTGCAATTTCATCTCTTTTTTTTTTACCTTTATTCATACACTTTGTCCCACTTCTGGACCATTTTTATATTTTTAAGCCCGCTTTTATAACTTTATTCCTATTTTGCCCCCATTTCTTTTTTTTGTACCACTGTCAGAAACATTTTTGGAATTTTTACATGTTTTTTGACACTTAATTTCAAATTTAATTTCCAATTTTGCTGCCATAATCAACTATCCTAAGCCACTTTTGGATATATATATATATTTTTTGGCCAAATTTTCACCTTTTTTTCCCTCTCCAGGCACTGTAGTTAAAACCAAGACATGCGTCTGCTCTGAAAGGTCCTGGAGCAGCCACATCACTGCTTTGTTTTTTCTGCTTTTGTAATTACATGATGTTGCCATGACAGTGAGTCAGTGAATTCTTTTTGAAAAATATATACATTTTGCTAAATATGTTTTTAGTTCAATCTAACATAAATCTTATTGATGTGGTTAAATTTTTAAGACTTTTGAAAATTGGATTTAAGACATTTTAATGCCAATTAAGGCCTTATTTTTAGAATTTTGAATTCAATGCCTTTTAAGACTTTTCAAGGATCCGCGGGAACCCTGTTATCAGAGGTGTTGGTACCATGGCTCTAATGTTAAGAGACGGATACACAGGAATTGTTGCACACAGCCCATAATTTGTGCGGTGTCTGTTTGCAACATGATACAATCTCTGGATGCCAGAAGATGGGAACGAGCTAACTGTTATCTCCTCACACACCTGCTTCACCTCAGTCCTGCTCAGGCCAAATACTCCATGCTCTACACGCCAAATGTGCTCTCACACATGCAGAAACAGACATTCACACACAGGCAGGCTCACACACAGCTGGATGCACCTGACTCTTTACTCTTTAAAGGAATGAGAGCGAACACACCGACTGGTTTGATTCATTATTCTGTTGAAATAAACCCAGGACTTAACCCAACATTGTTGCATCCTGTGTCTCATTTGATGCATATAGAATAGAATAGAAAATACTTTATTTATCCCCGAGGAGAAATTCAGGAGTCACCGCAGCATTTAAGAAAACAAAAGTAAGAAAGAGTATAGAAAGTGCAAAAATGTCCATAAGAAATTAGATGACGACATCACCACTCTCCAGCCCAGCCAGTCTCCACCTCCACAGGGTCCAGGACTGAGCCTCCCCAGCAGTCTGTTCAGTCTCTGTCTCCTGGATCCTGTCTGCTCACAGCAGGCGAAGCTCCTCCGATGTGTCGCGGCGTCCGATGTCAGCTCCGTCAGCCACGTCCGTGAACAGCATGATGCCTCTGGATTAGCACAGCTAGCTCGTCCATCCCCCGGGGCTAGATCCCACGTTCCCAACAACGATGGATGGAAGGACAGGTCCACGTCGTCACCTCCCAGCTCACATCTGAGAACCAGCACATCGTCCTCACCGCCTCCTCCTCAGCTCGAGGGAAATCATCAAGCCCTACACTAGTTAGCATTGACATGCTACAGGCTGCTAACAGCTAATTTCGCATGTAAACAATGCAGCCATGGTTACATGTAGGATCTCCAGACAAACACAGGAGAAAAGTAGTAAAAAATACCGCCAAAGCCACAAAAAGTTTGGTGTCCGTGACCAACAATGAACCATACAAAGTGATGATCCACTCCAAATACAAAGATGAAGAAAAAGAGACGAAAAAATTACAAGAAACGGACACAGACGAGAGAGCTGCTGCAACAGGCAGCTACTTGGGTAGCGCCTAGCAACCGAAACTATATATAACATATATAACAAATAAGAGTAGTCGGACACATCCTGAGTCACTTTGAACCAAGCGCTTCAGACCACATACTTTTAAAGGCTTTAAAGTGATACTCCGGGATGTAACAAGTTGGGTCCTATCACAAGGTTTAAGGCAAAAATTACCCCTACAGCAGTGTTTTTGTCCAGAGCGCACGCACCAAACACCCCCTCCCTGCTCCTCTGCCGGTTTCCTCTGCACTCAGACGGGGCCATATTTTACTTGACCAAAAACACAAATAAACGGACTCCCACCGAAAAAATCTGATATCAGTCTGCATTCACGCTTGTATTACATTACAGACATGTCTCACAGCACCGGGCTGCTAGTAGCGCCACATATAGCCAGCTCCTGACGTACGGCTCAAACTTACAATGTTTGCTTGTTGGCATGCTTCAAACAACAGCACTACGTAACTGTACTGATAAATACCTCACCTCGTTGCACTGTATCTGGCAAAAAGTTGACTTGAAGAAAGAAAATTTGTTCAAGTCCCGCCTGGTGAAAAGTGACATCTTAATGACAGTGTATCTAAGACGGGCCAGAAGGTGGCGCTGCAGTCACATTAAAACAGATCCTCCTCATAGCATCTTCAAACTTTAAAAGATGATCACTCCATTGCTAGGCGCTGCCCAAGTAGCTGCCTGTTGCAGTAGCTCTCTCGTTTTTGTCCGTTTCTTGTAATTTTTTTTGTCTCTTTTTCGTAATCTTTGTATTTGGAGTGGATCATCACTTTGTATGTCTCATTGTTGGTCATGGACACCAAACTTTCTGTGGCTTCAGCGATATTTTTACTACTTTTCTCCTGTGTTTGTCTGGAGATCCTACATGTAACCATGGCTGCATTGTTTACATGTGAAATTAGCTGTTGGCAGCCTGTAGCATGTCAATGCCAACTAGTGTAGGGCTTGATGATTTCCCTCGAGCTGAGGAGGAGGAGGTGAGGACGACGTGCTGGTTCTCGGGTGTGAGCTGGGAGGTGACGACATGGACCTGTCCTTCCATTCATTGTTGTTGGGAACGTGGGATCTATGTCCTGTGGGATGGACGAGCTAGCTGTGCTAACCCAGCGGCATCGTGCTGTTCAGGGACGTGGCTGACAGAGCTGACATCGGACGCCGGCCCCACATTGGAAGAGCTTCACCTGCTGTGAGCAGACAGGATCCAGGAGACAGAGACTGAACAGACTGCTGAAGAAGCTCAGTCCTGGACCCTGTGGAGGTGGAGACTGGCTGGGCTGGAGAGTGGTGGACGAGTGGTGGACAGGATGTCGTCATCTAATTTCTTATGGACTTTATTGAACTTTTAATACACTTTCTTACTTTTGTTTTATCGATTGCTGCTGTGACTCCTGAATTCCCCCTTGGGGATAAATAAAGTATTTTTCTATTCTATTCTATTCTATTTAAAAAGCTTGAATTTCATGTTTCTCACTTCATTCTTTGAATAAAACCTCTGAATAAATCCTACATTATGTGTCCTCACAGGTAAGGAGCTTAATGTTAAGATACTGTGACAGTGTTAAAACATGTTTACGCAAATATCTACAGTCCTACAGATTAACTTTTATTCCTGTCTTCCTGTTTTGTCAAACTGCTTTCAGCGTGTCTACGAGCTGCACAGATCATAAATTTAATGTGAACCCCTTAATGTTTACCTAACTGAAGTTTTTAATGTTTCAAACGACCTGTTTTTGTCTCTGCTGGTTTATCTGAGAGCCAGCTGGAGGTGCATATCCTTTTAAAAAGGGTCTGAACTTTTGTTTTATAACACAGGATCTTATGGCTTTATAAAAGTAAACAGGGCGTTTGAAGCAACCAGCCTACGGAGAGTTATCTCTAAATCTCCCTTAAAGTGTCTTATAAGCAGCTGTGCACTCTTTACCCAGCATCCCCCAGCAGCAGAGAGCTGGAGGAGCTGAAGAACAAGGTCACAACAACAGTTTGTTCCCATTTCCCCCCTGATGGCTGAAGAAGCTGACTTATTTACTGTCGTCTGGCCCTGAGCGCTCCACAGCTCTTCACTGCGTTACTTTAATGCTGCGATTAAGACAAAACTGAGCTGTTTGACATGACGTAAAACCTAATGTGGTGTTCAGCTGCGGGACATAAAGTTTTTCTCCGTGGGAAACGGTTAAGCTGTGCCCATGGCTGTAAAACAAGAGGTGAGTTTTTTTAACTACAGTATCCACAAACAGTTTTCCCCGGCAATGTCGAATAAAAGAAGAAATATGGCTGAGATTGAGAGTAAAACACATACTATAGCTGCTCTTTAAGAGCTGAAACCAGAGACAGGAGTGTCTGCCAAACAAAAAGTGATTTAAAGGGGCTGTGAAGACTACTGGGATCTGTTTGGGTTGTCTGGGATAAAAACTCTGTTTCCCATGAGCCCTATCACCCACTCAGATGTGACTCCTGCCAAAGATGTGTATTTGGTTTGGAGAGCAGATCTTCTTTTTCACTCTACTTTTCTTTGTTCAAGACAACGCGCCAATCAAAATCCTGCTCGTAATCTACTGTGGGTGAGAGCAGTGTGCTCTTTAGACGAGAGCTCAGCATGGATATGAGGAGAAGATGTGAGATGACAGAGACATAGTGAGACACTGCAAGTCAGAAAAGTTCAGGCAGCTCACGCTCATACCGAAGATGTGTCGAGGTAGTTCAGAGAGAAAGAGCGGCGCCATCGTGAGAAAAGACGACGGAGATCATGGAGAGGATTAAAGGATGGAGCGCCCAATGGATGCGACCTAAAAAAGGACATTTTGTCTGTTTTTTTGATCAAAATCAGGAAGAAAGACATGGGAGAAGAGAGTGTTTACATAGTCAGAGAAAACAAGATTAGTTGAGTCTTGAAAGATTGTTCAAGAAGCTTTGATTTGCCACTTGTTTGACTATTTTTGGACAAGGCCGAATTTCAGCTCAATCATGTGTCGTGCCTCGTGTAGTATATGTGGCACAATGAGGAGAGATTGACACCTCACGACGTTTTCCCGATCAACAAATTTGCTGATCGCAAGAAAATCAAACATGTTTCAAATCCTGGTCGCTCCCATAGACTGTAAAAAAATGGACGTCATCTTGCTCGGCTCGAAGTGAGGTCTCCACAAAAACTGCTCCCCCTGGTGGCTGGCTGCAGTAGAGGTTAAAAAATCCATCTCCCCAGTCATTCCAGATGGGCTGTGGTCAAACTTTGAAAAATTAATACACCTGGTAGAAATGTTTCTCACGTCTGATTGTTGTGGTGATTTGAAGATATCATTTGGCTGTCTTGTATTCAAGTCCTCTGTTATGAAAAGTTTTGTTTTCATTAGTTATAAGAGGTCAAAAACAAGGCTTTACGTAACATTTAACGATGATTGATAGTTGTCGTTCTCCTGTATTTTTCGGGGGGATTGTCAAATATGTTGAGAGGTAAAGTCAAAAAGTGATTAGACTCCCGAAAAAAAATTAAAATAAATATTTTTGTCACCCAGCTCCACTCAGATTCCCCCAGAATCTCTCACAGTCTCTACTGTGCTGCCAATGGCTGAGCCACAAACAGTTTAGCTCTTCTAGCCTTTAGCTCGTGCTCTATCACTCTCCTGTTGAGCTTTCTTCTGCTCTGAAAAATCTTTCTGAAAGTCAACTTTCATCTTTAAGCTTCATAACACCAACCATCACTGAGACAGAAACCAAACTGGACACAGAGTTTCCTTGCCTGTGTGAATACCTGAATCTCACCTTTATATTACATTTCGCCTTCCTCCATCCCTCACTGTATTTGTTTCTTATCTCCAACCTTTTCCTTTTCCCTTTTTCTTGCGATGAATCCTTCCTGAGGTCTGGATCCTCTTCTGATGTGATAAATATGAGACGGCTTAAATTTAACGAGTAAATCGTTTTACTGTTGGAACATATTGTTTCCTGAAGAGAGGCAAAGAGAGAGCTCCTCTGCTCTGTGACAGACTGTAAAGTATCTGAATCTCTCGAGTGAGGAAAAAAAAACAACAAAAAACAAAAACTCAATTGGATTCTAAAAATGGGGGGTGGTTGAATTGCCTTTTTGAATTGCAAATCAGTGTGCAGTGTGCACGAATGTGGTGCGTTTCTCGAAAGGGAGGAAATAATAGATGATAAACTGGAACTATCAGGTATCTTCTGGCTGATCTTGAACGGGTGAATTCTGCGTGTTGTACCCGTGTGGGTGCTGCAGATAATCTTGTTTGCGAAAAACGCAGAGACTAAATGCTTCTAAATATAGACTGAATCGTTCCTTCCTCACTATGAGGAGGACAATTGTAATATCTGTCTCAATCTGTCTTTTGTCTCCATTTCTTCACCTCATGTGTCCAAACTCTCCTCCTCCTCCTCCTCCTCCTCCTCCTCCTCCTCCTTCCTGTATGGAGAAACGGATTCTGCAGCTCTGCAGTTGGAGTTGAATCTGCTGACTGCACTATCACTTCACTATCAGCGGCTGTCCCCACTTCAGCTCCCCCGGAGGCAGCAGAATTAATGTGCGACTGAACCCTACACATTTATGGTATTTCAATAAGGTTCAGCTGCAGAGCAGAGCCGTGAGTGACAGCAAGAAGCACTGAGCGGATGCAAACTGGGAAGAGGTATAAATCACAGGGATTAATTGGTCTCTGTGTTTTACTGTAAAGGATGCAAAGTGAAAATGAAACCCTGTGATCATTAAATCTGTTTTATGTCAGAGTAAAGTGAGAGGAACAACAAAGAGAGAACTGGACGGAAAGATGAGAGGGAGGAAGGAAGGAAGGAAGAGAGGAGAGAGCTGTTTTTTCATGTTGCTCTGTCTTTACACTCCCAGTCGTGCTGAAGGAGTCCACATGAGCCTGATGTGCGCTCCTCATTATGCGAGGAGGAGTCCCACAGAGCCGCTTCCCAGCTTCAGGAATGACTGAAGAGGGGGAAGACACCCTGGAGGAGAGGGAAGGTAACACGCCTTTTTCTGGAGGTAATGAAGGTGAAGCCCTCGAGAAAAAAAAGGAAGATGCAAAGAAATCTCTGTTGACCTTTCATGTTTGTTGTTTGTCTGAGGAGGCTTGTTTAGAAAAAAATAAAAAGATATAAAAATGTGGCCGTGATATAGAAATGTGAAACATTTCCAAGTAAGCATTTGCCCATACAACTTTGTAAGCGCCAGGACTAGTTTGTGTAAGACCTAAACAACAAACAGTGGATTGAAAGATGAGTATGAAAGCCAGGCTTAATCCTTCCTTAAAGCTAAGAATAACACACACACACACACACACACACACACACACACACACACACACACACACACACACACTTTGGGGGTATACGGCAGTAGAGACGGTTAAAGCAAAAACACACACACAAACATGCATTTATTATTTAAGCTTCAGTCTCTGCCTTTGAAAATAACACATCCATTATCTCTCCTAACCCATCACAGGGGAGATACAGGAGGACAAACAGAAAGATCAGCACAAAGGTACAAAGCAGGACGGTGACGTGTTTATTAAGCGTGAAATTAACAAATGAATGTGGCAACTTAGTCACTAAGTGTGGTCAAACATACTTGTGCCATTGTGACAGACTTATGAGAACCTCACCTGTCCCTCAGGTGTGTGTGATGCCAGATGATCAGTGGTCAGTTTTCTGCAGTGTTACATGTTGCATAGACATCAGCAAACTGCTTCTGACCAAGGTAGTGTTCTCCATTAGGGGGCGATATGGGTAAAATGTGGCCAAAATTCTATTATTATTATTATTATTATTATTATTATTATTATTATTATTATTATTATAAAATTGTTGTTGTTTTTTGTGGCCCTTATTGTCCTCCGTATGATTTTGCCTTAAAAAATATAATAATAATAATAATAATAATAATAATAATAATAATAATAATAATAATAATAATAATAATAATAATAATAACAAAAATAATAGAGTAATAATAATAATAAAGTTTATTCTTAGTTATTTTTATTTTGTTATTTCTATTTTAATTATATTATCTTATAAAGGCAGAATCATACAGAAGAGAATTAGGGCCACTGGGAAAAAAAATAAAACATCATTTTTTTATTTACTTTTTTCTTTAAGTCCGAATTCTGAAATTAGAGTCAGAAGTCTCAGAAATATAGTCATAAAAAATGTTGATTTTTTTTTTTCTTTCAGTGGCCCTTATCCTCCTTTATAGGAGCATGATCTGGGTTTAATCAGGATTACTTTTCATGTTATGTGGACTATTTTCACCAGCAAAAAAAAATATTTTTAGCTCAAAATGATTCTTATCCTGCATTCGGAACTATTTCTAGTCGCAACTTTTTGTCTTTTATACATCATTTCATAACTATAATCTCATCTTGTGTCCCCTAATCTGATTTTTGAACTCTCACATTTCCACATCCTGATAAATTCACTCATTTAAAGGCGTCAGCTGGAAGACGTGTTGAGTTTTTGCAGAATGTACAGAGCTTAGGAGCCTATGGACAGTCCAGATGTAGATTTGTGAGACGTTACCAGATACACTTTGGTTTTGTTTGTGTACTTGACATAAAATGTAAATGCACACATAATTCAGGACAGGATTTACGTGCCAGAGTTAAAACATTCTAAGATAAAAGCTGAGGATTGTGTGAAACTGGTTTAATGTTTGCAGAGTCTAAACAAAGGGGATCAATTCCAAAGAGGTGAACTGTCCAAGAGGGAGCTGGCAAAAGGGCAGAGTAAGAAATGCAGGCAATGGTCCAAACACACGATTAGGAAGGCTGTAATGACGCTCAAGGACACACAGAGAGAAGAATGGAGAAGAAAACCAGCTTGACCCCCTGACAGGGAGTAACAACCAGGTACCTCAGCATGTATCAGGAAATGTTCTCAGTCTTTCACAGGAGGGACTAATGATACACATCTGACAGGGACCAGTTTGTCCCAGCAGGGAGAGCCCCAACCTCACAGCTTCCAGGCACAGAAACACCAGAAACATCCACGTTTATCCAAAGTGTGGAATAAATCAAAACATGAGAACGAATAAAGAGGCGAATAAGACACAGCAGTGAGACATCCCCCCTCACGAGAGAGGAGACATGCAGGGTTTATATTCACACAGTGAAGTGGTGATGAGACGCGGGGTCGACACAGGACAAGAAGGAAATGAGAGGAGCAGGATGAGAAAGAAGAAAGACAAGGGTAAGCAGAAAATAAACCAGCAAATGACACTGGATTCAACGGATGAAAACAAAAACATGACCTTCGGTAACTTGATGGAGTGTGTCACAGGGTACACTCCAGAAAGGTCGCCAGTTAATCACAGAGCTGACACACAGAGACAAACAACCAGACACACTCACACCTACGGGCTTTCTAAGAGGAACCAAGTAACCTCCACGGGTGATTGAACTGTGGGAGGAAGCTGACGTATCCTGACACAGGAAAACATGGAGGAACTCAACGATATCTGAACCAGGAACCTTTTTACTGCAAGGAACCTGACACAGACACAGATCTTTGAAGCGCAGGAGGAAACCAGAAAACCCTGAGGGACCCCACACACACATCCAAACAGAAGACTTGATATTTTTAACCCTCTTTTTATGACTGATTTGGTGAAATCTGTGCAGAGAAATCCCATCAGGAGCAGGTTTATCTTCTGACAGAGTCCAGCTGGCTTGTATCTGTCAGCGAGGACATTTTTAGCCACTCACAATTTTCAATTTGTGTCTGAGTTGTTCGAAGACATCCAACATAAGTGACCGTACCCGGTGCATGACTTTTAATCTGACTCTTCTGACAGATCTTTACTCACGCTGCCCAATTCAAGGTTTAGGCAGATGAGGCTGGATGAGGTGGGTGTAATTCTGAACATAAATCTCGCCCGGAGCAGCTTTAAAAGCGGGTGAAGGCCATATCATTGAGGGCAGAGCAAGATGAAACATTTTAAAATGTTATCCAAGGCTGCGCTTCGGACCTCTGGTCCATTTAATTTAATGAAGTAGCTGACACTCAGAGAGCCATGTGTTGGTGGCAAAATCTTTCATTCAGAGTGTTTTAATAGAATTTCTACACGCAGGAAATGAATTCTTTGAAAGTCTAACGCTGTTTTGTTTTTGTTTTTTCCCCCCTCTGGTTTACAGCCTCGCTGCTCTCATGGTGTCGTTTTTAAAAAGAGTGAGAGGTGAACAAACCTTTGACATTATCAAAGTGTAAGTAAACAGAAACTCACCACGTGTATTTCGACTGCTCTACGTCAGTGATTCAGTCCCATAAGTGAGTCTGCAAGATAAAAAGCCAAACAGAAAGATCACAATGTTGAGAAAATTGGTAACACTTTACTTGACGCACCTCTGTAAAACACATTTATGAAACATTATAATGCCATTATAGCACTGTACAACACCCATAAATCTTAATAAGTCTGTATAAAAATGTGCTTAACACATTATAGAGCATTTTATAATGCTTATAAGATCAAGTACTATAAACCTATATGACAGATGGTCCCTTGCTAACCAATTTTAGTTGCAAGGATTAAAGGGTATTATGATTATCATAGTTGTTATGAATCAAAACTCTTTAGAATGTCTTATAATCACTGGTATATTATTTATGGGTGTTTATATTGATAGATATAGACCTTTTTTAAGGGGACATATCATGCTGATGCCTGATTTAATACTTACATATAATATAATAAATTTGAAAACAAGACCTTTCACCCCCTGAATTTTCAAAAAATGAGATATTGTATTTTTTCTGATATCCTAGAACGAGATTTGATGCCTCTGAAAATTGGTCATTTCCAGTTGGCCGCGAGATTTCGACCGTTGTGACGACACGAGGATCCTTTCTTTTTATTGGAGTAATCTGATAAAGCAGCTCCTCCTCTGTGATGTCAGTTAGTCACACAACCGCCACCGAGGGATACACCCACCAAAAGCCGAGTATCCCCCCTCAGATGCTGGATGCAGGGACTCTGCTCTGCTGAGCAGCTCGGCTTTACATGGTGAGTTAGTAGTTAAAACACTGTAGTTTTAGCAGACGTCGTAATACTTGTGAGACTGTGATGTTTGCATGCTTGTTCTGACATGCACTGTGAACCTGTAGTAACATAGCAATGAACTGACGGTAGAGACGATCTTTAGACTACACTTTCAGCATGATGGATAAAACAGACAGAAAAGTGAAGGAGCAGGATGGAGCCCTGTTATAGAAATAGTTTATTGGTGAAGTCTGCCTATATTTCCACGTATTAACTATACATGTTACAATGTTACGGTTTGACTCAACACACTGAAGCGTCCTGAGATGATCTGTGTCCAGGTGGATTTTCTTCCTCCTGAGCTGCAGAACCGTCCTGGTCTAACTCGGGGTCCAATACAAAAGGACGTATCCTACACTCTGCCATTTTATTAGTGCTATCAATGCCTTACGGTGAAGTTTTGGCAAACAGCAAACTCGCTCGGTCTGCTCCATTCAATGTGGCGATTTTGTAAATACTGCCATGCTGCAAAAACCGCCCCCTGGCTCTACCCCCTCCGCCCCTCTGATAGAACTGACCCATCAGAGCACAAAGGGCTGTGACGTTGCGAGGTTACTGGAGGTCATTCTCCAAACGGAGCGTTTCAACGAGATCTTCAGAATGGCCTAAACTGAGGATATTGAGAACGCTATTGTGGGGCAATGAAGGAACTAAATGACTTGTACTGAGGGCAGAAATGCTTTACAGGTATCCTAGTCTGGCATAGTGAAAGGGAGAAACAAGCATGATATGTCCCCTTTAATAATTTTATGCTGACAATGAATGGTTGCATAAAAAATCCTGCAGTTTTGGTTGTTGTTGTTTTTTGCATCTGTGCATTTTGTTTGAATTTTACAACTAATGCATAATTTGAATTATCGTCCGTTTTTGCTTCAGTTAAATGAAGATTAAGCAGATGTTTAATGCAGTTTGATGTCAGTTTTTCTGTAGATAAACAAAACCGAGGAGGCTGGTAATTAAATCACAACCATTTCGCCTTCTGTTAACATTAAAACAGACAGCTAACCTACTGTTTAAACAACAATGTTGATTTTAATGCTGGTGGTTATGTGGCATGACATTATAATATCTGTCTTGGTGACTATTCACCCGACCATCAGGATCTCACTAATGTTGTGATAGCTTCTTCATATTGACTCACTGAAATGTAAAATATAGCCTCACTGTATTAAAACAGCCTCTTATAAAACAGCTGTCTCCGGTTTCATAATGCTGTCTTAATTAGAAACTGTCACCCACATATGCCAAAAGTCAAACGCGGGTGGATCTTTAGTTGTTTTAATTATGCAGAGCTATCTTATCCTCTGGTGCTTACAGCAGCATGTGTTTTCTTTATAACCTAACTTTCACAATTACAAAATGCAATTAAGCATATTTCAGTTTGTGCACATTACAAATGGAAAAACACTGCCTGGTGAAGCGTAATATTTCAGCTGCAGACTTCTGCTGAAACAAACCCACTGGACTGTGTGTAAAGTGCTGAATCATGCTTTAATTCCTGCATACTGCTCTTGTTGTTCCCATACATCAAACTCTGCAACAGCAGGCATTGATCAAAAACACAGCACAACAATTATTTTACTGCTGTTGTTATTGAGAACTTTCGATGTTGAGATAACAGGATAGGAAAACATTTGGCTCATATCTTGGTAGAAATTGGCATTGATAAAGCAATTCTGCAAAGAAATTGGGGTATTTATTTGCCCTGCTACATCACAGTTAAACTGCAGGAAATGCATATAGATTGCAGCTCTCTGTGTTGTGATGCACCCTGCTGGTGATGAACAAAAATTACAGATTAAAAAGCAAATTTAAGACTACAACTAAAA
The DNA here is from genome assembly GCF_033239565.1 of Halichoeres trimaculatus. NCBI lineage: Eukaryota > Metazoa > Chordata > Actinopteri > Labriformes > Labridae > Halichoeres > Halichoeres trimaculatus. The sequence goes on along the minus strand of NW_027437186.1, from coordinate 34,849,486 downwards.
GGAAAATCATGTGATATTATTGTGAACATTTTTAATCCATAAGTCTCTACACTTGAAATGTTATTTTACAACAGTTACATTTTTCTTTAATCATTAAATGATGAGTCATTTAAATATACACATCTGTACAGTTTCCAAAAGCTAGATGGCTCTAACATGGCTCTGGATGATCTGGAAGGATTTGGTTTTCTGCTTTTTTATCTTTTTTTTTCTCCTTTTCACTATGCCAGACTAGGATGCCTGTAAAGCATTTCTGCCCTCAGTACAAGTCATTTAGTTCCTTCATTGCCCCACAATAGCGTTCTCAATATCCTCAGTTTAGGCCATTCTGAAGATCTCATTGAAACGCTCCGTTTGGAGAATGACCTCCAGTAACCTCGCAACGTCACAGCCCTTTGTGCTCTGATTGGTCAGTTCTATCAGAGGGGCGGAGGGGGTAGAGCCAGGGGGTGGTTTTTGCAGCATGGCAGTATTTACAAAATCGCCACATTGGATGGAGCAGACTGAGCGAGTTTGCTGTTTGCCAAAACTTCAGCGTAAGGCATTGATAACACTAATAAAATGGCAGAGTGTAGGATACGTCCTTTTGTATTGGACCCCGAGTCAGACCCGGACGGTTCTGCAGCTCAGGAGGAAGAAAATCACCTGGACACAGATCACTGATTTCTAATTTATAATATTATATGTAAGTATTAAATCAGGGATCAGCATGATATGTCCCCTTTAATAGAGTGTTTTCACATGATGTCATCACCTCGAGGTCGACCATGTTGGAGGCACTCAGACAACATAATAGCATTGAGCTCACAATTGTAATTGATTATTGTCACACAAAATGCTAAATTATTGATGCGTTTTTTTGCTTCACTAATCGGTCAGACTGAGGAAAAAAAACATTTCACACGGTTCTCACAACCAAAAAATATGGCAAACCGGGGTGAGTGCTAACAACTGTCCGAAGAACGGAGAACAATGTAGCTAGCTAAGCTCTTTCAGGATTCCCAAGGCAATAATATGTCATTTATCTCAGCATTTGAGTCTGTTCACAGCATTTCTTGTCAGGTAGGTGATGCTTTCTGTCCACAGCTTCTTAAAATCACACTTTAGTAAAAGTGAAAACATTATGGTGGAGTATAACTTTGATTCACAGGTAATTCACGACAATAAATAGCACATAAGTTAAAGTCAATATCTTACAGGGGGATTTTTTAAAGTGCTGGAAAGTGACCCTCTCCCGAATTAACATCATTTATTTCGTGGACCCCCTCTCCCGTGAAAACGTAGTAGCAACTTCAAGATTTCCATACCTTTGGGTAGATGATAAAGATGCTAACTCCTCAGTCTCTCCAGCTTATCAGGTGCTCTTTTTCAAAATATTTCTCTTTTTCTTACTGGCTGAGTCCTTTACTTTAAGTTTTCATGTGCGCCTTGTGTTTTTCCACATGTGTTGGAAGATAACATATCTCAAAGTTATGTTTTACAGCCTATTTCTGTCCATTTAATATTTACGTTTGTGTACCGCCAGTGTTGCCGCGCATCCGGGTAACTGCCCAAATCGTAACGTCAGCGCAAAGTCGCAATAAATGAGCCTACTTGAGCAAAAACTAGTTTTTTTTATGTTTCATACTATTTCATCCAAACAAAAATTTCAAAAGTACCCTAAATTATTCATTTGTTTCGATTCATTTAGTATTTGTTTTAATTACGCACTAAAACTCCTTAAAATCATTAAAAATGTAAACAGTACTTACTGTTTGTATTTTTGTATCCACTTTTTTGTAAATAAAGTTGAAAATGAAAAAAAATGACATCCATAAGCGCCAAAAAACACACATGTGACTTCCGTGTTGTATCATTCTTGCTTGTGATTGGAAGATGCTTTTGGACACGCCCACCACATCCTGTGCATGTCTTTCCCGCGAACAGGATGCTCTCGCGCCGTGCAGCGCTCTAGCAGAGTGCTAGGTGATGCGGAGAGGCTAAGACAGCGCGATTAACTTAAACATTAAGTGTTATTAACTTCCGATATTAACTAGAAACAGACTTTAAACTCACAAACATGGCGAAGCAAAGCTCCCTCTTCAGTTTTTTCGCCAAGTCACCGCCGCCGGTCTCCAAACCGAAGCCGAGTCCCTCTCCGGCCGAGGCAGACCTGCCTTCCTCGGTGCAGAAGTCCAACTCCTCCCCGAAGGAGCAAGCTAAGCAGACCCCGCAAAAACAACCAGCCAAGAACAACACACCGAAAAGTAGCTCAAAACCAGCTAAAGGAGGTTTCGCCAAACTTTTCGGAGATAAAACTCCAGCAGCTAAACAAAGGTATGTTTATATGTGCTAATGCTAGGAGCTGTTTAATTCCTGGAGACATGTTTGTTTCTGCAGCTTTCCTCTCTGTTGGGGATTGACTGTCAGGCCTGGAAGAAGATCGTGTAAAGCTACTTAGAGCAAGCTAACTGACACATGAAACTGATGAGCAATATGCGCTTGTTCGTCTGGGTTGAGTTGAAACTTTCAGTCATACTGCAATCTTAACTTTGACTCCATGTATCCTGCACACCACGAGGTTTTGGTCCGTGCAAAGGCGAAAGCATGACTCCCACTCAGTGTATGTGCAGTTAGCATGACATCAACTAAATGTGCATTGTTTTTAGTGAGCCACGTGGACTTCTTGTTATTTTGAGTTGCAAATTAATGTTGACATGATTGCCTCCAGCTGTGTTGGTGAGACAGTGAAGATGGTTGTTTCATGATCCCCTGATGCAAATAGAGCAATATATATGTCACTGCAGAGGATGTCAAACTTTCAAAATAAAATCACAATCTAAACCTGTGGTTAGATAGAGAAAAAGAAATGTCTGTGATCACAAAAAAAAAAAAACTTGTTGAAATTTGCATCATTACTTACTAATCATTCAGCCAGGGGCGTAGCTACAATTAGGCAAACACAGGCAGTTGCCAGGGGCCCCAAAGCATCTCTTAAAAACTGATTTATAAAGTTCTCTTCAATTGAAAGCATTTCCTTTTTCTAAATCTTACTTCACATGCTTCAAAATACATCAAAAGGCTTAATCTTTAATGATGGTTTCGGGTACTCCCCCTCCCTTCTTATTCAATGGGCTATTCCACGTTACAACACATCTGAAAATTTGATCCAGGAAGAAAGTGGTAAAAAACACTTTTTTTCCCTTTTTTTCTTATTTTCAACCAAGTCGGGAAAAAAACAATGTTGCTCTGAGATCTAAGATAAACATTTAACACTTTTAGGATTTTAAGGACTTTATCTAGCCCAGGAAACAGGATAATTTTCTCAAAATCAAACTTTTTGAGTTGGTGATAAACATTATTGTACAAAATCTCTTTTTTGGATACATAACTCACTGGACAGGGGGTCAAATAAAAATACATTAACTGTAAAATGATAAAACCAAAAAGTATGGTAACTGTAAATATCACCTCTTTCAGTAGATTTTTTCCAGTTTTATGTTGTGCTTGATATTTAAATATTTTTCTTAACCAAATTTCTTTTTTAAATATTTACCTATTGTAATGTTTTTCACTTCATCCTTTCTTGTTTGTTACTGTTACTCTGTAAATTCCCCACTGTGGGACAAATAAGCTGTCAATTGACCATAAAATATTTCAAATCCGGGACAAAGTGGACTAAATTATGGATTCACTTTTTTCTAAATCAAACTAAAGTACAGAACTTGAGGAAATGCATTTAGTTGCGTTAAGTTACCATGTACAAGATTAGCTCTGTCTCATGCCTTGATTCTGGGAAAGAGACAGTGGACCCAGGGAAGGCCAGTCTAGCTCTGAGGAAGATGAGTTACAAGGACATGGAGGGCCCCATTGACTGGGTTTGCATTGGGCCCCCAAACGACTAGATACGCCCCTGCATTCAGCCTAAATAAAACCCCCAAAGTCTTCACTTTAAAGCAATATTCAGAGGATGGTGGTTGTTTATCTTCTCATTATGTATGTAAATTAATGTTTTGGAGTCATAGACAAATTATATTCACATGGTTTGACATGAAAATGTTTCAATGAATATGCATAAGATAAAAAGCCTTATTTACATAAAGTCAGATATAGAATTCAAGAGACTTGTAAACAAAGTATTAATAGATATTGTCAATTTGAGGGGAATTAGATGGTAGATGACCTTATTTTCAGGTTGTTGCACAAAAGAAAATATAAAAGCAACTTGACACAGTGGGTTTTGGCACCAATTTGCAGTTGATTCACCTCCAGCCTGATAGCTTCCATCTGCCTGGTGAAAGAGTAACTAGCATGTTGAAACCAGACCTAACACAGCAATCAGACTTATTTGTATAAAAATTTAGAAAATGTTCTTTGTGTTTTTCTTCAGCAGCCCCACATGCTCATTAAATGCTGGAGCTCTTGTGTGGACAAAGCTGGAGGGGCACCCCTGGTGGCCGTGTATGGTGGTGCCTCAACCCCTGACAGGTCAGCAGATGAGAGGAAGAGGGCGGGACCAGCGCATACATGTTCATTTCTTTGATGAGCCCCCGACCAGAGGATGGGTCAGCACCAGATATGTCAGAGAGTACCAAGGTGGGTACTAAGATAATATTAATTATTGTTAGGCCTGTCACGATAACAAATTTTGCTAGACGATAATTTTCCAAAATATTATTTAGCTGATAAACAATATTATTGTCAATGTTATTTTGATTGTTTTTAGCCATTTTTTCACTGATGTAATTATGATAAATGGGATAATAAAGTGAGTACAACATATCAAAAGCAAGAAACTTTAATTTCTTAAGAGTATTTAACTGTAAGTAAAAGGTCAGGATCTTTTAAATAAAATAAATTAAACAAAAAATATAATTCATTTAACAAACAAGAAAGAGAAAAAAAATACAATGAAAATGAAATTTAGAAAAAAAAATACATGTCAATGGAAATAATTAATACTAATCAAAAATAATAAAACATAGACCCTGTCTCTAAAGAAAAAAGAAAACCAACAATTAAAACTATAGCCTAAATAAAAGGGAGTTTATACAGTTCCTGAATTGTTTGTAACATGTACTTTTTCCCAGTCAATCCGTACTGTCTGTCAAACATTTTTAACATTTCTGGTTTTCAACCGTATTAAAGGGCTGCATTTCTTTGGCAATGTAGCTGTCTTTGAGCGCCCACCATTTGGCGCTTTTATTTCTATTTACTTTACAAACCAAAAGCCTCAGTAAGAGCGGATTGTCAAAGAACAAGGCTCCGCTGCACCTCCCTCTTCTTCTTCTTCTTCGTCGCCACTATTTTCAAACTAATGCAACATTTCAGCTCATTGGTGTTCATGAGCTCACACTTTGTTCATTCTGATAAAAAACAAAATATTCCCACACTGGGACTGTGGCAGGCGGCTTAAGAACCGTATCTTTGGTGCCATCACTCATATTAGCGTGTGTTTCCTCCTTACCCCTCAGGACGCTCGCTTCAGCTCTCTCCGTGTGTACGCACGAGCAGCCCCTTCACCCCAAAGATCGCATTTTTGACAGATGCTCACTCTGCTATAAATATGCTAAATCTGCTATAGAACCTATGCACCCCGATGTTAGGAAAGATAGACGTAGTGAGCCATCTTCTCATTCAGCCTCTTTGCTCGAAAGAGAGGAGGAAAACAAACATGCATGCACATGTCAGTTTATCGAGGCTGGCAAACTTACCGAGGACGTTTTTATTTATCGTTTGGTTAATTAATCTATTGATCATCGTGACAGGCCTAGTTATTGTGTCTTAATAATGTTTTAATCCTCAACAAAGCTACAAGGGTGTGTTTTCACGCTTTACAGGCTCTGACAGCAGTGAAGCTAAATCAGGAGGAGTGTATTTCAGCGGGAAACCTGTGATCCGTCGAGCGATGGAGCTGGCTGATAAAGTGATGCCAGACAGTCCGGAGAAAAGACTGAAGATTCAGCTTTGTATGGATCCATCTGATGACGAAGAGGATGAGGATGAAGAGATGGAGGTTATTTCTCTTTCTCGTTATATTTGATTACTAAAACAATGAGAGACTTAAAAAATCCAATGTAATTTTTTTAGGATATTTTTGGGTGAAACATCTTTTTATTTCAGAGTTCTGGGATTTTTTCACATCTGTGCACATGAAGCCCTCAGATAAAAGCATCAGATTTAAAACAAATAACAGGAATGATGAAATGAGAAACAAGATTTTTAAAAGAAAAAACCTTTTCATGGGATGTTTCTTGCTTTCACAGTAGTTTGTCATGTCAGGGTTATCTTGTATTAATGTTTTGTTTCCCTTTCGTCACTTTCTCAGATTACGAAGTCAACACTGACTGATGAAAGTATCACTGACGAGGATGAGTACAAAAATGAAGAAGTAAAGTCACCGAAGGTCAGTCGACGTTCTACCCGAGCTTCAAAAGATCGAGGGAATAAACCCAAACGTCGGCGAATAATCGTGGCTCCAGACAGCGACGGATCAGGCGAGGAATTCAACCCGGATCAGGCTGCATCCAGCAGTGAAGATGAGGAAGAGGAAGGCACCGTGAGCAGCGAAGAAGAGGAAAAAGATGAGAGCATGGATGAGTCAGAGGCTGGTAGTCCTGTGAAGCCGGCAAAACGCAAACGCCCCTCAGGAAAGTCGTCATCCACAAAAGCAAAGACACCTTCAGCTCCAGCTTTTACACCGAAACGATCTCCTGCAGCTGTCGCAGCCGACACGAAATCTCGCCTTTCTGCTTTTTCTGCTCCTGAAAACTTTGAGAGCCAGACCAATGCATCAGGGGGCAGCGGAGGAGCCACGGTTTGGGACCACGAGAAGCTGGATTGGCTGCAAGAAGGAAGAAGGAAGGACGGGAAGAGGCGTCGACAGTCAGAGGAGGGATACGATCCCGCCAGCCTGTACGTGCCTGAAGACTTCCTGAACAGAACCACTCCTGGGATGCGCCGCTGGTGGCAGCTGAAGTCACAGATGTTTGATACCGTCGTTTTCTACAAAGTGGGAAAGTTCTACGAGCTCTACCACATGGATGCTGTGACCGGCGTCAACGAGCTGGGGCTCACCTTCATGAAGGGGACCTGGGCGCACTCAGGCTTCCCAGAGATCGGCTTCGCTCGCTTCTCAGACGTGCTGGTCCAGAAAGGCTACAAAGTGGCTCGTGTGGAGCAGACGGAGACGCCGGAGATGATGGAAGCTCGCTGTAAGACGATGGTGAGGCCCACGAAGTTCGACAAGGTGGTGAAAAGAGAAGTGTGTCGGATCATCACGAAGGGAACCCAAACGTACAGCGTGCTGGACGGCGCCCCCTCTGAGAGTCAGAGTAAGTTCCTGCTGAGTTTGAAGGAGAAAGCTGAAGACGACGGCTCAGGTCAGTGCCGCACTTACGGAGTCTGCTTCGTGGACACGTCTGTGGGATATTTCCACATCGGGCAGTTCCCAGATGATCGCCACTGCTCACGTCTGCGCACGCTGATCGCTCACTACTCTCCCGCTGAAGTGCTCTTTGAGAAGGGGAACCCGTCCGCCGAAACACGCAAAATATTCAAAGCGTCTTTGTCGTCAGCGCTTCAGGAAGGACTCAACGCGGGCACGCAGTTCTGGGACGCACAGAAGACTCTGAAAACCTTCTCTGAGGAGGATTACTTCAGAGAGTCGGCTGAGAAGGGGAACAGTTTCCTTCCTGCTCTCCTGAAGAAGATGACGTCTGATTCGGACTCTCTGGGCCTCACTCCTAAAGACGGCTACGAGCTGGCTCTGTCGGCTCTGGGTGGATGTATCTTCTACCTGAAGAAGTGTCTGGTGGACCAGGAGCTGCTCTCCATGGCTAACTTTGAGGAGTACATCCCTGTGGATGTGGAGATGGAGAAAGCTTCAGGCCCGGCCAGTTTCTTCGCTCAGACTCGGCAGAGGATGGTCCTCGATGGAGTGACGCTGGCGAACTTGGAGATCTTTCAGAACGGCTCAGGAGGAACAGAAGGGACTCTGCTGGACAGGCTGGACTCCTGCTGTACCCCTTTTGGCAAGCGGCTGTTGAAGCAGTGGCTCTGTGCTCCTCTCTGTAACCCCTCCTCTATAAAGGACCGTCTGGACGCCGTCGAGGACCTGATGGCTGCTCCGGCTCAGACCACGGAGGTGTCAGAGCTCCTGAAGAAGCTGCCAGATCTGGAGCGCCTCCTCAGTAAGATCCACAGCATCGGGACCCCCCTGAAGGGCCAGGATCACCCCGACAGCAGAGCCGTGCTGTACGAGGAGGTCACCTACAGCAAACGTAAGATCGCAGACTTCCTCTCGGCGCTGGAAGGATTCAAAACCATGCAGGAGGTCATTTCCATCCTCGCCCCGGTCGCAAAGGAGTCTGGATCCACGCTGCTCCGCCAAATCCTGACCCTGAAAGGCAACAAAGGCGGCCTCTTCCCTGACCTCTCTGCTGAGCTCCGCCGCTGGGAGACCGCCTTCGACCACCAGAAAGCTCGCAACACAGGCGTCATCACCCCGAAAACCGGCTTCGACCCCGAGTTCGACCAGGCTTTGACCTCCATTAAGAGCTGTGAGCGGGAGCTGCAGGATTACCTGGACCAGCAGAAGAAGAGGCTGGGCTGTAAAAGCCTGACCTACTGGGGGACTGGGCGGAACCGGTACCAGATGGAGGTTCCTGACAGCATCTCGGAGAGGAACATCCCAGAGGAGTACCAGGTGAAGTCTACCAAGAAAGGTGCGAAGCGTTACGTGACGAGGAAGATCGAGCAGCTGTTCTCGGAGCTGCAGAGCTTCGAGGAGAAGAGGGACGCCGCCCTGAAGGACTGCATGAGGAGACTTTTCTACAACTTTGACAAAAACTACAAAGACTGGAAGACCGGCGTGGAGTGCATGGCGGTGCTCGGTAATTCAATCTACAATATTCTTGTTAATTAAATCTTTTGGGTTATTTCTGAAAGCATGCATCAATCAGATGAAATTTCTGCGTTTTCATTTGTCTGATGCTCGGTTGTTTCATTCAGTGTCTTTAAAGAGAAACTCAGTCACAGATCTCTGCACTGAACACATTTCCTGCAGATTGGTCTCATTAATCTCCATTATCTCCGTCGCCTGATGGTGTTCTCTCTCTCAGAGTCTGAATTTTTGCCTCTCATCTCTAATGATTGACGTCCTGTTTCCAGACGTGCTGCTGGCTCTTTCTCGCTACAGTCAGGGCGGAGACGGGCCGATGACCCGTCCACAGGTGGTGCTCCCCGAGAGTGACGATCAGGCCTCGCTCTTCCTCGACCTCACAGGATCCCGCCATCCCTGTGTCACGAAAACCTTCTTCGGGGATGACTTCATCCCTAACGACGTCTTCATCGGCTGCCCTGGAAGCAGCGAGGACAGCGAGGTAACGGGTCACGCCTCCTGTGTCCTGGTCACGGGGCCGAACATGGGTGGAAAGTCGACTCTGATGAGACAGGTGAGACGGTTATAGACGCTAACGGGACAGGTCTGGCCTCTGTCGGCACATTTTGATTCACCTCGCTGCTGTTTTCTCTCAGTGTGGACTCGTGATCATCCTGGCTCAGCTCGGCTGCTACGTTCCCGCTGAGAGCCTCCGCTTTACTCCAGTCGACAGAGTCTTCACTCGGCTTGGAGCCTCAGATCGCATCATGGCAGGTAACATCAAGAGTTTATGTAACGATGCATGAATCAGCTCATGAGAAATAAAGTGTTTTTCTTATTTTTATTCAAAAAAAATCTTATTAGACTCATACCAGCCAAAATAACCTGACAAGACTAAAAAAAAAAACCAAAGATTTACTTAAAATTTTCTTGTATGATGACATTATTCTCACCAGAATGGTAAAATCATTTTACTTTCTGACTTAGGAACTGTGTTATCTAGATCAAGGGTCTACAACCTTTAATGGTTCTTTGACTCCTTTGCAGTGGCTCCTTGTATCTTAATAAAATATTATTTAAATTTTTTTAATAAAACAAAAATTTTGTCTTGCAGAGGGAATTGATGAGTAAAGACATGGACACAAAAAAAAATCATGCATTAACATTTTGTTTAACGAAATCTTCCCCACCTCTCGCATTAAAGCTGTCAATTTTTTTTTGAATTTTTTGATTTTTTTTTTTAAATTAAATATTTGACATTTTTCAAATTAGGAAAAGAAAAAATAATTTTTGGAAGACTGCAAATTTTTGAAATTTTGCAAATAAATATGTTGAATTCCCCCAACCTTTTCCAGAATGTTCAAATTCTGTTTAATGTTTAACAATTTTTTGGGAACTTTTACATTTTTTCTAAATCAGCAAATTTTTGAAATCACAATTTTTCAATTTCTTTTTTAATTTATAAGATTTGCACTATTTGCAATTTTTTATCTAAATTTTTGACACATTTCAAATTTAGAAAATAGAACATATTTTCCAATTTTGCATATTACAAATTTGTTATATTCCTGCAAACTTTTGCAATAAAAAATCCATGTAATATTTTGCTTTTTCTTGTTTTTTTTAATTTTTACATTTTTTTTATCGTTTTTCTTTTCAATTCTTGAAATTACAATTAATCAATTTCTTTTTAAATTTATAAAATTTTGGCAACTTTGAAATTTTAAAATTTTGGGTATTTTTTGCAGAAAAATGTATTTCAAATTTTTAAAAATGTTTTGCAACTCTTTGAAATTTTTAAATTTTGGAAGTTTAAAAAAAAGATTTTTTTTTTTTTTTAATTTTGCGACTTATTGAAATTTAATACATTTCGCAAATTTATGAAGTTTGTTTTACTTATTTTATATTTCCATTTTTTTTATTAATTAAAAAACTAAGACATCACAAGTTCACTTTTATAAACACAAGAAATTCTCATTTAGATTATTATTCACTGGATTTTTACTTTGTTTTCAAATTTTATACACTTTTAGGTCTTTATTGTTATGATAAAGTATATTTTGTGGCCCCTCAATGACTTTAATCCAGGTGAGCTGAGGCAGAATGGCTTTTGTGAAAGTAAAGGTTGCAGACCCCAGATCTGGAGAAAGTATCTAAAAATGATCTTTTATTAGCGGAATCAGCCTTTAAAGACCTGTTTCCTTTGCGCAGGTGAGAGCACCTTCTTCGTGGAGCTGAGTGAGACAGCCAGCATCCTGCATCACGCCACCAAACACTCCCTCGTGCTCCTGGATGAATTAGGTGAGTGTTTTCTGTCAGCGTGGTGAACAGTGAGTGTCTTCAGTTTTTTGTTGTCCTCGTGGCTGCACGTTCTCACGCTGTTTCTCCTCTGCTGTGATCTCTTTGCAGGAAGGGGCACAGCCACATATGACGGCACAGCCATCGCCAGCGCCGTCGTGAAGGAGCTGGCTGAGAAAATCTGCTGCCGCACGCTCTTCTCCACTCATTACCACTCCCTGGTGGAGGACTACGCCAACAACCCTGCTGTGCGGCTGGGCCACATGGTGAGTCCGACAACACAGGAACTCTGTATTCAAAGAAAAGGACGACAGTTTGGAAAGTCTGAGAGTTTATGTGAAGCAGCATCACAGGATTTCTTGTCGACACTTTGGTTAGTCATCCTGAACACCCCACTCTCCTTCTGCTGACGATTTCTCACACAGTTTATGTCCCTGGTTCACAACAAGCTTTGAGGGACCAATTACATTTCAGAGTCTTTGTATCCAGCAATTTACTGTATTACCTGGTTTTTAATGACTGCAGGCCGTTATTTCCACAAATGAGCCACAGTATGAAAAGCAAACTTTAAAAACAAAAGTATGAGCTAAGAAAGTTGTAAAGTGACATGGATCAGAGACACATTTTTAATTTTCAAAGACTGTTTTAAAGTCTTTCTATAATATTCCAGCTTTTACTTTTATGGTTTAAAGACTTTTGTCTTAGGGTCTGCAGGAGTTTTCGCTAATTGTTAGTAAACATTAATTCAAACTGGGCTCCTCCTTGGCTCAGTGCCAGCTGCAGCACACACCCACAGCCTCTGACCATCACTACATGAACACACTCACTAGTCCAGCAACCACCTGTAGCATCACATTTCTAGGTGGGCGAGACTCGAGAGCCATGCTCCTGACTTAACATGTTAAAACAAGCAAACCACAGGTATCTGACACATACATGGTTAGCAGACAGCTAACTCACGTCACTCTTCTTCACGTCCACTATCGTAGCTGCTCTGATTAGCTCCTTCCTCTTGCTAATCAACACGCAAAGTCACTTACACATTTGGTGTGATGTGATATGTTGATGTAACCACACTTACCCTCAACATCCAGGCAGAAGAGGGGGTATGAGGCTGACACATGTATAGAGGCCCAGAGGAGACAGTTGAGCTGGATTATTCCTGTAAAAGTTGACGTTTTATTTTCTAAGAAAATTCTTCAGACTCTGCCTTTATGGTTTTTTTTCATATTGAACACTTTTAAGAAACTTTTTTTTAATTTAGAGCAGTGTTTTTGTTCTTCTGGCACTGTTTTTAGGTATTGAGACCTCTGTATCTACTTATATAAAGACACATTTTTGAAACTTTCCCCATCTGAAAACTGAAAACTGCAGCCGAACACACCAGTATAAAACGCACCTGTTGTCCTCATTGTGGGTGCGCATGTTTACCACAACTTTTAACTGAAGTTCCTACATCTTCAGTTTGACTTCTGAGCAGTTTCTTCACTCTCAAAGCTGATGATTAAAAGGCTCAGACATTCAAACAAAGCATGAAGCTAATGCTAGAGTAAAATGTGTGAGTAAAAAAAAGTAAAATAGTAAACACCTTCTTCAAAGCTGTAACTCTATGGGGCGCCGTTTGTAAAGCAGCACGTGCTAAAAAAAAACAGCAACATTTTGTCACATTTAGCTTCAAACCAAGGGCAAAAAACTGGTGTGATTTTTTTCTAGTGACCTTTTATGACATTTAGAACAATATTTGTCATCTTAGAAAAATCTTAAACAGTTAATTGTAAATATTAAATGTCACACGTAAATGCTAAATATAAATCTGAAAGTTTAATCTAAATCTAAATGTTAAATCTAGATCTAAATGTTGAATCTAAATCTTAATCTAAACGTTAAATCTAAAACTAATTGTTTCATCTAAATGTTAAATCTAAATGTTTAATCTAAATCTAAATGTTAAATCTAAATCTAAACTTTAAATCTAAAACTAAATGTTTAATCCAAATGTTAAATCTAAACGGGTGTGATTTTTTTCTGGTGACCTTTTATGACATTTAGAATAATATTTGTCATCTTAGAAAAATCTTTAATACTTAAATGTAAGTATTAAATATCACACGTAAATGCTAAATTTTTAATCTAAATCTAAATGTTTAATCGAAATGTTAAATCTAAACAGGTGTGATTTTTTTTTTCTAGTGACCCTTTATGACATTTAGAACAGTATTTGTCATCTTAGAAAAATCTTAAATAGTTAAATGTAAATATTAAATGTCACATGTAAATGCTAAATATAAATCTAAAAGTTAAATCTATATGTTAAATCGAAATCTAAATGTTAAATCGAAATGTTTAATCTAAATCTAAATGTGACACGTGACGTGTGACATTTAATATTTACATTTAACTATTTAAGATTTTTTTAGATGACAAATATTGCTCTAAATGTCATAAAAGGTCACTAGAAAAAATCACACCCGTTTTTTGCACATGGTTTGAAGCTTAATGTGATAAAATGTTGCTGTTTTTTTTTAGCATGTGCTGCTTTACAAACGGCGCCCCATGTAACTCAAACTCCTTTTTCTTCAGTAACATGATGCAAAATGTTCAAAATCGTAACTTTTTAACAATCTGAGCTGCAGAAGTGTTTTTATATACTCAGTCTCCTCTGGATTACCGTTTCTGAAATCACCCGATGTGTTTTATTTCACTCTGCACTCGTGTGCTGCTGCTGTCATCAGTGTAATCTCTGCTTTGTGCCTTTAAGGCGTGCATGGTGGAGAATGAGTGCGAGGACCCGAGCCAAGAGACGATCACATTCCTCTACAAGTTCATCTCCGGCGCCTGTCCGAAGAGTTACGGCTTCAACGCTGCCCGGCTCGCCAACCTCCCTGAGGAGGTCATCCAATCAGGACACAGGAAGGCCCGAGAGTTTGAGAAGAGCACCATCAGCCTCCGCCTCTTCAAGTGCGTAGATATTCACCAAACATCCAAAATGAGAAGATTCGATAAATGATTTCATCATCTTTTCTTCCTTTTTTTTTTTTTTAGGAAGCTGTGCCAGTTCGCTGACGACGCCTCACTGGGACACAAACACTTTTCTTCTTTGGTTCAGACACTGAACAGCCTTTAGTTTGTACACACTCTTTTGTTTGTGCTGATTGTTTCCCCAGCACTTGAAAAAAACACTACTGTTATGATCTAATAAAGTTTATTTTTAAAAAATGACAATGTTTCATCTAGGAAATTAAACCCTTTTAATTCACGCTAGCGCCTACATAACGGTTATTGAATACTTCACAATATATTAAGTCTAGATGTTATGATACATGCATACATTTCAGTCTGTATGAGAACCCACAATCACCAGTACACATGAATGGGGAGGAGGGGGGAGGGGCAATGAAACCATATAGCGCTGTATATAGATACTTGTCTCAGCTTCAGTAGAGTAAAAGCATTTTAAATTCTCCAGCAACATTAACAACAAAAATAAAATACACATCGAAAAGGAGCTGTGCTTTCACAGGACGGCGTTGTTTTTCTTTTGGAGACTTAAAGGGAGACGGGATTTCTTTTTACGGAAGAAGGTGAAGACGAGGCTGCGTCTTCGTAAGAAACACGGGTTTGACTGTCCTTAAAAATGCTTCGTACATCACGACATCCTTAAAATCCTCCATTTAGAGATCGATAGGAACAGAAAAGATGCATAGATAATGTAAAATCCAGTGAAATGTCACAGAAACTGCATAAATACACACATTTACGATGTAACTCCCAAACAGAAAAGCAGTGAAGTCTTGTGAAAGCACATTTCAGCATCTATTATTTTCTATATTGCAAATGTAAATGAGTCAACATTGCTGGAGAAAGTGTTTTTAGTGTTTTCCTCTCTTTTCTCTGATCTCTTTCACAGAAAGAAGTTAGATACTGCGACATGTATAATTACAGCAATTCTAGGGTATAATAACCAAAAAATTTAAACACATTTAATAAAATAAAGACATTCAAGTACAGTAAGATTTTTGCATGAAAATACAAAACTACACAAAAAGCATTAAAATCAAATCTCAACAGTTGTCTCGAGGGGAGAAAAAAAAAAAAAAGCTGAAGTGCTAGGTCGTTTTTCTCGTACGTTTTCGTACGAGCGCGTTGGTTGCTCAGTGATGGAAGCATCGTCGAGTTTGGGGCGCGGGAACGTTGTGCCTCTTCGGACTGAGCGATGGGTCTGTACATGACTGCGGGATCCTCTGAACGCAGGAGAGCCTCGTGGCTTTTTGTCCTTCTCTCACTCACAAACCAACACACCCACAAACCCTGAGTCAGCTGCTCTCTCTGCACCGTCCCGCTGAAGTCGTCTTTCTTTTTTTATTTTTTTGTCAAATGGCCGAGAAAAAAGAAAAAGCGAGGCATCCGTAATGAGACTTTTTTCTCTAAATGACTCCGTTTTAGCATATGCACGTCTTTTTAAAGTCACTGTATATGCTCTGTGAACGTGAATCTGGAGTTCCTCCGCTGCACGGCGTAAAGTGTCTGGTGTCCGTCACTGCTCGAGCACACACTGGGGCTCAGTTGTGCTGCAGTGTGTTGGACTCTATAGGAGGAGCCGAGTCGTACAGTGTGTCCGTGTCGTGAGTCGGCTCTCCAGCTAACGTGCAAGGATTCGACAGCGTCCCTGCACCACAGTCACAGAAGAATCTGCAGGAGGAGTTAAACAGAGAGGAGGATGTTAGAGGCACAAAAAGAAAACGAAAGCTTGGTCGACTCTGGTCCATCCCTAAAATTTCACTAACCCTGCATGGAGACCAATCAGGTGCCAGAAACACATTTTTTTGAACAAATTTTTGACACATTTTGGACCATTTCATGTAACTTCCAAAGTAGGAAGAGTTAAAAGAAGTGACTGTGTATGTCAGGGCTATTCTGTCTGGATTTAAAAATCTTAATAGTGGTTTTATGAGATAATAAATTTTGTTGGTATTCAAGCTTCGACTCCAAAAATATCCTTGAATAATTATTTTCCTCCTTGTGACTGTCCCCTGATTGGGCTGTTAAACATTAGGTCGGTGAAGTTGTTTCATCATACGTGTCATCAATTACGTGCTGATGGAAAGCAAATCACACAATCTCCGGCACATGTCCTAAATTTTCAGGATGATAAAATAAGTTACTGCTTTTTAATTTTGTTGTTTTATTCCTTCTCAGCTTAAATAATTTCTGTAAAAATGCAAACTACACTTGTTAAAGAGGGCTTGCTAACAACACCTTAAAGTTGGAATGAGGTCTTAAAACTTTTTGATAGGTTTTTTAAAAAGTATTGAAATCAACCTCAGGATTTCAGCAACAGCTCCAGTTGTCAGACGCAGTCAAACTGTGAATTTTAGCCGCCCTTCAAGAGATCCCTCAGGAAATTTTGTCTGAAATGCGCTCTGCTTCTCAGTGTGGTGCCTTTAACCTGTTCCAGCTGCAAACACATTGTTTTAGTTTTTGAACTTGGTGGTAAAAGCAATCTTTTCAAGTCCACACAGCATCAAACTGAAGATTTTCTCACTGATTTTTCGTTTTAGGGTAGAAAGAGACGTGCTATTTCCACCTGTGTGGGACTGCTGATGTTAACTTTTCAAACACACCTCCTCAATGACACAATGCATTGTGGGTTAGTTGCTAGGTTAAGATAGGAGTTGCTGTTGGAATTTTTATAAGAACATGTCAGTGCTAGTAAAAGATGTTTTTCTCATCTGACCCAAACCCCGAACACTTGGCAGCTGCTTTCAGGCCACTCAAGTAGGGACGGGTACCTTTCACATTTGAAACGATACTGTACCGTGATTCCTGGTGCCTGGCAATCGGTACTGTTATTCAACTGTACAAATTTTCGGTACTTTTTTGTTTGTTATGTGGTAAAAAAAAATTCTTGAACAATAAATTTTTCTTTTTTTTTCTATTTGACATATTTATTCTTCAATATATACACTTGTAATGCTGTGTTCATTTCCAGCATGGAAAATCGCCTTCTCTTCCACTTCCTCTGAGTCACAAGGATGCATTTAGGTACCTAGGTACCTATTGGTTTTACGTGAATCGGTACCCAGTACTTTTGACAGAATTTGGTCGGTACCTATAAGAGTACCTAGTTCAGTACCCATCCCTACACTCAAGGGTTGCTTTTTTGGTCACGTGTCCCACAGGTCGCTAATTGAATAGCTCTGATGTATGTGATTTCAGACGCTGACTATGATTAAATTCACTTTGTTTCTGAGCAGCATTGCTTGTTTTAGTGATGCTTAATTTTAAATTGAGACACTCTAAAGTCCATGCTCTTCACTCGTTTTGTCAGTATTTCTGCACGTTTCCAGAAAGCTTACAGATACGGGCCAAACAGAGCAGTAGAGTGGACAGCGTGGCTTCACCATTTATGATTGTATAAGTTTGTCTGCACATTAGAGACTATGAGGGAATCTGAGTGGAGCCAGGTGAAAAAAATAATATATATTTTTTTCTTTCGAGAGTCTAATCACTTCTTGGCTTTCCCTCCTGACATATTTTATAATCCCCGAAAGAACACACAAGAATGGCAGCTTTCAATCATCGTTAAACGTGACGTAAAACTTTGTTTTTAACCTCTTATAACTAATGAAAACAAAACTTTTCAGAAAAAAGAGGAGTTGAATACAAAACAGCCAAATAATATCTTCAAATCCCAACAATTGGACGTGAGAAACATTTCTACAAAGTGTATCAAATTTACAAAGTTTGACTGCAGTCCATCTGGAATGACTGGGGAGATGGATTTTTTTTTATTTTTTTTTTACCCATACTGCAGCCAGCCACCAGGGGGAGCAGTTTTTGTGGAGACCTCACTTCAAGACGTCTATTTTTTTTTACAGTGTCAGCCTCATTGACTCCCCTCCCCCCTGGTGGATGTATTGGTTAACAGCAGTGTCAACGTAAAGGATGCACCAAAGTATGATAGCAGTGACAGTAACATCGTTTGAAAGAACAGATACACTTTTGTCCGTACAGAGAGGAGAAATGACAGCCAGTCGTATCACTGGTTGGCTGAATAATATTTACCTATCATGTCTGATGAACTCCACGTCGTGTCCCTGGTGACACTTCTTGATGCAGTTCACACAGATGGCGTTTCGGTCTGTTGTGTTACAGGTGTGACACCTGTGGGAACCAGAAGAGTGTGATTACTACAGACGGTGGAGCAGAGAAACAGCTGAGGATGATTCACTCTCCTCTATGAGCACAAACTTGTTTTACCTGTAAAAATCGTGCATTGGGTAGCTGGTGTAACTTGAAATCTTGTACAGGCACTGACCTCTGCTCACCGCCTTCTCAATGGCATCTTGATTGTTCATTATTTTATTATCTGGAACAGAGACAGAGAAAAACAGTTTGTTATGATCATAAAAAAACAGAAATGATAAAGTAAAGAGTTTTTAGTAAGTGAGCACCTTTCATTGTAACGTTGACACCAGACGCCAGAAACAACCCCCCGAAGCGGTTGTTGAAGATCTGGTTGCCCTCTAGAGTTGCTGTCGCGTGATTGGTGATCTCAATACCTGAAAAACAAATAAAAACATAGTTTGTTTGTAATAATTTAAACAAGTATGACAAAGAAATGTTGAATTAAATATTTCTTAAGCATTCGGACCAACAGACCTGCTGCGAAGCCGTCAAATATCCTGTTTTTCCTCAGGACGGGGTGGCTGTTGGTGCTGATGAGAACTCCTGCCTGGGCGTTTCTGAAGATGTCGTTTTCTTCTAACAAACCTGAAGACGAGAAACAGAAAACTTCCTGAAGATTTATCCATGCTTTTTTGGCCAAATGGATGAAAGCTTTTTGCATTTCTTTAATTGTTTTGAGCGTAAACGAAGTGCACGGTTCATCGCTTTGAGATTCCCAGCACCAAACATCCCTACATGAGAAGGAACGGAGAATCTGAAGGTTTCTTCATTCACTCTTTGGAGCGGCAGGATGAAGAAAAAAGTCCTTCAAAATCCTGTTTTATAATATTTCCTCAACAAATTTTTTTAAATTGTTTAACAAAACAGGAATGAGCTCCTCTGAGATCTTGTGATCTCGCTGGGAAAATAGATAAACATGCCCTTCAGAAGAAGCAATTACACTAACTCAATCAATAATAATAACCACTCTTCTACTACAAAGCTTTTCAAGCAAGAGAAAATCTTTTTTTGGGTCAAATACCTCAGACTTAAGCCCTCCACCTGGAAAAAAACAGTGCTTGTCTGTTTTTTTTTAATAGAAAAAGGGTTTTTTCATCAGCAAAGAGGGTTATCATTTAGCTACTCTGAACTAGAAATACCACATTTACAGTCAGAGGTCATCAGTCTGTGGATAATAACATTGATTATCTCTTTCAATCAAAATCCTGCTTGTAAACTACTGTGGGTGAGAGCAATGTGCTCTTTGGATGAGAGCTCAGCATGGATATGAGGAGAAGATGAGAGATGACAGAGGCATAAGCCGCGTTTCCACCAAGCAGTACGGTTTGGTACAGTTATGCCTGATCCTGTTCAAGTTTCCACAGCAAACTGTGCCCTCTTGTGGTAGGCGGGGTGTGAGCTGGATGCTGAAAGCCGCAGCTGTTAAACAATAGCGTGACACCGTAGCAGGACGACACAGTTTACCCCGCTAGTAAATCCAACAAAGAAGAAAAATGCGACACAGTAAACAAAGAGCATTTCGTCCTCTCTGTGATTGTCATGTAGCTCTTTGATACAAAGAACAATCAAGCTTTGTTTCAGAGAAGTCTGTGTGCAGCCGCTGTCGGGGTAAGTGACGATTCTTTCGATTAATCAACGGTCTGCAGTGTTGTAGCTCCACCTTCCGAGAGCGGATCGGTTCAGACTGGCGCTCATACGAAAGGGTCCCAAAAAATGGGACGGCTCGTCTCGGTTATTTGGGGATCTGTCCCAGGATAAGTCAGAGGAAACGCCACAAAATGTGCGCCTTACCGAGAAGAACCAAACCGGTCTGTAGTGAAACCCTGCAACTGAGGGTGTGTTGCGTTCAGAGGGAAAGAGCGGCGCCATCGTGAGAAAAGACGACAGAGATCATGGAGAGGATCAAAGGATGGAGTGACCGGGATGAACACAATCAAAAAAAGTATGTTCTGTCTGATTTTCGGATCAAAAACAGGAAGACAGACATGAAAGAAGACAGTCTACTCTTCTTAGGTAGTTTTGGTGTTTACATGTTCATAGAAAACAATATCATGTGGGTCTTGAAAGTGATTGTTCGGGCTGCTCTGAAAATGGCGGCAGCTGATGAGTTAATATGACTCTTGAGAAACACATTTGTTTCTTTATTAGGTTTTGTTTTGGATAGACAAGGAGCTGGATTCAGGACTTAGTTGATGAATCTCCAGTTTTTGTCCTTTCATCATGAAAGCTTCTGCGTGAATATGTATAATATTCATATATTTGTACTTAATACAGAGCTCCTACAGCTTAGGGCAAGTTAAACTCAAGACTTTTAACATTATTTAAAGCCATTTGAAATGAAAATGAAAAAACATCACATCAACTACACAGGGTTAGGGACAATTAATTGAGTCCCGGCTGCAACCACATCAAAGTTTGTTGGTTTTGCTGTCTTGATTGCGTGATGTTCCCATTAGTCACTTGGTAAATTACTCATTTATTTTGAGATTTAGTACTATTTACAACAAACTAACATGTGTTGACATTTTTAAAACGTTTAAAGATGAATTTAAGACATTTTAAGACCATCTAAGGCCTTGGTTTCAGATTCATGAGTTCAATGCCTTTTAAGACTTTTTAATTATCTGCAGGAACTCTGTAATACTCCCAAATATGTTAATGTTTCACATGGATTCACACAACAAACAAATTGTTTGGGGATCAAAGTGGCTGAATTACCTCGTCCTCCGTTGAATATACAGATGCCGCCATCTCGCCCATCGTGGATCTTGTTCCTCCGCAGAGTTGGGTTACTGTCCGTCTTTATCCAAACTCCTGCCATGGCGTTGTCAAAGATCTCGTTGTCCTCAATAAAGCCTAAGCCTGAAAAACAGAGAACCATGGTGAATGATCTGGACGAAAGAAGAAATTCAGGAGACATCTTCAGAAGTAAAAAACAGTTGAATTCAAACTGCTTCTTACCGGAGTTGTAAACCAAAATGCCTCCGTTCTGACCTCCCCAGATCTTATTCCTCCGGATTTTGGGATTGCTGCCAGTCCTGTCAGAGAGAGGACACACATGAGGACACGCTCTCCTCTGCTTCACCAAAACTCAGTGCAATAAAAACAGAAGAGACTGTTCTGATCCTGTAATTCTGAACAAACCTTATCTGAACTCCAGAGTACATGTGATTGTAGATGTCGTTGTCCTCCAACACACCGTGGCCGTTGTCGTAGAAGTAAACCCCGACCTGTTTGAAGACAAGGGTGAAAGAAAATTAATTCATGCACAAAAATTTCATCATTGCATTTACTGAAACACAACATGTTGCCACAAAATGAATTTTGCAATTGTTAAGCAAACAAACTTAATTTAGTCCAAGCAGTAGTTTGGCTGTGAGGGAGATTTGTTTCTCCTGACGCAGTGAGAGGTCACTTTTTCCCCACAGCCATTCTGAAAATAAACGCGCATACACCTTTAAGGCCAGTAGCACCCAGTCAGTAACATGAAGTAAACATTTAGAGGCCTGTAACATCGATAGCCCAATGAGCAAAGTGACGAATTAGAGGAGGAAGCGTCTATGGTCAAACCTCAAAACCTAAAACATGATACAACCAATTTTATAACAAAAGTAGTGGCATCAAAATAAACATTTTGAGGCAAACTGAAACTGTAGTTTGCAGACTATAAGCCACAAAATTTTTCACATGCTTTGAACCCTGCAGCTCAAACAATAGTGCAGCTAAATTATTGCTCGTTGCATCAAAACCAATAAATTTCTCGATTATTTTCGTCCAGAAAAGTGTGAGTTTTGCCGAGCTTTGACAGAGTTTAGGCATGAATAGCCAGCGTCTGACGGAGCGGCCGCTGTCATGTCAGCAGGTGTTTCTGCGGATGGAAAAGCAGAAACAAGTGTTGTGCTAGTTTGCTATAAGTTTGTTTTCATTTTTTTTGGTCTAATAAACATGTAGCTACAAAATGCCTTTGATAGACTCTCAACATCATGTCGTTCTGTTGGGACAGGTTGTTGTTTTTACTCCTTGTGAGTTATTAGATGATAAATATCTTTAAACAGCATAAAATTGTTTTGTTTATTGTTATTAATTGTTTATTTGTTTTTTGGTCGTGGTTCAGGCTCTGAGTCTGAACCCTCATTCTTCATTCTTCAGTCAAAATCACTGCCCCGTTCTGTCAGTATCTGTGTGTAAGTCTGTTTGGTGTCCGAAAAAAACACAATAGCGTCAGAAAAATCGACTGCTCTACCTCTTTAATAATATTACTGTTATAATTATTATTACATATTCCTCTATGTCATTGTAAAAACATCACCTTCCAACCTTAGCAGCTATTTGCACATTTCTTACTTTCAGTCAACAAATCCAAGTTAATGTTGTATTTAATTTTTCTTTTTAAACCTAGTAGTGATGTTAATTTTTGATGTGTTGTTTGCGTTTATACCTCTCACAATCTTTATTGTTGTATCTTATTGTTACTAGAGTGCTAATCTATATATTTCATTTTATTCTCTTTTTTGTTGTTGTTGTTTTTGGCCACTGCTGCTGTTAACACAACAGTTTCCCAGTTTGGAATCAATAGAGTACACTATATTACCAAAAGTATTCGCTCACCTGCCTTGACTCACAAATGAACTTAAGTGCCATCCCATTCCTAACCCATAGGTTTCAATATAACGTCAGTCCACTTTTTGCAGCTATTGCAGCTTCAACTCTTCTGGGGAGGCTGTCCACAAGGTTGAGGAGTGTGTTCATAGGATTTTTTGACCATTCTTCTAAAATGTCTTTATGGACCTTGCTTTGTGCACTGTGCACAGTCTAGTTGGAAGAGGAAGGGGCCCGCTCCTGACTGTTCCCACAAGTTTGGGAGCATGGAATTGTCCAAAATGTTTTGGTATCCTGAAGATTTAAAGTTCCTTTCACTGGCACTAAGGAGCCAAGCCCAACTCCTGAGGAACAACCCCACACCATAATTCCTCCTCCACCAAATTTCACACTTGGCATAATGCAGTCCGAAACCAACTTTCTCCTGGCAACTTCCAAACCCAGGCTCGTCCATGAGATTGCCAGATGGAGAAGCGTGATTCATCACTCCAGAGAACACGTCACCACTGCTCTAGAGTCCGGTTGCGGCGTGCTTTACACCACTGCACCCGATGCTTTGCATTGCACTTGGTGATGAATGGCTTGGATGCAGCTGCTCGGCCATGGACACCCACTCCATGAAGCTCTCTGCAAACTGTACTTGGGCTAACCTGAAGGCCACATGAAGCTTGGAGCTCTGTAGAAATTGACTGTGCAGAAAGTCTGGGACCTCTTTGCACTATGCGCCTCAGCATCCGCTGACCCCTCTCCGTCACATGGCCTACCACTTCGTGGCTGAGTTGCTGTTGTTCCCAAACTTTTCCATTTTCTTATAATAAAGCTGACAGGTGACTGTGGAATATTTAGGAGTGAGGAAATTTCATGACTGGATTTGTTGCACAGGTGGCATCCTTCGACAGTTCCTCGCTGGAAATCACTGAGCTCTGAGAGCGGCTCATTCCTTCACAAATGTTTGTAAAAACAGTCGGCATGCCTAGGTGCTGGATTTTATACACCTGTGGCCAGGCCGGGTGATTACGACACCTGATAATGATCATTTGGGTGAGTGAGCGAATACTTTTGGTATATATTGTCATTCCATTCTATTCTATAGACAACCTTGCAGGCTTCAGAAAATATACAGAACATACAAGCTAGTAATGTTAACTTTAACAAATTTATTGGCGTCCAAAATATAATGAGTTAATTGCTCACTCTTTTATAATAAAATGCAAAAAGTCATCTTTTGTCCGTTGATATTCTTCATTTCTCAGACCCAGTTTGCTCACCAGTATCGTCACTTTAAGCTTGAAATGGGACAAGCTGCTCCTCTAAAAGCACATTTTGAATTATGAAAACATGAATCCGTTCTTACATCTGATCTGAGGATTCATGAGACTTTTACTAAACGCTTATTTCTTCTCCTTAAACTTGAGACCTCACCTGCTTCCCACTGTGTATCCTGTTCCTCCGCAGCACTGGCGTACTGCCCGTCGTCACCCACACACCTGCCAGCGTGTTGCTGTACACCTCGTTCTCCTCGATGACGCCCTGACCTTTTTCATGCTGAGGAATTAGAAAAAAAGAAACACACACACACACACACACACGCCACCATGAGTCCCTGTGATGTTTGCAGCAGAAGAAAGACGGTGAGTTTGATAAATCTGAAAACACTGACCACGTAAATGCCTCCGTGTTGTCCGTCATGGATCTTGTTGTGTCTGACGATGGGGCAGCTGTTCGTCCGGATCTGAATTCCTGCCAAGGCGTTACCGTAGATGTCGTTTCCTTCGATGAGGCCTCGACCGTCCCCGAAAATATAAACACCACCTTGGTTCCCGTTAAAAATGGCGTTCCCCCTGCAGAAGACAGAAACACAAACTTAACACAAGGCACATTAAAGCTGGAAGTGATTGTGAAAGCCTTTCAATTTGACCGACCTTATTGTGGGGTCGCTGTTTGACGTGATCCAGACCCCGGCAAAGTTATTTGCATAGATCTTGTTTTCGATGAACTGTCCCCGGCCTTTTTCGTGCACGTAGATCCCTCCTGTCTGACCGTGGTGGATCTCACATCGAACCACAGTTGGATTGGCGTACGCCTTCACCTCGAAGCCGGCGATACGGTTCCTATGGATGTTACAGCTCTCGAAGTAACCCTGGAAACGGACAAAGTGTTTATTAAACACACTAAAAGAGCTGATCAATCAAAATAAAAGAGTGTAAAACAGTTCATTTGTAGCTTACCATGCCGTGGTCGAACGTGAAAACCCCCACATCTCTGCCGTGATGGATGTGGTTACGCCTGATGATCGGGTTGCCATGGTTTTTCACCCAGATCCCAGCGAGAGCGTTATTTGAGATCTCGTTGTCCTCGTATATTCCCTGAGCAAAGAATCACGTTTAAGGAGGTCAGACTTTCTTATGTTTTCAAACCCTCAGGTGCACGTTTTCATAGGTGGAAGCTGCTGATTACCTGCGCATGATCCGTGATGTAGAGACCGACATTTTCACAGTCACTAATGTTGCAGTGCTTGATCGTGGGACAAGCACCCTGGCCGCTGACGCACACCGCCGACCCCACTGAAACAAAAAGTGCACACGCTTGTACATCTTTATCTTTTTCAAAGAGCAACTTCAGTCAAACATGTAACATGTTGAGAACATGAACTCCAAAGCCGATCGCCAAATCACCATCACAGAAGAGTCTCATTGGATAATCTTGTTTTTCAGTTAGTGGCAAAGAAATCCATTTGGGAGCCAAAGTGAGGGTACTAAATTAAACCCCATTTCAACCAAGTGGTTCAGTTCGGTTCATCTCAGCGTTTCCACTGACTAATCCCGGGACAGATCCTCAAAGAACCGAGACGGGTCATCCCACTTTTTGCCTTCTCTGAAACAAAGCTTGATTGTGAATTGTAACAAAGAGCCACATGCCAATCACATAGAAGATGAATTGCTGGATGTCCTCATCGCTGCTCTTTTTTTACCGTTTCGCGTTTTTCTTCTTCGTTGGATTTATTAGCGGAGTACACTGTGTCCTACTGCTAATGTGTAATGCTACTATGTTACTAATGCAGCTATTAGCTATGGCTTACATGCCGCCTACCACAAGGGGGCACGGTTGACTGTGGAAACGCAAACATAACCAGGCTTAAACCAGTACCAAACCATACTGATCTGAACCAGACTGCTACTTTTACAGGTGCCAACCAAATTCTGACTGTAGTACCAAGTATTGATTCACGTGAAATCAAATGGTACCATGTTTTGGTACCTAAACGCATCCTTGTGACTGTGAGGGAGTGGAAGAGTAGGTGATTTTCCATACTGGACATGAACACAGCATTACAAGTTCATACATTGAGAAATTAACAAATTAAATTGAAAAAGTTTGAGATTTTATTCTTAAAAAAATATTATTATTACCACATAAACACATACAAAATTACTGAAAATAGGTACCTTTGAGTACTGATTGCCAGGTACCAAACTGCAAAAAAACTGAAATCTTATCGAGTGTTTTTGTCTTATTTTAAGTAAAATTTGTCTTATTACGCTTGATATGAGCCACATTCAACTGATCAGTTCAGAAAAATGTCTTGTTTCATGTCATTTGTAGACTAAAATGTAGACATGCACCAATCGATCGGTGCCAATTTCCTTAATTTTTGGAGATCTGTGATCGACCCATTCTTATACTTGAAACTGATCTTATAGACCTCTGGGAAGGTCTGACAGCCAGCCATTTTTATTTTTTAGCTCTGAGACCAAAAACTCAGGACACTTTATTGGTTGTTTACATTAAAACATAAAGATTTTATTGTTTTGCAGGTATTGTTCAATGATTTTTAATAAAACAAGATTGGAGCATTGAAGGGATATGCTGTCAGTTATAAAAAATAAAAAACAAAAAAACAGTATCGGCAGGTCAGGCTTTTTAAAGAGCAGTGATTGGCCTGAAAATTGTGATCGGTGCACCCTTACTAAAACAAGGTCTGAATTGCTTATAAAAGTGAAAAAAAATCTGCCAATGAAACAAGAAAAAATTGTTGAAAAATTTGCTTGAAATCAGAATAACATCTTAATACAAGTAACTTATCTTTTGATCCACTGGCAGATTTTTTTTAAAACTAGTTACAAGCAATTCAGACCTCATTTTAGTCTTTACATAACTTGAAATAAGACATTTTCTGGATTGGTCAGGTGAATGTGGCTCATATCAAGTTTAAAAAGACATTTTCTACTGAAAACAAGACAAATTATTTGATAAGGTTTTATTTTTTTCCAGTGCAGGCATTGGTACTGTATCATTTCAGAGTCGTGTTTTGAGTTTTAAGCTTTAGGAGTTGGCAGAAGGTATCCAAACAAACAGGTTTCGGTACAGTGGTTGTGGAAACTGCTGAAGCTGAGTTTGCTTCACAGAAGCTGTGTTCAGGCACAAACCTTTAAAAAAAGCCTTAAATGACTTCAACTGGGTGCTTTTCTGCTCTGTACTTCAACAACACTTATTTGCTACCATGACACGGTGGCGAAAACTTCCTCCACACTATCATTGATAGTTCACTACATCTGGGGTTTATTATCGGGGGTCAGGTCAAGGAGGTTTTCAGCTTTTTCAGTCATGTGAACCGTTTGTAAACACACTAGAGGAGGGTGTGTGTTACCTGTACATGTGCTGCGTATGATGCAGTGGTCGATGATGGGGCTGCAGTTGACTGTAATCTCCAAGCAGTGGTGTGCGTTGTGGTGCTGAGCGGATTTATCATCAGGGTTGAACTACAACAACAGAACATAAACACTTATCAACGCAGCTGTCATCCACACTCACTCAGTTCATAAAACCCAGTCTGGAAATCTTTAAAATGATTGATCCAGCCTGAACGAGCGCGCCCATAAAGCAGAAGATCATCTCACCCTGATGGTCATGTATCCGACGTACGCGTCTTCTGAGCCTTCCATGAATACAAATGTTGAGTCTCTGGTGTTCTCGATGATGACTTTCTCTGCGACTTTTCCTGGAGCTGAAAAAGAAGAAGAAAAGTCGGATTATTAAAAAGAAACACTCAGATATTACAGGTATCAATCTGTAATGAAGGGTTTTGATGAAACACACCAGCTCCGATCATGGTGATAGGCGACTCGATGTAGATCCATTCGTCTGTGTAGATACCGGAGTGGACGAATATCAGGCCGTCAAAGTGCGGCTCCTGACCGCCCCCGAGAGCGTCTTCGATGGTGTCGTAATACTGAAACAATCAATGCAAGTCAGGTGAATGACTTTAACATTGCTGCTACAAGTATAAACGAAGAAATGTTGGGAAACTGTGACTTACAAACATGTTATCTCTCCCTTTGTATCTGGCAGGATTACTGTAGAAATGCTCTGCGAAGCCCGGCTTCACGTGTGCTCCTTTATACTGCAAAGAAAAATCAACAGGAGCAGCGTCAGTGTCCTGAAAGCTCGGTGCTGAGTTAAGCCACGTGGGGTTTCTTACCAGCTGCTGAAAGCTCTCTTTCCACGGGTTTGGCTGCTCGTACTCCTCCGGGTTTATCTGGTAAAACTTCCCTGCCTCGGGGTGCATCATGGGTCGCGTGTATTCAAACACTTCCATGTAAAGCCTCTTCCTGAAACGCAGAAACAAAGAGGAATTTCTGTCAAATTCTGCAGAAGTTCTGCTCGTATGATGAGAAACCATCACAATTTTTACCTCAAAATGATAAAAAAGGATGTACAGTGAAGATATTTTAAAGTAAAACCAGTTATAAAGCTCAAACAGAGATTCAAAGCGTCTCACCAGAGGATGGGGTCATTGGCCAGCTCACTGAAGCGTTTGCACACACACGCAGCGCGGCACAGGTCCTGCTCCAACAGGTACGAGAAGATCTTCAGCACCACCTCGTCTGGAAGTTTCTCTTGTAAATACTGCTCAGCTGGAGCCGCTGGAGGAAGAGGAGGAAGAGGAAGAGAGCTGATTTAGAATAATATGACATTAAAGGAGGGGTTGGAAAGCAGCGGACACACGAGCAACAAACTTCTGCAGAAATCAGCTCAGAGAAAAAAATGTCAGTCTCAGTTTAGTGAAGATGTTCTATAATTAGGCACATTAGGGTGACCATATGTAATTATATTGCATATTCTTCTGACAGTAATAACTGCTTTAACAGTGAAATATAAATCTAAGTGTTAAAAAGTGAAGTTCCAAACTTTAAAAAAGAAGAGCTTGACTATCAATCCTGTAAAATATACTCGTTTTAGGAGGTTTAAAGTGCATTAAAAAGTCATAACGAGCAGAACTGCAGCTGCTGGTTCTGTCTGTTATAGAAAATTTTAGAGACAAGGTAATTCATGCAGAATTGAGTGATGCAGCTCTCTGAATAAACCTTCTCCACTTGATTCTGGACTTACTGAAACACAAAGGTTGAATCAATCGAGGGCTAAAAAATAAGACTCTAACGTCATCTTGAGAAGTTCAGACCACAGTCAACTCTTGTTTTGGTTATTAGAGACTTTCTTAAAGAAAAAGCTCTAAATATCTTTAAGTGCTGGAGTTATTATTGTTCCTAAAGGAATCAGTGTGCTCATAACCAGACGATGTGACCTTTTACTTTGACACCACAAAGCCAGAACCAAATGCCATCGACCAGGGCAAACGTCTATTTCTGAAGCTTTGGAAGGGGCTGCACGGTATGATAAAGACTTACTACTCCTTCAAGAACAGAACAACTGAGAGACTGTATAAATATTTATACACAAATACTTCTTCTATGTTGTCATCCTAAAACGTGAACCAAAGTGAAAGTAAGGCCTGGGATCTTTTCCCAAAACTGAAAGTGAAACTAAACATCTTGGAATCATCACTTGATGAGTCCACACACTCCTATTATTGAACTGATTAAAGGTCCCATATTATGCAAAAATCACTTTATTAAGTCTGTAAACAGCCACATAGTTCCATGCACAAGCTTCCCATCTCAGAAGAAGACAGACTAAGAGTCTAGAGTTCATTTATCAGGAAATGTTCCAGCTACACTCAGTAAAACTGTGCATGTGTGTGCTAGTCACTTCACGGCCGACTGCTTTTCCAACTTTGGACAGTCCAACAGAGGGCTAGCCAATAGACTGGTCCTGAATCCAGGCGCATTACCAACCATCCTCCAACAAACCTGGGACCCTGGAAATGTGAGTATTTTAAATGCTGTGTGCTGTGGAGCAGATGGAAGAGCTTTTCCTCAGTGTCCCCCCTGTCTCTGTGTTAGCTTTGGGATGCTAACTTTAGCTGCGGTTAGCCTGTTGTTTTAGCCTGTAATGTTACAGCAAACGAGCTTCGCTGTTTTCTAAACATTGTGCACTCGGAGCTCGTGGCGCCGCTCTCAGTGACGTGGAAGAGCGGGGCGGTATCAGCGGTGGCTCATTTACATATGAAGGCCACGCCCACTAGATCAGAGCGTTCTGAACAGAGGGGCTATGAGAGCCTGGAAACAATGCTGCTGTGCTTGATTTATTGGCTTTTTGGACCAATACATGTTACTACCATTTCATGAAGACATCAATGATTCATATTAAACTACAGAAAAGGAGCAGAATATGGGACCTTTAAACTGCAGCCTGACTGAAATGATGGACTTTTGTGAAACGTATTCCTCATTACCTGGTAGATCTTGACATTTTCCCGACACTCTGGGGCGCTTAGGTCGGTGTCCGAAGTTTTCTGTGGCTGAAGTTGAAGCACCCTGTAGGGTAAAAAGATGCAGAAGGACAATTTCAACAAGTGGTCCACAAATATCATTTTGCATTCAAAAAAAAAACATTGATTAATTGGTAAAATCTGCCTCATGGGTGCAAATAGAGAGTGATGCCAATCATTTCAAATTGCCTTACTAATTGGTTTATCTTGAATTTTGGCATCCTCGTACTTCTCTGGGTTTAAATCAAACATACCTCCATGTTTGTCTTTGTCGGGCACACTGTTCTCTTGGGTAGAGACTTCCTTCTAAGTTGGTAGGGACTATTCTGAGCTCCTGGACCGGATTCTTCTGCGACCATATCTGCAGGAACGTCCTCATCTGCAAATAATGGAAATGGAAGAACAGATGAGTTTTCCTTGTAATACACTGCATATATGCAGTAGACAAAAATGCCTGTGTTATGAGCAAATTCATCACGTGAAGCATCAAGTTTTCTTTGAAAGTCTGCAAAATTCCCTGAATTAACACTACATACAGGCACAATAATTCACTTCTTTTAATGTAATATGCATTGAGGAATGGCATACAGTCAAATAAGTGACATGCATGTTGCCCAGTAACCTTCTTTTCCCTCAAAACAAACCGTAATAAGTATGTAAGTGGTAGCATAGGGGATGCACATCTGTAGTCTGATCACCTGTGAGACAAAAACTTTAAAAACTATCATGAAACAATCTACACCATGGCTTAACTTTCTTTCCAGTGGACTTGAAAACACCCATGCATTTAGCTTTTGTAATACCAGCGGCATTTACCCAAATACCGTGATCATCACACATCTTCAGTGAGAATGAAAGCATGTATTACTCACAATTAATGCTAAAATCAATTCATAGATCATTTTATAAGCAGGAAGAATCAACACAACACCAACCCTGAGCCCTGTATCTGTTTGCAGGGTCATTCACAGTGACAGGATGAGTTGATAGCCACCCCAGATGGGAGATGCTTGTTGCTCTGGTTGCAATGGCGACTCTCCCAGCTACTATCCCAGTAACCACTACAAACACAGGCTGCGTAACACTAGTCTAGTTAAAACAACTTCTCTGGGGTTCTGAGCTGGCATTAAACATGTATGATTGACCAAAACACATCACTTGAGACAAGATGTGTATATCAATCCTACAGCACACATACCGCTTTATGTAGGAAAATTAGCAACTGTTAAAATGGTTCATTAAATATCATCAAATATCAATAAGTCAATAAAGCCTTACTTTCCCTTTATTTTCTGCCTGTCAGAGCAAGTTTACAGAGTGACTTTGTTTCCTGAAAGTAAGGGGGTTTTGTGTATGTTAGTAAATATTTATGCCTTTATGAATGTGTATGACATATTTCTGAATGCACTAGCTAGAAACCTCCACAAAAATGCATTTTCTCTTAACATGTAAATATTTTTGTATTTTCTAATTATCCTTTTTTATTTATTGTGTATATTGGTGACGTAGACCTAGAAGAAAATTCCTAGCCTACATTTGCATTGAGAAAATACGGTCAGTATGTTGCTCGTAACATTACACCATCTGTCGACCCTACCAATTAGAAATAAATAAACAATATTAAGTTTAAAAGCAAAATTTCAACATTCATAAAATTTGTCAAAACCACTCACTGAGGTTTGGATCTCGCGGGGAAACAGTGTCTGGGGGGTTTAAACACAAAAAACGCAAACACGCAGATAGCTAGCTTTACATGCTAATCATGCATTCACGTGATGTTGGGAAAATCGGAAAAATTATGTTCCTTTTAGGAATATGGAGATGCAGCCGCTCTTTCACACAGAAAAATATAGCGAAGCTTTAAATTAAGAAAATTAACTTGCCACTTAATTGTCAAATGTCATTTAGGACTTAAACGTCAGATGATGTGCATACAGT
Source organism: Halichoeres trimaculatus (assembly GCF_033239565.1). Taxonomy (NCBI): domain Eukaryota; kingdom Metazoa; phylum Chordata; class Actinopteri; order Labriformes; family Labridae; genus Halichoeres; species Halichoeres trimaculatus. Next base: position 34,816,934 of record NW_027437186.1, on the reverse strand, counting down.
CACCCACTTTCACCTTTATCAATGAAGCTGTCAGACTTAAACCGTGCTGGCAACCATCCACATTCAGGACAGACCACTACTTGAATATTTTTTTCAGTAAAACGAATAAAATAAATGTCAAAAATAATCACCCTACAAACCAATAGAACTTCCACAATTTTAAATATACCATCGAAACATTATTTATCTTTGTCTCCTACTACATTTCTGTCAGCCTTCCCAACTGTCAGGTTGATTCGCTAATTCACCACTGCAGCACTAACAATTATTACACAATAGTTCATATAAACAGAAAAAAAATTAAGCCAACTCATCTTTTTTTTTATGTAATTTTAAGCAAAACCCGTGAATATAATGTAACTCAAAGAACAACTTCCAAAAGCTGGAATCTCCGAGCATCCGATACGTTCTGAATGCAGCATAATAATAACAGTTAGCACATGCTAGCTTCCATTAGCATGCTAAGACTACAGGGAAACCCACTTTGTATTCTCTTCCTTACGTTTGTCATCCGTTTAAAAGACAACATGGGTGTTTTGCTGGTTAAATCTACAATTAATGTTATGTCGGGTTAAGAATACACAGAAATCGTTGGGGATATGAGGTCAGACGCCAAAAGACAGGCCGACTCGGGGCAAAATTCAAGCAAAACAAAGCGCGGCCTAAATCGCTAGGTGCTAACACATAAGCCTCGGTGTTTCCTGACCGCAAAACGTCACTGCCACACTGCTATTAGGTCCCAAATGTTGTCTCATTACGTTACTCCTGGGTGCGAACTACACACTGACAACACACAGGTTAGTCACGTCACATAACACGACCCCAGTCTCACACCAGCCTTTATATAAGTCGCTGAGGAAGGCTAACACTAGCCCAGCTAATATCACCTCTTTCCTGGTGGTTCCTCTCCGGCTGCACCGGGCGCGGCCTCGACACTCGCCTGGGTCTTCTGCTAACGTTACTTGCTCTGACGGAGTTCATTTGGGGTGTTGATAATCTTGGAAGAAACGTCGAAGCCTTCACAGCAGAAGAGGCGTCTCCGAGTTCACAGTCTAGGTCTTTTTCTCTTGCATTGCACGGTGTGCCATGTTTATAGTCGCTGCTCCAGAAAAAAACGTATCGCCGTGTGTTATTCCCGTTCCCCTGCACTGGTGTTACGTCTATCCCCGTTCTACTGAAGCAGGAGGAGCCATAATAGACAGGCTCAGTCCGTCAGACCTCAGTCACATCACATGGGAGGACTACGTCGTCTGCTCAGATGATGCCTTTTTACTCCTCAAGCCTTATCATTTAAGCATACATCATGAAACAAATATATTCAACAATGGAAGCTTTATTTTTATTTTTATTTTTATTTTTTGCTTTTTTAAGATTAACAAGAAGAAAGAGGTGAACATAATTTAACATGCATGCACAAAACGTCGAAGTAACAGCAAAATAAATATGGAAAAATATAATTTTGCCTTGATTCTATTCTTCTTTATCAAAATAAAAAATGAAATATTGTTAAGTCCATTTGGTGGCACTACACCCTTTGAAATGCATTGTAATATATTATTGATATATTATCATATACATGGAATAATATATTGAGGGCACATGTACAATATATTATATATTCATGAAATATATTGCAATATATTGCAAAACATACAAATGGTTGCTGCTTTCCATATATTGCAATATATTGGAAAATATAAATGCTAAATCTCATATATGGGAATATATTACCTAATATATGACATGATATTTGCCTATATGCTGCAATATATTTTTCTTTCATAAGGGCATATTGGTATCGCACCTGACATTACCTAGTCAGCAAACCCTAAAATGATCTTAACCAAAGTTTTTTAAACTAAAATACCTGGAAAAACATCCAAAACAGGTAATTCTACTTTATAGCAGCCTAATAACTAGGAATAATGGGAAATATTAAAAAATATTTAAGTTTTTGCTGTGAGAAAATGAATCATCAATTAGCTCCATTGGAAAAAAATCTTATTGTTGTTGTCTGTGGTAGATCTGCAAAGTGTTGGTCACATTGCTTGCAGATAACCCGGTGAGTTAAGCTGCTGATTTTCAGGGGAGTCTTTCTTTCACAATTCATACTTTAAGAGGTAAGCTTGTATATTCAGCAATAAAGACATGCTTTTTCAAACTGTTACAGGAGAATAAAACGATAATGGGCCAGGATAGAGGGAGAGTGCTCTTGGGATCAATAACTGTCCTTCAACAGGTGAGCTAATGGATTTTTCTTTGTTTGTAAAAACTTGCGTTTCAAGAGGAAAATATTTGCAAATGGGTGAACCAATAACCCCTTTACAAAGAGAGTGTTTGCAAGTAAAATCATTGATAGCTTGATATTTGAATATACATTTGAAAAGTAGCTGCATGAAGAATATTGGGCTGCAGAGGGGGAGTCTTGAACTCAGAGTTGGTGGAAACTATTGGCATCAAGTTTGATTGGCTTTGCACTTTCAACGCAAACGCATGATCAAGTAAGGCTGCTAGTAGCTCCTATTCAATACCTCTGCCTTTTCAATACTGCAAGATAATATTTCTTGCCTAGTAAAGATTTTCTTGTGCTGCACTGTCATCCTTTACTCTTGTTTTCTTGCACTCCTTTTGTTTGAAGCATTTCCTGTTTTATTTTGAAGGTCTTGCTCTTGTTTTTCCAGTTTGAAATGTATTTCCTGCTCTTTTGCGTTTCCCTCCTCTTTTTTTATTGTACCTCATTAGTCTCACCTGTCTCCTCCTGTGTTCACACCTGTTACCCATTACTCAGACTGTATATAATGTGATTCATCCCTTGTGTGATGAATCATAGCATCTTCTCATGTTTATCCACCTCCCAGAGGATTTACCTTGTTGTGTTACATTTATTTGTTTTTTTATTTTTCAGAATTTTAATTTTTATTTTCTTTTTCTCACTTTCGCTCACACTATTTTGGCATATGGTCCTTTCCCTATGTTGATCGAGCTCCTTTAGCCAGCCAACAACACTCTCCAATATAACCTTATGAAGTATGAAGATGCACCTATTTCTTAGCATGTTTCAAACATCAGCTTTTAAAGATGACTTGTCTGACTGTGCCATTAATTTCAGTATTGAAACAGCCTACATCAACCAATACCTGCGCGAACAAAGAAGGGGACAGAACAACACAACAAATGTCTGCAGACACTTTAGACAACCATGTCGTTGTAGCTGCTGTCAAGCATTTTATCCACTTCCCTCAGGTTTATTCATGAGCCACCCTCATCTTTTCTAAATAAATGTTTTTTCCATTTTAAATGACAGCAGGTATCAAAAGTCTTACACAGTTTCTGGCCCATGTTTAAGTCCGTTAAGATTTATTAAATAAGACTTTTAAGTATTTCCTCTATCATAAATATCAGCCATGTTCTGAAATCCACAGCAATAATCAATTTTTGTTTCTATTTTCCAGGTTTATTACAATTATCTGAAGCATTAGGGTGTTAAATCGGTGTTCATTATTATTGTTATTATTATTATTATCATTTTTATAATATACTATATAATAATAATAATAATAATAATAATAATAATAATAATAATAACAATAATAATAATAATAATAATAATAATAATTATTATTATTATTATTATTATTATTATTATTATTATTATTATTATGATTATTAAAATTAGTAATACATTAATAATTGTAAATTATTATTAGTAGTAATAACAAGTATAATAATAACAACAGTTATTATTATTATTATTATTATTATTATTATTATTATTATTATTATTATTATTAATTTATTTATTTGAGTGGTTTTCTTTGATGTAATTTATTGGCTTATGTTGACCTGCTTTGTAATTATCCGCATCGACCATTAAAACAGTTTCAGAGACATTGTTTTTACTATGTGTAAAGTTAAATCTTGCAGCACTTATGGCCCAGTCCAGATTTGAGAAACATCTCCTAAACAAACTTTTCTAGATTCTTATTTTGATGGCTACCTTTTTAAATTCGAGACACTGAAGCTGAATGTGAATAGTCTACAGGGGGAAATTGAAATTCCTTAACTATTTTCTTACTTTCTTTCTTCACCTGCTGTTCCCTCTTCACGCTTCTCTCCTTGCAGAGTAGCTGGTTGTCCACTAGATGTCTCCACATCTCTATCTCTGAAAACTACATATATGCAAATAAACATCAATCACAATCAGTCACCTCTACTGTCTTTGTTTTATTGTGAAAGGATGCTTCTTTTTGCTCATACATTAAAATACAGGAATATTTTTTTCTACTGATACATCTTTTGCAGTTACTCCTTCCAGTCACTTTTATTTGATTTACATATTTGCAGACTGGAAAGTTTTAAATAAATTAATTTGTTGATCTCCACTGCATGGAAAGGGCAGATTTATGTCTTTGAGACCTTTTGCTTTAGTTTCTGCTACAATGTTTATCATACTTATTGTGTCAAACATTGAAAAAAACAAATCTGTAATCAGTCTATTTACATTTATGGACATCATGATTGTGTCATTGTTTGCTTGTAGGAGACCAATATGTGCCTGCATGTGTTGCAAACATGAAATTAATCAGCGTATTTCTTGGCTGCTCTCATGAATGCTGCTCCTCTGACTAACTACCTACAGGAAAATGTGTCACCCTGGCCTGAAAACCTCCCCGTACCCGCCTTTAGATGGCAGCCTCCTCACAACAGATGAGCCCTCAGATTCCAAACACATTAACATTGTTTACGTTTCCTGTTTATGCATCTGTTTGCTTTCATAATGTTTTGTTTTATGTCCCCAATCAACCCATGGCTGATCAGTTGAGCCATCTGTGATTAGCTGCTGTGTGGTCAATGACCCATCTGTGAGCCGCTCTCTATCAGACTGTCTTTCCGTCTGACGAGGTTAATAGTGACTGACCTCATGAAAGGAGTCAAACCAGAGGCTCGTGTCAGCCATTGTGTTGTGCCAACATCAATAACAGGCCTGAACCAAAAGATGGCCATCTTGAGGATTTTGTTAAATCTGAAGTTTTAGCCACAAATAACTGATTTTTGGATATTTAGTTTTGAAGCTAGCTGTCCAATATAACAAGACCAGACTTTTTTTGTGCCTTTTTTAAGTCTGCGCTCTTTAACATTTCTGAAATAATTCTGCACAGCCAGTCTTTAAAGGTGGTTTCCTTCCAGAGGAAGAGGAAGGCAGCCACAGGTTGGTTTGGCATGAGGTGAAAAGGATGCTAAGCTAGTTGCTGTTAACTAAAAAAGGGTAAATGAAGCAGAGTCTGACCTGCTATGAATGTTTTTGTCTGCTGATTGCTCCCTGGTCAGCCTGGACTTTCTCTAACAAATGGAAATGTATGAAGCATCAGACCAACCAAGATCAGATCTATCAGACCTGTGAACCATGTTCTCGGTCATAAGCTTAAAATGACCCAGGTTGGTTGAAGGATGCAGCCAAAAGTTGTGAGAACAACTGTGTCCCCAATCATTCAGACTTTTTGTGGACAGAGACGATCTTTGTTGTGATGTGGAAGAGAATTTATGGCCCAACATACAGGAACATATGGAGTTGACTGTTCTATGTTCATATTTCTACTTTTTTTTGTTGTTGTTTTCTTTGTGCGATGCAGCGCCTTCTTCTCCTTTCTGTATCAATGATGGGGTCAGTCAACAAATTACTGCACAAACAGTAAAGGAGACAATATTTATTTTGTTCCCTCTCTTTCAAACTTACAATTCACAACAACTGTCATCAAAACCTTAGGCAAAGTTTACATCATAATGTTAAAAATAAAAAATAAATAAACAAATAAATAAAACAAACAAAATAAAAATAATTATAATAATGATAACAAATAAAATAAATAAAATTGAAGAAATAAAATAAGTAAAATTAAATACATAAAATAAAATAAGTAAAATAGAATAAAACAAAAATAAAATAAAACAAAACAAAATAAAACAAAATACAATAAAAAAACAGCTAATAAAATGAATAAAATAAAATAAAATAAATAAGTAAAATAAAATAGGTAAATTAAATAAAAAAAAATAGAATAAACCAAAATGTAATAAAAAATAAAAATAAAAAATAAAATTACTAAATAAAATAAAATAAAACAAAAAATATAAAATATAAAAAAAATCAAATCAAATCAAACGTCTCCTCCTCCCAGTAGTGGTGAATTTTACAGCAAGCGGGATGGCAGCTAGAGTTCTATGTAAAGCTGCAGAGTCTAATTCAACTGTTTTCATTCACACATGCTACTTACATCCAAAAAATTAAGGATTGTGTGAAGTCAACCATGTATAAGTGGCATTAGTAATCACCAAGAACTAGAGGACTGAATAAAAACCCAACCTTGAGACATTTACCAGGTTTTTAACGGACAGATATGCTGCCTTTATGGTCTTAAAACCCCAAATCTCAGCTGAATTTGTACGACTCGTCTTATCTGAGCAGTATAAGTGATAGTAATCCATTATAAACATGCTATCTAGCTCACTAATAAGCATGCTAACGTTGTTTGGAACTGGTAATGTCCAACCAAATAGTGAGTTGCTTAAAAACAAAACAGAGATCACCCCTCTAAGGATGTCTGCAGAAGCCCCTGAAGCACTTGTTTATTCTTTAAATTCATTTTTTCTAGTTTTTCTTTCAGCACTTATTGTTCAGGATGTGAATTTTTCTCTACACCTCAGTGGTTTTGAAGACATAAAAGTGAAGAGTTTCACATATGTAAGGCAGAGACTGACTTGACAGACAGACTGTACACTGCAGCTGGTAGCAAGAGGCTAAAGACCTGCCTTAGCTCCACCTCTTTGCATCAAGCTTGACTGGACAGAGGTTTGGTTGAGTCAGCATTTCCATCATGGTGACTGTTGTTGATGGGCTTAAAAACCAGTGGGTGACGTCAGAATCTACATCCATGTGTTTGGAAAAATGGTTTGGTGACGTCATGTGCTGCCATCTGCTGGTGTAAAAACAGCAGATGGCAGTTTCCCTTCTTTTTTACATGTTGTAAAGCCTTGATTTTGCTCTTTACATAAGAAAACAAATATTTTTGACAATCAAGTCTTTATTTGTGAATCATTCACATGAACGTCCTATATCCTTAAAACATAGGCCTCATATTGTGCACATATTAAGTCATACAGGTCAGATTTTCACGCTTTATTATGAGTGTTACACCTCTGCCTGTAGAGCACACATCTGTGGTTTTAAACACTCACATGATAAAAACAATCACTTCTCCTTTGTGCTTCTGAAGGAGAAGTTTCCTGCTGCAGTAATGATTTAATCAGCCTGATCACTTTCTCTGGACAGACTCTCTCTGTTGGTAAACTGACGGCCTCTGTGTTCATGATGCACTCCCTGTTTTCATTCTGATGATAAAACGCTTTGACTCAGTGTTGCCATGGCTGGAAGGAACGTTTTTCGCCCTGTCTTACATAATCTCCATTTTCTACTTCTGTTCAAAGTGAACGACCTGAAAAATGCCGTAAAACACACTTCTGTGTAAACCTGGAGGATGTAGCACCTCGCTGTAAAGATTTCAGTTGTTTTCTGCTCTAATCTTCTGGAGATATGACAATGAGGCACATGTGTTGGCTTGGTAACCAATCTAGTATCCAGTGGCAACAGAGGTCTATTGAATGCTCTGTATTGGCTGCTGTGTGCCCACCACTCTCCTGTGTCACCAAGTCACAGAGGCTCATCCTTCTAACAGCTCTGAATAATGGAAGGGGCTGTGTAATATTCAGCTCAGGAGTCAGAATTATATACGTCTGTGTGTGTGTGCGTCTGTATCACTGCCTCTGTGTGTGTGTGTGTGTGTGTGTGTCTGTATCACCGCCTCTGTCTGTGTGTGTGTTTATGTGATTTGAGGGGAGGGGGTCAAACATGCACTGACTTTACAAACGCTCTTTGTGTTCAACATCTTAATGTATTGACCTGCAAGTGGTGGCTCGGTCTGGGCCATTTTCCATTATAGATGGATGGATGGATAGATGGATGGATGGATGGATGGATGGATGGATGGATAGATAGATAGATAGATAGATAGATAGATAGATAGATAGATAGATAGATAGATAGATAGATAGATAGATAGATAGATAGATAGATAGATAGATAGATAGATAGATGCAACTGCAATATAAAATTCAAAAACATGCCTAAGACAGGTTACATAACAGTATACACTGTGCACATAGACATGCTTAAAATTTACATTTCTGTTCATAGATATGTAACAAAAAGTATAAAAATAAACTGAATCAATATTCACATCTAAAAATAAAAAAATAAAAACAAAACATGCACAACACTTTAATTTTTTTTTTAATTTTATTTATTTCACACATTTAATCACATCCAAACAATTTTATATAATATATATATATATATATATATATATATATATATATATATATATATATATATATATATATATATATATATATATATATATATAAAAATTATTATTATTATTATTAACTTATGTTTAAGCTACACTAAATTACATTTTAGACACCAAACAAGCAACAAACCAACAAATAGATAAAAAAAAATAATATTTAAATAAATGAATAAATAAATAAATAAATTAATTAATTAATAGGTCGATAGGCTTGGGTGTTGTGCAAAAACAAAAATTACAAATAAATAAATTAATGAATTAATTAAAAAAGATACAATTAGATAAATAATAAAATTAACAAATACTTATTTTGTAAAAGAAAAAAGAAAGAAAGTAAAGAAAAACAAACAAAAACACCTTTTTTTAATGTTTGCTTGTTGTTGTTTTTTCGGAACACCAATACTCACTAGAAAATTATTAAGACACACTACAGAATTATGCAACACACCAACACAACAACAGTTGGAGAACACAAGAAATGTCACCACGAACAGGCAAACAATCTAACAAATAGATAAATAAATAATTAATTATTAAAACATTAATAAATAAATAAATGTATTAATTAATAGATAAATAAAACAAAAAATCTTATACATATCTCTAACTTTACAGAAAACATTTTAGATTACACTGTAGCTTTGGTAAAATGCAAAAGTAATATTACAAATAAATTAATAAATAAATAAAAAATAAATAAATTGATAAATAAATTTAGAAGAAGAGAAAAAGAAAGAAAGGAAAAACAAAAAAATACACCTGTTTTTTATTTTGGAACACCAATACTCACCACAAAATTATTAAGACTCACTACAGACATTATGCAACACACAAACACAACAACAGCTGGAGAACACAAGGATTCATTGAGTCCACCATCGTTATTATAAGGCATCAAAAACAATATATATTTATATATACATATAACGGTGAATTAAATGGACACTAACAGACGTCCTCTCCATATAACCATACTCTCTCATAAAAACCCTGACATGTCTTCAGTCTTCATCCCTCAGTCCCTATCTGAAGGCATCCAGCGGGCAGAGGCAGACACAACAGGATAAGCGTCTTTGTCTCAGACTCCTGTCTGTCAGAGACACCCCCGCCCCCCCTCTCAGCCTCTCCTCTATTTGGGCGGCTGTTACAGAGAGGGCAGATGGCTCATTACCATAAATAGGACAGAGAGAGTGAGTGAGGGGGCCGTGCACCGACCAACAGGACCAATGCCGCCCAAAAACCAAGGAAATGGGAGGCCGTTGCTAGGAGAGAGGAAAGACAGCTTTATGGCAACACAAAGCTGATTCCCCCCATCCGACCTCATCTACCTCCCGCCCCCTCTCTGCTCTCTGCTCAGGGGACTGAGTGCTGAATCTGCTGGTCGGGGACAGATGGTCGATGGGCCCCATCGTCTCTACAGCTGGACGCAGGCTACACGGACTCAGTGGGACCTGGCAGGACTGAATCACACCTCATCCTGTCCAACCTATGAGGAGCGGGAGCAGAAAGCGCTGAAGCCCAGGCCATCGGCTAAAAATACATCCACACTTGTTGACTACAGGAAACATGTGACTGCAAAACACGATAATATGTTCAGAGTTTAATCCTGAAATGCTTTCTCTACTATAAAAACACTGAGTTAGCATAATCATGTGTTGACACTGTTTAGTGTCCTAACAAGTAGTGACAATAATTCAGTCACTTACTTTAAGGTTAAATGATAGATACACAGAAAAATGCTGCCAGAAATTTAACTTTAAACTAATATTTCTAATCTGAACTCATGTTATCCTTAAGTTATAGAAAAATACTGAATTTCAGCTCCTATCTGACATTTATTTCCCTCTATAAACACAGATCAACAGGCAAGTGCAGCTAAAAATTTAACCTTGACTGACAAATCCACTCGACACTGTGTTAGTAAAACTGTTCAATGTTGAGATTTCCCAAGGTCCTGGAATACTTCAGAAATAATCAGTTTGACCTTCTTTTCATCAAACAAATATCGAAGAAGTTGTTTTCTTCTCCTCCTGAGGTTTTGGACAAGCTTGCATTTTCTGCTCTTTACAGATTTTTATTGTTATGGTGTTATATTGATAAGCATAACTCTTGTCAATTACAAGTAACATCAACAACATAACCAATTTCCCTTTTCAGATTCACATCAGTCAAGTTAGCCTGACTGAAGTCTCCATGTAGCTAACTATTTACAGTGAAACTGAGACTCTGAGGCACCACTCATTAGAGGCATGTAATGATCCCAATAATGATAGTGTTTATTTTGCAGACATGAAGTCACTGTAAAATCAAATTTTATTCTTTCTGTTAAATAAAGAGTGATTGTAACTGATATCTGCTTAAATTGTTGACTTTCCGTGTTTACACTTAATTAATAAAACTTTCTGATGATGAAAGTTATAAAACTCTTTAGGCCAAAAACCTTCACTTAAATGCTGTGAGTGAAGATTAACCATCATCAAACCCCAGAGATGTTACACCGTGGAACAGCACAGGCTGTCTGTGCTCTGCTGCACAGACCAGCTGTCTGTGCTGATCTGCACGGACCGGCTGTTTGTGCTCTACAAGGCATGGGCCCACATAGTTCATGGTTTTTACTGTGTATTTAGAGTATATGCTATTAATTGAGATGGGTTGATGGGTTAGGGTTTAGACAGACAAGACAGCTAGTTGTTGCCATGGAGCATAATCAGCTGGTCTGTGCCATTCAGAGCACAGACAGCCTGAACCCTGAAATTTTAAGGCAATCGGTTTCCTAAGTTTTTTCAAGTAAAGTCGACAAACTACATTTTACAGATTAATTTTATGCTTCACTTTTGATCTGTCACTACTTAAATTGAAGGCTTTATTTCAGGCAGACTTTCTCTTCATTAGTTAAAAAAACAACAACAAAAGCACTTTCCAGTGTGAGAAATCACATGATAAATTGATTACGAGTTTGCTTGAAACTTAACTACCTTATTTTTAATCCTATTTGTTTTTTGAGATATTCTTACTCTACCCAGCACCTGGCGTGTTTCTCCACATGTATGATCTTTACAAGGGAACATACTGTCATGCTTAAGGGCTCTAAGATTACAGGAACTGTAAATCAAACAGATTACGATGAAGTTAAGCACAATTTGCTCAGTTGAGCTTTAACCCAGACACAGCACAATACACGAAAATCTTGCTCCTAGACAACATTTGGAGTTTGAAGATATAAAAAAAGATCGCATGAGATTGGACTTCTCCCAGAGACCATTTTTCCTCCACACCTCAGTTATTTTTATCAGTCTCTAATTTTTTTGTAGCTGATCTTTCATTCGAGTCACTGCCCTTTCTTTTTAATGACTGCCATGTTTGTTAAATCTACTCGCCCGTATGCAAATATAAAAAGTGCACCAGAAACAGAGGAGCGTGGGGGTGAGGTGAGGCCCAGAGAGTATCAGTATATCAGTCAAGGCAGCACCTCTGAAACAATGGCACATCTGCTCTCAGTCGACCTCTGGTTAAAAGGGCAAGAGCAGCCAACTGTCACTCAGACAGGAAGGAGGAGAAGTCAGCTGAGGAAATAAGGAACTGATCTGAACGAATACAAAAAGGTTTAAAAAAAATCAGCAGCATTCTTATTTTCATGAAGTTTTTTTTAGTGATGTGAGATTTGACAGTAAAATGTGTCTTATCTCTTGTTCTTGGAAATTTGAAGCAGAGTCACACTCAGATGCCATGTTCAAGGTGGGAAGCACAGATGCAGTCATACATTTATCACTTTTAACAAGGGGCATTGTTGAAACTCAAAAAGCTGTTTGTGTCTTTTAAAGCTGGAGGATTAAAGGTAGGGTCTGCAGGATTTTTTGTTAAGTGTTGGTAAACACACTCCAAACTGGGCCCCTCCTCCTTGGCTCAGTGCCAGCAGCAGCACACACCCACAGCCCCAGACTGTGACTACGTGAACACACTCACTAGTCCAGCAACCACCTGTAGCATCATGTTTCTACATGGGAGAGACTCAAGAGCCGTGCAACGGACTTAGCATGCTAGCACAAGCTAATCACAGGTATTTGACACATACCTGGTTAGCAGAAAGCTAACTCGCATCGCTCTTTGTCCTGTACTGCTTCACCCTCGTTTGGCATTTGTTTCACTTTGGTTGTTTTTCTTCCTCGGTGCTACGTACTCTATCCTAGCTGCTCTGATTAGCTTCTTCCACTCGCTAATCAACACAAAAAGTCACTTGCACACTGGGTGCTCTGTGATTGGCTGAGGTAACCATGCTTACTCTCCACCCAGAAACTTCCCAGTACAACCAAAACATCAACACACACAGGCAGAGGAGGGGGTTAGAAGCAGACACAGACACTGACACACATGTTTAGAGGCCCAGAAGTGACAACTGAGCAGGAGCTAATGAAATTACAGTTATATAGTAACAACTATTCTGTGTGCATTTGCAAAAGGAATAGGCTAATATAATGCTTACTACAAAATGCTTGAATGCTTGCATTAGTACTTGTCAAATTGTAAGTTTTCATTGTTGAAATCTGGTGTTGAATAATGAAGCTAATGCTAAAGTGTACGAAGCTGCAGTTCCTGAAGTGTCCACTTGAAGCTGCATCCAAAAGCCCAAGGAGCCTCATATACACCCTTCTTAAAATGTGATTTATTTATTTGTTTATTTGTTCGTTTGTTTGCTTATTTATTTATTTATTTATTTATTCATTCATTCATTCATTCATGTATTGATTTATTTTTCTTTCTTTCTTTCTGTCTTTCTTTCTTTCTTTCTTTCTTTCTTTCTTTCTTTCTTTCTTTCTTTCTTTAACAGTAACTCATGCAGTGACCATTTTTGACTCAGCAGTTTGTTTCTTTTTTGTGCACAAATGGCCAGATAGCTAAAGTAAAACAACTGACGAGCCACTGAATGTTCTAACAACTGTTAAAATAAGCATGTTACCCTCCAATAGACCATATTTCCATTATAGAAAAAGTTTTTGAAAACTTACATTTCTTTAAGCCTAGCTGATACAATGCAAGACCTCAGCAACAACATAATGGTAGCCTGGGACAGATTGTTAGCATAAATAAAGGCAATACAATGTCTAATGTTGGCTAATGTCGTATTTAGCATGTGGTCGAATGCGGCCGTTAGCTCAGAGTCGTCAAGTCTCCTGTTTGGGCTGGGGAACTAACGTTTTTACCCCTCTTTCCCGCGGACCTTGAGTGAAATCTCCCTTATTATAATATAATAATAAAACAGTCCTCTGCCTCACTAAACTGAACTCTGTCACTAGCCTCACAAGAACTGTCACCTGCAGGAGCCTGGGTGGCAGTTGTCTCGAGGTGCCAGCAGCAGGAATAAACCATAGATGCTGTTTTGGTGGGAAACTACCGTATTTTACCCCTTTGTGACCAGGTGAGACAGCTTGCAGTGGGCGCTGGAAAATTTCCCGTATTTTAAAATCAAAAACTGGTTTTGATTAGCTTGTCAAACATTACGTAAATTTGAAATAAAGCCAGATTTATCTTAAACTTTGTTAATTTTCTGTTTAGATGTTTTCCCAGCAGTGTTAGGTTTTATGAGAGTGTGTTTGACCCACAGTCTGGAAAACATTACCACAACAATCTGAAAGCTTTCGAGCTTCCCCCTTCTGTGTGTTTCAGGGGGCAATGGCTGCTTTGTAAATTAAATGCACATGTTAGGAGGCTAGAAGGATGTGAAAGGAGGGAAGAAAGGGACAACTAACCCGAATGAGCAGAGCAAAGCGTGGCAGCAGCATGACAAGTAAGCAGAAAAGAGGCGGTCCTGCTATAGCCATCCGCCCTGGTTGCATAGGAACACGAGGGCCATGCCTACCCTGCAGACACACTCCTTTCCTCTTTCCTCTCTCCTCTGCCATGCTTCATTACCCTGTGCTCAGCCAGGCACAGAGAGGCACTGCACCACTTTCTCCACACTACAGCAGACGTGTGCCCGCTCACAGCCTCGCAGCCAGGCTCCCCTCAGACTCAGGCAGGGTATACGCTGCCCCTCGGGCATCGGGTCACACTCACTTTACATGCACTCTGCAGAAACAAGACTCAGAGGTTTGCAGCTAAATTTCTGTTCCAAGTGGGTTTTGGCTGACATAACCCCAGAACATGTTAGACAAACATGAGGAGCTCTTTATGTGAGCTGCATGGCATGCTCCAAATGTTTGGTTTGGGGTCGCCAACGTCCAATGTCATGCTCCGAGCAAGGCTGTAAACCTATGAATGCAGGAAACTGACTACGTTTTATGACATCTTTGATTAAACAGCCCCTGAACAAAACACAAGACAGTAAAAATCTGACTTAGTCATCCGTAAATAAAAAAGTCTAGACTGCAAAACTTCTCATATACTTCCTTTCAGGTCGTCTTTTCACAAACGCATATTTCTCATTGAATCATTTCTAACGGTGATGATTTGTATCTTTAAGCTGCACCCAGACAGATTATTCCCTCGTTTATAAAGCATAGACTTTTCCACATTACTGGAAGAACAGTAGCCATCTCTCATACGTGTCATAGCCCACCACCGAGCTGGTAGTGCCAGACGATACTGCTGGGCACAAGACCACCATTGTCCCGTGAGATAAAGTGCGTTTGTGACCACGGCGAGGCGGGGAGGACCAGAGGCTGTGAAAAGATAAGGGAGTGTCAGTGAACAAAGCTTTTTGGTGTTGTGTTGTTGTTCCCAGTCAAATCATCTCCACAGACTCTCCTCAGAGGAGTTTCAACTCCAGGTACAAGTCAGAGTGGGTTCTCCTTCCTTTATCGTCCATCTAATTTACATTTAATTGACTGTAAGTGTTCATTTGCTTCCAAGAAGCACTCATTAGGGCTGAATGGTAAAACGAAGCATGGCAGTTGAGCTGCCGGGGATCAATGGGTTAACTCAATCGGCTCTGCAGGTGGTGTCTTGTGTAGCTGGGGCTGTTTGAAGGCCATTATGTGGGAGTCATGCAGTTTTAGTGTGCTTAAAAGTGCGGTGAGATAGCAGTGATATAGGTCAATAAAAGAGGAAAAAGAGCAGTAAATGCAGAAACAAAAGGAGCAAAGTTCAGGTACCTGACACAGTACGGTTACGTTCAAGAAAAGCAGTTGTGACCAGTTGTTCAGTGGCACTATAGAGTGGGGTGTACAAAAATAGCTTATTTGAATCAAAGTGCAAACAAAAGTCATGTGATCCTGTTGGTTGGGGCTGCCTGTTGTCTGTTTCTTGTAATTTTTTTGTCTCTTTTTCGTCATTTCTGTATTTGGAGTGAACCATTACTTTTTATGGCTCATTTGTTGGTCGTGGACACCAAACTGGTTTTGTCTTCAGTGATATTTTTACAATTTTTGCTCCTGTGTTTGTCTGGAGATCCTACATGTAACCATGGCCGCATTGTTTACATGTTAAATCAGCTGTTAGCAGCCTTTAGCATGTCAGCGCTAACTGGTGCTAGGCCAGATGTTTACCACAAGGTGAGGAAAAAGAGGTGAGGACGACGTGCTGGTTTTCAGGTGTGAGCTAAGAAGTGACGACATGGACCTGTCCTTCCATCCATCGTTATTGGGAACATAAGATCTATCTCCAATAAGATAGACGAGCTAGCTGTGCTAACCCAGCAACAGAGGGAATACCAGAAGGCAGAGTAGCATCATGCTATTTTGTGCTAATTTGCAGTAATCCCACTTTTAATATGTGCAACAAATGTACATATTGTTTTAATGCCTTTTTTTTTATAGGCACAGACTTTTTTTCAGTGCAAATTGTTGATGATTTTGTTGACATCATGTTTTGGCTTTTTTTCCAGCCTTTGCCAACCATCGCCTTTCTTCTTTTTCAAAATTTTCAAAAAAAAAAAAAAACAAAGGGAAAAAAAAAAGAAATAAAATGTGGATTGACATATGTTTTCATCCACTTTGGCAGATTTAAGGACTATGTCCTTAATCCTTTTGTTTTTGCTTTGGAAATGCATTTTTCCCCCTTTGACCAAACGCACCGCAGAGTTTTTAGCCTCAGCGCCAAAATACCCTCTGCGTTTCCTGTTGAAATAATTCATCATTTGGCTCATCAGTCACTGGTGTCATGTTTTGATTGCACACTTACCAGAATCTAGAATGGTATCAGTTTTGTCAGAAATAATAGCAGAGATCCAACACTTGTGTTTTTTCCTGGTGCAGTTTCTCATGATTTATATCCCTCTTTGTTTGAACACTGTTGCATCAAAGCAAATATACATACAGAGCTTTTAAAACTGACATAACAGTCACTACTAAGGAAGCAGAGGTGCTGCAGGACAACTTTTGTAACCTAGCAACAGTAAGGGCCGGTGAGAAGCGCTCTGAAATTCAGGTTGTGGGCGATACCAGCGCAAAACGGCTCTAAAGGACACAGGCCCTCAAGGTCCAATCAGACGTTTTTAATAAAGTCCAACCTGTGATAGCTGTTCGTAACACCCTGCTCTATCTCCAGAAACTCACCCTCTAGATTTTAATTTTTGACGTTTTAATTGACTAATCAGACTTTTCTGTCCAGTACACCTGGAACCACGGTCTGGATGGATGCAGTTACATTTTAGGTCATCTGTTACACTCACGTCCTATTTAAAACCAAGAGGATAACCAAGTGTAGCAGGAGTGACCCTGTCAGACAAAGAGTTTGAGCTAATTATGCTCATTAATGAGGAGTCCTGTCACAGCTTGCTTCCAGGGGGGTTAAGTGTTTTCCAGCAACGCCCCTGCTTTGGTCCTTTCAGAGATTAAAGCCGCTTGTTTTGGTTGTTTCTGTGTTTGATGGTTGATAAGCATTTTAAAGTCATTTATCTCTTTGTTTAGTGATCACTTATTACCCCCAGCTACGGAGGATTGGTCATCTCTCCACAGGATTCTGGACTAAATGAGCTCTTCTCAGCAATCTTTTTCACATCTGCTTCTACTTCAAAAAGTCATTACAGTAGAGGATTAGGGCCACTGAAAGTAAAAAAAAAAAAAGAATAAGTCCAATTTGTTTTTATTTTTGTTTTTTTTTGAGTAAGAATTCTGAGATTAAAGTCAGGATTTTTTTTTTAAAAAATCTAAATTTCTTTTTATATCTATTTTTTTTTCTGCCATTAAAGTCAGAATTTTGAGATTGATGTCAGAATTTTAAAAAAAAATCCATTTTTTTTCTTTTTCTATTTTTCTTTTTTGTCTTTTTCCTTTTTAAATTTTAAATTCAAGTGAGAATTGTGAGATTAAAGTCAGAAAAAATTGATTTTGCTGTTGTTGTTATTGTTCACAAAATTTGAGATTCAGGTCAAAATTATGAGATTAAAGTCATAATTTTGAAAAATGTCCTTTTTTTGGTAGATTTAAATAATAATTCTGAGATTAAAGCAAAAAAGGACTTTTTTGTTGTCGTTGTTGTTGTTGTTGTTGTTGTTTTTCCTCCGAAATCTGAGATTCAAGTCAAGATTCTGAGGTAAGAGTTATAATCTAAAAAAAAAAACCTCAAAAGTTTTTATTTTCTTTTATATTTTATTTATTTATTTATTTTATTTTATTTTTTGGTAGATCAAAGTTAGAATTCTAAGATTAAAGTAAAAAAGGACTTCTGTTGGTGTTGTTTAAGAAAATTTGAGATTTACGGTAAGTCAAAATTATTAGATTAAAGTCAAAATTAAGAAAAACGTCCAAATATTTTCTTTCCTTCTTTTTGGAGATTAAAGTAAGAATTGTGAGATTGAACTAAAAAAAATACTTTTTTTGTTGTTGTTGTTAATTTTTTGGGAAATTATTATCCATCATGTTGGTTTTTAAACCATTACACTAAAACAAATCTGTGTGATTATTGCATAATTTCACGTTTGTTTTGTCCCTATTTTTTAGTCAACCATGAACCCGCAAACAAAAGGAAAAAAAATCCCTTTCCTGTGCAGCTATACCATTATGTCCTGAGCTCAGTAAACATCAGGGATAATTTAATCAAGCCCTCATAAAATATGATACAATAACATGCTCTCTTTAGTTCATGGCTGACATGCTGAACCCTCCACAGGAGCAAATAAACACTCGTGTCTATTTGCACAAGCGTTTGCCCAGACTAACCTTGACAAATAGGCTGAATCAATACAGAATTACAGGATATTTGTTTGACTGCTGAGGAGATCATTCCCCTGCCCTACATGTCGAGCATTTTATTGCCCGTGCATTAAAGCAGGCACTTATCAGCTGACAGATAACATGAGCGCGCCGCTGACACAACTCATAAGCAGAAAGGATGGTCAAACAAAGGCTTCTGGAGGCAAACACGCTCTTCAGCTCAGGATAACTGCAGGCAGGAGCCGGGAGAACCTCCAGGGAAAACAAAACCTGGAGAACAAAGAAAGTGTTGAATCTGAAACAAGTTGACCACGCCTGCTTGATCTGCTGACAGTTAGAGAGCGCAGACATGCACTGTTTACACGGCTTTACCTGCAGTGGAGTGGATTCAGTCTGTGAGTGTTTACTGAGCAGCACTTTTGGATAAATAAAAGCTGTCTGCAGTGCGTGTCTGTCGCAGTTTTCTCCTTCCAGAAGAGATGTAATCTTGACTTAAAGTGCGTGTCTGTGCACAGCAGGTAGCCTCTGGCTGCTCCTCTGACAGTTGATGTGACCCAGTCTCCCCAGGAGAGCATGCACACAGTACCTGTTTAACCAGTACCCACTCTGGCCAGTCTTATCAAAGAAGATTGCACGTCGTAGTATCAAGCAGCTTCAGTGCAAGTGTGAGCACACTCTGCCTGTTCCTGCCTGCATTTCTGTGCACTCTTTAATCTACGTCACAATTCTCTTGATGACTCTCCCACTTCGCATTTCAAAGGAGGTTCAAACTAATTAGCTCAGGGTGCTGGTAGGCTGTCAGTCTGGCTCCCATAACAACTGCAGGTGATGCTTACATGTGAATCCTCTGCGCGGACCACGTGACTCCATTGTTGCTACACTTGCCTCACCTCTCCAAGACAAAGTGAGACACTGTTGTGCCTTATCACAGTTTCTCTGGCTAAACTCAATCAGAAAACATTTGGCGTATCGTTACACAGTGGATGTGGATGAGTGCATGAGATCAAGGAGGAAATAAGATGCCTGGTTTGGAGTAGTTGAATGTGTTTAATGAATTTCTACAACTAGATATCTTCAATTTAATGCAGAATCTGAGATAGAAGGTCACAAATATCAACATCTGATAGTGTTCAGTCTGTGGATTTTGTTGTTTGTTGTAAAACAACCTTTTATGAGACCACTGCCACCATCAACATCATCTCTGTGATATTTACATTGACCAATGCATGTCACAGTCCTCCTGTCCTGTGTGAAAGGGGCTGTTGGTGAGCTAAAGGCAGCCTTGGTGTGAACATTTAACACCTGTCTAAACACAGCTGGGTACAGTGGACTCTCCAAAGTACGAGGTTGGGCTGAAAAGTTCGTAGCCTGACTAGGGAAGAGTTCTGCTGTGGTGATGAAACTTGGCATGCATTGAATACAACATTTGAAGGCTTTGAAAAGTAGAATCAGAGACATTTTGTGAATCTGGCTAAAATTTGGTGGTGTCATTAAATATCTGCAGAAAAAGGGGTTAACTTCCAAGGACATTCACGCCGACATGGTTGCTAAATCAGGGGGTTGATGCTCCAGCTTTATCAACTGAGAAAAAGTGAGTCACTGAAGTCAAGAAGGGTAGGGAGAGCCTTGAAGATGACCCAAGGTCGACAAAGAATGGGTACTGAATTAGGTACTTATATAGGTACCGACCAAATTCAGTCAAACGTACCATTCACCGATTCACGTACAATCAAAAGGTACCATGTTTAGGTACCTATATGCATCCTTGTGAGTGTGAGGGAGTGAAAGAGTAGGTGATTCTCCATGCTGGACATAAACACAGCATTGCAAGGTTATATATTGAAGAATACATATGTTAAATTAAAACAAAAAGAAATATTTTAAACACAAAAAAGTACCAAAAATTAGTACCATTGAGTGACATGCAACAGCAACAACCCAAGAAAACATCAACTGAGTTGAGAAATAAACCATGCTGCAAGTGTCAGAAAATGTTGAATTTAATGCATGCCAAGTTTAATCACTTTGGCAGAACTCCTTCATAAACAGGCTATGAACTTTCCAGCCCAACCTCGTATTGGCTGTTGGTGTCGAAGGCTATGTCCATGTCCATGTGTAACCGGGTATTTTCAAAAATGAAAGTGCCCCCTTGTTCATTTTTAAAAGAATACTTTCATCCACACTAGGGATGGGTAATTTTCACATTTGAAATGATACGGTACCGATTACTGGTACCTTGCAATCGGTATCGGTGCTCAACACAACCCATTTTTGGTACTTTTGTGTGTTTATGTGGTAAAAAATATCAATTTGCTAAATAATAAAATCCAAGATTCTTTTCAATTTAATATATTTATTCTTCACTATGTAACCTTGTAATGCTTTGCTCATATCAAGTATGAAAAATCACCTACTCTTCCTCTCCCTCACAGCCACAAGAATGCATTTAGCTACCTAAACATGGTACCTTTTGATTTTATGTGAATCGGTACCTGGTACTTTTGACATAATTTGGTTGGTACCTGTAAAAGTACCAGAGTTCTCCAGACGTAAAATTATTCTATAGACTGTATAAAACATGGATGTAGTCTCCCGGTCGTCACTCGTCTGTTTCTGAAATGGTAAATGAAGCACATCGACTATAGCGGCCATATTGGTAGTGGCAAGGGCTTTGGGTACAGCCATAGGGCGCCTGTTGGTCACGTGACTTGAGCTGTGCCTCTGATTGGGCCTCTGAACGGCTGAGTTAGAAAATGATTCACCCCCTGTTCAGTGTGTGCTGATAATAAAATTAGTGACTCAGACAGGAGACGTTTTTTGAACCAGGCTGTAAATAGGTTAATTTCTGCTTTCAAAACTGCTTTTTTGGCTTGGTGTGTTTGTGACTTCTGGTACTTCCAGTGCCAGCCTCAAGTGGACAGTAGAGAAACAGCAGATTTTAGCACTTCAGCATTGTCCCATATTCTTCTTCTGGAGGTTGCTACTCGCATAAAACCTGTGCCAGCCAATCAGAATGAGCCCCCGTCATTCAGCTGTGATGTTTTGCCGAAGTTTTCAGATAACATTGTGTTTAATGACGCAAAGCTGCAGTTTCATATGGATGTCAGGACTAAACGTATAAAAAATATGTGTGGTTTTCCAGATACCTGGCTTCATATGGACATGGCCTAAGGTGGTGTTCTTCCAAGACTGGTTTCTTTCAGTCTACGTGTGTGACAGATTATCATAAATCTAGGGCATCATTGCACTTTCTCCTGGAATGCAATTTATCTTAACACCTTTTTCCTCTTTGCTGTTTGTGTACCAACCCGTCAACATCAGCGTTTCCATTCCAGAGACCATAGCTAGGTGTAATGAGAAAAAAAGAAAGAAAACAGAGAGGGAACAACAAAGGCAGGAGGACTGATTGAATGAAGGGGAGCACACAAACAAGGGTTGTCACTAATAGAGAGTTTTATGAGCTCCAGACCTGCTGAAATGGAGTGGCGTGCGTGTGCGGCAGCTCTTATCGGCTCGCTGGCAGCAGGGGAGGGTGAGAGCTTCCACACTTGCGCTCGGTAAAAATGGTCTGATTCATTTTCCGCATGAGAGGGTCTCACTGGGGCGGCATCAGACCAGCCAGTCCACACAGATTTATGGACCATTAAAGCAGCAGGCCTCCTGACCGCGGTGCCACCATAGGCTTGGCTGCAAAGACACACTGCGCTCTCATTCATGCCTGGTCACTACACCCCATCATGGGCCAGCTTCCTCATTGTTCATCCCTTCATCAGGACCACTTTACTGCCTTACATGAACTCCTCTCATAGTCTGTAATCCTGCTATTCTTCACCCAGAGTGAGCTGTTTATTCCTGTTATCCTCACCTATTGTTGAATAAACACATTTCCCACAATGCACTTCTTGTTATTCTCTCATGACACATCACAATCATACAAGAAAGAGCTCTATACTGTACAGATAATGCTCCAGTGCTGTCAAAAACACATCTGATGGTAGTCAGTGGTGCATGTTGTTTAAGGCTAACAGTGTCACAATCAGATTAGCACCATCACAGGCACCATCACAGGTCTGTCTTTTCAAGGCATCCTCAAACAACTGTTTCCTGTGATTGATGCATCTGTTCTCCTCCCCTCTCCTGTGCGAGCTTTGCAACTTCAACATTCTGAGGAGTTGTACAGGAAGGGAAAAATGGGGCAGAGTCTACGCAGCATGCAGGCCCTAATAATAGCTCAGTGTTGCAGGAAAATGATGCCACAGCAACCTCAGCAGAGCTTGAAAACCATGAATGGATGAATACAATGGTGCTCTGCAGCCACTGATAAATCACTTGATCACATCCTTTTTGACTGCCATTTGTTTTTTTTAACTTCTGTGGAGTCATAAATTATGCACAACTGTTTCCATTTACAACATGCTTCAATAAACCAAGGAGATAAACAGGAAATTTACTGAAGTAGCCTGATGCTGATGAAGCAAAGCACAGATAAACAGGTAGAAAGCCCTTTAATGGTTTAGTTTATAAATATTATTTCAAGATCATATACTCTACAAACACAGAATGCACTTTGTTATACTTATTTATTGGTCACATTCAATGATGTTCTTCATTTACAGGTTAATGACACATGTAGATTACTTTAAAGCTAGACTGGCATCTTAAAGTTTGTTTGTTTTTTTTTGCTAAAACTATAAATCTATTGTCTGAAATAAGTTTTTCCGTAAAAATAAAATTTTGCAAAAATAGAAATATCTTGTTTTACATAATGATAATAATAATAATAATAATAATAATAATAATAATAATAATAATAATAATAATAATAATAATAATAATAATAATAATAAAAAGATCAGTCAAAACTCTACCGTTAGGGCTCTGAAAACAGTCACACACGTCAGTGCCTGTAATTGTTTTCAGTTGTGTACTTTCCACAGTATAAGCCAGGTACTCACTGACATTAGCCTGTTGCAGAGCCTGTTTGTCCAGTTAGAAGAAGGAGGAAAAACAAGGGTGTGCATCCACACAGGTGCACAAGTATTTCCTGCACTGGTGCGTGGCTGGTATTTGGGGTTTATACACAGTAAAAGCAAACAGAGAGGCTATTAGATCAATCCACAGAGAGCTACCCCTGTACGCTTATGAAATGGAGGGGCCAGGATGAGTTAGGTATCACTGCTATGTAAAAAGTTACAGTTTGGTGTGAAGTTGGTTGGCTGGGGAGGCGTCAGTCATCAGATTGCCTTGGAAAGACACATAACAGACCTGTTGTAGCACACTTTTCTCATATAAACACGTCATGTGAGTAGCAGGCATTTGTAATTCAGATTTTCACGCTTGCACAGTGATAGGAAAATTACTTTAGGACTTAACAGAGTTTAAACAACACACCCTTTATACCAGTTACTCTTGTATGCTCTTCCAGTTAGATCAGAAATGGGAAAACTCCTTTTTGTTATGCTTTTTTACGCACTTTTTTTTTTTTTTTTTTAACATTTTAGAGATTAAAAAATTTACAAAACTTATTTTTTTCAGCTGTGTTCTCATTGTGTAACTTCCACTAAAATAACAAGTCACTTTAATCAGTCTGATTTGCTCCTTTGTTTTGTGTATTTGTTTTGTATTGCTTTAAATCATCCCTCATATTCTCACAAGTACAAACAAAGGTTGATTGGTTTATCTGTTGATTAACTGACTATAAAATACAACTGCAAAAGAACATCATCAAGCTTTTCTTTTTCTGTTTCACCCCCTCCTTTGGTTCATCTAATTGCTTAGGCATCAGTCAGCATGTGTCTGTTGTGAATATACAAGTACTGTTAACCCCTTGAAACGCCGTTTAGGAGGGGGCCCTGTTGAGGGTCCATATCGTCACGAGGCTGGGTGTGGTGACACATCCTTTCTCTCCGCCCCGGGGTGTTTGTTTAGCCTAAAAAAATGGGGGTGTTTTGTATGGGGGTTTGATAACACGCAGAATTCAATTCATTCACACCTAATTCTATCCGTAAATCATTATAAAACTGCCTAAAAGTGTGTGAATCGGTTTAAAACACTGTCTAATTCCCTCCTCTCTGTGTTACGTTACAAGCAGCTGGTGATAAAAGTGAAAGCACAGCGCGCGATGCAAAACAGGATCGCGTGCGCGTTCGCGGAGCTCCAGCGCTGCGGCAGTTGCCAGGGGAGATAGGAGGGGAGGGGTTTTGATTGGCTGAAGTGGGCCTGTTGCTATGACGACGGCTAGGGGTTTTGGTAGCGTTGCTGTGCGCTTGTGTGATCCGCGCGCTGCGTGTATGGAGGAAGCAGCTGCTGATCTGATCTCTGACATTGTGTGAGACAGACATCTGAATAAAACTGCGCACAGACGTGTCTTTAAAGATTTCGGACCGAGGCACGCCGTGGATGATTGTGAGTAATTTGTATCGTTTTTCTGAATTTCTGTGGTTGTTTCTCCTTCGACTGAACACGGTATGTGTTTCGAACAAGCTAAAAGTAAATGTGGTCAAGTGACTTTGCTTAGAGCAGACAGCATGGCAGATCAAGCGACAGCATGTGGCCAGCTAGCTCATGTTAACATTACTTCTCTGTACCAAGCTTAACGAGTAGTGACGGATATCTATAGACTTAAAAACAGGCGGTGGTTTTCTCCGTGAAAGTAAAATTACAACACTAGTCTTTGGGAGTTAAATGTTATGCTAACGCTAGCTGTACATTTACCTTCACTGACCCACCGAGCTAGCGCTACTCTCCCTGACGGCTGTGTCTGGGTGGGCTAAAGCTGGGAACGATACAGCTCATGAACTCCATTAAAACTCAGCAAATTCGTATTAACTACCCGAATAACTTCACAACGAGTCCCGTGTGTCGGGATGTGTTGTGCAATTGTCCACGTCATTACGTGTAACTTTGTATTTCTCAATGTGGTGCTGCTTATGAGCGCAGCCTCGAGTCCGTGGAGATAAATGTTTTATAAGCTGTAAGTTTTCTGTGCTTACACCGCTTTGTGTTCATGTTTTTTTTCCTCTTCATGAGACCCAGTGTTCCATATGCGCCTTTGTTTGCCGTGGAGTTTCTCAGGTTGTAGTGGAAGTGGGTTTGTGGAGTAGGGGAGACAGGGGACGGGTGCAACATATTTGGGGATTTCTCTTACTCCTCTAGACCAGGGGCTCCTAAACTTTTCAGCCATGCCCCCTGAATAACAGTGTCTGTCTCTCTTGGAGGTTAAGATTTCCTCACTGCCCTGTAAACACAGTTAAAGGCAACACAATGATAGAAAAACATGACATTTCACATTAATTTCACGACTTATGTGTCATTCTTTGCAATTTTGGAAACACAGATTTTTATTTATCTAGTTTTTATTTGTTGTATTTTGAAATATACTTCACTTCCTCTTGAATCCAGGGAGTCTTGACCCCCACTGTGGAGCTGGAGTTGACACATTACGTTCATTTGTACAAAACTAACAACTTTATGTGATTTATCCTTAAAAAACATGCATGTATTTACACAGAAACTTTTAGCTGACATACATTCATACATAATATTATTAGAGTATTTTTGACAGCAATAAATAAACTAGGGCTGCAGCTATCAAATATTTTAGTATTTGAGTATTCTACTGAAAATCCCATTGATTAATCGGATAAAATACATTTTTGTTTAGTTAAAGAGCAGTTACTTATTAAATGAAAATTTTTCTCTTCAAGAAATATTATTTTCTCAAAATTTGTAAACACACTTTGACACATTTTTTGGGCCTTGTACATCTCATCAAATGCTGCGGAGCCGAATGGCACCCATTTCGTAGAATGACCCATTAGACTCCAAACTACAGAAAAGAAGCTAGATTTGTTGCTAGTTGCTATTTTGTATAAGAGTTAGCTTGAGGGGTCTGAACACTCTCTTAATATGTCCTCAGCTCTATTTGAAATACCACTCTTTGATCTTTTTTTAAAATTAAACGATTCCTCGATATGGAGAAAATTACTCGAGTAATTTTTGTAATCGAGTACCTCGAATCATTCGAGGAATCGTTTCAGCTCTAAAACAAACCAAATTGTTGTATTTTTTTAAAGGATGGAAATAATGCTATCTTTCCAACCCCGCTGCTTCAGATGGTTGTAACCCATATCTCAGAAATACACACAAGAAATAAGCTAACTGATCTTGTTAGCATTAGCAGTAGCTGCCATATCACAGTGACCAGCTTATTGTTTTGTTTCAGTTTGCTGAAAATGTGTCCCATTACCTCTGGTGACTTCGATATCTCAAGAATTAAAGATAAATTAATATTCCATAATAGAAAATAGAAAAAGAAGCTTTTGGATTAATAAATAATGAAAATAAGGGAGTGTTCTTGAGGAAAAGAGCATAAACCTTAATATCACAATGAAACAGAGTCATAGCAACTTTGGGCTTCCATATAATCTAACTTATCAACCATATCAATCAATCAAACAATCAAATTTTCTAAATATAACTTTTTATAGTTATAATGTAACACAATCAGTTTATGCATGGAGTCTATATTTACATCATAGAGCTATTAACTATTTATTAGTGCAGTTTTATATTAGTTTATTAAGCTTGAAGTATCAGACAACAATTGCTCCAATTGTGACAGCAGAATTGGAGCAAAATTCAATTTGTCTAAATGTAATTAGAAATGTCTTTCTTCAATGTACAAATCTCATCCAGCCATGACAGAACATCATGTGCTAGGTACACACACTCCCTCTGACATGTGCTAAGTGTGACACTCACAAGTCCAGCAAATCAGAGTCGAGTGTGTTTTGAATAATTTATTCAAGGGCCAGGGTCAGAAAGGAAAAAAAAAAAACTGCCCATAAAAAGTACACGCTCCTGCCAGTCAAACTCTGTCTGTCAGACATGTAGCAGCACTGCTCCATGTGTCCTCTGTCTTCCTTGTGGGAGGATCATGCTACTGAGCATGTGCAGTATGAGCGCTGTCAGACTTGCTTGTGTCTGTTTGGGGAAATGAGAGTTGTTGCAACTTTTTCTTTGCTCAGCTCTCTTACTTCAGTGTCACTCAATCTAAGACACAAAAATCCAGTAGTCGTCCAGGATATCATAGTTAATGCTACATGAATCGCAGCAGAGGTCGGTCGGCTGCGGAGGGTAGCTAAGCACATGATGTAATGGATTATCACAAGATTGTCCCAGATATGCAGCGCTCTACAAACAATGCCAGAGTGTAGGAAAAAAATGTTTGGTCTGTTTTATACACTTCACATGTTGTTTGTGAATAGATCATCATGTACTTTACATTATTTCAAGCCTCCAGCTCCACAGCCTCTTTTCCTCCAACCTGTCAGTTTTGTATTTACCCAACTGAAGAAACCTCATCTAAAATTCATTGTGAGCGCCGAGGTTTACGTGTATATTTGGAAAAGGGTTGTGACATTAATGTAGACTGACGGGCCTTTCTTTTTGCTTGTCAGTTTTTAAAGCGTATTTGCTACAGAGAAGATGAAGCCAGGAAGAGCTTGAAAGCCCGGAAAACAAAACAGATTTAGTAGATCCACCATTATTTTGCAGCCACAACCTCCACACAGTCGTGTTGTAGGTCAAACCCTCTGCTGTTTGTAGTTGTAGCGTGAGCTCTCCTGTACAAGTTTGCATGTACAGGAGCCTCTGGAGGGTGACTACCTCTGCCTCCCAGAATAGACGAGGGTCTGCTAAGTTTACGGACATTCATTACTATAAATAAGCTCTGTGGAAACCCAGTGATGCAGTTATCATATCTGATAACTGCATCACTGTTGGCTTTAACAAGGACAAGGCTTTTAAATACTGTTGAATTATTTTTAGTTGAGGGCCATGGTAAGCTTAAGCAAACCTCAAAGACATGGATGGCATTGCTCTGAGGTTTTTTTCTGCTGCTGAAATGAGAGTCAGACTGTTTTTGTGTGTGATTCTTTCACCATAAAACATAAAAATGAAATTTATCGCTTGTTTTTGTGACACCTAATATAATGAGTCATATCATCATGTGTTGTTTCAGTCATATAATCCTGACTGGCCTATTTGTTAAGTTTGTTTTATCCTCTAAGGTCAAAGTCTAGACATTTCTCAAAGCTGGAGTAGTCATGTACTTGCAACTGCATTGACACATATCGAGCTGTGTGAACGCCTTGGTGTTGTTTTCCCGGGAAGTCACTCTATTGTCCTGTGCTGGTGACAAAACATGAAAGTATGTCTCTCAGAGCTGGAGTTATGAAGAAGGAGATAACTGCTGCACAATGCTGTGAACTTTAAAAACATCTTAAAGTGTAAAATGACATTATCCTGCAGTGTAAGCTTGTGGCGGTTACCCCACAGCCACAGGTGAGATATCTCACAGGCTCAGGATCTACCCTTCAAAATGGAGGTGTTGCCATGTCATCAGTCTTATCACACAGTGTGTGTGTACTCTGACCCGGAGTGAGTGTGAGGTTGTGTCCTCCAAAATCCAACATGTTGTTTGGAGCTCGACAATCGACTGTGGCTTCTGGTTTTTACGAGTTCACACCACAAAAACTGAAATCCCATCAAGTGTTTTTGTCTTATTTTAGGTAAAAATTGTCTTGTTACACTTGATATGTGCCACTTTCAACTGGTCAGTCAAGAAAAATATATATTTTTTATTTTAATTTTAATTTTCTTTTTTTTCAATGTCGTGATTAATCGACTAATCTATTGGTTATTTTTTAAGATTAATCGATTAATCACGGTTGTTTAAAATGTGCAGACCTTTAAAATTCAACCTGTGTGTTGCATTTTCACTGCATTTAACCAGAGTTAGGTTCTTACCTCTGATTGGTCAGCCCTGTGTCATGTTTGTTTGTCTTTATTTCATTCATGATGACATAAAAATATAAGTACAATACAAAAAACAAAATAAATCTCAAAATGAATAAAGCAGGTAACAGGGAAACTAAGTTGTCGTTCGTAGTTTTGGTTGGAAAGACCCCTTATGAGTGATTTTTAAAAAAAATTTGCTTATTGGGGCTTGCTTTGCTCTCTGTATGATCCCGCCGGACTCTGTCCCAGCTCTCGGTGACAACGCGTCAAGTTTAGTTTCTCTACATGCGCTATTTCGCTTATGCACACTCTGCCCCTCCTCCTCCCCGCTGAGTGTTACCGTGTAGTGCGAGCTTGAGAGTGAGAGCTCCATCGGATAAATGTCCTCTCCTTTAAAAAGTTAGGGGAGTTTTGACGCCAGTTTGTGACTCAGATCCTGAAAAACTGTTTTAAACGGAGTGTGAAGAAGACTCTCTAAATCACGTCATCAGACGCTAAATTCCAGGAGCTGTCAGGCTGTCCAAGTCAGAGATGCAGAGCCTCCATCAGCGCGCATCGCCAATGGGGCGTGGAGATTTTTCCTCATCAATATTCCTCATGTATGAACTTAGTGATCTTTTCCCATTAAAGTATCCGATAACACAGCACCTCATGCAGTGAACTGAAGTTACAGATGAGCATTACCCCCTGGTATTTCATTTCACCATGTGACAACAATGATAAAAACACTAATACGACACGTCGACTATTAAAATGTATGTCGATGATTTTTTATGTCGACCAATCATTGCAGCCCCTAAATATGAGTAACTTTTCTCTTGTTCCATTGGCAGTTTTATTTACCTGTTACACGTAGGGATAAACCGAATATTCGGTGACCAAATATGTTCGGCCAAATATTGCAAATAAAGCCACATTCGGCCTTTTGTGAAGTGAGTTGAAAGCAAGGCTGGATAGTAGCGACTTGCAGTGACGCAGTGACCTCTCACCTTCAGAAAAATGTTGGTGCTGTGGAGATATTTTAAAGTGTTGGAGAGTGAGGAAAAAATTGCAGTTTGCAAAGAGTGTTCAAAAAAACTATCCAGAGGGAGTTCCTCTGCAAAGACTTTTAGCGCTAGCGCTTTAACGTGCCATTTAAAAGCCTGTCTCAGCACGCCCACTACGTCCATGGCCGACGTCTTTGGAAAGACGAAAATGTTCGCACAGGGCGCCAAAGCAAACAGAATTACAAAGAAGGTGATGGACTTCATGGCGGTTGATGATCAACCTTTAAGTTTTGTTGAGGAATTTGACTTTCAGAGGCTTTAAGGGGCACATCGACCCCTGTTATACGATATCGAGACTGTATTTCTTGGACGTGTGCCTCCTGGAGATGTACAACAGTGTTGCAACTCACGTCTTAGAGCTCTTTGTTAAAGATAATGATGCTGTTCTCAACTTCAAAACAGAAATGTAAACTTTGTTGTGCTTTTTTTTTTAAAGCAAAGGCTACGGTAATATTCAAAAATGTCAGAATATTCAATAAACATTTACTTTCTTCAAAAAACACGTCTAAAGATTTATTCTTATTTTCATTTCTGTGCATCCCTAGTAACTAAAATTCATATTTCATTTTTGTCTTTAAATAACTTGAAATGAGACATTTTTTTGGACTGGTCAGCTGCTCATATTAGGCCTCAAAAGACATTTTCTACCAAAAATAAGACAAAAACACTTGATAAGGTTCATTTTTTTCCTGTGCAAACTAACTTTTGAGTTGTTAAACACGGTTATAACCCCGTTTCTCAAAGATCGTCTGGACTTAAAAAGGCTCAAAGTTTCATAACCTGCCGTTCACCTGGAGCCCTGTAATTATTGAGGCGTTAGTGACTTCAGTTTCAACAACTATTTTAAGGCGCTTTGATTGAGGTCGCCATTATCGGTGTAATGGAAGAGGCTGAATAATTGTGTGAGTGGAGAAATGAAAAAAATGAAGACGGTGACAGTTTTGGCTCAATTTGAGGGACCCGGTTTGCCACAGACAGGCTGTTCTGTGCTTATTACAATGTTTGCAGACTTGCCAAGTGGAAAATAAATCCACAGCATGAGTTGTCAAGGGTTAATTTTTGATTTTAACAAAAACAGTTGTGTTGTTTGTTTCTGAATGAGCGCCTGATTATTAAAAAGTGAGTAATTACAAATCTATGAACTCAAACTGCCCTTGTTGACTTGTCCAGGTTGTGGTGTTTGTGTTGGTTGACTTGACATATTGAAACCACATGTTTCATCACCTGCTCACACCCCCTGTGTCTTTGTGTGTGTGTGTGTGTGTGTGTGTGTGTGTGTGTGTGTGTTTTTGAAGGAGGGGTTTCCCCGGGAGTGTGTGGTCTGCTCTTCTCTCGTATTTGTGACTTTCTGCTAATCAAACATGGGCTGAAGCTCTGAATTTGAAAAGTTAATGCCTTAAAGTTTGCACTTCTGTGCTGCTTCTTTTCTTCAGTTTCTATATTTAGCTTTCCCGTCCTGTTTCAGTGATCAGCTTCTCTCTTTTTTTGGTCATGTTTTACATAATTCATCTAGTATGAAAAAAAGGGTGCAGCTAAATGTCATCTATTTTTAGTCTTTAAGTATTTCACTTAGCTGCTGTCACCTTTTTACAAATCTGTGTCAACCTGTCGTTAATGTCACAGCATCAAAACAAAACAGGATGAAGTTTCTGTGAGCTTAAGTAAGAATTTAAATTTGAGTCTGCTCAAGTTTGTGTTGCTGTCATGAAGCTCCTCCTTCTTTCCATTCATTGTTTTACATTTATTAGTCCCTCTGTTTATGCACAGCCTCCATCATGAGCAGCCCTCCCTCCTCTCACTTCCCTCTGTAACCCACTAACTGTCCCGTGCTTGTGCAGCTCGAGCCGCGTCACCCTCAAGACGCTGCTCATTAGGGCCCGCCTCCTCGAAGGCAGCGCTGGTGCTGCTGCTCCTCTGATTAAGAAAAAGGAAGAGGGCAGCGCGGCTGTGTTTGTGTCACAATGGCTCTTTGTGTCATCACCCCTGGCTGAATTATCAAGACTCATTTACTTGATGGTTGTGTGACAACGAGGGCCCAGGCTGATGGACTTGTGCTCTAATGATCAGGGTGTCAGATACTTTTCTTTAGGAGAGTTTTATACTAAGAAGTGCTGAGAAACAAAGTTGATTTATCACAAAAAGACAAGCTTGTCCAAACAAAGTTGATGCAAATTAAGCAGAGATGTTTGCTCTTAACCTTCCTCTGAGTAACTTATCACAGAGAAGATGCTCGTGTCACTTTATTTCACAGCAAAAGTTTTTCCCCAATAGAAAAACCCATGTCAGAAGCAGCGTGGTAGACCATACCATGATTTTCAGATTCCCCCGCATTTTCAGGCTCCAGAGCAGCATTATTTCTGTGCTAGCTTCCTTTTATAGCTTCTGTTTTAGAGCAGAAAAAGAGAACTGTTTTTAGGTCATTGAATGTGTAACAATAGAAACAACAGTCACAATATGTCAGCATGTTTTCATTACACATTTTTTTAGCTTTCAGTCAAAGCTAAAGGAGTAGTTCACCTTTTTTTTTTTTAATTAATGAGGTTGTATGAGGTACTTGTCGATTGTAACTGTATTACACAGATGAGATGCCGGTTGGTCTGCCCTCTTTGTTGTTGGACGATATGTTTTTCTCCTGATTGGATCCTTTTACAATTTTTGAGGTACGGATTTGATATAAATTGCTACTTTTCGATATTTCCAATTTTCACGATTTTTAGTTTGATTTTTCAACACCAGACTCTAGGGGTGCACAGATCACAACTTCCTGACCGATCACCGATCTTTGAAAAGCCTGACCTGCCAATACCAATTTTGGCCAATACCGATTTATATTTTTATTTTTTATAACTGACAGTATAAACCTTCAATGTTCCAATCTTATTTTATTGAAAATCGTTGAACAATACCTGTGAAACAATAACATCTTTATGTTTTATCTCAAACAACCAATAAAGTCTCCTGAGTTTTCGGTCTCAGAGCAAAAAGCAACAATGGCTGGTTGTCAGACCTTCCCGGAGGCGTGCAAGATCAGTTTCAGATGTAAGGATGGGCCGATCACCGATCCCCAAAATTAAGGAAATCGGCACCAATCGATCGGTGCATTTCTACACCAGACCAAATACAAAAAAAGTTGGATGATCATGATGCCTACAGACGATATCAGGAACCATATTTTCCTAAAATTCACGCCACATGTGAGTCAGTTTTTAGGATTTATTCAGGGGATCTTGCATCTCAACTTTTTCCAACCCAGCTTATAAACTGAGACTAAAATGAGGGATTTGAATTTGAAAAACGAAATCAATTTTTTAACAAAAAATCCTAATTAAAAATCATCAAACCAATATCCTGATACTTTGATACGTTTTTTTTTCTCCCCCATCCCTGGTTTACACATTTAAAATCCTGTATTATAATAATGCAGTCAGTTTATACTAGGGACCAAATTAGGCACTTTTATAGGTATCGACAGAATTCTGTCAAAAGTACCAGTTACCGTTTCATGTAAAATTAAAAGGTACCATCTTAGGTACTTTAATGCATCTTTGTGACTGTGAGAGAGTGGAAGAGTGGGAGATTTTCCATGCTGAACATGAACACAGCATTGCAAGGTTATATATAAAAAATGAATATGTTAAATTGAAAAAAAATCACCATATCAACACAAAAAAGTACCAAAAATTGGTACTGTTGAGTACTGATACCAATTGCCAGGTACCGGGCATTGTAACCGTATAATTTCAGACAGGAAGGTACCCATTTCTAGTTTATATAAAGTTGGAAAAGCATGCATTTGCCTAAACTTTTGTAGTTCTTTGATGTTTGTTTAATTAACATTCGTTGAACATGTGCTGTATGAGTGGGGTGGGCAGGGTTATGGCAAATGCTAGTAATACTTAAGTTTCATTTTCGTTGGTTTCATCATCAGAGCTGCTTGATGTGTAAATGAGGGAGTTTTTTAAGTGTTTAAGGAGGGATTTTTTTGCACAGATGAAGATGAGCTAAGTCAAATTTGAGTTTGTGTGTTTCTGTTTTATGTTTACAAACTATTTGTCTAACTTTTTATCCGACTACATTTGTTGTGTGTGAGGGGACAATAAACGTAGAAAGAAAAAGAGACGAGTTGCTGTACCTGTTCTGAGTACCCTTACAGGATGAGTTTATTGAATTATAGGAAGTAAAGCTCAGTAAAATCTGAAAAAACAGAGTTCTCTGTGTAATCTTTATATTTAGGAATTACAATTTTGGTAAATTTATACTGGTATCAGATCGGATCAGTATTAGCTACCAAAGCTGGGACCTGTCTGCACCATTTCCCATTTTGGTCCCCTGGACAACAGAAGAGCCGGGCCAATTGGCGTTCCGTGTGTGTCATAATGCTAACGAGTACCTCACATGACCCCACTTAAAAAATTTGAACTTTACCTTTAAGATATTTGAAGCTAGAAAACCAACAAGAATACTGTAAAAAGTCTGTCAGGAGGTGCCAAAAGCTGCTGCTAACACCAGCCCAGCTTGTTTTGAGCTGCAGGCCAAATATTAAAGCATTAATGTGACATCAACACAGGGACAGATAAAGCTGTTCAATCTATGATAAACTGATGAGGATACAGCTCTGCTGTGAGAGTGATCCTCACATGAAATCCAGGTTTTAAAGTGGCTCTAATGAAGATTAAAATGGAAATGAAGGCAACAGCTTTTAGTGCCTTGTTATTAACTTTTAAAGTGAAGTGAAGTGAGTGAAAGGTGTTGAAGAGTGAAATATAGCACACACAAAAAGATCTGTTCACATAATTATGTCACATTTATTTACTCTTAGCCCTGTCTTGATGTTATTTCTGCACACCTGTTACAGATCTCTTCAGGGCATTATAATAAAAAAGTGACTGATTTTGACCTGTCCTGCAGGGCTTTCCTCATACACAACCTTTCGTGCACAAACACTCGTATTTACATGGAAAATAATCTCACCCAGAGAACATTCCTGGAAGGGCTTATGTTGAAACTTCAGCCACATTTGCTGGTCTGGTTTGTAGGTTTTGGTATTTGAAAGTGCACGGGGGTTATTGCGCATGTTGTTTGGTGTTGGGTGTTTGTACGCTGGACTCAGAGCCACATGACCAGAGAGATAAGGTTTCACTGTTGGTTGAAGGTTGGCATGTGCTCTCCCGGGCCTCCCCTCGTACTTCAGGCTTGTGTGAGTTTAAATCACTGTGTGAAGTTAATGACTCAGATGAACAACACAGTCATTATCTATTGTCTTGTTTGCTCGTTTCATCCCCGGACTGTTTGGTGATTGCATCAGTCAATTCATTAGATTCTGCTCGTGTGTTTGTCAGCAGTCTGTAAGCTACACTCTGCTGGAATTCATGGATTGCCAAAGTAAACTCTGCTGCTTCGATAATCACTACCTCCCTCGGCCTCCGGCTGCTCAGAGTCCAGCGTTTCAGCGCGGAGCGGGGCCGAACCGTCTCTGTGTGAAGTCTGAAATTGTTTTCTGAAAATGAACTTCCTCAACAGGCAGGAGGTGTTTCCTTCCCTCCCAGTCCTCTGTTTGAGACTGTGAGGTGAATACTGAGCACCGCAGAAACATGACTGGAGCAAAAACAACTGCTCCTTTGTGTGAGGGGAGTGTGGGGCCAGTCGTAACGCATTTTCATTCGCTGAGCAGAGCAGATCGCTTTAATCCACTCAGGAGATCAATGTGAAGAGGCATCAGTTTATTGATTAGCTTATTAGCTCTTACACTGATTGATTTATTCTGACATAAAATACACATAGGCCTGTCAGGACAACAAATTTTGCTAGACGATAATATTCCAAAATAATATTGCCGATAAACGATATTACTGTCAATATTATTTTGATTTTTTTTCCATTTTTTCATTGATGTAATTATGATAAATGGGATAATAAAGTGAGTACACCATATCAAAAGCAAGAAACTTTAATTTCTTCAGAGTATTTAACTGTCATTAAAAGGTCAGGATCTTTTAAATAAAATAAATTAAACAAATAATATAATAAATTTAACAAACAAGAAAGAGAAAAAAAATACAATGAAAATGAAATGGACTCGCTTTTAGAAAAAAATACATGTCAATGAAAATAATTAATACCAATCAAAAACAATAAAACATAGACCCTGTCTCTAAAGAAAAAACGAAACTCCAAAAAAACCCAACAACAATAAAAACTATAGCCTAAATAAAAGGGAGTTTATACAGTTCCTGAATTGTTTGTAACATGTACTTTTTCCCAGTCAATCCGTACTGTCTGTCAAACATTTTTAACATTTCTGGCTTTCAACTGTATTGAAGGGCTGCATTTCTATGGTTATGTAGCTGTCTTTGAGCGCCACCATTTGGCGCTTTTATTTCTATTTACTTTGCAGACCAAAAGCCTCAGTAAGAGCGGATTGTCAAAGAACAAGGCTCCGCTGCACCTCCCCTTCTTCTTCTTCGTCGCCACTATTTTCAAACAAATGTGACATATCAGCTCGTTGGTGTTCATGAGCTCACACTTTGTTCATTCTGATAAAAAACAAAATATTCCCACACTGGGACTGTGGCAGGCGGCTTAAGAACCATATCTTTCGTGCCATCACTCATATTAGCGTGTGTTTCCTCCTTACCCCTCAGGACGCTCGCTTCAGCTCTCTCCGTGTGTACGTGCGATTTTAGTTTGCCGAAAATGTGTCCCGTTACCTCTGGTGACTTCGGTATCTCAAGTAATAAAGTTAATCTTTTGTAATGGAAAATAACAAAAAAGAAGCTCTGAGATGAATAAATAATGAAAATAAGGGTGTGTTCTTGAGGAAAAAGAGTATAAACCTAAATATCGCAAGAAAACAGAGTCATAGCAACTTTGGGCCTCCATATAATGTAACTTATCAACCATATCAATTAGGGCTGCAGCTATCGAATATTTTAGTATTCGAGTATTCTACTGAAAATCCCATCGATTAATCGAGTAATCGGATAAAATACACTTTTGTTTAGTTAAAGAGCAGTTATTTTTCAAATGAAATTTTTTCTCTTTAAGAAATAGAATTTTCTGATACAGCATGTCAATAAGAGCACTTGCTTTGGTAGCTCCAAAATTTGTAAACACACTTTGACACATTTTTTTGTGCCTTGTACATCTCATCAAATGTTGCGGACCCAAATGGCACCCGTTTCGTAGAATGACGACGACGTAGAATAGATTTGTTGCTGGTTGCTATTTTGTATAAGAGGTGGCTTGAGGGGTCTAAAAACTCTCTTAATATGTCCTCAGCTCTATTTGAAATACCACTCTTTGATCTTTTTTAAAATTAAACGATTCCTCTAGGAGGAGAAAATTACTCGAGTAGTTTTTGTAATTGAGTACCTCAAATCATTCGAGGAATCGTTTCAGCTCTGAAAACATCAATTTGTTTAATGATGTAAATTTTTGTTTTTCAATTTGACTTATCTATTCTTCAATATATAACCTTGTAATGCTGTGTTTATGTGCAGCATGGAAAATCGTCTGCTCTTCCACTTCCAGATGCATTTAGGTACCTAAACATGGTACCTTTTGATTTTTCGTGAATCGGTACCAGGTACTTTTGACAGACTTCGGTTGGTACCTATAAAAGTATCTAATTCTGTACCCATCCCTACTGATTGATTTATTCTGACATAAAATACACGACAACTTCTTGGAAACCCCTTCTCTTCACTCCAACTCTTTCTTTGTCTCATTCACATTTTCTGCGCTCCAGCCAGACTGAGTACTCACCTAAATATCAGTTAGGGTTTCAAATAACAGCCCTCGCCATGGGGCTTTGCGACACACCTTTGTGTATCTGTTACAGAGGTGTAACTGGTTTGTGTCAACTGGTTTATTTCGTGTGAAATGGGTGGGGCAACTGCAGGCAGTTGGAGATATATCCTCCACGTTTATTGCCACATTAACTCAATCCGATGTTTACAAAATGTGAAGGTGTTTGTTATTTTTGTTGCTGGAGAAACGGCCGTGTGTCACATGGATGGGCTGTAATAAAGTAAGGCTTTATGACTCCGTGACATCCAGGTTGGCTGTGGCCTTCCCCCGCTTGCTCTTTGTCAGACAGGTTTGTGGAGAACAGCGGCAGACTGCTGGCCTCAGCATTTTCCGCCTGTATTGATCTCCCCACATTAGCTCTCTCTTCATGCACAGACATGAGCACAATTGCTTCCCTTACAACATTGGCTGCCTTGGCAACTGAGTCCTGATCGTGAGATTCGCTCCCAGAAAACATCTCAAACCAGTACCTCTCCATTTCACCGTGCTTTCGTCTCCTTCAGATTCCCCCGTACGCGTTTGACTCATCAACGGCTTGATTTGCCACTTACAGCCATCTCCATATGTCTTTGTGTATTTTTGAATAGGCTAAGTG
The DNA here is from genome assembly GCF_033239565.1 of Halichoeres trimaculatus. Taxonomy (NCBI): domain Eukaryota; kingdom Metazoa; phylum Chordata; class Actinopteri; order Labriformes; family Labridae; genus Halichoeres; species Halichoeres trimaculatus. The sequence continues at coordinate 34,778,170 of NW_027437186.1, read as the reverse complement.
CTTAACAGGATAAAAGAGCAGTTTGAAAAGGGGGGGATATGTGGCTTGGCACCTGCTGTTAGTGCCTGCCTGTTTGCACATGAATATGATGAGGCTGGCGGTGTGCGAGGCTATTTTAACTTGCAGATGAGCCATCAGGTCAGCACTGTTGCAGCTTTGGTGTATTTTCAAGGATGAGCTGCAGTCAACAGGCCAGCGCGGCTTATTAGCTCCCTTTCCCCTCTCCACTCTTTACACACTAGTGTCCCATTATTCGCTGCATTCCCAGCCGCCTCTCTTTGATGCCTTTTCATAAGAGCAATGATAACTGCGATCACTGCAACAGCAGATGTAATTGACCAGCTGCAGTCACAGTAAAACACTTCCTGTGTTTGGCTGTGGCTCCGTCCGCCCGTCCTCCCTGCCTCTGTTGATATTTAAATTGGCGGTCCTCTGGAGGAGCCACTCCAAAGAGGATAAGTGCCTAAAAGTGCCCTCTCACACCCAAGGGTGCAGCGGAGAGGTCGGTGCTGTGAGCACAGACCGAGGTGAAGCTCTGAGGTTAATCAGAGGCCTGATACTTTGCCCAGGCTTGGACTTAAACCAAATAAAGTTTACAGCGAGCTCACTCGTGGCCTGGGGGAGAGGAGAGGTGGACGTTATGGAGTGTTTACAGCTGACCCTGGGTTCATAAAACCCTTAAGCTCCACCTTTCTATCAAACAAAGACCCAATGCAGTCACAAAGCCTCTTTGCCGCGCCCGCATTGGCTTGTGGTTAACTGTGACTTCAGTGTTTGTCACACACATAATTTAGGTAACACAGTGTTATGGCCTCCTTACTTGATAAATCTTGAAGACTGTAGCATACAAGAAGGACACCACAACCACAGTTTAGTTCCAGGATGAATTAATTGAATTTATTGCATCAAATCAACGATCAAAAATAAACAAAGGAAATCAATATAAGAAAAAAATGGGCTGTAGACCCAATCAAAATAATGAAATGATCAAAAAGTGGGCAAAGCATCCAGCACTTCTCCCTAAGCTAAGAAAACACAAAAGTCCCCAATTTAAAAGAAAAAACAATACCTGGACTACCAGAGAGCTACAGCCCAAACTGAAATAACAAAACTCCAGGCAACTAAACTTGTCAGGAGGGGAAAACCAAAAACTAGAAGAAAGGAGAAAGCGATCGACAAAGGTTAATCAGCAAAATGAAAAGAGAAAACTAGCTGCAAAAACTTAAGAGACCGAGTCTCCCTCTTTATCTCCTCTAAATCACCCCACCTTGTGTCAGAGCTTGTAAACTGAGCCCCAAAATTGTCTTTACTATAAAAGAGTGATGAATTAGACTTACTACAGAAAGTAAAAAAAAAATGAGTGTGCATATCTTCCGTGATAAAAAAATATAAACGACCGCTAAAAAAGTTAAAAAGAAGAAGTAAACTGGTTAAAATGTCATTTTTTAATCCAACAACTTTTCAGAGATATTGATCAATCATCTCTGTTCAGATTTCTCTAAATCTGCTTCCAAAAAAAGGTAGGGATGGGAATTAATACGATTTTGTCAACACCGATGCCCTTATTGATTCTGCTTATCGATCTGATTCTTTAACGATTCCCTTATCAATTCCTGTTGTGAATTTTCTTGTAACAGAAGTAGCTTTACAGGTTTTCTGTGTCAACAACATTTAATTGCGTTTATACTGTAAGTGAATGAAATGTAATTGGTCCCTGAGTCTGGATATTTCTGGGCATAATTAAACAGAAACGGGTAAAAATTTCACACAATGTGACGTTGATGTACTGAATTGTAATATATTAATAATTCAAGTAGGCCACCTAGTGTCTCAAAGTGGTTATAGCAATAGTTTAAGTTGTTTGGAACCTTTCCATCAGCCATGAGCCTGTTAGCTTTTGACATTTGAAATTCTCAGTGTTTTTTACACAGAGTTGATGTGATATGTTTCTGTGATGAAAGTTGAAATTCTATTCTGAAGCTAAAGTTATACTGATGTATGCTAACTGCTAGCATATCAATGCAGTTTCCCATAAACGGTTCAGTTCTTCGGTAAAACTTCTATCTAATTGCTAAGCTAAGATAGCTGCAGCAGACTAATCGACGTAAGGCCCGGCGGCTCCAGCACAATGTAGAGATTTGATAAGGGAATTGTGAAGCACAAAGGCTAACGATATCGATGGATGAAAACATTTCTTATCAATTCCCAACAGGAACCAGTTTTCGATTCCCATCCCTAAAAAAAGGTTAATCACACATGAACACCAATATTATTTGTGATTTTAATCTCATTATTGTGTCCTAAATGATTCTCATATAGTGCATCACAGTCACCAACAAAGAAAGTTAGAGAGGGCAGCAGAGAGCAATCACTGGACTCCTGAAGCCCCGTCCATTTCTGCTCAGTATGGCGTGCATATGAGATGTTTCCACTGACTAATCCCAGGACAGATCCTCAATTAACCAAGACAAACCGTCCCACTTTGTGGGACCCTTCCATCCGGGTACCAGACTAAACCGATCCAACCCCAGAAGGTGGAGCTACAACACTGCAAAGCTTTGTATCAGAGAGCCACATGCCAATCACGAAGAAGACGGATTGCCGTTGCTCTTTGGCGTCACGCTCTAACGTAACTGATGCAGCTATTGCCATCCAGCTTACACGACGCCAACCCCAAGGGGGCACAGATGGATGTGGAAACCCAAACAGGATCAGGCTTAACCGATCCAACCCGTACCAAACTGTACTGATCTAAACTAGACTGCTTGGTGCTTTCTCAGCCATTAGAAAAAATATTGCCTGTCTATCAGTTATTGATTAATTTTGAGCATCCTGACATTTGTAGCAGCTTTGAAATATCTCTGAACATTTTGTCATCACCTTACATAAAGATTTACAGTGGTTTTATCTGACAAATATAAAAGCTTGGATTTAATCTTTGAGTTGACAGAATTTAGAGTACAGCTGAAAACATAAGAAATTCACTTCAAGGTCGTTTCATTTGTACCTGTAGGGAGATTTAGTTTGCAGTGAATGAGTCAGTCCTTTTTAACAATAACCAGCAATCAGCAAACAGAGTGACAAAAGCACTTTCACTAAAGAAACCTTTGTTGAACACAAAAATAAAAAATCAATCAAAAAAACAGTAAGCCAGGAAAAAATGGAAAGCATGATTCAACCTGATGGATTTGTTTATAGAGAGAAACCAGCTAAAAAAAAAGCTGCAGCTCAGCTCAAAGCCCCTAAAATGTGTTCAAAATGAATCACAGAACCACAGATTTCACACTAACTGCTTCAGTAAATGTTTTTATAGTTTTATAGTTAAAACCACTTGATCCTATATAATTATTGTGGGAAAAACCAGAGTTTTCAAGTATAAATTAGCTAAAGTCATTAGCAGCAGCTCAGCTAGCAGCCCCTCCTGACATGCTGGCTTCAGCTAACCCAGGGGTCTGCAACCTTTGCTTTCATGGGAACCATTTTGCCTCTGCTCACCTGCAGTAAAGTCATTCAGGAGCCACAAAATCTACTTTAATTCACAATAAAGACAAAAAAGTAAAAAAATAAAATAAAATAAACATAGTGAAGTCAATAATTTCTAAACAGTTAGTGTTTTATGGTTATAAAATTGTACAGGTAATGTCTTAGTTTTTTTTTTAAATAAAAATTAAAAATACTTGAAAAAAAGAAAAAAAATGTAATATTGATTTTTGCCAAATTTTTGAAAATTTGCCATTTCAGTAAGTTTCAAGTTTTTTTTAATTTGGAAATTTCAAATATTTGCAAAATGTTTTTAAAAAATGAAATTTAAAAAAATGTGCAAAGATTTGGGAAAATTCAAAAGTGTTGACATTTCAAAAATTTTCCAAAATTTCATGAATTTACAAAAAAAAAATTAGAAATATGTTATTTCAAAAAATTTTCTTCATTTTCAAAAATATGGAATTTCAAAAATTGGCACAAATTTTAAAAAATAAAAATGCAATCATTTGAAAAATCTTCAAAATATTTTGATTTTTTTTACTTAATTTGAAAAACGGTTTAATTATCAACTCACTCTGTAAGGAAAATAAAAAATTATTTACTTCATTCATATTTTTTAAAGCTACAAGGAGCCACTGCTAAGGAGTCAAAGAGCTGCAGGTTGAAGACCCTTGAGCTAACCAGAGAAACACTGATGTTTAAATAGTTATAGTCAGTGCTTTAGCAGTTTTTACTATCTTTCTGCGAAGATACAGCATTAAAGTTTACATTTGATGACTATTGGGGTTAAGAGGGTAGTGTGCTTTCAGGTTTACAGAGGAAATAAACAGCTTTCTGTGTCTTAACCAGGTGGTCTGATGGTTAACGAGGATAACCAGAAATAGAAAATCAAGTTATCCTGATCAGATTTTGTGGTCTTTGTCTGAACCTGTCATTTTTAAAGCACAGGATGTTCAGCTCGTCTCACTGCTGGATGTTTTTTCTCCAGTTAAATTCTTGGAAGTGCAGATAATATAGTCCTCCAAACCTGCAGGCCTGTCTGTCTGCTCGGTCCCCTCGTCTCTTTGTGAATTCATACAGAGTGGGAACCTGTCATGTCGAGGAATATCTTTCTGTGTTTTGGTCTCTTGAGCCGAGATTTTCTTTTAACACAAATGGGCAGTTCTCTCGCAGGCTGACACATCTGATTGCTCTACTTAGCTCAGAGCTGTGATTCATCCTAGACTGAGGATAACTTACAGAGCCCACCTCACTCAGTCTCAGCTCTCTGTTTCTCCTGCGCTCATGTTCACGCTCCTCTCTCCGTCCATAAAAGGATTTCCCTATTGTTATGTCCTTTCCTCTGCTCACTCATCCTGTCCCTTTGCCTTTGGCCTGGAAAGCTCTTTGACTTCCTCTTTTCCTTCTCAGAAGTATGTTCGGTAAGCAAAGATGATTTTGGTGACGCTAACATACATGTAACAATGGAGAGAAAATGTAGCTCACATAACGTCACCTATTGAGCAGAAAGAAGTGCTTTAAAGGCTGAATAAATCATGATGTTAGATTAAGATGTCACGCTATACAGAGCAGGCTCTGTCTGCTGTATGTTTATCCTCTCGTTCAGAGCTCAGTGGTCATTTTGTAAATGCACTAATGCCTCCTTCTTCCCCCTCTTGTTCTTGTTGATAAACTGATTTGTGTGTGTGTGTGCATACACTCCCTCTCCTGTCTCACCCACTGTGCAAACACACTCGAGGGTGACCCAATTCTTATCTTATCACAGAAATAAAAGATATCCGCCTCCTTCTGTGCGCCTTTTTTACGTTCATCCAGACTGACCCTGAACCTGTGGGGCCCCTGCTGTCCCCTCAGCCACATAGTGCAGATAACTTCTTCTCATATTGTATCCTCTGATACTGTTTGTTGAGATGGTTTGGTTTTCATGGTGACACTCAGGACATGAAGCTTAGTGGGCCGAGCCAAAGAGGGATCTTTCTGAGCCCTCAGCCTCAGCAGCTCTGCGTTTAGAGAGATCATAGCTCGTTGTTGGAGCTGTGGAGGAATTTAGTTTCTCTCGCAGATCAGTGTCTTTGACGGGTCCTCCTGTTGTTGGAGTGCAGCGGATTGGAGTAGACTTCCAGGATGCTTTCATTGCTTTTTTAACAGAAATATTTTGAAAAATTTTATGGTTATTTTCCCGTTATAAATCTGTCTTATACATGTTATTAGATTAGGTTTCTGACGGACCTAAATCAGGTCAAGAGGGCTCCCCTTGAAACCAAGATCCTTCATCTTGAGAGGCTATCTTAAAATAAATTCAACTTCAAGGGGGTTTTTAACTTAAGTTCCTACTAAACCTTTTTTTTTTATGTTTGAAGGAATTAATTTAGCATAACCCCGAATTCACACGAACAGGAGAACCACATGTTCATGCAGGATTCACAGCCATAACAATGCACTTGCATGGTGATTAGTTAGCATGGTCCTCCCCAAACTTCAGCACCTTCAGTCCATGCCTCCACCTCTGTTGGTGTCCTTATAGAAAGAATGTGTTGTCGAACAGAATTATGACTTTTTTCACCTCCAAGATTAACTTTTCCTCGTCCAAAACGTCGGGTTTCCTGTGCCAGTGACGTAGTTTTGATAAACAAGGATGAGATTTAAGATCGGGAGCCAGAACATGGAGCTTTATTTTGAAATTACTAGATACTCTTATCATCTAATCTATTGATTGAGTGGTTTCTAAGTACAACATAGTGCACGGTGCTCACGCTTTATGTGTGAATTAGGGGTAAGGATTGATTAAAATTTCTATAAACTAAGAATGCACGATACATCTGAGTCAATATCAGTGTCGGCTGATATTTACTCGTTAGCTACCGTTCATTTTCAGAGCATCTGGATTGATCTTTCAGGTAGAGGTAGACCGATATATCGGCCGGCAGATATATCGGGCCGATATTTGGACATTTGTCTCTATCGGCCATCGGCCGTATTTTCTTTTAAAAAGCTGATTTTTGATCCGTTGTATAAAATGACGCAATTTTTGATCAGGCACAAAAAAGATGAGCACCTCAAACTCGTGGAATCACTTGGATACATTACATACTTTTGTTCAAATTATATTAATAAGTTTAAATTTCTTTTTTGACATTTTAAGAAGAGTGTGAATGTTTACTACTGCTTGTTACATTGTGTGTTTACTCAGACAAAATATTTCATTGTTTTGAAAGCTGAATAAATGTTCAGAGGACTGGACACGACTTGTTGTAATAGATTTCTTTTAGTTGCTCAGAAATTGCTGCGTTTCACAAAAATGTGATAAATATATATTCATTTAACAATCGGCCTGAATATCAAATTGGAAAAATTGGCTATGCATATCGGCATCGGCTGCCCAAATTTGGAAAGCATCGGCATCGGCCCCCAAAAAACCCATATAGGTTGACCTCTACTTTCAGGAGCCAAAAAATGTTTTCTCTGACTTTGTAAACACTAAAACTACCTAAGAAGAGTGAACTCTCTTCTTTTACATCTCTCTTCCTGTTTTTGATCCAAAAAACAGACAAAACATACTTTTTTGATTGCGTTCATCTCAGGTGCTCTATCCTTTGATCCTCTCCATTTTCGTCTTTTCTCACAATTTGGCCACTCTTTCTCTCTGAACTACCTGGACACATCATCTCAGATTGTTTTTTGTTTTTTTTTAAACCAATAATGATATCGGTAAATATTGGTTATCGGCCATTGCAGCAATATTAATATTTTCATATTAGTGCATCCCTACTAAAAACCAAAGATTTGCCAGCACTGCATTGATGCCACAGAAAATCAGAATGCTACAAACCGCTTAGATGGCAGCACGAGAAGAAATACAACACAACGGAGAATCAAATATAAGTGAAATTAAAGTTTAAATAACTAAATTATGCAGAAGTGGAACTTAAAAACTACGTTTTATTTTGCCTGTTTTTGATTTTATTACAAACAATTACAATGAAAGGCACGGCAGTAGCTCAATTCATAGGGACTTGGCTTTTTAACCGGAGGGTTGCTGGTTCAAGTCCCAGTTTGGCTCAAAATTGGGAAAATAATAATTATTATAATAATACATTTTATTTCAAAGCCCCTGTCTTGACACTCAGGGTCACTTTAAAGTTAATTAAAAACACATCTAAAAAGAGACAGCGGCAACAGAAATACACAGGAATTGTTGAGGTGTTAGCATAATTTCATGAGCGCTGTCGAGTTTCCCTGTAATCTTCAGCTTCAGCTTTTTTTATTTTTACAAAAGATTTCTTCATCTTCATGTTTTCACTGACACAGTTGAAAACATTGACGTTTACAAAATATGGCGAACAAATGACGCAACCTTGCCTTACCTAACCAAATAATGATTCATCTATTCATCTGTGGAGAAATAGACTTAGTTTCATGGACACTACAGATATCCTCTGTATATTTACAGATACTCACATTTCATTTATGTTTTCAATTTCAAACTTTTAGATTGAAAAACATGTCAGAGAGTTTAAAAAAGAAGAACCAGGAAACTAGATGCTGACTCAATGCAGCAAAGACACATGAACAAGATGAGGAAAGAAATGAGACTTTGTCAACAGGAGCCTCCAAAATCAAAACTGTGTGAGAGTTGCTTACTGTTGCTTTAATCATGAATCAATTCCTCGCTCTGTGCTGAGAGTTAAAAACATATTTGGAGGTTGTAATTGAATTAGGTTGAACAGATATTGCTGTTTCACAAAATACTCTCAACAACTCTTCTGCAGAGGTGTCTTTGTCTTATTAATATCAGCGCTCGGTGATGATACAGGGCTTAAGGCTGTATTAGATTTCCTCGTGCTGTTAAACGACTGATGACTCCAGGCTCTGGAGCCTCTCTACACCACTTAATCTGGCATGTGACAAATTGAGTCCTGATCCTGGCTGAATGCAGATCAGCCTGTGAGAGCCATCCACTTGCTCCTGCATCCGTCTGACGGTTTCATGCTCATTTACACATAACGAGCAGCTGGGCCGCGTCTCAAACAAGGTGGGCGTCGAGGAGTGGAGCCTTAAGTTGGTTCAGTTCCTTGAGAGGTCCTCGTCAGAGGTCCTCCTCGGCTGAAGTCAAGAGGAAGGGACGGCTGAGAGACTCTCCTGCGTCCTCGCCAGGCGTGAAGGAGAGGGGCAGCGAGGGAGCCGCGGGGAGAGCAACAGTGGCAGACAGATGTAGCCGCAGGGGGCGTGGCCCCGGGCAAGACTTAAGAAAACAGGGTCAACGCTTGGAAGAGCACATCAGTTCAATATGTCACATCATGTTATTTCACACCACCAGCCTTGCATCATGATCAGACCATAGTCAAGACTCAGATACTGGTCTTTAAACTTTTAAAGAGTGATGCTTCTCACCCTTATAAAACTTTACAGAGTTATTAGTGGGGGATTTTTTGACTTCTGATTCGATTTTTTCAGAATGGGTTTTACTGATACGGATCTTATATTAATACCTACATTTTCAGACCCTTAAAAATAATGCCACAAGTATGACATACATATCCTTTTTTATTTTGCTTTATAAAATAAACCGTATTGCAACAAATCTACTCTCTCAACCAGGTCATGATTTAAAACTTAACAATATTAATAAAAAATACATAACATAAATCCTGAATAGTTCAAAATCAAAAGCCTTGTGAATTCAATTTACAAAAAAAAAACTTAAAAATAGTTAATTGATTAAGAAGAAGACCTTCAAAAGTGCTGGTGCTAAACTTTGCACATAAAAAATACTGTCCAGGGTCCGTCTGCATGTTCAGTTATTAAACAAACGAGACCATTAGTCCTAACGTTCTGTTATGGAACGGCCCATTTGGCTGCAGCGTTTGCCACATGCGCGACTCCAAATAATCGTTCAGATAACTAATTACACCATGAAAGAGACGCAGGTGCAGATTACGTCATAATTAAAGGGAACCTCCTGTAAAACTCCTTCAAACAAAGTCGAACTGCACACGTCGACCACTTATAAACGGCAGTAAACCTGGCAAGGGGTAACGGTGTGACTGAGAGAAGATCAAGAAATACTTTTTTCAGCAGAAGAAACTGAGATTTTATTGCAAGAATACACACACAGCTGTTATCAGTGAGTCAATCAGGTAAACAAAGAGAAAGAGAAAGTTTGGCGATCTTGAACAGAGTAAATGCGTGCGGTGCTTCCGTGCGCGCGGTAGAAAACCTTAATATAAAATCAGTAATATAAAAGCTGCTTTGAGGAACAAGCGCCACAGCAATGCGGCAGGTACCTCGATGAATAACTCTTAAAGCAGTTCATGAACTCCAACATCTAGCCACAAACATCTTGGAAGGGCCCCGACGTATAAAAGCAAAGAGTGAATCAAACTTGTTAAACTGATGCGGTTTTGGCGCTGTAATCCTGCTGTTAGCGCCTGTAATAATGATGAGGTATACCTCCATTAAATCTAACACTCTTTTGGCCCATTAACCTGGCGTTTTATTATGCCTACCGCCACTTAATTTTGTTTTTTGGCCGTTAGTACAAACGGTCCTTTTTCCCCACTAATGGCTTGTCATGCATACGGGCCTAAGAGAGTGCAGAGTACAGGGAGATTTACAGCAGCCACAAAGTGTGACGGTGCTGAAAACACGTGAAAACTGGATCTATCCTGATCAAGTAACTAAATCTGATGCTGTCCAATCCTCAAAAAATGGCCACATTGGGCGCCGATACCGGGGAATTAGAGGTGTTGTGCTCTTAAAAGACTTTAAAACTAGCATCAGCCTGGGTATCAGTTTGTCATTTCAGTTTCTCTAAACCCGCCTGGTGACGGGGTTAAAGTGGGCATGAGATCTCAGAAATGTGACCTGCTTCTTCTCAGGTGTTTGGCTGTTTGCACAAAGTGTTGGCGGCGTCTGGTTGTGATTATTGACATGCACATCACTGACATATGTCTAAACCCACAGTTTGAGGCTACACTGTACAAATTGTCACATGCAGATGATCTGGGGAGATGTCAATCAACGCTTGCAAACAAAGTCCAGAAAATTTGTCCAAACGGAGCTATTTTTAATCGTTTTCTTCCCCACATGGTCGATATGTCTTGATTATTTTTGAGACTCAGCTTGTTTTAACACCTCCTTCTCCTCCTCTCTCTGCAGATCTCTTTGATTTAATGGGTCCAATCATTGGGATGTCACCAGATAAGAAAACGGAAATTCCGGGTATGCAAGAGGAGCGGACGGGGCTCAGAGGTGTTTGCGGCGTAGGGACCCTGCCTGAGGCGGAGTGTGCGTCCAGTCCCTTAGCGACCAGCGTGGATCGTACGGGTGGCACAGAGGATGAGGAGCTCACCAACCTCAACTGGTTGCACGAGAACCTGCTTCAGAACTTCACTCTGGGGGGTCCAGAGGCTCAGCCCAGCGGCAGCCCCCTCTTTGATATAGAAGGAGACTACGGGTCCAACCAGGGCCCGTCCTCCTCGTCTTCATCTTCGTCACATGGCAGAGGAAGAGAGCGGGACTCGATGAAGTCGAAGCCTCCTTTCTCCTTCTCTCTCCTCATCTACATGGCCATCGAGCAGTCTCCCAGCAAGTCTCTGCCTGTGAAAGAAATCTACGGCTGGATTCTCGAGCACTTCCCTTATTTCTCCAACGCTCCCACCGGCTGGAAGAACTCGGTTCGTCACAACTTGTCCCTGAACAAATGCTTCCGCAAGGTCGAACGGAGTTTGGGAAAGGTACGTGAACTCACCTCCTGCACAACTGCTCCTCGATCTTCTGTTTCCTCTGTGTCTTTGTCCTGATGTTCTGATAAAACTCCCACGGACCAGAATGGACCTGTTTTGTGCAGGTGAACAGTTTGTGAAGCTGCAGTGTGTCTCATGTGACACTGCTGGTAACACAGTCGCAGGGACCTCTGACTCCGCTGAGATAAGGCTGGAATCCAGTCAAGGTCACAGATACTCCTTCAGAGGAAATGCAGACACAGCACACTAAGATAGGACTCTGCCTCCCAAACACCACGAGGTAGAGAAACAGTTTCTAAACTGGCAAAAAGATGCAGCTCACTGATGGAAACCTGAACATCACAGAGCGAGCAGGAGGAAAATGCGACCTACAGAGCAGAGTTCACTGATGCAAACCAGTCAAAGTTCCTGCACTGAGCGTTAAAATATAGGGAAGTTGACCCAGTTAGATGCACATTTGTGACAAAAGGATTAAGACGGTCTGTGTGAACTTGGTGGGGAATAAGTTGTCTTTTTGTTTTTACCACTTCCTGTTTTGCTTTCATCTTTTGAATTCTGGTGAAGGAAGATGTGGCAGAGAAATATCACGAGTGGGAGTTTGTGTTCGACATGTCTGACTTTCGAGTCTATGTAAACATTGAGGGCTTTAAACCTCATAAACCACATTTTGTACTTTAAACTACATAAACCAACTCTCTCATAAAATGTCAGTGGAACAACTCACAGAGTTCAGTTTAAATCAGTACACTGCAAAAAACTGAGATCTTATCAAGTGTTTTGGTCTTATTTTAGATAACAATGGTCTTATTATACTTGATTTGAGCCACATTCAACTTATCAGTCCAGAACAATGTCTTATTTCAAGTTGTTTTAAGACAAAAAATATGAATACTTGCTTGAAAGATTTATTTTGTTACAAAAATTCAGACCTCATTTTAGTCTTTAAATAACTTGAAACAAGACATTTGTCTGGACTGGTTAGTTGAATGTGGCTCATATTAAGTCTAAATAGACATTTTTCCTGAAAATAAGACCAAAACACTTGATAAGATTTCAGTTTTTTGCAGTGTATGATTTGTTTTAAGGCAGAAAACAAGGAAAGGAAAGAGGAGAAAAAAAAACTTGAAAATGACTCAAAAAACTGTGAGCTAGCGTATAGGTAGTGATGGGTATCGAATTAGGTACTTTTATAGGTACCTACTGAATTCTGTCAAAGGTAACAGGTACCCATTTATCTAAAATTTAAAGGTACCATGTTTAGGTACCTAAACACATCCTTGTGACTGTGAGGGCAGAGGACACCATTTCCCATAATGGACATGAACACAGCATTCCTCCAAACGGCCGAGTTCGAAAATAATTCACCCCCCGTACAGTGGGTGCCGTTAGTAAAATTAGCGACTCAGACAGGAGATGTTTTTTGAACCAGGCTGTAAATAGGTTAATTTCTGCTTTAAAAACTGCTTTTTTTTGGCTTGGTGTGTTTGTGACTTCCGCTACTTCTGGAGCCAGCCTCAAGTGGACACTCAGGAAACAGCAGATTTTAGCACTTCAGCATTGTCTCATATTCTCAGACCGGAAGCTGCTGCTTGTTATATACGGAAGAATAAATTAGATTTTATTATTGAAGAAATTGGTATCTTTTTAACCATATAAACACAAAAAAGTGCTTAAAATTGGTACCATTGAATACCAATAATGCCAGGTACTGTATTGTTTCAAATGTGAAAAGATACCCATCCCTACTTATAGGTCATGTACATCTTGGGATCAGGATCTGTATGTTTGGAAAAACAAACAAGAGAGACCAAATTAAAGAAAAAGTTCAACTTTTTGTGCTTGGAGTGACGTCAAGCAGAGTTGTAACGATATCTGAAGGGGAAATACAAAGTATATGTTGTGTCAGAGAATGGCACAAAAACGAAGCTTTCTGACGGCAACTTAAAGTGCAAAAGTTTGCAAATAGGGCGTACACTTAAATTAAGAAAAAGGGCCAATCCCAATGGTCACTCTTACCCCTTCCCCTTCATATTACCCTTTCATCTACCTCTTTCCCTTGGCCCTCTGTTTTAACGGTTGAGGAGAAGTGGTAAAAAACACATCTCTTAGAAACGTGACGCCACTTGATCCCACGCTCGTTAGCTGTTGTAGTCAGAGGGACTGTTTTTTCACCTCCAAAGTGAACACATTTCTACAAACTGATGGTAAACTGATGTCAGATTAGGGCGACACATTCACAGCAAACAGACTTCACTACCATGTACTGCTTTACATAAGTAATGAGACAGCTAAGCTATGACAAGCCAACGTTAAGCTAACGTCACAATTTTCAGACGCTATATTATGTAGCTTCTGTAACCTTAACGTTAGCTTATCTTAGCTAATGCTTAATGCAGCTCCCCAATCTAGCTTATCTGTCTAATCATTCATGAAATACGGTTCATTGTAGTGAAGTTTGTTTGCTGTGAATTTGTCATCCTGGTCTGACATCGGTGTAGCTGTTGCTATAGCAGCGTTAGCTTGATCATTATAACCAAAATACAACCAACAATTCAACTAACATGGCTCATATTTACATGGCCCTTGTTCTTTGGTTGGACTTTGTAAAAACTAGTTAAATTTATGTGTTTATGCATCCCTCTTGGATTTATGAAGGGTTTTTTTTGTTAAAAAATCAGCAAGAAGTTCTTTACAGGAGCTTTAAGTTGAAAGACACTCTCTAAAACACCAACATGAACACCTATAAAATTAGTTTTCTGCCATCAGATGTACAAACATTCGACTCTCTAAACCTTCCAGAGTTCTTGCAGTTTAATGTCTATGAAGCCTTCAGAGTGTGTAGTTTGCTCATATTTGATTGACAGCAGAGTTTCTGGATCGTGACAGCTGCTAGAAAACTAGAGACATCACCTGCTCCCAACCAAGCCTGGCTTACCTGAGCGTTTGGAAATCCAGAAATCTCACGTATGAAATCGCCAAAAATTTAAAAGAACATTCAGCATTCATGTAGATTTGAGACTTGTATCAGAGCTTTGTGTCAAGCATTGCAGCTTTAAAACTCGTCACATCGTCAGTGATAAGATAAGAATCAGGGAGATTCTGATAAAACCACGAGAGGGAAATGAAAGCAGTCAGAATCCATCAGACCGGGTAGAAACCAAAGAAAAATCACTTTCTAACTTGACGGGAGTTTGTCAGTGATGATGAGCAGCAGCCATATTGAGCGTCAGTGTGAGTTCATGTCTGTGACCGGCTGAGTCTGTGATGCCAAAGCTGTGTCTGGCTAAGACCTCATATTTCCCCGCCGTGGGAGGGGATGGCGGTTAGCGCTCAGCGAGCAGCGACATGGTGAGGCACAGGCCGCTCAGCATGCAGGTGCGCAGTGTGAGCCCTTCGTCTGCTGAGACACCAGCGCCAGTTTCACATGACACTGGCTGGTGGTTTCCGTTGCCATGGAGACATTTCCTCCTTCCTGCATCAGGGCTGGTTGGTAATCTGAGTCAAGGTTATTCTCCTCCTTCTCTCCTCTGCTCCCTCCCTCCCTCTGCTCTCCTCTCAGACTGGGCACAGTGCCGCCATCAGATAAAGTGACAGTTAACACACTCCCGCACACATCACCAACAGACGAGTGTATCCTCACACACACACACACACGGCGCTGTGGAGGACTTATTTCCTCCTTTTGTTCAGGCTGTTCAGGAATTCTTAGCAGAGCTCTTTTTACTTTCCACTGTTTGATTTCCACCCAGAACTTTCACTTTAAACTTTTGCCTTAGACCAAAATTAGGCTCCAGAAATGCTTTACACTTTCATGTTTTTTATTTTATTTACTAAGAGTTTTACTTTTGTGTATGTATATGAGATTATCAGCGCCAGAGTTGGTTATTTCTAATGCTTTTTCTCAGTATCTGTGCTCAGGTCAGATTTTCCAGGGAGAACATGTGTCCATTTACTGCACGTAGGCTGAAAAGTCCCTTTGATGACACCACGCCAGCAAAGTTGGATTAAAAAAAAAGCGACATCCTCATGACAGTTGGTAATGGTGCTCATGGAAAATGGTGTCTGTGAAGGTGAAGTTCTTCCAATGCTAGCATCATGCTACTCTGCCTTCTAGTCTTCCCTCTGTTGCTGGGTTAGCACAGCTAGCTTGTCTGTCTTATTGGAGATAGATCTTACGTTCCCAATAACGATGGATGGAAGGACAGGTCCATGTCGTCACTTCTTAGCTCACACCTGAGAACCAGCACGTTGTCCTCACCTCCTTCTCCTCACCTTGTGGGGAAACATCTGGCTTTGCACCAGTTAGCATTGACATGCTACAGGCTGCTAACAGCTGATTTCACATGTAAACAATGCAGCTGTGGTTACATGTAGGATCTCCAGACAAACACAGGAGAAAAAAAGAGTAAAAATATCACTGAAGACACAACCAGTTTGGTGTCCACGACCAATGAATGAGCCGTAGAAAGTAATGACCCACTCCAAATACAAAGATTACGAAAAAGAGATGCAAAAATGATTCTGCTGTCTAATTTGCATAATAATCCATTTGCCTGTAATTGTCATGGACTCTGTAGGAGAAAGAAATAACGTGGCAGGGACAGAAAGCAGGAAAAACACAACATCATAGATATGTTTAGAACTACAAATGAACTTTCTTCTGTCCATTCTTGTTTTTTTTTTATGTCAGATATCATCTTTCCTCCTTTATCTGGGCTGGGGACTGGCAAAAGTGACCATAATGAGACACACTATCTGTTTTTTTTTGGATAGGGGAGGGGCTCACACACACTGACCATTGAGGAGATCAAAACACGCTTTAACCTCAGTTCTCCAAACTCCAGAAAAGTCTTTAAAAAAAATCATCTGAAGGGTCTGAAAAGTCATTAAATGTAGCGACAAAGTCTCTAAGTTGGCAACACTCAGTCGTGGTTTTATCCTCCACTTTCTTACCATCGTCATCTGAGCTCACACTGAATCTAAGGCTGTATTCAGACCAGAAAAGTCCTTTGGTCCACTTGTTTGTTCCGGACCAAAAGCGGACTTTATTTTTTTCGTTTGGTGCGGTTCGTATTCAGATTGTACTTTTTGCAAGTGGACTATACTCTGTAAACACATCCACGTGTGTGACGATCAGTAATCTCATTGGACAGCACTGACAAAGGGCAGCACACAGAATACAGATACAAATGGAGGTAAACATGTGTGTTTGTGCTCTTATTAGAGCTGCAAAATCATTTTCAGTTTCAAGAGCAGCTCCTTCAAAGCAGCTTAACAACACCGTTTACAATTTAGGAACATAGAAGACGAATGCGCGCAGCAAGGAGACGCTATGCTCTGTGTGTCCTGACCCACAACATGCTAGCAACAGCGTGGCTAAACAGAAGATGGAGGATCAGGTATGAACCAAAGACGGTTAGGTTACGGTGGCTTTATAGGCCCAAAAGGCGCATGTATCCTGTAGTTAGTTCGGATGGACCTTGGTTTGTATTCAGACCAGAGTTTGTTTGGAAGCGGACCAAGACCACCTCAAAAAGTGGGTCTCGGTCCGGTTGTTTGGTCCGCACCAGGGTTCGTTTGTGTCTATTCACACCTGCATGAAAAGTCCGCACCAGCGTGGGAAATGAACCCTGGTCCGTTTAAAGTGGACCAAACAGTCCAGGTCTGAATACGCCCTAAAGAGCTCCCAGACAGCAGCACAACACAACATCACAGGTGGGCGGAGCTACATACTTGATTTAAACTCAGCTGTAAAATGAAGAAAAAAGAAAAACACAAACTGGACTAAGCACACGTGCCTCAAACCCAGTGATGAAACCCTGTTACCTGGTTAGTCCTCTCAGAGACTTAGATGTCTGGTATTGAGCTGCTGTGAAGCTTGTCGTTGAAGTCATCACTTCACCTCAGCTACTACACTCACAAAGGTCAGAGTTCAACTTTTATTATCGCGCGTCAAAACTGATTGTTTACTCTTTAACTGCATTGATAAGCACCGTGGTGTTCCTCACTCACTCAGAGAAAATCAGTGCGTCTATGAAGGCAGAGAAAGAGATGTAAAGTATGCAAATGTCAGAAAACAATGCATTATTTACAGATGTGAATACATTATGTATGCATTAAGCAAATGCATACATAAACACGTCCGTTTGGCCTCAAAAAAAGTGAGAGTAAATATTATATTCTGTTTTTCCAGAGCTCTCTGTGAGCTCTTTTGACTTTGTTTAGATCAGTGTCGTCCTCAGTATCAGCTGCTGCGGTTGCGCTGATGTGTTGCTCTCAGTTGAAAGTAGTGCAACTTTAGGAGCAATGTCACACTTTTCAGTCTTGCTTCTTTGATTTCGACCAATCAGAATCAGAGGCGGGACTACTGGAAACAGCTTTGTCAGCAGCAGCGGCTGTCTGTGTGAAAGAGAAACTTACACATTCATCTGAGGTGGCGTTTACTGGTGCAGGTTTGCAGCTGGTGACATTTTCTCTGCTAAATGAAAACATATCTGAGCAGAAAACAGACTTCACAGTCACTGCAGAGGGAAGCAGGAGAGCCATGGGACAACTTTTGTAACCCAGCAACAGTGAGCGCCGGTGAGAAGCTCTCTGAAATTCAGGTTGTGGGCGCTGTCAGCACGAAAAGATGAAGATGGTGTTAAAGGACACACACGCTCAGATTCATAGAAAACAGAAGTTAGAGCAGGAAGCACTCACTGAAAACAAGAGTCAAACCTGTGGTCTGGGTCTGGTTGGGCCAAAAATGTCAAAAAACATGATGAAAGTACGTCCTAACAGGGTAACGGTGAGGGATGTAAGGATGCATCAGTAAGAGGTGCAGCTGATCATTAATCCTCCTCTGGCTTCTTCAGGAGTCCCCTTTCTGCTCTGTCTCTTGTTGAGTTGTAGTTTACCCATCTTTGCTCTCATCCTTTAAAAACCAACAGAGGAGTTTTCCTCCAGCTCAGGGTTTCAGCGTGTTAGCTTTCATACTACTGTCACTGTATTCATCTGTGCAGGGACGTGTCTAGACTTTTAGGTCCTGTTTGCACGACAACGTCTCATCCAAAAACGCTTAATCTTTTGCATTTCACCCTAAAAACTATTGTTGTGTAAGTGGCCCCTCTGACTAGGGGTGGTACAACGAGGGTAGCTACATAGGCAGGGGGTGGCCAGGGTTTGCACAGGTACAATAACAGTTTATGCTCTTTTAATTCACTCTTTACTTTCACAAATATGAGTGACTATGACTGTAAACTAATGTATTTCAGTGTATGATTTAAGTAAAGAAATGTATTTTACATAAATGAGCAAATCTAAAACTTTTCAGGGGTTTGTGAAATTTGTAAAAAAAAAAAAAAAAAGAGAGAGAATATGTTTGTTTTTGTATCATTTTTATGTGTGTGTGTGTTTTAAATTTTGCATTCACTGCATAATTTAGGTTTTGCAGTTGCAGAAATAATTTAAAGCTCCCATATTCTGCTCCTTTTCCGCAGTTTAATATGGATCATTAATGTCTTCATGAAATGGTAGTAACATGTTTTTGTCTAAAAAGCCAATAAATCAAGCACAGCAGCATTGTTTCCAGGCTCTCATAGCCCCTCTGTTCAGAACGCTCTGATTTAGTGGGCGTGGCCTTCATATGTAAATGAGCCACCGCTGATACCGCCCCGCTCTTCCACGTCACTGAGAGCGGCGCCACGAGCTCCGAGTGCACAATGTTTAGAAAACAGAGAAGCTTTTTTACCGTAACATTACAGGCTAAAACAACAGGCTAACCGCAGATAAAGTTAGCATCCTGAAGCTAACACAGAGACACTGAGGAAAAGCTCTTCCATCTGCTCCACAGCACACAGCATTTAAAATACTCACATTTCCAGGGTCCCAGGTTTGTTGGTGGATGGTTGGTGATGCGCCTGGATTCAGGACCAGTCTATTCGCTAGCCCTCTGTTGGACTGTCCAAAGTTGGAAAAGCAGTCGGCCGGGAAGTCACTAGCGCACACATGCACAGTTTTACTGAGTGTAGCTGGAACATTTCCTGATAAATGAACTCTAGACACTTAGTCTGTCTTCTTCTGAGATGGGAAGCTTGTGCATGGAACTATGTGGCTGTTTACAGCCAAAAACAGAGCAGTGATGGCTCTTCAACTTCAGCATTCTCCTCCCGGGGAGGGGGTTTGGGGGTATCTGCTCAGGTGGACCAATCAGGTTACATTCACAAGCACTACTAAGTACAGGTTTGGTCATTAAATGTCACATTTTGTGGGCTGGGAGGAAAGACAAAGACCCAAAAATTTCACTACAAGACTTAACAAAGTGATTTTTGCACAATATGGGACCTTTAAAGAATCTTTCTCAGTCATATTTTGTCTGCAATCTCATTCTGGTGAAAATAATCGTAAGAAAATCGCATCATAAACCAAGTATCACAAATTGTATTGAATCTTGAGTAGAGTATGTCGTTAAGTTTCTAGTAATGGTGGATCTGGAGAAGTTCTGATCTTGTCGAGTCTAAACTGAGTCTGTTTGTTTCCTCTCTTTCCTGCAGGCCAATGGGAAAGGCTCTCTGTGGTGTGTGGACCCCGAGTACCGCCCCAATCTGATCCAAGCTCTTAAGAAGCAGCACTTCCCTGCCGCACATGCCTTCTGCACACCTCCCGCCTCCCCACCCAGGTAAACATCCATCCCACCACCCATAATCTGTTCTGAAGTTTTACACCTGACTTTATCTGTCTTTCCTTTCGTGTTTCTCCTCCACAGTGCCTCCTCACCCCCTCGTCATCTCTTTCTACAAGGCTGCTCATTCAAAGGTGAGACGACGACGACGACGGCGAGCTTCTCTGTGTTTAAGTTTTGC
Source organism: Halichoeres trimaculatus (assembly GCF_033239565.1). Taxonomy (NCBI): domain Eukaryota; kingdom Metazoa; phylum Chordata; class Actinopteri; order Labriformes; family Labridae; genus Halichoeres; species Halichoeres trimaculatus. The sequence goes on along the minus strand of NW_027437186.1, from coordinate 34,758,099 downwards.
ACAAATCCGAAGCCGTAATCAGCCGATATGAAGTCTGTGCAGTTTTCCACTTTGTGTTCGTGCAGTATTTTGATTATGTTGCCTTTTGCACATTCCAGCCCCAGAACATTCAGCATCTCTGTGCTTTTACCCTCAACTCTTGGTTTTAATGTGTTGCTTTCAAGTCATTGATGCCTCATGTAGACCATAATGTGGAGAGCTCCCAGTCGATGTCTCGGCTTCCTCTTTCCCCCCCTTTGCCTCTTGGATTTGTAACCTTGACGACAGGCAGAGGTTCTGCCGGTGCAGAGTGTCGAGCACTCAGTCTCACAGTAATCATTAATAATTTAGAGCCCCAGAAGTGAGCTCTGAGGCTTTTAGACACTTTGTCAGGTCTTGAAAAAATCGGATGCACTCTCAGGATCAGTTGCTTGAATTCATCCCCTGGATTTTTTGTTTTGTCGAGCAGATCTAGTCCTGTTAAGTAGAGTATTAGGGCGTCTTAGCAGAAAGAAAACTAGACTTTAATTGTTAAGTTGTGATTTTATGAGAACAAGGTTTCACAATCCTTTCAAGAGCTGTGTAACGTGTAAAAGATGAAGAGCTCAGCAGGAGAATGCCTGTTTGACGTTCCCGTTGTAGATATTCTCAGTTTGTCTTCCTGTTGTCGTAGTCGTGGCTGCTTCGTTGGTAAAGCCAAACCCCGTCGTCCCAGCAGAGTGTAGATCTCACGGCTGTCACTGCTTTCACGCCGTAGGACTGACCATCATGCATGTTCTCTCCTCTTCCAGAGTCTGACATTGATGCTGCCACTGCCATGATGCTCTTAAACTCTGCCCCCGGGCACCACGTTGACCCATGTAAGAGAATCCACCAGCAGCCATACCTTCACCTCTTCTTCTAGCTGTGTTTGATACCCCTGACATACCACCCTTTCATTGCTTTCTTCTTATTTTCTGTGTGTGTGTGTGTGTGTCTTTATTTGTGACATGTTTCTGATCTTGTATTGTGGAGGTTTTGGGAACATCACACTCAGTTTGATCGCAGAAACTTTGTTTTACTTCCCTCTTTAAAGTAACTCTGCCTGATCAGACACTTTCGGTCAGGTTTATCTTTTCTCACTTCTGCTTCACTCCTGTAAACAAAACAGTTTAAAGCTGCGGTTCACATCGTCTGTTTTCAGTTTTTCTCTATCCTAAATTTGAAAGGTGGAGCACAGAAAAGTTATTTTATGGTTTATTAAGAGCATGTTTAAGATAAGATACAATAAGATAAGGTATTCTTTTATTTGACGCACAATAGGGAAAATTCACAGAGTAACATCAAGCTGTAAAAAAATCTGCTGAAAGAGGTGATGTTTACAGTTTTTTTTTTAATTATTTATCCAAAAAAGAGATTTTAAATATTCATGTTTATCATCAACACAAAAAGTTTGAGTTTGAGAAAATCATCCTGCTTCCTGAGCTCAACAAAGTCCTTAAAATCCCAAAAGCCTCGTTGGTTTATCTCAGATCTCAGTGCAACATTGTTTGTTTTTGCAACTTTTTTGGAAATAAGAAAAAAAAAGATTAAGCATTTTGATGTACCATGAAGCATGTGAATTAGGAAAAAAATGCTTTTAATTGAAGAAAACTTTATGAATCAGTTTTTAAGAGATGTTTTGGGGACCCCTGGGAATCTTGGGGCCCCAGGCCAATGCCTACGTTTGCCCAATTGTTGGTACGCCCCTGATCAAAAGTTATAAACTGATTTTGTTTTCTAGAAAAACATCCACAGCTGCAAAATGTGACGGTCTTTTGTAGATTCAAACAAGGGTCAAAATCAGAAAAACTTTTTTTTCAGGGGAAATAAAAACCTGTGTAGTCTCATCTGTTAAATTTAGCTTCACAAAATGATTCACAGCCCTCATTTTAGAGCAGAGAGCTGGCTGATGTTACGGTATCCTCCTGTTTGAGATATCAGGGCTCATTAAAAAAATCAAGTGTTTTTGTCTTATCTTAAGAAAAATTGTCTAATCATACTTGATTTGAGCCAAATTCAGCTGGTCAGTCCAGAAAAATGTTTAATTTAAAGTTATTTAAAGACAAAAATGAGGTCTGAATTGCTTTTAACAAGTAAAAAATATCTGCTAATGGAACAAGAGAAATTTGCCAGAAAATTTTCTTGAAACTAGAATAATGTCTTCATGCAAGAAACTTTTCTCTTGTCTTTAAATAACTTGAAATAAGACGTTTTTCTAGACTTGTCAGGTGAATGTGGCTCAGATTAAGTTAATGACACTTGGTAAGGTTTATGTTTTTTGCAGTGTAGCTTATAATTAAAGGTCTTTGCACACTGAGTCTGTTCTTTTCATCTGAAATTGACGTTTCAAAAGAAATTCAGTCCCATGTTTTGTCAATCAGGTTCGTACACTGGCGCTGAAACTTTCAGAACAGGTTTGACTTTTTGGGTTTAAGCATCTGCCCAGCTCAATACCTGGGTAGTTTGACTCTTCAGAGACACCGTAGACTACTTGCAACATCACATTCTTACATTTTCTTACATATTTTCTGACACATTTCAGGCGATGTTTAGATGATGACTAAGACTTGTGAATATGTTTGTAACGAGTGCATACCTTAAACAAACTGACAGCCACTGCTCAGGATCAGTTAATACAATTAATACAAAATAAACGCATTGGATTAAGTAGGCAAGGTGTCTGTAGGTGATGTTTTTTTTTCAGATGAGGGATCCAAAAAAACAAACTCAGTGTGCAAAGACCTTAAGACCTCTTTTTTATAGAGTTACATCTTTAATTTCTTAACTTAATAACATTTTTTAAGGTCACATTACGACTTTTCCTCTTAGCATTACAACAAATCTTAAAGTGATTATAATACAACTTTATTATTGTAACATTGAGACTTAAACCTTTCAATCTTACATATTTAAACCATAACTTTATGACTTTTTTTTCAAAAAGTTAGAACTTTAATCTCATAATATTATGCCAAATCTTGTCATTTTTTTACGACTTTTTTCTCAAACTTTACAACATAAATCCTGTAACATTACCACTGTTTTTCTCCTAACCTTTTCTTCTAACATCTTGTAATTTTAAAACTTTGATCTTGTAACACTTTGTTCTCAGAATCTTCTCAGTTATTTTTTTATCGTGTCTGCTCCTCCAGTCGCAGGACGCCGTTGTATCACTGTTAAACTGACGCCCACCCTCTTTCATCATCGTTTCTCTCCAGGCAATTCTGAAGGCCCCCTGGACCTGTCCCGGCCCGACTCGGTTCTGGTGAGCAGCGATCCAAAGCAGGACCACAACTACAGCAGCGTCGCCCTGCAGCGCTGCTCCTCCCGCTCCTCCTCCTCATCCCTCTCCTCCCTGGACGAAGGAGGCTGCGACCGGAGGCAGTCCCGCCGCGCCGGCAGCGAGGGCTTCCACAGCGACGAGGACTCCGACCTCTGGGACGAGAGGGGCGTCCAACAGACGTCCCGGCGTCCCCCGGCCATCAAGTGGCCCGCCGTCAAACGGCAACGCCGGGAGGCGAAGCCGGAGCTGGACGAGGAGCTGAAGGAGGCGGCCGGCTCCTTGCTGCACCTCGCTGGTATACGCAGCTGCACAGAGGGCTCCAAACGCACTGTCAAGAGCACAAAACTCAACAGGAAATAAATCTTTTTGTTTTAGGCCCCCGTCAGACTCCGGACCCTGTGAACCTTAACCCCTGACCCCTGATCGTGCGTCCCAGTGTGCCTCCTTCTCCTTATCTGATCGTTCTTTGACCATTTTGAGCCTTTTTTTGTTCGGGAATACCCCTGTCCAACAAAACAAATGGCAATAGTATCGTTCATCAGGAGAACAAAGCCATATAGAGACTCTTGTAACTCGGGGGTGACTGCCGGGGCGGGTTTTTGGGGCTAAGGAGAACCACCACAAAAAAAAAAACCCTATCCAAAACGACCTGCCTGCTTCTGTCGGATGAGACGATCGTGATTCAAGGATCTCCGTCTGAGAGAGACAAACTGGGAAAAGCTGAAGGTTTTCTAACTCAAAGCGTTGCATGCTTCCTCCTCAAACCTGTATCCTCTTCCAAGTGAATCTATTTATGAAGCGAATGAGTGCATGTTTGTAACAGACGAAACCTAACCTCCGGGTGTTAACAGTTTCTCCTTTTTGTGCCACTGTTTTCAAAGGAATTCTTGCTCTTTTGAATCCTCTTTTACGAGAGATGCAATAATTAATCCACAACCTTAACTTTTCTCACATCGTTTCATGGTGACGTTTCTCCAGAGTCGAGGATGTTGGTTCAACTTTACAATTAAGATAACGATCGAGCAGTACTATGATCTTGTTACGCGACAAACTTACTACACACGAGCTGCGGCTCCATTTCAGGATTAGCAAGATGTTGAAGTAGTATTCCTCTGCCACTGCCAAATTTAGTTGCAAAGTTAGCGTAACGACTTCGCTCAGCGTGTGTTTTATTTGCTCATCCTGTCGATCCCTCTTTCCTCATCAGCGTGTTTGGTGACAGCCTATGCAAAGCGAACACCTGCAGCCAGATGTTCAGCGTGCTCATAGGTTAGCCTCCATGTTTGTTTTATTTTTAATGTGTGTTTGTATCATAGTGCATGTCCACATCCTTTTATTTCCTGACAATGAACTCATTTTTCTCCAACGAATGTGATTGGTTCGACGACAGATCTGCGCGTTAACGGCTGGCTGTCACTCTGGGAGCAGAGCTAGCGACTAATTTAACTTATCACAGCTTCTGGGTTTGAAGTTTGTGTTTTCTTATTTTTTTAACCTTGTAGTTTAGAAAACCAAAACACAGCTAATCTTCTTGGCCAAGTGAACTCACACCTTCAGAGGAAGTGTGTCTGAAGCCTCTTTTTGTGCACTGAGCTGCACGTGTGAAGACAAACATCCAAATTATTCCCCCCTGACTTTTTTTAATTGATTCTTTTTTAAATTCACTTCAAAGTCAGGAGATCTGATGTGTACACGCAGGGTGTGGAGTCAGAAAAAGTTTGTTTTGTATTTCAGAAATCCTCCTACAAGCTACCCCTAAACCAAACAGAGTATCTCGAGTTGAGCGCGTTTAACTCACAAAATCAGCCGCTGTGAGGTGCATGTGTGAACGGCGAGTTCCTGAAAACGTCCACGTCTGCACATCCTGTATTATTCAGCACGTTTCAGGAGCTGCTTCTGGTTGAATAAATGAAAAACGTGAGAGAAGCAGAGTCACTAGCGAGCAGCTTTTTCTGCCCTGGGTTTGTTTCTTGCAGGCAGGCCTCTCGTGTTTCCTCCTTGCCCTTCCTCTTCGAACAAAATAAGGAAGTGCACGCCGTCTCCTCAAGCTGTGAAACAGAGCGGCGATTGCATGCAGCTCGCTGAAGGGAAGTTGTGTAAAAGTGCCACAGTTTTAATTCGAGCTCTTTTCTTAAAAACGCTGCACACTCAGCGTACGACACACGGTAGCATGGACGCTCGTGATTTCACTTTGCCCGCGCGGCGTCACACCCAGTGATAGTATAGCATGCACGGTGGGTGCCAAACGTTTTCTTGTGCCACTGATTTAAAGCCGCGATGGCTTCGTTTAGAGTGACGATGCCCTACTTTTCTGAATCATCCGAACAGGAAACGGGAGAGGACTGTGGTCGTGCGGTGACTTAACCAATCTTTTTGGTTTATTTTTATCGCGTTGGAGTGGGAACTGCTCTCAGCAGAGAGAATAAGCTGCAGTTCTCAGGAGTAATATTTGCATACACTGGTCTTGTTTAGCTGTGAAAAAAAAGAACAAATAATTGTTCATTAATCAATTTATTTATGACTTTAATTTATGGGATTATTGAATGCATACTCTATCAAACACTGGTCATTTGAAACTGACTAGGCACATTTATTTTCTCCTCTGTGAACTCCTTTAATTAAGTTTATTTCCATGTGTTTCTTTTACAGCAATACGCCTTTTTCCTCTCACTATGTCATAGTGATTAAGTATTTTGCCAATGTTTCTTGTCTTTAGAGCGGGTGTTTTATTTCACTTTAACCATGACTGCCAGGTTTTCTTGATGTTTTGTTTTGCTTTTTGTTAGTCTGGATAGAGGACACGTAATTAACATTGATCCTGACATCTTCTGTTGCCAAATTTAAACGTACAGCCGGAGGATTCGATTCAAAGTGAACACGTCCTCCCGGCTCCGTCGAGGTTATTTAAAGATGATTGAATCATTTTTTTTACACTTGTCTCATGTTTTTGTTTAGATATTACGACTGAGTAGTCACAAATTGAAGCTCTCATCGCAGATTAGGAATGAAAAAAACAAATACTGCCATCGTAACTCATGCTTCCAGGTGTTGTTATGAGATACTGAAATATCTCTGAAAGTGGAACTCAGCCCCTTGAGTCGTTTGAGACCTACATTTGAGTTCTGCAGAGGAATAATGGAGACCTGTTTCTTTCTGTAGCACAAAAGGATTGTGACGTTGATCTGATCCCCGTCGCTTCGGGCTCGTCAGCTGTTTTAATTACTGGTTATGTGAGTCTCAAACTTCTGTTGCAGTTCCTTCGGGTGTGATGACCATTTTGTTGCATTTGACAAAGCTGCCAACCCAGTATCAGTTTGTGTCAGTTGTCTGCCATGAAAACCGGACCGACACACTTTTTGGTTTTTGTATGCTAACCTCTGTTGATAAAATGTTTATAAGATTTATTTTCGCCAAAGATATGCAATTGCATTATATATGGTATTACAAAATATTAATAAAAACCTGTTCTTGTTACCTCTGCGAGTATACTCTTTATTCCTGTTTGAGCGGCTTCACTGGTGAAACCGTGTGTGTCCGGGAACAAATGCTAACTTATCAGGAACAGCTGTAAGAAATAAGAAAAGAAAACACTGTTCAGCCGTTCAAACATGTCTGCTTTACATTCCTCCTCTTGCACGTGACAGATTTAGACGAAAGAGCTGTCAAACACGGCCTTATAAAAGTTACCAAATAACTTATTAGAGGAATTAAAGGTCTCATATTATGCAAAAATCACTTCATTAAGTCTTTTAGTGAAATGTGTGGGTCTTTGTCTTTCCTCCCAGCCCACAAAATTGGATATTTAATGACAAAGCCTGCACTTAGTAGTGCTTGTGAATGTAAAATCCTGACCTAAAACAAGCTGTTTGCATTTTGTTAATGTCAGTGATTCCCTTTTTTTTAAATCCAGCAGCAGGGAGGAGAATGCTGAAGTTGAAGAGCCATCACTGCTCTGTTTTTGGCTGTAAACAGCCATATAGTTCCATGCTCAAGCTTCCCATCTCAGAAGAAGACAGACTAAGTGTCTAGAGTTCATTTATCAAGGAAATGTTCCAGCTACACTCAGTAAAACTGTGCATGTGTGTGCTAGTCACTTCACGGCCGACTGCTTTTCCAACTTTGGACAGTCCAACAGAGGGCTAGCCAATAGACTGGTCCTGAATCCAGGCGCATTACCAACCATCCACCAACAAACCTGGGACCCTGGAAATGTGAGTATTTTAAATGCTGTGTGCTGTGGAGCAGATGGAAGAGCTTTTCCTCAGTGTCCCCCCTGTCTCTGTGTTAGCTTCAGGATGCTAACTTTAGCTGCAGTTAGCCTGTTGTTTTAGCCTGTAATGTTATGGTAAACGAGCTTCATGAAATGGTTCAGATATGCAAGACTTCTACTTTTGCTGAATGTTAGAGCACAATGCATCAATTTGCTCAGAGCAGGACAGGAACTTCCTGTCCTGCTTGAAATTCCAACTTGAAATTGTGCTCTGAAGCCACATTAAAACATCAGGTGACTTTCAAAATAGAATAAACCACGTAGACGCCAGATCCTACTTAAGTTGTCTGTAAGGAGTTTCTAAGTGATCTTGAAAAAGTCTCCCTTCTGGATATATGTCTGATCATAACCATCACTTTAAAATGAGATTATCAGCACCAATATATGTTATTTCAAAATGCTACATCATAGCTTCCCGATCAGGTCAAGCACGACCAAATCAGTTCACGGCACATCCAAGTCTTTATGACAACACCTGCTGAAAACGATTTCTGTGATTAATTTTGTAGTGATGGTGGACACTGGAGCCTAACTGCCGGACAGAAAAAGGACAGGAGAGCAGAATAAAGATAAACAGGAGTGAGATAGAGCACGAGCGAAAGGCTAAAACACGGGTCAAACTGTTTGTGCTAATGTTGACTCCAACCCACAATCAGCAGTTATTCTGCAGTGGTCTGTTCAAACTTGAGAGTCTATTAATAAAATGAAGAGTGAGGTTACGTTACACGTTAGGAGAGCACCGTGCCGTGAGTAGTGCTAAATATAGTCGGCTACTAAACTGGGGTACAAACTGACAAAGTTTAAGCTGGTTGTCACTTTTCAAACTGTAGCCCTATGTAACTGTTGATTCATACCCTACCTTGTTGCATTGTATCCAGTAAAAAGTTGTCTTGAACATAGAAAAGCAGTATTAAAAGAAGATTTAATCTCTAACAGAGGGATTCCAGGGGTAAGCGTACAAACTGTAGTTCCTTGAGTGACCACTTGAGGCTGCCTCCAAAACACAAACAAACCCAATTAAAGTCTATACAGAGAAATTTGTTTTTACAGTCTGATACATAAACAGCTTTGTCTCTTTAAATAAACATAATTTAGGGGGTGCGGCTTATTTAACAGACAGGTGGGCATGATGATGTTGCTTTCCTTCCTGCCAGGTGAAACACTTCACTCCACCTCTTCACCTTTGTGGAAATTTTCTGGAGGTGGTTTGGAGTCACCATTTCCTGCACCTCTGGGCATCATAATGTTTTTGAGACTGTATCCATGTTTTAAACCAGATCGGTCTATTTATACTCGCTATGACTCAAGCAGTGCTGATGTCACAGCTGTCGGTGACTTCAGTTAAAGATGTTTGCACTTGCTGAACCAGAGTTGATGAAAGTATCTGATCCAATAAAGAGTTCCTGAAGCTGTAACATCAATATGAATTCAGGGCTGTGTCAGTGATGGATGCATCATCAGATGTCCTAACGACACTCTGGGCTGTAAGTTAATTAGTCATGGAGGACTGTGGGATGAACACAGTGTGACCCTGAACAAGGGCTTGTCTGACTAGCCTCAGGCCGGCTGGCACGGCTCTATTGTTCAATAGAGTCCTGTGTGTGTCGACTGGAAGAGGGGGGGCTTCTCCCTGCTGACTGCCTTAATTCAGCTGGAAATCAGAGCAGCATCACCTCCCCCCCTCCCACACGGCCCTAGCAACCACGCCACGCCGACAGTTACCAGGCAACCAGACAATGCTGGAGCCACTGGCTGTGTGTGCGTGTTAGAGAGTTTGAGTTCTGCCTGTATGCATTTAAGATCAGGAGAAACAGCAGCAGAGGAAACATCTTTATTTAGCACAAAGCCCCTCTCCCTGAATGTTTAGCATGTCTCAAATTCAACAGCTGATGGAGTGAAAACATGCGTGGATACGATTCTCTAAATGAACAGAAATTCTCCTGTATGTGGTGGAAAGATGAAGAGATTATTATGGATTAGTTGAAATTAATCGTGCAGGATTTGAGCAGTGATGGCTGCATTAGCAACATGCCGTTTCACTTGTAGTCCCAAACGAGGTCATGTGAGTTTTAAAGGAGACTATCTTTCACAGAGCTGCAGCTCACTTCTGATTTCTGACCCTGGTCTTGTTAATGCATCTGAAGCACAAAAAAACCCTCAGCATTTTATTACTCAAGGAGGACGGACTTAATTTTAAATTGCATTAATCTACATAAAGAAATAGACATTTACCTAAATAAATAATAACTCCTACATTCTCAGTATACACACATATAGCTAATGCAGTTTATATTTAGCAAGCATTATATAACCTCTGCATGCCATCAGCTAAAAAAAGTACTCAGACAAGCCTAGCCCTTCCAGAAATGATCCTTTATCAATAAAATGTGTTTTCACATCTTCAAAAAAAAAAAACTTTATTAAATTGTCTTTACTTTCTGTAGAAAAAACTTTAATAATAATAATAATAATAATAATAATAATAATAATAATAATAATAATAATAATAATAATAATAATAAATAAATAAATAAACAAGTAAAATGCCTTTTCACGGATTTGCAAGCCTGGAAAAAATATTAATTCTACATTTAGGTCAAAAAACAAGATTGGATAAAGATTCAAAATTATTAGTCACATACACAGTAGCATTCAGCACCAGTCTGGTGAAGGTAATTTAACTATTTACACAATGGAAATCTAGGCAACGGCTCCTAATGTATCAATGAAAATAACATTAAAAACTTTGGTGAAAAGAATTAAAAAGTGTAAAAATCAGAGTGGAATGAAGGATGAATATGTAAACTTTTTCTTTTCTAATTCAAGAGATATGATCATGACTGTTTTGACAAATAAAATGTAAAAAAAACCACGTTTTCTTCACTAAAATCATATAAATATATATATATATATATATATATATATATATATATATATATATATATATATATATATATATATATATATATATATATATATATATATATATATATATATATATATATATATGTATGTGTATATATATATATATATATATATATATATATATATATATATATATATATATATATATATATATATATATATATATATATATATATATATATATAAAACTCTTTCTTTCTTTCTTTCTTATTCCATTCTTTTCCATTCCTTTACAGCAGGGGGCAGTATAGCGCTATCATGTTTTAAAACTACCAACGAAGAAGAAAATTAACGCTAGATGGCGCTCTGTTTTCAAACCTCCCGTGTTTCTGTTGTTTGACCTTTGACCTTTCTGCTTGTGACGCTTGGGCGCTTGTCACAAGCTCATGCTGCGTTCAAGTCCTCCTCGGACTGTTTAGCGTTCTGAACTGAGGCGTCTGTTTATAGGCTTTAAGATCAACAGACTGTATTTTTATAACGGGACACAACATAAACACTTTTCATAAAATATGTCAGATTTATTTGTGTGTTGACTTCCCTTTGTTTAAAATGTTTTTATCCTCTTATATGTGAATTTTTTGTATTTAAAATAATCCTTTTATTGTAAAGTACCTTGTGATTTCTGATATTGAAAGGTGCTAATTCATTGAAATTCAATTAAACTTGCTCATATATGGGGGTAATAAATAAGAGTTTAAACTCTTAATATCAGGTAAAACTGCAAAGTCATATTTGATCAGCAGTACTAGTCTTAAGCTAAAGCCACTTAACCCATGATTAGCCTTATTTCTTGAGCTCTGCTTCAGTATGCTGTTATGTCAACATGTCCCCATTTATCTCTATTGATGCCCATTTTTAAAGTCAAAATTGTCTGTCTTCTTTCCTGGTCTTGTTGTACTTATAATTTATTTTTATGCAATGCTGAGTCATTATTTGCTCAACTAGATTTTGTTCATGATAGAGTTCAGAAAATAGAAATATTAGCAATTTATCAACTGCTGTCTGTGTACAGGCAATTTAAATTAACTAGTCAATGAATTTGACTAGTGACTGAGCTGTTTTTGATGCACAAAAGACAGGATTATGAGCTAGGCATTAATACAGTGCCACATATTTTTTCCATATTTTACTTTTTACGTTAACAGCTTGTTAAATCCTTTTTTTAAATTTTCATTTGACCTCAGATAGACAATTAAATTGAGCTCAGTGCTTGTGTCACATTGTCACATCTTGATTTACTGTATTTCTCCATAAAAATACGCTCATATCTCTTGTTACATTTAAATTTTCTGAATGAAAACTCTACCAAAACTTTCCTGAATTTTCATTCTTGTTTTCATCTCTGAGGGAGCGTTCACGTGACTCTGCCCAGTCCGTAAAACTCATTTTTCAAATATTCCTCCGGATCATGAATGGAGCATGAATCGAGGAGGATTCAGCGGGTCAGAAAATGAGAGTGTTTCTTCACATGAATGGATTGTCATGGCTGTAGCTTAGCTTAGCAGCGTTTATAATCGCTCTGTAATACGATTTGAGGACACAGCGGGTAACACGGCCGCTGTCTGATAACATGACCTGCATGTGTTACTCCGCGTCGGGATTTGTTTTGCTACAGTTAGCACGGTGAGCTAACTGTCACTTAAAAAAAACGCTGCTGTCATGTCAGAATAACACCCGGCTTTATAAAGAGATAGAAACTCAGACGACCATCAACCAGGTCTTTCTCCTGGACTCGTCTTTCGTCGACTGTCACAATGTACGTCAGGTCAGTTAGAGTAACGGATCCAGCCAGCTACAAGTGAGCTAGCTAGCTAGCTAACCTGGGTTAGCATTTATCCAGCTCATCGTCTGCATTGTGAGCCGTTGGGAGTCGGTTTCGATAACTGTCGCTGGGAAAGTGTTAAAAAACTGATAAAGAAGATTATAGGGAGGATAACGGCTCCAGCAACATGGCTAACGTCACGGATCTACAGGCTAAATACAGCAAACTGGCACAGGAGTACTCTAAGGTAAGCTATCTATCAAATACTATAATTCTCTAAGGTACTAATGTGCATGTCTGAACAAATATCGTTTATTTTGGTCAGTTTGGAGTCACTGTAATGGCAAACATATATCCAGCAATATGACTCAGGTTCTGAAGTACTATAAATGAAATGGTACATAACTAAATGCTAAGTATTTACCCTCAATGTCTACATAGATAATGCTGACATAGATAGAGTTAATGAAGGTTGTGAACGCAGTTGTTGCATGTGTTATTATGCATGATGTATAGTAGGGAAGTGCATCACGAGTATTTCACAATAAGGAACTGTTGCCAGTAATGATATCAGGATACAGTGATTCTGCATTGCTCAATAAGCAGCAAGACATCATTATATAATTACTTCACAATATTTGGTTGATTGAAGATGAAAAAAAAATGTCCCAAACAGATAAAAAGCAGGATAGTCTTGAGGAAACATGAAGTAGTGAGACACTGAGATGGATTAAAAAAAAACAAACATAATTATTGCACATGACCAGATTCATTGAAGACATGCTCCTGAATTTTGTCAATGGAAGCAACTTTTGCTCCATTCATCAAGAAAAGTGAAAAAGCTTGAAACACTGAATCAAAACTGCTACCACTAGCTTCAGAGTGACTGGTTATTAGAAGCTTTACATGAAGTTACCTACGGAAGTGTATTGCATTCACTTGAAGAAAAAAAAAAAAAAAACTCAGGTTTTTCAGAGTAATTTATTCTTCGGTATGTTTTTTGTGGTAATTACTTTTGTTTTTCTGATTAATATTTTTTATTGGTTTGTTTTTTGTTATAATTATTATAATGGTTTGTTTTTTGTTATAATTATTTCTGTTTGTATGAGTATTTTTTTGTGGTAATTAATTTTGTTTTTCTGATAAGTATTGTTTTTATTGGTTTGTTTTTTGTTATAATTATTTCTGTTTTTAGGAGTAATTTTTTTTTCTGTTTTCAGATTACTTTTTTCCTGTTTTTAGGAGTATTTTTTTTCCCTGAAGTATCGAGCTACTTCAAAATCCCAAGAATAAATTACTCTGAAAAATCTGAGTTTTTTTTTTTTTTCTTCAAGTGAATGCAATATGCTTCTGTAGTTACCAGCATTAAGAACGGTTTCAGAGAAATCAGTGTTTTAGTTTAAAGAGTGACACCATTAAGCGAGGGCTTTCAGCTGTGTCACTGTCAACAACTGCCATGCTAACAACAGGTGTTATTATTAGTTAATATGTCAAAATCTAATCATCAGACATGTCTTCAATTTTTAAATCAAAGCCATGATCATGTGTTAACCTGCTAAATTAATTAATCCAAACATAATAAAAATTCTGATGTTAGTTTTACTGTTTATGAGCTGATGTTTACTTTTTCTCAGACTCTTAAATGACTGATGAGGATGTTGTTTACAGGAAATGCTGTAAGCTGTATGCTCGAGCAAATATTCTGTCACACACATTGAATCTGAGTCCATGTGTCTCTGCTTAAGGCTTGTTGTTCACCGGTGCACCGCACGCTTTAGTGAACGCTCCAAAATGCAAACTCATAGCTGTCTCATAGCAGTCTTTGAGCAGCCTAAAACAATGTTGGAGTATTACTGACATGATTAAACAATAGGGTGCAAAGAAAATGCTAATGAGTACAAGTGTTAATATTTTTTAAACAGATTTAAAAAGTTTTATGCGTGCTTTACACTTAACTTCATCTAATTCACCCTGACTAAAGTGTCTTTAAGTGTAACACAGTTCAGATAAACAGTGCATTTAACACAGCCTTTTCGTTTACCCGGATATTGAACCAACAGAGATCAATTTAGGTTAACAAAATAAACAGGAAGGTAACTTCAAAAACCCTGATAAGACATTAATATTTTAAAGAGCTGAGTTCCTCATATAGAGCTTAGTCTGAAATAGAAATGTCTGACTCTGTAATGCTTAGGAAATCAGAACTGAAGAGCAAAAAATCAAGCCAGGTTCAAAGTCTGATTTGTGATCCAGAGACAGTAAAGTCAGTTTTTCTCTCATGGGCTGTGAGCACCCTTTGTTTTTTGTCAGCTGACAGCACGGGGAGGGCATGCAGTTTCCTGTTCAACTCTGATCTCCTGGTTAGCCAAACACCATATCCTGCTCAGGAAGTGCTGACTGTGCAACTGTCACACACACACTGTTCTGTGGTTAAAGGCCACCGGCCGTAGAGTTACAAGGATTTTGATGAGTCTTCTTTTAATGCAGAACTGAATAAAAACAGCAACTGCACTCAAACTTATAAAATATGTTAATTCAGCTTTGTATGCGTGATACAGAATTTATATAACTGCTTTCAGCCCTGTCATTAAAAACATTTATTCATCATTGTCTTTTGTGTGTTTTCACAGCTTCGTGCTCAGAACCAGGTGCTGAAAAAAGGAGTTGTGGATGAACAAGCAAACTCTGCCTCACTGAAGGTAAAGTCCAAAAACAAAAACAAAAATGAAAGTGTATAGAAAGTGCAAAAAGGTCCATAAGAAAATAGATGCGGACAGCTTGTCCATCATTGTCCAGTCAGCCAGCCTCCACCTCCACAGGGTCCAGGACTGAGCTTCTTCAGCAGTCTGTTCAGTCTCTGTCTCCTGGATCCTGTCTGCTCACAGCAGGTGAAGCTCTTCACATGTGGCGTTGGTGTCTGGTGTTAGCTCCGTTAGCCATGTCTGTGAATAGCATGATGCTACTCTGCCTTCTGGTATTTCCTCTGTTGCTGGGTTAGCACGGCTAGCTTGTCCATCTTATTGGAGATAGATCTTACGTTCCCAATAACGATGGATGGAAGAACAGGTCCATGTCGTCACTTCTTAGCTCACACCTGAGAACCAGCACGTCGTCCTCACCTCCTTCTCTTCACCTTGTGGGGAAACATCAGGCCTTGCACTAGTTAGCATTGACATGCTAGAGGCCGCTAACAACTGATTTCAGATTTGTAAACAATGCAGCTGTAGTTACATGTAGGATCATGTAGGATTTTTTGAGCAATGACAGAAGGTTGCCCGTCATTTTTGATGGATTAGAAAACCTGAGAGTGATCCAGTCCATCACTTTCACACAACATTTGTTTATCACATACAGCACCTGCAGTCAACACTCTGTCCAGTTGGAGGCGAGCGTGCACAGTTGTATAGGTATTAAGTTGCCTTGTTGTTGCTGTCAGCATCCTTAAAATCTATGAAGTTAATGCGTTGGGGCGCATCTGTGATCTCTATGACTCCGAGGCGGCCTCTCCTGTATATTGGGATCACACACTCCAGGATTTCCTCTGGTGAAGCGGGCTCTGGCAGGATCGAGAAACCTGCCTTTTTAAGAGTCGCGGCAATTGTTCGTGACTTCACTGGGTGAAATGTTTGTTGAATAGCAGCAGAACTGGGCTTCAGCCTCCGCAAAATCAAAACAGACATGAGAAGTTGGTTGTCTGAGGCTCTAAGGTCAGGCAGCTAGAATACAAAAAAAGATGCCAAAAAAGCTTGACTTAAAAACATATTTTTGATATTTTTAGGGGCTTTACAGAGCTCTGGGTAGCAGGGTCAGTATTTTTATTCTTATTTTATATTATTTATCTTTTTTTTTCTCTTTCTGCCCGATAAGTGATAAAATTTCCCTGCATAATTAATTTTACAAGTTGTGTTTGAGTCACTTTTGTGAATGCTAGAATGATAAAATAGATAAGTCATAACTAATACGTCTCATTATCAATTTTTTATTTGAAGAATCATTGTTCATTATGACGAGCAAGTAAAATAATCTCGTGCAACGTGGAGATTAATGATTCGTGTTTTCAGGCCTAACAGATTCTTCTTCATCCTCATCCTCAGGAGCAGCTGAAGCAGAGGGACCAGAGCCTGAGGAAGCAGGAGCAGGAGATGGACAGTCTCAGCTTCAGGAACCAACAGCTGGCCAAGAGGGTGGAGCTGCTGCAGGAGGAGCTCGCTGCCAGTGAAGCCAAGGGCAAAAAGGGGAAGGTGATCTCAAGGGAGGGGCTGCACATCTGTTAGGAGGAAATCATTTTACATCAGCTCTAAGTTTTAATAACAGCTGTGAATTCACACCAGTGTTTGTGGAGATAAAAGGTCACAGAGCGGCTCACACTGTGTCTCTGTCTCCTCCAGAATAAAGGAGACTCTCCGTCACAGCACGGCCTGCAGACGCAGAGCGTTTTCAACGAAGATCTGCAGAAGAAGATAGAAGAAAATGAGCGACTTCACATACAAGTCAGGGTTCAAGTCATTGCACCGTCACATTTCTGCATGCATGTTATTCAGGAGGCTATTAATGTGATTTTGGTGTTTTTATTCTAGTTTTACGAAGCAGACGAGCTGCACAAGAGGCAGGAGGCGGAGCTGAGCGCCAGACTACAGGTGCTGGAGAAAGACTCGGAGCAGCACCAGGCCGTGGTGGACGGACTCACCACAAAGTACATGGAGACGATCGAGCGGCTGCAGAGTGACAAAGCACGTTTAGAGGTGAGGAGGGGGAGGAGAGGAAGGCAGGTTAATTAACTTCCAGATTAATACGTTTATTAAAGTGTACTCTTCTGTTTGATAGGTGAAAGCACAGACTCTGGAGAGGGAAGCGAAAGAGTGCAGGATGCGAACAGAAGAATGGTAAATCTTATTTACACTCAGAACATGGTTTTAATCGCACGGTGGCGACTCATTCACGTGTATCCAGATGAATCTAACAAAGAAAAATAACTTGACCCACCTGATTCTTCCTCTTTTGGCTCTGTGCAGCCAGCAGCAGCTGAGGCGGTGTCAGTCCGAGCTGAACAGACAGGTGAAACAGAGCAGCAGTGTTATCCAGGAGAAAGTGCCCTTCAATGACACCAGTGAGTACCTGGCTCTGAGCCACCAGGGCAAAAACTGATCCGCTACAGAGGAGACATCTGTTTGAGAACAGTCCTGTCTTTGTCACTGATACCATAACAACATTCTGCTCCTGGTGTAAATAGTGTAACGCAACACTCAGACAGTAATACAGCACCGAGGAGGCAGGAGGTGAAAGCATTTAAGACGTGTTTGTAGAGTCAGAGGCTGAGGTTGTGCTCTGCTTTTCTCCTCCTCTCTGCAGAATTTAGTGACTACAACAGCCTCAACGTGCCGCCACACAACAGAAGGCACCAGGTGAGTGTTTCTTTGACCCCGCGATTTTAGCTTGGAAAGACTTTTTACCTTTGCTCTATAGCAGATAAAGAATCAAGTTGTATTGACGAGTACATTTGCACACACAAGGAGTTTGACTTAATGTTTTGGTGCAACAATTAACCAGGAGAGTAAATTAATGCATTAGAAAAATTAGCACGCAATTAACTCATTGGCTGCCCGCCATTTTCAGAGCATCTTGAATGATCTTCCAGGACCCAAATAATCTTGTTTTCTATGACTATGTAAACACCAAAACTACCTAAGAGGAGTGTACCATCTTCTTTTATGTCTTTCTTTCTGTTTTTGATGAAAAAACAGAGACAACTACCTTTGTTTTCATTGCGTTCATCTTGGCCGCTCTTTCTCTCTGAACTACCTGCAACACATCCTCAGTTGGAGCGTGAGCTTTCTGAACTTTTCAGACTTGCAGCGTCTCGTTATGTCTCTGTCATCTCACATCTTCTCCTCATATCCATGCTGAGCTCTCATCCAAAGAGAGCGCCACTCTCACCCACAGTAGTTCACAAGCAGGATTTTGATTGACATTTTAATATTGGCCAGTTGAAAAAAGTGTGGATTTACAAATCTTCTCTTCTTCGTGTTTTCATTTAATTAGTCATGCACTAAAGTTTTGTTATGTCCTAGAATTTAAATTCCTGATATGGAGACCTTAAGCAAATATAAGATTAGAGTGTGATTAATTAGATTAATTAATTACAAATCCTGTAATTAATTCAATTATTTTTTTTAATCGCGTGACAACACTAGTTAAGATATAGAATATACAAATGTACAAAAATATGGGGAAAAAAATAGAGAATATTTGTAGAAAAACAAAGTAGTAATAATGATGAGAAACAGAGGATACGAGGTGCGACGTGGAGCTGTGTAATTTAAAGTTCAGTGGACGTTAATGTAAGGCATAAGAAGACAGAAAAACAGTCCCATGGGGAGAGTCTGATAGTTGTGGCTGCAGCGTACCAGACTGGGTTGAAGGGGGAGAGGATGGACTCCATGATGGCAGTGTAGAAGTGCAGCATCATGGTCTTTGGCAGGCTGAACTTCTTCAGCAGCTGCAGGAAGTACATCCTCTGCTGAGCTTTTTTGGTGGAGGAGGTCAGGGTGTCCACGCATCCTTAAAAAGTCTTAAAAAGTCTTAAATTCATGCAACTAAAATTAAGGCCTTGCAATGTCTTAAATTTGTTAAAAATGTCATATGCTGGTCTTAAATACATTGCCCAGAGGTCTTAAATTTTGGAGGCAGGACAAGCAATTTAAAAAATGTATTTTTAGTTTTTTTATTTATTTCTATTATATATTTATAATTTATATATTTTATTAATACATATTATTTTAAATTTAATTTATATATTTATTAATATAAATGCACACACACTTATATATTTATTCATTTATATTTATATGTTTATTTATTTATTTATATTTTTTTATTTATCATAACAGAGGCAAGCTTATATCTATCAGCCCAGATCTTTAGTTTCAAAAGAAGGAAACAGCTGTCAGTTTGATTCCTAAAAAAAAAAAAAAGAAAGAAAAACACTTCTGTTGTTTTCTTTCTTTAGGAATACAGTTTTAACCTTTTATTTTATTTCATGTTTTTGGCTTTAATCCCTGTGATATAAATTATCTGCATGCTAGTTAGCCAGTGTGGGACTATGGATAAGCGCAAATTTATTGAGGGTTGGTTGGATGCAATACAGCAGAATTCCTCAATAATCACCTACATTAATAGAGTTTTTTAGCATCAAATTTCATTCAAGTTGGCATTAAAAAGTTCCAAAAAAGTCTTAGATTTGACTTGCTGAAACCTCTAGATACCCTGGAGGTAACATTCTGCTCCCACTCCACAGTGGACTAATGGATATTTGTTCAGAAACACTAGCTTCCATATCAAAGATGAACAGATAAACTGTTATCACAGACGATGTTTATGTCCCTGACTCAGTGAGTTTTTCTTTCTATGTGGTCGTAGCTCAAAGCTCGGGACGTGGCCGGTCAGGCTCTGGCCTTCATTCAGGACCTGGTGGCTGCTCTGTTGAACTTCCACTCTTACACAGAACAGAGAGTTCACATTTACCCTCTGGACTCTTCTATC
Source organism: Halichoeres trimaculatus (assembly GCF_033239565.1). NCBI lineage: Eukaryota > Metazoa > Chordata > Actinopteri > Labriformes > Labridae > Halichoeres > Halichoeres trimaculatus. Next base: position 34,738,320 of record NW_027437186.1, on the reverse strand, counting down.
GAGCCCATCTCCCCTCTGAACCAGAAGGTACACGAGCCCTAAACATCAAATCATAACCTGAACCATCTGAGACTGAAGCAGCAGGCTGACTCTGAAAATCCTCTGTAGTTTTCACAGTATCTCCATGAGAACGCAGCCTACGTGCGCCCCCTGGAGGACAGCTTCCTGCAGTTACACCAAAGCATCACAGAGGACACAGTCACAGTCCTGGTGAGTGTGTTGTGTCTGTTTCCTGGGAACATTATGTCAGCTTGCTGAGTTTAATCCTCTTAATTTTTTATGTTTCATTTTATTCTTAATGAACTGAAGGAGACTGTGGTCAAGCTGAAGAGCTTTGCTGATAACTTCTCTACATACACACACTTCCTGCAGAAGATTCTTCCCTACCAGCTGAAAAGGTCAGCAGTGTGTGAATGTGTGTGTGTGTGTGTGTGATGAGAGTCACAGAGCGGCTGTATTGATGTCTATCCTTTTCTCTCCTTTCAGCCTGGATGAAGAGTGTGAAGCGTCTCTTTGTACTGCCGCCCTCACAGCGAAGAACCACGAGCTGCAGAGCGACATGAAGAAAGTGACGTCTATGTTCGAGAAGCTGCAGAGCTACATTAACCTTTTGGCCTTACCTAGTAAGTTAACATGAGCAGGATATACAGATTGGTTCACACAGCTGAGTTTGTCACAGAGATCCCTTGAATTGTAGATTTTAGGGGTGTGTCATTTGGAAGAAACTATGTATTTTTATGGTTTTTCTTAGACATGCACCGTTCAATCGGTCAGCTGATCGATTGGTGCAGATTTCCTTAATTTTGGGGGATCGGTGATCGGCCCATCCTTACATATGAAACTGATCTTATATTCCTTCAGGAAGGTCTGACAGCCAGCCATTGTTGCTTTTTGCTCTGAGACCTGGTTGTTTAAGTAAATACATAAAGATTTTATTCTTCCACAGGTATTGTTCAATGATTTTCAATAAAATAAGATTGGAACATTGAAGGTATATGCTGTCAGTTATAAAAAATAAATAATAGCAATTGGCCCAAATCGGTATCGGCAGGTCAGACATTTTAGTGATCAGTGATCGGCCAGAAAATTGTGATTGGTGCACCCCTAGTTTTTCTATCTGCTTGTACGATCTTCTGCTGCTTGTGCCACCATAGACCCCGTTACACTCCTATGTCATAAAGATGCACACAGATTTTGGCAACAGAAGCAGCGTTAGCGCAATTCGTACGTATGAGTTAGCTCTTTAAACTCTGCTTATTCTGTGATTGGTTGTCAGAAATGATACTTTACCCCGGAGTCATGTTTTACTTAAAGATGCTGTGAGGAGGATCTGTTGTAATTGGGCTACCCAGCCACCTTCTGGCCCGGAGTCTCGCGTACACTGTTGTGAAGACATGACTTTTAACAAGGCGTGTGTTTGTTTTGGAACAAATTTTCTTTGTTCAAGACAAATTTTTAGTGGAGCAAACGTTGTCAGTTTGTACCATAGTTTAGTAGCTGTCAGCCGACAGTCCTGTGCTCCTGGTTAGCTATGTCCTGCCAGTCATCTACCAATCAGAGCTAACATAACCTCACTCTTCATTTTATTGATAGACTCTCAAGCTTAAACAGACCACTGCAGAATAACTGCTGCATGGGCCTTTAGCTCGTGCTCTATCTCTCTCCTGTTTCTCTTTCTTCTGCTCTTCTGTCCTTTTTCTGTCTGACAGTTAGGCTCCAGTGTCCACCATCACTACAAAATTAATCACAGAAATAGTTTTCAGCAGAGAAAAACACAGATCTCTCTTCTTATTACTAAACTTTGTTAGCCAGCGATGTGTTGTTACAGAGACTCAGACATACGACAAATCTGGTCCTGTCTGACCCGATCTAGAAGCTAAGAAGTAGCATTTAGGAAGAATCTATATTGGCTCTGATAATCTCATGAGTGTTTGCATGAATAATTTTAATTGGTTGATGGTTTTTAACTGTCATATTTTATTGTACATTGTGCTTTTCTTTCCTTTCTTCATTTATTAATTTTATCATTTTACAAAAGCCTCCTGTGGACAAGTGTTGTAAATTAGCACCTGTGCTAAATCACCTAAAACAATGCATCTGGTTTGTCCAGTGTAATTGTTAAGTCCACATCAAATAAACAATAAATAAATAAAATTAAAAAAATTTAAAGTGTGGATTAAGATCAGGCGATATCTAGTAGGGAGACTTTTACAAGATCACTTACCGGTGTTTTGGAGTAAAGAGTCACCAAGCAAACTCTTGACCTTTAACCAAATGTGTCACTAGCCACGTTTACATGGACCCAAATATTCCGCTTGCATTCGGTTTATTTGCTCAAACGGAAAGAATTTAACCTTTGTATACACCTCATTCTGAAAGAAAAGTGCCAATCTGAATGGACATTTAATCGGTTTCAGGTGGAATATTCCTTTCCCCAAACTGATTGAGGTATCATGTATCCACTCAGATTGAAAGTTATCAGGGTGCGTTCTTTCAGCGCATGCTCAGAAATGACGGAAGACGCAACTAGAGACGTTCCTCAACTTTAAAAATGGCGGCGAGCCGTCAGCACTGGAGGAAAGTTTGTTTTTGATCCAAACTTTGAAAGAAATGAACATAATTTCAAGACTGGACGGACGAAAAACTCTGAATACGAAGTGTTGCAACACCGTGATAAACAAACTGTCGTCCTCCAGCTTTGATAAATCTTGTGGTGTTTACGTTTTTTCTGCGCATGCCCCATTGACTATTCGGTTTGATTACAGCCGGGAATGTAGACCAGAGATTGGAATATTCTTCTCCATGTATACTATTGTTTTCGGAAAAGTCATTCAGAAAGATTCCATTCGGGAAGACGAAAAACTCCTCATGTAACCGTGGCTAGTAATTATCGGATGAGAGTCTCCAGTTAACAGGGTCACACTTTACTCTGAAACACCAACAACTTCTGTGGCTGCAAATTGGTAGATTTTCTTTCTGTACCCAACCTCGGTTCATCTGGTTTGGAGCAAAAAAAGTGATATTAACAGCTGATACTCTAAATCTAGTTTTTACTTTATGTAGTTAACAAAAAAAATGGTTTCAAGTCAAAGTTATTAACAAATTTGTCACTTTAGACTCGGCTAAGAGAATTAATAATCAAGGAAGCTTTAAACCAGGACTGGCTGAAGCTTATTTTTTTAACGAGTAATACAAAAACATGTTATTTTTATTGTTAAGTAAGTGTTTCTTTGAGAGCGTTGTGAAGTTGTTTCTCGATCTGTAAAATAACCTGGCTGCTGTGAAGTGATTCGACATGCTTGTTTTACAAATGTGTGTCTCAGGTGTTCGACAGGACGCCCTGCCACAGAGCAGCACCTCGGCTGTCTTCACCCAGCTGGCCGCCTGCCTGCACAGTCTTCACGATGCCATTAAAGGTGAGCCGAGCAAGCCCGCCATTTCTGACCCGCCGCCACTCGCGACAACTATTCCTCTCATGTACTCGTCGAGCTGCTGTCGCCTGTTCATAGACTCTCAGTTTTTACAACAATACCCGCTTTATGGAGGGTAAATATCCAGAGGCTTTAGAGCGGCATCCGTCTCTCCGCAGCGCCAAATGAGAGCATAATTTAGTGCTCCCTGGCAGAGAGGAGTCACTTTGATACAGCTGGCACATTTAGGGGAGTGGAGATGAGTTTATGATTACCTTTGTCCGTTTGTCTGAGCCCTCGTGTTGACTGCCATCGTGGTCAAATGTGTGCTTAAAGCCCCGCGGTTTGCAGAATGAAAGTACAGCATGTGTCTCGCAGCGGTCGGCGAGGGAGCGTCTGAGAGGATAAAAATGTCACATCTAGCCGGTGGAGCGGTGAAAGCGACTCAAAGCCAACCGAGGATTGAAATGTCACTTCTCTTCTTCTGTTTGTGTTCAGAGATGTCAAAGCACTACAACCAGAAGGCCAGCTTAGAGCAGGAGCTCCCCACCGTCACCCAGAAGCTCTGCACCACCACCGAGTGCCTGCTGGGATCTCTGGGCTGCCTGACCAGCAGCACCGGCAAGGTACGACCAACAGGGGGCAGGGCTCAGCCAGAATCCTACTCCTACTGTATTCACTCAAGCAGCAAGCTTTTTTTGTTAGTGATTGTGATTCTTATCAGCCTAATTGTGATCAGTTTTTCTCACAACTGGATCACAGAGGTAATTTCCCCCTAATGTGACATCACTGAGTAGCAGGACTCAGGTGGGCAGCGCTTAAACGTTCAAAGATACCGTCCAAATCACAGTTTTCACAGCTGCTCCCCACTCACAGGAAAGAGGGGAATGATTTCTCCCTTTGAGTGAAGTCAAGCGTTGCCTGAGATGTGTCTGCCGATGGGAGGCACAGCTCCACGGGCTGCAGTTTGACTAACACCCTGGCACAAGACGTCTGGAGCGAGCAGCTTTCTGAGAGTGATCATCTCTGCAGGCTAAAGCTCAGACTCCCAGACATTTATCATCCCAGACACTTGGTGGTGTCATCATCTCTGCTCTGTGAAAACACTGCTTAATACCGAGCCAGACAGACGCTGAGTTTCTGGATGTGCTTAATGATTCTGTTGTTCCTGCGTCTAAGGAGGGTGCAGCAGCGATTTCTCCCTTTTTTCCTGAATGAAATGAGACATAACGTCAGTGTTTTGTTTGCAGATTGCCACTTTCTTCAGCAACAATTTGGACTTCTTCACGTCACCGGGCTACAGTCCACGAGGTGGCACGGTAGCACTTAACCCTTTGCAGGCAGAGAGCATGCTGGTCAACAAGAAGAGAGCGGCTTCCTACATACAGGCGATCAAAAAGGTGAGTACAGCGTCACATCACTCCAGGTTCAGCCTCCCTGCACTGGCTTCCTGTGTGTGTTAGAAATGATTTTAAGATTTTATTGATTACTTTTAAAGCTTCATGGGGCTTTCTACAACCTATATTTCAGAGCTACATCGCAAAAAAATTGAAATCTTACCAAGTTTTTTGTCCTTTTTTTTTTAAGGAGTAAAAAATGTCTTGTTACACTTGATATGAGCTACATTCACCTAAACCAGTCCAGAAAAATGTCTTGTTTGAAGTTATTTAAAGACAAACATGAGGTCTGAATCGCTTGTAACAAGTTAAAAAATATCTTCTAGTGGAACAAGGAAAATTTGCTTGCAATTTATTATGTTGTGTTTTTTCTTGTTAAAAGTAATTCAGACCATATTTTTATCTTCAAACAACTTGAACAAGAAGGAGGACTTCCGCACACTGTCTAACTTGCAAAACAAACAATTTATTGGCAACGTCTCGATTTCAGACCTTCATCAGGCAAACAATTTACTCAAAGCGGCAGGACGTCTTAAATAAGAGGTAGCAATCGCACCTGTGGACAATCATAATCATGACGTAACGTCTGCACCAGTAAAGATAAAAATAAATACACAGAACAACAAACATACATAAACTTCCTGACTGAGGTAGTCATTATGGCGAAATACTGTTTGAAGCCTTCAAATCAGGCTAAAGACTGTCTTAAGCTGTCTTTTCAGGTGAATGTGGCTCTTAGAAAGTCTTTTTTCTACTGAAATTAAGACAAAATCACTCAATAAGATTTAGGGATGGATACCGAATTAGGTATTTTTATAGTTACATGTCAAAAGTACCTGGTACAGATTCTCGTAGAATCAAAAGGTAACATGTTTAGGTACCTAAATGCATCCTTAAGACTGTGAGAGAGTGGAAAAGTAGGCGGGACATGAACACAGCATTGCAAAGTTACATATTGAAGAATAAATATGTTAAGTTAAAAAAACATATATTTCCTTATTAAACAAATTTATATTTTTTACCACATCCTACACCCTCAAAAACTACCGAAAATTGAGTACCGGTACCCATAGCCAAGTACCGAGTATTGGTACCGTATCATGTCAAATGTGAAAGGTACCCATCCCTAATATGATTTCAGTTTTTTGAGCCATCTCCCAGCCTCAGATCCTCTGGCGAAGGCCTTCAGGTCGTTCCTAAGTCAAGGCTTAAATCTAGGGATGTCTGATACCACTTTTTTACCAGACCGATACCAGAACAAGTACTCCCACTTGAGTACTCACCGATACCAAGTAACGATACTTGGTATAGTATATTTGATACATAAAATTTCAATAGGATGGCAGTAGTGACTCTGCCATTAAGTCCCCAAAAATAAAAAACGTAAACAGCTGTCTCTGAGTTCACGGTTTGTTTTTGACAGATCAACAAAAGTGCAAAAACTAAACCAATCTGAGGTGCAAAATAACAGCTTAACTCTTAACTCACCTTGGTTCATTTATGCACATTTGTCCTGGTGTCAAACTGCAGAAACTTAGCGCCAACTACTGGAAAGGAGATTTAGAAGGACTTACTGGACATGAGATTTTACCTTTCCATACCTTGGAAAAAGGCTGGTAAGGTGATGGAGCTTTCTCTATCAGAGCTCCTCGACTTAGAAACGACCTGCCAGAGGAGATGAGGCGTGCAGAGTCAGTCGCTTCCTTCAGGTCACTTTAGAAACTCATAGCAACAGACTTGCTTTTATGTGATACCAGCTTTTTGCCTTTTATCTTTTATCTCTTTTGTTTCTATCTTACTTCAGTTTTACTGTCTAGCTAGCTTTTTTATTGTTTAATATTTTGCTCATATCCATTATTTTAGTTTATCATCACTTAAATTATTATTATTTTATTATTTCATTATTCTATTAACACTCTTAATATCGTCTTTTTATAATTGTCGTCCTGTTTTCCGCTTTCAACCCCTTTTTATTGCCTTTTCCTTTTCTTGCTGATTGATGTTTTTAGCTTTTACTGTGGTCCTCATGGTCTCATTTTATATTCCATGGTTCTTGTATTGTCAGGGTTCATTTGTCATATCAAACGCCAGTATTTGTAAGAGTGTCTAAAAATGAATGAAGCCTTTTGTTTTAATTTTTTGTTGTACCAAAGCTTGTGTTCTTTTTTGTTTTTATTTTTTTCCTGACTGTTTGTCAAAACATTTTGTAAACTTCAGTTTTGAAAAGTGCTATACATAAAAAGTTATTATTATTATTATTATTATTATTATTTTAATTTATTTTTTTAATTATTTATATATTTTTATTTATTTATTTTTTATAATTATTGTTATTATAATTACTTATTATTATTATTATTATTATTATTATTATTATTATTATTATTATTATTATTATTATTATTTACAATCTTTCAAACATAGTGGGTCAAAAAAACAGTGAGTATGGCGGTCCAATCAGAAATGTTCAAGTTGCAGGCCCTGCAAATTTAAAGAGATACCTCCCAGGCAGAGCTGATTTCATGGGAAGTTTATAACCCCTGAACTGAATTTAGTGGTAGTTTAGTAGTTTGTAGTTCCGTGTAAAAGTTTCTTATATCAAAAGACACCTTTTTGTTAAAGCTCTTTGGATTTTCTCAGATCTTTTTCTTTTGAGCCCAGTGATTTGAAGCATTTCCCCAATTTGGATTACAAAACCCCAAATTGCTTCTTTTATAGCCTCTCTTTAAAAAGTGTTTCAAAGGAAACCTCCCACATGTGTCTGTTGTTTTTGATTTCACTAAAAGGACTCTGTTCTTTTTTAATCTCTGAACTTTTAACCCGTTTTCTGTCTCCCTTCAGTCTCAGCCGCAGTCCGTCCCGTACAGAGAAGCTCTGTCAAACCGCCGAGTCCTCACCAGCTCCACGGAGAGCAGAGAAGGCCTCACCCAGCAGGTACGTCTGAAGATCTGTTTCTGGTGAAAAACGAACTGAAAAAAATACTCAACTGATCATTTTTAAAGAGGTCACCTCTAGCCAAGGGCTGCGAGCAGACACTCTGTCATGTGGAAAATTTAACCATGTGTGAGTCAGAGCGCCAGCCAGCCTCAGCCCTCAACGCAGCCTCATATTAACATAGATAAAAGCCAGATATGGTCGTTGTGGTTTCCTGCTCTCTGTATCATCTAAATACACTAAAAAGAGGCGAATATGAAAGTGAAGTCTTTACACATATGGACAGCTCACTCCGTGCTGCACAGCTGTGAAACCTCATTCCAGTGGATCTGCAGGGACCGGGTGTGAAGGAGAAACTTTGCCAGTGACTCTGAAAGTTTTAAGTGTCTGCTTTCTTTTTTTCTGTCTTTCATAAATGTGTCCTTATGTCCACATAAACTTATTTAATTTGACACATCTGCTCCAGATTGAGTATTTTAAGCATAAAGTCATAAAATGAATGTATAAACCCAAAGTTTATCTGGCATGTGGGGCCTCGTTTTAGAGCCTCCAGGTTTGGAAAGAACAACCCAAAGACATCAAGACAGCAGAGTCACTTCCATCATGTTTTTTTTTTCACTTATTCCAGCTTTTGCTCAACCCCATAAGCTGATCTCCTCTCCTCTCCTGTCTCGTTGGCCGCGGTGCAGGTGCAGCAGAGCCAGGAGAAGATCGCTCGTCTGGAGCAGGAGAAGGAGCACTGGCTCCTGGAGGCCCAGCTGGGGAAGGTGCGGTTGGAAAAGGAGAACCAGCGCATTGCAGACCTGGAAGCGCAACTCGCAGCCGCTCTGGGGGGAAGTCCAGACTCACGAACAGCTGCAGTAGCCAGCGTGCTCGCAGAGAGCCATGAGGAAGCAGAGACAGAGCAGAGAGCTGCAGGGAAGGAGACGACGCTCTGCACCAGCCTGGTACACTCTCTGCTTTGGCTCCTTTCTGTGCGCGCGTGTGTGTGTGTGTGTGTTAGGTTTCACTTGCAGAGGAAATTCACCGCCTGTGGCACTCATGTCTGATTTGCTTCGACAGAGGGGAAATTTTTCCCTTTTTCCTCTTCGAGTTTGTGCTTAACACGACTCAGACTTCAGATGTGCTGACACAGCAAACTGGAGGAATTCAGTTGTTTGTGCACGCTCACATGTCGTCACAACCCTCTGCTATCTGTTTGTCCAGATGTGTGAAAGGTCAGTCAGTGCTGGAGTAGATTATAAAGCATCAGATCTGGGGTTTACTTTCTGACTTGTTTCTTTCTGTGTCTGTGTGTCACCAGGTTGGCATGTTGTGCACAACACCTTCAATTGAACATGTGAGTTTTCAACCTCTTTAGGATTTAATGAGATGTTTGCATGTAAAAAGAATGTTAAATTGTTGAATAATTTATAGTTTTCTCTGAAAATCGCAGCACATCCCTTGCACCTGTTTGAGTTGAGTTTCAGGGCTGGGACGATACGCTTATTTGCTGATACAATTTAAATTGCGATTCTTTGATATTTACCATTTCCAGTTTGCTTTTTTAACACCACACCATGTGAAAAAGTTAAATGATGATGATAACATCTTCAGACTACAGTATCAGGAGTCATTTTTCCCCATAAAATGCACATCACGTGAGTCAGAGAGAAACATTTCGCCCTCTGCTGGAGAGAAGTGGTATTTTTTTCCAATCCAGTTTATAAACAAAGACTGAAATGAAGAATATGAATTTGAAAAAAAAAAAATTTTGACAAAGAATCTTGATTTTGATATTGCCAAACAAAAAAATCTGGATATTTTGATTTTTTGTTTTTCTCCAACTTCCATTGATACGGTGGCCCTGAAAGCTCAAGGCGCTGCAACTTAAGAAAGCACGTGCAAAAACACAATACACAAACGAATTAAAAAAAACATCTTCAGCAATTTGACAACAAGTGCACAGTATTTAGAAAACGTGCTGCAAACACCACAACGGAAGTGTTTCCAGAGGACGCTTAAAGTGATGCACATCTGTCGACGCGCTTGTTGCCTGGGATTTAATGTCACAGCTGAATGTTTGTCGTCAAATCATCCAGCGCGTTTTCTAAATGCCGCACATGTGTTGTCAATTAATGAAGATGTTTTCTTAATTTGCTTGTGTTTTGTGTTTTTGCTTATGCTTTCTTAAGTTGCAGAGCCGTGAGCTTTCAGGGCTACCGTATATTGAGTTTACTCAAAAAATTTTGAGGAAGCCAGTTGCCTTTAAAAAATAAAAAGTATTTTGTAATGAAAACTTGAGTGAATTTAACTTAAGTGTAAAATCTTTTGCCAAGCCAATTTCTTTGCCTAATTATTAAACTTGAAATTTTAAGTCCATTGCACTTAATTAAAAGTTGATTTAACTGAAATAATTCAATCAAGTCAAGTTAATATTTTCAAAAGATGTACAGTTGTTGTTAGGGATGGGTACCGAATTCGGTACTTTTATAGGTAACGACCGAATTCTGCCAAAAGTACCAGGTACCGAGTCACGTAAAATCAGAAGGTACCATGTTTAGGTACCTGAACACATCCTTGTGAGTGGAAAAATAGGTGATTTTCTATGCTGGACATGAACACAGGGTTATATTTAGAAGAATAAATATGTTAAACTGAAAAAATTGAGATTTTATTATTAAACAAATTGATATTTTTATTACATAAACACAAAAAAGTACCAAAAATGGTACCGTTGAGTACTGATACCGACTGCCAGGTACCTGGCAATTTGTACCGTATCATTTAAATGTGAAAGGTACCCATCCCTACAAGCCAATTACTTTGCATATTTATACAACTTGAAATTTTTCAATTTCAACTTTTTCAATTTTGGGGATCAGTGATCGGCCCATCCTTACATATGAAACTGATCTTATAAACCTCCAGGAAGGTCTGACAGCCAGTCTTTGTCGCTTTTTGCTCTGAGACCTAAAACTCAGGACACTTTATTGATTTTTAAGTTAAAACATAAATATTTTATTGTTTCACAGGTTTTGTTCAATGATTTTCAATAAAATAAGATTGAAACATTGAAGGTATATGCCTTCAGTTGTTGTTGCATTAAAAGAAATCAAATCAACAAAAAAAGCAAATAACATATTGACTTTTCTTAGAGTTTTTTTTTTTTTTTTTCAGAAGTTTTAACTTCAAACAATAACCTGAAAAGTCCAAGAAAATAATGGCCCGCCTTACAAAACCTCACAAGTTTTTAGATTTTCAACCTCTCTATTTATGACAGTTAACTGACACACTCATGATGATGAGAAAACAGCGTTTCCTAACTTAACAGTCTGGAGGATGAAGTTGTAGGGACTATACCTTTACCTGCAACCTAAGATTTCAAATGGTGCCTCTTCTCAAGGCCAAAGGAGAAGAAGAGACATGTCATTTTGTTTGCTTGTTTTTATTGCATTCATGATAACAAAATTATAGGTACAATACAGAAACAAAATCAATCTCGAAATGAATGAAAAGGAGCAGAAAGAAAAAGTCTTATGGTATCTACCTCTTCACTCACAAAATAATAAAACAAACACTATGTCTGTTAATAAGTGGACTATACTTAGCATTTAAAGTAATGCAATCAAACTTTAATAATTTAAGTGTAATGTAATTAAATATTTCAAGTAGATGCAAAGTTTACAGTGTGTGAGAAAAAGGAAATCACATGTGAGTCAGTTTTTAAGATTTATTCAGGGGATCTGACATCTCAACTTTCTCCAACCCAGCTCATAAACAAAGACTAAAATGAAAAAATGGTGCACTAAGTGAAAAACTGAGATGTTCATGTTTTTCTCAGATGTGTTACACCTCCTCCTACTTAAGCTCTTGTTTCCTTGATGTTGTGTCTGTGCTGCAGGTGGGAGACGAGGAGTCCAGGGAGCAGCTGATAAAGACTCACTACATGGCGAGGGTCGGCGAGCTCACCACCCAGCTGCAGATATCAGACAGCAAAGCGGTGCACTTTCACTCCGAGGTGAAGCCCTCACTCAGCGCTGATCTCAGTAACTAACCGTCTGATAGCGAAGAGCTGACCTTTTCAAAGAGAGCATCCTTCCTTAAACCGCACGTCATCCGTGGAAAGAAATTAAAACTCTCACAACTTCCACTTAGTGCCGTTTCAGTGCCGAGAAGTCATTCGCCCTGCTCTCTCTTGGGTTTCTTCCTTTAATCATTCCACAGCTATTTTTATCCGCTCCTTTAATTTGTTTCAGAACAAAGAGCGCAGAAACTGATCCAGGAGTTAACCTTGTTTCTGTGTTTGTGCTTTTTCACCGTTAAAAATGGTTTCAGAGTCTCATTATTTCTGAGTGTTTGCTTTTTTTTCCTCTGGAGAAACTGACATCTTATATTTTTAGTATTACTGTGAGGCTTGATCTGAAAGTAGATACTTGTTAAAGTGACATCCAGTCGCTGTGTGACTAACTGGCGTGTCACTCATCCGTGTTTTTCATCCGAGCAACAGGGATGTACCTGATCTCGAGTCGGTGTCTCGGGTATTAAAGTGTCACCGTTTGAAACTGAGCTTTTACCTTTGTTGATGTTTCCAATAACGCCCATTACTCCAAGAAATATCTGCTTTTATTTCAGCTTTCTTAAAATTTAGACACACATTTTGCCCTTTCAGAGTACAGGAGTGTTTACTTCCCTTTTTTCTCGCTCAGTGTCGAGCTCTGGCCAAGAGATTAACCATCGCGGAGAAATCACGGGAGACTCTGAGCGAGGAGGTCAAACAGGCGAATCAGAACATCTCACGCTTGCAGGTAAATCTCAGAAAGCACCCATGCTCACGTCTTTATCCCAACTGGAAACGGTGTAACTGGTGAATATCTTCCAGGATGAGCTGACGACGACAAAGAGGAGCTACGAAGACCAGCTCAGCATGATGAGCGATCACCTGTGCAGCATGAACGAGACTTTGAGCAAGCAGAGGGAGGAAATCGACACGCTCAAGCTGGGCAGCAAGGTCGGAAACATTTTGAGATTTTTGATTTCTTTTGGGTTCAGGGCCTGAGAAACAGAATGGAATGATAAGAAGATAGCTGCAGTGACGGATGCCAAGTGAAGAGTTATCAAATAAAACATTCACTAAAAGAGCAAAGCATGTAGGGGCACATTCTTGAGGAGTGATTGTATAAAGATAGCAAAACTGGAATGTGTATCACAGAGGGCACAGCTGATGCAGAGAAATACCTCAGAGGTTAAAGCAGGTATTTATCAGAGATAGGGAAAGCAGTTTTTTAGTGTACTGAATCATTAGAATCTGTTCAGCGAAGTGATTCGTTCAAAAGATTCGTATCGTTCAGTGCTTTTCCGCCGCTCTGTTAAAAGCCGCGTTTCCACCAAGCGGTTTGGTTCAGTACGATTTGGTACAGTTAAGCCTGATCCCGGTTGCGTTTCCACAGCAAAACTGTGCCCTCTCATGGTAGGCGGTGTCTAAGCCAGATGCCTAAAGCCGCAGCTGATAAACAATAATGTGAGGCTGTAGCAAAGTGACACAGTTTACCCCGCTAATAAATCCAACAAAGAATAAAAACGCAACACAGTAAACAAAGAGCACAGATGGAAGACATGCAGCATTTTGTCCTCTCTGTGATTGGCATGTAGCTCTTTGTTACAAAGTGGAATCGAGCTATGTTTCAGAGAAGACTGTGTGCCACACGGAGAAACACAGCCGCTGTCACACAGTAAGTGGCGATCCTTTCAACCAATCAACAGTCTGCAGTGTTGTAGCTCCACCTTTCGAGAGCGGATCGGTTCAGTCTGGCACCCATACGAAAAAGTCCCAAAAAGTTGGACAGCTCGTCTCGGTTATTTGGGGATTTGTCCGGGGATAAGTCAGACGAACCGAGCCGGTCTGCTTGGTGGAAACGGGGCTAAAAGTACCTGGTACCGATTCACTTAAAATCAAAAGGTACCATGTTTTGGTACCTTAACACATCCTTGTGACTCTGAGGGACTGGAACAGTGGGCGATTTTCCATGCTGGACATAAACATTATATATTGAAGAATAAATATGTTTAACTGAAAAAATGAGATTTTATTATTAAAAAAGTTGACATTTTTTAATTACATAAACAAAAAAGTACAGAAAATTGGAACTGTTGAGTACCGTTGAGAACCGATACCTATTTCCAGGTACTGGGCATTGATACTGTATCATTTCAAATGTGAAAGGTACACATCCCTAATCATGACCAAATGTTTAGTTCTGCTCCCGATCAGATTAAGAGGAATAAAGCTGAAGTTTGCAAACTGAAAGCTGTTAAAACAATGACATATAATTTTTCAGACACTCAGTGAGTGATCTGTGTGATGTGTGTTCGTTCAGCACACAGATCACTCACTGACCGTATGAGACGGAGCTCCTGTTCAGTACATTCTGTAGTTGAACAGCTGATGGTGAAAGTGTGAGACTGCACCAGCATCAGTTCGTTTAGTTTGTTCAGTGAGTGATGTACTGAACGGGAGCCCCCCCATCAGTCAGTGAGTGATTCGCGTCAGAGCTTCCTTGAGTGTCTTTACTGAACTGTCTGACTAAACTGAGAGGAACCTGCTCATTAATGACTCAGTTGATTGTATTCCAGGCAGCACAACTGTAACACAATCAATTGAGATCGTCTTTACTGGATGTTAAAACGGCCAGCTGAGTGAAATTAAGTTGGATTTATAAGCTGCTTGGAAACTAAAAGTAGTGATAAAAAAACATAAATTTCACGACACTTAATATTAAAGGTAGAATTTTTGTTAATTGTTAGTAAACAAAACATTCAAACTGGGCTCCTCCTCCTTGGCTCAGTGCCAGCAGCAGCCCGCACCCACTACCTCCAACAAAAGCGATGTGAACACACTCACTAGTCCAGAAACCACCTGCAGCATCACGTTTCTACGTGGGAGAGACTCAAGAGCCGTGCACCTGACTTAGCATGTTAGCACAAGCTAACCACGGGTATTTGACACATACCTGGTTAGCAGAAAGCTAACTCGCGTTGATCTTCATCTTAATCTGTTTGGAATTTTGTTTAACTTTGGTTGTTTTTTTCTTGCTCCATGCTATATCCCTCTATCGTAGTCGCTTAGGTTAGCTTTGTTGTCATCAACATGCAAAGTCACTTGTGCACTGGGCGCGCTGTGATTGGCTGATGTAACCACGCTTACTCTCTGTACAATGCAACCAAAACATCAACATACAGGCTGATGAGGGGGGTTGAGGCAGACACAGACACTGACACACATGTAGAGAGGCCCAGGATTATTCCTGTAGTAGCTGACATTTTATTTTTAGGAAAATCCTGCAGACTCAACCTCTAAATAAAATATTTCCTACTCCCTTAGATTTGGAGACATGAGAGGGAGATGTAGACGAGGACTTAAACAAGACAAGGACATGAGGACTAGGCCATGCTGTGCTGGATCTTTGCTTGTTGGAGTCTGTTGTGCTTTTTCAGACGTAGTTTATCTGAGGAATCCACAGCTGACTACAGCACTGAGCTCAAACACTTCATTTGAAATACTCAGCTGCTGATGGAGTCTAGAAATTTTGCTCTTTTGAAACACTTACCCACTTTCAGGGTTGAGTCCAGCTGTCACATCCTTTCACGTCTCTGTAAAACAACCTAAGATCTGACCGCCAAAGACGACTGTTCAAAAATCCAGCGCCTTCAAAGAGTGATCATTTCAGGTTTCCTCAGTGAAATGTGACGTTGTAAAGTTTCTGTCAGTTATGAGGTGATCTGGGAGGTCAGCGGCGGTGTTGCGGTCGCTGACGGGCCTGATGGGAAAAGCACCTGCTGGAGCCATCTGTAAAAGTCGTTAGTTTGAGGCCACAGAAAAACTGAGAGGCCCGATTTGAACGTGCATGTTCCTGCATGTGTGCACACAGACGGTGCAGCGCTCGTTGCTGCAGGACAGAACATGTTTGTGAGCTGAAGGTGGTGATTTTCTCTCCAAGGCCAAAGACCGGCCTCGGCATGTTTTAGATTTTCAGAAGTGTTCATAACGTACTGCCCTTGAATGCATCACAATACTTTGAATGTCACCTGCTGAATGGATATTATATGAGTCTTTTCCTTCTTTTTCAGGGAAATGCTAAAAAGAACAAAGGTCGTTAGAGTTTCTGGCTTCACAAAGGGCACCTTCAGAGAGGATCCAGCCTGTGGAGCCTACAGCAGTGTCCTGGTACCAACAATCCCACTGTCATCAAATCACAGGGCAGCTACGCCAGCCTCGGATTCCTCCTCTGTCAGGATGTGGAGCTACAAATGAACCAAACTGACCACTTCCTTCCCCCCTTTTTTCTTAGTCACAGCACCAGTTATAACATGACACGATTTGCTATAAAATGCCAGAGGCAGCTGCTTGACCTTTCTGGAAGAAGCAGAGAAGGAAGGAAGCAGCTTTCACACAAAAAGGGACGGAGAGGAGGAAGACTTGAAGACCAAACCCTGTTTATCAGCGCATACTTTTTCCTGCTTCACGTACAAAACCGTGCTTTGTTTCTGCTTATCCGTTGGTGCAGGTGAGCCTGTGTGACTGTAGCACCGTACACAACATGTGAGTGTTGTTTTTCACTTTTTGCAAGCAGTGCAACAACCATAAGCTTCTGTCAAGAAGGGCTTCGAAACCTGAAAGAACAACCGACAAAGACTTGAATTCATTCCTCATTTCTGGGAGCGCAGAAAAGAAAAACGTCTGCCTTGAAGCACTGATTAACCGTCTACCTGGACTAAAAAAAAGGGCAGGATGGACAAGTTGGAGCTCGTAACATGGTGTCAGTCTGTCTCTGTGAAGTTACTCAAACAGTAGTTGTTTTTATCACCAAAGTTAGTGTGGATGTGGCACAGAAGTCTCTAGATCCATGTCGTAGTGAGTACGGACAAAAAGGGTTCATGTGGATATTCACTCATTTTAAACATGATATAACTGTACTGTATGATTTCTAAAAGAAATTGTATATAAACATAAAAAAATGCATTTATTCAGATGGTAAAAATTTATTTTCCACTAAATTTAAAAACCAGGATTTCAACTGTTTTGTAATGTTTGTCCTCATCAAAGCTTCGATATTTGTTTGGCTCATTCTGTAACTGGTGCTGAGACGACTTAAACCAGGAGTCATGAAGAGTGCAGTGGAAGTTTACAGTAAAGTAAGAATCACATTGGCGTGTAGCAACATGCAGGAAATGACAGAAAAGCCCAGTAGTGTGAAGCAGCAGTCCATTCAAACCTCTGTTTGTCAGTTTACACCTGCCAGCAAATCTTTGATCGCAAAGATTTGCCAACGACCCTGAAACTGATCCGAAATCATGAGTAACACCTGTATTCTCACAATGTAACCTGTTCAAAAGCACATAAACATGTGAACGAAATAAAAAAAAAAAAAAGCTTGTTGAACATTTACATCCTGATTCACCTGGTTGATAATCATCCTCTCACTCCTCTGACCTCACTTTTCGTGCTGCGTTTCTGGAAGCTGGGAGGAATGGGAGATTAAATTGCCAGTAATTTAAAAAATGAGAAACAGTCTGTAACACACCCCGACCACTGGGGAATGAGGCCACACCACTGAATTGGACGGAGGAGAGCTGAAACATTGCTGTTTGATGTCGTCACTTTGTTTTAGAAGAAAAAAACATGTTGTGTCATTATAAATGAATTCATGATGCTTTCATGTGCTCTCACGGTACGCTACTTCAGAGGTCACATAATAAACGTAGCAACATCCACAGCTTCTGCGTTTCGGCCTGTGATGCTGATAAACCAGAGAAACCACAGAGAAACAGTGTTTGCACAATAAACACAAGAATAGGTTCAAGAAAACTGAAGATGTAAACGTGAAGTGCTGCTTGGATTTATCTGATTTACTCCTGTAATGTTAGTTACAATGGTCCAAGACTGTGTTTGAAGTGCTTTCCCAAACATTGCATAAATCAAAGGAATGAAAGGACACAGAGGTTTATACATCAGCGACGTCCATCCAGTGCTACATATATATATATAAAGAGGATCTATGGATCTACTGCACTGTATGTTTACAGTTACAGCTGGAAAGATTTTGACACTAGCTACAAAGCATCAACTAGATAATGATTAAAGCTTAGCAGGAGCTGAACTCATAAAAGTCAAAACATGGGTTCATTAATTTGAAGCATTAAACATTAAATCTATAGCCTGGAGAGCTGCTATACCGTATGTGGGAAGTTGAGTTTAAACTGCTTGATTTTTTTTTTTTTTATTTTAATAGGCACCATTTTCCTCAGCTCGCATGGATTAAAGTCATTCAGGAGCTAAAAAAAAAAAAAAAATCTAATATACCTTCACAAAAAAATACTATAAAGTGTATAAAATTCTATACAAAGTTAAAATCTAGTGAATAATAAGCTAAACTAGTGGATTTTTTTTTAATTTATTAAATTGTACATTCATTTTTATTCATTATTTATCTATTTTTAAATACATTTGCAAAATAAAAAAAAAATAATAATTGCAAAAAGGAAAAAAAAATTAAAAACTTTGCAAGATTCAAAAGATCTTTGCAATAAAAAAATGCAAACATTTCAAACATGGATTGGAATGGAAAATTGGCACAAAAAAATAATAATCAAGTTTACAAAAATTAAATAGAAATGAAATTCAAAAATTGTTGAAATTTAAAAAAAAAATGTTAAAAAAAAATTTAAGTTTAGAAAAGTAAAAAAAAACTCAAAAATGGTTGAAGTTGGAAATTTGGCAAAAAAAATCAAGTTTAAAAATGATAATAACAAAATGGTTGAAATTGGAAAATTGGCAAAAAAAAAATCAATTTTCAAAAAATGTAAAAAAGAAACGTGATATTTCAAAAATGGTCAACATTTGAACATTGGCAAAAAATAATCAAGTTTACAAAAGTAAAAAAAATTTTTTTAAAAAAAAATGCTAAATTTAAAAAATGCGAAATTTAAAAAAAAGGTTAAATTTGATAAATTGCAACAATTTCTAAATTTTCCAAAGAAAACTATTATATGATACTATATACCACTAATATCACTTAACTCATCAATTTCAGTTGTCTGCTATTGTCTTGCCACCTATCAAAAATGTATTTTAAGCTGGCCTGTTGACAGTTAACTGAATCCATCCATGTAGGATTAAAATCTGTATTTTCATCCAGATTAGTCTTTTTGTAGATGTAGTTATCTTCCCAGGGCTGTAAAACGTGAGGTTAGCCACAGGTGCATGGAAAGTTGGTGGGCTGTTGATGTTGTAGGAGGTGCGGTGGCAGACTTAGTTGCAAGATGTGATTTAGTTAAATAAAATGTAAACGCATGAATCAGTGTCTTAAAAAATTAACACCCTTTGTAAGAAAAAATTAAAATAAAAATATTCCAATTATTTTTTTAAAGCTACAAGAACCCACTGGAAAGGAGTCAAATAGACGCAGGTTGCAGACCTGTAGCCATGAGGATCCAGAAGGGGGCTGTCCATAACTCTGACAGGCTGCTGCGGCTAGCTTACAGGCTAACCCAATTTAAGGCTAAAGCAGTTTAATCTCATTACATAGGAACCAAACAGAAGACTGTCAAACTGTGCTCAATGTAAGCTGTTAGTGACAACAGTGTAGCAGCATAACACTTGATGGACCAGCACGGCAATCAAGCCACCACCACTTATGTACTGCTGCCCCCCTGGAGGCCTATGTTTGCTCTGCCACAAGCTGCTCATCTACCTATATATGAAGTGCTATGGCATCTGCCACTTCTTGATCCAAGGGCTGCAATAAAATCACTAGAAACTTAATTTTGACCACCATTTTCAGCCCAGTAATTGTGCCATTTTTGTTCTCAGATGTTGATTGTTGTTGAAAGCTCTTAAACTACTATTTTTTACAGGCTTTAGAAAGTTATGATAAACTATTCAAAATAAAATTAGATAATTTTTAACTACTCAACCCCGTGGTGTTTGAGGGGAAACTTTATTTATGAACTATTTCAGTGGAAACGCAGCTTTACCTCCGCGTCAATCCCCTGGTGCCGCCGTTTCCCACTGTCCTGAACGCAGCACGGGTGAGTTCATTCCTGCAGTGTCCCGTAGTGGGAGCGGGACAGTCTGTCTGTGTGTGAACTCGGGAGGGGAAGCAGTGCTGTGCAGTCAAAACTCCCAGGATTTACACTCTGCCATTTTGAGGAAAACCGGCCGACATTAAACCCAAGTCATGACCCGGATTAGTGGACTACATCTGTGAAAAAGTGAGTTCTTCCTGACGCTTTTCTGCACCGGGTCTGTTTGGGGAAAGCTCAACTAGCTCAGGGGATACTTTTAATGTTGTGGTGCACTCTTCGTAAAGGTTATCTCACTCTGCTTCAGCTCGGTTTTGAGTGAATGGCGCTGTGTGTAATATGCGTAAAGTGGAGCACAACAAAAGTCACGCAAAGTGACAACTTCACGCAGGCTCAGCACCAAAACAGAGGCTGAAATCTGACCCCTGAAGTGGGCCTCTCTGGTCCGGGTCCTGGGCTTGGCTCTGTTGTGGATGACAGCACGCTGGTTCTGTTTTCTTTCCCTGCTCTGTGTTGCTCTGTGTTGCCAGGAGTGAAAAAAAGTTGCTGTTTACGGCCGGTAGCTCGTGCGTTTGGCGTTTTTCTGACCCCGCGCTGCAAGAATGCGGCGCTGCAGGAGCGCAACAGTTAATACACGGTTAAAGGAGACAGACACCAACACAACAATCAAAGAAGAAATAAGTACTTAACAACCTTTGGTGAACCGTAGCCACTTTTACCACAAGTGAAAATTAGCAGCTGTTAAAAGCCTAAAATCCGGGAGACTGGGGAGAGATGTAACAAACGCAATAAACAATATGGTGTCCATTTATTCTGCCAGCTCATTGGTGTGAGAGTTTATGAAGTGCTGTTTAAATTTACTCAAGTTTTTAAAGTTATCAATCAAAATAACTTCTCAGGCATTACTGGATTTTTTTTTAGCATTTTCATGCTGTTAGCTAGCATTCACCAACTGCTAAAGTTAGCATTAGCCTCTTCTTACACCAATTAAAAACAATCTCCCAGCTTAGTGTTTTCATAGAATAAAAACTCAATTACCCATGAGCACCATCACCCACTATCTTAAGATGTGACTCTTACAAGCGCATTTGTTTTGGAAGCTAATGAGTGGAGAGAAGATTTTTTTAACACAATTTTTCTTTGTTTGACAACTTTTTACAGGATATAAAGCGACGAGGTGATGTATTGATTTTTAGTTACATAGCAAGATTGTTTGAAACGTGGCTACTATCAGACTTTGTAACTTCAGTTTGTCATAAAGTTTAACGTTCAGGCTACGGATGGGTTCCAAATGAGGTACGTTTGTAGGTACCGACTACAGATAGACAGATATGGATTTTTCTGGGCCGATACAGATTATTTATAGTAGAGGTAGACCGATATATCGGCCGGCCGATATATCGGGCCGATATTTGGACATTTGTCTCTATCGGCCATCGGCCGTATTTTCTTTTAAAAAGCCGATTTTTGATCCGTTGTATAAAATGACGCAATTTTTGATCAGGCCCAAAAAAGATGAGCACCTCAAACTTGTGGAACCACTTGGATACATTACATACTTTTGTTCAAATTATATTAATAAGTTTAAATTTCTTTTTTGACATTTTAAGAAGAGTGTGAATGTTTACTACTGCTTGTTACATTGTGTGTTTACTCAGACAAAATATTTCATTGTTTTGAAAGCTGAATAAATGTTCAGAGGACTGGACACGACTTGTTGTAATAGATTTCTTTTAGTTGCTCAGAAATTGCTGCGTTTCACAAAAATGTGATAAACATATATTTATTTAACAATCGGCCTGAATATCAAATTGGAAAAATCGGCTATGCATATCGGCATCGGCTGCCCAAATTTGGAAAGCATCGGCATCGGCCCTCAAAAAACCCATATCGGTCGACCTCTAATTTATAGTCAAGGAGGCCGATAACCAATATTTTAAATCGATATTAATTTGCAGTCAAAGTGCAAATATTGGTGTCAAAATTTTGAACAATACAAACTCCAACACTTAACCTCATTCAAATACCTTAAAGCATGAGTTTATTGAACAGCTCCCAGGCTTAGCAGTATAATTTATAAAGTTAGATGAAAACATAAAAAAAAAAACAGCTAAAGTTTTCTACAGTAAATGAAGTTTTCCAAAGTTTCAATGCAACTGCAATAACTGTAATAACTGCACTGCTGATTGGCTGTTTCCCAAGCCATAGCTCTGCTTGTAACCAATCAGATGGTGCTGTGGGTGGGACAGTGCTGGGGACTGAGTAGTGACTGCATTAGAGCTGCAACAACACAGTTTTGAATTTGTTTCTTATCCGTTGGATTAAAAAAAAGGCTGATGCAGATATGCCTCAAAATGCCAAATATCAGTCCAGCTGATAACCAGCCACAGCCGATAATCGGTCTATCCCTAGTACCAACCAAACAGTACCACTTTTAGTTACCTGAACGCATCCTTGTGACTGTGAGAGAGTGGAAGAGAAGGCGATTTTCCATGCTGGACATGAACACAGCATTGCAAGGTTATATATTAAATATGAATATGTTAAATAAAAAAACTGAGATCTTTTTGTTAATCAAATTAATCTTATTACCACATAAACACACACAAAAGTACTAAAAATTGTTACTGTTGAGTACTGATACCAATTGACAGGTACCGGACATTGGCACCATATTGTTTCAAATGCGAAACGTACCCATCCCTAGCTCTAACGTCCTGGCCCTAGACTCCATCATGACTATAAAATAAATCTCAGAAATCCTTTTCAGTAGAGAACAGGGTAACTCTAGCTTTTCACTGCTAAGCTTTGCAGGATGGAGTTGTAAATTTAATTGGAAGATACTGAAAAATAGCATTTCTTTGCATGGCCTTTAGAGGTATTCTAACTCTAACATCAGCAGCGGCTAACCGGTGTCAGTACATTACCAAAAGATTTGGTTTTAGTTCCCCAAAATTGAACCACTTTCTGCTAGCAATAAGAGGAAATGAACTTTTAAAACTCATGAATCCCACTGATCAGAGACCACTATTGTACTGCACATGCTCAGTGAGACCTTTTCACCAATCCACAACAGGAACTGCAGAAAGTGTCACAGGATCCATTAAAAAGCTCCCAGCTATGGTCTTAAAACTGTGTGTAAATGAATCAAATCTCATTTTTGATTCTTGTTTTTGACTTAGAGTGGCAGCGTTAGCATGGCTGAAGTTAGCCTGTTAACCAAGGACACCAGTTTTTTTCTGGAAACTCCAAATGTGTTTACAGTTATCCAAAATAAATCACTTCTTCTTTCATAAAGTTTTCAGTGGAAGTTGCTGCCTCTGACAGACTTCTCCTTTATATTTCTGTCGATATTTTCCACTCATGCACTCTGAAACAGGAAGAGATATCCACAGGGAGTGCTGGACTTTGACCATGAACACAGCTTTGTTTTATTCAGTTTGTTTAAGGTGTGAGGAGTCAGAGTCAGCAGCTCTTTTCTCTGCTGTTTGACAGGAGAGCGGCCCGTGTCGTAACTGGAAATGGGTCATCACATTTCCAGCCCAGCACTAGATTACAGAGTCACTGTGGTCATAACAGTAGTGCTCCCCCATCAAATTAAACTGGGCTGTGTCTTACGATGTTTATTTATAAACCCTTCCAAGGAAAAATGTCTCTTCCTCAGTGTGGGAGAACAGGAAATATCCTGACAGTCCAGCAGGAAGATGTCTGGCTTCATCAGGAAGCATCTGCCTCCAGAGTTCAAGTTCATGTGAGTGTTTTTAATCCAGAGAAAGTTTCCTCTCAGCCATCATGTGTCAGGCATCTGTGGAGATGGCTTCCTGTCATAAAGGGGTTTGTCCTCTCTGTCACGGCAGTCAATACAGTAATTAGGACGTGGAGGCTGAATAACGGCATGAAAATGGATTTGATTTAAAAGTTAATGAACATCACGGTCAGTAGAGGTCACGTGAATGCGAAAGAGAGTCGTTCCTCTGATATATCAGACTTAGTTAGATCTTGTGGTTTAACAAAACACATGATTTTCACATGTTTAATCATTTCACAGTCAGTGCATTTGTTGTTTGGTCTGCCTAGAGTTTCAGTTTTGTCTTCTAGCTCTCCTAAGCCCCGTTCACACACGCACCGCACTTTAAAATCTCCTGCCTGTATCCATGTGTGATTGCAAACAGGCAACACTTTGACCCCAATTTTTCCCGTTTTTCCCCCTGAGGCCTCTGAAATGTTTGCGAGAAGTCAGATGAGCTGATGTGAGCCAAAAAAGAACAACTCTTCAGTTGGGTGTTGTTCACACTGAGCAGATTTTCACGCATGACGTAGTGATTATTAACCCAGAGTCAGTCAACACTGTGGGACCATCCTCCTCCGCCCAAAGTGACATAATGAGTGAGAGTGAGACTGTGTCTGGCAGTGATTATTTGGTGAGTTATTGGCAAGTTTCTGAAAGTTTTAGCCTCTAAATGTCCTGAAAATTTACAGATCGTGTCAGGAGTTAATGTATAAAAGAAGTCGTACGCTGCCCTGCAATAGCCTTCTTTCTATTAAACTCCTTTTTTTATTTGGATTTATCCAATTTGTATAAAATAAACCAACACAAAATAGTTTTAAAAAACTATAATTTATGGTAAAAAAATTATTTAAAAGCACTAGTGAGTAGGGGTGATTATTAGCAAGAATATGCAATTTTCAATACTTTCCAATGTATCACAATATTTAACTAAAAAAAAAAAACTTAGATGTGTTCGTGTAAATCCCACAAACTCAAAATTGAAAAGACAAATTAAGTCAAAACTTTTTGATTAGAAACACACTTTCTATTATTTCTGAAATACTGAAAGTCAAATAAAGTGTTAAATACATACACTCAACTTGAAAACATGAAGTGCATCAAGTGTGTCTCTCAAACTACTCTGACATTAAACTAATGTGGCAAAATAAATAATGGGTTAAAGACGTGAAAAATGTCAATTGGTGTAAACAATGTTTCTCTTAAAAATTTGATATTGCGTAAAAAAATTACAATGAATGTGATTTTATCAGTTAACTACACTGTAAAAATTAAACTTAAAATTATTTTTAACTCACTGATCCAAAAATAGAGAGAAAAAAAACAATACCCAAAGCATCAAAACTCACATCATCAAGTTTAGGAATAAAGCATTTTAAATATCAGAGTAGCTCTTCGGCGCCATCTACTGCAGTGGAGGTGCAGAAGATGTATTGTAATTCCAACTCACCTAAAATATGAATTTTTATTTATATCAAACTATGATTTTCAAGAGCTGAGATATGGATAGTGTATCAGATGTCAAAGTAACGCAATATACTGCGGTATCAATATTTTTTCACATCACAAAGTACCGATCCATGTAAACTTTTTACTAGTGAGGAAGGTTGAACTGTCTGAAAGACTGATTATTTCTAAAAAGTTGATAATTTCTGGAAACCAATGCTGTATGGTAGGAGCGGTAACCTTTTTATGCATGTCTTAACATTTTGCAGACTGTCTCAGTCAGTGACAAAATAATACTCAAATAGGTTAATCCATTTGATACTGCACAGAAAACACACCATAGGTAGACCAGCAACTCCTGTATTTTGACGAGAAAAACTTTTTTTGTGATAATTTTTTTTTATTTTATCTTTTCCTGTAAACAAGTAAAGATTTGCACATGTACAATACAAAAGCAGGGAGCAGGATATGAAATTCACATACCTATACAAAGTTTGTGCACAAACACTATAAATATATCATTAAAATTAAATAAAAATAAATAAATAAATAAATAAATTTGGAGAAATAGTCAAAACTATAATAATATTTTCAAGTATATGAAAATATATAATAATATTTAGAGATGTCCTGATTTAATATACTGATCAGTATTGGCCCTCGATATGGCTATACTTGGAGGATCAGATTGCATCGGATTTCATTACTTGATCCGGGACCGATTCAGTTTTCACATGTTTTTTCAGCACTGTCACACTTTACGGCTGCTGTAAATCAAACCACATTGCAAACATGTCTACTGTGCGGTACTACTTCTCTTTGGAGAGCAATGATGATAAAACAGAGTCTTGCACCATTTGTAAAGTGAGTGTTCCTCGAGGAGGTACCAACAGGGCTCACTTTAATACAACAATATGATTCATCATTTACAGCGAGATCACCCAACAAAGGATTTATCAGAGAAAGGTATCGGTATCGGATCGGTATCAGCAAAAAATATTGGATCAGATCAAGTAAAAAAATCCATATTGGGATATCCCTAATAATAATGATGGCAAAACAATAAATAATAATAATACAAATCAGTCAATCACAGAGTTAAAGCAAAAAACATAACCCCAAACAAAACCCACCCATTCCCTGGATCCAGAACACCAAACTCCAGTAGCATGTTACACCTGAGGTCCAGGGACCATGACTGAGTCTTTGACTCCATAAACTCTAGCTGTGGCTAACTCCAAATAAAAAGTGTCCAAATACATCAAAACTCATGCACGAAAGGAAAGTGAGTGTGGAGGTTTCCAACCATCGCATTGATTTTGTGAATGGAGCTTGAAGACTTTGATAAAAGTGATAAAGAGTGAGAAAAAATAAGATCTATCTCTGTAGGGATGTCAGCAGAGGGCGCCAAAATCAGCACAAACTAAAATTCTTTACAGGAGCTTTAAAAGTAAAACCTGAAACTATCCCTACGTCTGTAACTGCAAAGCTAGCTCAGACAAACTCAGGCAAAAGACATTTTCACAACTCTTTAAAGAAAGCGCAGCAAACGCATCGTGATCGAAAACATTTGAAAAGTATAAATTCAGCCGTGTAGAGACGGGATGAAGGATGAGACTGTGGATACAGACTGCCAAAATGAGTTTCCTCTGAAGGGTTTTTGAGCTCAGCCGACAGAGATCAGGTCAGGGTCAGGAGCTCTGAGTTTAGCTGCTGGTAAAAGTGGTTCAAGCAACTTTTCTCGACGTCTCTTACACCTCCACATGCAGCGAGCTGAACCAGGCAACAAGTCAGAAAACAACAACAACCAAAAAAACAAAACTTTCATGAAGAACAGTTTGAAACACATTGTTTAAAGACAAATCATAACTCCTTAAAACATGCAACACATCATTTTTTTTACTTTAAATTCAAGAAAAGTCAGAGTGCACGAGTCTGTCTATACCTCAGAGTGTCAAAGTGCTGACAAACCTCCTTAAACGCTGACGAATGCATCTGTTTGGAGACATTAAATGACTCAGTTTCACCCAGTAATTATGATTCTGTGTCCTCAGGCTGGTGCAGGAGGTGTGTGTGTTATTATGGCTTTACTGGTGTTTGTGGAGCGCAGTGATTCATGTGAGGATCGTAATAGTCATAAATGATAAACCTGAGATAGTGCAGTTTCTCTGTTTTTGTAATTGCAGTGCTGCAGCGTTACCCAGAACAATCTGCATCTTATTTTCAGAGCGATTTCTTCACTTTCTGACTCTCAGGATATTAAAAGCTTTAAGAAATAAGGTCAAACTTATAAAAGTAATTCCTCAGACTTGTTTTTATGTTTACTTAATTGCTGTTACAAGACTTTTTAAACCCCAGGCTCCTTTTTGTAGGGTCATAAATAATCAGGCTCCCCTGAATTTACGACCTGTAAGTCTGCTGCGTTTGTTAGATTTGATATCACGGCATTAAGATAATATTTGTTGACGGTTCACACAAATACAGCCAGCTGGTATTTCCTGTGTGCTAAGCTGCTTGTCCCAGAGGAATGTGTGGAATGTATTCTTTTGTCCTCCGTTCAGATTCGGCAGCGTCTCCTTTCTGTTTGGCCTGAGAGAGACAGAGACAGACCCAGGAAGAGTGGAAATGAGTCTGAGAAACCGTCAGCAACCCCCCGTGGAGAACTCATCCTTTTCTGTGTCGGCATCTTTGAACCGAGGCAGAGGGATTTTGTAAGCCGACGGGAGGGATGAACTTGTGGAGAAGTCTGCTATCATTGCTCCTCATTAGAAAGATGTTCTCGTGTGTTTGACTGAAGACGTGTCAATCCTCTTTCCCCGAACGGGAGCCCCCACTTCCCGGTTTATTTATAGCCGGAGAGCTCGATGTCTTTATGCCAGCCAAGGCTGGGATCTCGAGGAGAGGAGGGCTGTAATTTTGGCTTTCTGCTTTCAATTATTGTTTTTAAGATTTTTATGGTAAGATGAGGCTTTTGAGAGCGGTTTCTCTTCAGTCTCTGAGCTGGATCTGTGAGAGCAGAGCTGCAGAATACAGACTGTGAGTGACTGGAGGAAATATACTCGATTACAACCAGAAACCATCCAGGCCTGGACTGTCATCAGCTCTGGAAAGTTTGGATATTTTTGGCTCTGTGTGGATTGATTTAAGAGATGAGGGAGTTCAGCATGAATCACAGATAAAAGAAACAAGATGACTTAATAAAAGTTAAAAAAAAAACTATTTGAAAGTAACATAAAAGTATTTAAACTGAAGCTCAAACTTGGTTTATCAACACACAAAAAAACAACAGGTTAATAGCATGATGCTAGTTTGCCTTCTGGTATTCCCTCTGTTGCTTGGTTAGCACAGCTAGCTTGTCCATCTTATTGGAGATAGATCTTACGTTTCCAATAACGATGCATGGAAGGACAGGTCCATGTCGTCACTTCTTAGCTCACACCCGAGAACCAGCACGTCATCCTCACCTCCTTCTCCTCACCTTGTGGTAAACATCTGGCCTTGCACCAGTTAGCAGTGACATGCTACAGGCTGCTAACAGCTGATTTCACATGCAAACAATGCAGCCATGTTTACATGTAAGATCTCGTAGAAAAAATATCACTGAAGACAAAACCAGTTTGGTGTCCATGACCAACAAACCAAACAAACGAACCATACAAAGTAATGACCCACTCCAAATGCAAAGACGACAAAAAAGAGACTAAAAATCACAAGAAATGGACAAGGAAGAGAAAGCTAGCTAATCAATAACAAATTAATACATTTATTCAATATATTTTGTAATGTCTTAGATCTTAGAGTTTCATGTAACTATCTGTAAATTCGCCGTACATCAGATGTTTATTTTATCTCCGACGTCTCTATCTTTGCTTGTAATAGCTGCTGTACGACATATGCTCAAAGTTGCCATAAAAAAGAAAACAACATTTTTGACAGGAGACAACACTGCCCTCATGTGTTATGGAGGAGTACTGCAGAGCAGCACAGACCCAGAGTCAAGTGAGAAATATGAACCAGGCTAACAGAAAGGTTAACCTAAAGCTGCTGGTTCATGTTGATTTTAGCGCCCCCTGTGGACAAAGTGTATCAGTGCTTACAGTTTCATCCTGCTGTCTTTAAATGTGAAAACATTCAGTATGACTCACTGTGGGTCTTCAGCTGTTCCTGCAGTCTGCTGTGACTCACTTTAGAAAGAATGGAAATGGTTTTATTCACTTTTGTTTGTCCCGTGGAGAAATCAGGAGGTTTAACTTTGAGAGCACAATGTTTGACACAGAGTTTTAACATGGAGTTTTCTGGGTTTTATTAGTTTTCAACCCCCACCACATGTCCTTTTTATTGTGGCGATAAAGAAAATTATTTTATGTAAATGTAGGGGTAGGAGAAAAGTTGATGTATTATAGTATAAGGAATTTTTGTTTGATGATGTTAAATTGTGATTTTTTTTAGTTAAATAATAGATTTTTTTTCTTAAATTTAAATCCTTCATTTTAGCCTTAGTTTGTAAGCTGGGTTGGAAAAAAGTTGAGATTTGAGATCCCCTGACTGAATCTTTTTTTTTTTTTTTTTTTTTTCTAAATGAATTTCAAAAAAATTGACACACATGATTTGCTTTTTGGGGGGAAAATATAGCTCCTCATATATTCTGTAGATATTTTTTTTATTAGATAAAAGATTGTAAAAAGA
Source organism: Halichoeres trimaculatus (assembly GCF_033239565.1). Lineage (NCBI taxonomy): Eukaryota > Metazoa > Chordata > Actinopteri > Labriformes > Labridae > Halichoeres > Halichoeres trimaculatus. The sequence continues at coordinate 34,708,600 of NW_027437186.1, read as the reverse complement.
GAAAATTCAAAATTAAATAAAATCCTGTATTTATGAGATAGCTGTGTCTTAAGAACAGGATTTTTTATTTATTTTTTATTTGTTTGATCATTTTTTATTTTATCATTTTTTTATTTTTCATTTTTTTTGCAAAACGCTAATGTAAAATCCTTATTTTTGTTAATAATAAGCTGTACCTGTAAAAACTGAAAATTCTAAATTAAATTAATTCCTGTATGTATGACATAGTTGTGTCTTAAAAACAGATTTTTTTTTTATTTCAATTAATTTAATTTTTTTTTTTTTTTATAAATTTTATCATTTATTTTTTTATCATTATTTTTTATTTATTTATTTTTATTTTTATTTTTTTTTTGCAAAACACTTATGGAATATCCTAGTTTTTGGTTGATAATAAGCTGTATCTTGTAAAAACAGAAAATTCTAAATTAAATAGATTCCTGTATTTATGAGAAAGTTGTGTTGTTAAAACATATTTTCTTATTTTTCATTTTGTTAATAATTGTATTTATTTATTATTATTATTATTATTATTATTATTATTATTATTATTATTATTTTATTTAATTAATTAATTTTATTTTTTTTCGCAAAATGCCACTGTAAAATCCTAGTTATTGTTAATCGGCTGTGTTGGAAAGATTTACCACTTTTCTCCAGCAGAGGGAGACATGTTTTTCTGACTGACATATGATTTGCATTTTTTAGGAAACAGTCTGTAAACATCATCATTGCCACAAAACTTTTTCGCAAATCTCAAAGAACAGAAAAATTGAAGAATAGCAGTTTGAATCGAATTATCCAAAAAACCCTAAAGAATCGAGCTAAAAGCAAATCGTCCCAGCCCTAATAAATGGAGCATTCATCATAAGGAAATTAAACGTCACTGTACACATCTGATGCACAGGTTATGATGTACTCTGAGTTTCTGATCCCACAGAGGCTACAGCCTCCTCCTTCAGAGGTGCCTCACACATTTAAGCAGCTCTGTGACTGTGAAGCTTCCTGCAGTTTCAGCTGATTCTCACAGTTCACTTCACGCTGCTTAATGAGGCAGGAGCTCTGCCGCCATGGCTGACTTTTCTCACACACATTTTAAAGCAGGCTTGCTATTAAATATTTAGACTCTGCTCCTTTCAAAGCAGAGAGATTCTAAAGTACAACATTTTGGCTCATCAATTTGCATTAAAAAACTTTTAAACTTCTCGAACTTTTCGGCTGAGACTTCGTCTGAGAGCAGGAAACAGCTTTTTTCAGTTCTGCCTCACTTTTTCAGCTGCAGTGTCTGTACAAAAAAAATCACCCTGACAGTGCATCGCAATCCTTTTAGAGAGGAATCCAGTTTATGAATAGAAAGCACTTTTTACCTGTTGGGGAGATTTGAGGAGACGGCTTCATGAGAGTGATCTCCAACACTTCTCTTTCCTCTAAGAATCACTAAGTGGTGTGTTTTCCTCGTCCACCCATCACCATACCAACAGAAAGACAGAAAGACTTTTCTCTGCACCTCAACGGTTCAAACTCTTTTCCTGTGAGAGACACGATGCTGAATCCTCACAGCAGCTTTTATTAAATGAACCAAAAAAGTGGAAGTCGAAAGCTCTCCTCGCCTTCATGCGATGCTGTAGAAAGCTCCATGATACACTGATCTAAATCTTTACATCAACTAATCATCATGTTATCAAACTCAACAGAAAAAGACAGAAATAAAGGTTCAAGGTAGTTTTCGCAGGGATAGACCGATTATCAGCCAGGCTGATAATTCGCGATGACATTTAGCATTTTGAAGCATATCAGCATCAGCTTTTTTTTCTTTCATCTGGCGTCCGATAAGAAATAAAATTTAAGTCTGTGTTGTTTTGGCTCTAATGTAGCCACACCTCTCTGTCTCTAGCGTTGTCCAACTCACAGTACCGTCTGATTGGTGACATGCAGACATTTTTTTTTAAACTTGGCTTACTGTAGAAAACTATTTCCAACTGCAATTTTCATCCATTATTTGAAAATATAAACAAAAATAGGAGTTATATTTTAAATCAAAAAGTGCAGGAAATGTTTGATAATTTTTCCACGTTGGCACAAAACCCAAGGTGGCTCAGTAAGGACTGTGATATTATTGTAGAGAGACTGATTTAGGAAACAGCAATATGTTGACAAGGATAGTTTCATATACCAGATAGATTAAGTACCTTTGGCCCTTTTGTTTGTCTGTTGTCTGTTTTTGTACTGGACTGTTTGTGTATTCCCACAGCGGGGGGTCACTGGTCTCAGGCACTGATTTTTTTAGGGGTGGCGGTAGGACTATAGCAAAAACAGGATAAACTGAACCTTCTACCTCGATTTTGTTTAATGCACAATAGCACTCTCAAATCATTTTATTCTGTAAATATATATAAGGTGATTTTGATGCAAGTAACTGAAGTGAATATGCACAGATGAAGAATTGAGGTTTATTTATTGAAATGATGTAGGTGAAAACACACATCGGGTAGAATGTAAATGTTTTGGGGAAGAAAAATCTGATTTTCCTGGAAAAGGAGAAAATAAAAAATATATATATTTCTTGCAGGACTGTGAGGGAGTGGAAGAGTAGGTGATTTTCCATGCTGGACCTGAACACAGCATTGCAAGTTCATAAATTTAGGAATAAATATGTAAAATTAAAACTTTGACAATTCATTATTAAACAATATTATATTTATTACCACATAAACACACAAAAGTACTGAAAACTGTAATGTTTATGAATTGATGCATCGATCAATATTGATTCAGCAAAACCCCTGAATTGATTCATCTCCTGGCAAGTGAGGGGGGCTGCGTGTGTTTTTGGCGTTGTGTGGACGAGGGCCACCAGAGACCAAACAACAAATCAATGGCAGCCAAAGCAGCCGCAGAAGCATAAAACCAGTTCCTTCAGCCTTAAAGTCTGACTTTTGGGTTGTTTTATTGCTCCAAAACGTGAGGTGACGTACGACATATGTTCACATGGAGCATGAAAATCAATAATCGAAGCATTTAAATCAATATGGAATCAAATCGAATCAATATCGAATCACAACCTAAAGAATCGAAATCGAGTTGAATCATGAGGTTCTTGGCAATACCCAGCCGTAGAAAACTGGTACCATTGAGTATCGATATTGTTGCCAGGCACTGGGCATCAGTACTGTATCATTTCAAAAGTGAACTGTAGAAACAGCACAGAGAAAAAAGTCCAGATTTTACCAGAAGAAAAAGAAAAATCCAGCACATTTGCTAACTTCCAGAAAGAAAAACTTGAATAAAATTGTTCGGTCGTTGACCTTTAACAAGCAAATGTTTATGCCAGCAAAATTTTTCATATTCTTGCAGGTTTGATTGTTAGTTCCTCTTTCTGTCTGTTTTTTCCTATAATGAGATTGTTTCAGTCATATTTCCGTCTGACTGAAGTCACTAGCTTTTACCGATGTACTCAGTCACAACATTTTTCAGATTGTTCCATTTAAATGTTTTGTAATTTACTGGTATTGACACTGTCTTAGTTGTATTTTAACTTTAAACCTCTTACGTGCAGAGAAGTGATTGGTTGGAGCCACACAACATCTCCTACTTAAGATGTCTTGGGGTCCATGACCAAAATCTTGCATTAAAGTTTTTCTTTCTGGAAGTTGGCGAGCGTGCGGGATTTTTCTTTTTCTTCTGATAAAAGTGAAAGGTACCCTTCCCTGATTAGTAGAGAGAAAATTAAAGCAGTTTTACGTTGGTTGGATGCTCTAGATGATGGTTTTAATTATTTTTCAATTCATCGCCCAGCCAGAAAAGTTTGGGAATGTCAGGAGTCAAAAGAGGCTTGTTGTCTTTTTTAGAAAACCTTTCTTTTTGCGTGCAGCGTCCATAGGTGTTGAGAAATCTTTCATCGCGGGTGTCACTGAGACGCTGCAGAGCGCTTACTTCAGCTTTTACATCAAATGAGTCTGGGTTAATTGTGGTGTTAACACTTTTAAATGTGTTCCAGGTTTTCAAGGTCAGCGTCTCATTAAGTTTTAATGGAGTACCTCAAGGAAATATGTTTAATTTATATCCCTGAGAGTGCTGGCTCTCTCTGCTGTCTGCAGAACGCTTCAAGATTTCAACAGATGTGTTGAGTGAGGCTCCTCCTGTGTTTGCATTTTAATCATTTCTAATTGTTTTGTATTTTGTCTTTTAGAGGAGAAGGCGTCTGAAGCGGGGAGCTGTAAACCCAACAAAGGAGGGATCCTGGTTTGAAGCGGTCATCAGCCTCAGCCATGTGCTCCACCAATCACTCAAACTGGGTCACTTTTGAAGATGACAACACACCGCTCTCCTCTCCTCAGAAGCCCCTACAGTCACCGGGCCTTATCAAAGCATCAGTGCCGCGTCCCAACGGTCTGAAATTGGTGCTTCCTCCGATCAGAGATACTTCCTGGAGCTTCAGTAGTTCCCTGGATTCCCCTCAAAGCCACTCAAGTTTAAGTGGAAGTTCTTGTGTACCGTGTAACACGCCCTTTTGCACTCCTGTGAGTGGGGTTCCCAGCAGCACATCCCCATTTCACTCCAACACGCAGAGAAAACACGACTTCTTCCAGAGTTTGTCCACCCCGCCCGCCCCCTCTCCTGCTCCAGAGGCCTTAAATCAAACCCCAGACGGACCAAACCCTTTCCCTACTTTCCAGGGACACTCAGGACACACCAACCCTTTCTGGGATGGATCCAGGTACAGTGCAGGTGCAGACAGCTCCTCCTCTTCCTCAGACTCTGAATCCAACAACAGCCTACCACGCTTCTTCATCCGGACCAAAGACGGCTGCGAGCCTCCTCGCGACCACCTCCAGAGCTCCTTCTCCTCCTACGTTTGCAACAAACTGGAAAGTCTGCGCACAGATTCAGACCAGGAAACAGAGACTGAAAAAGACGGCGGCGAGAGGAGGCTGAGCTGCAAAAACGAAGTCTTAAGCGAGGGGGCGCCTCAGTTCGTCCCTCGAGGACTCTTCCGCAGCCAGAAGAGAGACGGCTGGTCTGTCTTGCTCAGGATCCCTGAAAAAAAGAACCGCATGTCGTCCCGTCAGTGGGGGCCCATCTACGTGCGCCTGCTGCCCGGCGGCGTGCTGCAGATGTATTACGAGAAAGGCCTGGAGAAGCCGTACAAGGAGTTCCAGCTCCTCCCTCAGTGCAGGCTCTCCGAGCTCAAACTGGAAAGCTACGGAGAGCCGCGCAAAGTCCTCTCGCTTCGAGTGGAGCATTTCTCCTACATCGAGAAGAAACGGTTTCACCCGAAGCTGGAGGTGAGTCACGAGGCGGAGGTGGAGCAGCTGCTGAAGTTCGGCTCCACGGTGCACGAGGACATGGAGGACATGGTCGTCTCCATGGAGGAGGAGATCTTCAAACTCAGCGTTCCTCACCAGCCGAGGAAGCACTACGAGGAGCAGGAGCTGTCGCTGCAGATCACAGACCACATCTGGGTTCAACTGGATAAGAGCGGAGGGGTGCTGGAGCGGACGGCGTTCACGCAGATTCACTGTCTGGCCTTTCTGAACGGGTTCGGCGAGTGTTTCCTCGCCCTGAACGACCTCAGGCTGCTGCACTTTGACTCCAGCTACGGCTCAGAGGACGAGCTCTGGATGGAGATCATTGACTGCCACTTTCACCAATGTGTGAATGAGACCGAGTTTCAGAGGTCACGGCTGATCAAGTTCTCGCCTCCGGACGCCTGCAGGGTGGAGCTGATGCGGTACAAGACTTTTCTTCTGGGCTGCACGGAGATTCCTTTCTCCATCAAAGCTGTGGTCACAGTTCAAGGAGCCTACGTGGAGCTGCAGGCCTTCCTCAACATGTCAGCTACCTTCCTCAACTCCATGGGGATTTCAGACACCAACCCGCTGTGTGAGAATGTAGTGATCCGTGTGCCGGTGCCGGGCGACTGGGTCAAAGTGACACAGACGGTGGCCTTGCTGCGACAGAGGTCCCTGAAGGCTCGTATGAACAGAAACGCCTGCTTAGGCGCCGTCAGCGCTGCAGACTCACAGCCGGTGATGCAGGTGACGGTCGGCACTGTGAAGTATGAGAATGTATACTCGGCCATCGTGTGGAGGATCGACAGACTACCTGCAAAAAACACAGGTAACACTTCTCTCAGAGATCAAACTCTGCTCTGCAAAAAACTGAAATCTAACAAGTGTTTTTGTCTTGTACTCGATATGAGCCACATTCACCTGAGCAGTCCAGAGAAATGTCTTGATTCAAGTTATTTAAAGACAAAATAAGGTCTGAATGCTTGTATCAAGTTAAAAAAAATCTGCCAACAAGACATTTTTCTGGACTGCTCAGGTGAATGTGGCTCATATTAAGTCCAAAAAGACATTTTCTTCTAAAAATAAGACAAAAACGCTCGATGACATTTCAGTTTTTTGGCGTGTGTAACTTATTTTGATTAATCAAAGTAAGTAATGAATAAAAGTATAATATTTGAGAATTAAAAGCTTCACAGTCCTTGCATCAGGTGTGACAAAACTGAGTCTGAAACCTGCATCTTTGCAAAAATAAGAGATAAATAGCTGCCTCATTATATTTTTTCAGGCTTGAAGGAGCAGCAGTGGTTTCCAGCTTAATGCCCCTGCAAAAAAAGGAAATCTTATCAAGTGTTAAAAAGTATTAAAAAGTCTTTATTGTGGTTTTATGAGGTATTAAATTTTGGTATTCAAACTTTGACTCCAGAAATGACAAAAACATTCAGGATTTCAAACAAAGAGCCATCCAAGTCCATCTAGATCGCCTCAGCCTCTACCTGTTTACATGTCATCAATGACAGGCTGATGGACAGAGAAGCTGGAAAGCAAATCACACAATTCATTTTTGTTTTATTTGAACATGCGCATATTTAAACAGAACATAGTCCATGCACAAACAAAAGTAAAAAGACAAAAACACCAACGACAACCAAGGAACCAAATGAAAAGTCGTTTTCAAAAGGAGTTAGAGGAAGTCAAAACTTATCTAGCCCCACCTCTTTTCCTTACATTAGTAATCAATTATTTAATTTACTCACTTCCAAATAATGAAAAAATACTAAAAATACTAATACTGCATCAACCCCGATACCATCATATCCTTATCTTTTAAAAATCAGGTTTGTATGTTCGGACATTGTTTAATTTCATCATTCAGCCAATCTCAGGCACATGTCCCACATTTTGATAAAAATGAAATAAGTTCTTGTGTTTTTCAGCAAGTTGGCCTTGAATAACTGGTGCAACTTGTTGAAGAAATTACAATAAACCTGCGCTTAGTTTTATTTATTATTTCAAGCTTCATTCCTTCTCAGCTTACATAGTTTCTGTAAAAATACAAACTACAACTTAGGGACGGGTACCGAATTAGGCACTTTTATATACATATATATTGTATACAAGATGAGATTCACGCATTCACTCACCAAACTGGTTATAAATTGAAGAATAAACATGTTAAATTGAAAAGAATGTATACTTTATTATCAAACAAATTGATATTTTTTACCACAGAAACAGAAACACAAAAACTACAGATAATTGATACCGTTGAGTATCGGTACCAATTGCCAGGTACCGTGCATCAATACCATATCGTTTTAAATGTGAAAGGTACCCATCCCCACTACAACTGTTAAAGATGGGTTGCCAACAACAGTTTAAAGTTGCGATGAGGTCTTAAAACTTTTTCAAAGATTTTTAAAAAGTCTTAAAAGGGTACTGAAATTAACCTCAGGATTTCAGCATTTACTCTGTGATATGAGCCACATTCACCTGACCAGTCAAGAAAAATGTCTTATTTCAAGTTATTCAAAGACAAAATGAGGTCTGAATTGCTTGTAACAAGTAAAAAGAATCTGCAAATGGAACAATAAAAAAGTTACTTACACTAAGACATTATTCTAGTTAATTTCATTGTTATATTTTTGTCTTTAAATAACTTGTAACAAGACATTTTTCTGGACTGACAAGTTGAATGTGGCTCATATTGTGTATTATAACACAATTTTTGCTTAAAATAAGACAAAAACACTGGATAAGATTTCAGTTTTTTGCAGTGGCATTGACTTAGAAACCACTCCTTGTCTTTCTTGCCTGAAAGAATAACATGAAGCTGCTATTTAAATCTTTTATTTTTGCAAGGATGCAGTTTGCAGACTCAGTTTTGTTGCACCTGATGGACCAATTCTGAAGCTATTTATTCTCTTGTATTATATTCTTATTCCTTATTTACTTTGATTTATCAAAATCAGTTACACACAGCAAAAACTGAAATCTTATCAAGTGTTTTTGTCTGATTTTAAGTTAAAATTGTCGACTTATACCTGATAAGAGCCACATTCAACTAAACAGTGTCTTTTTTTCAAGTTATTTAAAGACTAAAGAGAAAGTTACTTGGATTAAGACATTATTCTAGTTTCGAGCTATTTCTTTTTTGTTCCATTGTCAGATTTTTTTTTACTTGTTACAAACAATTCAGACCTCATTTTTGTCTTTGAATAACTTGAAATAAGATATTTTTCTGAACAGTCAAGTTGAATGTGGCTCAAATTGAGTATAAGTAGATATTTTTAAGTCAAATTGGACAAAAACACTTGATAAGATTTCAGTTTTTTGCAGTGCAAGCATTGTTTTCTGGCTTAATGCCTTTTAGACTTAGTATGAGCCACATTCACCAGAGTGGGTGAAGTAAAAAGTTTGTTTTTTCAAGTTATTCAAAGCCAAAATGAGGTCTGAATTGCTTGTAACAAGTTTAAAAAATCAGCCAATCGAACAAGAGAAAAGTTGTTTGTATTAAGATGATATTCTAGTTTAAAGCAAATTTTTCTTGGTCCATTGGCAGATTTTTTTTTTTGCTTGTTACAGCAATTCTGGCCTCATTTTGGTATTTAAATAACCTGAAAAAAGACATTTCTGGGGACTGTTAAGTTGAATGGGGCCCATATCAATTGTTATTAGTCATTTTTTTCTTAAAAAAGGTTGAAAACACTTCATAAGATTTCAGTTTTTTGCTGATCACAGGATGCACGTTGACACCAAGTGTAAACAGCCTCATCCTCTCCCTGTTAGCTTGTTGTTGTGCATGTTTCTGTTGTTGCTCGACGTCTACAAGCGACCTTTGTTTCCCTCCCTGCAGCGGTGGATCATCCACATTCACTCTCCTGTAAGCTGGAGCTGGGATCAGATCAGGAGATCCCGAGTGACTGGTACCCCTTTGTCACCATGGAATGTGAAATCATGGGCGCCGTGGTGTCCCAGACCAGGGTGAAGTCACTGGGCACTGTGAACGACATCCAGCCGCAGAAACATGTGACCAGCTGGACTCGCTATCATTGTCAGGTGAGGAGATTCATTCACGCACCAAACTGGGAGAAATCTCATTACCTTTCAGTGAGAATAATCATTTCTCTCTGTTTTCAGGTGGAGGTGGAGAAGAAATGGATCGAGACGGAGTCGCAGAAGCAGTCCAGCTGTATGACGCAGTGATTGTTGGAGGAACTCTTTCTCCTTTTGGTCCGAGACATTTGCCAAAATCTTCTGACAGCCGTAAAGGGATTAAAAAACGAACAATAACGAGGGTGATGAGGGACTTTCTGCTTATATCTGGTGTCAAATTCATCTAATCACACATAGCCTGGTTGTAAACCGTATCCTTAAACCGAGACTGATTTAGTCTAGAGCTAATGAACAACATAACATGGTCCTTTTGCCTAGCACTTTACATGTTATAGAGTTATCATATGTAAGATTATAGTTTATATAAATACTGTATATAAGCTTGCATTTGCATCATCTGCACTGCCCTCCAGAATGATCAGCATCCTGATTCAACGCCTTAATAGATGTGCACAGAAGAGGCTGAATGAGGAAAACGACTCGAGTAATGAGCTGTGTTTCACTTCACCTCGGACTTTTATCCGACACGTCCTGGTTGTTAAATTTAGGGTAACCCTGTGTGTGAGTGAGCGTCAAAACAAACGTGTAAATGCCTGATCAGAAAGTGTTAAAACCTTGTGAAAAATCACAACAGTCTTAAAATTATAGCTGCTAAAACACTGGTTAAAAAGTGGGTTGTGTCACGATGAGACCCTCAGAGGAGAAGTACTAAACGAGAATTATTGGGAGTATTTTTTTAGTATTTCAAGCCTTAAAAATGTTGAGTAACAGATTTTCTTTCTGATCTTAAGAAAAGGAAATTAGCCAATCCCGATTTCAACGTTTTATTCCTTGAATCAATTTATCTCCTTCTTTTTCCCATTTCTAACTCTCTAATCTAAGAATGGGACCAAAATTAATGCTTTTCATAAACACCATAAAGGACACCATTAACAAAAGCTTTGAATGGGTGTAGAAATGTGCTAAATCAAGCATCTGTCTTATGAAAATGATCGTAATTTGGGAGGATAACTGCTTCAAAAGCTTCTTTAGCTGCTTTAAAGTCACAAACCTTTTAAGAAGCTGTTTGTTGCACTTATAAAATCAAAGAAATGTGGAAACTGTTGCCCTAAAATCAAAAATATGACACTCATCTCTCTTAATTTCTTACTAATTAAGTCAGAATTTTTCGTAGTAAGTAGCAAGTGCCCCTCACTCGTTGTTGTTGTTGAGAGAAGTAGATCTACTCATTACTTCCGTTGCTTACCTCACGCCAACCTTTGACTTCCTACCAAGCTTGCATTCTGGAGGACTATAATGTTATTTAAGCAAATCAAATCTTTATTATGTGATCTTTCTGCCTCTGGGTTTTGAATAAGTTGGATAAAAAATGAATAAATAAAAAAATGGTGGCGCTTTATAGTGGAAAAAAATGCCTTTAATAATGACTTTTATGTATGAGGTACCTGGCTTCAGCTGGATATTGTATACATGAAGAGTAAAAATTGAATTAAAGCTGGATGACTCATGGTACTTCTTTACAGGATGTTTTTGAGTGATAACAAGTCTTTGTTGCTCCAAATCAAACACCAGGTTAAAGGTTTGTTTTTCTTTCTGCATTAATAAAATACTCTGTTTTGAAATATCTGACACAAAACACTACAACATCACAGCTGAGCGTCACTGCTGTGTCATGAGATTATAGAGACGCCCTGCAGAGAGAAATGAGCGTCTGCTGCAGGTTATGAGGTTTGCAGCTAAATCTGATTTATGATAATTGTGCACTGGTAAAACACTTAAACATATCTAAACTTCTACTGAATATGGCATGATTATTTTGTCACAGAGATGTGTTATGCATAGGGATGGGTACCTTTCACATTTCGAATGATACGGTACCCGTACCCGGTACTTGGCAATCGATACCGGTACTCAACAGTACCAATTTTCGGTACTTTTTTGTGTTTATGTAGTAAAAAAATATCAATTTGTTTTGATGACAAAATATATACATATATATTTTCAACCTAACAATTATTTGTCTATATTTAATCTTGCAAAGCTGTGTTTATGTCCAGCATTGAAAATTGTCTACTCTTCCACTCCCTCCCAGTCACAAGGATGCATTTAGGTACCTAAACATGGTACCTTTTGATTTTAAATGAATCGGTACTCGATACTTTTGACAGAATTCATCATTAGTAAACAGAACCAGAAATGAAAGCATCACTTGATTCATTGAAAGATTTTTTTTTTTTTAACCTGGAATAAAATTTTTAAATAAAGCTTTTTATGAAAGAAAACTGAAAAAATGGGAAAGTTTGGACAACTTAAAAAAATATCAATTGATACTGAAAACAAGGGGTCAAATTTAAATGAAGCTTTTGACAAGAAAAATCTATTTTAACCTGAAAGAAAAAAAAAGAAAAATACAGAAAAGATAAATATTCTTTTTTTTTTCTTGGAATACTGCAACAAAGTATTTGTTTTGCATTAGTTGTTGGTTTGTGTTAATTCCTACAGGGGGCAGTGTTTGTGAAGGTAATTTGACCCTTTCACCTCCATCACACTCATTAATTCCAATCTTAAATTTGAAAAATACACAATCTATTTTTGAAATATGATTTGGCTAAAATATATGTTTTATTCTGCACCATCACTTTAATTTATTCCTCTATTTCAGATTCATTTTTGCATAAGAATAATATTAAAGAAAAAAAACAACACAGGTGTGTATGTAATAGAACAACAACACCAGGATGAAATCATTACTGCTCAAAAAAACGTTGTGATAAAATCCACAAACACATTCTCTAAAGTTGCTCAAAGCAAGCCGGTGTGCTTCAGATAGAAAATGTCTGTGAGTGAAAAAGACAACACAAACTCAGGAGTGAGGCAGAGCTTCTGTCCCAATCTGGAGTAGTTTATTTATGAAGTGACAGCCAAGTGCCTGTTCGTGTCTGCAGCATCTCCAGGGCTGTCTGAATGCTGCAGACTCAGACCCACAGAGCAACAGCTCCATGAAACAGGTGCTCGGAGAGAGGAAGTCAAAGGTCAACCGCTGCTGCTGCTAAGAATTTATTGAACTCCAAGTTCCAGACAAAGTGTTTTGTAAAAGGTGAAATATTTTTAGCCTGTATTGGGCTCTCCCTGGAGTAAACGATGCACTTTGCTTTCAGCTCTATGGTAAATTTGCAACAGCGTGACCTTTCTGTCAGAAAAGCCAAGAAAGGTAGAGGTGGAGTGTTTTTTGTATAAATATTTCAGGTTTTAGACGACCTCTAAAAATCCATGGATGGGATGTGTTACTTACAGACACCAAGCACCTTACACTTGTAATGTATTCACATACACACTTAACACACATTATTTATTGATATGAAAGTAGAACGCACAATAATTCAGTGCAGCATCAGTGTAAACATTCCAGAGATGGACAAAAAGCTAGCTTTCATCTGTATTGACTTGCAGGTCAGAGTAGATTTCATAACAATAAAAAGAAATTAAAAAACACACCCAGCTCATGATGCCATCTAAGCTTTGTTTACCACCCAGGTTCAAAATAAAGCTGAAAGAAAACTGTTAAATGTTAAATTCTTCATAATAAGTTATATAAAATCTTAACCCTTAGAAAAAACGAAGCTCAAATTAATCTTTTTTTTTTTTTTTTTAATACATTACTTTTAGATGTATTGTTTTAATTACACACCAGAAACAGCAGATCACCAACCACATTATTCACTTTACGAGGAAGAAAGATGGTCAAGACAGCAAAATATAATAAGAAAGTTAGCAGAAACATAACTTTTGGACAAATTAAAACACCACAGGCAATAAATAATATCTTTCACACATGGAAAAAAAAAAATCCATACAAGCTTCCATACGCTAAAAGAAAGTTAACACACGGTATTGGAATGAAATATTAATGAAAAAGCCGTTTTAATGCTAAAATACAATCAATCAAAAACAAGTAGATTGTAACTTCTTTCAATGGATATTTTTTTGTAATATTTTGGATTCTTTTCTGATTAGATATGTTCAGGAAAAGTTAAATTATCTCTTCTCCTGAGGGCTACAATATAAAAATGTGACACCATGAATATTCAAGCCAAATTGAAACCTAGCAAACCAAATTATATCCTCATATTTGCTTTATTTAACTGGTAATTTTCAAAGGAACATGATATTTTCAACAAAATTAAACGACTTAAGGGAAAAACCCTGCATCCAATCCTCTGTTTAGCTTGATCACCTTCACCTGTGTGAACACCTGACAACCACATACTAGCAAAACACTCTTTACTTTATAGACTGTACTGTCAGCAGTGTTTTTACAACACTTTTCCATCGTTAAACTAAAGTTTAGTTATCTAAAAAAAACATTATAAACGTTATTTTTGGTTAAAATTACTGCTTTGAATCATGCTAACCAACACAGGCCCTATGGTAAGACGATGCTGTTTTGCTAGCTTTGCTAACAGCTAACGGTAGCTAACGGTAGCTAACGGTAGCTAACGGCTGAACTGTAGTGATGTGTGGCGCGATTGTTCTGGAAACACAAGTCCTTAAACATACGCCTCGAGTTATTTAACGGTAAAATTGGGCTGAAAGTGGTATAATTTATGATTTTTGAAGCTTCAAAACATAACAGCTTTTTCTTGTGATTAGCATATAGCTGCCTTGACAGCTTCTTGTCAACCTACAGTGATAAAACTAAAAGCTACTGACACATTACACATATGCCGAATTGTAAAGTGACTTTAGTAAGTTCAGAAAATATCATTATTTGCACTCAATTTTATGATTATAAACTCGAAAGCAGTTATTTTAATAAAAGTAGAAGAAGTCTTAATGGAGTTTGGTTTGTGGCCTGTAAAAACGCTCACAAACAAGCAGCTCAGCAACTCCTGATAAGAACTTTATTTTAAACATCTACAGGCCAAGCTCTACTTGTCCATTATCGACGATGTGATCGAGAGTATGAGGGAGCTTTTCTTGGATGAAGGACTTGAAGACCGTGTCCTTGACGATTTAAGACATGTGAGCTGTTTTCTCCCACACTTCATTAAAAACTAACATACTGAGATAGTGCTGTCAGTTATGGCTCAGTTTAACTTGTTCAGAGTAAGGAAACACAGCCTGCTGTGTCTTCTGATGTGCAGCTTTGGGAGTCAAAGATGATGCAGTCAAAAGCAATGGAAGACTTCAGGAAAAACAACATCAACTCATCCAACTTTGTGCTGCAGCTCCCTGCCAACTACAGTCACTCAGAGCAGGACGTCACAGGTAACTCAGCAGGCTGCTGCTTAAAAGAAAAACCAACAAAACAAACCATGTGTGGGTAGAACTACGAAAGAAGGTATTTGTAACACTGGCTCATAACTGAAGATAGCTCATTTTTCTGTTTTTGTATCATTTACTGTGCTCTGATTTTATTTTATTTTTTTACTCTAAGCCTCAGTTGTGATCCCTGCAAGTCAGAATATCCAGAGTTTCCCAAAGCTTAAGGTAAGTGTGTTACAGATGTGCTGAGCATAGCTTTGTTGGCTTAATTTGTCTTTTTTACAGAGGATGCTGTGCTCGAAAAAAGGGGGTTTCCTTATTTATCATTTAAAAAAAAGTATTTTCATAAGTGCATAAAAAACAGACAAGTAAAAGGGATTAAAATGAGACCATCAAGTTTGAATTTTAGTGGTTTGACTTCTCAGTCTATAATGTTTGAGATTTTTTCATGTCTGTGATTACAAAATCTCAATTTTAAAATTATTTTTTCAACTTGACTAAAGTTAGCTTTATAAGATCTGAAAACACAACTGCTACAGTGGCATATTGCATTCACTTGAAAACAAGTCCCTCTTGTTTTTATGACACAACTATCTCATGAAAAAAGAAGATATTTAATTTTGATTTTCCTGTTTTTATGAGTATCTCGTAAAAACAGGATTTGAGCCGCATGACTCGAGCAGCTAAGGTAGGCTTTTTAATTTGTTTTAGTTAACAGTTACATATTTCATGTTTTTTTTTTTTTTTTTTTTTTTCAATTTTGTTTATTCGAATAGGTTAAAGACAAAACAAAAGTCAGAAAATGTTTCTTGTTCTACCGCTTTGTTTTTGGACATTTATAGTCTAATCTGCCAGAGCATGTGTAGAAGTTCCAAAACAGGATAAAACAAAGTGCCTTACAATAAAAAATAAACAAAAAGAACACAGACAGCACATTTCTTATTGGTTTAATTTTTTTTCTATCTCACTCTTGTATCTTAGAATAAGATTTATATAAATCTGTTTGAACTGTTAAAGTGATCTGCACGTTTTCATTTTTTCACTGTATTCGTTCCACAAATTAACTCCTATAACAGACACACAGTTTATTTTGGTGGTAGTACGAACTGGCTGATTTTTGAGAAAGCACAATCCTCTGAGGTTGTGTTTATTTTCTCTTTTTTTTGAAACAACTTTTGGATGCCTTGTAGTAACTGACCCACATTTGTTTTGTGAATTATTAGAAGTGTTTTCAGGTTGACCAAGTCCATGAATTTTAGTGCTTTCACTTTGACGAAGAGGGAGTTTGATGGCTCTCTATTGGTACTGTTATTTACTATTCTTACTGCTTTCTTTTGGAGTTTGAATATTGTTTCTGGGTTTGTTTTATATGCTAGTTTGGCTGTAATATATTGTATATCTGACTTCTAAGGTAATTTGCTGTCAATTATTACTCCCAGGATTTTTTTTTAATTTATTCTATCTATTTCTATGTTATCTAGCTTTTTCATTGAGATGACAATTCAATATTTTCAGGAATTTCTTTACTTTTCAGAGTCAGAAATAAATAAAAAAAATCCTGTTTTATGAGATAGTTACAGGAGTACCTTTTTTTTCGGGTGAATGCAATACGCCACCGTAGCTTCAACTGGATTTGTTAAATTGGGACACCAAAAGTTAAATATTACACCATTTCCTCCTTTCAATTCTGGGCTTGGTTGACCTGGAGTTTGTGTTCCCACAGAGAACTCAAATACTCACCTGAAGAGCCATTAAATCTTATCTTAGTTTTACTTTGTGGGCTTTTGGTGCCCTCATTCAGAGAGAAAGCTGTGGCAAAAGTCAGTGATACATGCTCGAGGTGAGTGGGTGCCACTTCAAGGAAAGTAGCCTCTAAATTGGACATTTCTCTCATTAAATTTAATGAACTGTGGCATATTTATCCTACAGAAATGAAGCTTCAGGGCTCTGCAAATATATATATTTAATTGCTTTATGCTAAGCAGGAATTTGTTGTTAAGCTCAATATCGCTGTTTTAAAGCTGTTCAAAGTTCAAGCTGCAGTTTTTAACTCATAACCAAACTTAAGCAGGAGTTTTGTACAAATATTGCCTGGTTTATTTTTCTTATATACTCATATTTTTTAATTCCAGAACAACTCAGAGACTCTTGCTACGTTTTCTCTCCCTCCTGGGTTGGCTTACCCTGTGCAGATCCCAGCTGGAGTCACTCTACAGACAGCTTCTGGTACTTACTGAATGTTTCTTTAGTCAGATTAAAGCTGTTAAAGTCTAAATCAGACACTAACAAACTGATGTAATTTTTCATTTTCTTCTTTTTGGCTCTCATAGGTCAACTCTACAAAGTCAATGTTCCTGTCGTGGTCACTCAGGCTGCAGCAGGTCAACACCCTGCTCAGAAAGCAGCTCAGTTTAGAGAAACCGCGGCCCCTCAGCCTGCTGCAGTCCAACCAAACACCGCTCATCCTCAGGAGGTGGAGCCTTCATCTGTCCTGGCTGCTCCTGTCACACAGCCGTCGCCTCAGAAGACCAATTTACCCTCAGGCCAAGAGAGCAGCGTGCCTCAGCAGCCTCCAGTTCCTGCTGCTGAGACCCCACAGCCCCGGACCATGCAGTCACCTGAGCCTGAGGTCGCAGTGGGAGAAAATATACCGAGTCCACAGTCTGAACCCGTGAACCTCAGTATGACTGCTTCACCCTGCACTCAGTTATTAGAATTTCAGATCAGAGCGGAGGAGGCTTTGGCGCAGACAGCTCCACTAAAGAGCAGAGACATTGATGACATCTTGAAAGAGGTGATTGAGGAGGAGAGGGAAAAAGCAGAACGGGCGAGGAGCCTGGATCCTGACAAGACTGGCAACCAGGCCGAGGCTGCTCTCGGGGTAATTTTAAAACAATACTCACAAAACAATGACTCATTAAACTGCTCTTTTATCATCTTTTATTATAGATATACATTTTATAGATACACAGGCAAAAAGCATTCTCAAACCTAATCTTTACAATCCTGATAAAACCATTTGAGCCCTGAGTTTGTGTACATTTACAACAAGGGGTAGTCCCACTAAAACCTAATTTCTCTGATTAACATCTTTTTTTTTTTTTTGTAATCCCTCTGAAGCTGGACCTGGACTACAGCTACGCTGATTTATCAGACATCGTTCAGCTGGACGGCCCCGCAGACGGCTCTGACCTGGAGGAGGAAGAGAGAGTTTCCCTGGAGGAGAGCGATTTCCTGGGTATCATCAACGCCGAAGCCATAAAGGCTCTGCAGGAAGGAGGCGGGAGCAGTGACGCCAACAGCATGTCCTCCAGCAGCGACAGCGAGGGGATAGACGAGCTCGCCAACATCGAGGAAGAGGTGAGGAACTCTCAGGCGTTTATGTAACTTTCATTTTGTCTTTTATTCTGTGATGAAATTTATTTACTTAGGGAAGTCTGGTCAGTTGAGCCATCAGTGAGGTTTATAGTTATTTTTAAACTATTTCAAATAGATATAAGTCCTTGTGTTTCAAACACATGAACCAGAAAAAAGGGTGTGAAATGTATTTTTCTTCAAACCCTTTAAATCAGTGTCTAACGTTTGTCTATAATATCCGTCTGCTTTCTACTCTGATACAAAAACCTTGGTATCATGATAGACGACTCCTTACATTTTAAATCACATGTGCTGCGTGTCATGAAAAAGCTGAGGCCAAAACTTGTTTTTTATTTCAAAGACAGTTTGTGTTTTTTCTTTTAAGGTAAAAAAGTGACTTGTTGCTTCAAAATTTTTGCCTGTTAAAGATTATGGAGATCTTTTATACACATATTGGACATTGATACGTCCTACCATGCCTCCTTGAGGTTCATAACAAACCGTAAACCTCTGACTCATTATTGTGAGTTGTGCTCTCAGGTTGAATAGCCCGCTTTGGCGACCAAAGACTCACACACTGGTTCACCTTCATCTATTTATGTGTTTTTATTATGCAGAAAAGTACTGGACAGTACTCTCTACGTTCTTAGGACCTCTTTGTGTTCTCTGTCCCAAACACTCAGACAGAAATTGGAACCAGCTGCAAAACAACTTAAAGCTCAAGAAGCTGATGTCCTTACGTGTTTTTAAATCTAAACTAAAAGACGAGGAGGCAGATTCTATGAGATGTTGATGTTTTAGCTCGGCTGTCAGAGCAATTGGTTCCTAAAATGACTCCTAAAATTTAACCCATAATCTTGTGTTTTGTTGGCTGTCTTTTCCATCTGTAACTTTGTATTTTTGCTGCCTCCTTTCTTGGCCAGGTCTCCCTTGAAAAAGAGGTTTTTAATCTCAGTGGGACCAACCTGTTAAAAAAAAGGTTAAACAAAGTAAAAATGAATTTAAAAGTAGGATTTTGGAGGCTGCTCTGAGTATGACGGCTTTTCTACAGTTTCATTTAGCAGATGCTTTTGTTCAAAGCAACATAAATCACAAGCAAGAATTTAGAATGAAGGTAAAATCTTAGTTAGTGCGACAAAGTGCTACAAGTTATCTGGCTGCAGGTGCTGCTGTTAAAGATGCTAAGAGGAGAAACTGCTTTGATTGGACTGCCTCGCCACCTTCTGGCCCGGAGTTTCCGCACGCTGCCGTAAATTACTTTTAGTGAGGCATGTGTTTGTTTTGGAATTAGAGAAATTTTCTTCGTTCAAGACAACTTTTTACTGGATACAATGCACCGAGGTGAGGTATTTATCAGTACAGTTACGTAGCGCTACGGTAAAGCATAGATGTAGGGACATCATCAGCCTACATTTTATTGATAGACTCTCAGGTTTTAACAGACCACTGCAGAATAACTGCTGACTGTGGGTTGGAATGAACTTAAGCACAAACAGTCTAGCCCATAGGCTGTAAAAAAAAAAAATGGACGTCATCTTGCATAGCTCGACGTGAGGTCGCCAGGAAAACTGCTCCCCCTGGTGGCTGGCTGCAGCATAAGTCAAAAAATCCATCTCCCCCAGTCATTCCAGATGGGCTGTGGTTTAACTTTAAAAAATTAATACACCTGGTGGAAATGATCTCACGTCTGATTGTTGTGGTGATTTGAAGATATCATCTGGCTGCCTTGTATTCAAGTCCTCTTTTTTTCTGGAAAGCCTTGTTTTCATTAGTTATAAGAGGTTAAAAACGAGGCTTTACGTCACATTTAACATTTAACGATGATTGACAGCTGAAGTTCTTGTGTTTTTTTTTCAGAGATTGTAAAATATGTTGGGAGGTAGAGTCAGGAAGTGATTAGACTCTCGAAAGAAAAAGAAACAATTTTTATTTTTGTCACTCGGCTCCACTCAGATTCTCCCAGAATCCCTCACAGTCTCTACGGCGCAGACTCTGGCTGAACAGCTGCTTCAATGGCTGCGCCTGTGACGGGGGTATTTTGGCTTCTAAACCGTACAATGATAAATGGCAGAGCCACGCTGTCCACTCTATATACAGTCTATGGTTTAGCCCTTTTCGCCTTTAGCTCGTGCTCTATCTCTCTCCTGTTTCTCTTTCTTCTGCTCTTCTGTCCTTTTTCTGTCTGACAGTTAGGCTCCAGTGTCCACCATCACTACAAAATTAATCACAGCAGAGAAAAACAAAGATCTCTGTGTTTTATCTCTTCTCACTACTCAACCTCTTTGGACGGCGTGGTGTTGTTATAGAAACCTAGACGTGCCGTAAATAAAATCAGACCTGGTTGGCCAGACCAGGAAGCCAAGAAGCGGCATTTAAAATAACATGTAACCTGTAATATTGGCGCTGATAATCTCATTTTTTGAATGTGGATTATGATCAGTCATATCTAGAGGGAGAGTTTTAAGATCACTTTCAAACTCTTCACAGCTCCTTTAAGTGCAAGACATTTTTTGTTTGTTTTATGTTTCATTTATTTTCATCAAACTTGCGCGTCCTGCTCTACAGAGCGCATATGTTTCTTTCTTCATCCAATAAAACTTTCTTTAATGTCTCCACTCACACATTTTTGTTCCTTGTGACTCCTCTCTGTCTCCAGGATCCTTTGAATTCAGGTGACGATGTGATCGAGCAGGACATCCCGGACCTCTTTGACACAGACAATGTGATCGTTTGCCAGTATGACAAAGTAAGCCCGTTTTAGCTCCATGCTGCCCTTTACCAAAGCCCTGCGCTTTTGCTAAAGGAGCCAAACTTGTGACATTTCCTCTGTGTTGCAGATTCACCGCAGCAAGAACCGCTGGAAGTTCCATCTGAAAGACGGGGTGATATGTTACGGCGGCAGGGACTACGTTTTCTCTAAAGCTGTTGGAGAAGCCGAGTGGTAACGAGCTTTAGTTCTCTTACACACACCAGATAATCATGTTGAGAGGAGGAGAAACTGATTTAAAAGAGAAAAACAATCACTGTTTAAACCTCTTGGTGGTGTAATTTGGTTTGCAGAGCAGGCAGTTAAAACACCACTGTGTAAAAATCACTCATACTGTTGTGTTCTTTATTTAATTATTAGAGCAAAACTGCATCTAATCTGCCAGGTTATGAAACAATTACCTGCAGTTTTGCTTGTGAATCCAATCTTGTGAAACAAACAGCATGAATTTCTGTTTTATGATACTTGGAGAAAACAAACTGTGAAGTCCTGATCGTGTTGCTTTGAAGGATCCTGATGTGCTGTTTGATTTTCCAACATTGTAACGACTCACCTTTGATCATCCCAGCGCTGCTTCCATTAAACACTTTTCTTTCAATGCAACCCCGAACAGAGAGACTGTGGCCTTGCTGACATTCTGTTTTATTAAGTGGGAGTTTTTATTTTTTAATTTCGCTGTTAAAAATCAAAGAGCTCCCAGAGGCCTGCTGTAAAACAGACTCACTCATTTCTTTGTAACAGTAGGAACTGCTTAATTGATTAATTTACAGCCATGGTTTGGTCAGGCACTGAAGTAGCTCCTCACAGTGAAGAGAAAAGAAATGAAGGGTTGTGTAACAGCTTGTAAAAACAGCTCACATGATAATAATGATCTGAGGCACCCTTTAATGACTCAACATTGAGTTTTCAGTTTGATGTTTGTTGCTTTGCTCTTTTGTCTTTGTAAAATACTTCAAACTGATTTATAGTTTCAATCCATCCCTCGTGTTAAAGCTATAAATAACCCTCCTAAATGGAAAAACCTCTGCGTAGCATACATCACAGGGAGATTTTAATTTAACGTCAGGTGGTAGGAGTCACTAAGTTCCTCCGCTCGTGCTTTACGGTTTAGCAAACAGCCTTTGTGAATCAAAGGGCAGATTTCCTCCATGAAGTATGTCAGCTCCCTGCTACAGATGGAGGATTTGTGATGCTGCCAAATTGTGATCTGCTGTTTACCAGGCTATGTAAATCAGCTCCTTTTTTTTCCCACAGTAATGTGCCGGGCATGTCCACATTGATCCCCCAGTACACAAATTATTCAGATCTGTGTCAGTAAAGCATATTTATCATATTCACAGTTTCAGAAAGAGGACAGATATTTAGAAACAGACACACATGATGAGAAATGTGCCTGAAAAACCTAAACGTAAAGAGATAGTTTTAAAATGGTGTTAATATTATTTGAAGAGGATGCTGTAAAAAAAAGAAAGAAAAGAAGCTAAATGTCTGAATGATTCACAGAACATCTTTATTGTGAAAATCCAGAACAACACCGACAACATTTGTGTTTTTAAAGACAAGATCTCATCTTTATCCAAGTCTCTTTGTTTCAAGTCTTACAGTAGGAGTGTCTTCTGAGTAGAAAATCTAAATATAATCACTAATCTTAATTCATAATGAGCTAAAATACTGTTCATTCACATTACCTTTATTATATTAAACCATTAAAACCAAGAGAAGTGAATAAAACCTCTTGTTTCTAAAGTGACATTTTAGAGCGGGCTTTTCTTTGTAACGGCCAGCAGGGGGCGACTTCAGCTCTTCCATTTACATAGAAAGCAAAAAGGAAACTTTAAAAAATATTGTCCCAATAACTCATACATACTCCATGAAGCAATAACTGCCTTGTTTACTTTATATTTTACTGCCATAAGACTAGGGATGGTTACTGAATACCAGGACTGATACATGTAAAATCAAACGGCACCGAGTTTCGGTACCCAAACGCATCCTTGTGGCTGTGAGGAAGTGGAAGAGTGATATGAGAAATAAAAATGTATTAAATTAAAAAAAAAAAAAATCAATTTTATTTTCACTATCACAAAAACACACAAAAAAGTACAGAAAATTGGTACCCATGAGTGCTGAAACTGATCGCTAGGTACCAGGCATCTGTACCGTATCGTTTCAAATGTGAAAGGTACCCATCCCTACTTAATATGAAAAAATATAAAATGGGAATGAGAAAAAAAATCTTATTTCTTACCTCATTGTTTGAAGTATAAGGACCTTTTGTTTATGAGAGCATCAGAAACTGTCAATTTATAAATGTACAATCAACTCCTGCATTACAAAATAACATGAACAGAAAAGAAGGAACAGCACCCACAGCTCCTCCCCAAACACAGACCCAGGTAACCAAGTGTGCCAGCACCTTCAAGGCCACTGAGCCAGGCTGTTCCCCAAAGGAGGACTCAGGACAACCTGCGTCTACATCTGTGATCAACTTCATAAACTTTGCACCAACTCATCGTAAAAAAAAACTTTGTGCACACCAACACCTGTCTGTGATATATGTTGAACATCATTATGACGTGTACACACACTATACGAAACTAACCAATGCTTACACATGCAGAAAGAGCTGTGGGCAGGTGCAAACACCAAACACTCAGTGTACCACCAATATACAATATGACTGTAAGAGCCACTACACTGACAGGCATCTCTTAAAGTTTGCTGACGACACTGTCTTAGTCAGTTTACTCCAGGATGGAGAGGTTGACCATGGGCCAGTTACAGCTGACTTTGTGGAGTGGTGTGACAGCCACTTCCTCAAGCTAAATGTTCAGAAAACTAAAGACATGGTCATTGACTTCAGGAAAACATCACAACTAGCACACCCAACCATTATCAAGGGTACAGCGGTGGAGATAGTCGAGTCCTACAAGTACTTGGGATCAGTGATTGATAAAAACTTGTCACATGACCTCAACACCTCATCGATCTGCAAAAAGGGCCTTCGAAGGTTGTA
Source organism: Halichoeres trimaculatus (assembly GCF_033239565.1). Classification (NCBI taxonomy): domain Eukaryota; kingdom Metazoa; phylum Chordata; class Actinopteri; order Labriformes; family Labridae; genus Halichoeres; species Halichoeres trimaculatus. Next base: position 34,684,791 of record NW_027437186.1, on the reverse strand, counting down.
CTTTCTGCGAAGACTAAAATCTATTAATGTTGATAAGACTTTGATGGTTTTATTTTATAAATCATTTATAGAGTCAGTTTTAACTTTTTGTCTAATTTCTTTCTATGGAAACCTCTCTCTTAAAAACAAAAATTGTCTGGTCAAGATTGTGCGGGTAGCCAGTAAGATCATAGGCCTGCAGCAGCTCTCTCTCTCAGAGATCTTTGACAGACGAGTTTTACAGAAGGCACAGTCTATCCTGTTTAGCTCTGACCACCCACTGTTGGAGGAGTTTATCTCTCTCCATTCGGGAAGGAGATATAAGGTACCTATGGCACGTACTAATAGGTACAAATTTTCCTTTGTGCCACGAGCAATCACTGCAGTCAACTTGCACAACTCTTAATGGCAATGCTCAGATGACCTGACATATTTTATCCTTGTTTGACGATTGACAACTGGTTTTACCCATGACCTCACTTCTTCATTTATTGATTTATTCTTAAACCCTTTAAATCATTTTACATCTCCGGGGGGTTGTTCATGTTACGTTTGAATATGTTTGTTCTTGCGACGTTGTCCTGTACAAATGTTTATCTATTGATTGTTGTTGTTTTATGTGCCGACACTGCAAACAAAATTTCCCCTGGAGGGACAATAAAAGCTCTGAACTGAACTGAACTGAAGAATAAATATCAACACTTTCAAAGAGGGAGATGCCTGGAAAAGGGACCAAGGGTTAGTCTTTAGTGTCTGGGAAACCCCATATATTTTTATATGTTTAAGCCTGTCGTCCACATGAAACAGAAAGGAAACTGAGTTTTTGGTTCTCAAACATTACAGCTGAATGAGGGAGACTCACTCTGATTGGCTGGCACTGGTTTTACGTCTGAAAAACATCACACATGGGTTTGGCATGCTTCAAGCAGGGCTATGTGTGTATGAGGCCTTAGAAGTCAACATGAAACTCCTGTAGGTTCCTTAGACCAAAACCACAGGAATATAAATAATATTAGCTGTAGTACCCTGGAAACCTTCCTTGTAATAAAATGATGATGGTTTAATACCATTGGAGAATAACTTCTATTGGGAAATTTACTCCTTGGAGCAAGATCTGAAAATAAAGTTACTATAAAAGTTACTAAAATCCAATCAGAAAAACTTTAAGGTGGAAAACTGGATTGATTCAGAAACTTTTAAGCAAACTGGCTGAAGCATCTGTTAACGGCACGTAGTCATCCATGAACCTTGATGATTTTGGAACAAAGAAATTAAATAAGAGATTCTTCACTACTTTCTTCTCATTTCTTCTTCTTTGCAAGGGTGTTGTTAAATCTATAAAAACACTGGAAAAACTAAAATCTTATCAAGTGTTTTTGTCTTCTTTTAGTAGAAAATAACTTTTTAGACTCAATATGAGCCACATTCACCTGACCAGTCTAGAAAAATGTTTTATATCAAGTAACTTAAAGACGAAAAATGACAGCTGAATTGCTTGGAACAAGTCTGCCAATGGTATAAGAAAAACTTTCAAGAAAATTTGCTTGAAACTAGAAAAATGTCTTAATACAGGTAACTTCTGTCTTGTTCCATTGGCAGTTTTTTTTCACTTGTTTACTTTGATAAAATGAGACAAAAACACTTGATAAGATTTCTGTTTTTTCCAGTGTAAAGCCTGTTAAGGAAAACACAACTCTACAGCAGCTACACATTCAATTCACCCAAGAGTCTTTGATTTTTAACACAGAATATAATCCTTTCTAATTTTCACAGTTTCTGAAACGAGTGAAGCGGCGTCATGGCAACACAAACAAACTTTGTTTCCTGTTCATTTGACTCTTTGAACCCCCGCTGATATAAAAAGAGGCTGCAGCTCCTCCAGTCTGAGGTCTCTTGATCCGTACTCGTTATCCTCTTTCTCTCTTCCTGAACTTATTCACATCAAATAGTCTCTGACGTCTGCTTCACTGACACGTTCTCCATCCTGACCTGAATTTAAAGAAACGCTTCGTGTTTAAGCGCAGCAGCAGCCAGTCGTCATGTCGTTCCCTTATTGAGAAAGCAGCCCTTCATTTTGATGTGATAGGCGTAGAAGCTCAGAGAGTGAGGTTTTCTCGAGGACATCCTGTGCGTTGAGTTAAGGTGTGACGCCACAGTCTGTGACCTGTAGTCGGCGCCGGCGTGGCAGCAGCCGCAGCGCCTGAGCAGCTGGCACATGTCCCTCCTGAAGGCGCGGGTGAAGAGTGTGTAGAGGAAAGGGTTGCACAGCGAGTTGATGGGATAGAAAAGGATGAGCAGGATCTTTGAGTGCGACACGGTTATGAGCGGCATACGCAGCGCTGCAGAGATGGCGAAGAATGAGATTGGCGCCATGCACACAAAGTCTGTGAAAATGAGCACAGCCATCCTCTTGGCCACCTTCGTGTCTCCGTTGCGGGTGGAGTGCTCCGGGTTGTGGACGCTCAGGTAGATGCAAACGTAGCAGAAACACACCGTCATGAAAGCGGCGACGTTGAGGATGAGCACGGCCACGACGTAAATCTGCGAGCCCACCGTGTCGATGTCCATGGGCAGACAGATGCTCACTTTGCTGTAGCTGCTGACGCCCACCAGAGGAAGAAGAGCCACCAGCAAGGAGAAGCCCCAACCGGCCCCCATCATGGCCGCCACATGGCGCATCTTCAGCCTCTTGTTGACATACATGGCGTTGCTGATGGTGTGCCAGCGCTCCAGGCTGATCACAGTCAGCGTGTACACGGACAGCTCACTGGCAAACACCGTCAGAAACCCCGCCACGCCACACCCAGGCCCCGTCTGCCAGTCTGTGGCGTGGTTGTAGTACTCGTGGCGGGAGCGTCTGTCCATGAAGGCGATCAGCATCAGGTAGAGCCCCATGCACAGGTCGGCGAAGGCCAGGTTACACATGAGAAACCTGGAGATGCTGAGCTTGTGCGGGCTGATGAGCAGGATGAGGAGAACAGCCAGGTTACCGCTCACCGCGAAGACGGTGATGATCCAGGTGAGACAGCGCAGGAAGGGGAAGCCCAGCAGGTCCTCACACGGGTTGAAGGCGTCCGGCTTTGGCGTGCACTTCACCAGGGGATTGTTGAGACAGTTAAGCTCCAGGTCTGGATACTGGAAGTTGATTTCATCAATGAGATTCATGCCATCTGCTGTGGGCTCTCTGAAGAAAACAGAACATTTAGATTAGAAGAAAAAACTGAGAAAACAATCACAGGAAGGCGTCGTTATGAAAACATATGACAATGAGATTTCTTCATTAAAAAGTGCCTACTACAATAAAGTTTAAAGTTTACATTTCTTATAAGTTTTCTATTCAATTTTTATTATATAAGGAGCCAAACAGTAATTATTAAAGGGTCTGTGAGGAGTTTCTAAGTGATCTTGAAAAAGTCTCCCCTCTAGATATCTGCCTGATCGTAATCCACTCTTTAAAATGAGATTATCAACACCAATAAAGGTTAAACTGAAAAACTACTTTTGGGCAGGACTGGATTGATTTATGGCATGTCTGAGTTTCTACGACAACACTCACTGTCTTGTTGAAAAATTAAAAAATAAAAAAAGTTTACGCACTAGAAGAAGCTAGAAAGCATGACATGGATCTCAAACTATATTTCTTTCGAGGCTGTCGATGCAACACTTGCCAAGATATGTTAATCTGCCAGTAAACAACTGACATACCACTTTAAAAAAAAGGGAGAGAGATCTGTATTTTTCTCTGCTGAAAATAATTTCTGTGATTAATTTTGTAGTGATGGTGGAAACAGGAGTCTAAAAGATGCTTGACACGTCCATGCGGCTTCACACGGACAAATGATTTCCTTTTCGCAACTATGCCGCTCGCGTGGTCTCTTTCATATGGAAAATTTCCACGCTGCACACACTCAAAAATTTCTAAACTGCACGGACTAGATGGCAGCAGAACAGTATCTCCTAGTGGTCAAAAAGCAGAGATACAGGCATCTGTATGACTCTTCACTAAGGGGCAACATCCGGTCAGTAAAAATGAAGCCTGTGATGAAGTCGCTGTTAATTGAGAATCAGCTTGAGGCTGGCTACAGAAAGACTGGAAGTCCTGTACACACCCAGCCATAAAAACAGACTTTTACAGCATTAAAAACATATTTACAGCCTGGTTTAAAAAACAGCCTGGGTCTAAAACATTGATTTCACCATCAGCACACACTGTAGGGGGGGTGAATTTTTTTCTATCTCTGCGGTTTAGAAGTCATTGGGATCGTTTGATTTTTCCAAACAGAGACACTGCTAAGGTCATGTGACATGCCTCTGCAGTTGCTCCCTGTAGCTGCTTGAAGAAAAACTCACAGCCGGCGTCATAGAGAATGTGGCTGCGTCCACAGATTGGCTTCATTTCACAGTTTCAGGAACAGACGGTGTCGTCGAGGAGGCTACGTCCAAGTTTTATACAAACTATGCTCTTTGCACAGAGATCACCGTGATAACTGAGAGGTAAATAATTAATCATGAAATGAAATTGAGGCAGAGAAGAGGAATCGGTTCAAAGAACCTGGAAAATCTCCGGGACAGATATGTCATGTTGTAAACAAAGGCAAACTTCTTTGACTCTTGTTTAGTACTCTGGTAGATGTATGCTTGTGTACAGCCTTAATTGTCAGACAGAAAAAGGACAGAAGAGCAGAAGAAAGATGAACAGGAGAGAGATAGAGCACGAGCTAAAGGCTAAAAGGGCTAATCTGTTTGTGCTAATGTTGACTCCAACCCACAGTCAGCAGTTATTCTGCAGTGGTCTGTTCAAACTTGAGAGTCTATCAATAAAATGAAGAGTGAGGTTACGTTAGCTCTGATTGGTAGATGACTGGCAGGACATAACCAGGATTTACTAACGTTACACATTACAGACATGTGTTAGAGCATCAGGCTGCCGATAGCACTACATCTGGACGGCTACTAAACTACTGTACGAACTGACAGTTAGCTTGTTAGCCTATGAATACATCGTAGCACCGGGATGCTAGAAGCGCTACATACAGCCGGCTACTGATGTACGGTACAAACTCACAATGTTAGCTTGTTGTTGTTACATAACTGTACCGATAAATACCTTACCTCGTTATGTTGTATTCAGTTAAAAGTTGACTTAAACAAAGATAATTTGTTCCTAAACAATCACACGCCTTGTTATAAGTTACATCTTCACGACAGTGCCAATGAGACTCCAGGCCAGAAGATGGCGAGGCAGTTACATTAAGACAGATCCTCCTCATAGCATCTTTAAAGAGCTGATCAGCTGCATCAACTCACTAGTGCAAAATTATTTTAGGTTTCAGGTTTAGAAACTGCATTTTATCCTCAATCCCAACATTAAACTGCTGAAGAGGGCAGTGAAGTTACTTACAGCCCAGTTTCGCTGAAATCACAAAACTTGGTGAAGTTCTTCGAGGCACTTCCCCTTTAAAAACAGAAAGTAAAAGGTTAGCCCAAACACACAGTCGAAAAACTCAGCTGCTAATGACCAAACTTCTGCTGATCCGTATTCAGAGGATGGAGCACTCCTCGTTATGCAGATCAGGATGGATCAGCTACCTTTGTTTCCGCCGCCATGAGTGGAAAGCACAGCAGTGGCTCGGGTACGTGAGCTCGGCCTCCAGCAGGTCGGACAGGCTGTCCAGAGGAGGGAGGGTCTTCAGAGCGAAGGCAGAGCTGGCTTTGAGAAACCTCACCTGCTTTAAGCCTTTAGGAGGGAGGGAGCTCAGAGCGGTGGAGGAAACATCCCTGAATCACAGACAGAGAGGAGACGGCTCAGTTAGGTCAGCGAAGTGACACAGTCCTGGATGTAACACCACACAACAACTCCCAGCAGCTGGAGTCGACTTTAAGGGTTCAGGAAGCAGCAGAGATGAATGACTTTGATTAAAAAAACAACCTACAGAGGTCATGTTTTTGGATTTATCATCTGGAAAGCACGATCCTTTACTCGCTGTTTTCCTGGAGTTCTGCTCTGAGCAGTGTAATAAGTTTTCACTGAGCCTGAAATGAAAGCTTGTTGATTTGTATCTTAACTCATCTCATCTTTATTTATCCGGCAACTTTCATACACAAAGTGCTTCACAAAAGAGGAGATAGAAAATAACAGAAATGGGGAAATAATACAAGACTAAAACAAGAAAGAAGAAGTTAATCATAGAAAAACTTGTAAACAAATGAATTCAACAGAATAAAATCAGTTAGTGAGGGCAGAAGGCAGAGAGAGCGTTAGATAAATACGACAACTGTTTAAATGACGATTAAAATACTAAAGGTAAACTATGGAAGTGGTCTTCCTTACGACGTCTGTATACTCCTGACGCAGAGTAATAAAGCGACAGTTGGTGGGGGAAATATTGTACATTAGACATGGGCTTTAAGCGTCCTTACTAAAAGTTATAGGGCACATCAAAGTGTCAGACACATAAGAAATGATGAGAACAATCCTGTTGACACGTCTTTAACAAAGAGCTGATGCTTAAGTCAACTTTTCATCAACAAATATCACACAGCTTCCTGTGTGTGTCTGTGTAACCTGCAGTCAGAGAGGATCTCATGCAGCGTCTTTGGATCAAACCATTTCCAGGGAGAGGGGTGGATTCTGTTTGAGGTTTGAATGTACGGCACAAGTAGCAACTTGTTTTGACTTGAAAAAATGTCTTAGATGACAGAAGCAGATTTAACAGTAAGGGGTTAATCTGGAGAAATTACAAGTTGTGAGTGGAGCGAGAGCGAGGGTTACAAAGTGGGAGAATCCCTCCTGAATCAGGGGAGTTGTCAGGTCTATCTGAACTGGATCACTTAGCCAGGCCCATGACAGGAGCTGCAGATCTAGGCCCCGTTTACATGACGCTAAAAACGGTCAAATCTGATAACATTTCGTTGTGTTTTGGCCTTGTGTTTAGATGAGACTGTGTTGCACTTTTGAAAACGCTCTCCAGAGTGGAGAGTTTTCAAAACGCTCCTCCATCCAGCCTCTTTAAACACAGAGCAGAGTGTTTCAGGGTGAAACGCTGACGTCATCGCATGTGCACTCGCAGTTTCAGGTGAAGGTTGCACACGCAGCCACAACTTCCAGTTAAGCCATTCTGGTCCAGTTGGTAGCAGTAATGTGCCTCAGGGTTGGATCGCCAACCGTCTCACACAACAAAACGGCAGAAAAAGAAAGAACAACCACAACAATGATGGCGGATTTCCCAGTAGCATATATACACACATATATCCACGTCACCAACTACTGGCCTGGCATGGCCACTACATCATTGTGCCTTGTCCTCTTGTAAACGCGGGTGGCTTTTGGAAACGCAAAGGAAGAATCTTTGAGGGAGTCTCTGTGTAAACTCTTTTGCAGAATTAAAGGTTTTTCAAAAAAGTAACACAATAATTACTTTCCCTGTTAACTAATAACATTTATGAATGAGTAATTCAGTTACTAATTCAATTACTCTTTTGGGAAAGTAACAAGTAAATATAACTAGTTACTATTTTAAAGTAACTTGCCCAAAACTTTGCATCAGCCATGTGAGCTGAGCTGCACCTCTGATTGGATAAACTTGTGATGTTGAAATCTTCTGAACCGCTGATTTAGAAAATGATTCGACCCATGTACAGTGTGCTGGCATTGAAATCACCCACTTTTTGAACAAGGTTGTAAATGCATTTTTTTTCTAATGCAAGAGCAACCCACATAGGCTTAATTTTTCTAAACTGAATGTTACCCCTTGATGGGAATGCCAAGGTGGCCTGACTTTAGATGCCAAAGAAACTCTAAAAGGGCCAAGTTTTTCTTTTTAAATCTATTTTCTGCCTTTAATCTGGGATTATTGGACAGTGGATGGAGCAGACAGCACGGTGAGAGTGGGGAGTGACCTGCAGGAAAGAGGCCACAGGTTGGATTTGAAACAGGCCCATCCAGCTTTATGGTGTGGTTTTGTATTCTCTTGTGTCTCACATGTGTTCTTGTTTATCTTGAGTTTGTTAGTTATTATTCTTGGTGATTTGTCTTGTATTTCTGGTGTTAATCTTTGTTATTCTTGTGTGTTTTCCCATGTGTTTCCAGCTCACTTTGTCAATTTGGTTCTCCTTGGTTGTTTTCCAAACTACCAACTACACTAGAAGTCCCTAATATTTTGGTATAAATTTAGTATGTAGTCTGTACTATTCAAAAACTTGCAAAATTTGCAGTACACCAAAAATCTGCAGATGTCAAACTGATCCAGAAACATTTCTTGCTGTTTGTCATGTGTCTCTTTGTCTTCCAGTGTTTCATTGAGCTTCTTGGTTTTTCGTGCAAGTTTTTCTTGAGTTTTTTTTTTTTTTTCTTTTGTAAGAGTTTTTGGATTTGGGTTTTGTTTTGTCTTTTGGACTTTGAGTTCAGTTTGATAAATAAAAGCTTTTTGTTATCTGCAACTGGGTCCTCCACCAGCGCCGAAAGGGGACCAGGTTTGAACTCACAGCAAAATAAAAGATCTTTCCATTTCACTTCAGGGATTATTTATTTACAATGTGTTTTAAGAAAATATAAAGGGTATATAAGAGCTTTGTAGTTGCATATTAAAGGTTAGGCTTACTTGATAGCCAGGTGGGTGTGTTGTAGCTTTGTCCCAAGAGGCTTTTTACCTTTTTCTAGACTGATCAAAGTTAGGCGTTGTTAGTATTTCCAGTATCTTGGCCTCCATAGTTTGGCTTCAAATGTGTCTCCAGAAACCAGTGGGTGGTCGGTGAGTTTTGGTAGAGTTGGTTTTAACTAGGAAAGCTGTACTGTCCAGGATCTCTTTTAAATTTCTTCTGAGACACACAGAGTCAGTTTTTCCCACATGAAGAGCCTCTATTTGTCGTTCAGTTGATGGTGGTAGGGGATGTGGTTTCAGCTAAAACTGCAGAAACTCCCAAAGGTGAAAACGTGTAAATGAAGCAGTTTCTCTGAGGTGATGCTCATTCACAGTGAAAATGTTTCTTCAACATAAACCTAAAGACTGCACACATTATCCAAAGTAGATCAGCTTTAACAACCCACTTCTCTCCCTTGAATGATTGGATCGTGATGAACCTGACGTCAATCAAATCTAAAAATACCCCGCTGTGCCACACTGGACCCCGCTCAGGCTAAGAAAGACCTTTATCATTTCCTGTGCGTCTGTGAAAACCACACACACTGACTCAAACCAAGCTCTCCAGCTCAGGGTTTCCTACAATCAGAGACCTTGTAGGCTGGATCCTCTGCAGTCTGGGCTGTTTGTTCACTAATCAGTATTCTGCAGTCCAGTCTGCCTGCTCGGTTGTTTACACAGACAAGCTGTCACCGCCCTCATGTTTATACAACACAATGATAAACATTGTTATGAATATTAATCTGGCTTCACTGACCCAGATCCAATATGGCTGCCTTAATGCTGTTGATTCAAACAACACAAGATAAAGAGAGTCTGATTGTTTCTTATCATATTTGACTTTGACACAATCTTATTTCCTGTTTGTGGATTCCACTGTTATCTGTCGGGCTGAAACTTTTCAGAGACTGATTTATTTCCATCACTGGTGGAAAGTGGGAGAGGGCTTTGCTCATGAACAATATTTTACAGATACTTGGTCCCACCTTATTTCTAAAACACCTGAGATGTATAATAAAAGTACAAACTAAAGATATAATAGATGGATGTGTTTTTTTTCAGGGCCAATACTTATACTGCCTATTAGTAGTCAAGGATATTAATCAGCTGAATATCGGCGCTGATAATCGGACTATCCCTAATACAAAAAAAACATGATTATTTGCATTTTAACCCACACAAAGACAATATGTTTCCAGTTAGACACCTGGAAACATTGGTGCAAATGTCTCTTTTTGTTTTGATTACTGTCCATATTGCACATCATCCCGGCACTCTCTGTTATGGTCAAGTGCTGATCTTGTACTTATTTGTTTTTTATGTAAATATGTAAAAAGTAATATCTTTCTACTTTTCTGCATTTCTTTAAATTTCTCATTTCATATTCTTATTCTATTTTTACATAGTTGTTGTATTTTCTGCACTTTTTCTGTGAGCTGCTGTGGCACAAAAAAAAATTCCCCTATGAGGGATAAAATAAATAAATAAATAAAATATATAAAAAATAAAATAAAATGATTTTTTTCCTTTTTTCATTTTTTTTTCATTTTTTATTTATTTATTATTTTATGTTTCACTATAAACATATTTATATGGACCTAAGGATCTGGAATAAAGTATAAAGTAATATATCAAATGGAGAGCAGATCTTCTTTTTAACACTGCTTTTCTTTGTTCAAGACAACTTTTTCCCAGAATGCAAAGTGGGGTAGTGTGTATATTCGTAGAGCCATAATGTTATTGTTTGAAACATGAGAACTAGCAAACTTTGTAAACTCTTTCTGTACCATAGTTTAGTGTACCAGGCTGGTCATGTCCTGTCAGTCATCTACCAATCAGAGCTAACGTAACCTCACTCTTCATTTTATTAATAGACTCTCAAGTTTGAACAGACCACTGCAGAATAACTGCTGACTGTGGGTTGGAATGAACCAAGCAGCAACCTTCGGTCTAAGAATATAAGACAATGTGTAAGTGCTAAAATCTGCTGTTTCTCCAGTGTTTGCTTGATGCTGGCTTAGAAGTCACATACAAACCAAGCCAAAAAAAGCTGTTTTCAAAGCAGAAATTAACCTATTTACAGCCTGATTCAAAAAAACGTCTCCTGTCTGAGTCGCTGTACAGGGGGTGAATTTTTTTCTAACTCGGCCGTTCAGAGAATATTAAGATCACAAGCTCCCCCAATAAGAGGCACAGCTGAGGGTCACGTGACCAACAGGCGCCCTATAGCTGTACGCAAAGCCCTTGCCACTACCAATATGGCCGCTCCACTTGTCTGCTTCATTGTCCGTTTCAGAAACAGACGGGTGATGTCAGCGAGACTGCGTCCATGTTTTATACAGTCTATGGAATCAACATTAGCACAAACAGTTTAGCCCTTCAAGCCTTTAGCTTGTGCTCTATCTATGACAGTCCAGCTTTAGTGGCCACCATTACAACAAAATAAACGACAAACAAGAAATTGGTTCCTTTAAGGCCTGTTTACACAATGTTTCATCTGAAAACACTAAAACGCAGTGAAAAAAATCAGAGTATGCACGGTAACGCTGAGGAACTGAAAACACTGTAGTAAGCATGCCAGGCCTCTAGTTGGTGCTATTACTGTCTGGTCCAGAAACAGCTTCTGGTAGATCTCCACTGAAGTAGAGTTGAGTTGATCATCTGGTGTATTGGTGAATGCTAAGAGCAGAAATAGAGCAACAGATGCTCATCTTGTTAAAGACAGTCAACACATTCAGCAGATTGAACCATACAAAAGTTTGAGTTTCAGGTCGGCTAAATTGCTGTTTTTTGTGTAAATGAGAGGCTGAAATGCAACAGTATTTTGGCGTTTCACCCTAAAACCGCTGTCGTGTAAACAGCACCTAAGAAAAACAACAGATTTTGCTCTTGCTGCTGAATTTTTGCAAGCCATCTTAGAGTTATTAAAGGGACTTCTGATCTGCCTGCTCTGGATGGATTTATGTTCTTTCAGAAAAAATTAACCTAGAAAAAACATTTGGAAATTAACCAATTTTGGCGCTGATCATCTCATTTTAAATTGTGGATCATGAACCCACTAATCTACAAACGTGAACGATTTCAAGATCACTAAGAAAGTTCTCACAGAGTCTTTTCTATGATGAACAATGAATGAATTTGACTCACAGGAAACTTGGACCAGCAGCTCCTTCGAAAGCTTCCTCGTGGATGTTACTGAGATATCTGTTGTCCCTTAAAATCCTGCAAAAGACAAAAAAAACAAATGACCTTTGTTTTAAATACTTTCGCAGTTGAACATGAAAAGAAATGTGAGATGACGCCTCAATGATCAACGACGCCTCGAACCATTTTTCCTCTACTTTTCATTTCCCCAACGTGACACCAAAGAAAAGACAAGTTTTATTTTTAGACTGCATGGTGTCTGCACACATCTCGTCTCCATCAACACTCAGCCGTACGGGGCAAAGCTGGAAACAACAGGGCATCCCGTCTTGTTTAGTCTTACATAACTCTTGTTTACTGGTACACTGAGTTTTCCTGATTAGAGAAGAGACCTTAAACCTGAGCTGTGTGTTTATGTTATGTTTATGATAGCTTAACATAAAAATGCTTACAGTGTGTTGATCTTGCTTCCGTTGAAGGTGTGAGATTGTATTTCTTTGAAGCCGTTTCTGACCAGGTTCCTGTCAAGGATACAATGTCATAAATCTGAGTTTGGAGTGAGAAGCACTTATCGCCAAGGTCAGAGAACTGAACATCCAAAAATATCAAAGTATTGAACCACATCCAAACACATTCTCCACACATGGTGACAATGTGTTGCTCCAGGTCTGATAACGAGGCAACAAAAGGCGTCCGCCTCCTGTACTCACATGTCGACATATTCCTCCGTGATGCCCTGGAAGGCGTTGGCAGGAATCACTTCTATCCTCATGTTTTCTGCCATTTCTCTGCACACAGACGAGATAAGATTCACTCAGGCTGTTTGGCCACTTTATCACTTCCACAAAGTTATGCATATTCACAAGACAGATCTCTTTGATGAACTGTGACCCAGTTGGAGGATTTGCAGCGAGGTTAGCATCGTGACATTGATAGATAAAAGTGAATCCAGGCTTAAAATAAACAACTTTGGCTCCACTTGGAGATACACAACAACAAACACACTTGTGCAATATGCAGAAAATACAGATCCAGTTAGAAATAATAAACTATTTCCCAAATGCAGTTACTCACAGGATAATGTTCGGTGCCAGGGAAGAGATAGTTGAGAAGTCAGGGAAGTGTAACAGCCCTGTGTTAGAGATGCTCCTGTAAAGACGCGACACAGAGACAGACGATCAGAAGCAGATAAGCACAAATCTTCAAACAGGGTGTCACCGAGTCGCAGACAGAAAGGGAAATCACAGTTGCAAGCTGCAAAAGACACAACAGATTAAATGTGATTTGTCATGTGTCACTGACTTAAACTAACTTTTCGATGTCTTGACTTCAAACCAGCAGCTATAACCTTCAGATTTACACATTTTGCCTTGAATGCAGTGATAATAAAAACACATCTTTGCAGCTTCAGGTTTCATCAGATTTGTTGAATTCTGGCAGTGGTTTGGAGGGAGCCAAAATGAAGTTTTCACAGAAAGAGACAGAGTTATTGTGACTTGTCTAACACAGAAAAGGCTTGAAAACAGGATCCTCATGTTCACATTTTACAACTTGAGTCTTTAAAATACTGTTTGAATGTGGCCAAGGAGTTATGTGTCGTAACTCAGAGTAAACCCAATTTTCTATTTTTACCAATGAAATTGAACTTAATGAATATCTCTCATGGGGACAAATAACCAACGTGCAAAGTAGGGGTTAGAGAAAAAAAATGTTTCACTGTATCTGTATCTTAAAAAACTAAGAAAAAGTTAAAACTGTGATTTTTTTCTCAAATTTAAGTCCCCTATTTTAGTCTTTGTTTCTAAGCTGGGTTGTAAAAAAGTTGAGATGTCAGATCCCCTGAACAAATCTTACAAACTGACTCACGTGATGCGCTTTTTTGGGGGATAATATGGCTCCTGATAAAGTCTGTAGACATCATTATTTAACTTTTGGTTGGGTGTAAAAAAAGAAGAAGAAGAATCATAGTATAAATTGAATAGACACCCCAAAAATGATATAAGAATTGAATCCGGAGAAACGCATATCGTCCTATCCCTCCTTAATAACATAAGTGGTGTTCCCCTGGGCTCTTTCCTCGTTCCCTTTTTCTTTCCATGCATTAGCTCTTTTAAGGTGAAAGCCACTGCAGCTTCACTTTTATGCAGATGACACCCTGATGTACCTTTAGAATAAAACCAGCTGATCTAATGACAGGTGTATGACCTGAATTCAGGTTTTCTTTATTTTTGCATTACAACATTCCACCGGAGAACGCAAAAAACGTGAAAAAATCTGCTGTAACATGGACACGCTGAGAGACTTAAATCGCTTTAGTATGTATGCCAGGCCTGTAGTTGACGATATACCCGTAGAGAGACACCCTCCACAGACCTGAGAAAGTGAAGTGAAAAGCTGGCTGCTAATAAACAAAACAGAAATACAGGAGTGGTGCAATAGATGCACGTTTTTGTAGCTACCCACCACTAGTAGGAGCTGTAACTCTTCCGTCATGAGATAAAGTTTGTTATGATTTGGCGCAATACAAGTAAAGACTGATAGATTGATTCCGGCAGTCAGCAGATTCAGCAGCACAAACACAACACAGTTGTCCACCATTGTTGTTGTTGTTGTCGTTGTCTGGTTTCCACCTGGCAATTTAAAGCCCCAAGCAGTCCGGTTTGGATCAGTCCGATTTGGTGAGGGTTGGCTCGGTTAAGCCTGGTCCTGTTTGCGTTTCTACAGCTGATTATACCCCCTCCTGGTAGGCAGCGTGTAAGCTGGATTCTGATAGCTGCATCAGTTATGTAGAAGCATGACGCTATAGCAACGCGACTAAGTGTACGAAGAAGAAAAACGCGACACAGTAAACAAAGAGCAACGATGGAAGACATGCAGCAATTCGCCTTCTTTGCGATTGGCATGTAGCTCTTTGTTACAAAGCACAATCAATCAATCCTCTGCCAGGAGAAATGCAGCTGCTGTCACACAGGAAGTGACAATTCTTTCAACCAATCAAAGAACTGCAGTGTGGTTGATCCACCTTCCAGGATTAGATCGGTTTAGTCTGGCATTCCCACAGAAGGGTCCCAAAATGTGGGATGGCTGGCCTCGGTTATTTGGGGATCTGTCACAGGATAAGTAAGTAGAAACGCCACAAAATGCACGCTGTACCGAGACGAACTGAACAATGTAAGTGTCAGAGTTTCCACTCAAAACTCCAGCTTGCTTTTTACACAGCGGCGTTTCAGAAAACTTCCACTCTCGAGGGCATTTCAGGTCGACCAAAGCGCTGTTTCCATATAAACAAGAGGCCAAAACACTACGATAATTTTGTGTTTCATTCTAAAACTGTTGTCGTATAAATGGCTTTACAGATGTGTTTTGTTAGACTGCTAAAAATAACCAACGTACAAAGTAGGGGTTAGAGAAAAAGTTGTATCATAGTATCCGTATTTTAAAAAACTAAGAAAAAATTAAAACTGTGATTTTTTTCCCTCAAATTTAAGTCCCCTATTTTAGTCTTTGTTTATAAGCTCGGTTGTAAAAAAGTTGAGATGTCAGATCCCCCTTAATAAATCTTAAAAACTGACTCACGTGATGCACATTTTTTGGGAAAGTATGGCTCCTAAAAAAGTCTGTAGACATCATCATTTAACTTTTTCATATGGTCTGGTGTAAAAAAAGAAGAAGAAGAAGAATTGTAGTATAAATTGAATAGACAACCCTGAAAATCATAAAAGAATTGAATCTAGAGAAAGACATATTGTCCCATCCCTCATACAAAGGCAGATCTCCCCTCCTTATTAACTTAAGTGGTGTTCCTCTGGGCTCTTTCCTTGGTCCCTTTTTCTTTCCATGCATTGACTTTTTTTTTTGACTCATTAACTTTGTGTAATGCACAAAGTGGAGTGTGTCAGAGTTTCCACTGAAAACTCCAGCTTGCTTTTTACACAGCGGCGTTTCAGAAAACTTCCACTCTCGAGGGCATTTCAGGTCGACCAAAACGCTGTTTCCGTGTAAACAAGAGGCCAAAACGCTACGATAATTTTGTGTTTCATTCTAAAACTGTTGTCGTATAAATGGCTTTACAGATGTGTTTTGTTAGACTGCTAAAAACGTATTCATCCTTTAGTGGTTGGATAGCTCGTTATTAGCTCAGTCAGAAATCAATAAAGGAAGAGTTCACTGCAAAACAGTTTGGCTAGTGGTTATCTGTTGACTTCAAAGCATGTTATCCAGGTCGTCTCTGTGGCTTTAGAGCTGCTGTAAGAACAGGTATTTAACGAAAACATAAGAAGAAAACACAATTTCTCATTTAGCGAATATATGTACTTCTTTGAATCCCCAAGATTTTCATTAATGCTGAAGTTAAACTCAAATTCAATCAATATGTAAAGACAGAGAAAGTTCAACAGTGAATGAAACATTATTTTACCCTTTCATATTAAACTGAGGTCGTGAATGTTTGAATACCAAGCCCGATCAGCTGAATTTTAATCAGACGGTAATCATAAAGCATAAAGAGTAACTTACAAATATTCCAGCTTTGGGAGGTCAGTGAAAGCCCCGTTTTCAATCACCCTCAGACTGTTGATATTCTGCACCAAGCTGCGGAGATAAAATGAGGAAACGTTTGAGTAATTACAATATCGTTGTCAGTGGCTGTCAACAAACAAACACAGAGCGGCCCGTCGGTACATCAGCCGCTCTGAAAGTCAAGGATTAAACACGCCGCTTTGTAATTGAGAGACTAATCCTGTGAAACTTCAATGAAATGCAAAACACATACCAGCTGTTCAATTGAATAATTGCTTTTCATGGTGCAGGCCTGGTTTGATGTGTGGTGGAAGGTAGCGTGTCACTTACATTTGAGTCAGACTGTGCAGGGAGAGGAAGGCATGTCTCTTTATCTGCCTGATGCAGTCGCTTTGGGAAATCTCACTGTAGAACAAAGAGATGGCTTCACATCAGTCAACAGATTAACGGAGGCTGTAAACAAATTACATCTCCAAATGTCTCGGTTCAAGCCCGCAAATGTTGGATTTTTGCAGAAACAGACATGAAAGCTGCAGAAAATCTGGGTTTATAAGTGAAAATGCCTGAATGGCATCAAAGTCAAAGGTCTCATCAAGTCCTGACCGGCTCAGTGGGCTGCTCGGACTGTGTGGGTGTGCAGGATCACATTTTGATTGGCTTTTGCTTTGGTTGTCACACAAGATGCCACAATGTGCAGTCTGCTGATTCTGTTTGAGGTCAGACATTTTTCTCAGCCCAATTCAAAACATCTTTATGCTAATGTTTGTGACACAACCGAACTCTTGCTTCCTCTTGCAGTAATTTACCCAAGACTCTAAATAACACGTTTAAAGAGCTGTTGATAATTTGAGTTTCCAGTAGTTTAAGATCTGTTCTTCCTCACTTCCTTTTTAATGAACTTCTTTTAAAAATAGGACAGAGTTGACTGATATTCGGACACAAACTGAGAGGAATATGAAAACACCACAGCCGTCGATTCACACTTCTAGGACGCCACACACTCACGTGCTTCACCTCATGTTTGGAAAAGCACCAAACATACATCAAGGATGCATCTGGGTCAGGAAGACTGAGTGAAGATGTGTTTTAAAGGAGGACAAAACAAAGACCTTCAAAGACAAGACTTCTTTATACGCCCTTGAACATTTTGTTTCCTGATCCAGGCGACTTGCTCTTTCTGAAGCTGGCCTCCTTCTTCTTCTCTTTGTAGTCTGCCACTCTTCTTTAATCAGACAACTCTTCTTGAGCAAACGTCTCTTTTCTTCAAAGAACAATTAAATCACACCATCTGTGCTGCTTTCATCCTTTTTTTCCTCTGACTCCGCCTTTAACTGAATAATGTATGGTGTCATAATTACAGCCCGTTAAACGCACTTTCACATCTTCATCTAGGACCAATTTACAGTGTGCGTCATCCGTGTGCTCTTCATGTCGCTCTACCTTGACACAGGTTTTTTTTAGGTCTACATGCTCCAGAGCATCACAGCTTCAGGACTGTAACCTCTTTAAAACTTGCAGCGTGTTTTATCTCTAAGTATCTGACACCGATAAGACTCGTCCCTGAGGAGTGGAGAGAGCAAAGTCAAACAACGAAAAGCCAATTTGGAAAAGATTTCAGCACAGAGCAGAAATCGTTATCTGCAGTGATGTATTCATTTAACAGAGCAGCCCATTCAGGATGGTGCTGGTGCTTTAGGACACGGCGTTAAGAGGCTGTAAACACGATAAAGATGAGACCTAATTAACCACTGATTAAGATGAAAAGAGCTTTTATTTTCACTTGTCTGTTTATAGTGAGATGCATCACCCAATTGTAATCAGATTTTACTGAAATTAGTCACCCTGATAGCCATCTGATCAGAAAAAACAGCTGCTTTTATTTGGGAGGTGATATTTCTAATCTGGTGTTTCATTGTTTTACAGCAGTGTGAAACGTTTTACAGCTTTCTTCCTCTAAATCTTCAGTGTTTTATTTCATAAAGGCTTCTTGTGTGATTGTAAACAAAGTTAAAGATAACAGCACGTATGAAACCTTTCACTGTGTTGTTGTTTTCTCCAATTACAGCATAAATCAAGCCTTAAACAATGGCACATACAAAGTAGGGGTGAGAAAAAAAAAAGTTGTATCCTAGTATCAGGATTTTTTTTTCAAGTTGAAGTCCTTTATTTTAGTTTTTGTTTATAAGCTGGGTTGTAAAAACTTGAGAAGTCAGCTATTTTCACATGGTCTGGTGTAAAAAAAGAAGAAGAAGAGGAATCGCAATATATATCTATGAATCAAATCAGAACCCCAAAAATCATAAAAGAATTGAATATAAAGGCAGATCTCCCCTCCTTATTATCTCATAAGTGGTGTTCCTCTCGGCTTTTTCCTCGATCCCTTTTTCTTTCCATGCATTAGCTCTTTTAAGGTGAAAGCCACTGCAGCTTCACTTTTATGCAGATGACACCCTGATGTACCCTCAAAGTAAAACCAGCTGATCTAATGACAGGTGTAACACCTGAATTCAGGTTTTTTCTTTGTCCTTATCCTTTCCGTACCATACCATACTGTGGGTGTTCCTGTGCGTGACGCCACAGCAGGGCAACACAGTGTTCCCCACTGATGGATCAAACGAAACGGAAACGCAGTTTTCATCCAACCCTTAACTTGAAAACATAAAGTGTGTCAAGTTTGTCACTTTCACAACTGTGACATTAAACTTATGTTGCAAAAAAAAGTACTGTGTGAAAGAGTCAGTTGGTGAAACTGATAAGTGCAGCCAATGTTACTCATAAAAAATATAATATTGCACAAAACATGACTATGATTATTATTTTATCAGTCTGCTACACTGTAAAAATTAAACTTGGAATGATTTCAAACTCATCAAGTTTAGGAATAAAATATTTTGACTAAACTTATATTTATTACACAGCTTATGGGCAATATACAGCGGAGCTCTTTGGCGCCATCTTCTGCAGTGGTGGCGTGGAGGATGTATTGTACTTCCAACTCACCTAAAATTTGAATTTTTAATTTAACAAAAATATTGATGTTATGAGTTAACAATATCTTATTACACGTCAAAGTATCCTGATATATTACTATATCAATATTGTTTCACACCTCTATTGTCCACTTGAGGCTGGCTGTAGCAGCAATGAAGCCACATACACACCCATTCAAAAAACAATCTCTATGGCAAAACTAAACACATTTACAGCTGGGTACAGAAAATATCTGGGTCTGAATAGCTCACTTCTCTGTGCCTACAAACTGACCTGGGGGGGATTTTATTTTTAACCATTGTCACTTTCTTACTATGCTAAACCTTTCCATTAGCAGAGGCACATCTGTCAGTGCTCTGTAGCTGTTAGCAAGGAAGCTACAGCATTACGTAACCAGGACAGGCAAGAACAACACCATGAAAGGAGGACTAGAGGGTCAGGGTGCTAGCTCTGCTAATGGTAGCCACATTTGGAAAACCAATTTGGCATCCTTTACCTTCAATGTTTACTGCTTTGTTAAGTGTTTTTATGTTTTTCTTAACCGCCAGACTCGTTGGATAGTGGGAGTTTAAAATCATGTGCAAACAAATTAGAAGAAAGTCCCAAATTTTACTACTTGTGTTGTTTTTAGCATCAAGGTTAAAATGTTGAAATGTTTTAATCAAGGCAAAATTCATGAACGACACTAAGAAGTATTCACATCTTTTACAGAAAACTCTAAAATACTAATTTTTACTGATTTCCAAACATGACAGTTGAATGTGTGCTACAATATACTAATATACAGATGTTGTGTGATTCAGGTTTATTATAAGATAATTATTATTAGAGAGTTGATTATTGTCTTATTCATCTTCACAACAGACTCGATGTTAGTTCCTGCTTGCATTAACCATGAGGTGAAACAAAAAGAGGTATTTCGTTTTTATTTTTTACATTTAATTTAGCAGCTATTACTTTTATTTTTGCGATTAAAATAAAACTTTCTGTGGTTACCGTGGATTTATTCACAGGTTGACTAAAAATGCATGACAACAAAGATGATTTTGTTGTTAGTTTAGATTTATAGTGAGTCACATGGACTTTAAGTTAAGTTTTATGCCTAAACAGTGACTGGAAAAGCACATGTATAATTTACATAGTCATTGTAAAACACTTAAGTCTACTTTTCATTGTGAGCCATGACTTTTCCCTGCAGTTTCCTCAAGGCTAAATTGATATTTTGCAAGCTTCCTTTTTAAAGTTAAAGCAGCTTCAGTGCCACATTTATTAACTCTAACAAAAAGACAGGAGAATAGTGGAGAAACTTACATTATTGTAATGTTGATGAGCTCCTTGAAGGCATGAGTGGGGACTTCTTTGAAACGCAGCTGAGAGAGCCACCTGTCAGATTCAAAACGTTACAGAGATTTTTAATTCATCAGAAAACTTTCCCTAAGAGGAAACGAGTCCAAAGCAGATTAAAAGTCATGATTCTTACAGTCGAGGCACTGATGGTGCTCCTGTCAGGGAGGCCAGCTGGGTGTCCCTGCTGCACTGGAAGGTGTCCGGGCTGCAGCGGCAGATGGTCGGACAAGTGTAAGCCCAGCAGGAGCGCGCGCTCAGGACAGCGGACAGCGCGAGCAGGAGCCGGACCTCCCGGAGAGCCATGTGGGACACCCCTCACAGGAAGAGACAACAACTCTGCTGAAGCTCCGCAAAGTTCAAAAGTTCAGATTAAAACAGTCAGGGTAATCAAACGCTGGATACTATCGATCTCTTTTTTTTCCACCTGCTCCCTCAGGGAGTTTCAGGAGCTGATGCTGCCTTCAGGTGCCGTCGTAAATGTGAGGTTGCACTTCGCCATAGTGAAACCATGACACAGTCCATGAGTGAAATATAGGCGGGGTTTACTTTGACAGTTAAACGGCACAGATGTGACGTTTAGTGGGTGGAGAGTCAGACACTGGTGTAAAATTAGCACGCTAATGTCAAATCTACGGAAGCCCATTTCAGCCAGTTATAAAAAAGACAACACGGTCAACACAGAAATTGTGAGATAAAATAGCCATAATTATGAGACAAAAAAGTCGAAACTATGAGATAAAAGGTAATGATTATGAGGTAAATTTAAAATTTAATTTCATTAATTTCAAGTTATGAGATAAAATGTCAAAATTGTAAAATAAAAAGTCTAAATTATGAGATATAAAAAATCAAAATTATAAGTAAAAAGTTAAATTACGATACTAATGTCATAATGAGATAAAAAGTTGAAAATATTAGATCAAAAAGTCATAATTATGGGATAAATACTAATCATAATACAATAGTAATGTATGTGTTTAGTTTTTCTGTCACCAGATGACACAACTAATAATCAGACTAATAATCATCTGTTTATTCAATAAGTGGATTGAATCACCTTGTTTAGGGCTGCACTAAGAGTGAGATGATGCAGAGACTAGAACGCAAGCAGAAGCACATGAGTCCCATAATTTGACTTTTTATCTCATATTTATGATTTTTCTTTTTTTCTTTTTTTTTTGGACTGGCAAAAATTAGCTGCCATACAGATCCATGATGTGTGTTTTTTCTTTGCAGTACAAAGTCAGTTTTTAACTGGAGGACAGGGAGGACATTTTTCCAAGGGAGCATGTGGTGAGGCTGCCTGGTGCCTGTTGTAGATGGTCTTTAATGTACAACACCACTGGTTGACTTCCCTTGCAGACTGCTTGACTAAATCTGCGCTAGAATTCCTCCATCTTTAGTTCAGAATCAGCTCCTATCACAGGTAACTGGCTCCACCTCCTTCTCATTCATCCCGCAGCGTCTCAGCGCTTTAACGCAGTCGGACACTGAGCATCTTCTGACTTCAGCGGGGAAGCGTAGAGTGGGTTGTTCCACTGTGGAAACTGGACGGTCATTGGATAAACGCTGGGCTTTGTCCCGCCAATCGGACGCTCAGCGTCTCTGGGGGTCTATAAGGCAGTGGGCTGGCCTGGACGCTGGGCTTCTGCATGATGATTGGATGATCTGTCTGAGGCTGAATCCCTTTTTGATTGACAGTGAAATGAGCCAGTCAGAGATCTTGAAGTATAATCCTCCACTGGGGCATCTTCACAGTTTTACATTCAGTTGTTCTGGACTGATCCGGAGGTTTTATCGATCCCCAGCGAGTTTACCTTTCTTAAAAACGACGAGCGTTGTGTTTAAAGATTCTCTCTCTTTTCACCAATAAGCAGCTACAGCTACAGCTGTGGAGCTTCTCCCCCTGTCACTCACACTTACAGCCTGTCGTAGTCTCACGTAGCAGCTCCAGCTGCTAACAAGCTGACGCGGAGGGTAGAATTTAAGTTTAAATTAATAAACAAATTTATGATGTAGGTTGGAAGAAAATGAGCTTCCCCTCCTCGACTGACCAGCAGCCGCCTCTGCACAACACTCTCACATTCTGGCAAAATTGATCCTTTAATTATTCATAAAGTCATTTAAACTCACAGGTTTTATAAAATGGTTTAATTTCTCCCATCACAAACACGCTAAGTAGGAAGCACTAACACTGCAAGACCTTCCAACAACAGAACATAGACTTCACATCTGACATTTATTTGCTTATTTGGAAGAAAAGTTTTTTTTTCCCTAGATAAAAGTGATTTTTAACCATTAAGTTAGTAAATGAGAGCTTCTTGTTTTGAAATGTCTTAAGTGACAGCAGGTTTTAAACTAGCATGTGGCTGTTAAGGCAGATAGAGTAGAGACAGTTGCAACATCTCATTGATTTTCATTCTAAACAGGAATATATGCATCCATACATGGACTTGAGATAAGTCAGCAAACTTAAAAATCTGCAAAAATGATTTATATACATCTTGATAAATCAAAAAATGCTTCAGTTTTGAATGTTAAGTCTGATCGTGATGTGATAGCAGCGCTAACATAGAGTGAAAGTTGAACTACATTTGAGCAACTTTCAGTTTGAGTTGATTTGGCGTCCCCTACAGATAAAAACGTACCTTTTTATTTTTATTTATTTATTTTTTTAATGTTAACACTCTAATAGATGTGTCACCTAAAATGTTTTACATGCAAAATGTTAAGAACGGTTGTTTCAGTAGCACACAGTTCAGACTTTTACGACAACTGTTGAATTGCTTTTTCTCAGTCGTAAAAATGCATCAATAATATTAATTTTCATCTGTTTCACAACCGTTTTCAAAATGTTTCATCCAAAAAAAGTGGTATCCTTTTATTTCGATGTTTTATTTAGCTGAATATTGTGAGATTTGTGTTGCAACCCTCCCCAGTCTCCCCTTCCTTAACACCTAAAAAGTTCCTTAAAGAGAAAGTAAAGTTCCCGTCTTCACTCCCTTCAGCTGCTCTATGAATTACCCAACAAATTAAAAGCGCGACATTAGGTTTCAAGAGTTTCAGCTCTGCTCGTGGTCAGATTAAACAGACTTAATGAATTCTATTGTTGGAGACTTAACTCGCAAACCGTACGTAACTGCCAACAAACCTTTGCTAATCCCAGACTGAAGCACAAAAGAGGAGTTTATTTGATCACGGCACGTTTGCCAAAAAACATCTGAATGTTATTTTACTTACTGAGTTAATGCACTGTTGACATCAAATCCCTCATAGTTTGTCCATTGATGTCTTTACTAAGAATTATGTGAAATGTGTTTTTCTATTATAAAAAACACTCTGTGACCTGCTTTCTGTGCAACAAAATGTTTTTAATGGCACGTCTAAAAAATCTGAAAATATGTTCACACAGAGAAAACAATGACCACATGCAAAAAGGAGCACTTTGTTGTTAAAATGCTGTTTGTGTTTCTGTCAGGTTACTCTGGCCCTTTTAGCAGCGCCCGTGATGAGAATGAGGCTCAGGCAGGAAGCGTCTGTTTGTCCTTTCATTGGAAACTCTTTCATAAGGTGACTGTCGACCTGGAGAAGGAAAGTGAAGGGAAAGAAAGTGGTTGTAGAAACATCATACAATCAAAAATGTTCAAGAGGAATCTCAGAATAATGGGCACACACACTTCTCACACTGGTGTAACACGGTTTGATATAAAACACTCTTATCACTACATCACTGTTTGAATCAAGCCCAGACTGAGACTGAAGATTTAGGGGAATTTAAGGAAGCTAGAAGTTTCCAAGAGTTGGTTTTTAACGTGGTTATCCAACTATGACCTCTTATAGCTTCTCTCAATTTCATCAATTTCCATTTGAGCTAAAGTTAAGAGGATGCTGAATTTACTGAATTCTTTCCACAGATAGTTTTGAGTTAGTTCTCTGGAGTCTGAAATCACAGTGGCATCTGTTGGATTTCAAAATTTGGTATTTCATTTTATTCTAAGGTAAAAACCTGCACACCTTACAGCTTGCAAAGAGAATAAATGTTTATTGCAATGTTTTGGTGCTTAGACCTTCATCAGGAAAACAGTTTGATTAAAGGACAGAACATGTTAAACAGGAGGAGGTGGCCTCACACCTGCAGACACTTTCTTATCATGACGTCACAATTCAGTTGATCAAAACAGCTAACAAAGATAAAAAGTAAACATCAGTTTAGGGGTGGGTAAAAATATCGATGAAATGGTGCATCAAAATATTTTCTTTTTCAATATCGATTCAGCAAATCCTCTGATTCGATTCATCTCCTGGCAAATGGGGGGAGTGTGCGTGTTATTCCCATTCGGTGGACGAGGGCCACGAGAGACCAAACAACAAAAAAAATGGCAGCCAAAGCAGCAGCAGAAGCATAAACCTGATCCTTCAGCTTTAAAGTCTGACGTTTGGGTTGTTTTATTGCTCCAAAAGAATCAATATCAAATCGAATCGAATCGAATCGCAACCGAAAGAATCGAAATCGATTTGAATTGTGAGGTTCTAAGCAAAAATTCATCCTACAAATACATTCATTATAATATTCAGGGGATAAAAAAAGATCCCAGAAAACAAATAGAACAACTCAAATGTTGTAAAAAAAATAGGCTGAGTTGTCAGAGCTAGATCTAAGATCCTAAAAATATATCCCAAAACAAATCTTTCTTTCTTTCTTTCTTCCTTTCTTTTGATTGGTGGTTGGCAACCAACTCTCAGATGCATTTATCACCACCTACTGGACCAGAGTGTGAGTCAAGAGACAGTCAATTAACAAAAAAAACCCTCAACTATATCCTCAAAAATATTCATTAAGACCTTTTACACATCTAGTCGGCTAATTTAAAAAATGAATATCCCCCCTTATTTGTTTTTAAAAATACTTTCATACACATGCAGCAGCAGCAGCCATGTCATTCAGCTGTGATATTTGAGAACCAAAAACTCTGCTTCACGGTGTCTACGTGAAACCATGAAGTTTTACAAAATCTTAACTTGGCCTGAGTTTTCTGAAAACATTGTTTTTAGTGATATAAGCTGAGGTTTTGTGAGGATAACAGGTGTAAACGTAAAAGAATATATGCCGTTTCCTAGAACACCGGGCTAAGTGTGGACACAGCTTTAAGCTGCGTTTCCACCAAGCAGACCGGTTCATTTCGTCTCGGTACAGCGCGCATTCTGTGGCATTTCCACGGACTTATCCCGGTACAGATCCCCAAACAAGTGAGACAAGCCATCCCACTTTTGCGGACTCTGGGTGCCAGACTAAACCGATCTGATCTCAGAAGGTGGAGCTACAACACTGCAGACCATTGATTGGTAGAAAGGATCGTCACTTACTCCGACAGCAGCTGCATTTCTCCTGGCTGCACACAGACTTCTCTGAAACAAAGCTTGATTGTTCTTTGTATCAAAGAGCTACATGCCAATCACAGAGAGGACGAAATGCTGCATGTCTTCATGTCTTCGTGTTGCGTTTTTCTTCTTCGTTGGATTTATAAGCGGGGTACACTGTGTCGCGCTGCTATGGCGTCACGCTATTGTTCAACAGCTGCGGCTTTCAGCATCCGACTTACACGCCGCCTACCATGAGAGGACACAGTTTGCTATGGAAATGCAAACAGGATCAGGTTCAACTGTGCCAAACCGTACTGAACTGAACCGGACTGTTTGGTGGAAAAGCGGCTTTTGTCTCAGTGTTTCCTGAGTTCTGTGTCAGTTCATTGTGTTTGCTGTTTGATGAGTTTATTTTGTAAGAGATTTTGATTTAAATATTGAATTTTGGGATGTTGAGTTTACTTTAATATTTTATTTATTTATTTTTTATCTGCAATTGCATCCTTCACCTTCTTTTGTTTCCTGCTCTGAATTCCTGACAAGCAGACTTTGTAATGTTGTAACTGACCAATCAGAATCAAGTTTTCCGCTAAGCAGTGTGACACTATTAGTCTTTGTTTTGAGTGGCATAGCCCTTTAAAATAGTACTAGTAGGATTTTTTTTTCAGGTTACATTTGCTTTAATGAGTCTCAACAGCAAACAGTTGACGTCACGTTTTCCTCCGTCTATCAAACCAACCACTCTGTGCCACCACCACCCAACTCAGCTGCATCCTCTCAGCTGTCTGACCCCGTTTATAGCGCCCTCATCCACATCCTCCACCCTGCCACCATGACCTGTGTCAGCAGAGCAGCAGCACCTTCTTTCAGCAGCACACACACATATGTGAACTCAGGCCTCCTGCATAGGTTACTGCCCCACACACCCTTCCTCAGCCTCTCCGCCTCGTGAATGAGCGGCTCTACCATGGCGTGTTAAACCCCTGCAGAAAGAAACAGACTAACCACGCTGACAGTCTGAGAGGGAGGCTAATTTATGCAAGAAGGCCTCTCTGAACCAGCCCACGTCTTCATGCTAACCGCCATGCTGTGCATCAAATCACACTGAAAGGTCACGCACAGCGGGGAGTCACTTTCAAGAAAAAGCATACAGACACCATTTCAAAATTAGAGACACATCACATTAATATTTCATAATTGCTTGACAGGTTGTGAAAAATAAGTGGTTACACCTGTTTTAATGGCTGCTCTCGGGTCGATTGTTCTGTTAATGCTGCTGCTGAAGCATTAGTTGTGCTTTTGCAGACAGAGATTTTTTTGCACCATTGAAGCTACAGCTGGAGCTGAGGCTGAAACTCGTCTTTAGGTAATACGCCGCTAAAGCTAAATTACAGGGAGCTCTGTTCACGGGGCGGTGCTAAGGTGACCTCTGCTTTAAAGCAGGGGACACGTTTGTTATGTGATATGAGTTTAGGAGTCATAAACAAAGCTATGTTCAAGCTATTTTCCTTGAATGACTGTCTTTTTTATTTTGTTTTAGTCATTGACGTACAAATATTTTATGTCCATTTATGATTGTTTTGTGTGTTACTTTTAAAAATAAGGTCAGCAGGATTTAGCCACAAAATTAAAAGTAAGTTTTTACATGATTAATCCTGCTCAATTGTCACTTCCGGGCCTTTCTACATGTGTGTCGGTGTCTGTGTCAGCCTCACACTCCCTCCTCTGCCTGTATGTTGATTTTTTGGTGGTATCAGGATGTTCTGGTAGAGAGAAAGCATGGTTACCTCAGCCAATCACAACACAAGTTACTTTCCGTGTTGATTAGCAAGGGGAAGAAGCTAATCTGAGAGGCTACGATAAGGGGCGTAGCAGAAAACAAAAAAACCCCCACCAAAGTGAAACGAAACGCCAAACAGATCAAGCTTTTTACGAGATGAGGGTGAAGCTTGGCTCGACTTTCACTCGCTTTCGGGCACTTGGAGAGAAAGGCCATGTGAGCTAGCTTTCTGCTAACCAGGTATGTGTCAAATACCTGTGATTAGCTTGTGCTAACATGCTAAATCAGGAGCACCGCTCTTGATTTTCTCCCATTAAGAAACACGATGCTACAGGTGGTTGCTGGGCTAGGGAGTGTGTTCATGTAGTCACAGTCAGAGGCTGTGGGTGTGTGCTGCTGCTGGCACTGAGCCAAGGAGGAGGAGCTCAGTTTGAATTTGTGTTTACACTGTAAAACAAAATGAAATCTTATCAAGTGTTTTTGTCTTATTTTACATAAAAACTGTTTTATTATTCTTGATAAGAGCCACATTTACCTGTCCAGTCCAGAAAAATGTGTTTTTTCAAGTTGTTTAAAGACAAAATGAGGTCTGAACGGCTGTAACATGTTCACAAAAATCTGCCAGTGGAACAAGAGAGATTTTCTCAAAAAATTTGCTTGAAACTAGAATAATGTCTCAGTACAAGTAACTTTTGTCTTGTTCCATTGGCAGATTATTTTTGCTTGTTACAGCAATGCACACCTCATTTTTGTCTTTAAAAAAACGTAAAATATTTTTTTGTCTGGTCTGGTCAGGTGAATGTGAGTCATATTAAATAAAAAAAGACATTTTCTACTGAAAATAAGACAAAATACATGATAAGATTTCAGTTTTTTTGCAGTGTACTAACTAATAACGCTTTCCACCAAACATCGGACGTCGGAGATACATGCAGATCACGTCAGTATTGGGTCGGTCTGTCGAAGACCATATCTAGACATTAGAGCACTTTGCAAAATAGGTACAAATTTTGACAATTTTTCTTAATCTGACTTTTTTTTTGGACGTTGTAATGACGTGCAGCACTTGGATGTCATCTGCAGACCAAATCTAGTATCAATGTATGGATCCAAACATTCAGACGTCATTAGTAGACCTTTTTCAGATGTTAATCTGATCTCCATACGACATCCGAAAAAGACGTAATAAAAACTTTCATTATGCACCTTCAGGAAACCTGATTTGAACATCAAAAATTATGTTAAATAAACATCATTTTTACATCACATTGAGCAGTGGGTTGTTCTACAAGTTGTTCTTCACCTTTCACCCAAAGACAACAGGGATGAGCTCCAACCTCTGTGACCCTAAAGACCTGTTTGTACTTCATTGTTGTCTCTACACTGAGGTGGCTGACATAGGGGCTAACACTAAAGACTGAAGTCTTGTTATGAATGCCCTGCAATTTGCAATAATCTGCTCAGACGGTTGTCAGCAGTGTGATTTCTGTTTCTATTTCTGACGTGTTTTCTGCTTGCAAGTCCACAATGACTCTGAAAATATCATAAATTGTAGCAGATAAAAGTTATTTCGAGAGAAAAAAAAGTTTCTAAAGAAAAGAAAAGAGAAGAGATGTGGCGAATGTGTCACAATTTTGTAAATGATGGAAATGCAGGAAATACAGGGCTGCCCAGTGGACCAATCACAAGGCTTGTGGTCTATGTAGTTTTTAATGTATCAGGCTTCATTCATAGACTTTAGCATTGGAACATCCTCAGCTAGCCCAGACCTCAACATAAGGTCACAAGATCCATTAATACAAGAATCTTAGAGACCATTATTCCCTTATCATCACAGTTTTGCTTTTGTTTGTGTCTTTTTTCCACTCTTGGTCATTTTAAGTCTTTGTGGTTTTGTTCTTTTCAGTCCTTATTAGCATTTGTTGTACCTTTCAGGACCTTTGTAGTTGTCTTGTGTATTTCAGAAGGGTCAGGTGTGTCTTATGCTTTGGTTTTTCCAGTTGTTGGGCTGCTGGTCAGCTTTGTACATCGTTACTCACTTTGTTTCCCTCTGAGGTTGCTGTGAGGACCTTGCTTTTGTGTTATCAGAAGGTTATTTTTTGTTTCTTGGAGCATTTCTCTTTGAAAAGTGTACTGCTCTGTTTTTTTCTCTCTTTCTGTCACTGTGGTTATTCTTTCTTGTCATTTTGTGCCTTTAAGTTGTTTTGTGTCTTTTTAGTGTTTTGTGTGTATTTCTGTGTCCCTTTGTAGTTTCTATCACAGTCTTTAGTCATTTTGATTCCATTTGCAGTTGCTTTAAGTCTGTCAAACGTCATTTTCCTCCTATTTGTGGTTTCCTTTTTCCTTCAGAGCTCATTTAGGTTTTCTTTGTGGCTACTTTTCATGCCTTTCTGGTTGATTTGAAACTATTTTTGGAACTTTTAGGGTCGGTAATACCCTTCAAAGAGATTTAACCAACACGTTTGTCATCACTAGTAACTGCTTTTACGATACACTGCTCAAAACAACAAAAGGAACACAGTGTAACTCCAAGTCGATCACACTTCTGTGAAATCAAACTGTTCACTTAGGAAGCAACACTGATTGACAATCAATTTCACATGTTGTCGTGCAAATGGATTAGACAACAGGTGGAAATTAAAGGCAATTAGCAAGACACCCCCAATAAAGGAGTGGCTCTGCAGGCGGTGACCACAGTCCACTTCCCAGTTCCTTTGATCACTTTTGAATTCTGGCGGTGCTTTTACTCTAGTGGTAGCGGGGAGGTCATACAGTCACGTGGAGGCCACACACACTACTGAGCCTCATCATGACTCGTTTTAAAGGTCCCATGTTGTGCATAAATCACTTTATTAAGTCTTTTAGTGAAATTTGTGGGTCTTTGGCTTTCCTCCCAGCCCACAAAATGTGATATTTAATGACAAAACCTTTACTTGGCAGAGCTTGTGAATGTAAAATCCTGACCTAAAACAAGCTGTTTGGAATTTCCGGGATTTGCTGACATCAGCGTTTCCCTTTTTTGACCAATCAGGAGCAAGTCTGACCTGATTGGTCCACTGGAGCAAATACCCCCTAATCCCATCCCCACCCACTCCTCTTCCCACTTTGAGGAGGAGAATGCCAAAGTTGAAGAGCCATCACTGCTCTGTTTTTGGCTGTAAACAGCCACATAGTTCAATGCTCAAGCTTCCCATCTCAGAAGAAGACAGACTAAGTGTCTAGAGTTCATTTATCAAGGAAATGTTCCAGCTACACTCAGTAAAACTGTGCATGTGTGTGCTAGTCACTTCACGGCCGACTGCTTTTCCAACTTTGGACAGTCCAACAGAGGGCTAGCCAATAGACTGGTCCTGAATCCAGGCGCATTACCAACCATCCTCCAACAAACCTGAGACCCTGGAAATGTGAGTATTTTAAATGCTGTGTGCTGTGGAGCAGATGGAAGAGCTTTTCCTCAGTGTCCCCCCCGTCTCTGTGTTAGCTTCAGGATGCTAACTTTAGCTGCGGTTAGCCTGTTGTTTTAGCCTGTAATGTTACGGTAAAGGAGCGTCGCTGTTTTCTAAACATTGTGCACTCAGAGCTCATGGTGCTGCTCTCAGTGACGTGGAAGAGCGGGGCGGTATCAGCGGTGGCTCATTTACATGTGAAGGCCACGCCCACTAAATCAGAGCGTTCTGAACAGAGGGGCTATGAGAGCCTGGAAACAATGCTGCTGTGCTTGATTTATTGGCTTTTTGGACCAAAACATGTTACTACCATTTCATGAAGACATCAATGATCCATATTACACTGCAGAAAAGGAGCAGAATATGGGAGCTTTAAGGACATTCGTCAAAGTTGGATCAGCCTGTGGTGTGTTTACCACTTTAACTTTGAGTGTGACTCCAAATCCATTCATTCAGATCAAGGATGTGTAATTTTACTATTCCCTTTATTTTTTTGAGCAGTGCAGTAACATGTGTTGACCTTAGGATACAGCGAGAACTATTCATTGTTTTGCATTTAGTGAAATCTTTAGGGGTGAAAATGAGCAGATTCATTAGGTTTTTCTCATAACCGTGAAGGAGATCAGCTTTAAACACTCCTGTCTGTGGTTTTTGGGCGAGTACAGCAAAAACCACTAAAAACTCAGGGTGATGATGTCAGCCTATAAGACACTCATTCAGGACAGAGCGAGATGTCAGATGTTTTTTTTCTTCCTTTTTTAGACTCAAACTGGGTCGGATGAGATCAGCTCCATCAGACCTGCTG
This sequence comes from Halichoeres trimaculatus, assembly GCF_033239565.1. NCBI lineage: Eukaryota > Metazoa > Chordata > Actinopteri > Labriformes > Labridae > Halichoeres > Halichoeres trimaculatus. Next base: position 34,652,781 of record NW_027437186.1, on the reverse strand, counting down.
GACTTAACATAATTGACTCCAGGTGTGATCACACTCTCCTCCTTTACCCTGACCCGCCTTGTTAAAGCCTCCTTTTTTAGGGTCGAGGCACTTCTTACCTCTGTGTGTGAGGCTGTTGACCTGCCGGCCTCCTGCGGGTCACCAGAGCTCTCGGGGTGAGCATGAGGAGCACAACACAACACAAAGTGACACGACACAGTACGGCAGCTTAACACAGCTCAACACAGTGCGGCATGAAACGACAGAAAGGAATATAAAAGCACGGAAAACAACAAAAAGGGCCGACACATCACAACATGGAGCTACACAAAGGGGGCGCAGACATCAGGACGACACATCAGTGTGTTGTGAGTCAGAACAGGCCTGCAGTCATTACTGAAAGTGGTGGAAGCAGCAATCGGTGTCAAATGCTGTTTACTTGCTATTTCCACAGAAAGTGACATTTCCAGGGAGCAAGTTCATGAGCGAACACACATCAGTGTGGCATTTGAGGTAATTGGAAACAGGGGCGCTGGATGTGTTCAGAGACTCCCTTTGTTTTATTCTTTACTGTAGCCGCAGCTCGGCCGACGCTGAGCTGTTGCCTCTTTAAAATACGATAAAACAAACCCCAGTCCGCTCAAATTAAAGCCACATTACATAACATTACAGCACGAGGCCTTCAGCAAACTCCTTTAATTATTCATGTAAATTTGCTCATTTGAATCAAACAAAAATGAAGCGTGTCGTTACTCCAGACAGGGCACTAGGTCATTCGCTTCTGTGTGGCTGCAATCATCCAATCACATTCACGCACACGCACAGCGGGTATTTTAATCCAACACTTATTACTCTATTACTTTTTAATCTGCTCATGTGCACAAGCCAGTCCCGTTTCCTGCTGCAGCTCTCTCCAAAGAATCAGCTAATTTTCTGTCACTGTGAGTTTAAAGAGGGGGATGAATTTTCAATTTTTATTTTCCTTCTTTTAAAGTTCTGCTTTTTGTTTCAAAGAAAGTTCTCAAAACTTCTCATTATGGTTTCTTTTTGAGTGGATCAGCCTGAAATATCTTAGCCGAGTATTTCTTGGCCATTAATTTACCCGTCATTGTTTCTCCAGCCTGCAAAAGTAACATTTATTTTAAAGTTTAAATTTTTAGCAGGAATTGTGGAAGTTGGCAAAATAGGGAAAATGGTGGTGATTTTTATTTCATCTCTGTAGGATCTGGAGCATGCAATAAAAGGGACTTAAATAAGGGGTATTACTTAATCTGTAAAAAACAAACTAAGTCTCATCAAGTGTTTTTTTTTTTTTCTGATTTTAAGTAGAAATTGTCTTATTATACTTGCAATGAGCCACATTCACCTGGTCAGTCCAGAAAAATGTCTTGTTTCAAGTTGTTTAAAGTTAAAACGAGGTCTGCATTCCTGTAACAGGTGAAAAAAATCTGCCAATGGAATAAGAAAAGTTTGCTGGAAAATTTGCTTGAAACTAGAATAATGTCTTTATACAAGTAACTTTTCTCTTGTTCCATTGGCTGATTTTTTTTTAACTTGATACAAGCACTTCAGACCTCATTTTAGTCTTTAAATAATTTGAAAAAAGACATTTTTCTGGACTGGTCAGGTCAATCTGGCTCATATAAAGTCTAAAAAGACATTTTTGACAGAAAATAGGGCAAAAACACTTTGCAGTGTATGTCCCTCTGGTGCCCCGGTAGTATCTCTACATTATTTACAGCTGAAAAATTACACCAGTGCTTTACAAAAACCTGTATTTCAGCCACCGTCTGAGATGCTTTGGTTTAGCTGTTGTTTCTTTAACGGCGTAATTACACCAGATGTGCCTTCAGTCCGTCTCAGACAAGCGACAACCTCCGGTCTGAGAGTATGAGACAATGTGGAAGCGCTAATATCTGCTGCTTCTGGAGTGTTTGCTTGAGGCTGGCTCCAGGAGTACAGGAAGTCACATACACACCAAGCCAAAAAAGCCATTTTTAAAGCAGAAATTAACCTATTTACCACCTGGTTCAAAAAACGTCTCCTGTCTGAGTCGCTAATTTTACTACCCGCACCCACTGTACGGGGGGTGAATTTTTTTCTAACGCGGCCGTTCAGAGGATATTAAGATCACAAGCTCTATGGCTGTAGGAGAAGCCCTTGCCACTACCAATATGGCCGCGATAGCCGATGTGCTTCATTTTCGGTTTCAGAAACAGACGGGTGACGTCGGAGAGACTACGTCCATGTTTTATACAGTCTACGGGCGTGGAGCTGTGATGCATAAATTCAGTGTAGGGACGATTGAGCAGGACAGGAAGTCATGACTGGAAACTTGACTTCAATGACAAACAAACAGAATAAGCGGAGCCAGGCTCTGCAAATGCTCTCCTCTCTGATTGGCCAGCTCCCTTGAGGCCTGTCAGGGGAGAGCTAAGAGCAGACCTTGGTGTTTAAGGCCTGTTCCTCTAACTTAGCATGAACCAGTTAAGGAGACCCTTGTGTGATAACCTCATCATTAACCAAAAATCTTGTGATGATCCCGTTCTGGTCTCAAATGGATGGAGCATTCACAGACAGATGCAGGGATTTCTTCAACATATAAGTGTGTAGGGGTGTGAAAATCTGCACATGCTCAGTATGAACATCCAGCATTGTTATCTTTAACCTACGTTCAAAATGTGGAAAGTCATGATACCCCTCTTTAAGAGATATGTTTGATAACTGTTTTACATTTTTCTTTTAAAAGGTCGAAGTGTCGAGGGGTCTTTCTTTCTGTTCAGGGATGTGTCTGGAAGAAAGGCCAAGAAAATGGGTTGGGGTTGGGTCTGGGTTTAAAGGAACCCAGGAACCCTGCAAAGGAAAGCTGCTGCTCAGGCCTGATTCTTGTAGCTTGGTGAATATGAGTCAGATAAGTTTCTCAAAAGTTTTGCACAAAGATGATACTGGAAATCTTGAGATGGCATCAAGGTGAAGACTGAAAACTGATTTTAAAAGAAAAAACAAGAACTTTCAAAGCAGGACCTCCATTAAGGCCACACCAGTCAAAATAAAAGCCTGATCCAACACAGCAGAAGCTCACCAGTTACACCAACGGTTAAAAAAAAATCTCCTCTTGTATTGATTCATAAAAAGCTGCAGAATATTCTGCAAGAAAAGAAAAATCATCCGTTGAAGAGCCTGGCTGACCTGAAGGATGGATTTGATGTAGTAACAGCGGAGAACAAACAGAGCTCCACAGCCAAGGGCGCCGCAGGAGGCTTACATCACAACGAGGAAGTAACTGCCAAGGAGACAGGGAGGGCAAAGAGAGGTCAACGTGACAGAGTGGAATCAAAAACTCACACACGCAGTGCATACGACGGCAGACTTACTAATCCTCTGACTTAACACTCACCGTCATGAGAGGTCTGAGTCCTCTGGATGTGGATACTTCTACTACAGCAGGCTATAATCATTTCATATCCTGTCTGATTATTCCCCTTCACTGCCACTCAGGAGACTTTTTACAGAATGATCACCGTGACGATGGCGTGTTAATAAATATGAGGTAAACAAGCCACCAACAAACAAGGGAGTCATTAATATGAATATTTGGCAGAATTTACGCTCTGTTGTCTTTTTGTGACGTGGCTTAAGGCTGTCTGCTTCCCCTCTCAGCTCACACTCACACACACGCACCAAGCAATGACGCTGATAGCTTATCAGGGCAGGAATTCAGTGGTCCTTGGATATCCCAAATACAGCACCGTTATCACATCAGGAGAGTTAACCCTTCAAGAACCAAACAGCTGAGTCATGTTCACAGAAGAGTCACAATAAAGATAATCAGGGTTTTGATAACTGCTCGAATTAAAAGTTTCTAGAAAGCTCTCATGCTAATATGCTTGACTCTGGCCCACTGGGGGGTAGCCAAGGACTAATACGGAGTCTCAGGACTGTGCATGTGACACAAGGGGTCTTCAACCTGCGTCTCTGGAGCCTCGTGAAGCTCCTTTTAAACCAAGAATTTTTGCTTTTCTTACAAACTGTGTGATGGCTTAAAGCTACAGTCTATGATCTGAAACCCAGTTTGTCTGATGAGACACATTTGAAAAACGCAGCCTCACTCACCCCTCCCCTCCGTGTTTAAAGATCCCGCCCCCAGCTCGTATCGCCCTTCTTCGCCTCCTAACAACACGCCCCCTCCGACAGAGCAAGAAGCCGACTGGCAGAAAATGTAACAAACAAGACAGTCCTCCTCCTTGTAACACACAGTGGTAGCTTTTTCGATTAGACCGGCGCGATCAAAACCATGAATTAGCCGGTGAAGCAGGTCTGGCGTTGCCACTGCCAGCTGATCAGAGCAGAGCCGACTGTGGGCGAGGCTTTACCTTTCACACTGTGTCTTCACCAGCTCAGTTTACAATGCTAAAGATGTGTGGCTAACTTATGCTAAAATCTATTGACAGAGCCAACCCGTTCCGACCAGCAGCTTTCAGTCATTAGCCAGTACAGGCACAGACTAACCAGAGTTATTCAGCTGACATCTCCCACTGTGGTAAACAAAGTCATTACCTGTTCAACAGAAACTCAGCTGTCTCTGCGTCAGTCTTCAGTCCCAAATCCCTCTGCAGCTTTTTCCACCGGTCATACATTTCTCCAATATTCAGTCTCTGTTGGCACCTGTATCGCTCATAATTCTTCCTTGCTTCAGCCTTTTCCTTGAAACTTTTTCGTTTTCTTCCCTTCCCTGTGGAGGGTAACAGTAACAGCTTCCTGGTTTCGGTCTTCTCTGGCTCCATGACGCTTCGGTAGCTGTGCAGCTAGCTGACGTGAGAGGGGTAGTGGGGAAGGATGAGGTGGGACCATGGGTATGACGGTGCGAAGCGAGGGAGATGGATTGATCATCTAGTATGCAGCTTTGCAGCGGATATACTGAATGGATTTTTTTTCATTCTTTTTGGTCTTTATATTGTGTCGATTGGACAATAGGACCGTAACAGCCCTATAAACAGTGTTATTAAGATGTACAAAGCTTCCAAATCGTACGCCATAGCTTTAAGAATCTGCCACTAAATGAAATTATAAGTGAACATTTTTTGAAGTTAATATACTAATTTTTAAGTGAATATGTAAAGTTTAAATTCAGAAATTAGGGGGAAAAATGCAATTGCTGACCTTTTTTCATTTTTTATCTTCTTTTTCTTTCAAATTTTGGAATATTGTGCAAATCTTTAAAATTTCTGCACATTTTATTTTTGGGGGAATTTCTGCTAATTTTGCAGAATATTTAATTTTCATTTTTCAAACAATTTTTGCTAATTTTGTACATTTTTTTTAAATCTAGCAAATTATCAAAATTATTATTATTTTTTGTTACTTTATTCTTGGAATTTTGACTTTTTTCTCAAAAAAAGAGAAAAGAAATAAATAAAAAAGAAATAAACAAAAGTTATTCAACTTTTTTTTTCTTTTTTTCTTTTTTATCCAAGTGGCTATAATCCTCTTTTTTTTTTTTTTTTTTTTTTTTACATTCAATTCCCTTCAAAGAGCCATAAATCCCATCTCTAATGGATTTAAGATTGTTTTAAGTTTGTAATTGGTCTTTTTTTTTGTGTGTAAATTAATCTTTTGCCTTTTCTATTGCTTGACTCCTCTTTATCTTTTGTTGTTGTTGTTGTTGTTGTTCCCCTTTATTGAGTGGATGATTTTCCATGTGATGCTCCATTGAGAATTTACCAATCAGTTTTTATTCAGAAACAATATAAAGGTTATTTTTATGCTAATTTGTGGGGACTTGTGTTCACTTTTTCGCGCGCATATACCAAAACAATGCAATTTCACTGAATGAATGAGATTTATTTTTGTAAAAGAAAACAGTTATTTTCAGAGATTTGAGCTCATTGGTTTGAAATCATTTCACTGCTTTGAGCTGAGAGCCACAGTGAATACGAAGAGTTCCTCTGCCTCCTCTGCCTCTCTGTTTGATGCTCCTGTGGTATCGGCGGCTCTTGTTAGCAGCAGCTGTAATTCTTCGGTTTGATCAACAGGTGTCAGAGAGCTCTCCTCTCAAATAAATACGGGACCGAGCTCAGGACTCGTGCTGTGAAAAGCCGACTGCTCTTTGATCTCTGATTCATTCTGATCCAGAGCTAAAGAATAATCAGTGTTGTGAAAATGGGACACGGGCCCGGTTACAGCCTCAGAGGAGAGCAGGGAGCTCAAATGATTGTACCCAGAGAGCTAGACATGTGCAGAAATCCTCTTCTCCTCAGACCTGGTGTGTGTTCATGAGGATTCTGGTGCTGCAGCTTAAAAAGTCAAAGTGTTGATGAAAGGGTTTGTTGTTTTTCAGGAATTCAGCTTCCTGTTTTAACCGCTCGGGAGATGCACAATGAAGGATGTATTTCTGGCAGGATAACAGCTTCCTTTTCAGGTTTTCAAAGGCTTTTAAATGAGATAATTGGCGCAAATTAGAGATGAGCATGCATGTTGGATGTGCACGTAAAGAAATAAAGCATGAATATATAAGAATATATAAACATAAGTGCGGAAACTTTGAGACAAATACTCATTCCCCTCAGGCTGCCGTGTCCTGAGTGAGGTCAAAACGTTGAACAAAAAAGATCAGGAAACTTTGGACACACTTAAATGTTTTTGTTTGAAGTGTTTCAGTAATACCTGCTTCTCTGTTGCTGAAATATGTTCAAAAAGCCACAACTGCTCACAACTTCTGCTCTTCATGTAATTCCAGCAGAATTTTTTGGCCTCTGCAAACATCAAAGCGTCCTTTTTTAGTGCCAGCTGGACTGCAGCAGCAGCAGCAGCAGCAGCGGTGGCACTGGCTCCTGTGTGTAAACTGTGTGTGTGAGAGTTTAAAATGAGGCAGAGTTGGCGTTAGCCCAGCCTTTGGCATATTAGCGCTGGTTTCTTCACACACATTTTCTGAACGAGATGACGAGAGGATTTTGCAGAAGGAGTTGTGTTGTCGTCCTCGGAGGATGCAGTCTGCTGGCCGATCCACTGGAGGCTCGAAACACTTCTCTCTGCTTGTTTCCTGCAGGACGTCTTAAGGACAGCACTCCCTGTACCCGCTGGGCACAATCTGAGCTCTGTGGGCGCGTCTGGCCCTGGACGTTCAGCCCTTTGAATTTAATAGCTGAAAGGAACGCGTTGCCTTTATCTTATCAGTCTTGCCCTTCAGTTGACCCTGCATTTGCTTGGTCAAACAAAGAATTAACAAGCATCGCTGATAGGGAGCCAAACATCCGCCAAATGTAGGGTGACCAATGAGGGGAAAATGATACAAAGGAGAGAAAATTAATTATGAAAAACTGGCCACAGCTTCTTAAAGGATGCAAATTTAAAAAAAAGAGCGGAAAGAACATGCTGAGAAAAACTGAGACAAATTCAGCAATGGAAAATGTCTTGAAATACAGAAATAGTGCAAATATTCTGTTAACATTTCAAGATTTGAGGGAAAAATGATGAGATTTTGGGAGCATTTTGGCTTCAATTTATGGTCGGTGCACAGAAAAACAGGGGGTACACTGCAAAAAATTAAAATTTTAACAAGTGTTTTTGTCTAATTTTCAGTAGAAAATGTCTTTTTAGACTTAATATGAGAAAAAATAAGACAAAGACAAATAAGACACAAAAATGAGGTCTTAATTGCTTTAATGAGTAAAAAAAAATCTGCCAATGGAACAAGAGAAAAGTGACTTGTATTGAGACATTATTCTAGTTTCAAGCAAAATTTTCTTGTTTGTAAACACAGCATTCAAACTGGACTCCTACTCCTTGGCTCAGTGCCAGCAGCAGCACACTCCCACAGCCTCCAACCTTGACTGCTGTGTTTCTATGTGGAGGAGACCCTGACTTGGCGCGTTAGCACCATAGACTGTATAAAAAAATGGACGTTCACTTGCTCTGCTCCAAGTGAGGTCTCCACAAAAACTGCTCCCCCTGGTGGCTGGCTGCAGTATAGGTTAAAAATCTGGCTTTCCAGTCATTCCAGATGGGCTGTGGTCAAACTTAAAAAAATGAATACACCTGGTAGAAAAGTTTTTCACATTTGATTGTTGTGGTGATTTGAAGATATCATTTGGCTGCCTTGTATTTAAGTCCTCTTTTTCCTGAAGAGTTTTGTTTTCATTAGTTTTCATGTTACGTTTCCCGCTGACTGACAGCTGCTGCTCTTGTGTATTTTTTTCGGGGATTGTAAAATATGTCGGAAGGTAGAGTCAAGAAGTGATTTGACTCTCCAAAGAAAAAATAATTATAATTTGTGTCACGCGGCTCCACTCAGATTCTCCGAGAATCCCTCACAGTTTGGCTTCAAAACCGTACAATGGTAAATGATGGAGCCACACTGTCCACTCTATATACAGTCTATGGTTAGCACAAGCTGGGAAAAAATCATGGGGATATGACACATACCTAGCTAGCAGTAGGCTAACTCGCATCACTCTTTGTCCTGTGCTGCTACCCAAGTTCCTAAAAGTGAGTGAAAGTTGAGCCAAGCTTCACCCTCGTTTCAGAGAAAGCTTTATCTGTTTGGCATTTTGTGCCATTTTGGTTGTGTCCCGTACTCCAAGCCACATCCACGATCATAGCTGCTCTGATTAGCTTCCACTCGCTAATCAACACACAAATTCACATGGGTACTGAGCGTGCTCTCAGCCCAGAAACATCCCAACACAACAAAAACATCAACATTCAGGCAGAGGAGGGGGAGCTAGGCAGACACAGACACTGACACACATGTGTAGAGGCCCAGAGGAGATGATAGAGCAGGATTATTCCTGCAAAAGTGGACATTTCATTTTTTAGGGAAATTCTTCAGACTCTACCTTTAAGTGTGTCTTTTTCTTTATAATTAAAATAATTAATTTCTAATTTTTAAAATATTTTAATTACATTTTGAATTTTTTTAAATCAAAACCCCATGAGGTTAGCCCAGGTTAGAATCCAACTTGTGGTGCCTTTTCCATGTAAACCCCTACTTTCACTCTGTTTTCTTCTCCATCCATTGTCCTTTCTAAAAAACAAAAACAAAAAAACAAACAAAAAAAAAAAAGGCATAAAAAGCCCCAATAATAAATTAAATTAAAAATTAAAAAAATCCTTAAAGCAACTGAAATGTTTTTATGAAAGCTCAAATTTGGGCAGGTGAAGAATTAACTCTAGTTGTTTTTATATTATTTGTTTTTTTATCAGAACTCTTTAAAGCCTTTTTTTCTTTGCCAATGAACAGTGTTAAAATGAACCCTCCTTTTCTTATCTCGGCGCTACAACACTGGCTTCCCCCTTGTAATGACTTAATTCAGATGTTTTTCAGGGACTTTGACATTTTCTTGTTATCTCAAGATGAGGCTGATTTTCTCGATACAGTTAGATAATTGTCTGGTGATTTAAAAAAAACACAAAGGCCAGTCACTGTGAGGCTGGACCTCGATTTCACGCTGCTGTTGTCCACACTAATGAGGTTGGTTACGTCTGTTTATGTTTGTTTGTCTTCTGCTAGAGCAGGAGTTATCTGGGGATAAGACCTATGATTATCTGAGGTTACAGACACGCAGATGATTTAAAGCTACTGACCCCAAATATGATGAGAAATAAGCTTCAAGAAAACTAGAAATGAGTTACAGAGGAACTGGAATCTGTGGATTTCTTTCTCCCTGTCAGCTGCTGTGAAAATCTCTGTCCTCTGTGTAAATCACTCAGGTACTCTCTGAAACCTCAAGAGCCCATAAAGCAGAGAAATCACAGCCTCATCACACAGCTTCATGAGCAGTTTCCAGAGGACAGCTGGTGTCGCCCATCAAGACACAGGAGCAGCTGGGACTCCTGGTGGCGCGCAAACATGCTAATTAAAAATCCAAAATATGAGAAGCTACAATTTTAATGAGAAGTGAATCATTATATGACATTATGTAACCCTGGAGAGAACATTAAGCCATCCAATCACAGAGTGGAGACAACACAGAGAACGAGCTCGTTTTTGTGTTGGTTTGGGTCAAAGGTTAAATCTGAGTTTGTTTGTGTCGCTCCATAGAGGAAAGAGTAGTTTTTGCACAATGCATTCGTTATTTGTGAAAAAAAAACAAAGATAAGTTTAGTCAAATGCCAACACATGACTGTAACTTAAACATTTTACAGACTTTTTCCCGTTAATGTGTCATTAATCATAAAACCTCAGACAACTCTTCATCATTTTCCTCATTTATTCTTCAAACTGCCGTCACATTAATCACATCTTTATTAGATCTTGTAATAAACTTTAATCAGTCAATTTGTCAGTCAGATAACTCAGTGGAGACCTGACATTTGGCACCATGATAAGATAACAGTGGCCTCATTATTGGAGATGAATGACCATCATCAGCCACACAGTGGTGCTGTGATTAAAGGGTTTACTGAAGAGGCCGTGCCCCCGCTCTGCTACATGATCACATCCCTCACAGCTTCGCTCCGCTCTCAGCTGTTTATTTATCCTGGTTCGACTAATTTGATTGCTGTACAATTAACACATTTTAAATAAAGCCTAATGAGGATACAAAGTCTGTTTTTCCCTCTTCATTATTCTTTAAAATTATGTTGTATAAAAATTGCAAAATGTCATAAAATGTTTCTGCTGTAACCTCCATGATGCTTGATTTAAGTTTAAGATTTTAAATGATTAAGTATTTTCCTGCCCTTGTGTGGTTATGATTCCTACCCGTCATCGTTTCTACCTATGCATGTTACACCTACGGTGGCCAGTGAGTGTCAAAAGCCACAACATGATTGCAAGGGCAAAAACACCTATGCAAAAGCTACAAAACATATGGAAGCGCAAAAGCAGTAATGCTAAAGCTATAACACAGATGCAAGAGCAAAAACAGGAATGCAAAAGCTACAGCACCATTTCAAGAGTGAAGACACAAATGCAAAATTCACAACACAAATGCAAGCGCAAAAACGGAAACGCAAAATCTTCAGGACTATTGCAAAAGCAAAAAATAGGAATGCAAAGACTACAACGTGATTGCAGGAGCAAAAACCACCTATGCAAAAGCTACGACAAGATTGGAAAGAAGAAACATGAATGCAAAAGCTACAAAAAGATTGCAAAAGCAAAAAAATAATGCAAAAGCTACAACATGAATGCAAAAGAAAAAAACAGTATTCAAAAGCTTCAGCAAAGTTGCAAGAGCATAAACAGAAATGCAAAAGCTACAACACGATTGCAAGAGAAAAAACAGAAACGCAAAGACTACAACGTGATTGCAGGAGCAAAAACCAAAAATGCAACAGCAACGACAAGATTGAAAGAGCAAAAACATAAATGCAAAAGCTACAAAACAATTGCAAGAGCAAAACCAGGACTGCAAAAGTTCCAAAAAGATTGCAAAAGCAAAAAAATTAATGCAAAAGCTACAACATGATTGGGAAAGCAAAAACACAAATGCAAAACCACAACACGATTGCAAGAGCAAAAACAGAAAAGCAAAATTCACAACACAAATGCAAGAGCCAAAACAGTATGCTAAAGCTACAAAAGAATTGCAAGAGCAAAAACAGGAACGCAAAAACTACAACATGATTGCAAGAGCAAAAACAGGAATGCAAAAACTACAACAAGATTGCAAGAGCAAATGCACAAATGCAAAAGCTACAGCACTTTTGCAAAAACAAAAAACTGGAATGCAAAACCTACAAAAAGATTGAAACAGCTACAACATAAATGCAGAAGCATAAACAGGAATGCAAAAGCTACAACATGATTGCAAGAGCAAAAGCACAAATCCGAAATCTGCAGCATGAATGCAAGAGCAAAAAATAATGTAAAAGCTACAACAAGATTGCAAGAGCAAAATCACAAATGCAAAAGCTACAAGACAAAGGAAGTGCAGCCACTATGGAAGTCAAAAAGGTTAGCTATCCTAATGGACACAGAAAAGTTGTGAAAACATGGAAATATCTTTTTTTCTAACTCCATCCATTATAAATAAAGCTTCATAGGAGTCTCACCTATAATACCTTTTTAAAGTTCTGAATAAAAGTCTGAGCTGTACCAGATCATCATCATCTGTTCATATTCCATCCAACCCTCTGTTTAAGCCGTATGCCGAGTTTCTTTTTCACATTTTGATTTTGTTTTCCTCGTTAGAGACTCTTTCCTCGTTGTTACTTTGATTATCCAGTTTCTTCCAGCAAAGCTGTGATTTTCTGCTGTTATGTTTCTCTTAGTTTCCAGCATTCAGGCTGTGATTTTGTGTTGACACACTGTTTTAACTGTCTTTAAACCAAAAAGCCTATTTTTGGTAAAAACCCAGAAAGAGATGCATGTTTGATCTTTCTCTCAGATTCTTCTCATACATCAAGGAGAACACCAACAATCTGATGTGTCTGTGTCACTGGTCTATGAGCAGATGTTTATTGTTTACTGTTTATCTTGATCCCCATTAGTCACTACCTATGGAGCAACTACTCTTCCTGTGGTTTGGTCAAACAAACACTGATTTAAAATCCACACAAAGCAAGTCATATTATATTAATATTAAAGGTTTGTCTCATTCTCAGCATTTCTTTTTTAGTTTAGTTAGTTTTCAAAGCTTGTCACTATTCTATCTTAGTTTTTTTTACATAGGTCTACACTCACCGGCAACTTTATTAGGCACACCTGTCCAACTGCTTGTTAATGCAAATTTCTAATCAGCCAATCACATCGCAGCAACTCTATGCATTTAGGCATGAAGACATGATGAAGACGATCTGCTGCAGTTCAAAGCGAGCATCAGAATGGGGAAGAAAGGTGATTTAAGGGACTTTGAATGTGGCATGGTTGTTGGTCTGAGTATTTTAGAAACTGCTGATCTACTGGGATTTTAACCCACAACCATCTCTAGGGTTTACAGAGAATGGTCCCAAAAAGAGAAAACATCCAGTGAGCAGCAGTTCTGTGGGACAAAATGTCTTGTTGATGCCAGAGGTCAGAGGAGAATGGACAGACTGGTTGGAGCTGATAGAAAGGCAACAGTAACTCAAATAACCACTGGTTACAACCGAGGTCTGCAGAAGAGCATCTCTGAACACACAACACGTCCAACCTTGAGGCAGATGGGCTACAGCAGCAGAAGACCACACCGGGTGACCCTCCTGTCAGCTAAGAACAGGAAACTGAGGCTACAACTCACACAGCAACACCAAAACTGGACAATAGAAGATTGGAGAAACGTTGCCTGGTCTGATGAGTCTGGATTTCTGCTCCACATTCAGATGGTAGGGTCAGAATTTGGCCTCAACAACATGAAAGCATGGATCCATCCTGCCTTGTATCAACGGTTCAGGCTGCTGCTGCTGGTGTAATGGTGTGGGGGATATTTTCTTGGCTCACTTTGGACCCCTTAGTACCAACTGAGCATGGTTTAAAGTCCACAGCCTACCTGAGTATTGTTGCTGACCATGTCCATCCCTTTATGAGCACAGTGTACCCATCTTCTGATGGCTACTTCCAGCAGGATAACGCTCCATGTCATAAAGCTGGAATCATCTCAGACTGCTTTCTTCAACATGACAATGAGTTCCCTGTACTCAAATGGCCTCCATAGTCCCCAGATCTCAATCCAATAGAGCACCTTTGGGATGTGGTGGAACAACAACAAGTGGAAACCTCTGGTTTTGAAAAGTGAAGCCAATGCGGAAGTGTGGGGACAAAATGCAGTTCCTCAGATGCCCACTAGAGGCAGACTTGATTCATTTGTTTTTAGGATATTATGTTGATGTTATCAAAGAGACTATCAGCCCTCCTCGTCTGCTTCAAGCTCTGCTCTGGACGTCATCACAAGGAGTGTTGAGTGTAGAAGCATCCTGTGGTAATTTTCTGATATTTCCGAAGAAATTTAAGGCATAGACAAAGCAATATGAAAATAAATATCCCATCTCAGGTTTCATATACCATATCTGTCTGGTTTAAGTAGTGTTTCAGAGAGCTTTATTTCACATTGCTTGTTGATTTCCTCCAGTTTCTTGGCAACTACTGCAAGGCTGGACTTTGCATCTAAAGGACACTGATAAAAAAAAGGTAATGATGTCAAGGCATAAACACAGCGTGCTTCAATTCCAGCTACAAAACGCTCCCAGTCAGAGAGACGCCTTCACACAAAGAGGTCCATCCTGCAGGTGTCACTGAATAAACTTGTAATTAGGACGCACAAAGAGTGAGGAGGAACCAAACCTTCACTCTCAGCCCTCTAATCTTCGTCTGTTTCATCTTCGTCTGAAGTGTTTGACGTGAAATTTACAGGTATTGTGTCGTCGTATGAGGGACAGAGGTTATTCGGCAGACGATTGTTCCAACATTCAGTGATGAATAGTGAAGTGAATGGTTTTAATGATTATTCTGTGCATTCTGGCTTTTCAAGCAGAGGATGCTGACCTTTGATCCACATCATTAATTCACCACCTGTCTTCCCTACAGCATCACTTCTCCTCCTCTTAACACAGTATTAACTCTCTTTTCTCCTTGTTTATCTTTGCCATGTTTTTCCTACTGTATTTAAACCCACTCCTGTCTGTCTTTTGGATCCTGCTCCAGTATTTTCTGCCTCTTGTATCGACACTGCCCCAAGTTGCACTTCACGAGGAAACTTTAATGTTGAACCACGTACTGTATGAGTCACACTGATATTATCTGACCACAGGAATTTAAAATGTCGTATCTAAAAACATCTGATCTCTAGGAAGGAACCACTCAGAAACTATCAGAGTTTAGGGAATTTACATGACTGATACCATTGGTTTAATGCTGCACACATCACATTTCTGTCTTCTTAGTCTTTCCATGACTCGAGGATACAAATTGAAGCTACAACGAAACATTTTTGTAATGTTTATGTAACAATTAATCTTATGTAACAATAATCCTTATATGAACATAAATATAAAGTATAACAATAAATCAGACAGGACCGGCTTGATTTACGGCATGTCAAAGTTTCTATGACAACACCACGCTGGCTGATGAAGGTTAGCAGAGAGAAGAGAAATCTGTGTTTTTCTCTGCTGAAAATGATTTCTGTGATTGAGTTTGTAGTGATGGTGGACACTGGAGCCTAACTGTCAGACAGAAAAAGGACAGAAGAGCAGAAGAAAGATAAACAGTAGAGAGATACAGCTCCAGCTAAAGGCTAAAACACAAGCTAAAGGCTTAAATAAGGGCAAAAGGCCAAATCACAAGCTAATGCTAATGGCTAAAACACAGGTTAAAGATAAAACACTGGCTAAAAGTTAAAACACAGGGAAAGGCTTAAACACAAGCTAAGGGCTAAAACACGAGGAAAAGGCCAAAACACAAGCTGAGGGCTAAAATATGGGCAAAGGCCAAAACACTAGCTAATGGCTAAAGGCCAAAAAAAGGGGTTTATGGCCAAAACACGAGCTGAAGGCTAAAACACTGGCTAAAGGTTAAAACACAGGTCAAAGGCTAAAAAACAGGCTAAAGGCTCAAACAATGGCTTAAGACTTAAAAACAAGCTAAAGGCTAAAATATGGGCAAAAGGCCAAAACACAAACTAGTGACTTAAACACATGCTAATGACTCAAACACAGGTTAAAGCTAAGACATAAGCTGAAGGTTAAAACACTGGTTAAGGGCTAAAACTCAAGCTAAAGGCCAAAACACTGGCTAGATGCTCAAACAATGGCAAAAGGCTGAAATGTGGGCAAAAGGCCAAAACACAAGCTAATTGCTAAAACATGAGCTGAAGGCTAAAACACAGGTTAAAGCTAAAACATGAGCTGAAGGCTAAAACGCTAGCTAAAGGCCAAAACACAAGCTAAAGGCTAAAACACGGGCAAAAGGCTAAAACACAGGCTAACGGTGAAAGCATGGATTACAGGCTAAAACATAAGTTTAAGGCTAAGATGCTGGCTAAAGGCTAAGACATGGGTTAAAGGCTGAAACACAAGCTAAAGGCTAAAACATTGAGTTAAGGCTTAAACATGAGTTTAAGGTCAAAACACATAATCTTCTTGTGATAATGTTCATTCCAACCCACAGTCAGCAGTTATTCTGCATTGATCTGTTCAAACTTGAGAGTCTATCAATAAAATGAAGAGCGAGGTTACGTTAGCTCTGACTGGTGAGGTTGGAGTTGGCAGATGAGCTCTGGTTGGACAGAACCAGGATTTGCAAGCGTTGCACATTCCAGACATGTCTCAGAGGACTGGGCTGTGGATAGTGCTAACTCTAGCTGGCTACTAACCTATGATACAAACTGACCATTGCTTGTTGTCACTTTTCAAACTTGCTACATAACTTGTAGTTGTATCCAGTAAAAAGTTGTCTTGATCAAAGAAAAAGTAGAGTTCAAAAGAAGATTGAATTTCCATTCTTTTCCAAAACAAACGTACACCTTGTTAAGAGTCATGTCACCCCATGAGTGTGTGTGTAACTTTAGTCAAATATGTTATTGCAGTCCACTTCAAATGGCTAATCCTTACAGCCTCTTTAAAATTTGGTGATTTATGGCAAACTGTGGAATCAACTGCAGTTCCTTAAATGTCCACTTGAGGCTGAATGCAAAATTAACCCCATGTTAAACCATCAATTCTAGCAACAACATTAGATGTTTACAGCCAAACAAAATTGTTTATTTGTCTTTATTTTAACACTTCACGGGGGTTGATTTTTTAAATTTTATTTAATTTTTTTAATACTTTTTTTTTTTATTAAGATATTAAGTAGGAGCTGATTTTCAGATAAGGGCAGATAAGACAGATACGTTCAGTTTCAGTCTGTTATATGTTTCCCTTGGGTTGTGTCTCTATTTGGATTCTCTTAAATTGAATCCATCTTACATTAATCTCTAAAAAGACACATTAATAATATGAATAAAGAAAATAAAGACAAGAAAGAATAGCATTTTGTAAAGCATGACAACTTGACAGCCCGTGGACAGTAGCAGAGAATGTGGACTCTGCCACAAATGTGTGCTCATGTCCCTGAACATCTCTAAACTCTTTGAACCAGGTGCAGAGAAAGAGGCCTGTGGTGACTCACCATTTCCTGACCCTCACTGTCGCTGCTGTAAAGCTTGTTGTTTAACACAAGTGGCTGTAACAGATTAATGAAACACACAATCACAGAGAGCTCACCTGGGACTCTGTTCGGCAGCCTGCAGACTGGGTTGTACGGCTGTCTAGACTGCTCTTGTTGAAGCAGGACGCTCGCACGTCTGCAGCCGCACAGCTGGGTCTGCTGGTGGTCAACTGTTGTTGCTGTCTTAGGCTGCAATCAGGCAGCTGCAGAACAAACCGGCGCACACGATAAATGACGGGCTGGCGGTCCCCTGCTTCAGATTCACAGTCGGCTGCTGTAGACTCATCCATCCAGCAAATCCGTTCCCCTCCTAATTAAGTTGAAAAGAGGGAGTGAGAGGGTCATTAAGCACTTATTTATTTGGCAAACCACTGGTACAGAACGGCAATCGTATTCTCCTCACCGGGTCATATAATTGGCCTGAACAATGATAAGCTTAGTGCCACGCAGAGTGATGGGCAAGGGCACACAGGGGTGCTGTAAATTGTGCTCTGCCTGTGGCACACAAACTTTGATCATTACAGCCTCAGCGGGAAACAGCGCTGATGAATACCCGCGTTGACCTCGAAACAGCACAACGCATTCTGGGAACTGCTGCTGAAGTCGGCTCAAACATAATACTTTATTGCTGGAAATGAAAAGAGGAAAGGTGGCCCTGTGAAGAGAGCTGGTACCGAGTTAGATTACATCACAGACGAGTAAAAAGAGGAGAGGATTCAATTTGGGAAGGAGTCTATCACACGGGCAGAGTGGCCCTTGTGCTTGTCAGAGATTGGGAGAGAGGAGCGTTAATCACGGCGCGCGCTCTGCTCCTCCAGGGCCCCGGCTTCGGCTGTTTGAGCATCCTGCGACCTGAAATACACGAGATGTCGCAGGAAAGGTCAAAAGCATTGTTAGGAAGCCCTGCGAGGACAATGAGCAGGTGCCCTAAATCTGACAAATATAAACTCTAAGACAGCGTGCTCCTCTTACTCAGCGCAGGAAACAATGAGCCAGTCCCTCAGGTCAGGAACATTTATTCCAACCAGATCACAAGTACAAATAGTGCTCGGACAAAAAGCTTCATCACATGCTGCGTTTCTGTATGAATTTTTAATGAGGTGAAATCCCATCTGGATCCTGTTTATGGACGGTGTTGTCTCTGTTAACCAGGATATATGGTTTTACTTAGAAGAGCTGCAGTAAACAACTTGATTTATGTTCTTAATGACAGATGTGACAAAATGAAACAGACCAAAATAAAAAAAGTGGACACAGTCACAGCGAAGCCTCTCGTTTTACATTTACCCGCCGCCATCTTGGTTCCTTGATATTTGAGAGAATGATGATTTCAGCTCAGAATGATGCTTTAGAGCATTTTCTGAGTATGTGTACACTATTGATTGCCACCATTGATGTGATAAACTAAAGAAATAGTAAACTTCTATTATAAAGTAAAATTCAGTAAATTTGTGTCACTGTTAAATCAGCAGCATTTTTACTTTTCTCACATTTAGCTTGTTTTTCTTTCATTTGAGACCGACATTCATGCATAACAGAATGTTCAATATACTTGTTAAAAATGTGTACACATGAAAAAAAAATCTAAATATAAATTCTCTATTTAAATGTTAAATCTTAATCCAAATGTTAAATCTAAATCTGAATGTAGAATATTAATTTGAGTACAAAATCTTTATCTAAGTATTAAATCTAATTGCTAAATCTAGATGTAAATGCTCAATTCAAATTAAAATTATAAAAACTGAATACTAAATCTGAATCTTAAATCTTAATCTAAGAACTAAATCTTAACCTAAATATAAAATCTAAATGCTTGATTCAAATTAAAAATCTTAATACTTAGTACTTAATCTGAATAATAAATCTAAATACTGAACCTAAATTTAAAACATAAGTTTAAGGCTAAAACACAGGCTAGAGGCTAAAACACAGGCTAGAGGCTAAAACACGAGCTAAAGGCTAAAACATAGAGTAGAGGCTTTAACACTAGCTAAAGGCTAATACATGGGCTTAAGGCTAAAACACAAATTAAAGGCTAAAACACTGTACAAACTGTTTATTAAATCTCATTCCAAATGCTTAATCTAAATCTTAATGCTAAATCCAAATTTAAATGTTAAATTTGAATACTAAATATTAATGTTCAATTTTAATCTGAGTACCTAGTCTAAATTTATATCATAAATACTACATGTAAATCTGAATTTTAAATCAAAATCTAAATGGTAATAATAATCTAAATGCTTAATCTAAATAATTTAATATTTTTCCAATATATTAACACTTAGCTTTACATAGGGATGGGTACTGAATCCGGTACTTTTATGAGTACAGACCAAATTCTGTCAAAAGTATCAGGTACCGACTTAAAATCAAAAGGTACCATGTTTAGGTACCTAAATGCATCCTTGTGACTTTGAGGGGGTGGGAGAGAAGGTGATTTTCCAAGCTGACCATGAAAACAGCATTACAAGGTTGTATAGTGAAGAAGAAATATATTAAATTGAAAGGGAATTTATGTTTCATTAATAAACAAATTGATATTTATAACCACATAAAAGCACAAAAGTTGGTACCATTGAGTACCGATTGCCAGGTAGTGGGAATCTGTACCGTATCGTTTCAAATGTGAAAGGTACCCATCCCTAGCTTTACACTTGATAGCGATTTAAGATTCAGACTAAGACTTAACTTTTGGATGTAAGTTTTAGGTTAAGTCTTGAGATTTAGATTTAGTATTTAGATTTAACATTTAGATTCTGTGTAAGCCCATGGGCTCACACATACACACACATGAAGTCACATGGCACACACACAATCTCAGACTCAACGCCTTTCTATGGTTCCGTTACAGTTCAGCTGCAGAGGGTTGATGTGCATGTGCCCCCCCCCCCGTGGCTGAGCAGTGACATTTGTGCAAGTCTTTGAGTTTATGTCCGTCGTTATCATGTGCTTATATGCTGAGTTGTTTTATCTTGATCTCAAACTACGCCCCCTGCTGGGGAATAGTCTGAAACTGACATTTTCTTCCCCTCTCTTCTCCCATTGTTGTTATTCCATATCTATTGCTGGCAGCAATAGATATGTAGCTGGCAGATGTGTAGCTGGCAGCTCCTAGGTTAATCCCATTCCTGTTCGTTTTCTTATGTCTAAGTTTGTTTTCTTATATATCTTGGAAGGGATGTAGCAGAAATGAAATTTCCCCTCAAGAATCAATTAAGTATCCTGATTAGATTAAGAATTATTTTTCATGTGTACAAATTTTGAACAGGTACATAGAAAATTCTGTTTCAGTCACAAATGAAAGAAAACGAAGCTAGATGTGAGAAAAGTGAACTAAATCTTCACTAAATGTCACCTATTAAACTTTGGCTGAAATTTCTACCCTTGGGTGCCCCATACTATTATTTTAAGTGAACAAAAATGACACCAATACAGATCAATAAATGCAGAGGAAGAAATACAGGGCCACTTTTTCAAACAGCTTTGGATAAAAGAGTTTTTGTTTCAGTTGTATTTCATCAAAATATCAGAAAAAAATAATTTCCTATTGTGAAAAATGGGAAGGACTTTATATTTATCATAATAGAGAGTGTGCGTCATGAACACAACTCTTAATTTGATCAATGCCTCAGAGATTTTGTGTTTCCGTTGCACACTATTGCTTTTGTTACCCCAGGCTGAAAACTGACAAATCTTATTTCATTGTTAATAAAATGTTAAACTCCCTCACTGCATTCTTTCAATTTCTTGTAAATAAAAAAATGAATTAGACTTTTTTTTGTTTCAGTATTTGAAGGTGACATATTTTTGCTTCAAGCATCAGATGAGTCAAACTCCATGACGCACATGAAGTTTTTCTCAAAAACAAACAAACAAAAAGTTCAGTCTTCTGTTTTGTATTTTGACAGCTCTATTTCTCTGTAAATCCATGAAACATCAAAGTTTGAGTGTTTGGCTGCCGTCTGTGCTGTTTCAGGGAATGCTGTTGAAATTTTGTCTTTGTATTTCCTAACAAGCAGGTTTTAATCATTCCATTCTCGTAATCAGCTACATTTAAAGCGTCAAGCTGTTTTTCAACCTGAATCAGAATTCAACAAAATTCAGACTGAAGCATCAGCTATTTTTTATACATCAGCTATTTTAGCATGAAGAGAGATCCCACTCCAACATAGTCCAACAAATCTTCATGGATAGACTCGTCTTGTAAACTCAGAGTCCTTGGACCTGTGTTGTTTTTTGGAGCCGCCTTAGTTTGGTAGTTTTGGACGAAAGTGTGAATTAGTTTAAGTCACATTGTAATAATTTTCAAATGTGATAGTTTAAATCCAGGTTTAGTCTGCAAAAACTCAGAAAGATTTTAGTTGGTTTTGGTGAAAAAATAAAGTATTTGTCTTTAACAAATTAATTTAGGTCAGCAATTATTGGTTTTATTATTTTTTTTTTGGAGGATTTTTCATGCCTTTAATAATAGAGGGGAGGACAGTGGATAGAGTAGGAAAGGGGGCAAGAGTCGGTAGCAACATACCGGGAACAAGCCACAGGCCAGACTCAAACCCGGGCCACCCGCTCGAGGGCGAACCTCATGGGGTGCAACCTAGACTGCTAAGTCATCTGCTTTAATGCTTTGCAAAATGACAAGATTCCTTACCAGATTGATATTTCTGGCCTAAATTTTCCAATTGATGGAGATAAAATGCTGTAGTGCTATACTTCAATGCTGATGGGCAGAAACCTTTTATCTTCATATTTAAACTTAATTTTTAATGAGTATTCATGAAATAAAACTAAGTAAATCAATATTAATCCATCAGATTTATAAGTACATGAATGGGTTTGTGTTTTGATTTTACTGATAAGACTAGTTAATAGTTTGATAGTTTACGTTGAACTTAAAATCAGTTTCTGTTGATCATTATTCATGTAATATTTTAATTATGTTTTTATTTTTTTTTTTACATGTAGTGGTCTTTTGTCTCATGTTTGCTATATATTTATTTTATTTTATTTTATTTATTTTTCTGTACAGCACTATGGTCAACAGTTTTAAAGTGGTTAACAAATGAAGTTGGATTGGATAATTTAAAGGGTTCGCTGAGTATTTAGCCAACTTTTTCAAATAATAATTAATAATTTACACAAGGTGTTCGCTTGCTATTTGAATTAAAATGTGGCAGGAAATGACACATAATGTAATGATGGAATAAAATAAATATTCCTTTTGTTTTGTGTTATGAAATTAATTAGAACATATTAATAGTTAAGATTATAGGGGTAGGATTAGATAAATTTATACTTCTTCCTACTCCCTTTCGCTCATGTAAACATTTTTACTGTGCTCTTATTTCCTGATGATTATATAGGTACTGTGTATGTATGTATGTTTGTATGCATACATGTGTGCTTTAATTTCTATTTCATTTTTATTTTTGTACATTTTTGTTCACATGATCAAAATAAATTAATAAATCAAATCAAATGAAATAAATCAAATAAATTCACAAAGTAAAAACTGAATGCAGAATATCAGTAGTTAATTCTGATTATTTGTGGTCAAACCTGCTTACCTGAGGTTGGATAAATAAGATACAGGAAATAACTCGGCCGAAGACGTCGCGGGTGTTCCAGTGTAAAATGTGACCCTGTTAAATGGTGACTTTCGGCCGTTATTCACTTACACGTTCGGCTGAATTCGACAGCTAGCGCGGTCACTCTTTGTTACAGAACACCTGTAGCTCCGTAGCGGTCAGAACTCAGTAGAAGTTGACTCCATGGTGTGGTAATGTTTCTGACAGCTAACCATGGAGTTATCAGACATTTTATGCTGCTTACAACTTTTATTTCGTTTTTAAAAAGCGCTAACTTCTCTGAATGAACGGAGCTAAACCATTGAGCTAAACGCTAATTGTTGCCCAGACGCATCTTTATGATGACGTAAGTTCGGAGGCGCCTGTTTGTGTAGTCACAGGTGTGAGGAGTAGCACGTGCGCTTCATGCCAGGCGGCGGTCGTGGCCCAAGAAGGATAAGAAGCAGCAGCATTTTGACATATTACAGACACTACAGGCAAAAAATGTCATACAGATTGAGCGTCTGACGGATCAACCACTCATGTTTTCATCCAGTCTCCTCTTGTCAAGGAACACTCGCCAAAGTCTCATGTTTTAATCATGAAAAATAAGATAAGATAAGATATACTTTATTAATCCCCGAAGGGGAATTCATGTTGTTTGGGCTCTCTTCCAAGCAAAGAATTGTACACTCTGATGGCTGCAGGGAGGAACGATCTTCGGTATCTCTCAGTCCTGCAGCGCACAGAGGTAAGACGTCCCCTGCAGCTTTTTCTCTGGATTATGATGGTGTGAAGTGGGTGATCAGAGTGACGGATGATGGCCTCCACTTTCTTCTGTGTATACCTTTCCACCACAGCCTCCAGTGAGTCCAAACTTGATCCAACCACGGAGCTAGCTCTCTTCACCAGTTTTTCCAGTCGCCTCTTGTCCTTCTGCTTTAAACTATTTCCCCAGCTGACTGCACCATTAAACAAAAGACTGGCTACCACAGACTGATAAAACATCTGCAGTTGCTTTCCACAGACGTCAATTGATCTGAGCTCTTCTGATCTTGGACCACATGATGGTTGAATTTGGTGCTGGTGGTTTAAAGAAATGATGTCCTCTGCAGACCTTCACCACTGACTGAAAACAAGCTGCAGTGTGGAAACTGGCGAACAATGAAACCTGAATTTATGGCATCAGTTATGACAAACAGACTGAAGAGTTCGCCCCTGATTTCATGAGAGAAAAACCAGCAAATTGATGGATGATGATGAAATGAGCCCTGCTCCACGGGTCCCAGTGTCTCCTGCTGTGATCATCAAAAGTAAGACTGACTTTTATTATTGGGTGCTGTTGGGAGTGTGTTTCCATGCTTATGTGTGTGTGAGTGTGTGAGGCCGCTGTGCCAGGCTCTGTTCAGGTGTGTTAAGTTGCTGTGCATGTTGGTGCAGATGCATCTGAAGCCATGCATGTCACTGCTGAATCTCTGTGTGTGAATATGTGGCTGCCATGCCAAGGTTTGTTTCTGTTTTAATGTTGTTTTGCATATTGATTTCTGTTTATCACTATCAATGAAGAATCAATGCTATGTGTGATAATGTGGCCGCCGTGCCAAGCTTTGTTTGCGTGTTTTAATGTTGTTTTGCATATTGATTCACTATCAATGCTGATGTGTTCACATGTGGCCGCCGTGCCAGCTTTACTGTGCTGCTAATGTTTGTTTTTCTGCATGTAACATTATTGCTGCTGGTGTTCAGTTTAAAGCTTGCATGAATAAACATAATGCATTTAGACAAGCACTGCTGTAAATGCTAGGCCTGCTTGATTTCCTCTGTGCCCACCTGCACGGAGGTTTCTGCAAACCTGGAATACAAATGATTTGATCCTTATCCTGCAAAAGATGTTGGAGGTTGGTCTGTGTCACGTCATTAAATTTGTACTTAATCTACATCTGGATTCATGGAGTTGAGCATTAGCGGAAAGAAACTGTACGCCTTTTCATTCTAGATGTTGATTAATTAAAATGTGTGGTCCTTTACAGTAGAAATCTGCGAAAGCTGGGACTGTCAGGTGTGTCTTTCTAACGTGGATTGTTAGCTTATTCCTGGAGACGGCTCAGCAAAGCTTTCTTTCTATGTTTCAGAAGTCACAGGTCTCCTAGGTGCAAACCAACACCTTGCCTGGGCGGGTCGGTGTCTGGAGGAAGGTGTCTGAAAGTGAGGCTGGTGTTATTTGCACTCTGCGTGAAAAGTGGGGTGTTGTGTTTCTTTGGTTTGACCTGTGAACAGGTGGGAAGCTTTTGCAGGAAACTCAAGTGAGCAGGCTTTGTGAGCATGTGAGTTGTCATAGTTTGGTTCGTCATGGTCATCAACATGGTTTTAAAAATACTCCTGAAATAATACAGTGGTAGTTTTAATAAGTTATGTTACATTCAGGTCATAATGTCCCTCAGCGTATTTCTTGAGCATGCATCACCTTTGACGTAGTGTGGCGATTACTCTGGACAGTATATGTCATTATTTGGGGTCGCTGCAGTAATAAAAACCATGAATTTGCATAAAGCAAGCATATTTGTCTTCTCCCATGTTGGCAAGAATATTAAAAACCTTACAACTACCCCTTAAGGGTACATTTAGGAAAGATCAGAAAATATACAATAAACTTGAGATTTATCGGACACTCACACTATTAATTACGATTAAATATTTTAATCGATCAACTACTTGTTTTTGATATTTAACTTCTTTTATTAATAAATCTTTATTTTGTTCATGTAGATGTCAACTCGAACAGTGAAAAACAAATAAGTCATGATCAGAAAATAAAAGAAAACTAAACTAGGCAATACATTTTTAAGATTCTTGGTTTACATGAGCAAAAATGTTTGGAAGAAATAACAGTTTATCTAATCCTACTCCTTTGAATTTTACCGTACTAAAATTAAAATGCGGTTTTTGTATTTTCTAACAATTTTTATACCTTTGCAGTGAATATACAATGTGTCATTTATAAAAAAAAAAAAGCAGTCATACCCATACCTTCTTCAAAAATGTATTAACCATACCCTGTCAAATTTTGTAACATCAACAAACTAACACCTTTTCGTTTTTATCCGTCAATGCTGTCCAGTGTGGGGCCTGCGGGCCAAAGTTTTTTTTTTTTCGGCCCACTGCCTATGTTTAAATTTGAATCATATATATTCATCATTGTTATTATCTGTCAGCAGCCTGAATTTCTCATTCATTATTTATTTATTTATTGTTGCACTTCCTATTTTGGCCACAAATTAACACTGTGTTACATTGGGAGTGAGGTGGCGCTAGTCCTGTCAGCTCAGATCTGGAAGTCCATGACCAAAGAGTGAAAAGATGCAGGGTCATGGCTGGGATGGATCATACGAGACAGTGGCACTTTGACAAGAGAAATTTTAAGAATAGTTGGGAACATGAGTATTTCATTACAGAAATTGATTCCACAGCTGTATGCCTAATATGTACGCAAAGACCTCTAAAGCAGGTGTCAAGTTTTATTACTACTCCTTGTTTTAAAAGGATGGAAAATGCACTCTTTTGGCTCCATAGGAGCATACTGTGTCCCATGTTGTTTAGGTTATATTGCCCTAAATTTCTTTGAAGACACAGGCCTAGTATTTGTTCTACATAGATGTTCAGTCACTTAATGCTGTAAAATACAGTTAAGAAAAGTGTTTTCATTTTCAAAATTACTCATTTGAGTAAATTTTGCACAATTATGCTATAGGCATAAGTAACATAATGCACTGCAACATAAATGTTTAGTTTTGGCCTGTGACCCTTCACCCTGATTCACTGAAAAGAATTTGGGGGACCCTGCGTTATCGTACTTCTAGAGAATCATTTCTTTACACGTCCGTTCAACAGTTTAACTCAAATGCAACTTTTAATCTTGTCTGGATACTTCTAACCTTATTATGAACACCCTCTCTATCAGGAAACATTTTCTTGCACTGATGATTTGCAAAAATAGCCTTTAATTGTCTCTTTCCAAGCACTGAGTTTTGTTGACATGACAATATCCTTCTGAGTCTTCAACCCAACCAGGGTTCTTTCATTGTGCTTCAAATATGTGTTTCATTCTGTATTTTTACCTCCATGGAGTGGCATCAAATACACAACATTTTTTAAAATTACTGTAGTCATCTAAATGTGACTAATGGAGCGACTCAAACATAAAATCATGATCAAGTCTTGTATCACAGGATGTTTATTTCATGTCGGCTCAGTGTTGTATTTTTAGGGCTGGCATAGTTTGTGGTTGTGAAGTGGTTTTATTAAATCTCTGGCAGCATCCTTGATTGTGTGATCCATTTAGAGTAAAAGCGAAGTAAACTCAGCACACTGTCATGTGTAAATGTCAGGCTACAAATGCCAAATTTAATGCTGTATGTTCTCCTACATTCAACATTTTTCATTTTGTGTATCCATCAAGACTCTTTGCTCACACTTTGTCAAAAGAAAACCTGTTGGTTTGTCACCAAGGATGACATCAGTCTGTGTTATTGTTTAACAGGGGAGTGAATGAAGTGCAGTTTCTTCATCGCTGTGAGATACGTTTTTTCAAAAATCTTCAGGTTTAAATTTGTTGCAGGGGTTTTTATTTACGTTTATTTTTTACCAGGAAGGATCCCATTGAGATGCAAGATCTCTTTCACAGGAAGTCCTGGCCAAGACAGCGGCTCAAGAAAGTTTCACACTGATGACAAAGACAGAGTCGATAGACAGAAATAAAACCATACAACAAGTTCATAAATTAGCAGCGTTCAGCAGTAAAACAAATGCACAGGCTCATCAGTTGATCCTTTAACCTGTTTTTCTAAATAGTCCAAGCTAACGTAGTTGTCCAGTTTCAGATGGACTTGTAGCTCAGACCAAGCAAAACCACAAAAAGCTCTTTGACCAAAGACAGAGCGAGGTTGAGGAGCCTCGAAGGAAATCTGACCGTTTGGCTGAAGGATACAGCCAGCAACATCCTTAGGAGTCAGGAAAGAGCAAAAATACGACAGCAAATAATTCAGTATGGCTTTATAAAGGAAGATATACCAATGCTCCAATCCTCCATTATGTAGGGAACTTTGTTGTAAAACACAGTGATGTGAAATGAATTCAAAAAGTCATGAAGCAGACTTTAAATTCATGTGAGGCGTGGTGCAAACACAACGAGCTTGTTGCACATTTGTTTTCGTTTCCACATGTGTTTTTCTTGTTGACCTGATGTACGGCACAGTTGGCTTTTTCTTATTTCTGTTTTCATCATCAGAATTAAAGCTATCTCTGCCTACAAACAGCCAGACCTTGAATTAAAGTGTGGCACGTTTTAAAACCATAAATCATTTACTCTGATCTCTTGTTCAGAAAAGTTGAGTTATATTTAACTGAGTTCCTGCGCACAGAAGCATTTACTATTTCAGTGTGAATCTTATGTGTGCGTTTTTAATCAACAACAAAAAGAATAACTGATAAAAGAAATTGAGGTTTCCTCGTCGTCCTCTGAGCAAAGATCCTGAGAGCATTTTTAGCGAGTTAAAGACTGAGGAGAAATCGCGTTTCTTTTTTATGTTTGTTTTTATCTTTTATCTAAAAGAAACATAGAGATTTTTTTTTAATGGTACCGGGCAGAGCTATGAAGAGAACAGTTTGTTTGAAAAATCTCTCTGTATGTGCGTCTCCTTGATCTGATTTCAGTTAAATTCAGACTGTGAGGCTCAAGGCTCCGATGAAAAAAACATTTCATAAATGAAATGAGTTTTAAAAGCTCAACAAATGATCGTGGTTTGAAATAGAAAATATTCATATGTTAATGTTCAACAAAAGAAAGGAAACAGGCTGAAACTTTGGGCTGAGCTCGGTATCACGATGTACCAATGTACATTTGTACGTTTGATTCAACTCAAAATATCTGAATATCTGAACAAAAAAAACACATTTTCACTTGCTTTACCTGTTTTGTTTTGTAGTTTTTACTGTTTGTGTGTTTGGTTTAGTTTCCCCCCTTCCTTTTCCTCCTCTCTGATCGCACTCATCACTTTCACCTGTGTGATTTCACACCTGTGTTCATTTACCCTCCTGTTGATTTGTCTGTTTACTCTCTTCCTCTTGCGTCAGTTTCTCATGTCATGCGATGTCGTCCTTGTGCACCTGTGATTTAAATGTTCTTGGGGTTTTGTTTCCTTAATTGTTTTAGTTTGTCTGTAATTGTGTAGTTTTTGTTTGGAGCCTCAGACTTTGACAAAAAAAAACAAGAAATTTCAGCTTTGTGCTTTGGAAACTGTTTTAGCACATCACAAACAATAAAAGTCCTTATTTCTGATGTGTTGATATCACTGTTAGTCTTAAAATCTCTATTCCTTGGTATAAGAACGAGATGGAGGATGATGATTTGGCATCTCCAGATTTTCTAAACTGACATGAATAGATGAGCCCAATTGATCCATTGCTACCAACATTGGATCTGTCTTTCTGAGTCTGTGTTAGATGGATGCCTGATACCAGGGTCAGATCAATGTATTTCTAATCTCCACTCTATCTAAACTTGTGTGGAAACTATTTATTCAACATTTATTTCAACTCAAGAAATCAGTAAGTGCATCTTCTTGTGTAGATGATCATATCTTTCAGATCGATATCAGTTTGTTCATGTGAACAAATAATCGTCTTTGTAGTATGGAGTTCCTCAAGGTTCAATGCTCGGACCAATTCTTTTCATCTTGTATGCTTCCTCTTGACACCATACATTGCAAAAAAACCCTGAAATCTTATCATTTTTTTGTCTCATTTTTGTAAAAATTGTCTTGTTACACTTGATATGAGCCACATTCAACTTGTCAGTCCAGATAAATGTTGTGTTTTAAGTTATTTAAAGACTAACTGACTTGCTTGTAGCAAGTAAAATAATCTGCCAATGGAACAAGAACAAACTAAAGTAATATGTTAATACAAGCAACTTTTTCCTCCTTCCATTGACAGATTTTTTTTACTTGTTACAT
The DNA here is from genome assembly GCF_033239565.1 of Halichoeres trimaculatus. Lineage (NCBI taxonomy): Eukaryota > Metazoa > Chordata > Actinopteri > Labriformes > Labridae > Halichoeres > Halichoeres trimaculatus. Next base: position 34,623,154 of record NW_027437186.1, on the reverse strand, counting down.
GCAATTCAGACCTCATTTTTGTCTTTCAATATCTTGAAATGAGACATTTTTCTGGACTGGTCAGGTGAATGTGGCTCATATTAAGTCTAAAAAGACATTTTCTACTGAAATTAAGACGAAAACACTTGATAAGATTTCTGTTATTTTTCCACTGTAATGAGGAAACACTTCATTAACTTTCACTGCTATGCAGATGATACTCAACTTTACTTGTCAGTGTAGCCAGAGTAAACCAACCACTAACCTAAACTTGAGGTGTGCCTCAAGGTCGTAACGATGAGCAGAAACTTCCTACTGCTGAACTCAGAAAACACTGAAGTCATTGTTCTCGGCGCCTGCTGCCTTGGACATCAGCCTAGCTTTCAACTCTCATATCCAACAGGTCTCAATGACAGCATTCTTTCATCTCCGTAATATCAGGAAAATTTGACACATCTTGTCTCAGAGTGATGCTGAGAAACTAGCCTATGCTTTCATTTCTGCCAGGCTGAACTATTGCAATTCTCCTTTATCCGGCTAATAGAGCTATGAGGACTCTTCACTCTCTGTCCCCTCTCTCTACATTTATCTTTCTCTAACCCCAACTCAGTCTCCTCAGATGTCTGTCTAAAATAAGTCTGGTTCTGTCTGAGGTTTCTGCCTCTTTAACTTGCGAACTTGCTAAATGCGGCAAAGTCTCGGACTCATGGTGGGTTGAAATGAGATAAGACCCCTTATCGTGTCTTAATGATGGGTTTCTACCATAGACTGTAAAAAAATGGACGTCATCTTGCTCTGCTCGAAGTGAGGTTGCCACAAAAACTGCTCCCCCTGGTGGCTGGCTGCAGTATAGGTCAAAAAATCTATCTTCCCAGTCATTCCAGATGAACTGTGGTTGAAAAAATTAATACAACTGGTAGAAATTTTGCTCACGTCCGATTGTTGTGGTGATTTGAAGATATTATTTGGCTGCCTTGTGTTCAAGTCTTTTTTATTCTGAGGAGTTTTTATTCTTTTATTAGTTATTAGAGGTTAAAAACAAGGTTTTACGCCATGTTTAACGATGATTGACAGCTGACACTCTTGTGTATTTTTTGGGGGACTCTGTCTCTACAACGTTGGCAACTGTGACAAGGGTATTTTGGCTTCAAAACTGTGGTTTCTCCAAATAAAATTTCATTTTGATGGGTCTAGACTCGTTAATGTTTTTGGAAAGTGTCTTAAGTCTAAGTTTCGCTGTTATATCCAAGACATTTTGCCTAGTTACAGACATATAAGCGACAATTACCAGACAATTTAAAGTCAGAGAATTTAAAAAATGTGTCTTCTTTGGTTGAAGAGATCAACAGAAAAAAAAATATTTAATTCAGTCTGCGGTGAAATGAGTCACAGGTTTTGTGCTTTAACCAGCAGGATTTAAAACCTGCGTTTATCCCTGAGTTTCTGCCCAGGGGTTTATTAACTCACATTTAATCCACGCTGTTATAATCAGACTTTGGCATTGAGTGAGGTCTCTGTGTAATCAGGCTCAATACTAAACAGTGATTTCCAGCCCCACTTTAACACAACAGGCAGTCGCTGTGGGATCAATGTGCAGCATCATCATTATTAAAAACGAGCAGCCAGCAGCAGTCACTTGATCACAGAGGAGTGTGGCCGTGTCGCAATCAATCCTGATTGGACGAGCAGCGGCGGCGAGAGGGATGTCGGCACTCGTGCTATTTAAAAGGGTCAAGTGCCATCGATCGTGGTCCTCTGCCGAGACACGGACCTGTCATCGATAAGATGGATTAAGCTCTCAGTGCCAGCGCGTGTTTCTGCGCTGCCCATCATATCCTCACGTCCTGTCTGCAGCGGCCACTCTATGACTCACTTTCCCAGGAGTTTTTCCTGGGTCCACTGCCTCTGTGGCAGACGCCGCTGACTGAGGGGAGTCGGTGAGTGGAGCCTGAGTCGGTGGGAGGATAAAAGCACTCACACTTTCATACACGCAGAGAGAGGGAAGTTAGCTGCTGTTTGGTCATGACAGAAAGTTTACGGTCCTTTAGAAAGAAAAACTCAGGAAACTCATCCCCTCTGACTGTCACAGAGTAAATCTGCATCATTTCTGCTCCTTTAGGCTATTTGTTTTGATTTAACAGCTCATGACTTTTCTGGTCACTTTTTAGCTGAAGATTGATTCAGTTTCAGAGAAAATAAGTTTTTACTCTACGAAAGAACAACATTTGCCTCTGTAAGCTTCGTTCTCTCATGCATTCAAAGTGTTTCTTATGAAATTTGATCTTTTATTTCATTTCATTATGACAATAGATCAAATTGTGATGCATTATATCAGATCATTCTTCAGCTTTTTCTTCTCTAAAGGTTCTTCAAGACTCTTCTTTTTTGCCGAGCACAGATCTTTGTAGAAAAGTTAGCGGTGGTGGATATTTCAAACATACTCGATCTATCGCAGGTTTTGCACGTTAGATATATGAAATGACCATTAAGTACAAATTGCCAGGTAAATGCTTTAAGATGTCCGTGTGTAATTCTCTTTTATGTTTCAATTCCGTCTTCTGCTGGTGCATCCACTGCCCAAACAGAAAACTCCTGCTCTTGTGTTTTTCTGTATTAGGAGAGGAGGGGTTTGGGATATGAAGGCAAATTTTAAAAATCCAGCTCCGGAGTCTACTTGAATCATTACATTGTCATTTTATACATCAAAGGATTTAATTTGAAATGTTTATGGTAATTTAGAGAAGAAATCTGCATATTGAGATCTATATTGTGTATTACAGTTAGAAGAAAGAAAGAAGAGATCTGTGACCCTGTTGTACCAACCAGGTGTTTTTTTTAAGGGTTTTTACCAGTGTTCTCTCAACGCTCGTCATTTTTAAGAAAGGTAAATTTACTGGGGATTGATAAAGCCTCTGGATCAGTCCGGAACAACTGAGAAGATGCTCCGGTGGAGGCTTGTACTTCAAGATGGCTGACTGGCTCATTTCTCTGTCAATCAAAAAGGGATTCGGCCTCAGACAGATCATCCAATCATCATGCAGAAGCCCAGCGTCAAGGCCAGCCCACTGCCTCCCAGACCCCCAGAGACGCTGAGCGTCCGATGGGCGGGACAAAGCCCAGCGTTTATCCAATGACCGTCCAGTTTCCACAGTGGAACAACCCACTCTATGTTTCCCCGCTGAAGTCAGAAGACGCTCAGCGTCCGACTGTGTTAAAGCACTGAGACGCTGCGGGGATGAATGAGAAGGAGGTGGAGCCAGTTACCTGTGATAGGAGCTGATTCTGAACAAAAGATGAAGGAATTCTAGCTCAGATTTTGTCAATGAAATGTTCACACAGCAGAACACATCACTTTTTTGGGGACATTTTAGGAGAAGCTGAGCTTCCCTTGCAGTCTTTGAGCAATCACCACTGTTTCATAGGTACTGACCAAATTAGGTCTAAAGTGGTCTTTTAGTGACTTTTGGGACAGCCAAGTGACTTCAGTGACTTACCTTACTGAGGAGTTGGAACTAGCAATGTTTCACTCAGCTTTAGTGATGTGTAAAATGGGAAACCTCATTCTTTCAGGTTTTTCATGACTATATATGACAGAATTGACTGAAAATAATCTGTCAGTAGTGGATTATTAAGGTATATGGTAAAAATAAAGGTGTTAAAAACAACAATGTACACCAAACCGAACCATAACCACAAAACCATGATAGGAACCGAACCATGGATTTTGTAAACTGTTCCATCCCTATACAATATATCTTGAAACTTTGAGATATTAGCTTAAGACTGTATCGTGCAGCCTTTTGAAAAGTCACTTTAGAATGTGTTGCTAAAGGCAGGTACACACTACAGGATAATGGGGCTGGTTTTTGTCCCAATCTCCTCCTTACGATCAAAGCCAGCAAAGGCACGATTGTCTAATGTTTGCAAATGACATCGTGTGATTTTCCTGTGGTGTGGTGTGTTAAGAGTGATTTTGTGCGGTCGGAGCTGCTCTGAAGGTCTCCGATTGAGAGATCATAGATAATGAATATGCTTAATATTCGTGACTGGAAAGAAATCTATCTGCAATACATGTGATGACTTTACTCACATCCAACTTGCATTGTGATTCACACAGCCCATATTCCTGCCATCTCAGACTTTTTCTTTCATCATTTTTCTTTTGTTGCAAGTTTATCCTTTTTAAAAAAAATTTTAGAAGCTGAAAACAACCGTCATTTCTTTCCCCCTTCCTCCATCATGTTTGTTAATACTAAAGTCACGTTATACTACATAAGATTTGGAGTATTGATCTCGTGCGATCTGTATTTGTTATCATCAAGTGTTTGCTTTCTGAATCTGTGAAGGTTTAAAGAGTCCTGTAATGTGTGCCAGCCTTTAGTGTTGGAGTTGGTTGTCTCCTAATCTACGTACCAAAGAGTCCCCGAGGCAGATCATTTGACCCAAAAACCGTCCCCTGTGCTGCTGTCAGGATTTTATAAGAAACTGGAACAAATGTCTTCAATTGGAGCTGGTTTCCAGATATGTCGTCTTTGTGTGTGAAATCCCAGAGTTTAGATGTTCAGGAAGGTCAGGTGAAAATGTGCTGAGTCTAAAACTTCAAGAGTGCACAGCAATCCCAATCTCCTTCATAAAGATCTGCCTGTGCTGATGTGTGACTTTAAGAATTCAATCTTCCATCCTGAAGAGCCGACATCAAACCTTCCACTCAAACCAAACGATCCCCATCTCTGTGTTTGTGGACTTCCATTTTTAACTCGATGTTTACAGGCCAAATTGGCTTTTTCCCACCTGTGCCGCCTGCATGAAGCGCCACTACTCCGAAACGAGCCGTGCTGTGGAGGGAGAAAGGGTTTCTGTAGACAAAACATGGTGCAGCTGGATATGGATGTGTGAATTCAGCAGACAGCTGCTCTCCCTCTCATGAAGCTCTGGCATATTTCCAGCCTCACAATTTTAAAACTGTAAACTCTCAGGTTCTCACAGTTCTGCATGCCTTCCCTTCCATCTCGCACTGATGGAAACAAAATATGAAAAGATTAAAAACATGAATCTCTCAGGACTTTATCTGATGTATTTATGAAATCCCAGGAGGAGCATCCACCCCAGTTAGAGTTTTCTGCATCGTTAAATAAATGCATTTAAAAGATGAATCCTGATTTCTTTACATGTAGAGTAGAGGTGGCAGGCAACACAAGCTTTATCTTCACTTATAAATTCCTCCAATTAGTGCAGCAGCTTTTTCTTTTTGTTACTCTCACAGAAAACCTCTCAGGATACACATTTCATGCATTTATCCCAAGCATACTTATTTTTTTTAATGCATGTGAAGGTTTTTCTGCAAGGGCACAATTTAATGCAGATGAAAGTTGAATAAATGCACAGTAGCACTGTTGTGTTGGCACATTTGCATGATCCAAACAGACTATATGAGATAATTGCTTGTTTTTGCACTTTTTGTAAGAGGCTTTGTCCTTATTTCTACCCTGAAGAGTGAATTTCCTAGAGACCCAATTTACCCGTGATCACAAAGCCTTGGTCTTTCTCTTCTACCCTTCTTTCAGCCTCGATGCTGTTCCCTCCTCCACCAGCAGATGTCAGTAGTGATCCTCAAAAACCTGGGTGTTCCTCCAAGCCTCACGTTGTTGTCATCAAACTGTTTCCTTGCACATTTAACATGCTATATGACTGTTCGGTCACATGACGCGGGCTCAACAAACGGGTTGTTCCTCCTTGAGAGCTGTCAGGTGTGTAAATGACTAATTTAAACGAGGCGGTCGTCTTTACATCTGCGTTTGTGTCTGTGTGTGAGTGCAGCTGATGTAGTTATTAATGGAGAAAAGGTGCAGAACAAAGTGGCTGCAGGTACATGTGGCGCTCCAGCTGTGCACCAGATAAAGACGCAGATGTGGTGAATGAATCTGGGGATGGAGGAGTGGTGCACGGAGGAAAGAAAGAGCGGTGGAGAAAAGGAGAAGGAGGGAGGAGAGGCAGGCTCTGACAGGGGCAGATTGACAAGCAGGTGAGCAGACAAATAGACTGACAATCAGGTGGAGCGGGGCGCACAAACAAACAGGAGTGCCTGTACTGTATGGATAATGACACGGTTTTAGAGATGAAAGCAGAAACAATGCAAATAGCCCTCACTTGCAGCAGTTACCATGGCGACCAACCACCTGAACTTGGAGGTAAGTCCCAGGAGGTCTGCAGGACGAGGGGGAGAGGAGAGGAGGGGAGGGGGAGGCGGGACAGGAGAGGAGACTGTGTCCTGATTTTGCAGTTTGCCAAGTCCTCCATGCATCCCCTCTCAAAGGTGGATCCACCGGGAAGCTGCGAGTACGAGATCCAGCAGAGAGTCTAGAAACCACTCAGAGAGGAATCAGCTCCAGACCTGTTCAGGGGTTTAATTGCTTCACTTTTCCCCTCTGAAACGCTCATTTATTAAAACCCTCACCCCTCCTCCGCTCCCACTCCACCTCCCCATGTGCAGCACGTGTAATGGATTCTCTTTGATATGTCTGAACTTGAAATGCCCTGACCCAGAAAGTGATCAGGTATCCACTCTGAACCTCGGGCTGCCTGCATCTGACGGCTGTTTAACGTGGCGGGTGGCGGCAGAATCCAGCAGAGTTTCTCACTTCCAGGGAATTGGTTTACAACAAGCGATTTTTTAAAAATGCAAAGCTTACACAGTCGGAGTTGCACCAGGAGAGCAGCCTTCATCAGGAAGTGTACAGAGGCAGAAAAGACTTTGTTTGGTTTGATGGCCGCAGAGGAAGTCTATTCTGAGACAAAGCAAACTCGCACATTTTCTGTTCTCAGGCAAAACTGTGGACTCATGCTGTGATTTTCATCGAAAATCTATTCTTTAGACCCTCTAGACAACATTAACTAGTGAGCACTATTATCTTTTATTCCAGCAAATTCTCATGGTTGGAAGTGCTTCTGAGCTGAATATTAGCACGGCTGTGAAGCGGGAAATAATCCCAACTGTGCTGATATCCAGAGCAACAGCATGCATGCATGGAAGTAATAAGTCAACGTGTCATCTAATGTCATTTTTTTCTGATAAGAGAAATATTTTAGAGAATTTCTCAGAAACTGTTGCCAAGCTCCTCAAACATTTGCCTGAATTCTTCATAGACTCTGCAGCAAAATGCTTCAACTCTTACTTTGATGTGAAGAGCAGCTGAGGCTCACTTCAGTTTGAATATCAGGGGTTTGATTTTAAGTCCAGCTGTCCACATGCCAGAGTGTCCTTGAGCAAGACGCTGAACCCCAAACTGGCTCTCTGACCCGAGAACATCAGCGCATCATGAAGTTATTTAACACTGAAAAGCTCTTTGCATAGCAGCCTCTTCCATCAGTGTACGAGCATCGCCTCCTCTGGGCCTCTCTACATGTGTGTCAGTATCTGTGTTTGCCTTGAACCCCCTCCTCTGCCTGTGTGTTGATGTTTTGGTTATTTCAGGACGTTTCTTGGTGGAAAGTATGTGTGGTTACCTCCCGGTGTGCAACTGACTTTGTGTGTTGATGATTGTGAGTGGAAGAAGCTAATCAGAGCAGCTACGATAGTGGACGTAGCAGAGGGGGAAGAAAAACAAACAAAATAGATAAAGCTTTTTCCTAAACGAGGGTGAAGCTTGGCTTGACTTTCACTTGCTTTCAGGCACTTAGAGATTTGAAATGATACGATATCGATGCCCAGTGCCTGACAATGGTATCAGTTTTTGGTAGTTTTGTGTGTACTGTTCCAGCAACCACCTGGAGCATTGCGTTTCTACATGGGATAGACTTGAGAGCCGGGTATTTGACACTCACCTGGTCAGCAGAAAGCTAACTAATGTCCCTCTTTGTCCTGTGCTACTATCCAAATACCTGAAAGTGAGTGAAAGTCGAGCCAAGCTTCACCCTCCATTAGGAAAAACTTTATCTGTTTAGCGTTTTGTTTCGCTTAGTTGTATTTGTTCTACTACATGCTACGCCCACTATGGTAACACCACTCTAATTAGCTTCTTTGGCTAGCTAATCCACACAAAGTCACTTACTCTCCACCAAGAAACGTCTCAATGTAACCAAAACATCAACATCTAGGCAGAGGACAGGGTACAAGGCAGACACAGACACTGACACACATGTACAGTGTCCCATAGGGTAGCATAGAATTCTTTCACTAACTCATTTTTCAAGTTATTAAATCTCATTTTCACACGTCACTTTCTGCTGCATCACTTAACTTGTGCACAAATGTAAAAAATCTTCAGAGTCCTGATGTCAGGTTTCACTTTGGTTGTGTTTTTCTTCCTCCATGCTACGTCCACTATTGTAGCCACTCAGGATAGCCTATTCCACTGGCTGTTATTAACATGCAAAGTCACTTGCACACTGTGTGCACTGTGATTGGTTGATGTAACCACGCTTTTTCTCCACCCAGAAACATCCTGATACAACAGAAACATCAACATCCAGGCAGAGGAGGGGGTTCGAGGCAGACACAGACACTGACACACATGTACAGAAGCCTATAGGAATATTAACATGCTCCCAATTCTTTTACAACTTATTTCTCAAGTTATCAAATCTCATTTTTGTACGTCATTTTTTTTTTCATGTGTCATTTTCTGTGGCATCCATTAACTTGTGCACAGATGTACAAAGTCTTAAGAATCATGATGTCATGTTTCACTTTGGTTGTGTTTTTTCTTCCTTTGTCCTACGTCCACTATCATAGCCGTCCTGATTAGCTTTTTCCACCAGGGATCATCAACACAAGAAGTCACTTGCACACTGGGCACTCTGTGATTGGCTGAGGTAACTATGCTTACTTTCCACCCAGAAACATCCTGATACAACAGAAACATCAACATCCAGGCAGAGGAGGGGGTTCAAGGCAGACACAGACACTGATAAATAACTTTTTTCTCAATTCTATTTGCCTAATTTAATGTAATATGAGTATTTTTTTGCCACATTGTCAACAGGAAAAGGTAAAATGTTAGCGTTTATGAACGTGGTGGACTTTTTTTAATGGATTGATATGAAATGATGTTCGATCTGGTTTCACTGTGTTGTTTTAACAATCAGAGTCAAAGAAGGCAAGATACTAGCAATCCTAGAATCACTGTATCATGAAAGTGTTACCATAGAAGATGTTGTTTCATATTGTCTCACCCTATGATCCCACCTCTATTTGTGATTTCTTAAAGATGAGCAAGCCCTCGTAAAGTGCATCCTCTCCAATCAAACAACACGATGAAACTACTCTTGCATAAAAGTGGATATAACAAAGTTTAAAAATTAAACCAGAAATAGAAGGTTGTTGATAAAGACACAGGGTTTCCTCCTCTCTCCGTACTGTAAACACACTGCTCCACATCTTCTCTCAGGCTGTGGATATCATGCAAAATAGGAATTTGTATTTTCAGACATGGCAATTAATTTTCCAGGCTGCACCTTTCGTTATGAAGCTAAATTTTAATTACTCATTTCAGGGCAGTTATGGTGGGAGCCCCAGCACACTAAAGATAATTTGCCTTTTTGTTAATCTAGAGGAGGGGGTTTATGGCAGCCATAGTGGCAAGTGCAGGCGATTTTTGTGACAATCAGACCATAATTATGTGCAGGGATGCAGCCAAGCACAACATTGCCCGATGTCATTAACTTGCAGCCCACCTCAGACTGAAAGAGGCTGGGGGTTGTCATTATTTTCTATTATTCGGAGAGGAACACAAATCCAAATGAGCACAGATAAAAAATAAAAAAAAAACGTTAACTAAGCTTGATGCCACAGGCTTAGCCAGCTGTTTGACATTCAGCTGTTAAACCTTGCTGTAGTGAAAAGAGTGGGGTCACAGGGATGATATTGCTTGAAGAACGACGTGAAATTTCATTAGGTCTGCTAATACCTCCCTGACATTAGTGATAAATCCTCAGCTGCTTGCTAATGGGCGCTAAAGAAGCGGATATCTGTGGCCTGGGGTAGCTGTAGCATGTCCGATGGCAGGTAGTTGAGGGATTTGGCGTGAATTCAGAGCTGCGTTCAACAGAAACATGTTGCTGCAAACAGTGTGTGACTGTCGCTGCTCTGCCTTATCTGGAAACAGAGGGAACGCTTTCATTCAGGCTCCACACACACACACACACACACATACACTTACACACTGCTGTTTTATTATTCCTATGCATGCCATACTAAAGGGGTAGCACAACCAAAACACCCCTGATATAGTGTTGATATCACAACACAACCTCAGCGCTGTTTAACTGGAATCATAAATATTTTATGTCCGATACTTTAGGATAACACATACATTGTTATCCTCCCTTCTTCACTTTTTTCTGAACTACAAACATGCTCAAAGAAGAGCTTTATGATAAAGTTTTAAGTCTATTTATCTCACTTTAACTGTTTATGCTGCAGCAGAATGAGTTTGTTTGTCACTGGGAGGTGTTTTGATCGATGCTGCTTGTCAGAAAAAAAGAAATTATGGGACTTCTGAACAAGTTGCATGTAACATTTTTAAGTCTTTATTTCACCAAAATGGTCAAAATGGACTTATCCAGTGTTTACAAAGAACTAAGCCAAATTATGAAGAGCTCCCCCTACTGATTGTCTGCAGATATCACTGCTTTATTTCATGTTTGGAGATGCAACATGGGTCAAATTAAAAAGAAAGGCAATCTCAAATGCATTTTTCAAGACATGTTTCATGGGTGTTTTATTTCATATGTAGGATAGGTATCAACAAGGGGTGTGCCAGCTAAGACGTCTCACAATTCCAGTTGATTACTTTGTGTCTGCTACACACTCTTAAACAATGTTTAGCTATTTCTCAGTAAACATAAGTCAAAGTAAACAAATTTAACTCCAAAAATTGATCTTTTATTTATGTCAAGTGATCCACCAGAAACCATTGTATGAACAGGAAAATCTGTAGCCATGGTTTAAAGAGACAGTACAACAAAAAGATGCCCTTACCTTTACCTTCCTTAAGTGCAAACATTCACTGTGTCAAAAGCAGTACATTAAAAAAAAAAAAAAATCTCTATAACGGTGTAAAAATATCAACTTTGGTCGAATAAACTCCACAATTTTCAGAATACATAGAAATAAAGTGCCTTTAAAAATAAATAAGTCTTCTTTTAACCAAAATCCTTAATTTTGGTTTTATATGCCTCACATATGCAGTTGGTTTTGTCAATGCCCTTTCCATTTTCATCCGCATAAAAACTGAAATGTTTCCAAACTCTGGCTTTTAATCCAGATGAGTGAATTTCGCGCTCCGTAACTGTGGCTAAAGACCTAGCGGCCACGTTCATCTGTCCGTTTCTTAAGGTCGCCTGGGGTGGTAGGTATAACAATTACTTTCATTCTGCAAGCAGTGGATGTGTTCCTGGCCTTTAGTTATTATAAAAAACAGTCTTTTTTGAAAATCCACAAGTTGTAATTGAATCCTTACAAAACTAACATTAAGCCTTTAACTGATGTAAAACTGCCGTGTTAATTATTTTGATCCGCCTCTTGTATTATCTCTACTAATAACACCCCCCCACCCCACAAAACATTTCTGTCAGCCCTGTGATTGGCTGGCGACCAGTCCACGGTGTACCCTGCCTCTCACCCAATTAAATTATCTTTATTTTGTAGTGTAATGGGTAAGGGTGGGAGAAAAAAAAATCAATGTATCATAGTATTGTGATTCAACAATTCTAAATTAATTAGATTTCTTTGTTAAAAGATCAATTTTTCTTTTCAAACTTAAATCCTTCATTTTAGCCTTTGTTTATAAGCTGGAGATGTGTATATTTTGGGAAAATATGGCTCCTAATATGGTCTGTAGACAAAATTATCATAATTTACCTTTTTTTTCACATGGCCAGGTGTTAAAAAAAAAAAAAAAACTCACTAAAAATCGCAAAAATTGGGAATAACGAAATTTAAATTGAATTGGGAGAAAATCATATTGTCCCAGCCCTGGTGATGGGTGAGTCAGTGGATGATCTTTGATATCAACAGGACAAAAAAAGTAATCAGTCTTAAATATGTTGTTAAAGGCGCGTCGAGTACTGTCCATTTGTCAAAGGACAAGTTGTCTTCTTGGGGCTAAAGACTCCGTCTCCCATGAGCACTTTCACCCTCTAGAACAGGGGTGGGCAATTAATTTTTACCAGGGGCCACATGAGGAACCTGAATTGTGTCAGAGGGCCACCAACTTTCTTCCATCGTAAAATGCTCTGAAATTAATATTTTGAATAGTCGGAACTGATTATCAGAAGAATAAAGCACTCTGTAAATGTTTATATTAGGTTATGTAAAAATGTGGTGTATAGGTCAAGTAGGAATAAAAACAGTTATTGAATCCTAAAATGAAAGAGAAAATGTCTTAAGTTTTCGTCGTTGTCAATATCTGTCATACATGAACTCACTTTTACCGATCGAGAGTGCTGGCAGACTGCCAACACTCCTGAATATGGAGGGAAGCTCCCATTTTTTAAACCCTTTCTCCAGCTGTTCTCCTGGCTTGTGATTTCTCCTGATAGTCCCCAAAATTTAAGTATGCTTCTGTGAGCTCTAATACTTTACTAAGTCAAATCAAGTCCCGTGCTTGGGCGTTATATCGAAAACTCAGAAACCATCCACCCCCCTCTCTTAGTTGGTTTGATCCAGAGACGCTGCAGTAGACCTCAGAGACAGAGACAGATAACGGTGCAGCACTTGTTGATGAAGAGTTTATCAGAGCCTTAGCTGTTTTCTTTCTTTTTTGGAGAACCTTGACATGGCATGTCGTGAGTTAGACTAACGTAGCTCTGCTCTAACGCAGCATCCTCTCCAATCAGGAAAGAGCAGCGTGAATTTTATAGTGAGAAGGCTGACTCTAAAATAGTGAAACGCGCATCGTTGTACTGAAGAGAGTGCCGTCGCGTACATGGGCTGCGCGTGTACGTGACAGCACTCTCTTCAGAACAGCAGAGTTCAGGTGGAGGAGACTGACTGAGCCAGTGAAAGAGAGGGAGAATTCAATCCACAATGTCTTGTTCAGTGCTTGTGATACATGGAGTATTAAGACATATGCACCCGCACGAGTTTTATGTTTATGTTTATGATTGGCCTCACGCGGGCCGGACAGGGACGTACAAAGGGCCGGATGTGGCCCGCGGGCCGTAGTTTGCCCAGGTCTGCTCTAGAATAAGGATGTGACTCTTTCCAAGGTGTGTGTTTGTTTTTGAAGTAAACAAATGCAGTAAATGGGTGGTTAAATGTTATACTTTTGTTTTTATGTTTTCCCCAACTTGACTGATGTAAAGCAAAAAACAAAATCTGTTTTTGGTTTATGTCTCCACTTTACTGCAGATCATTGACTTCTCCCTCTTTACATTTATCTCTTTCTCTCCACGTTGATATAAAAAGAAACTTACAGAAAGGCCTTTTGGCAGTTGTTTTGCTGCTCTTTGTGATCTTAAAAACTTCCTCCATGTTTGCACAGACACTTTGCTGTGATGATAATTAGCGGTTGTCAGAACACCTGCAGCCGGCTGATAAATACAGTTAAAGTCCCTCTGCTGTTATTCTCCATATCATCTCTAATTAAATGCATCTTGTCCAGTTAAATTACTTAGTGAGAACTTAGTGGTGCATTGTGAGCTGCTCTGTTTTTCCTTCCCGACAAACTGTGAAACCCTGACAGAGCCAGACAACGCCTTGCTTTGGGCGGTGAAGTGACTCCATTCATTTTGGCTGCTGTTTTTTCAGCTCCAGGATTCAGGAGGGGCCGTGTTGTACAGTATTCATGACAGACGGACATTTTGGAATTATAAATGAATATTTCATGGCCTGATGGACTGGGATCCAGCCTGAGCTGCTGTTGGCAGTGCATAGCATTCATACTGATGCCTCGATATCTCCTTCCCTTGAAATGTCAATGTGAAGTGATCTGAGATTTCATCAATGTTTCCTGAAAGGGAAAACGAAGAAATCGAAGCGCAGAGAGGCAGAGTGATTGTCTTACCAATAAGTGCTGATACATATTTTGATGAAGTATGCTTCCAAGGGCAGCTGCGGTACTTCTGCAGATGAGAGGGGTGTGTCTGAGACCTGGTGGGCTTTTCCGTCCTCTGCGCTGGTCATCTTTGAAACAGAAGGGGAGTGTCTCTGAGACAGGCGCCCTGCAGGGCCGCTGCTGCAGAAACACCTGTCTGCAGAGGTGGGGTGGGGTGTCTGATATCACTGACATGTTTCATAACAAGTGTCTGAGGCCGTCTATTACCTGGCCCTCGGGGCTCACCTCGCCTTGTCATCCCTGAAGCATCATTTCTTCTCTTTCCTGCGTTTCCGCCGCTCCTCTAACCGGGGCGGCACAGGAGAGAAAACCACCAGACGGCAGACTGCAGCTGAACGAAGGAGAAGAAACGGAGAGGGATTGGAATTATTGGCTTAATTAGACCCACTGGGAGTCCGGCTTAAACGATTTGCCAGAGTGAATATTACTAATGCACAGGTGTGAGGAGGGCAATGAAGCATGCGTACCTGAAAAGCAGTTTTATATCTGCTGTTCAGGTTCACAGAGCTTCAGCCTTTTAATGTAAGGAGGACACGAGGGACCATTGTTATTCTTTTGTACTATTAATGGAGCTTCAGTTCCTCAGTAAGAAAGTAAATGGAGCGTTTGAAAGCTGACCCTTGGTGGACTTTAAAGCGAACAGCAATTTAAACATAACCTTAAAAGAAATACAAAGAATTTCAGTTATCGAAACAATGATAATTGTGAAAGAGGGAATTGAATGAACATTTTGCAGCATAACGGAAATCTTATTGAGTGTTTTTGTCTTATTCTAAGTAAAAATTGCCTTATTTTACTTGAAATGAGCCACATTCAACTGATCAGTCTAGAAAAATGTCTCGTTTTGAGTTATTTAAAGACAAAATGAGGTCTTAATTGCTTGTAACAAGTGAAAAAAAAATCTGAAAAAAAAAAAAAGCTTTAAACTAGAATAATGTCTTAATAAAAGTAACTTTTTTCTTGATCCATTGGCAGATTCTGACTAGGGCTGCAACTAGCAATTATTTTAGTAATCGATTTTCTGATGATTATATTCACGATTAATCGATTAATTGATTAATTGATTAATCGATTAATCGGAAAAAAAGGATGAGAATGAATAATAGTTACATTTGCAAAACCAAACATGGGACGTTATTTTAGTTGATGACTATTGTTTTTTTAATTATATACACAGAGAAACAACAGATTTGAACGTAATTAAACTGAACAGATGCTACATTTATAAAGTATAACAAATGACATGAATGTATTGTCACTCAAAGAATCAACAGTATGGCCAAAATAACAAGTGACAACCTCCAGTCTAAGCATTTGAGACAATGTGGAAGTGCTAAAATCTGCTGTTTTTCCAGTGTCCACTTGAGGCTGACTCCAGAAGTACAGGAAGTCACATAAACACCAAGACAAAAAAAAGCACTTTTCAGAGCAGAAATGAACCTATTTACCGTCTGGTTCAAAAAACATCTCCTGTCTGAGTCGCTACTTTTACTATCAGCACACTCTGTACAAGGCTAAATTTTTTCTAACTCAGCCGTTCAGAGGATATTAAGAAGGAATTAAGAGGCACAGCTTAGGGTCACATGACTGAGGGGCGCCGTATGAGTTAGCATTGAACACTAAATTCAACCTGTACCTTTCAAAATGTACGTTTTTTTTCTGTGGGCAGCTGTCACAAACAGTACTACACAATAGAGGCAACTTCCGTCAAGTTTCGACCGTTACAGCGCAACTGGTGTTTCGGCGTTAATAGGGACCATGCTAACTGGTGATTTTCAGCCGACGGCAGCCGTGATTAATCTGTTGTTTTTTCATTAAACTAAGAACCTAGTGGGCCAAAAAAGGAAATGAATAAAATTGTGTCCTCAATCATTTCACCTGCAGGTCAAACAGTTCACCCCCTCTGCCCTACCACTATCTGTAGCAGCTAACGCTAATGCTAATGCTAAACTCTGGGCTTTTTTGGACGAAGAGCTCTGACATTATTCACGTGTTTACTTGTTTCCCTCACCTGCCGGCTCAGCTTCTCCTCCTATACGCTGATCTGTTTACATGTGACGCATACAGCCCTAATCTACACTGCAGTCCAGTGGGTGGCGGTAATGCACCTTCAGATAGTTGCCAAGTTGCTAAATAATCACACAAAAAGGAAGAATACAAATAAAGTGAAGACAAACTAAAACAGTAATGACGCAGCACAGTGTATTGATTTTAGAAAAACATTTAACGCTTTTACTAACCCTAATTCAGATCTTGTTTTGTCTTTAAATAACTTGAAATAAGACATTTTTCTGGACTGGTCAGGTGGATGTGGCTCATATTTAGTCAAAAACTACATTTTCTACTGAAAATAAGACAAAAACACTTGATAAGATTTCAGTTTTATTGCAGTGTATCATTCATTTTTATCACACATTTCAGTGTTTCCCACAGGATTTTAGGAGACTGTGGTGGCAGAGTCGCTGACCCTCGGTGGTTTTGATGCGTGTGTACGTTTTTAAGTGCGATGTATCGGCCTTACAGTAAGTGCAGTTTGGGACCATGGACATGAACGTACGCTGATAAATAAGAACTTACAAAGGCATATCAGAAATATTTTAAATTTGATTCAGAAACAAGACCAAAAACTCACTCTCTCACAAAATTTTGAAAAATTTACTGAACAGCATTTCAACAACAGGTTATTTACACTATTTCCATGATCTGTGATCCGTTATCAGGCTACTGAGACTGTAGCCTACCGTTATTCTCTCACCTGAGTTAACGAGGTGTGTGTTTGAAGCTGATGAGAAAAAAGAGAGCAAGAGGATGTTAGTAGGTGAAAGGGAGGCAAAGTGGAAACCCTTTATATTGTTTTAACATCTTAAAAAAATACTTTTTGGGATAAGGGGTCAGATTACGATTCTTCTTCTCTCTGCTCCCTTATCTGGATTTAGGAGTGATGTGTTTTCATTCTGTTTTTTTTTTTCTACAGTGACTGCTGAAAATTGTCTAAATAAATAAAGATTCCTAAATTTGCTGCAGCCCACTTCATCACAAAATGTAGCCTAAATCAATGTAAGATAATTTTCTGACTGATATTTCCTGATATTGCTGTTTATCTGGCTTTGAGAGAAATTCAGCTTCTTCCATGCTCTCTCCGTATGTTGTGTTCACCATCTTACGCTGATGTCGCTATAAAATCCCACAGCGCACATGGCTACTTAATATGCACGTACTGATTTGCATTGACCATATATGGTTATGTTCGGGCGCGCTGAAGGCGGGAAACGAGGTGTGTCACCACATTTACGCTTTTCTCGGCGCGGTGTGGTTTATCAGGGGGAATAGCGTGCAGCCGTGTGTACGCAGAGTTTGATAGATCTGAAAAGAGTGTATATGTTTTGGGCGTATGCACGTTTTGCCTTTTCGTCGTAAGTGAAACTTAAGAGGACTTTTACACGCTGTAAAAAATGAGGCCCCAGGAGAGGAGAATATGAAATAATAAGCAGCGTCAGCTCGTTGGTATTGTAACAGGTGATTGTACTGTGTGCCTGCTCTTACTCTGAATGTGCGGTGATAATGAAACAGTGTGGTCGCTCTCGTCACTGAAACTCTGGAACCGAGACGTGCGCGGTGCAGCCGCTCCTCTTCCAGTGAAGGGAGGCAGACAGCGCAGTGAGCTACTGTGGCCACGGCCGCAGTTAGCATGAGCGCTAATGCCCAAAAAAGAAGTTGCACGTACCTTAGAGTCAGACGCCACGCTCCAGTTTCTCTGGAATCTGGTTCGTGTCAAACGTATCAAGTAAAGAGCGACGTGTATGAGTGTGACCAGTGCGCGCACTCTTGTTCTCGCTTCTTAACGTGCGGTAGGAAATTACAGCTGTGCAATGATCTGACCGAGTGACGGATCGTATTTTTTTCTCCATATGAGACTGTGGCGGGCCGCCACAGTCTCATTAATTAATGGGAAACACTGCATTTAAAACAGAACCTTTGATATAACCACTCTAAAATACTTACAAGCATGTTTGCTAAGCACAAAATTCTGTTTTATAGCAGTTTGTAAAATTAAAACCAGCACTTTCAAATATGACTGAACTGCTATACTCAGATCACTACCTTCCCCTCTTTTTGACAAGGTTACACATGTTTTCTTTCTGATTCAGAAATATTTGACATTGAAAGACACAACAAGCCAACGGTGCTTCAGATGGAGAGAATACTAGCAGCAAGACAAGCTCTGAATTTCCTTCAGCTTAAAAATATCAGAAAACTCAAGGTGCTTTAAAAAGTTCTGTATCTCCTCTCTGAATACCACAATCAAGCTCCTCGATCCTGCTGCAGAGCCGCGTTTCAGAAATAACCCTGGAAATCTGACCTTTTGATGAGGAGTGGACCTGGTGTGGACAAATCTAATTTTGTGTAAGCGAAGTCAGCGTGCAGAAATGTGTATAACATCGGCGGGGCAACAATAATTGAAGACATGATGTGAGAGTGCATGCAGCTCCGACCTTGGATTAAATCTATATGCAGCTGTTTGCAGTCTGTATTGGTTTATGTTGTTTTTTTCTCTTAAGTTTCAAGTATTAAACAACATTTTGTAATGTTGTTTTCTATAAAAGCCTTTTGGAGAGTTCAGCCAAACAACCTCAACTCCAAGAAATAATATGTTGAAGTGCTAGTTTGGATTCTAGACACCAAAACGAATGCTAGCTAAAACCAAGTGGACCACCTGTTAGGGGAGTTCATTTCAAGCTAAAATACCATACAATTGTCACTGGCATCTATTCAGTGTATTTCAAGTGACTGTGAATGATGTTTTTTTCTTTTTTTTGTCATTTGATGCTGTCACCATCCTTCTTCTCCTGTTGTGTGATGTGGTTAGCAAAACTGGAGGTGTATCACCACCAGGCAGCAGTGAAAACAATGAAAAACTGTCATGTTGTAAGACAATATTGATGAAAACAATTAAGTTTTTGATAAAGGCACAAATTTAATATATATATATAATGCTTTAAAAATCGTGTGTCATTGAATGAATTATAAGGATTTATCGCATAAACTGAAGGACGATTATCAGTAAAGTCAGTAATGTGAATGTGGATTCATCAAACGAAGGAAAGGGGTTCATGGGTCTCTTGGGATGAGTCCTGGTGGACTGAGGGAAAGACCACATCACTGGGGTTGGGCTTTTAACTCCTCAAGATACCAAGCCCAGGTGATCCGGACCAGCATCTCTGTTTAAAAAGTGAGACAAGGAGGGTTTAGGAAAAACTGTTTAGGATAGGGACGTCCCGATTCAATCACTTGATTGGAATCGGGCTGATCACCTCTTTTTTATCCTGAGTTCTTGTTTTTAATTAAAATGTGTATGATAGCACATCATCATTCATTTTGGAAAATAACTTTGTTTTTCATTTTAACAAGTACAACGAAATTGCAAACAAGAAATTGCAACCTTATTGTCACACAAGATAATTTTGTGGTGCACCACTGAGAAGCTTTATTTTCTATCGTGAGTGTTTCCCTTTTACGTGAGTCTGAATCATCAAGGAATATTCAAAGCCAAGTCTAAGTTGCAAGTTTTTCTTCCGTCCAGTCTTGAAATTGTGTTCAGTTCTTTCAAAGTTTGGATCAAAAACAACCTTCCCCAGCAGTCCAGTGCTGACGGCTCACCACCATTTTTAAAATTGAAGAACGTCTCTAGTGCATCCTACGTTATATCTGAGCATGCGCTGAAAGAACGCACCCTGACAACTTTCCATTTTAGTGGAAACATGATACCTCAATCGGTTTGGGGAAAGGAATATTCCACCCCTGTGAAACCGAGTAAATTTCCATTCGGATTGGCTCTTTTCTGTCAGTATGAGGTGTATTACAAAGGTTAAATTTTTTCCATTTGACAGATAAACTGAATGCAAGCGGAATATTTGGGTCCATGTATATGTGGCTAGAGACCGTCAGAGGCTTTGAGACTTGTTGGATCCTGTGTGGTCGGGTCGTGAAAGTCTGGGGCACATTTTTGTTAGGGGCGGGCGGAAAAATTGTTATATTGGGATTTTTTGTTTAACAATTTTAAATCATGAAACATTGTTCAAAAATCTTTTTTATTTTTTATTTTTTTTAAATCCTTCATGTAGTCTTTATTTATGAGCTGGGTTGGGAAAAAGTTGAGATGTCAGATCCCCTGAATAAATCCTAAAAACAGACTCACATGATGTGCATTTTTTGAGGAAAATATGGCTCCTGATATTGTCATCATCATTATTCAACTTTCTTACATGGTCTGGTGTTAAAAAGGCAAACTAAGAATTGCAAAAATCTGAAATATCTTTGAATCACAATTTAAATCTGATCGGCACCTCCAAAAATTGTATAAAAAATCAAATTGGGAGAAAAGCTTGTCGTCCTAGCCATAATTTTCATATTATTTCATGGCCCCCAAAACCCTTGGTTGTGCCCCTGTATGCATGTGCAGTCCTCACTGAGAAACTTTTTCAGCCATATATATATTACTGTTGAAGCCCACCTTAAAGAAAGACCAGTGACTCAGTTTGAGGTCTTGGACTCCAGGACTGAATTTAATGTATTTCTATTTACTGTGAAGTCTGATGAGAATCAATTACCTCATCTTCCTCTTCACTGTGACCAGGAAGTTAACTTAAATCTTGTGATGTGCTGAGTGTGATCCAGCAGAGAGTATCAAATATGTGTGATTATCCTCCGAGTAGGTACATAACGTTAAATGTACCAGCTGGCACAGAGAATGTTAAACACAGGTCAGAGCTGCAGAGATGACTCATTTCCCATAGTTCATAAATATAATCCAAAAAATCAACTTTTTTTCCTCTGCAGGTTGAGGGGAGGTTAGATTTCTTTGAGTTCTTCCTGTTCGGCTAAACCAGCATATAAGAAACAGGAAATGTGTCGGTTTAACCACCGAGCTTAGTCTTCATGCTGCATATAAAAAGGCAGAAACTTTCTGAGGCGTCTTCAGAGGAGCTGATTGCTTAAAGTCCTTAATGAGGAGGTTAGCTTTGTCTTGATTGCAGCGGTTGTGAATCACTTTCCACCACCGCGATGGATTAAACGGACACCAACTGCTGCCATTTAAATGCAGGTTATTTTCCAGCTCATTAAGCATATTGATAACAGTAAACACGTTGTGGAGCTTTAAGGAGGCATAGAATGGCATCCCGCTACGAGCCTTCAATAAAAGTTTTCTGGCTTGGCTTGTGTGCGTCGATGAAAATGATATTGTATGAAAAATAGCAGAATGGAGGAAAAGAAACTTTACGGAACAGAAGTTTGATCCTGACCTTGAATCTTCCTTAACACCTGTCAAATGAGCTCTGGTCTTATCAATAGATTTTAGATTTGATGCTGTTTATCACGCACCAAGAAAGAATAGTTCCACAAAATTTAGATTAAGGTTTATTTTTCCTGATGTCATCAGGTCATCCATTCTGAAAAAAAAAAAAATCAAATAAATAAATGAGTTTTTTTTTGAGTGATAATGATAAATATCTAAAAACAGCATTAAATGATTTAAGAATCCAACCTTGGACTAATAAAGTAGTAGACCTAGCATCCCACTGCTTCCTCTCTGGTCCAATGCTGTGCTGCGTTAAGGTTTACACTGACATGTTCCCGCTCCACCAGGCCATATATTCACTTCAGATCTACAGGGTAACTTTTATTTTTTGGATACCGGTGTCAGATGTTTGCTTTTCCAAATTGTACTACTTGGTGTGTCCTCTGAGAGGAAGGTGTTGGGTCAGATCCTAATTTAGAACAATAAATTTAGGCCCCTCGCTGCGCTGGGAAGCACTGTCACGGCAAGATTGATTTTTATCGCGTCAGGCCTGAAGTGTGT
This sequence comes from Halichoeres trimaculatus, assembly GCF_033239565.1. Lineage (NCBI taxonomy): Eukaryota > Metazoa > Chordata > Actinopteri > Labriformes > Labridae > Halichoeres > Halichoeres trimaculatus. The sequence goes on along the minus strand of NW_027437186.1, from coordinate 34,601,260 downwards.
TTGAGCGAGTGTGTGAGTGTGTGGGGGAACAAAGGGTGGTGCAGGGCTCCTCTGCCTCCACCGGGACTTGAAATGGCTCTCACCATCTGCTGAAAACAGTCAATACATCCCAAAGCATCATGTAGGGCCTCCCCTTATTCTGATTGACTGGAAAGGTCACGGACGGCATCAAGAATAAGCAGCCAATCAACATGCATGCCTTTTTACCGAACGCCAATATCTCATCAGCGCTTTTAAACGCTCTCCATCCTGACTCCCGCTCTTATTTGCTTGAGTAACCTGCAGCAAAACAAAGCATCTTAGTGAGAAATCTACTTAAAGATTGGCTCGAGTATCCAATCACCTTCAAATAGATCAGCTTTAGAGCCTCTTGTAGTCCGTGCTATTTCCCTAAATATAACCACATTAATAAAGTAAAGGTTTTAAAAGTCACCGCCACTATTTTCGTCTCATGGGATAGTGCATTGTGCTGTAGTGGCCGTCACAGCAGTGTGTGAGAAAACCTCTTGTGACGCATTTTATACGGATAAATAAACGATGAGAGGTGTGAGGTGTGTGCTTTCAGCTGCAGCACAATCTGCTGCAGACCTGAGATCTATATCTTGAATGAATAATCTCACATCACAGGAATAAAACGTTGGTATTTTTGCCCTTGTGGAGCGCAGAACCCTTGAATCCAAACACAGATTTGACGCCGAGGTTACTATTGATGTTTCAAACGGTGAAAATACTGCTCTTAATCCAAACATCCAGCGGTTTGGATTCTTACGAGGCGGGAACCTGCTTCTCTTGATCACAACGTGGATCATTATTGCAGAGTTGATAATGAGCGTACAGAAACTCAGGATCCTTTTATGATCCCATATGGTGGAAAACGAAAGCTCTGCCCTGTCTGCAATTTACCAAGATATTCATATGCCGTCTCTAAAATAATAATTAAAAAAACGTGCTGCAATAAAAGTTGATAAATGATTAAGTTGTGATTATTCTTAGTTTCTCCAGTTTGTTTAAAAAGTGCCAGCTGAATAAATACACATGTCAAAGGGCAGAGGAGCTTTATTTAAAACTTTATATTTGCACATTTTGTTCTTGATTGAATAAGGAGGATATTACAAGAAGTGATTTCTGATTTGTAATTTAATGAGATTTTGTAAAGTCTCTTAAAACGTGACTGACTTCTCTGAGAATAGAAAATTTGGACCAAAGCTGAAAAACAAAGAGAAAAGAAAATTTAAAAATGAATTTTGGAAGAAAAATGAATGTGTGATGAAATTAAGTGGGTATAAGAGCAAAGAAATGGAAATAAAAATTATTATGAGTGCAGACAAACTGTGTAAACCCTAATATTATAACATTATTAAGTCACTGGAAATGACAACAAACTTTGGCCAGGTTTACATGCAGACTTTTTTCATTTGGATTAAAGATCTCAGTTTACATGCTGTTTACAGACGTCTTTACCAAGAAGATCTATGAAAACATGATGTAATTAATCAAATGTGGAAGTTTGTCATCTATTTAGCACTTTTGTCTGTCTCAGAAGTTAAAAGTCTTGCCAATTTGCACAAGTCATTTCTATGCAGTTGTCACAGACGCTGTAGGAGAGAAGAATAACATCGTAACATTCTGTTTTTCCTCTAAAATCCAAATATCAACCCTCCTTTTTCATGCGGGTTTGGGACCAGCCATAGTGACCCAAAGGAGACACCCACAGGATGCGCGAGCTGGGAGAAACTGCTGTGAGTGAGGAGGATTTCTCTTCCTCTGGGTGATTTGGAACGGGAGAAGTGCCCAGCACCCGCTGCTCGTTGAGGAGGGATCAATAGTGCTGTCACATCAGAGTCTCCAAACTCCAAAAAAGTCACTAGATCTGCTGCTATTCACTTTTTTGACACATGTAGATAAATAAATAAACAAAAAGTCACTAAAGGGATCTGGGCGGTGGGAATGAGTTGTACTTATGTTGTGCATGTTCATCAAGACAGAGCGTGTGCAGCACGACAACTTTCTGTTTCCCCCTTTTAAATGTCAGATCTTTTGAATGATTTGGGAAAAGAAATAATCTGCCCCTTTGCAACCAAATAATATTCCATTCAGTTTAAGCCTGTTTATTCTGATGTAAATGTTTATATGGAGCATTTAACCTTTATTTAACCACGTTGGTCCCATTGGGATCAAAAACCTCTTTTTCCAGGGAGATCTGCGAAGACAGGCAGCAGCAAAAACACAAAGTTAGACAGGAAACACCAGAAGAGACAAAACACCGTCAATAAAACACAAGATAATGGAATAAAATCTCATTCTAAGAATAAATTGTTCAAACAGCTGGATTTAAACACTGACATCTTATATAATCTGCCCCATGTCTTTCAATTCTGCTTTTGTAAACCCAGTAATTGTAAACATAATGTCATAACATTATCAAATCACTGAAAATGACATGACTTTGACTGTTGAACCTTTTCAGTAATTTCAGTTTCAGTACTGCAAAATTATGGAGGACGAAAGATACAGAAATAAGTAAAAGTGAAAATAAAAGCAAAAAAAAAAAAAGCAAATATATATATATATATATATATATATATATATATATATATATATATATATATATATATATATATATATATATATATATTTATTTAAATAAAAATCTTTTTTTATATAAAGATAAACAAATAAATAAATGGAAGTAAAAATAATGCCAGAAATAAATGTGTAAATACAATTAATATCAATTAATATCAATTAATAAGGAAATTAAAGTGCTCTGCTCTGATATTTAATTATTTTTATATTTATGTATTTTTATGCAGATGTTCTCACTTTGAAATACTCAAGGAAAACTTATTCAAATGAGGGGGTGGTCCTAAGTGTGTCTTGGGTTGGACCTTTTCCCCTATTGGTGGATCCACAAGTGAGTGCAAAAATAGACTATATGGAACTTAATCCATACAAAGTAACCTTCGTTGTAATAAAGTAATAAAGTTTCAATTCCGCATTTTTGAAAATAAGACGGGATGGCCAATAAGGATGAAAAGAAAAGAGAAACTCCATCAGCAGACACTGAAACAGGTTTATAGTCATGTGTGAAAAGGAGGAAGTCTGTTTGGATACGGCCACTAAAGACACACAGTAAGCTGTAAATACACATAAATTCTAGTCTTTGTCTCAGTTATGCAAACCCTGGCGTTTATCAAAGCCCTCCCTCCTGGGTTTTATTTGACATGACTGAAGCTCCATATTCAGACAGTTCAGTAATTTCATATCCCAAAACTTTCTTTGTCGCTATGAAAACTCGCCTTAATTCCTCTGCTGCTTCTGAGGCTTTATTTTGTCCCTCTGTAAGTTCTGCAGAAGTTTTACAAGATTTTCAGCTCAAACATCTTCAATGTCTTTTAGGACACCCTTTAGGCCTCCATCTCTTTAACGGCTTCCTCATAAACCAACACTTTGGAAGCCTCCTCTACTGTTGCCAAACATCAAAGTTATATGACTGTATGCTTTAAACCTCCAGTCTGACCTGGAAAGTTTGTGAGGAAACAAAACATCCTCAGAAACAAAAAACAAGACCAGAGTGTCTCTGTTTGGTACGTGCTGGGATTTTGGTGCTTTTTAAGGAGATCGACTGATCGGTGATGCCTCTGCGTGAGCAAATCTTGTGTACAGCTTGCATAATTCTCAACAAGCCTCTCAGAGCAGCCTGCAGTTGCATCCTTGGATAACTCGGACACAATTTAACACTTTTCTCACATTTATTATTGATATACAGCATCTGAGCGTCATGGTTTAAATGTTATTGGGCAACTTAAAAATCCACAAAGTCAAACAAGTCTTTAAAGTTTTAGACCAGAGAAATCACGAATCATTGTGGCCATAAAAAGAAACATTATGGATCATCATTATGGCGCTGTTTTTTTTTGTATTATGGAAAATACTTTACATACACTGGTTGTTTCTTTGAATCTTTCCTGTGGAGAGAATTAGTCTCAGTATAGATGCTACAAGTTATTTGGCTACAGGTGCTGCCATAAAAAACAAGAAGAACGTTTTTTTTTTCCCCTCTCATGTTGAATAATGTAGCTATAACTGACCACAATTTACCACTGCAACAACACCGTTCAACCTTCAACAACATTCAATGATCAGTGATAAATATTCACTAAGAGCTTGGTCTGAAACCTTCTGACTCATTCTTACTCTGAGGACAAAGAAAAGGGTTAGATTAAGGGCCTAAAGTCCAGTTTCCAGAAGCCCACGTTTAGTGTAGTTCCACCCAGCACGCACTTTGAGGTGTTTTCACTGACTGATCCTGGAACGGATCCACAGTTAACCAAGACAAGCCGTCCCACTTTTTGGGGCCCTCCAGTAGAAGTGCCAGACTGAACCCATTGGATCCCAGAAGGTGGAGCTCAACACTGCACACTGCTGATTGGTCGAAAGAATTGTCACTTACTGTGTGACAGCGGTGGCTGTATTTTCTGCCTTTTCTGAAACAAAGCTTGACTGTTCTTGGTAACAAAGAGCCAAATGCCAATCACAAAAGCCACATTTCCACCAAGCAGTCCGGTTCAGTTCAGTACGGTTTGGTACAGTCAAGCCTGATCCTGTTTGCATTTCCACAGCAAACTGTGCCCTCTCCTGGTAGGCGGCGTGTAAGCCAAATGCTGAAAGCCGCATCTGTTAAATAATAGCGTGACACCCTAGCAGCGTGACACAGTGTACTATGCTAATAAATCCAATAAAGAAGAAAAACGCAACACAGTAAACAAAGACCAACGATGGAAGACATGCAGCATTTTGTCCTCTCTGTGATTGGCATGTAGCTCTTTGATACAAACTGAAATCAAGCTTTGTTTCAGAGAAGACTGTGTGCTGCCAGGAGAAATGCAGCCGCTGTCACACAGGAAGTGATGATAATTTTGAACAATCAACAGTCTGCAGTGTTGTAGCTCCACCTTCTGGGGTCTGATTAGTTCAGTCTGGCATCCATACAAAAGGGTCCCAAAAAGTGGGACGGCTCATCTTGGTTATTTGGGAATCTGTCCTAGGATTGGTCAGTGGAAACACTGTAAAATGCCTGCCATGCCGAGACAAACCAAACTGAACCAATTTGAGGAAACTGGACTAAAGAAGACGAACTGCTGGATGTCTTCCATTGTTCCTCTTTGTTTACTGTGTCACGTTTTTCTCCTTCGTTGGATTTGTTAGCGGGGTAAACTGTGTCACGCTGCTGTGGCGTCACGCTATTATGTAACTGACACAGCTATCCGCATCTGGCTTACCACCGCCTACTATGAGGGGGGACCGTTGGCTGTGGAAACACCAACAGGATCAGGCTTAACCAATCCAACCTGTACCAAACCGTACTGATCTAAATTGGACTGCTTGGTGGAAACGGAGCTAAAGTGTTTCCTGAACAGATGAGTCTTCAGACATCTCTTCAAGTAGAAAGGGACTCAGTGGATCGTATAGAGCTAGGTAATTCATTTTACCATTTGGGAACAACAGAGAAGAAGAGTCTGGCTAGAGATTTGGAGCCAAGCTGGGATGGGAGCACCAGGATGAGGGACTCCAAGTAGGAGGCAGCAGCCGTTCTTGTCACTGTTTTGTAAGCCAGAAGAAGAGCCTTGAATTTTTTGGAGCTACTACTGTAAGCCAGAGAAGAGAGATTAAAAACAGGGTGATGTGCTGTTTTTGGCTGGTTAAAGACCAGACTTGCTGCTGCATTCTGGGTAATCTACAGAAGTTTAAATGGACACGCAGTAGTTCTGCTTTTAAGATGTGTCAGCCACTGTCAGATAACAGCATTACAACCAAAAGCTAGTATTCATTCAGGAATAAACATCAAAAATCATGGCACATCCCAAACTTATAAATAATACATTTCAAACCACTGGTCATAAATTCTGCAACATAACAAATCCACACACATGTAGTCTCTAACCATGTGGAGCACTGCACGGTCCCAGTCATATCTGTGAGCTGTGTTCAGGAAAAAAAACACAGTATACATCTCTGAACGTTCATACATGTGTGTGCCAATTAAACTTTTGGACTTTGTCAGACAGACGATGCCCAAAAGCAACAAACCAAGCTCGATTCCGCATGACAAGGTGCACGGATGATGCCAGAAGTCTGAGGCTCATCTCAGCCAGCCGAGCGTGAAGGGTGCAAGTATTAATAAACCACCAGAAACAGAAGAGCAGGAAAAAAAAAAACAGACCGAGTGAATGCAAGAGTGATTTATAAGAGAGAAGTGTGCGTAATGGTTTGGGGGTAAACAACAGTGTCCCTCTGGCCTGGTCTGCATTTCATACGACTGTGATGAAGCTGTCATCAGCACGCACCACTCCGGTAATACAATCCTCCCGGGGACGCTTACTTTTAATTTGGATGTCAGAAGAAAATGATGGACTTTTATGGTTTGTTTTGAGAGCGAGTGTGTGTTTGTGTGTGTGTGTGTGAGTGAGCTCTCGTATATCTATACCTGTCTGTCTCTGTCCATGTAATCAAGTTCACGCAAATATTTGGCTTTTATTAAAACCTCAAGCTGCAAAATCTCGACTTCTTAAAAATCAAGACATTTTCTCGTTATTTCTCAAAATGTGTTCTCAGGCTCCTTCCCTCCCTACCTGTAAGTGCTGCAGCACACCTGAGAGCAACCACTGCTTAGGGTGAAGGAGGGGAGGTGTTAAGAGTTATTTTAGTTTGGCTGTGGAGCGCTGGTAGTCTCATTTTCCCGGTTTCTTTTAATTTTTAAATACACTTTGATGGGGATCTGTTTTAAGTAGACTGCACTGCCACCTTCTGGCCTGGAGTCTCACACACACTGTTGTAAAGATGTGACTTTTAACCATGCGTGTGTTTTCTTTTGGAACAATTTTTTTTGTTTGTTTGAGTCGACTTTTTACTGGATACTACTAGGGGTGCACCGATCACAACTTTCTGGCCTGACCTGAAGCCTGACCTGCCGATACTGATTTGGGCCAATACCGATTTTAACTTTTTATTTTTTATAACTGACGGCATATACATTTAATTTTCCAATCTTATTTTATTCAAAATCATTTAACAATACCTGTGCAACAATAAAATCTTGATGTTTTAACTTGAACAACCAATAAAGTGTCCTGAGTTTCAGGTCTCAGAGCAAAACGCAACAAAGGCTGGCTGTCAGACCTTTCTGGAGGAATATAAGATCAGTTTCATATGTAAGGATGGGCCAATCACCGATCCCCCAAAATTAAGGGAATCGGCACTGATCGATGGGTGCATGTCTAGACACAACGCAGCAAGGTAAGGTATTTATCAGTACAGTTACCTAGCTCTGTTGTTTGAAATGTGGTAACAAGCAAATTTAAGTTTGTACTGTGAGTCAGTAGCTGTCAAAATGTAGCGCTACTAGCAAGTAGGAGCCACGATGAATCTGTGGGCTAACGTGACAACAAGCTAACTCCATCCATTTGCCGCTCTGACAGCCTGGTGTTGTGAGACATGTATGTAATGTGTAACATTAGTGAATCCTGGTTATGTCCTGCTAGCGCTCATCTAGCCCTTTTAGCTCATGTTTTAGCCTTTAGCTCATGTTTTAGCCTGTAGCTCGTGTTTTAGCCATAGACTGTATAAAACATGGACATAGTCTACCCGACGTCACCTGTCTTTTTCTGAAAAGGTAAATGAAGCACAATGACTATAGCGGCCATATTGGTAGTGGCAAGGGTTTGGATACAGCTATAGGCCACCTGCGGGTCACGTGACCCCGAGCTGTGCCTCTGATTGGGCGAGCTCGCAATCTTAACAACCTCTGAATGGCCAGCCTCAAGCGGGCACTTGAAAAACAGCACATCTCAGCACTTCAGCATTGTTTCATATTCTTAGATCCGAGCTTGCCGCTTGGTTTTAGCCTTTAGCTTGTGCTCTATCTCTCTCCTGTTTCTCTTTCTTCTGCTCTTCTGTCCTTTTTCTGTCTGACAGTTAGGCTCCAGTGTCCACCATCACTTCGAAATTAATCACAGAAAATTGTCACAGAAAAACACAGATCTCTCTTCTCTCTACTAAACTTCATCAGCTGGTGTGGTGTTATTATGGAGACTTAAATGTGCTGTAATTTAATCCGGTCCTGCTCTACTTGATCGGGAAGCTACAAAGTAGCTACCAAAGTAATATTTTGCTAGTTTATTTTCTGGTATTATGTTCCTTTTGGCTGGCCCCTACAGCCTATTTCTTTGTTTTCATTAATTGATGGATTGATTTCTTTTGAGGTAAAAAAGATTGCATCCTTTTGGAAAAACTCGTAAATTCTGGTCTGTATCCTTTATATGGAATTGTCTTTTTTGTTCAGACCTTTTTTTCTTTTTAAGTGACTACATCTCAATTAAGAGGATGTAACAGTCGTTGTAGCAGAAGTATCACATTTAACACAGGTTGTGTTAGGTTGAAAATTTCAGGTTTCTGATATATTTTTCTCATGAAATCTACCACAACCCACGCAGAGGAGTATTTATCTTTCTGGTATTTGGTCTTCAATGGTATAAAAACTTCTGTTGTTATAAAACAAAACTGTCTGAAGAAAAGTCATTATAAGTTTTAAATCATCTTATATGATTCAGGAATGACCAGAGGAACTCCCCACATATTCAACTGGCCAGCCCACTCTGAGTGTGGCTATGAGCTGAATAACACCCCAGGGTCTCATCAACACGGGCACAAGAAGCGGCTCTTCCTTAAATTGGACATAATAGAGGAAACCCTTAATTGACCATCACTTTCCAGTTTGGAGAAAACTAAAAATGAGGGTCTGGAGGGCTCAGAAGTTTAAACCAGGTTTATGAAGGTTGGGAACACAGTTTCAGTTTAGTTTTTTAAGTCTTTCACTGATATATTTGTTTAGAAAAATACTACGTTTGATTTTCTGTCTGTTTTTTCTCTGTAACCTTGACAAATATAAAATGCTTGCAAGGTGGTGCAGCGTGTAGCAGGAAGGAGAGTTTTCTCTGCTCGTGATCACATTTAGGGAGTTAGAAATGAATGTTTCTGTCACTGAGCTCATTCACTCATCATCCAGGGTTGTCTCATACCCAAAGATACCTGTGATACTTTACCAACACCTGTCACAAACTGAGCATCTTTGCAGCTAAAATGGTTGATTTTTCAGTACAGGAATAGTCCCTGAACCAAACAGCTGTCTTCCCCTTGTGCTCTCACTTTTTCTGCCACAGACACATAATTAACTTGTGTCTTTATTGGATGCTAATAGGACCTAACAGAGTGTTTGCTAGCCTGTGAATGAGGACAGTAAGTGATGTAGTGGCTGTGATGGAGGGTAGAGACAGACAGCAGCAGGCAGGAGGAAAAATCGACAAACTTAGGCAACCTTAACGTTCATTTTATGCAAACAGGACGGGTGACGGCTTTAAAAATAAACTAAAATAACTTTTTCTTCTCCAGTTTTCACCACTTTGACTTTATCTTGAAGCCATTTGACCACAGCTGCTCACCAAATCTATTTTCCCTTACAGCAGCACCGGGTTAAAAACACAGCTTAAGACCATCCTTCTATTCAATAAGCTCGTCTGCTTTCTGACAACTTCATCCTCATCCTCGTTCAGTCTCATGATTGAGATCAGTTTTGGCTCTAAGTGTTGCTGCTTCGATAGACAGCAGACTTTAGCACCTTCATTTTTAAAGTGTAAAATGTTCTCAAATTAGCATCACATGCAGGGAAGAGTAAGTTGATAGAAATAACTCATTTGATAAGTGCGATAACTGGATTTTGTGCAGCATATGTAAAAGCTGAAACTTTTCCCAGGAACTATTTAAGGAACTATGTACATTTTGACCACAGGAACTAGGGCTTAAATTGAGTTCTGAGGATTTACCCCATTTCCACCGAGTGGTTCAGTTCAGTTTGTCTTGGTACGGCACGCATTTTGTGGCGTTTCTAATGGCTAATCCTGGGACATATCAACAAACAACCAAGAAAAACCATCCCACTTTTTGGGACCCTTCTGTTGGGGTGCCAGACGTACCGATCCGATCCTGGAAGATGGATCTAGAAACACTTCAGACTGTTGATTGATTGAAAGAATTATCACTTCCTGTGCATCAGCGGCTGTTGGTGCCAAATTGCTGGATGTTGTCCATCGTTGCTCTTTGTTTACTGTACCACGTCTTTCTTCTGTGTTGAATTTAGTAGCAGGGTACACTGTGTCACACTCCTATGGCGTCATACTATTGTGTAACTGACACAGCTACCAGCGTCAGGCCTACACGTTGCCTGCCACAAGGGGGCATGGTTGGATGTGGAAATGCAAGCAGGACCAGGCTTAACTGAACCAAACTGTACTGATCCAGTCCGGACTGTTTGGTGGAAACGAGGCTTTTGAGCCTGATAGTGTGAATGTGTCTCTGTCAGCGCCTGGTGTTCCAGTTTAAAGAGTGACCCTGCAAACTGGAGTCTGTGGATATCCAGTTTACAGCAGCTGTTCAAACACAGAAGGAGTCCATGGGAATGTGACCTAGTTTAGTTTAACATGTGTTTTATCTAGGGATGGGTACCTTTCACATTTTAAAACATACAGTACTGATTCCCGGTACCTGGAAATTGGTATGGGTACTCAACGTTACCAATTTTTTGGTACTTTTGTGTGTTTATGTGGAAAAAAATAAACCACTTGTTTAAGAATGAAATCTAAATTCTTTTCCTTTCAACATATCTCCTCTTAAATGTATGATCTTGCAATGCTGTGTTCATGTCCAGCATGGACAGTCTCCTACTCTTCTACTCCCTCACAGTCACAACGATGCATTTAGGTACCTAAACATGGTACCTTTTGATTTTATGTGAATCGGTACTAGGTACTGATGGAATTCTGTCAGAACCTATAGAAGTACCTAATTCGGTACCCATCTCTAGTTTTATCAGTGTCAAACTATCCCAATCAAATTTAATGAAAATCTGAAGGCGATTAAGACGAATACATTTGCTGAAAGCCGTTAATCAATAGGGCCATTCTTTAAGCCGAAACATGGGTCGATCTTTGTCGTCTTCATGGGTTAGACGGCCGAATTGTCCCGTGTTTTCTGGTCAATGCTGTTTCACTTTTGAACCAGCGTTGACCACTGACAGCTTCCTTCCTTCCAAGTGTCGACAAATCCATCTGCATCTCATCAAAGCACAATCAAAACTAGCTGAATATCCTTTATGCTAACAGGCTAACTGCTGCGCTGCACATAAAGATGCTAGCACATCTTTACCTTATACAGTATCACTTTTGCTGAATGCCTTTTGCCATTGATTTACCGCCCTCTACTGGTAAAGTAATGTGTTGCAATTAACTTTATTGTTTTTCTCCACACTCATTGGTCTGATTTGCAAAATCTATCCAACCCTTTGGTGGAAACAAAGAAAACAATTGGCTACAGGAACCATGTAGGTCCTGAGAATGTAAAATAACATCATCTTATAGGTCGACTCCCTCAGCACCCTGAACCATGACTGACTCCAGCACCCTTTATGTCACCCTGGACGCAATATTACAGTTAACTCTTCTTCATTCTTACCATAAAAACTTTAAAAAAACAGGAATACTTTTCCCATAAACTAATCTCTCTGTCATCAAACCATCCTGCCTGTGTTTCTGTCTGCACATGTCACTAACACTTCACTTCTCCTTCAAAACGACTTCCAACTGTGCCCTTCATTTTACCGACGTCATTCTGAAATACATGCATAAAGCGTTCCCATTTTCACAAAGCTGCTTGAAGCTGTTTGGTTTGGCAGTTGATAAGCCTGAAAGCTGCAGGATTAAAATAATTTGGAAGATCAAATCTTATGTTTAACTTACTCTGAACTTCAAAAAATATATATATAAAAATCAGAGATGTTAGCTTTTAGCTCAACAATGTAGTCTGGGTATAATGCTGCGTTAATGCAAAGAAAGAGTTAAAGTAACAAACAGCTGTAGGTCTTAATCAGAAGCAGACAGTGCTGTTAAAGTGATGCAGAGTAAAGGAAATAATGTATAAGCTCAGAGCAGAACAGCTCAACAGGAGTCTGGCTCTGATACACAAGCTACTCCCAAAGTGATAAATAGATGTGACAGGAAGTGTATCATCATCTGAGGGGCTTCATATCCTCTAGAAAAAAAACATGCGTCACAAACGGCATTTCATTAAAACAGCTTATTTCAGTCCCTTAAATGAAAACCAACACTCTTTGATTTGACTGTAAACTGCAGTCAGCACAGCGCCTCACCACACATCCGCAGCAGAAACAACATAAATATTCACTGAGGATTGTATGTAATCATGTGCAGACTGTGCCCTGGAAGACAAACACACGTGGAAGGAGACGGTGCATCTTCATAGAGCTTTAATGTTGTTATTAAAGCTTCCCTGGAAGGCACACATATCGACCTGAGCGTGGACTCCTTCACAGACCACTGCACTCTGCCGTCCCGCCCCGCTAGTGCCATCAAATCAATCAACCTTTCTAATTAACTGCATCCAAATAAGGCAGCGTCTTCCGTGCTGCTAAAAAGACCCCCTTTCCACATCACCTCCTGCACACACAGGATGTTGAACGTGCCCTGAGCTCCGTGCTATTTCTGCCGCACCCTGCCTCTAACCTCACACTCAACCAAATCACTCCCTTTGAACATTTTTCAAAGAGAAACGAACAACGGATTACCATTAGTTTGATCATAAACCTTCATTTTAACGGTCATTTTACTGGTCTCCACCTCCTTATGATGATTATTTATTCAACATCATTGCTTTGCTCATGCTAAAAGTAGTCCTGTAATGATCCTGGAAGGATCTCAACTTGATTATTAAAAATCATCAATGAAATATTTTCTTCCTGCGAGGAGATCTTGTTTAATCAAACTTAGAACATAAGTGCTCTTTGTTTTGCTGGGAGGTTTTACACAACAAGCCATCACCATGCACCTGTTTGTTTATTGCAAGTCAAGGAGAGAAAAGTGCAAGGGAGTTGGAGATAATGTCCCAATCTTATTATTTTGAAGCTGAAAAATGATGCAAACTCAAAAAATGTGTATAAGTATGATGTTGATGCTTTTAGCATCTCTGCAGAAACTACTCAGACAATGCATCCAGTTCAAGCAATACATGTGACTAAAGCTCACACAGACATATCAATGATAACCTGAGTGAATACTTTTCAAATGAAGGCTAAAAAATAATAAACTTCATCCATTGCATCCATTTAGTGAGTAAAATGCTAAACTTTTTCTTCTTCCTTGTTATCGCTCCTCTTTGTCACTGAGCGACACAGCATGAAAAAAAGCTGGCCTTCTGGACCAAATCAATACATATAACTTTGTGTCCTCAAGTTAACAAAGTTGTGTTGCAAAAAAAAAAAAAGAAGTGACAAAAAATGCCCCAGTCAATTTTTGGAAGCCGGAGATGTATTCTCTAACAGTTCAGCAGTGATGCCTCAGAAATAATCGGGAGCAAAATTGCAGCTGGAGCCCTGGATGCTCAAGCTTCAGAAGCAGAAACGTGTTTATTTGTATGAATGTGGTTGATTTGAGCATGGATGGCAGATATTAACCTTATAAAGAATAAAAAGTTGCACATCAACCAGCATATTTTGATGCAGTATGCATCATCTACTACTTATATGCATGAAAAAGATGATCTTGGATTTTGCAGTTGAGATTTGCAACTGTTCAGTCTAAATTATTCAAGAATCATTGTACATTATTTAAAAGTAGAGTCTGTAGGATTTTCTTAAAAAATAAAATGTCAGGAACAGGAATAATCCTGCTCAATTGTCTCCTGTGTCATGTGTGTCAGTGTCTGTGTCTGCCTTGAACCCCCTCCTCTGCCTGGATGCTGATTTTTTTGTTGTTTCAGGACGTTTCTGAGCAGAGAGTAAGCGTGATTACATCAGCTAATGACAGTGCGTCCAGTGCCCAAATGACTTTGTGTGTTGATTAGCAAGCATAGATTAAAAGAAATGGACGTCCGCTTGCTCGGCTCGAGGTGAGGTCTCCACAAAAACTGCTCCCCCTGGTGGCTTGCTGCAGAATAGGTTAGAAAATCCAGCTTTCCAGTCATTCCAGATGGGCTGTGGTCAAACTTTAAAAATTCAATACACCTGCTAGAAATGTTTCTCACGTCTGATTGTTGTGGTGAATTGAAGATATCATTTGGCTGTCTTGTATTCAAGTCCTCTTTATTATGAAAAGTTTAGTATTCATTAGTTATACGAGGTCAAAAACTAGGCTTTATGTAATGTTTAACGATGATTGACAGATGCCGTTCTCGTGTTTTTCTTGGGGGGACTGTAAAACATGTCGGGAGGTAGAGTCAAGAAGTGATTAGACTCTCGAAAGAAAAAAAAAAAAAATTATTTTTGTAACCCAGCTCTACTCAGATTCTCCCAGAATCCCTCATTGTCTCTACTGCGCAGACTCTGGCTGCAATTGCTACCATTGTCTGCGCCTGTGTCTGGGGTAGATGGCTTCAAAACCGTACAATGATAAATGGCAGAGCCACTCTGTCCACTCTATATACAGACTATGTTAGGAAGTGGCAGAAGCTATCTCGAGCGACTATGCTAGTAGAAGTAGTGCGGTGCAAGAAAAACCTGATCAAGGGTGAAGCTTGGCTTGACTTTCACTCACTTTTGGGAACTTGGAGAGCAGCAGGAGTTAGCTTAATGCTAACCAGGTATGTGTCCAATACTCGTGATTAGCTTGTGCTAACATGCCGGGTCAGGTGCACAGCTCTTGAGTCTCTCCCATGTAGAAACACAACGCTGCAGGTAGTTGCTAGGCTAGTGAGTGTGGTTATGCAGTGATGGTCCGAGGCTGTGGGTGTGAGCTGCTGCTGGCACTGAGCCAAAGAGGAGGAGCCCAGTTTGAATGTTGTGTATTAACAGGTAATGAAAATTCTTGTAAACCCTACATTTAAGGTGCAATTCACATCATTTTAAATGATTTAGATGTTGCATTAGATAAAATTCACTACTGAGCAACAAAGATTTTTTAAAGATGCACTCAACATTATCTACCATATTTCAGATGCAGTGCTGTAGGCATCGTATCCCGTGATATATGCATCATTTCTGTGCAGGAAACATGATGTGTTGAAGAACAAACATCTTCTACAGTGTCATAAAAATGATCTAGGTTGCTGTAACACTTTCAGCTGTAGGATATACATTATCCATAAACCCCTCACTGCATCAGAAAACAGTCAAAAGTGAAAAACACATCATCTACAGTTCATCATACATCATTTAAGGCGCAATGTGCAACATACATTATCTTTTGTGCATTACACATAATCAACTGCCAAGCATTATACACTATTAAACAGAAATGCATGTTCACAAATCATCTGTAGATGCTTCAACGTCACACTCAATGAAGCATTTGTAACATTTGTACAATAAATGTAAAAATCTAATTATATTTGTACACGCAGCAGAAAGCTTCCCCGTTTAAACCAGCAAGCCTTATTTTTCTTTTTATTTATGTGTAACATTTTTCTGCTCTTTAGAAATCTCCCCGCTCTGATGACCTGATGTATTGTTTTAGAATACTTCATTACTGGAGTATGTGGTAGCTGCAGCTCTGTTTTAACACCTTCTCAGGATACGTATGTGACACAGTATCTCTTTGAGGCCTGATAAAACAGGAAGCTCTGAAAGGAACAGCTGCTCAGCGGTAAAAAATCAGACCCTCCCAGCCAATTCTCTTTCTCACTCCTCCTCTCGTGCACTCAGACGCTCTCTCCTCCTCTATCTCTCCCATCGTGCTTCTGACAGAGCCGGGGACCGATGCTCCTCTCAGGGACGCCCCCCGGGCACTTGGAGGAGCTCCAGATGTGCTCCTCCAGAGCTGTGGACCGTGGCTCCTCTGGCGCCTTTCCATTCATTCAGCTCGTTTTCACTTCATTTACAATCAGTCCACATTTCAAACGCAATCTGAAAATCAGCTCCACTTCCATTCCTCTTTTCTCTCCTTTCTTTTCTCTGGGTTCTGCCATTAATTGAAAATGCAAACTGTAATCAGATCAGCTGCACAAAGATGAGTGGCTTAAAGATGGGAGATATGAGTGACATGGCCCTGAATGAGAAATGTAATAATGGGGACGAGGTCTGATCAGTGGATGAGCTGCTAATGGTCTGTCTGAGGGATTTCATTGGTTAATGATACACTGTAGAGTTTTTGAATGCACCAATTACTAAAAAGGACATTTACAACACGCGTCTGGCACTTTGTAGCAGTCATTGTTGGTGCAGCTAATTGGTGTTTTTTCAGTTTGACTCTTTCTCTTGAAATGTGATCCTTAACTAACCTCACCGTGCTGGTTGAACACACGGTAATTATGAATTTCCCAGGTGATCAGGTCCTCTCAGATCTGGTTTAGAAACTGAGTGTTCAGGGTTTAGTAACGGCAGACTTTGATCGTAATGTTTTTCATCAATTAATCAGATATTCTCTGGTTTGTGTTTTAGGTAATAATTCAGATCAGAACGTATCAGGAGAAAGGGCAGAGAGACCAACTTTCAAATCCATGACTGTCCTGTTTTATCGGTCTATTTTTTATAGTATTAACTGAGTCATTAAAAGAATAATGTTTTAATCAGTATGCTGTGATACTGTCATTTTGAGTTTGAAACCTTTGTGCAGCCAAATGTGTAAAAATTGTATATAAAATGAATCAAACTGTCCATTTATGTAAGAGACAATGCAAAACTAGCTGGTGGTGATGCTTTGGGGTTTTTCTCACCCTGTCAGAATTTTATTCGGCATAAACACCAGCTAACAATAAATTATCCTGCTTTTCAACCAGGCAACAACTTCACATACAAACAAACTGACACTTAGCACTGATCTAAGATGTTTTATTAATTCCCCCTCTTACGAAGGTGATACGATGAGGATTATATTCTTGTCAGGAAACTTTCGTATCAGTGAATCATTAAAAGAAAGAACTCTATTCTCTATTCATAAGTGTTGTAGATGATTTTTTTAATTGGTGCATTCATTATGCATGTATGAAAATAGCTTTAACACCTGTATGACGTTGGTTTCCCTGCAACTTTTCTTGCATTTTCTTCTTTATGGACTCTACCAATTTGTGATTTGTGGTTAGTTTTCATCCATTTTCTAGAATCAGGTTGATGTCTTTTAACTTTTGTGTCATTTTTAAAACTTCCTGTCTACTTTTCTCAGTGGTCTCCCTTTTCGCTCAGTCATAAACCACCAGTTGTAAGTCTTTTGCCACCCAAACCAGTTTTAATTAATGATCCTCCGAGTTGTTTTCTGATGCTATTGCAAAATAACGTTTTTGCCACATGGTCAACAGGAAAAAGTCTTCTTCATTTACAGTATCTTTACTGATTTCTTCCCACAATCCTTTGGTGTTAACAGTAATAGGGATGCTTGATACCACTTTTTTCCAGACCGATACCAGTTTGAGTGCTCCCCTCTGACATCAGGACCGATACCATTAGGGGTGCCCCGATCACAATTTTCTGGCCGATCACTGATCTTTAAAAAGCCTGATACCTATTTGGGCCAATACCAGTTTTTATTTTTTCTATATATATTTTTTTAATTTTATAACTGACAGCATATACCTTCAATGTTCCAATCTTGTTTTATTGAAAGTAATTGTACAATACTCGTGAAACAACAAAATCTTCAGTTTTTAACTTAAACAACCAATAAAGTGTCCTGAGTTTTAGGTCTCAGGGCGAAAACAAAAATAGCTGGCTGTCAGACCTTTCCAGAGGTTTATAAGATCAGTTTCATAAGTAAGGATGGGCCAATCAGTACTTTTGATGCATAAAATGTCAATGAACAGTGACAGATTATTCTGAACACACAGAGATTGAGACAGCACAGTCACTCTGACATTTAGTCCAAGATGAAACACAAACAACTCTCTCTCTGAGTTTACGGTTTGTTTTTAATAAATTAACACAAAGTGCAAAATAAAACAAAAACAACAAATAAGAGTTTTAGTCTTTCTTTCAATAAGTTCAAATAAACTGAAGAGTAGAATAAAAAAAGTTTATCAGTTTACTCTCCCTGGTAGGGATGGGTACCTTTCACATTTAAAGTGATAGAGTACTGATGTCCGGTACCTGGCAATCAGTACCAGTACCCAACAGTACCAGTTTTTGGTACTTTTTTGTGTTTATGTGGTAGTATTTTTTTTTTTTTTAATGATAAAATCTGAATAATTTTCAATTTAACATATTTATTCTTTGATATATAACCTTGCAGTGCTGTGTTTATGTCCAGTATGGAAAATCACCTACTCTTCTACTCTCTCACAGTCACAAAGATGTGTTTAGGAACTGAAACACAATACCTTCCGATTTTACATGATTTTATGCAAACATAATTTGGTTAATACCTACAAAAGTGCCTAAATCAGTACCATTCCTACTCCCTGGTTCATTCATATTGCTTGAACAGGACCTGACGTACATTTGCTGTGGTGTCAAACTGCAGCAGTGCAGCACCAACTACTGGTGAGGAGGACTTACTACACTTGAGACTTTTTTGCTTCGAGTATTGGCAGCTTTCACGAGTACCGATACCTTAAATCAAGGTCAGTATCAGCCTGATACTGATACCTGGTATCAACCCAGAAAGACCTTTCACAGTAATTCTGTTGAGGATTCACTCTGAGTGGATTCATTTAGAGTGAACTACAGAGCAGCCTGAGAGGTCCAGGGGCCTGCAGGAGCTAACCTTTGACCCTTTGACAAGTTTAGCCTAGCCGTGTACTTGAGATGACTCTTCATTTTGCCAGGATTGAAAGATTTAGTGCCCACAGCTGTCTTGACCAAGGTGTCTTGACCAAGGTCTGCCCAGTGACTACATGTTACAGAAAAACAAGCTACAGACACAGAGTCTGTTTACCATAAATGGTTAGTTGCATGCATTCAGGGACGCCCCAGTAGTATAAAGGGGGCTAGGACATCAGGTTTAGGAGGGAGGAGAGGAGAGTTTTGTCTGTGTGCCATTGTTGTGTCAACTTCAAATAAAGATGTTGGACTGAAGCTGCCATTGGATCTCCTCTCCTTCATTGAACTCCGTCTCTTCTTCATGCCAGTATTAGGGAAGTGGCCCACAAATTCATTACGCAGTCAGATCAAGAAGACCCGGAGTGAACCTCACTCTAGGAAAGACACGTCAATTCCTGTAGATGTTTTACAGTAAAATACTGTTAAATTACAGTTACAGTTCAGCGTGCTACTCAGATTAACCTGTGTAAGAGGCTTTCTACAAGAATCACTGAACACAGCTGAGTGTTTAGAGAGAAGCAGAGAGATAAAGGTTAATAAAGGATCCTGTCTGGATCAGAGGGTAAATAATAAAACTTGAAAGAACTCGAAGCACATTAGAGCTTTTTTTAAACCAGTAAAAATGTGCTCCACAGCTGCTGTGATCCCAGTCCTGAATCCTTGTTATGGCTTGTTACAATAATTTCCTCTCATGCTTTCTCCTCCTTGATACCATTCAGACTGTGACTGTGCCAAATTCTCCTCACCTGCCAAAATATCAATAGGGATTAATGGAAATAGAACCAGGTGCAAGCCAAATAGACTCTCTGGGCAGGTACCCAAAATGTTTGAGTTCCATTACCAGAGGCAGTGTTATTAAAAGAAACCTGTAAATGTTGCTATAGCAGAGAACATGGCTGATGAATAAAAAAAATAAAGCAGCTAATGTAGATGAACCTGCGCTCAGTGTTTTGGCTTTAGAGAAAATGGATGAATCTCTGAAGAACCCTTTAACACAGACAGAGGGGGTTTGAGTGTTTGTTACTGTAATTGGCTGGTTGATAATTTAAGAGTTGATTTAATTAATGTTGGAGTCAGGGCAGATGTTGATGAATAAAATTCCTACAGGGAGGACTCAGTTGCAAATACAATATCTGTGAGCCCAGGCAGTAATTAAAAACATCAGGATCCAGGAGCTGGGGTGGGACTCGGCTTTGCATGTGTTTTTGGCAGCTCGAATGTGTCCATTAGAAACTCCTCAGTGGGAACATTCTGATGTGTTTTACAGTATGTTTAACATTTAATACAGCTATTATCTTCCCCTAACCCCCCTCTGATGTAAAGCTAGCCAAAGAGTAACAAAACTGTTTATTTTCTCCGTAGATCTACATGTACTCATTAAATTAAATGATTTTTAACCCCAAGAGTCTGTAGGTCAATTCCACCAAGACTTAGCTGCAACTTTTGCTCTTATGTAAGCTCCTCTTTGTTCTGCGCCTCAGCTTTTCTCAAGCGCATAAGAAACAGCATATATTATTAATTTCTTGATGGTTTAACACTTTTCAGATTGGCAGGGAGACAGATATTCATTTCCTTGTCTTGTAAACGAGATACAATTTAACGGTGAACATATGCATTATTCATTGTTAAAGCCACATTCTCTGAGTGGATCATGCCTTGCGGGGGAAGGCTGTTTATTCCTTATTGAAATAATCTCTCTGTAGGAGAAAAGTTGCCCATGTGAGAAATCAGATTTTCTGGCGTTGCACCAGAGTGCAGAGGAGGAGCGCGGAGGGATAGAGGTGTAGAGAGGAAGCGGTACGAACAAGAGTTTCTTTTGTTATCCGACGAGACAAACAGCCTTTCTTGCAACAGCTGACAGCTAATTGCTGCCTCAAAAACCACTTTACAATCATTATCCCCACTACCTGATCTTCTGCTGGCACTTGTCCTGTGTGTGATCCTTTACGTGGAGGCTGCAGCCCGCGTTTTGCCTAATAAGCCCATTTCACACACCGCCTCTCGTATTCCCTCTAATGTTCCTGTTTTGGGTCTGTATGTTTGTTTGTGGGTGTGTGTTCATGTGCATGTGTGCCTGGAGTGTGGGTGTAAACAATGTGCACTACATAGTTGCCATACCTAATGTGCTTGTTAGCCATCCTGCTCTCCCCAGAGGCCTGCTCCTCGATCCTAGGACTTATTCATGGTGTGGTTTTAACAAGCACTGTCGATGCTGGGCCATTGAGAGCTTGCAAGATTGCAGTCAATGGCGATTTCATGTGCCACACAGAGTGCAAATGAGCTCTGCAAATATTACTGGGGCCCTCAATCTATGTCAGCAACAGCAGGAAAGCTCAGGCTTCATGGCCACAGGCTGAGAGTAGACGGTGTTATTGTTCTGAGAGCAGCCAGTTCAGCAGTCCAAGAAAGGGTTTAACCACCATTACCTGCTCCTTTCTTTCAGAAACACAGACACAGCAAAATCATGCTTCATTAGAATAAGACAAAAATGATTAAAAAGCCGCTCAGTGATCTTGAGCTAAAGCTAAAGCATCTTACTGTTGTGTTTTAGGGAGCAAGGTTCAGGTTAATTAAAACATTTACCAAGGATGTAATGATGCACTTAACTCCTGATATCATACAATTCACAGCTTTGGGATTTTAAGTGTGTAAATAGTTTTTATTCAAGTGTTGTAAAAGGAGTGCCTAATAAACCTGTTCTTTTTAATTCTTTCATTTTGATGTTTTTACAGTTGCAAAAAACTAAATTAGTTTCCCCTTTTGTCTCGTTACAGTGCTTTAATTTAGAGAGGACACAGAGTTACTTTCAAGAGATTGTGAAGTCAAAGGAGATAATGAAAACAAAAATTCAAATTTGTTTTCCAAAGGGGCTAAGCTATTTTTTTAGACTGTGTGTGTGTGTCAGTCACCTAGATTTAAACACATTAATTAGCCCAGCAACCACCTGCAGCATCGCTTTTCTACGTGGGAAGGACACAAGAGCCGTGCACCTGACTTAACATGTTAGCACAAGCAAATCACGGGTATTTGACACATTCCTGGTTAGCAGCTAACTTGCATAGCTTTTTGTCCTATGCTGCTCTCCAAGTTCCTGAAAGTGATTGAAAGTCGCACCAAGCTTCACCCTCATTTAGGAGAAAGTTTAATCTGTTTGGCGTATCAGTCACTTATGGCTGGGCGTGCTGGAATTGGCTGAGGTTCCACCCAGAAATGTCCCAATACAACCAAAACATCAACATACAGGCAGAGGAGAGGGTTTGAGGCAGACACAGACACTGACACACAGGTATAGAGATCCATAGGAGACGATTGAGCAGCAGGGTCTGCTGAAATTTTCATTACTTGTTAGTAAACAGAACATTCAAACTGGGCTCCTCCTCCTTGGCTCAGTGCCAGCAGCAGCACACACCCACAGCCTCCGACCACGACTACATGAACGCACTCACTAGCCTAGCAACCACCTGCAGCATCGCTTTTCTACGTGGGAGAGACTCGACAGCTGTGCACTTGACTTAGCATGTTAGCACAAGCTAATTAAAGGTATTCAACAAAGACCTAGTTAGCCAAAAGCTAACTCGCATTGCTCTCCGTCCTGAAAGTTAGAGAAAGCCAAGCCAAGCTTCACTCTTATTTAGGAAAAAGCTTTATCGTTCACTTTGGTTTTTCTTGCATCACGCTACTTCCACTAGCATAGTCGTTCGGGATAGCTTCTTCCACTTACTAATCAACACCCAAAGTCAAATCCATGCTGGACGTGCTGTGATTGGCTAATGTAACCACGCTTACTCTCTGGCCAGAAACGTTCCAATACAACCAAAAACATCAGCATCCAGGCAGAGCAGGGTGTTGAGGCAGACACAGACACTGACACACATGTGTAAAGGCTCATAGGAGACAACTGAGCTGTTTTATTCCTGTAAAAGTTGACATTAGTTATTAGTTTTTTTTTTTCTTTGAATCGCCTCATGTGTAGATGTTTCCAGCTGTTCCCGGGAATATCATTTCATTCCTACTTTTGCCTCTGGCTCTGTCAAATACACACGTTTACTTTTAATTTTTTGCTACGAGTCAGATGAAAGGATGAATGTTTCTTTAATGTCCAGGATGTAAAAGAAGATGTTAACAGAGTCATTGCTAGATTAGCTAGACCCCTCTACACCTTTGGGTGACTTCAAAACATCAGTGCTTAAGGCCAGGACAGTGTGTAGACAAATTTCTGGCCCAGAATTGAATTCTAGAGTTGTTAAACATCTACGAAACAGAAAAACTAGAAGCTGGTGAGCCATGTATTTATGATTTGGATGTGGAAGTGTGCGTGCAATAAGTTGTCTTTCTGTATGAAGCTCAGAAAAGGAGAAGTCTGAGCTGGTGGGTGATGGAGTAAGACTTCCTAATTACCAAGGTATCACAGGCTACCTTGACATAATTTGTTATTTTGATCTTGGAAAAGTCAGAAATCCTATCTGGAAAGTTAATCTTCTCTTCTCTCAGCAAATGTTTGAATTTTTCCTCTTGCCCAAATGGTTGAAGAGTTATGGTAATGAGAACAGCCTGCATCTATCATTGCCTCTGATTGGAACACCATTAGACGTAGATTCCTGTGCAGCATCGTAACACTCCAGACATCACTGTAAAGCTCATCTTTTCTTCTTTAAGGAGCTGTGTGAATTTTCACGTTAGCCCAAATGGTTGAGGAGTTACAATAATTTAAAGAGCCCTTAAAAAATGGCAGCGCCGGCGCTCTGATTGGTTTCAAAGTGAAGACTCTTTGCTTTGGCCAGAGCCAAGCAAGCTGTTACCATCTCTTCGTCAGCTTTATGCTAATCCAAGCTAGCTGGCTGCTAGCAGCTACCACATGTAGCAGTTGAACACAGAAGTTATTTAACTTTGTTAAAACGTCAGTTTTACAGCATGGAAGTAATTTTCTGGTTAAAGCAAAACAAGCACAGAGCAATTTGGAGGCTAAAAATTTTACAACTTGGATCACGGCTGATACCATTTTCAAGTTGTTGGTGAACATTTTAACTTGTTTGCTGAAACAAAAGAGGCGGTTAAAGCACTAAAAACTTATTTAATCCCATTACCCAGTTTTCTTGATGTTTTTAATGCCCTGTGAAATCTCTGGAATCTACTCTTTGTGTGAAAACACTGTAGCTTATTACTCTGATGTTTTTATACCCAGAGTTCTTCTTGTTGAGACTTAAGCTGCAGTATCAATCAATCAATTTAACTTTATTTATAAAGCACTTTTCATTCACAATAGTGGCAACACAAAGTGCTTGACTAAACTACACAAACCCACACCCCTACTGCACAAGGTGAACACAATGAATTAAAATCCCTGCAGACGACCTGAGGAGCTGTGGAAACACTATCTGGAGACCTTAATGAGGAAACACTGAAAGTTTAAGTAAAATATTAAACTCATAACAAGAAAATAAAACAACCAAGCTATAGAAACAATTAATATAAAAGAATATTAAAAGACTAAAGCAGTTAAAGAGAAAATGATGTAAAACTAAAAATTAATATGAAGAATTAAAAAGCTGAAAGTAAATTAAAAAATAAGAATTAATTAAATAATAGTAAAATAATATTTATAAAATAATTAATTGATAAAACTATAAAGAAAACTAAAATCTAAGATGATACGCTGTTAACTAGAAGAAAATTCAAACTTATTACTATAAATAAATAAACAAGTTAAACAAGTTTTTGCAGTGTATCAAAATTTAGAAGCTGTAAATCATTGGGAAAAAAAAACAAATTGTGTTTTTCTTATTTTGAAAAAAAATAAAAACAAGGAATTTGTATGTTGATTGAAATTTTAGGCTGGTTTTTGCTTCTGTCACATTTTTATTCACTGTGGACTCATTTTTCTCTGCAATATGAAGTTCTACTTTTCTATGAGGACAGGAGAACCAGGGCTGAAGCCAGATGTCTCCTGAGCAATATAACAGAACCAGAATGCAAGAAACTGTTCAATCAAGAACAATGGACATTGAAATTTTCTAAATATTTACTTTTATAACAATGAAAACTGTGAATAACCATGTGCAACATACTTTATTCAAGTCTTGGAACAAATAGAAAAAATAATAATTGTGAAGTATTTAGATTATTACGAGCTCTGAACTCACAAGCTGTTGCTGATTGGCGCAGAGCAGCCCTAAGCTGAAACATGACACCTGGCAGATGGAAGGAAGTTTTTAAAGAATTCTTTAGATTTAAATACAGGACATATATCGATCATTCAGGGCTTGTTGAAAGCAGTAAAAAGTGTAGAATAATTTTTTTTTCACAGAATAGAGCTAGAGAAAATGTTTTTTTTTCTTGCAGATAATGTGTAAAGACAAGTGATGCTGATTGCAGTCTCGCCAAATTGTCCTTATCCTTCTTTCTCGGCATTTAAGGCCTGTTGCTGACAACACTTGATTCATTCATTTAGCCTGGAAAACTTGAGAATCTGTGATAATGCCACTTTTTACACAAGTGAGCTAGAGAAAATGGTATATTTTCTACAGATTATGTGTGAAGAAACCTGATGTCAATAGTAGCCTCCCAAAATCGTTGTCATTGTTCTTGCCCACCATTTTCAGCATGTTGCTGACATTACGTGTGATACATTCAGGTACCCTCTGAAACTTGAGAATCCGGGATAATGCCCTTTTTTTTTTTTTTACAGAATTGAGCTAAGGAAAATGGTTTATGGCTGATGGTTGTCTTGCAGAATTGTCATCATCGTTCTTATCCAGCATTTTCATCCTGTTGCTGACATCACATGTGATTCATTCAGGTGTCCTCGAAAACTTGAGAACCTGAGATAATGCCACTTTTTACTAATTTGAGCCAGAATTTTTTTTTTTCAGCACATTATGTGTGAAAAAAATGTGAAGCTGATGACAGTCTCACAAAATTACCATCATTGTTCTTTCCTGGCATTTTCATCCTGTTGCTGACATCAAGTGTGATACATTCAGGTACCCTGTGAATCTTGTGTATCTAAAATATTGTCACTTTTTACAGAATTGAGGTAGAAAAAATGGTTCAATTTCTGCAAATTATGTGTGAAGAAATGTGATGCTGATGGGAATCCTGCAAAATCGTTGTCATCGTTCTTTCCTGGCATTTTCAGCCTGTTGCTGATATCATGTGTGAAACATTGAGGTACCCTCGGAAACTTGAGAATCTGAGAAAATGCCTCTTTTTACATCTTTTGTAAAGGACAAATGGTTTGTAAACGCCAGTTTTCGTAAAATAAGTGTGTTTTGAACCCACCGGCTGGTTTGGGATCCTGAGGGTTAAAACAGCTGTGCACCAATTGTCACTGAATACGTTGATAGGATGAGGCAGTATCTTTGTGATCTGGTGAAAAAAATCTCAGTGTTCTGACCCCAACAGAAGTTTGGAGACTGAGACAAAGTCTAACATAAGACAAAAGTTCAAAGAGTTGACAATTCTGTCTGATAACAGGCATCAGATTTGCATCAATCCTCTTATCTAAGTCCCAGCAAGAAAGAGAATAAGCCTTTTTTCCCATAATGTATTCCTTTAATTGTTTAGAATCATAAAGGAGATGATGCAGAATCACAAAACGCCTCTGCGTGACAAATTATATAATAAGCATGCACAGCGGAGCCAGAACATTAGCTTCAGTTTACTCCTCAGTTTACATCTGATCTCTGTGGCCTCCAAGATGTGAGCTGTGTAAATCCTTTCTTATCAAGTTACGCTCAACAAAAGGCTGGAGAATAAGAATTATCACGTCAGCACAGGTAGAAATGTAAATATTTCTCCTCCTTGGAATTAAACAGCTGGATTACCATTTTAGAAATGCAGACACGCAGCGGAGCGACGACACAAACACTTAACACCGAGCTTTCCTCTGAGAGATGTGTGAAGAAGAGCCTGGTGACCAAATGCTGCTGAAGGATGTGTGTCTTTCTCTTTTTCTCCTCCTGCTGTTTGGGTAGAGGTCCATTAGTCGGTGGAAGGCTCTCAAAGTGTCATGGTTGCTTATCTGTTATTCCTGCATGTCCATAAATAACTCGTACCTTGTCCGCTGCTGAATTATGAAGCAGGACAAGGTTTGGCCTTGCAGCACTCCCCTATGAAACGGTGCTCTTCTGCCTTAAATACGACAATGAAAGGAGACGAGTGAAAGTGTGAGGGTACAAAATGTATCAGGAATCAAGGAGAATATGGAAGGAGGGCATGTGAAAGTGGAGACCTCGGAGAGGAGGGGGCAGAAGAAACCCACTTCATGAATTAACAAACCCGTGGTAATGGAGTCTAAGGTCTCATTGCTATTTGTGATGGAGGCAGCCATGCATTCACTCTCTACTTATTAGGAGGGAATGGGGAGACACACTTCTTTTGATTAATACTCCCTTCCTCTGTGCTGTTGGTGGGGGGTGGAGGAGACAGCAGGGGAGAGAAAAAGGAGAAGAGGAGAAAAAGAAGAAAGATAAGATTACCATGAAGAAACAAAACATTATAAATCTATACCTGGAAACTAACTGAGTCATGCAGAAGCACAATCAGAGAGATTTAGAGGCTGCAGATTAGCAACACAAGAGGCAGAGACGGTTAGACAATGGCTCATAATGCTCTTTGATAAATATAACCACCAAGCAAGGTACACTGGATTTCTGCAGAATCTACAGTATGTACAGTATTTTCAGCAGCTTAAAGATGACATGAAAAGGATGCTCAAGGAAAATAAATATATAAAAGCTGTGATGCACTTAGAAAGAAATAAGAGGGATGCTTTGTGGAGATGGATCTGGGTCAAAACGTTTGTTAATATGCAGAACAAAAAATACAGGACAAATTTAAAGCCTAAAATGAATGTTACTGTTCTTGAATGCTTTCCAGAAACCCAGAATGTTCTGTTGGATTAAATCTGGACCTGGCCTTAATTTTAATGGATCAAACCTGGTGCATGCCCAAAACAAGATACTGCACAGCTGGGATGTGCATGCTCCACAAAATCTCTACAAACCCAGATATTCAAGCTGGGACTAAAAAATCACTCTGGCTGCTTAAAACTCAAGAATTTGGAATTTGAATTTGTCTGTTTGCTTGTTTTGAGATAGGGCTGTTTTCACCATATGTGTATATAACTCCACCATAAATGGTCGGATTGCTTTGCAAAACAATACAAGACAAGGTCACCATAATTTCTGACAGATGTAAAAGTAAGATCCAGATCCTGGCAATATTCTGGATACTAAGATCCAGAATATTAAATATGTACTGGGTCATCATAATTTTCAACACTGTTAGGTAACAAATTATCGTACAAACCTGCATCTAACACCAAATTGTAGCAGACAGTCTGCTGAAAGGGAGTATAACATTAAAGTAGGACTTGGAGGAGGGCTGTGCTCACTGAGTGCTTTTCTATTTTTTTTATATTTTACTTTTAAATCTGACATCCTTCTTTTCAGATGTTTGGCCCTTTCCTAGTAGAGAAACGTGTATTTGTTAAATTATTTCTTCGTTGTAATGATGCTTCTTGGTAATAAATCTAATACTTTTTTTTAAAGCCTGTTTATTTCACTTTTAAATGAAGTCACATTTGTGAGAAACATACATTTGTGGAATGAGCAGCAGAGTTGAGTATGTGGGTTGTGTCTGTGAAAAATTTGCCAAATTGTCTCTGCCAATACCAAACAGCTTATTATGCAATTGACTTATGTTTGATGTTATTTTTAGTGAATTGAATGAAAAAAGTCTGAAAAAAATAAAATAAAATAAAAAAAATAAAAATTAACAATTAAAAAAAGGAAAAAAAATAAAAATAAAATAATACATACATAAAATAAAAAAGAAATAATTAAAATAAAAAATACATAAATGAATAAAATAATAAATACATAAATAAATAGATAAATAAAATAATAAATAAATAAATAAATATAATAAATACAGAAATAAAAAGATAAATAAATAAATAAATAAAATAATAAATAAATAAAAATAAAGAAATAAATAAAAATAAAGAAATAAATAAAAAATAATTATTGTAACTTTGGAGTAAGTATACGTTTTTTCTCACAAAATTTCATCTACACTGTGATAAACATTGCAATCAGCCTAATCTGTATGGTACCAATGACATGCACATTATACACTTCATAATGTATTTCGCAAAGTGGGATGAATTTATTGTACATAATACATATTTTCAAGTTCAGTTGATAAAGATAAAGACATAAAGCACATTCGAAAAGAAGTGTTTTAAGTGGGAATTCCAGTTTGGCTCATATCTTATCTGCTAACACAGAGGACTTCATATCCATATACAGCAGCCTGTCTTTACAGCCATTAATGTTCAAAAAGCTTCACTTTTGGTGAGCTGTCATATCATCCTTCTTTATAATTGCACCGTTTTCTCATATTATCTCAGAAAGCCATGGTTTTATGCATGACATCACTACAAAGCCAGCTGAGGACCTTCATCAGTCACGCTGCCTTCAGGTAACGTAGGAAATGTTAGAAGTACCAGTCAAAGCCCCCCATTATACTCAGCAGCTGAATATCCCTTTAAGGCTCTTATTACAGCTCACCAGATCAGTAACCAACATGCCTGACAGCTACACGAGGGTCACTTACTCGTTCTCACAAAAAGATCCTGACAGGCTTTTATTTTTGTAATGGCACAACTACACTGATTTTTCTATTTCTGGACCATTACAGCCTCTAACATGAATGTGTTGTTGCAGAGATGAACTGCTTACATCTCATCTGTGTCTGCCTGCATTATAGTCAAGTGACTACACACGCCGCCGCTGCTGCTGCTGCTCTTTTTTTACCCTGCACAATTTTCTTCTTATGCGTTCAGTTTTCTCTTTCAGACGTGTGGCTGCTTAAGCTCATAATGGGAGGTTTCTTTTGACCAGTCCTCATTACTGACCACGGTGGAGAAAGGGGCTTTAACCCCATTTTCTTCAACAGAAATGAGTCAGCCAGTGCACACATTGTTATTTTTCTATGATGATGCCATTTCTCTCAAGACTTTAAGAAGCTTTACATCTCCAGAATCTGTAAAACACAAGCTTAAAGCTTTGTCACGTCAATAAGCCATAGAAATGGATCAAAGATTCAAAATCTAATCACAATATTATCAATGTGACTCTTATTTTATCTGATTTTCTTAACAAACCACCAACTGTCCTTAACTGCTCTGTTTCAGTAGCTGAAGACCTGGTTCAGAGCTCGTCATGACTGATTATTTTTCCAAATAATCTTCAGGTGTGTTGTATCAGTGTAACTTTTTCTATGCTCAGGGCTGTTTGTGCATTTCTGAATTTGAATCGTGAATGTTGAATGTTTTAATTTCTGATCACACTGTCTCTAATTGAAGTTTGAGGAGCAGACTGGACTCATGATCACAGCAGTGAGCGTGAACAAAATAAAACCCAGAGACAATTGTGGAAGTTAAAAAGAAGACCACTGTGTTTGGTGTTATTAAGATTGGGTCTTTTCCCTGTTTCTTTGAGTTACTGCAACACAAATCGGACATTTTGCCCCATGTACTCATGTTTGTTTATCTTTAAAAGTCATGTTTGATCATGCCAGCATCCGTGAGCCCTCCAGTCAATGGAATCTTTGCCACAAACTATAACGGTAAGCTAAAACGTGCGCTAATGTGCCATCTTTGGAGCTTAATGCCTGCTTAAGTGCTGAGTTTGGGGCCTAATGCCTGTTAAAGTGCTCTCTTGGGAGTCAAATTTGCACTAAAGGGCCTCCTTAGGAGCCAAATGAGTGCTAAGGTGCCCTCCTGGGAGTCAAATGCATGCTAAAGTGCCCTGTTGAGAGCCATATGTGTACTAAAGTGTCTTCTTGGGAGTCAAATGTGCACAAAATTGCCCTTTTGGGAGCCGTATGTGCGCTAAAGTGCCCCTTTGGGTGTCAAATGTACGCTAAAGTGCCCACTTTGGAGCCAAATGTGTGCTAAGGTGCCCTCTTGATAGTCAAATGCATGCTTAAGGGTCCTCTTCGGAGTCAAATGCATACCAAAGTGATCTCTTGGGAGCCAAATGTGTGCTTCAGTGCTCTCTTGGGACTCAAATTCTCCCCTCAAGGCGGCGGTATATTGTTCCACAGTGCAGAACCAAGCGGTACAAAAATAGTTTTGTCCCTGCTGCTATTGCTGAGCTGAATAAATTGTAGCCTATTTGCACACGAGTATTTATCTGTTCATGCACTTGCACTTTCTTCTACCTGCGCTTTTACTTATTCTTTTAGATTTTTATTCTTTAAATTCTTTAGATCTTTATTCTGTCTTGATCTTAATGGAGGTTGCCTCTGCAACCAACACTTGTACTTTCTGCTGTGATGATAAAACATAGAGCACTTTAATAATAATACTAAATGTTTTATGTTCAATGTTTACTTTTTAAATTTTTAATTTTGTTCTTATCTTGTCTTTGGTGTTTTAAAATTGTGTGATGTTTGATCTCACGTACTGCAAAACAAATCTACCTACGGGTACAAATAAAGTAACCTGAACCTGAACCTGAACCTGAACCTGAAATGTGCACTAAAGTGTCTTCTTGGGAGTCAAATGTGCACTAAAGTGCCCCCTTGAGAGCCAAATGT
Source organism: Halichoeres trimaculatus (assembly GCF_033239565.1). Lineage (NCBI taxonomy): Eukaryota > Metazoa > Chordata > Actinopteri > Labriformes > Labridae > Halichoeres > Halichoeres trimaculatus. Next base: position 34,569,846 of record NW_027437186.1, on the reverse strand, counting down.
GCAATTAAGTGCCCTTTTAGGAGCCAAATGCATTGCCAAAGTGCCCTCTCATTTTCCCACTTAGGAGCCAAAACACAGATAAAGTGCCGTCTATGGAGCCAAAACATGCATTGAAGTGCCCTCTTTGGAGCCAAAATTGACACTTATGTGCCTTTTTAGGATCCAAAAAGCTTGACAAACTTCCTATTTAGCTAATTAATCATGAATAACATGACTTAATTGACCTCCAAAACACATGGAATTAGTGTCCTCTTTAATGGCGAGAATGTGCAGTTTATGCCTTTGCCTTTTTTTTTTTTTTGCCCCTGCCCTTGGAGAAGTCTTTTCATGCCACTGGTCTAAGCTCAGTCTATAATCAGTTGAGATCTCAAAGTGTAGTGAGTTTCTGAATTTGAGGGCTTTGTGATATTGTGACCTAGGAGAGATGTCTTTTTTTGAGTCCAAGATTTCAGCAAAGACAATTTAGCCTATGCTGCCACTTTGTTGTGTAATGTTTTGAGTATAAAGATAAAATACCTCGGTGATGCTTTGATGTGAAACAAAAATTAGTGGTAGGAGGGAATGGAAAATATTTTATTTATTAAAACCCCGACAACCTTGACTGAGACTTGAAAAAGCGACTTTTCCCCATCTCTGGTGCGATCTGAACCCTGAGTGAGCTCATTAAAGTTTGCAATTGCGTGACACTGATGTGTTATATATTACTTCACTCATTTTATTGACCTTGTCCCTGGTGCTGAGAATGAAGCTAATGCTTGAAACAGACTTTTATCACCATCCTGAATTGATGTAGTTGTTCGGTAATCAAAAGGATCTTGAAGTCAGACGGCTTCTTGTGCTTCTGAATGTACGTACGTTTCCTTGACAGTCTGCCTCGTCTGGTCGTACAGGTTTTGAAAAAGGCATTCACGGCGTGTAAATGCCACTGTCTGTGTGTCATACCCGGCTTTTCTTCCTCCTCGAGTTCTGCTGAGGAAGCTTTTTCCTGCAGCTTGTGTTGATGCACTACAAACAATGTTCACAGGTCACTTCCAATCCTTTAACCTCTCCTCACCAAGAGGAACAACAGCAGCACTTGAGTAAAAAACATTTTAGTGTTTGGAGGCGAAAAGTAAAGGTTAGAATGTATCCTACAATCGGGGCTGATAGGACAAATGTACCCTATTACACTGTTTCAACAGAGGCTACTGTTGTCCATTTTGTTGTGTTGGTTGTTTTTCTGCTTTTATAACCAGAGGTCGGGATGTTTCCACAGCCACTGCGGAGGAGGATGTGAGCAGAAGTTTATTCAACTTTCTGAGGTTTAAAGGCAGAAGAAGAGTCAATCGTTCTTTATTCATTGATTCAAACAAAGATGAATTTATAAAGTGGAGCGTGTGTCTCACATGGGGCTGCTCAGTTTGACACAGTGACCATGAACACCAGGCTACAACTCAAGACATTAAGGGTTAGCGCCTGCTTTAGAGGTATTTTACAAAGGCTACGTTTACATGCAGTCAGTAATCAGGTTTCTAAAAGATTTGGAATATGCGAAGTGTGTGACGATATAGAAATTAGGGTTTCAGACCCTAGCTGTTATTTTTTTTTTAAACCAGGCTGTAAATTAGGGGTGGGAGAAAAAATCAAAAATCAATACATTGGGATTTGTTGTTTGACAATATCAAAATTGGGGTTCTTTGTCAAAAAATCTTTTTTTCTTTATCCCAAACTCAAATTTTTCATCTCAGTCTTTGTTTAAAAACTGGATTGGAGAAAAGTTACCATTTTTCTCCAGCAGAGGGCGAAATGTTTCTCTCTGACCCATGTGATGTGCATTTTATGAAAATATGGCTCCTGATATTGTCTGTAGACATTTTCATCATCATTTAACTTTTTCACGTGGTCTGTTGTTAAAAAAACAAACTTAAAATTGCAAAAATTGTAAATATCAAATCACCGTTTAAATCAAAACAGCACCCGTAAAATTATAGTAGGATCAAATCACGGGAATAGCATATCATCCCAGCACTAATTTACAGTATAACCAATAGGAACAGCAGTCATGTGTGTTGGCACCTACTGTGCAGGTATTTTACAAAGGCTACGTTTCCATGCAGTCAATATTCAGGTTAAGGTCAATAATCTGGTTTCTGAAACATTCAGAATTACTCGTTAACACACGTGAGGAAACAGGGTTTTTCCTGTTTACATGGTGTCCCAATCAAAACAGTGATGCACTGACAACATCCCAACGCATGGAGGACGTTGGGATGCAATGTGCATCATTTTCAATTCTGCTTCCTGTATCTATAGCAAAAGCAGCAATAACAACATCAACAGTAGCAGTACTGCAGAAAATAAACAGCCTAGATCAGGAAGCAGTCTTCCTTATTTGCTCTTTGGTGCCGGTACTGACCATAGTCTGTATAAAGAGTGGACAGCGTGGCTCCGCCATTTATCATTGCACGATTTCGAAGCCAAAATACCCCCCGTCACAGGCGCAGCCAGAGTCTGCGCAGAAGAGACTGTGAGGGATTCTGGGAAACTCTGAGTGGAGCTGGGTGACAAAAATAATAATTATTTTTTTCTTTTGAGAGTCTAATCACTTCTTGACTCTACTCCCAGACATATTTTTACAATCCCAGAAAAAAAAACATACAAGAATGCCAGCTGTCATCATCAATAAACGTGACGTAAAACCTAATTTTTAACCTCTTATAATTAATGAAAACAAAACTTTTCAGAAAAAAAGAGGCCCAACCAAATGATATCTTCGAATCACCACAGCAATCAGACGAGAGAAACATTTCTATGAGGTGTATTACTTTTGAAAACTTTGACCACAGCCCATCTGGTCTGGACTGGGGAGATGGATTTTTTTTTTACCTATACTGCAGCCAGCCACCAGGGGGAGCAGTTTTTGTGGTGACCTCACTTCAAGCCGGGCAAGATGACATCCAATTTTTATACAGCCTATGGTACTGACCCACTACCAGTACTTGACACTATTATTTGTCAATTACCTCAATAATCGATAATGTGGAGAGATTGGAAATTTCATTCTGCCATATTAGAGCCAGGACTTCCTGGACGTAAAAGACCAAGATTCCTTGTGATTAGAATATGCGCAGAACCAAACTAATGTTCCTTTGGATGGAGATATCCAATAAGAGATATCTTTAAAAAACAAACAAAAAAAAAACAGAATTTGCTAATATTCCAAATATGAAAGGGTTAATGACTGCATGTAAACGTAGCAAAAGAGAATTAAACACATCCACCTGTGCAGTTATCATAAAGTCCCACTCGACCAGCCTGGAAACATTACATTTTCATTCTGCAGACAGGTGCCAAATATCCATTTGAATGTCTTTTTCCAAAAATGTTGCATTTCAATTGTAAGTAAAGGCTTTAAAGTAATGCACAGGGACATCTACAGCCAAATAAATAACGCTGCCAGTGGAAAAAAAAGACTTAGAGTTGATGCAGAAGAGTCAGAAAAAGTCCAGGAAGTGCAGTTTTGGACTGAGAGGACACAGAGTTTGTCCCATGTGGACATATGGGAAATTCAGAGCTGGTATCATTCAGACTTAACTGCACATTTGGAAAAGATGGATTGGTATTGAGCTGAATAATTCCTCATGTCGTCGTGGAAAGTCCCCTTTTCCTCCTCTACCTGCCTCTCTGCTTCCAGGACAGGGGGAGTTATATCGGCCATAAACGCAGCCGGCTCACTCGTGGCAAATCTATAGGAGCATCAAAACCGGCTGGTCTCGTGTTATAAGGCGGGGGAGGTTTATTTATAAAGCACATTTCAGCAACAAGGTAATTCAGAGCGCTTCAGACAAGACATGAGAAGAATCAGAGCAAAGGTCAGAAAAGACACAGTGAAGGAAGTTATTTATAAATCATTAAAGGAAAAACAGATTCACGGTCTGAGTCCAGGTGTCAGCTGTTGGTCTCCTGATGATGGATCCTTGACTTTATTATAAACTGATGTATGTCTGTTCAAGAACACAAGCTGTTTATTTTTGTATCAACTCATTATTTGAGTTTTGAATGATTTAATTTACTCCTCCTCTAATGGATCCTGCATTCACTCTTTAATCGTAAGCTATCACTTCTTATCTTTTCTGTAAACACTTTTTTTTGTCTGTCTGAGTGAACCAAACATCCTTTTTGTGCAGTTTGTGATTGTAAAACAGCCAAAGACGCTTTTAAAGCTGTTATTGTTTTTGTAAAAGGAAGGTTATATTTAAGGTTGTTTCGTAAACTTGTGGAGCGTTTTGATTTGTTCTCTTTCAAAGACAGCGTAAAAAAGGCTTTAATTACTTTAACAGTGTTCAAAAAAACGTAGAGAATAATTGAGATTTCTGGATCAAATTGGGTAATTTACTACAAAAATAAAACAGCAACAGAAGTTAATTGAAATAAATTCAGTGTTTTAATGAGATGGGGGTTTTATTGTAGGTTTCTCAATCTTAACTTGATGAATTGTTCAGTTTTCAAGATAAATACACTGGTTTACAAAAGTGCATTCCAAATTCATCTTAATTTTCTTTTTTAATAACCTCAGTACTCAAAGATAAATACCAAGTTAAATTAGATTTATACCATTATCAGTGATGATATGATTCAGCTTTTTTGGATTGTAAATATTTTAATAGGAGCTATTATTTTTTGATAGATATCAATTTTTACCCCTTTAGTTGTCGGTAAAGAAGTCAAAATGTTGCTGAATGTGAGATTAAACCAGACGTTGCTCTAGATATTTTACTTGTCTGTCATTTTGATCGACAGGGGCATAAAAACTCCATCGTAATGAATAGTGGTTCAGCGTTTTAAAGTCTGGAAACATTTCATCCAGTTAAGTAATAAACAGTAGGTGCGACTTTAAAAAAGACGGGTTCCCCGATCCCGCCAGAACCTGCTTCACTGGGAGGAAATCCTGGAGCACACGGTCCCGATTTACAGGCGAGGCTGCCTCAGAGTCGAAGTGGTCACACTACAGTCGCCCCAATGGATTAACTCCAAAGTTCATAAGTGCACTGTCAGCAACAACATGACAACATAAAACCCAATTAATTATGCACGCTCGCCACCAACTGGACAGGGGGTTGACTGCAGGTACTGTCTGTGATTAATGAACGGCTGTGTGACACTAGCCACGTATACATGGACCCAAATATTCCGCTTGCATTCGATTTATTTGCTCAAACTGAAAGAATTTAACCTTTGTATTCACCTCATTCTGAAAGAAAAGTGCCAATCCGAATGGACATTTAATCGGTTTCAGGTGGAATATTCCTTTCCCCAAACTGATTGAGGAATCATGTATCCACTCAGACGGAAAGTTGTCAGGGTGCGTCCTTCCAGCGCATGCTCAGATATGACGTAAGACGCAACTAGAGACGTTCCTCAACTTAAAAAAGGCGATGAGCAGTCAGCACTGGAGGAAAGTTTGCTTTTGATCCAAACTCTGAAGAACTGAACATAATTTCAAGACTGGACGGACACTCGCAATACGGAGTATCGCAATACCATGATAAAAAAAAAACCTGTCGTCCTCCGTCTTTGATAAATCACGTGATGTTTACGTTTTTCTGCGCATGGACCATTGACTATTCTGTTTGATTATAGCGGTGCATGTAGACCAGAGATTGAAATATTCCTTTCCATGTATATGATTGTTTTTGGAAAAGTCATTCAGAAAGACAGTCTTTTCCATTCGGAAAGACGAAAAACTCCTCATGTAAACGTGGCTACTGAAAAAGGAATTGGATCGCTCTCGGGGTTTCCAACCTATCCAATGACGGGCAACCTTCTGATTTTCTGTCATTGCTTAAAAAGTTCTGTCAAAGACAGAGAACAATCAGTTCATGTGACCTCTGAATTAAACTGGAGTGAATTGTACATCTACATTTTCTGCTTGCTTTTTTTTTTGCTCCAAAAACTGTCAAAAATCAAACAAGTGTTTTTGTCTGATTTTCAGTTGAAAATGTCTTTTTAGACTTTTGGACCTGACCAGTCCAGAAAACTGTCTTATTTCAAGTTATATAAAAACAAAAATGAGGTCTGAATTGCTGTAACAACCTCATTTTTGTCTTTAAATAACTTGAAACAAGACATGTTTGAGGACTGGCCAGATGAATGTGACTCATGAGGATTATAACAATGAAATCTTTTCTTAAAATAGATCAAAAACAATTGACAAGATTTCATTTTTTGCAGTGCATGTCAGACTTCTTGGACTTCTGTGTGGGAAAAGAGCGTAGGCCAGGGCTTTGCATAGATGCAGGAGTTGAAACCAGGCTTAATCCTGGAGCCCAATAGTTTTCAGGTGCGTTCCTCTGAACTAAACGTTGATGTTTTCCTGTAATAGGAGTTTATGGGAACTGCAGTGTTCGGCCCCTGATCCTTTCACAGAAGTAGAACGAGGGGAGGATGTTGATGTGGGGCACCGCAGCTGGCACAAGAGAGTAAGAGCCCGTGTCTGCAGTCCAGGACAAAACTGTTCTGAAGAGGGATTTTGATAATGATGATTTGATGCTTGGTGATGCTTTATGCACGTTTTTGGTCAGAATCAGTGGTACGGCGTTTCCCCTCTACCTCAGTCACCTCTGAGCGCGCCTCAAATCTCCACCAGCACGCTGCGACAGCACCCAGGGAGGTCGTCTTTTTACTTCCTCTGTCACAACGTCATACCAGCTAGTGTTAGCGTCTCACTGTGAGCGAAATGTCACAGGAAATTGTCCGTTGTTTGAATTTGATCAACTGCAAAAATGTTAATACATGAAGAATCTGAAGTAGCTTTAGAGTTTGGGTATAAAAGCTTTTTATTTCTGTCTTTTTTCTGAAATAGGTTTAGAAATGGAACTCTGATTGATTTCTGTGTCGTAGCTTGATGATGTGTTTTCAATGCAGTATCCTGTCTTCATGACGGTGTGATAAAAAGTCTTTTCATTTGATTATTGAAACGCACCAATAACCATTATTTTCAGTCTGCGTTTCTGCTTTTGACACTCAATATAATCGATACAGTCGTATTTTCTCCTGACCACAGTTTGGTCTCAACAGAGCGGCTGAAAATTCAGTTTGACAGGCAAGTCATCATTTCTTTCATCCTGGGGGCTTTGGAGAAGAAAGACTGACGACTCTGCACTCCTGCACTTCAATGATTCAACAGCCATCTTTTTCCCCTGGTTTTGCCTTAAACAAAACATATTTATAAATTGTTTGCCACATGTCTGGGTCAATTTGTAATCCCCTCCAGATTAAGAGCTTGCAGTTGTCTGCTGTACACCGTAATGAACATTTGGGCCGGCTCCTGAAACATGCCCTGAAGGTAAACAGTCGAATTGAGACAAAGCTTTCCAGCTCACAAAGGCTGCCAAATCTCAGTTTGCCTCCATCAGACAACAGTTTGGCATCCTCACCTGCTTTTACCACCTGTCTCCCACAGATCAGCGGTTCAAACACTTTCTCTTTCGTAGCCTTGTCGGCCAAAAAAAGAAATATTGCAGGTGAGCTTGTTGTTTCAGGTCCTTTCTTATTTTATTCAATTTCAACTCTGTGGCTAGACCTCAAAAAGCACTTTCAACAAGCAATACCTGCACCGGGGGTTGCCATGGAAACCCCTCACTTAAAAATAGACCATGAGGAATGAAAGCAATGGGTGGAATATGCCTTCTTGATGTGGTTCAGGAAGATGTATGGTTCTGGGTGTAGCTTGGAACAGGTTAGCATCTGGCTGTGTTTTACAGCATCTTTAAAGCAGCTGAGCGCTTTGAGCTGCTACGGTTGTGTTGTGACAGCTGGGGATGCAATAAAGCCGGTATAGACTGATGCAATGATCTGTTGGGAAAGTGAATTTATTCTGCAGGATGACGCTGATGGACTTGTTGCAGAGGAATGATAAATAACTGCCTACTCCATTGACTTGTTTGAGCGCATTTACAGTAGATGACAATAACAAAGTGCTGCTACAAGATGTGTTGTCAATCCAGCGCTGAATGAAGTCTCTGAAGAAAAGTGTTTTGACACCTGTGACAGACAGTGATTCACTTCCTGGATTTACATGTGTCGAGGCTGGGAGGAAGCCTGACAGGGGATCAGTGGAGTGTAATTGTTCAGATGCCACTACGGGAGTGATTTTAAATCTGGTGTGTACTGCGCTGTCACACAACTTAACACCTTTAATTTACTATTAAAAGGAAACACAAAGGAGATAGCAACACGTCTCTGTCTCTTTCAGTGCATCGTGCATTAGTGGTGCATAAATAGTCTTAAAGTGTTTAGAAGATGTCAGAAACTCTTCCCAACTACGGCACCAACTTTCTTCAGTTTGCCTAATAAGCATTAGTAGCTCCTTGTTGTGTTCATGTCAGCATTTAGCCAAGATGATTCATTAAGTGATGCAGCCTTTATCAACAGAGGAGTACATGCACATTTAAAGATACAGAAACCCCACCTTTCCCTTTCCTATGTGCTTTTATTTTGCTGAAAGTGCTGCGTATTAGATATTTGTGACAGCTTTAAAGCGATGTTGGAATCCCTTGGTGAATTTCTGCCTCTGAGGATGTTAGCCAACTCTTCTGGCACTCCAACCATCGTAGCCATGAGCCCAACAGCAATACATGGCTGCAGGCCAGGACTTCCTTCCCCATGCCATGCATTGTTTACTATCGAATTAGCAACTTAAGAAGCAACCATGTGTTCAGATCAACTGCAACCCCTCAATAAACACCCTTAATCAACAAATGATGTCATTTCTTGGTTCTGGGGACGTGCATGTCTGAAGGACTAAGCAACTAAACATCTTCCCTCTTGCCAGTAAACACGATATTACTTGTTAATTGAATAGATTTATAACATTTCTATTATTGTTGGCTTGACATGTGTAGTAGTATCTAACCTGTAGTGCTACCAGTCACCACTGGCTAGTGCCAGAGCTTTTATATTGCAAGGATGCTATGATTCTCTACTACTTGGATGTAAACAAGCACAGCTGACCAGTGTCAACTCATATTGTGTGGTAATATTTGTCAATATTTAGATGTAGATTATGTTACATGTAGACTGTGTCTCCTTAAACTGACATGGAACCACACAACATTTTTTAAAATAGAATAGAATAGAATAGAATAGAATAGAATAGAATAGAAAAGAATAGAATAGAATAGAAAAAACAAAATATATCCCCAAGTGGAAATTCAGGAGGAGTCACAGCAGCAATCAAGAAAACAAAGTAAGAAAGTGTATAGAAAGTGCAAAAAGCTCCATAACAGGGCTGTACGCTTACTTTTTAAAGTGGTAGCACTGGTGCTAGTAAGTTCAAAATTTTAGTAGCACCAAGAAAAATTCAGTAGCACACCTGGATGCACAGTTAAAATGTTTATTGTGTACTTATTCGATACCACAAGTGAAATTTCATTAGCTTAACAACAGTAAGGAACACATTCTTCAGTAGGTTCTTTACAGTTCATCAACCCATGCTGATCTGAATGAGACTCTTAGATTTGAGACACAGACTGTGGCCACTCCTTATAGTTTGGCCGCCTGGAACTTTTAGATGAGGAGAGCCATGCGTTGCATGGTATCATGTATCCATCCAGCATTTGTTGGGTCGAGCGTTTCAAGTGGACGTCCCTCAGTGCTGATCCAAATGAGATCTTCCGTGGTGGAGACATGAAGACTGCTCCGCACAGTATTCTTTATTCTATTTTGGGCGGAGAAACCTCTTTCACATTGGGTAGAGGAGATTGGAAGTAGCAGCATGATTTCCACCAAGTGCAGGATGTTCTGTAAAACAGAATCTATATGTAAGTTCTGCTTAAACACATTTAACTAATACTAGAGACATTATTGTCGACATACCTCAAAGTCATGTTTGTATGGTTACTTTGTCAGAAGAGTCTGCCACAGGGCTGGGTAGTTCTTGTCTCTGAAGGTCCTGGCAACAAGAACCTTTAGATTCTGCCACTCCTCCTGCACTTTGTCAGTGCTGCACCCTCCTCTATGAAAATAAACGTTATGTGGGAGAGTGAGAATTGTAAATAAAAGGAGAGGTAGTTAAGTAAGTAAAGTAGATCCGTTTAAAGTCATAATCTACTCACTTTTTTGCCAAATTTGGTGAATGGCAGCTCCTCCTTTGCAATGCAGTATGCAATATTCATCTTCAGTTTTACTTAACAGAGCATTTCCTCGTTCATCTTGACAACTTGTTTGTTGACAGCAGCGGGGACTGTCCCTGCGCGAGCCGGCTGGCTAGAGGCGAGGTGTGCGTCTCTGCAGGCAATGTGCCGTCTTGTCGTGCCATGTTTTGAGACGTTATCGCGTTTAAAGATAATGTTACCAGTAACGTAGGTTGTCTTCCCCGCTAACGCTTCTCCAGCCTCAACACAGTACTTGCTTAACATTGCCTTCTTGGTCTGATCAAAGACGAGCCATGGAAAGTCCTTTAACCACTGCAGCTTCAAACGGTAAGTCTTGCTGTTGTCCGAAGCGACGGTACCGTCAGATGAAGTTGATGAAGCGGTAGTGTCCACACACTCTGTAGCGACAGACGACTCCTCCGAAAGACGTTTTCTTTTCTCTACCTTGTCGTCGCCGGTCGTATTTACGGATGCCACCTGAAGATATAGTTTCATTTTGCCCTCCTCGCTAGCGTAGTTTGAGATGGAGCGCGGAGCATACTGGGTAATGTAGTCCGTAATTGTTAAATTGAGGCGGATACCATACACGTTAGAACTACAACTCCCGTTGAACAGTTGTACCAACATAAACAATACTTTTCTCACTGCGTGAAGCCTTACTGCGCAACTCTTTCGCACATGTGCTAGTGTTTACAAATTTCTCCTCGCACATGATGACTTTTATTCGCAAATGCGACGAAAACTGTCGCACTGTACAGGCCTGCATAAGAAAATAGATGCTGACAGCTTGTCCATCATTGTCCAGTCAGCCAGTCTCCACCTCCACAGGGTCCAGGACTGAGCTTCTTCAGCAGTCTGTTCAGTCTCTGTCTCCTGGATCCTGTCTGCTCACAGCAGGTGAAGCTCTTCCAATGTGGCGTTGGTGTCTGATGTTAGCTCTGTTAGCCATGTCTGTGAATAGCATGATGCTACTCTACCTTATGGTAATCCCTCTGTTGCAGGGTTAGCACGGCTAGCTCCTCCATCTTATTGCAGATAGATCTTACGTTCCCAATAACGATGGATGGAAGGACAGGTCCATGTCGTCACTTCTTAGCTCACACCTGAGAACCAGCATGACGTCCTCACCTCCTTCTCCTCACCTTGTGGGGAAACATCAGGCCTTGCACCAGTTAGCATTGACATGCTACAGGCTGCTAACAGCTGATCTCACATGTAAACAATGCAGCCATGGTTACATGTAGGATCTCCAGACAAACACAGGAGGAAAAGTAGTAAAAATATCACTAGAGACACAAAAAGTTTGGTGTCCATGGCCAACAATGAGCCATACAAAGTAATGATCCACTCCAAATACAAAGATGACGAGTCCTTAAACTGGCATGAAATCACTAAACATGAAGTTACAATGAAATTTAGGAATTCACTTTTCTAGCAGATTCTGTGACCTTTGCTACTACATTGTTTTTTTTCTTCAATGAAAATTTGTTGAAAAGTCAGAATTTAAATTTATGTTAAAATGACAATGATATGACTCACTTGAAGAGATCCACTTTTGTTCAGAGCCACCAAAACCAGAGACACCTGTAGATGGATGCAAAGTGAGAGCCATTGCATTTATTATATATTTAGGACCATTTTCAATTTTGAACATAAATACTGAAGTTTTTAAGTTTACCCCTCACTTTACTTGTGTTTCATTAAGTTAGACCCACACACCATAAAAAAGCTCAAATAAATTGAAAATATTGTATTTAGTCACTTTTGAACATCTTTTTTTTGTTATTTGTCCCTCTGAGAAGGAGAGAAGCCCATTTATGTACCATGTGAGTCTCAGTTTCAGTGTTTCAGAATTTCACTGGCTTCCAGTAGCAGCTCCAATCAAATTCAAAGCTCTTCTTCTGACTTACGTAACACTAACAAGAACGGCTTCTTCCTATCTGGGGTCCCTCATCCAGGTCTACACTCCTTCTCGCCCACTACGCTCTGCTTATGAAAGATGCCTGGTGCTCCCAGCTCAGCATGGCTCCAAATCTCTAGCCAGACTCTTCTCTGTTGTTCCCAAATAGTGAATGAATTACCTAATTCTATACAATCCACAGTGTCCCTTTCTACTGTAAGAGATGTCTGAAGACTCATCTGTTCAGGGAACACTTAGACCCTTAATCTGGGTCTTCTCCTCTTTGTCCTCAGGGGGAGAATGAGTCAGAAAATCTCAGACCCAGGTATTATTGATTTTTCAGCACTAATTCCTGAATTTTGTTAAAAGTACTCACACTAAATAGGTTTTCCCTTCTGTCTAAATTCTTGCTTGTGTTGTACGTCACTTTGGGCAAAAGCGTCTGATAAATGAAGGTCATGATGCAGATTTACAATAGGGCAAAATGCAATCTTGATTGAAAGAGAAGAAAATGACTTTCAAGTATTTTTTCTTTGAATTTTACTTTCCAAAAATATCTGAGAGTCTAAACAATGATTGGCTCTTACCTCAAGTCTCTAGATGATTTGTTCATGTAGAGCAGATCTTTAGCCTGTCTCATACACATCTGTCTATAGAGATACAGACATATTCACTGAATAACCACCATTGATAATCAAGATGTCAGATATGTGCCTGCTTTTTCTATGCATATGGATTGTGTTTCCTATATTTATTCACCGAGCTGACTGATGTATGAGAGCTCAGTTCTCCCGGGACTGGGACACTTCAAACTGAAGCAGGAACAGTATTAAAACCATCCTGTGTGAACAGATTCTGCATTTATGTAGAATTATGATCATTTACATTAATTGTGTACTGTAAGTACAGGGAAATTTATTCCAAAACCAGTAAATCTTTATCTTTTGTTCTTTTCATTTGTGTGTTTTCTGTGTGTACGGACCACCTGTGAGTACGAGTGTGTGCATCTGTCCGTTTCATTTAGGATTTTTGCCTAAAATGATTTATAAATTGCCCGTGTCTTACCATTGTTGATCCAATTATATGTGATTGACGTGAAGACAGACTCGGGCTCAAGCGGGAAGGAGCCCTGGGCTGTTTACTGATCTACATTAGGTTCATGTTTCATCTCAAACAAAGAGGGAGCAGTAATTTGCCCATAATGAGCCGAGAACAACACGGAGCAGCAGGTACATAAAATGAGATCTTGAGACAGTATGAGGCACGCGGCGCTACAGTGCAAAGAAAAGACGCTGTTTCATCCTTTATAGACACTGACACATTAAAGGAACAAAATATATAATTTAATGTCTCACTGAAACTCGTATTGTACATTAGATGTTTGATATCTTTGGCAAACAGAAAAATATTTTTATAAGTAACAGAGAATTCACATCATTCTGCTCAGTGCTGCTCATTGTTTACTGTTTATCTGAATGAGGCAGAGAGCAGTATCTAATGTGTATGAATTAATGTGGGGAGCGATGTTTGTGCGACTGTGGTATCTATAATTGGTCAGTTAATTCATTAGCACAAAACTCAGCCTCACCTCTGGTCAGAAGCAGAAAGAGGAGACTGTGTGGATGCTGGAGGAGGGATGGTGGAGGTCGTGCCCTGGCTGTAGCCTCATTACACCAGGGAATTGGTAGAGACAGAGCTGTGCGCTTTGTAAACACATTAGCTAACTGTGACAGGGGTGCCAGACATAGGTCTGCAGCCAGCTGCTGAATGGATAATTGCAATATTTTACTCTCAAAACTGGTCCTCCAGAGAGAGCTGCTAAACTGCATTTAAAACTTGTGCAAATTGGGCTTGAACTATGGACTATGAAACCATAAACAGCCCAGCATGTCACCAGGGGTGAAGCCAAACGCATGTAGAGCTCCCCCTGGTGGCAGGAAGTGGAAAATAGCTCAAACTGGAAAATTAAAACAAATCTGATATAAATACACTGTCTGTCTTAGTTTTTATCCTTGTGATTTTTGCACAGAATGAATGAGTGAGAAAAACACTGAAATCTTCAAACTTTACTGTCAGCCAGCCAGATGACTGCACCTGCATTGGCTCCACCAGCTTAATGTTGGCACCTGTTGAGATGTCATTTTGGTTTCACGTCCTACATTGGAGGTTACATAGGTGTGTCAAACATACTGCTTTACATATATCAAGTTAGAAGTTTCATTCAGTGCTGATAAGGTATAAATAAAAGCATATCATAATGAGTATTACCGGCCCATTCCTCTTTAACCCTCTCATGCTGATTACTTGATTCTGATTGGTCAAAACCTGGCATACTAGATGAGTCTTCTTAACAGAGTCTTGCAGATTTAAGATCATCATACCCTCTCTTCCTGTTGAAGTCAAAACAAAAAACTTTATTTCTTTGGAAACAACATGGATGATTTTTGATAAATACTCTCATTTTACTCAGAGGGCACAAGTTGTGTTTATGATGGGTAGAGTTGTCCCAATCAGGGTTTTTTTTTGCCCCCAAGTCCAAGTCTGAGTCATTTGATTTTGAGTATCTGCCGATACTGAGTCCTGATACAATACTTTTACTTCGACACATCGCGCTCCAGGCTCTAAGCTCCTACAGTGCTTGACAGCATTGTTTCTGCGCGGCGTTGAGACAGTATAACTGTGTACCACCAGGTTTGGGAGGGTTACTTTAAAAATGTTAACCAGTAAAATTACAAGTTACACATTTAAAAAAAGTAATCAGTAATTACCTCAAGTATCACAATGTTAGAGTTATGTACCTGATTACTTTTAATTACTTTGGGATTACTTCAATACCAAACATGCACATGAAGTCAACAGAGTATAAAAGGTGTCATCTGCACAGTGTTTTTTTTTTTTTTTAAGAGAAACATGAAATGATACAATCTTCTTTTACAGTTTTAACAAATCAGGTTTCCATAAACTGAATTCTAAATAAAAAAAAAAATAAATAAAGAAAAAATAAGATAAATAAAATAAATTGATTATAAAATAAAATATATAAAATTGAATAAAAACCAAGATGAATAAAAATAAATAAATAAATAAATAACAAGATAAATACATACATACATACATAAATACAATTAAATAAATAAATAAAAAATAGGATAAATAAAATAAAATAAAAACATAAAAATAAAATAAATTTAAAAAATAAAGTAAAATTAGGCAATTTACCTACTGATTCCAAATAATCTTAATGCTTTTCTGCAAAACAGTATTTACAAATTGATGAAAGATAATTCTAATTCAAAGCTTAACAAACTTAAAATTTCAAATTTTGCATGCATGCTCACTGTGCATGTCTTCATTTTAGCATACCCCGACTGATTTTAAATTGCACTCCTCCTAAATAATCCCTGTTTTTTTATCATATTTACCAGTAATTTGAGTACATGTTTTTCTTCAGTATAATGGATTACAGTTAATTTTTTTGTATCCTAATCATGTAACAATGTTAAATGTAATCTGTTACTCCCCAAGCCTGTATACCACCACATAGCAGTAGTAAATACTATGCTGTTATTTTTCCCATTTGTTAGATCTGATAAAAAATGATTAAAATAATGAGGAAGAAAAAATAATTTTTATGTAGGGATGCTGAAGCTCACAGGAAACTGAGGGAACTTTGCAGAGAGACCAATCTAACCAAAATAGATCTTAAGCGAGTATAAACTACAACACAGTTTGAGCTTTGGCTTTGTTACAGGACTGTCTGATGAGAAAAGTGTTCTCAGTCAAAGAGATGAACACCTGGTACAGGTGATGCTGCTACGAGCTCCTAACAGACTGGATATGACATTGACTTCAAGGTGATTTCTGTTAGTGAAGCAGGCGACTGTCAACGCTTTACTCACATGAATGAACATTTTCAGTGTAATGATTATCTGAACCACAGGTAGGCTGATGAGATTACTGATGCCATGGCAGCGTCAACAAACAGGAAATGTGATGGAGAAGAAGAAGAAGAGGAGGAGGAGGGAAGAGGAGCTTTTTGTATGGATCATTATCATTTAGCCCTGCCAGAATAACGTCATATGAATCTCCTATTTAGCTGCTGATATACACTTATTTGATCACAGTGTTATTAATGCACTGCTACAAGACAGCTCTGAAGTGACAGTGTCCTTTTATTGCAAACTAGCTCCAGCAGCACTAAAAATAGACCCTCAATAGCTGTCAGTAGCCTTCAGTAATCACTGATCAGCTCTGCAGCTGCTGCTTTTCCTCTGCTGTGATTTAATCTTTGGATTAATAACGCAAATATCTGAGAAAAAAAAAAAAACTTTGAGATAATAAAAATGCTTTTTTAGATGCATAATACCTTTATCTAAATAGTTAAAAGACTGAGTTGTTTTCTTTCAGGTTTTCAGATCAAACTGGGCATTGAAACAAGCCACATTGTCCAGTTTGGTTTCAGCTATTGTCCTGTGTGATCTAAGATCTAAGGAGGAGTTTTTTTTATAAACAAGTGTTTTCTGCTGACATTCAGATATACAGCAGTCGCGTATCGTGCGACCCATTGAAGAGGAAAAGAGACACTTCTTTTATTTCCCCCCGGCAGCCGGCTCAGTCGTCTATAATGCGACGTATCCATGAGACATGTGAGTTTTTTTCTGCTTTCGTTTCTTTTTTCTCTTCTTGCCAGGAAAGTCATCAATCATGAATATTGTGCTTTCTCTTCCTACACGCACATAAAAGACGTGGCTAAATGCAGCAGGAACAGGTGAAATGAGTGAAGTCGCTGAAAAGCATGCTGGGAAACATAAAAATAACTTGCATACAAGAATCAAAACACCTTCGAACAGAACCTCTCTGCAACAAGAGGCTGGTTGTAAAGGTCCTAATGAATTCAAGTGATATTGATATGTTTTGAATGCATCACGCAGGATTTCAGGGTTATTCGTCTCACAGACATTTTACCCTCCGAATAGATTACGGGAAGCCAAGAGATGCACCGTGAAAGATCAAATCACATCTAATGTTATATTTACGGCTGTTATTCCTGCTCATAGCCTGATCCCTGACAATGAGATGGGTCCAGACATGGATGTGGAGATTATGACAGATGATAGCTGTGGTTAACCATAATGACTATAGATTACCTTTAATGAAAAGGGAAAAAAAAACAGCCAGGGCTGATCAGATGTGTTGAACATGCCATTGAAAGAGGCTTGGTTGGTTGTGTATTGATTATGATACGCACCGACAGTGACGAATGGTTTTCAAGGCAAATGTCACATTTGGTCTCAGCACAACAGCATTGCAGCTTTCAGTGCGTTTTCAAGATGTTTGAATGGCTGAAAAGAGCAGGGAGATGCACACCTTAGTCTTTTATGAAAGCAAAGTAAGTCATGTCAGGTTTATCTGTAAGACCCATGAATCACATTCAGACTCTCCGAGGGCTTTGCGGGCTCAAAACAGCACACGTTTCAGGCCGAGCGTGAGCTCTGTGAAGACTGGAGCAAAAACTCAGACTGCAACAACAACAACAAAAAGCAGAGTTAAAGCAGGGGATGAAGATTCTTCAAAAGAGCAAGAGTGAGGGTTAACAGAGGAGGGAGCATACACACAGCCCGTCTACCCATCAGTTCGCTGCTCATCTGAATTCCTGGATCGCTAGCAAAAAGTTTAAAGATGTTAAAACAGTGCAACGTTTACAGAGTTGTCACATCGAGGCCTGGGCCAATAACAAATAAAGCTGGACGATATATTGTCCCACAATTATTGATGGTGAACGGTATTAGGGGTGGGAGAAAAAATCAGGAATCAATATATATGGATTTTTTTGTTCAGCATTATCAATATTTTAATTTTATTTTTAAAAAAGGTACCATTTTTCTCCAGCAGAGGGTGAAATGTTCCTCTCTGACTCATGTGATGGGCAGTTTATGGGAAAATATGGCTCCTGTTATAGACATCATCATCGTCGTTTAACTTTTTCCCAAAAATCGTAGGTATCAAAGAATTGTAACTTAAATTGAATCAGCTAAATTTTGAAATAAAATTGAATCACCAGAACAGCATATCATCCCAGCCCTAAACAATATAATTGTCAATGTAATTTTGAGACAAAATTAATCACTAATATAATGATAAAATATCATTATAATGCACTACACTCTTTCAAATGCAATAAACATTTTTTTCTCATGAGTTTTTTTTAAATATTTTATTTGGAACATTAATAATTTTCATATATCCCAAAAAACAATAAAAATAAAATGAACTCTGAGTCAAAATTTGCAGTTAAATAAAAAATGTATTACAGTGCAGCATTGCTTTTGCAAAGTAGCAAACTTCACTTCCTGTGTCCATGTAAATTCTCACTCATCCAGGTCAGAGTTATTCTGAATGCTTCTAACCGAGGCAACTGGACTGTTTATGAAGACGTTTCCCTTCTCATCTGAGAGATTTCGTCAGCTTCATTCAGAGTTGGAGTTGTACTTTAGTGGGGATGGGTACCGAATTAGGCACTTTTATGGGTACGGACCAAATTGTGTCAAAAGTACCAGGTACAGATTCACTTAAAATCAAAAGGTACCATGTTTAGGTACCTAAATCATCCTTGTGACTGTGAGGGAGTGGAAGAGTAGGTGATTGTCCATGCTGGACATGAACACAGCATTGCAAAGTTATAGATTAAAGAATGTAAAATTGAATTTTATTTTTTTTTAATTTAACCAATTGATATGTTTTTACCACAAACACAAAAAAGTGCCAGGTACTAAACATCTGTACCGTATCATTTCAAATGTGAAAGGTATCCACCCCTATGCTTAAGTTGCGTACACAGAGGCTTTGGACCTGACTTTAACTCTTGCTCAAAAGACTTCAGACTCAACTCTGACTGGTGTTTTGGGACTCATGAACAATCTTTATTTATTTATTTATATATTGAGATTTTAGATTGAGGAAACTCAGACAACCTTAATGTAATTACCTCACTTTTCATGGTAACCGTGGTAACCACTTGTTGGGGGCGAAGGCTCTGCATCTGCAGGTGGAGTTTTTTCCCCAGCTGGGAAAACTGGGTAAAGTGGTTGTGTTTAAGGTGGGCATGTGATTTAGCTGTGTTGCCTTTTTTTGTTGCTGCACACTGGCTCATCTGTGTTGATGGGCTTGTCTCGCTTATTCGGTTTGAAGCCAAAAAATGTCTACACTGGGGCCGTGGCGTTTCACTTTACAATCAACCGTTTTCCTCCTAATTTCTACTTCATTAACCTGTGTTGCTCCACACAAGCTCATAAGGCTCACTTGCTGAACTCTGTGCTTACGCTAGCCTGATGCTAGCAGCTCCACCTCCCCCAGAGACATAGATCCTGGATGACCGCCAAGAGGGTTCACTCTGTTCATTCTGCTAATGAACAAACTCTCCCAGGTGCTGAGAGCGATGCTGAGAGTATGCCTCGCCATACCTGAAGCTTGCTGCTGATTGGTCAGGTGTTACAAGACAGACAGAGGTGTATGAGTTTGTCCTTTTCTTACATACAGGCTCATTTAGACTTTCACACCATGTCAGATTTTTATTATCCTTTCAGAAATTGAGCTGTGTTGTCTTCCTCAGAGCCCCCTACAGTTTGGTTAATTTAGTATTAACCAAGCTACAGGACGTCAAAATTAAAGCACCCAAACAAAGAAATGAGCGCTTCTCGCCGCCTCCCCTCACCCAGTGTGATGTTATGTTAACAAATTACTCCTGCATGGAAGATGAGGAGCCCAGCTTGCGGTTTGCCACGAGGTTTAATTGTCCTCTCCCTTTCATCCAAATCATCACTTTGGCTCAAAATTTCCTTGATGCCTGCATTAACAATGTTCAGTGGCCTCCTCTGCCAAAACACAAACTCTCACTGGGAGAGCTAAAGCCCCCAGTAGAACGGAGAGTCCGGCCAGCACGAGATGGTCGCAGCAACCAGGATCTGATCCGTCGCTGGCTCGCCACCAAAAGCATTGTTCATGAGCTGAGGATGAGCTGCCAGGAAGTGAACCCAGGTCCCCACAGCGGAGGTGGAGTATTTTACCTCCATACCACCAAAAACGCATCAGTACCGCTCTTTAAAGCAGTGCCAGGATGCTTTTACCTGTCAGCCTTTGCAAACACAAAGCTGTGGAGGATGTGTGCTAATGCAGCCGCACAAACTCATCCCAGCCCGTCTTTGTTTGTTGTTAGCAAGCAGTGAGGGTGAGAGGGCTTCAGCTCAGAGAAGAAACATTTGTCTTTGGGATAATCACGTTTAAGTCTCCCCACCACTACAAATACCCATGGCAGATTATGATAAATCTGTTTGCTCTCATATTTACACATCAGCCCTTGAAGGGTGAAGAGGTCACACTCACTCCTGATTGATTTGAAATTTGACACATCTGCACTAAACCTTGTTTGCTTGTGGTGGCAATGAGGTTTGATTATAACCCGAGTGAGCCACAAGGGCATCGCGCCAAGGTGTTCAATTATCAACACATCATGTGAGAATCCCATAAAGGACCTTTAAACCATATCACATAAACCTCCACATGTGAAGCGGCGCGGAAGAGTGAGCAGTCCAACAGAATGAGAGCGACCGGGAACAGGGGTGGATGAGTCACAGTTTTTCTCTCGATTGTAAAATTATTTGATGCTTTTTCGCTCGAGTTCTCTGCTTGCACCTTTCCACTATCTCCTCCAGCGAGATCAAAGGTGATCTTTGATGGGATGGACAATTCATTCCAGGCTGACAGGTGGGATACAGTCAGGGATGGCCATCACTCAGGCTCCCATCAAGCTGTCAGAGACGTTTCTTGATCAATCACCTGAAGAGGGGGAGAAAACTGGCCTCTTGACAAGCTCGAAGGTAAACAAATAATGCTTGGAGAACAGCATCTCCTTTAGAATCAGTGTGCTCTATCATCCAGGTCGCTGGAAAGTGTTGAGATAAATAAAACTATGCCTCCAAAATACACTGCTCAGAAAAATAAAGAGTACACTAAAATAACACATCCTAGATCTGAATGAATGGAATATTCTTATTAAATACTTTCTTCTTTTTATAGTTGAATGTTTGACAACAAAATCACACAAAAATTATCAACGGAAATCTAATTTTTCAACCCATGGAGGTCTGGATTTGGAGTCACACTCAAAATTAACACTATAGGCTGACCCAACTATGATGTAACGTCCTTAAAACAAGTAAAAATGAGGCTCAGTAGTGTGTGGGCCCTCCATGCTCCTGATGAGGTGGTGGATGGTCTCCTGAGGGATCTCCTCCCAGACCTGGACTAAAGCATCCACCAACTCCTGGATAGTCTGTGAGCAAAACATGATGTCCCAGATGTGCTCAGTTAGATTCAGGTCTGGGGAACGGGCGGGCCAGTCCACAGCATCAACGCTTTCGTCTTTCAGGAACTGGTGACACACTCCAGCCACATGAACTCTAGCGGTGTCTTACATTAGGAGGAACCCAGGCCCAACCGCACCAGCATATGGTCTCACAAGGGGTCTGAGGATCTCATCTCGGTACCCAATGGCAGTCAGGCTACCTCTGGAGAGCACATGGAGGGCTGTGTGCCCCCCAAAGAAGGCAGCAGAATCGTTCTCCACGGCGTCTCCAGACTCTGTTACGTTTGTCACATGTGCTCAGTGTGAACCTGCTTGTTCATTTAAAGAGCGAAAGCCCAAAAGAGCAGCTGAAAAACACTGAGCTGTGGTTTCAAAAGCATGACAGGAGAGTGTGTGAAAGCTTTGGAGATCACAATCAATGCCTGCTGCCTCTCCCTGGTAATCCACCTCCACCGGCCCTGCCTGGCTGTTCCCTGCGATCTCACCCTCGACCCTCCGAACCCCCGACCACCCGAACCCCTGACCCATGTTCCTCGAGGTCTCCTTGGGGATAATGAAGGGGTGGAGGAAAGTGGGGCCACAGAGAACTTCCATCTTTTCCCTGGCTCTGCCCCTGCCCCGCTTCTCCCTCCTCTCTATCAGGCTCAAAACTCCACTGAGGAAAACACAGTCAGACTCAGTGATGACCCGTGCAGCCAAATCCAGCTGGAAACTAATATTTAGAGAGCTTACCTTCAAAACCTGTCTCCTCAACAACTTTCAACCAAGCCTGCTCCTTTTTTTCTGGTCTGTGTAGAGTACACACGTTATATCGTATAACTCTGGATGATGACACACCGCACAGATTGTTTACTCCTCCATCCTCCGGCGGAGTTGGAGCCGAAGCACGCTCCAGACATGCTGACGCCCCAAACACACTGCGCCAAACGCGCCAAACGCGCCAAATGCGCCGCCCGGGGCGAATCGGCGTCTTAACGCGTCTCTATGTCTCCTGATGTACTGGCCTGTCTCCTGGTAGCGCCTCCATGCTCTGGACACTACGCTGACAGACACAGCAAACCTTCTTGCCACAGCTCACATTGATGTGCCATCTTGGATGAGTTGCTCTACCTGAGCCACTTGGGTGGGTTGTAGACTCCGTCTCAAGCAGAACCACTCCTTTATTGGGGGTGTCTTGCTAATTGCCTATAATTTCCACCTGTTGTCTTTTCCATTTGCACAACAACGTGAAATTGATTGTCAATCAGTGTCGATCGTAAGTGGACACTTTGATTTCACACAAATGTGATTGACTTGGAGTAACACTGTCTTTTTTAAATGTTCCCTTTATTTTTTTGAGCAGTGTATTATTGCTGTGATCCCTTCCCTTCACTCCCAGCACACTGTCTGCTCCTTTCTTGCATATTTCCCAATAAAAAAGTCCCTAAGCAGAAATTCTCCTCGCTGAAAATATTGACTGAAACTCTGAATACCCAGAAACTGACATTTCTGTCTCTGCTTAAGATGCTGTTTATTGCATCAGACTTTGCTTGTATCATTTCTCCATTATGGCTGAGATTCAATTGAAATGCAGGCAATGGAACATGGGTAGTTTGTGCAACTGCCTCTTTGTGAGCAGATTGGCATTCATTGTAAAATTACAGAAACAAGATAAATGCAGACTTTCTCATTACTTCGGGGCTCTCGCTGTTATAAATATGCATGACCTTAAATAGTCACAAACACAGCAGATTAAGGAATGGAAATCATCCTTTCATGGTCTCTTGTAACTTCCAGAGAGTCAAATTAAACCCACCAAAGCTACATCTTTTTGTCAGGATCCTGCTCGGAATATATGATAGGATTACTTAGAGAGGGTTATAACATTTTCTCATATCAGTGAGCATTTGTTCCAATGTGGGAGGAATGTGCAATGAACATTTTAGAACAAAGAACTGTTCATTAACCCAGAGATTTATCTTTTGGGGCCAAACCTGTGAGAAAAAAAGCACAACAGTGTAGAATCACACATATGTAGCCCATCGAAAAATGCAAATAAATATTAAAAAAATGTTGATAATTAGTATATGATATATTATAAAATGCAGTTTTTAAAAAAGTGTGTACTTTTTTCAGTACCAATTTTATGCCGTCTGTTTTAACAAAAAGATAACTACATTACACATAACGGTACAAATCTTAAGTCTTATTTTTCAGCTGCATTATTTCTGTACTCTAGCAGTTTTCCTTTAAAAAATACATAACTAATTGCCCGTGCGAAATAACAGTTGCAAAAAAGTGACAGGTCAGAACATGCTGAATGCACCTTAAGTGTGTTTATAACTGTGAATAAACTTTATTCTGCTGTTTTTTTTTTTTAATGTCAAAATAATCCTCCTCCTTTATTTAAGGTTGACTGCTGTCGCGCCCTCTGCGTGCTTGAGGCGGTGCATGGAGTGTACCACGCTAAAAAAGCTCACTTCTCTGAGCAAAGCTTAAAGCTGAGAGGTGAATTGTGCCTGAGCATGCTACACTTGCGGTCACACTTGTCAAACAAACTTGACTTAAGGGTTGAAGTGTGCTCGGGCATGGTGCGAATGGCCAGTTTGACCATGTTGAGAAGCAGGGCCTGCTGGAGATCAATTCACGCCATGCAACTCGGAACACAGCAGGTACAAAGAGCAGGTGCCTGAGCTGAGGAAAGGAAGAAACTCCGGCCTGCAGAAGGAGCAGAAAAAAAAAACACATGGAGCATCGTCAAACACACGGCAATACCAGAGAGCCTCTGCTGGAGAACATCACCAGTGACTACGACCTGGAGCTTTTCAGGAAGGCTCAAGCCCGAGCATCTGAAGATCTGGAGAAGCTGCGTATCCAGGGTCAGATCACTGAGGGCAGCAACATGATCAAGATCAATAAATGCTTTCACGTCAGTCTCCAAACTCCAGAAAAGTCACTAGATCTGACGGTAGCCACTTTTTCCCCACAAAAAAAGACAGTACAGGAGTCTGAAATGTTGCTAAATACTAGGGATGGCCAGATACTGATACCAGGTATCAGTATCGGGCTGATACCACCCTTTTTTCAAGGTACTGGTACTTGTGAAGGCTGCTAATACTAGCAGCAGATACTCTAGGCAAAAATTTTTTACGCCGAGCAAGTCCTCCTCGCCACTACATGCTGGTAATTGCTGCAGTTTGACACCACTGCAAATGTGTGCCAGGTCCTTTTAAGACAATATGAATGAATCAGGAAGAGTTAAGAGTTAAACTTTTTTATTTTGCACTTTAGTTTACTTTAAAAAATACTTAAACTCTTACAGCTGTTAGTTTTATTGTGAAATTTTAATATATATATTTAATATTGATTAAAAAAAATTCTAAACTTAGAGAGAGTTGTTTGTGTTTTATTTGGACTTAATGTCAGAGTGACTGTGCTGTCTAATCAAAATGATCTGTCACTGTTAATTGAAATTTTATGTATCAAAACTACTAGTAGTATCTGTACTCAGTATCGGGGAGTACTCAAGAAGGAGTACTCGTGCTGGTATCAGTCTGCATAAAAAGTGGTATAACCTTATAACCTATCACCAGCGGCATTATCTTGATCTCAATCACGTGATTAACCCTTTGGGTATCGAAACTTGTCTCCAGAAGAAGAGGCATGTTTTGATACTCGGTTCCACCGAAGCGTTTCGGCTGGTGCCATAAAAGAACCAAAGTTTGGTACCCAGTGTGGTTAACTTGCACATATTACAAATGTGTGTTGAATAGGGATGGACACTTCAAGGAAAGAAGATCGTGCCCTCCCCTGCAAGCAGCCAGCGCCCACCCACATTTACCTGCCAACACTGCACTTTGACAGAGGGATAGGGCTGTAGCTTGCTCTGCACGCCGATCATCAAAGTTACTTCTTCAGTGACAAAGCCTCCCGTTGACTTTTGATCTGTGGACAGTGCCACACTTTCTGCTGCATGCCTCGCCGTCACATGGCTGTGCGTAGTTGTCATCGACTCATGATATGCAAGCTTAACCTTGCAGAGTTTGTACTGCCCCTCATTTTTGGAAGGAGTTGCCGGACTGCAATCCCGAAATTCGATCTGGTTTGAACACGGTTTGTTTTGTTTTGAAAGTCACCTGGCATTTATGTGGTTTTCATGCATAACTTCCTGTCCCGCTTGACCTGCTTTTATATGAAATTGACACATAACAGCTTCGGCATCTGGTATAAAACTGCAACCTGCTGCAGATGGGACAAAGCCATCTATTTTATTTTTATTTTTTTAAGACTGTACAAATATCTGGGAATCATTGCTCATCCCTTGTGTTGAAGACATTAAGTTTAAATAAAAATGCATTATTATTGTTCAGTTGTATTTTTTTGTTAAAAACCCTTGAAATCATAACAAAGAAGTCTTTCTGGAGACATGAACCAAATTATAACTGTAGTTTAATGTGTGTTGATTGGCTCATGATGTGCTCGCAATTTGACACTGAATTAATGATGTTACTGAGTTTAACGACTAAATATAGGGTTAGAACAGGGATAACAGGGATAAAAGTGATGAGGCCCCTTTCTGCGTATTCAGAGAGTAAACAGGCTACACATATCTTAATGATGCATCTGTTTCATTAAAAAATGCATGCACATGAACATGAACAAAGAATGCGCACCGCGACAAAGTCTCATTCATCTACTCTCTCCGGGATAAACACGTTCATATGAATACACATGATCTGCAAAACACTAATCATCCCCCGACTGTTGTTTGTATTCATCAGTTTGAAATGTCACCAACCTTGACAGATGGCACCCAGGGAAGCTCATAGATATACAGCGATTCCCAGTTTGAGATACTAAAGGCTAGAATCCATAGAAAGAAAACTGTATCAACATTCAGAGATATTTTCAGAGGTTGTAGTTTCTCTCCGGAGATTTATGCCGGGGAAAATTGATATTGACCAGAATCTAAACCATATAAAGCACCGCAAAATATTTTTCCCAAATCAAAGATGGAGTAGGATTCAATAGACATCATGAAGGCTTTCAGAGTAAGATGTGATGCCATTTTTATGTGACACCATGCATTAAACAGATCGTTCAGTGATTTTGAACACATTACTCTGTCAATGTAGCAAGAGTGCAGCATGGCTGGACAGACTGGAAAGTTGCTGCGTGACTGCTATGTAACTGCAGAGTGAGTGACTTAAAAAGGGCAGCATGAGCGTGAAGGAGAAAATTAAATACTTCCTGCTTAAATTATGTGCTGTTTAGAAATTATTTACACTGAAAACATTTTTCTAAGCAGGTTTTACTCATATTTCATTTGCTGTTAAGATCAGCTTTTTTGAATGGGTGTGTATGTGGTACATGTGGCTTCTACAGCCAGCCTCAAGTGGACACTTGATGAACTGCATCTTTCAACACGTTTGCAAGGTTTCATATTTTAAGACATGCGCTATTTTCCAAACCGCCTACTACATCCTACATGTGATTGTAGGATGTAGTAGGTAGGGATGCAAAGATTATAAATTTTGATGATTATTGTCTGAGGAAAAATTATGTTTATCGCAATTACTGTGCATAAATTTATTTCACAACAGTATTAATGAACAAACTTATAAAATCACGTGAACATCCTTCATGAATTTTAATATTCTGTTACGTCATGTTTAATGACTGAAGCCCTCGACAGGAGCACTTCCTCAAACAATCTGCTCTACTGCTGTTTGTTTACACTGAACTGACGGTTTTACTCTCATCGCTACGCCACTGATTGTTAGTGACACGCTTATATGTAACTCCCTACCCTGAGTAACTTGTCACTAACATAGTTTAACTTGGTTATTATGTATTACCTTTACTTTGGCGCGTACAGCTGGGTGGGGATCCCACAGATGCTGTATCATATTGGTTGTGTTAGACCCTTTAGCCACAACTTTTCTCCAGCAGGTTTTGCAGAACGTACATCCATCCTCTTGAATTACTCCCTGGTCATTCTTGATGTACCCAAAACGCTCTCAAGCTGCAGACTAAAGTTTTTATAGGGTGGGAACAGAGCTTCTTCTGCTTGGTCCTTCGGCCATTGCTAATTTAGCCTAGCCTTATGATATGCACAACACTATAAGCTGACACACCTGCGGTTTAACTTTGATTTTGGTTTTGTGCTGGTGCCTGCAAAGAATGAGTGTATTGTCTTTTTTTTTTTTTTTTTTGAATAGAGATGCATAATGTGGAGGAGCCTCTAGGATTAAATAATTTTGTAGTATACTACTCTGGTTTTCAGTTTTGGAAGCCATAGCAATAGCTGATAGATTTTTTTTGCCTTTATCATAAATGTACAAAAGAAACTTTGGGTAGATCCTGACATTTTAGTTATTTTGTTAATCATATCACAACAGAATCATCATATTTGATTTTTGACCGTACACCAAAAGTCATATTGTTTTTTTTTTAAATAAATCTAGAAGGGATTGGCTTTTTTTTTTTTTTTTTTTTACAGCTTTTACAGCTTTCACAACTACACGTGAGAAGATTTACCAGGGTATCAGTTCACTTCTACCTCACAGACCGTCTAACATTAGTGTTGTTGTATTGTAGTTGTAATGCCGATTCATTCCAATAGGTGGCAGTTATTCACCAAAACCTGCCACCAGCATATACAAACAGCATTATCCCAGTGCATTGTGGGAAAAAGTATGCAAGGTAGACTGGTCTGTTGCATACTTAGAAATTTTCCTCGATCAGTAGGACATCCGGGGATTTTTGGCATACAGCAAATATTGTAATTTTTCGCATACTACCTAGGCACTATCGGTGTGGGAGGCACTTTGGAAAAGTCAGCTGGTGATGTAATCACTCCACTTAGTGCAGCTGGCAAATAGTGGACCATTTAAAGGATGCTACCACTGTTTTTTAGAACAGCAACACGAGCAGTAAGCCTGGAGCTAAACCAGGACAGTAAACGCATCACTAACCCTCCATCATCACACAGCTGCTTCTCATAATCAGTGCATGATAACACCAGTGTTTACTATAGGAAGCCATGGAGGTTAGTACTCTCAAACCTGTCGGCACGTTCAAAAACCTGGTTTATAATAAAAGCAACAACCTGACCCACCTGGAGCATTCAGAGCTGGAACACGTGGCTGCATCGTGTTCTCACGGTCAGAGCCGGGCCTGCGGGGTCACAGACTGCACATTAGTCATGAGTGTCTTCTGTCGCCTCTTTGGGAGTAAATAACTATCATTCAGGGAGGTGCTGGCTGGATGATAGATACAAGCAACATGTGGAATAAAAAAAAAAATCTATTGCCATTTAGGGGAGACATTTTTCAGCTGGAACAAAAAGAAAAGAGGATGCTCCACAAAGACTCAGAGCAGACGTGTTTCAGCAGGATCCCATGAGATGATGGGAGTTTCCTCCGCCTGCAGCACTGTAATTGTAGATATGACACGATATAGAGTCGCACCTGTCTGAAGACTTTCTTAATAGACTGAGACACTGTGCTGTATAGTCAAAGAGCTGGCACTGAGGTAAGGAAGCAGGATGTACCAGGCTTCTTAAAACAAACCACTTTCATCCTACGGAGAGAATTCACAGGATCTTTCAAAGCAGCTGATACATGGGAATCCTTTTTAGGAGCATGCTTTGTTTTTGAATTTGTGCAATTTTACCACGAAGGAGTCTAAATTTAGAATAGAGGTCACATTTGTGGTATAAAAGAAACACAGCCCTGCTTTGTGTTTAAATGGGATGCAGCACCGCTTGCATGTTTAGCATGTTATCTTTGGGACGATTTAAATTAAGCTGGTCAGGAATAAATTGTCATGGCTGCAAACACAATACCTCCTCTCCAAACAAAAACATGGGACAAAGCTTCATTGCTGCAGAGTGGAATGAAAAGTCTCACCTCTCATGCATTAAATCTCATATTCTTGAAGGAATTGATGCTAACAATAGTTCACTAAGCCCAGCCTGTGCAGCCCTTTAGCAATAATTGCTTGTAGCAGCAGAATTTTGCTGCAATAACAGCTTGCTATTGTGGAGAGGAGAATTAGAAAAGAGTCAAAATAAAATATTTATCCTTCCTGGCAGTTGCACGGGCAAATACAAACACATAGCTTTGGAGTGAGAGCAGTGTTTCCTCTGCAGGAGAGGGTTTTAAAAAAAGCAGACCTTAATTTGAGCTCATGAGGAGTCACCTTCAGGAAGCAGCTGATACCAATGATGTCACTGAAGTCTTCCTGTCTGATTTTAAGAGGAAAATACTCCTTCAGATGTCAACAAGATACTCTCATCATCTGCTTGTTTGAGTCATTCAGAATTAATGTCGAGGAGGGAGGACACGGCGAACAGTTTGTGAGGATAAAGACTTAATGGCTGCAGGAGGAGGAGGAGGAGGCTGGGAACAGAAGCAGAGAGGCTGTGATGAAAGTGCAAGACGGTGGGCAGAGGAGCTGCACAGGAACAGTTGGATGAGACATATTTGACAGTGTGAAAAACTTCAGGATGTTTGGCTTATTTTGGTTTCATGACAAATGTGTTTACTCGTTTAAAGTGTGACTTTTCAGGGCCGTAACTTAGCTCATTCACATGTCTTACGTTTTCATTGAGTAAGTGTAAAAGTGATGCATGGGGCTCTCAACGTGTCTGAAGCCAAAATGTACAAACACGTCTGGTGTGTAGAGAGAAGGTGTTGGTGTTGAAATCTCTCCCTGGCAGTTACCTCAAGGAGATTACAATGACAAACTGTAATCAGTTTATTCTATTTATTCTTTGTTACAGCCTTTCCTCCTGACTCAGCGTGCTGTGGGGTGTCAGAATTATGCACTGATCTACCACTGCAGCGGAAAAATGTCCTTACTTAACAGAAAAGATGACCATAATAAATATTCCTTTATTATGAATATTTTTAGATTTAGATACCTCATTTTAAACGTCCTCTATGTGTTTCATAAATCACTCTGTGACTGATGTTAAATCAGCAAAAGTCACATGAAAAATCTCTGCATTCATGAATTAAACTGTTATCTGTTGTTTCTTGCTCTAACCAGTTCACCTTGTTCTTTTTCCTGTTAAACTTTTTTAATTTCACTCTCATACAATCCCCTCTGGACTAGTTCCCTCCAAGCCAGGGGTTTAAACCAGGAACTTTATGTGGAGTGGTAACAGCTGCAGTCGTGGTCAGAAGTTTACATACACTCAAGCAAAAACAATTCTAGACAGCTTTACCCCAATTTGAATGAAGACATACGGTGATTCAATAATAGTGTCTTCATTTTTGTGCCAATGGGACGGATCAGAATTTTTGACCTCAGATTCTTGTGGTTCATAAGTTTACATACCCCAACTTCTCTGGCCTATTTAACAGTAAATTAGTTGGAATCCAGTTATGCAATCATTCATGGAATCATCCCTTTACTCTGGTGTTCGTTCATGTTGTGTAAAAGCCAAAGTGTAGAAATTATGGGGTGTAAAAGCAGCTTGACTTTACATACCGTATTTTCCGCACTACAAGGCGCTTGGGAATATAAGGCGCACCTTCAGTGACTGGCCTATAGAGTAGAAGCTACAGTAGTGGCTGGGGTTGCGTTATGCATCCACTAGATAGAGCTGCGCTAAAGGGAATGTCAACAAAACAGTTAGATAAGTCAGTCAAACTCAGGCTACATCCACACAGAGCCGCACATTTTCCTATCCAACTATTTTCTGTGTCGTTTTCAAAAAAAGCGCGCTGTAAAGATGAAGCCATTTCTGCCGTCCACAAAAGCCGTTTCCAGAGATCAGTTCAAATGCCAGACCTTTGGGGGGCGCTGTATTGCTCTGACAGTAAACAAGAGAAGAAGCCCGGGCCAGCCTGTGAGCTAATGTTAGCACTTAGCAGAATTCCTCTTTACAGGTTCTTACTGCTTACCGCTGTTACTCTGGCGACGCCCCCTAACTATGGTAGCCATGATCAATCAATATTGATCCATATATAAGGCGCATCGGATTATAAGGCACACTGACGGCTTTGGACAAAACTGAAGGCTATTAGGTGCGCATTGTAGTGCGGAAAATACGGTACACTGCATTTCGACTTGGGACTTGCAATGGGAAAGTCAAAAGAATACAGCCATGACATCAGGGAGCGAATTGTTGCCTTGCAGAAGTCGGGCTTGTCTCTTGGGACCATTTCAAGGCAGCTTGCTGTACTAAGGGCATCCGTTCAGACAAATATAAGCACCTTGGGAGAACAGCTGTAATGCCACGGATTGGAAGGAAACAGAAATTAACACCCAGAGATGAAAAGTTTTTGGTCAGAAAGGTGAAAATGAACTCTAAGACCACCAAGAAAGCCATTTGCAATGGCGTGGCTGCCTCAGGAACAAATGTCTCAGTGTCCACTGTCGAGAGAGTTCTCCATCGACATGGGCTGAGAGGGTACCGGGCCAGAAAGAAGCCATTACTTACAGAGAGACACAGAAAAGCTCAGCTGAAGTTTGCAAAAGAGCACCAGGATAAGGATAAAGCCTTCGGAAAGAGTGTCATGAGGTTGGATGAGACGAAAATTGAACTGTTTGGACATAATGACCAGCAATACATTTTCCGAGAAAAAGGCATGGTGGAGGAAGTCTCATGTTGTGGAGTTACTTTGCAGCGTCAGGAACTGGTGAACTCCAGAAGATCAATGGAATCATGAGAAAAGAGTGATACTTGGAAATATTGCAAGGAAACCTCAAAAAGTCTGACAAATCTCTGCAGCTTTGTCAAAATTGGATCTTTCAGCAGGAAAATGATCCAAAACATACAGCAGAATTAGTTTCAAAATGGTTTCAGCTGAACAAGGTGAAAGTAAACCTGACCTCAATCCGATTGAGAATATGTGGAGTGAACTGAAGAAACGAGTCCGTAGGAGGCCGACAAATCTGACCGAGTTGTACCAAATCTGCCAGGAGTGGTCATAAATGCCATAGGGTTACTGTGAGAAGCTCATTGATGGCTATCGAAAGCGACTTACTGAAGTTTTAAAAGTTAATGGAAATGCTACCAAGTACTAAGCCCTGAAGACAAAGGTGTATGTAAACTTATGACCCAGTTGAAAAGCAGGGTCCTGCATGTTCCTGCAGGAATCCCACCCATGGCAATGCACTTGCATGGTAACTAATTAGCGTGTTTAACTCTCCTGGTCCTTCCAAATGTCAGCTCCTTCAGTCCATGCCTCCTCCTTTCTGTTGGTGTCCTTATAGAAAGGATGTGTTTTGTCGTATAGAATTATGAAGTTTTTCACCTCCAAGATTAACCTCTCCTCGTCCAAAACATCAGATTTTATCTGGATCTGAGCTGCTGATGACTTCTGGCTGTGTTCCAGTGGCGTTATTTGATAAATAAGGAAGAGATTTATGACCAGAGACCAGAACATGGTGCTTTATTTTGAAATGACAGGATACTCGGATCACTTTTTGTGTCTGTTTTTTCTTTTTGGTACAGTCAGCTGTGTGAATTAGGGGTTAAACATCCCCATCTTTACAATGTCAACACACACAAGCTGAGGAGGTTTTAGTTTTGTTTAAATTATGGTTTTTGGCCTTTTACGATACAATTAGAGAAACACCAGGGCTAAGTAGGTGCATCCCTTTGCCACAAATAAAAACATTTAATAGAGTGAACAAAATCCTGATACCTGATACAATATCTAAAAGTTAGCATGAAGCATAGTTTCTTAAAGAGTCAGGGGTTTAGTAGGACCTAAGTGCCAAGGTCCGGATCGGAGCACATTTCAAATTGATGTTTTTGAGTGTAATGGAAATGGGACAAAAAGGTTTCCCATGTCTCCGAGCCACTGCCAGAGAAACGCAACATCTCCAGTTTTAGACGGGACATTACATCCTGGAGCCACCGGCCAAGCGAGAAGATATTTTAAGAGTGCTCTGCTAAAGAGGCTGACTTTTTTCACCTCAAATGTCATTGCAGTGCAGCTGCCAGATATGAAATATGTGCTTCTGGACTGAAGAGGTGAATTAAGCTGACTTTAAAATCTTGCATTGCCATGTGATTGTACGCCTCCCACTGCTTCCCACTTCTGTAGTTTTGAAGTCATTAACATGGCAAGAAAACGGCTATGCATCATTTATCAAAAGGGAGGCTTGATGTCTAAATTCAGAGAGATAAATCAACATCCAACCGAAGGGAAAAAATATTAAGTTCAAGTAAGATGCAGGCAGAGAGCAGTGGTATAGAAGCAGGAAGCGGAGGCTGAGGACTGCATTAAAAGCTTGTATCTGTAACAATACTAACCGTTGTAATGAATAAATAACGAATAGATGATGTATTATGTATGAAGCAATTTCTGCAGCTGGAGTGAAAACAGTTTTAAAATGAGGAAGAATGGTTTTACTTTCCAATGTTTCCGTGCTGGAATAGGAAACAAGGCTCAGACGTTGAGGGGAGCGCAATTGATCTTCTTCGGCTGCCAGATTCACAAATTAACTTCCCGATACTGTTTGTCACTAATCACATCATGGAAGAGCGGCTGGCTATGAGCCGCTGATGAATGTATGGAGGATGTTCATTTAAATAGATGATTATCAAGCTGCATTGTTTTGTTTTTTTTGTTTTATGAAACATAATAACTCTGATTTCACACAGAGGCAGCTGATGTAACAGCCGACCTCTTTATTACGCCTTGTTCAATAGGTTCATACTCTGGCAGGAGAACATGCAGCACTTCAAAGCACATAACGGCTTTATTCTCATTGTATGCACAGCGTGGAGAGCGGCGCTGGCTCTGATGTCATGTAACCATGGGTAGCATATACACTGGCTCACACACCTCCCTCAAAAATGGATGTGAACTACTTTCTTCTAATTATTTCTTCCCCTGCTCTCGGTTATATATAGTGTATGTATTTCTGTTTGGGTTAACATCACATCCTGATTATTTCATCGCCGCACAGGTCTCTTACTCAACAGGTTGTGGGCAGAGGAGGAACGTAAAGCTGATAAATGAGGTCAGAGATTAGCAGATTCATTCAAAGCTTATTCAGCTGCCTTTTATTTTTATTCATTGATATAAAAATCACTCATTACACATATTTTTGTCAAACTCTGCAACCTTCTCCGACTCTTCAAACAACACAGATTGTACTTTATGAGCTGAGTTGGGTTGCATAAATGAGCAACATCCTCTCAAGAGTAATAAAAACATACTTGTAAACATCACACCTTACGAGTGCAGTAATATACATTTAATGTTTTGCTTTGCTTACATTTTGAAGAAGATCAGGCGCTAAATCTGTTGTGTTAAATGACCCAGACGGTTTTATATTAAAGAAAGATCATGAGGTGTTTGAAGAGGTGCTCTGGTTTCTGACTAATGCACCATGTTTGATTTAATAAGCATACTTACTTACAGACTTTTCCCCAGAATTATGTGCTTTTCAACCACAGGGACTAGGGTCTAAATTTAGTTCTTGAGTTGTAATTTTTCCCTGAAGAACTTTCCAGATGTCTAGGAACTAAGGGGACAAGGCCAGCAAGCTGTCAGTAGAGCATTTCTATTAGGGATGTTTGATACCAGTTTTTATGCAGACCGATACCAGTACGAGTACTCTTTCTTGAGGACTCACTGATACAGAGTACCGATAGTACTAGTGCTTTTGATACATGAAATTTCAATTAACAGTGACAGACCATTTTGATCAAAGGAAGCAGTTACTGTGCCATAAAGTCCCCCCAAAAATACAAACAACTCTCTCTGAGTTTAGGACTTTTTTGATCAATATTAAAAAAATATATTTTAAAAGTGCACAATAAAACTGTCAGAGTTTTAGTATTTTTTTTATGTAAACTAAAGTGAAAAATAAAAAGTTTTAACTGTTAACTCTTCCTGGTTCATCCATATTGTCTGAAAAGGACCTGGCGCACATTTGCAGTGATGTTGACCTCACCAATTAGCAGCATGTAGTGAGGAGGAGAACTTGCTCAACGTAAGATTTTTTGCCTAGAGTATCTGCTGCTGGTATCTGCTGCCTTCTTGAGTGCCGATACCTTGAAAAAAGGCTGGTATCGGTATTTGGCCATCCCTAATTTCTATTTCACCCTTCGTCCTTATTGGATAAGAATTTTACAGTTCTACATTTTCATTTAGCAGATGCTTTTGTCCAAAACAACATACAACACCAGCAAGAATTTAGACAGAAGGAAGTGGTTAGTGTGACAAAAGGCTACAGGTATTTGGCTGCCATTAAGTGCAATTTTTTTTTTTTTCATGTTGAATGATGTAGCCACAACTAACCACAATTGATCACTGCAAAAATATCGTTCAACCTTCACCAACATTCAGTAATCAGTGCTAAATATTGACTCAGAGCTGGTTCTGAGACCTACTGACTCATTCTACCCCTGAGGAAAAAGAGGAGAAGGCTCAGATTAAGGGCCCTGAAGAGATGAGTTTTCAGACATTTCTCAAAGTAGAAAGGGACTCTGAGGATTGTATAGAGCTAGGTAATTCATTCCACCATTTGGGAACAACAGAGGAGAAAAGTCTGACTAGAGATTTGGAGCCATGCTGGGCTGGGAGCACCAGGCGTCTTACACAAGAAAAGCACAGGCAGAAGCCGTTCTTTTTACTTTTTTGAGGCAAAAGAAGAGCTTTGAATTATCTAGAATGATTGACAGTCATTTAAGAAGGATGCGTCCAGCTAAAAATCACGAGTCAGTGGTCTCATTTTTTAAGTCAAAAAACAGGTTATCTCAATCTCTGCCGCCTTCATTCTTCTGACTTGTGACTATGCCACTAGCACTCAATCCATCTGCAATGCAACCTACAATCAAACATAATGACGCTGGACTATCATTGCCTTCTATGGCGTCATTTTTGCTGACCAACACTGTCATCTCACTGCCCTCTACTGGTCTAGTAATGTACTGCATTTACCTTTAAAACACCTTTATTTGTGTGTCATTTTGAAATGACCAATGAGATTTGTAGCATTCATATTGTTGCTTGCAGTTGTGTGCCTCTTGAAATGTTACCTGAGCTGGTTTCCCAAACTGAATGTCACCTGTCTTTCTCAGAGTGTGTGTAGTACTCCCACATTGCAAACATTTTCTCTCCATGTTTGACCATAAAACAAATCAGAGTTTGTCCAGTAGGTGACTTCTTCTTCTGTGTGCAAACCCTCTCCTCTGAATCAGCTGTGAGGCAGCTTGTCATCGCTCGATTGATGGGACTCAAAAGATCAACATCAGCCGCTGACAGTGATACATGGCACGTCATGCTCATGGGTCGGTGTCTGTTATCAGGGCAGATATCGGCCAATACTTTCTAACTTTCTCCTCTCCTGCCCATTCGTTTTGGTGATGTCAAGGCCGAAATCTTTAAAAGGGAAAAAATAGAAAAGAAAACTGATTTTCCTCCTTTGTGACTCAAAGTTTTGGTTGTTACTTTACTCTTTCACCCAGACAGCTGCAGAACATCGGAGGAAGACTGTCCAACACTGTGCGACCTTCCTCTTCAATTTTGCTAACTTCCTCCAGTAATACCCATTACTCTTACATGTGACTCTGAAGTCATTCCCACGACACATGAACACACCGCGGTGCAACAATCGTCAGCCCTTCAAGCGCACAGCAGCCTGCAGGAGAGATTTCAAAAAGAATGGAGTAAGAGGGATGAAAAATGCAAAAACAAAAGCTTGAACCGTGAGCATTCAGTGCATGGAAGACTTCCTCTGCACATGAAAACATCACAGTAGGCTGTCTGTTAATACTTTAAAAATACTGCTGCTGCTGGTAGGATTTCACCTGAAAGAGGACTTTCTTTGGAGTTGCATCAGATCATGTCCTCGTGTGTTATTGGATTAAGTCTGTTGTGTCAGGCGGATGACTTCTATGGTATGTGACACAGAAACAAACATGTGCCAGATATGGCCCAGATTTAAGGTCCCTATTGTATTACTCGTGTGCACTCCAGTGCCAACTGTCACTCCTATTCAATCCATACTGTGAATGCATGAATCATAATTTTAGTGCATTTTTAATAACAGTATGTGGAGGCTCTGATTCTTCTATTGTTGGCCTCCTGGAGCTCTCCTCAGTGTTTGCACAGCAGCAGTGCAGCCTGTGGAAACATAAGAAACAGACTCTAATAGACATATTTCCTCAATACTATGATAGAAATTTTATCTTTATGTGTTTCTGGCACC
This sequence comes from Halichoeres trimaculatus, assembly GCF_033239565.1. Lineage (NCBI taxonomy): Eukaryota > Metazoa > Chordata > Actinopteri > Labriformes > Labridae > Halichoeres > Halichoeres trimaculatus. The sequence continues at coordinate 34,532,282 of NW_027437186.1, read as the reverse complement.
TAAGTCTTGGTGACAAATGTTACCTGGTATAACCTGGTATGATGTAAACCCTATCCTTTAAATGGTTTTTCAGGTGTAAAATAAATAGGACACACTGACTTTAATAGTTGTTTTTTAAGTAAGTTGTGGATTCTTGTATCATCCTTTGCTTTTAGACTTTGTCCACTGAAATACCATGAAACCCAGCTCGCAGCGGACTGAGGTTGACAACAACCATAATAAAACATCTCTTTGGGAGTGCATTCTCAATGTGTGGTTTTTGAGCCCTATTGTAGGTCATTATTCAAGAGGGATGGGTACCGAATTAGGTGCTTTTAAAGGTACAGACCGAATTCTGTCAAAAGTCCTGGGTACCGATTCAAATAAGACCAAAAGGTACCATTTTTAGGTACCAAAGTGCATCCTTGTGACTGTGAGGGAGAGGAAGAGTAGGTGATTTTCCATACTGGACATGAACACAGCATTGTAAGGTTATATATTGAAGAATAAATATATTAAATCCAAGTATTTTTATATTCTATTATTAAACAAATTGATATTTTTTACCACGTAAACAGAAAAAAGTACAGAAAATTGGTACCGTTAAGTACTGGTACCGATTGGTAGGTACCGGGTATCGGTACCGTATCGTTTCAAATATGAAAGGTACCCATCCCTATTATTCAATAACAACGCCTGGTAGTGCAGGGTGAGAAGGCTAATAGGAAAGAAAAAAAAAAAAAGCTGCAGTTCCCTTGGTGTCCACTTGAGGCTGGCTCCATAAATGTGTTTTGCCAACCAGGAGGTCACGCTGGCTTCAAGGAAGGTACTTCAGTGTGCGTTTCTGCACTAGCGAGCATGACGTACCCAGTTAAAAATCCGGTGGCATGAAAACTTCCTGTTACCATAGAGCGCCATGCTACTGAATGAAACCAATAAATGTTGTTTATCGTCAATATAGGTGTCCTTTTAAAGACAGGATGACGGCTCTTTCAGCCATCTCCAAATCACTGCTGTATGCTGTCGGAGAGATATAACATGCTGAATGGACTGAAAATGAATCTTGTGTGAGGAAATTATTACATTTTTCTGTGTGTTCAGTGATGAAAGTTGATATTCTGCTGGAAAAAAAAGTTTTATCTATGTGTGTTAACATCTAGCACATTAATGGAGTTCCCAGTGTATGTTAGCATCAAGCTAGTGCCAAGTGCTCTCGTGTAAGAGTATTACACTTGTTTGTGTTTTCAGGGATGAAAGTTGCTAATTTGCTGGACAGTTTATTGATGTGTACTAACTGCTAGCATATCAATGCAGTTTCCGGTGTACGTTAGCATTAAGCTAACACCAAGTGCTCTATAGCGATTTGGTAGATTACGAGCTATATAACATGTTGAATGGATTAAAATTAATCTCTTGTGCAAGACCATTACACTTGTTTGTGTATTCAGAAAGTTGATATTTTGCTGGAAAAACAAAGTTTTGTCAATGTATGCTACCTGCTAGCATATATCTTGTCTGAGAGTTGTGTAACAGTGGGTCCTCAAGGAGATCTCTTGTAGCCTCATTTTTACCTTGTGCTTTCTTAAACGTACAAACACATGAAGTCAGAGGTATAAACACATGATTAAACTGACTTTAAAGTATGATTGACCTGAAGCTCTCAACTTTAATCACCAAAGTAAGTCTTTTAGCTCAGGCTAGCTACTGTTAGCAAATTACCTTCAAAGCTCCAAACAAATAAAAACATTTTAAAGCCTTTATACGACTTGGTGTTGAAGTACCTGGAAGATTCTCTGTATATCATTAACAGAAACTTTGGACAACTCCAGCAAACACCATATTTATTTAACCTCTGCCATTGTAACAGTCTACTGTCACTTTCTACTGCTTCTTTTGGTAACTGGAAATGCCCATACCACCGCGCACCAATGCAGAAGTAATATGTGCATAGAGCCTATTGCCATAAATGTAGCTTAATTCTGCTTTTGCCAAATACATAATTCAATAGTATTAATATTATGTTAATTAATTTTGTGATAATGAGGGGGTCTCTGGAAAAATGTCCAACCCGAAAGGGATCCATGGTCTAAAAAGTTTGAGAACCTCTGTGCTACATACATACAAAACTTGTTCATTAAACTCAGACACGCTGGACGTTTTAAAGACCACCAGGTAAGCCTGAACTTCTTAAATTTACCCATACTCCTTAGGATTAATTTGTGTACCTCAGATGATAATTAACACGCTGACTGAAAGAGCGTTAGAAAGTTATCAAATGAAGTGTCAAATCTGTCATGCCCACGACTCGCTCAGGGTGACAAAATCAAGATAGTGACAGAAGTGTGCATTTGTGAGTGAAATGAGAGCAGAGATAAATGATTCACTGAGACAGGCTCCCCAACTGCGAATTAATTAGAGGAGACGTGACAACACAATTGAAAACATGTAAAAACAGAAAGATCATTTAAATGAGACACACATCTTTACACTCCACACACACACACACACAGGTGAGCAAACTCGGAGCAGTCAATCCTCCACTGAACTGTTGTCTTGGGGAGAATTTTAACCTCAATCTGCACGAATTAAACTACATCAGGTCAAGGTCCATTCAGCATTCATACATTAATGCCACACGATTATTCAGATGTGCTACTGTCATCACACCTGTCATTATTCTGCTGAGAGAACACCTCCGCGGACCCGCTGCTGAATGATGTATCACCTGTCGGCTCAGAAATCACCAGCACCTCCATCACACACTCACCTTGGAGCAGCGGAGCAGGGGTGCACAGGTGTGGTAACTTATAAGAATTCACATCCCCCTCCCCTTCCACTGTATCCCGGCAGAGTGCTGTCATGGCGCCTGTCATCTCCACTATGTCAAATTTCATTAGCGGAGGGACTCGCTGGACGACTCGCCGCACAGCAGGCAGCAGGTGGCTTGGGATGCCGACATCAACTGTCCTCTCCGTGTCTCCCCACGGGCCATCCTGACGCTCGGAAATGCATTCTGGACCAATCTCACCCCTCTTTGACCTGTCTGTTTTGCATAAAAACATTGCGGTAACCCCATTAGATGTCACTGTCTCTTGCATCATCGGGCATCAAAGGCCGATACTTCTTCTGACAACAGCGCTTGTTTCCTCCCAAGACGTCTCAGGGCTGCAGAAATATCAAAAAACACCATCCTCCTGCCCAGTTTTCTCAAGACCACAGCCTATAAACAGCCCTGAAATAGCTGCTTCACACACGTTGTGCCAGCAGGTTTTATTTTGGTTCAGGTAAACATTGGCATGACATTACATTCGCTCAGATCATTTATATTTCTACACGTCAGCCAATAATATTCCTTGGCCATTTACCCTCATTTGAATTCAGACATAAACGCTGAACAAAATATTACAGACACCATCTGTTCATGATGTACCATTACAAGGTGAATCCAGGTAAAAGCAATTAAAGTTTGCATATTTTTCTGATTAAATCAGTAACAGGCATGGAGAATGGGTCGTAGAGATAATTACTCTTGTTTAAAACTGAGAGGCTGAGCGAATTTGGAGAGGATGGTCAAAACTGGAGAAGAAAAGAAGATTATTTTTCCAACTTTCAACCCATTAAAGCCAAGGACAAACTGTGTCAGTGAAAGGAAATAGAGGCCTACGTTTCTCAAAATGCACCTGACTTCAAGTGGACTTTTTGTGCCACTTGGCAAACATATTCTGCCTTCAGTTTGATCTCATAAGCTTTGAAGTTACAGTTCATGCAGTGAGGTCATGACCATAGACTGTATGGTCAGCCTCTGGGATACATTTCAACCAGGCGCGTAGAGGCGTTTGACGCACCATGCCAAACGCGTCCAACGCGCCGTCCAGGGCAAATCTGCGCCCAAGATCTGTGCATCTTTGCATTGACTTTGTACATAATCTTGACGCAAATTTGCGTCTGGTGTGGTCGTACCATAAGAGTTGCTGAGTTTCTGCAGGATGTACAGAGCTTTAGCTCTATACTCGATATGCAATGATCCATCTTTGGTTATGATACCTGGGCTTTGGGTATCAACCGATCCAGACACTTATCTGATACCACTGTTAGATAATAACCTGCATGCCCTACTGTGGGATAGGAATAGTAATGTCTGAGGTAAAAGGCATCAGAATCTACAAAAATTACAATTCAATATTAAACTTTTATTCCCTGTTGACTGGTAATGCCGCAAAAAATCAAAGAAAGTGCATCAGAGGTGGGGCTCGGTACCTTTCAGATTTGAAACGATATCGATATCGGTACTCAACAGTACCAATTTTTGGTACTTTTGTGTGTTTATGTGGTAAAATATATATATATATATATATATATATATATATATATATATATATATATATATATATATATTATATATATATATATATATATATATATATATATATATATATATATATATATATATATATATATATTTAGTACTAAAATCTACATTATTTTCCATTTAACACATTTATTCTTCATTATAGAACCTTGCGATGCTGTGTTCATATCTAACATAGAAATCTCCTACTCTTCCACTTCCTCACGGTCACAACGATGTGTTTAGGTACCTGAAAATGGTACCTTTTGGTTTTAGGGGAATCGGTACCTGGTAATTTTGACGGAATTCGGTCGGTACCTATAAAAGTCCCTATTTCTGTACCCATCCTTAATCAGAGGTAATATTTCAAATTGAGTAGCTGAGAGCTACGGTGAAAAAGGGCAAAGAGCTGATTGCCTGGATGGGCACCATGGATACTGGGGATGCAATGATCCAGCTTTGCTGGTCCTGATACCAATACTGATACCTGGGCACTGGGTATCGACTGATACTGATCCGATACCAGTATTAAATAATAACCTGCCTTTCCTACTCTGGGATAAGAATGGTAATGTTTGAGTAAAAGACAACGATGAATACATATGAAATTACTGAAGTTGTCATTTACTTAAACTGTTTAACAGAAGGTTGCCCTTACAAAATAAAAATATATTGCAGCATATTGGAAAATATCATGTCATATATTAGGTAATATATTCCCATATATGAGATTTAGTATTTATATTTTCCAATATATTGGAATATATGGAAAGCGGCAATCATTTGTATATTTTGCAATATATTGCAAAATATTTCACGAATATATAATATATTGTATATGTGCCCTCAATATATTATTCCATGTATATCAAATATATAATATATTGGAAAATGTATTGGGAAAATAAAATATTACAATATATTACTATACATTTCAAAAAATATATCAGAGTATATATTTTTCTTTCGTGAGGGTGGTTAAAAAATGCTTCAAAATTTACAGAAATGACTATTTGATTGTACATTTTATACCTTGTAGACTAAATCATAGTTTAGCCTTAGTGTCAATATTGGACCAATCCTTTACCCGATACCGGATCCAGCTTTGAAGGGCTGGATCGGTGCTGATACCTAGACAGAAAATGTAAACGTACACATAATTAAGAACAGGATTGGTTTCAGTGCCATGATAAAAACATTGTAAGATGAAAGCTTGGGACTGTGTGAAAACTGACTTCAGGCCACGGTTTGCCCTAGGCCTGACTTTGGACATGCTAGAAATAGACAAATACCAATTAGCTAAGACAGTATGACCACTTGTTGAACATTATTAATGCTTCTCTCTGGGCTGAGAAGTCATGACGGGAAAATTAAAACCACTTAAGCCAGTTTCAGGGCCCCTCGTTTGTGTTATTATAAAAGCATAAATGATGTTTTTAAACTGTGAAAAAAAGCAGTTGTCACAAGTTTTTTCCCTCAGCGTTCAGTCATCTGCAGCTGCCTGTCTCATTTTTTTCACTTCTTCTTGTTTCAAAGGTCAAACTCCACTTTCAGGTGATGATCCACAGTGGATTACTGTATTTTACTGTAGAGTTGATTCATACTCTGAAATGTTAGAAACACACCTGCATGTAGAGGAGGACACATTTTCTGCTGTTATGCAGGTTTTTATCTGATTCTCAGGGAGTTAAATGGAAAAGTACAGCACTCCGTCCCCGGGGAACGCAGAATAAAGCGTTTGGTTGGCTGAGCGTGTTGAAGTGAAGCGGACAGGAGGCGACAGATTATTTCCGTTTCTTGTCGTTGTCTCTCAGCACAACACTGCGCCGGTGCCACTCGCTCTTTATTCTAAATGTTGCAGAATACAAACCCTTTTATTGATTTAAGAGGCTCTCCTACTGATTTCAGATAGAAATCAATACATCATGGTACCTCATCTCTCCAAAGCGAAAGTGAGACCTTGTCTGATAAATGACAGAGACTGATGACAGCGACTTTTTTGTAGTTATTGAAAGAAAGCCTTATCTCATTAATATTTAATCCCACTGAGGGTCCTTCAGATGAATCAGTTTTTGATGCAGTTTCTTATTCCTCACTTTGTTTCCTCTATAACAGAGCGGGCAGTGACCACAGGCCTCCAGGATGTGCTCCGACTCCTGAGTACAGCTGCACCCAGAGCATATTTTTATTTTTGTGATTTGAAAAAGCAGCTGTGGATTACGGTCTAATTTAAATTCAGAAGATGGGACATTAAATTAGTTCAGGGGCCACCTCCAAGGTCTTCTCCTGCGTCTTATTATTTACTGCCTGCCCACTTTATCTGTCAGCTGGAGGCAGAGTTACGACCCCCAACTCCAAGTGCCGCCCTGCCCAGGATAGTAAAGCACAGTCCTGGACCGAGTCCTGAGCCAAATATCTTCCATCACAGACGCTGGCATAAAACTGATTACAGTTTCTCACCTGAAGCTCCATAAAACTGTTACAACACAACCAAGAGAGATGTTGAGGGACAGGAAATATAACCATAAAAAGTAATGTTTGTCAAAGGTTATGTTATAAAGACAAAGACGCCTCTTAAAGAAGTAAAATTAAAAGCCTAATTGGGGGAAAAAATTGGCAAATGAACAACGGGACTTTACTGTTATGGCTGTTTTCCTCAGGTGGCCAATTTCTGCTGCGTGTCCTTCTGAAGTTAACCTTGGAGCCGGATGTTTGGGACTGACTCCAGCTGTGGGACACGCTCCCCCTGCTGGTTGATGTGCACATGATGGAGGTGTGCTTGATCTGGCGTGACCGTGAGGAGCCAATAAAAATGAGGCATGAACTTTAGCTCTTCCTCAGTCTTAACACAAGCATGAAAGAAGCACAAGTTTCACCATGGGTCAGTTATCAAGATTTAAGTCTCTTTTTTAATCCGTTGGTTCTGCTGCTCCACTTAAGGTGACTGTATTTGTCTCAGTTTTATTAATCTTTGCTCATTGGCTTCATGAAAAATCGAACAGAATATCCAACAACTAGAGGCAGAACCATCTCGGCTTCGATCACAAGAAAGTACGGTGAAAAGGTTGACAATAAAAGACATAAGGCTGCAACAACAGCGAATTGCTAAAACCGATAAAAATCGATTAGTAAAAGCGTCAATTACATTTTTCCATAACTGATGCACTGTGCTGCGTCATTGTTTTAGTTTCTCTTCAGTCAGATTAGGCCTGGACCACACATATATGGATATTTTTTTGACTGGATATTTTTGTCCTCATTAAAAAAAAAAAGTCTCTGTCTACACCACAGAAATTTCTCTGTCCATATGAAGAGGCAAAACTGAAAACAATCACCTCTGAAGCCTGCAATGCCATGCCTGGCCAATAAGTGGCAGGTTAGCAAAATGTGAAAACCATAGAAGAAGAACGTTATGAGCATGCGCAGTCAAAAACAGGAAGAAGAAGCAATCAATGGAGTAAGGAGATGGTGTTTCAGATTTTCCATTGGAAATACATATTATCAAAGCGCTTAGGGCCTTGCTTAGGGCCCCACAGCCACTAGGGGGCCCCCCAAGAGCAATTAATAAAATTAAGGTAAAAACTTCATTTTTGGATGGATGAGTGGTCATTTTTATACGATCAGTGATATATTTTTGTATGAAAATTAGGGCTGTCACTTTAATGCATTAATTAGGTTAATTAATTACACCACAAAATAATGTGTTGTAAAAATTAACGCAATTAACTCATTCGTTACCAGCCGCTTTCAGCGCATCTTGAATGATCTTCCAAGATCCCAGATAATTTTGTTTTCTCTGACTATGTAAACATCATAACTACCTAAGAAGAGTGGAATCTCTTCTTTTATGTCTCTCTTTCTGTTTTTGATCCAAAAACAGAAAAATGTACTTATTTGATCGCATTCATCTCAGCTCTTTCTCTCTCAACTACTGCAACACATCCTCAGTTGGAGCGTGAGCTGCCTGAACTTTTCTGACTTGCAGCATCTCTCTGTGTCTCTGTCATCTCACATCTTCTCCTCATATCCATGCTGAGCTCTCATCCAAAGAGCACATCGCTCTCGCCCACAGTAGTTTATGAGCAGGATTTTGATTGACAAGCTCTACCAGACCCCGCCTCTATAAACATCAATGGCAGTGAATGCATCACAAATCTTCTCTTCTTCGTGTTTTCATTTGATTAGTCATGCACTATAATTTTGTAATGTTGTAGAAGATTCTTTTTAGGGATCTGAAGCAGATATGAGATTAAAATGCGATTAATTAGATTAATTGATTAAAAATTTTGTTGATTTATAATAAATGAAGATAAAGGGCCCTAAATCAAACGTCGCTCTGCTTATTACCAAAATATAGCTAGGAATATGTGAGTCAAGAGTTTGCAGGTTGGACTGTGAAGCTTTGTGCAGCTCTTTTTTTTTTTTTTGTTGTTGTTGTTGCTTCGGCTGAATTCTTCGTCTCTTCTGGAGATGGAGTGTAAATGGGAAGAATTTGCTGGATATCCTTCACATGAGGAGCTTCATCGATGTACCAAGGGCAGTTAATTGTGTATTGCCCATCACCTCTGAGGCTGCAGTTTCCAAACAAACAAATAACAAAGACACACTTGAGAACGTGAATCAGAGTTCTGAAAATTTCAAAGCTGGATTTCTGCTCTTTGGCTTTGAAGGACGAAGAAATGAAGTTTTCGAAGGATCCAGACACAGCAGAGCTCCAGGAAAGTGTCGGACAAACCAAAATATTTGATTTGGGCTCAAAAAAAATTGTTTGGTTTTGAAACAGGAGATTTATAATTTTGCAGTAAAACTTTTGTAAATGTCATGTTTCCACTGAAAGTACTCGACCCATTTGACTGTGGGGAACATTTTGTGCTGGAAGCTTCTCAGAGGTCATGACAAGCTGTTCCTACAGAGTATATCTCGGGCTGCAGCTCCTAATGACAACGTCTCAGGGAAAGTTGTCTCCATGACAGCAAAACACAGACCACTGGACAGTAAAAGCCGAAGCCGTTTTACAGACAGGAGGAGGGAAAACAGCAGACATGTCGCATCAGGCTGAAACACAACAACAGCAATAACAACAGGACATCTTGTCGTGGGATTCTGAACCTTACCGAGCTGAGTCATCGTTTTCATGCGGGAGATTTCACTTTACGTGGGAACCATCCAGAAGCTGCTGAAGGCGAAAAACTCAGAATTCATTCAGAGAAAAGTCAAAACTCAGAAATCTGACCTCATTCTTCCTTCCTTTTTTTCTCAACAGCTCCAGGCCAGAGGTTTGTGATTAGTGAGTGTTTGAGCTAATATCTCACGAGAAGCATCTTTAAAAATACGTCCTCTTAACGGAGCGTGCCCAGTTCACCTCCTGATGCCGCGCTTGTTGATGGTTCAGAGTTCAAGTGAATAAAACCTCTGAGATACACAACTTTCATAAAACATGTTGATGCTCACTTTTCAACACTGAGTTGGTTTCTAAATCAGAATCGTGTTATTTTTTTTCCTGCAATGCACGTCAGTGTTTGAGTGTTGTGAATGAAATGAGTCGACTTGTATTGTGAAGTTCTTTGAGTGGTCAGAAGAGTGTGAACATGATTTACTTAAACGCTTTCAAATGATCGTAATTTAGTGTTTTCTTTTCTCCATTTTGGCTCAGTGATAGCATTTCATAGTTACATTACTAAAGAAAAATTGGAGCCCAGTTTGTCAGTTAAAATGAATCTCAAAACAGTTTTATGTTTCATACATCACCATTATTACTGGGACCAACATATCAGTCTGTTAAGGTCCCGTGAAGTCACATCCGCCCATCTCGTTTCCTGTGTAGTTTGACTATTTTTGGGCAATGTTTAGTGTGTATACCTCAAACATACTGACAGCCGCTGCTCAGGATCAACTGCTTGATGATTCCATTTTTTTCATATTGCAAATTTTCACAAATAATAGCAAATCAACACTAGAGGTAGACCGATATATCGGCCGGCAGATATATCGGGCCGATATTTGGACATTTGTCTCTATCGGCCATCGGCCGTATTTTCTTTTAAAAAGCCAATTTTTGATCCGTTGTATAAAATGAGGCAATTTTTGATCAGGCACAAAAAAGATGAGCATTTCAAACTTGTGGAACCACTTGAATACATTACATACTTTTGTTTAAATTATATTAATAAGTTTAAATTTCTTTTTTGACATTTTAAGAAGAGTGTGAATGTTTACTACTGCTTGTTACATTGTGTGTTTACTCAGACAAAATATTTCATTGTTTTGAAAGCTGAATAAATGTTCAGAGGATGAATATCAAATTGGAAAAATCAGCTATGCATATCGGCATCGGCTGCCCAAATTTGGAAAGCATCGGCATCGGCATCGGCCCCCAAAAAACCCATATCAGTGGACCTCTAATCAACACATCAGATTTAGTTTTCAAGGTGTCTGTGCATGACAGTTTTTTTTTCCAATTGTGGATCCAAGAAACACGTCCCAAAAAAAAAGGACTTAGTGTGCAAGAACCTTAAGTACTAGATAGTCTACATCTAGATTTATAGAAGGGTATATGACCTTTCTGATATCACGTAAAAGATAATTTACGTAAAGCTGAATTCATACTTTGTTTAAAGGCTCTGAAAGGACTACTCATTTGGCGCGCATTGCAGTGTCACTTTTGGGCTGAATCAGTCGTGCTATTTTCCGTTAAAAGACTCCATTTCCCACAAGCACCATAAGCCACTGTCATATATTGGTATAGAAAAAGTATGTTTTATTGGCACTGACCAAATTTTGTCTGTAGTACCGAGTACGAATTCAGATAAAATGAAATGGTACCAAGTTTCAGTACCTAAACGCAGCCTTGTGACTGTGAAGGAGTGAAAGAGTAGGAGATTTTCCATACTGGACATAAACACAGCATTGTAAGTTTATATATTGAGAAATAAAAATGTTAAATTGAAACAAATTAAGATTTTTTTCATCAAACAAATTAATAATTATTACCACATTAACACACTCAAACGTTCTGAAAATTGGTACCATTGAGTACTGATTCTGATTACCAGGTACTGGGTATTGGTACTGTACTGTTTCAAATGTTAAAGGTACCCATTTCTATGTAAAAGATAATTTAAATTTCCTTTATTGAAAATTTGAAGCCTAATTTTTCCTTTTTTAAAGGCTTTGTGAGGACTGTCCATTTGGAGTTCATTGTGGGGTCACCTCTGGCTGGGAGCAGTAGCATTTTTCAGAGATAGACTCCATTTCCCATGAGGACCATCGCCCACTATCCTAAATGCATGACTCTCGCCAGGGTGCCAACATCAGACAGAATATCCCTGCCCTCCCGGCCCATGCCTCAACATTTTGTCTGTGCTTTGTACAGTTAACGCCCCTGCCATCATCATTTTTAACAAGGTGAATTGAATTTGAAGGCAGATCTCTTTTCCTGGTACCTGATTCAGAGACCTTTGACAGCAAACTTGATATAGTGATGCTGAGTGAAGCTGCTTCAGTGAGGATGAGTATGCCTGTATCGTATTATCAAGAATTTTTTTTCCAAAATTCTGTTTTTTTTTTTTCCAGATTAAAATCCTTCAGTTTAGTCTTTACTTATAAGCTAGGCTGAAAAAAAGTCAGATCCCTTCATTAAATCCTAAAAACTGACTCACATGTGATGTGCTTTTTTTTTTTTTTTTTGAAAATTGGGCTCCTGATATTGCAAACATCATCATCATCATTTAACTTTTTCACAAGGTCTGGTGTTTAAAAAAAGCGAACTAAAAATTACAAACTATTAAAGAATTGCAATTTAAATCAAATTGGCATTGGGAGAAAAGGATATCGTCCCAGCTCTAATGGTTTTGTAGCGCTATTGTTTGAAACTTGACAACAAGCAAACATAGCTAAGTGTCCAGAGTGTTTAGTGTCTCTGTTTGTGGTGACAAAAACAAAAAAAGCTCTTTACAACCACACATTCACTTCCCATACATGTGAGATGCTTTGTTGCACAGATACAAATAAATGAACTAATAATTCTGTAAATGAATCTTTCATTAGCTCTTCCAAAGTGAGCATTTACTCTGTAATCTTCAATAAACACAGACACAAGAGAGAACTGTTGCTTTGTTTTGACAGAGAGCGTGATCTGTGCTAACGGAGCCACAGAACAAAGAGAGCTGGTGTAATGTCTGCCAAAACAAAGACTCCACAGAAGATGAAGGAACGCTTCCTTTTCAGGTTCAGGAGGGGAACCCATGAGATCGCTATCAGGACGAGGCAGAGGGGAACCAGTTTGTCACAGTTACAGCGCAGTACAGTAAACTGACTGAATTGATAAACCTAAAACCGTCAGAATTAAAGTCCGACTTATCTTGTTGACAAAGCTGAAAGTGCGCCAGTTATTCTGAAACGATTTACTCAAACTTATCCGATAATCAGTCTTCCTCTTGCTTTGATACAATCACTCTTTCTCTCTGCTTTTGATAATCTGTCCTCTAAAAATAGCAGCTTCAAACCCTTTGAGAATTATCTTTTCCGCTGGAGTTTTTGGGCAAGAGTTTCACTTTCTTCCTTCTCCATTGGCTCATCCACAACTGACAGTTTCAGCTTTCATCAAACTAAAGCCCTGCCTTTGATCTGCTGATATTTTCACATGATTTTAGTCATTTAATCTTTCATAACCGGGAAATGCCTCTTAATCAGGTTTCAGCTTTAAAGTTGTGTTAATTTGCCAGACAGTATTTTACATTAAGCGAGAGTAAGTTTCAGTGAAGCTCCTGAGGGATGTACTCAGGATATTTTCTGCTCGACAGAGCATGACTGTCACAGCGGTGGACTCGTGTGTTTTTCCAGTTTGAGGAATAATGCAAAATTATACTGACATCACATGGAAAATATGCAAAAATATTCAGCGTTTTGTTTGGAAACTTAGATGGATCACTGCATGGATTTTGGACAGTTTAGTTTTATATTCAGTACGGATGAAAAGTTTAAGAAAAAAATATGGACAATACAGTTTTCCTCACTAGGGCACGTGTGCTTCATTCTGTGCATTTTTTCATTTTGCTTCATTTTACTGCTCAGTTTGAAGCAAGTATGTAGCTCTGATCACCTGTGGCGTTTTGTTGTCTGGGAGCTTTTTAGATTCAAGTTTGAGCTCTGATGACGGCAGTAAGAAAGTGGAGGATATAACCGTGACTGAGTGTTGCCAATTTAGAGACTTTGTTGCTTCATTTAATTGCTTTTCAGATCCCTCTGGGAGTTTTTTTTTTTTTTTTGTTAATTGACAGATCAAGTCATTAAGCTGAAAACCGATATTATGACATAAAAAAAAATCGTGGAAAAGGACATTTTGAAATAAAAATTGACTTGGTAAATATCTTTTTTTAAATTTTATTTTATAAAAGCTTGAAAATTAAATAAAAAGTCATTATTTTAAAAAGTATTAAAATTGTTAAGATAAGCATTATGAAATATCCAATTATAATAATTTGACATTAAAAAATAATGAAACATATTTCAAAATAATAGCGCCATAATTCACAGTTTAATGGCCATATTACATATTTTTCTGTTATTTATCAAAATGATTTTTATTTCAAAAGTTTTTTTATATTCATTTAATTATGAATCTTTTGAGGTTTCATGGGAAGCAACCCCATCCTTTCAGGGTTTTCATGATTATAAAATTGATTTAACATTGTCTGCTACTAGTGGAGGGCTGAAACTATATGCTATTCACGCGATTCGATTCTATTACAATTTTTGGTGCCCCGATTTGATTTAAATTGCGATTCTTTGATATTTATGATTTTTGCGGTTTTTAGTTTGCTTTTTTAACACCAGACCATATAAAAAAAAAAGATAAATGATGATGATAGTGTCTACAGACTCTATCAGAAGCCTTATTTTCCCATAAAATGCACATCACACAAGTCAGAGAGAAACATTTCACCCTCTGCTGGAGAAAAGCGGTTACATTTTTCCAATCCAAATCATAAACAAAGACTGAAATGAAGAATTTGAAAACAAAGAGTCCTGATAACCCTGCTGAGTCATCTCCTATGAGCCTCTATACACATGTGTCTGTGTCTGCCTCAACGCCCTCCTCTGCCTGTATGTTGAAGTTTTGGTTGTACTGGGACATTTCTGGGCAGAGAGTCAGTGTGGATACATCAGCCAATCACAGCACGTTCAGTGCGCAAGTGACGTTACGTGTTCAAAAGTGAGTGGAAGAAGCTATCCCAAGCAGCTACGATTGTTGACGTAGCTTGGAAGACGAAGCTAGGAAGAAAATCACTACCAAGGTGAAACAAAACGCCAAATAGATAAAACTTTTTCCTGAAAAAGGGTGAAGCTTGGCTCAACTTTCACTCGCTTTGGTGAAAAGTAGTGCTGTCAGGCGATTAAAAAAATTAATCTAATTAATTACAGGATTTGTAATTAATTAATCAAATTCATTGCATTTTAATCTCATATCTGCTTAAGGTCCCAAATTAAAGAATTTGAATTCCAGGACATTAAAATTACATTAAAAGACATAAAAAAAAAACATTTAAAAATAAGGTGGGAATATATACAACACATTTTTAGGTACCCTGATGCATAAGGAACACATGAAAAAAGTTTTATGGTTCTATCTTTACAAAATCTACACAGTCCTGCACCTAAGATAAGCTGATTTGCTTTTTAGGATGTTTTTTGCTTCTGTTCACATTTTTACTCGATGTGGACTCAATTTTCACTGCAATATGAACTTCTATACTTCTATGAGGTCAGGAGAACCAGGGCTAAAGGCTAAAAACTGTGAGGAGCTATGTACAAAACACTTAATTTAAGTCTTGGATCAAAGAAAAGTGAAGTATTCTCAGTTTAACATGCTCTGAACACACAAACTGTTGCTCATTGGTGCAGAGCAGCCCCAAGCTGAAACATGACACCAGGAAGATGGAAGGAAATTTTCAAAGAGTTCTTTAGATTTAAATACAAGACATTTTTCGATCATTCAGGGCTTGTTTAATGCAGTAGAGAGTGTAAAATTACCTGTTTTTTACAGAATTGAGCTAGAGCAAACGGTTGATTTTCTGTAGATTTTCAAAAAGGACGAATGAATAAAAGAGATGTGGACGGCAGTCCCCTTAACAGCGCTCTCTCTTCCCCCCAAAGGGTTCAAAGGGTGTTGCTAGGTGTGATAAATTCAGGGACCGTCGGAAATTTGAAAATCTGACGAGAACACCACTTTTTTCATGTAGGACAAACGGTTTGTACATGCTAGACATTTGAAAATAAGTGCGTCTTTGAACGCCTCGCGGGTTTGGGATCCAGATTAATCTGCATTAATTTTTATGACGCGTTAATTTGCGTTGTAATTAATTAATCTAATTGACGCGTTAAAATGACAGCCCTAGTGAAAAGTGGTAACTTTTTTTCCAATCCAGTTTGTAAACAAAGACTGAAATGAAGAATTTGAATTGAAAAAAAAAAAAAAAAAAGTTGACAAAGAATCCCAACTTTGATATTGTCAAACAAAAAATTCTGATATTCATTTTTGTTGTTTGTTTTTTCCCACCCCTTATCATTAGGGTATTTGGTAATCTGGGGCATTAAAAACAACAATGTTAACTAAAATGAACCGAACCAGAAAACTTCACCATCCCTCATATTCAGTGATGGTAGAGGATTGATGCCCACCTTGAAACAAATGACAGAAAGAGGGTTTCATTCATTAACTGTCAAACAGAAGTGACATATTGTTGTTTTCACTGTATCCTGCACTTTTCTGTCTTGTTTCACTTTAATTTTGCACGCGCAGCAAAGCACAGGTGGTGCATTCAGCTCTTTACAACCATGTGCTGTTTATGCACGTCTTTTCAGTCTCCTTAAAGTTTAGATCTGGGCTCTGAAGTGAAGTTTTATGCATCCTGCCCCAGAGAGCTATAAGCCACCATGGCAGACAGAAGGAGCTCTGAGTCACATGCCACCTGTTTGTCACATGTAATAACTCTTTGTGTCATTGGAGAGATGCCAGACAGTTCCAGTAAACACCCGTTATATCATAGAGGAATTAATAAAGAAGGTGTTAGAGTGTTTTTTTTTTTATGACAGAGGATAGTTCAGTTGTCAGGCTCAAACTCCTAATGAGCTGAAGAGGCGAGATCACAGTTTTCGTCCTTATTGCTGCCATCTTGTTTTTTTTTAAAGTCATTTCTACAACCTGGAAGTCCCAGTGTTCCTCTCATCTTGGAGCTTTTCAAGGAGAAAAACAAATCAACACATTTCCTGCCTGTCAGGGATGAGAAAGTCTGCCTTTCTCTCCAGTGTGCTGAGTCTTTAACACTTGTCAGAACGGGATGTAGAAAAGCTCTCAGAGGCTCTTACCTGTGCGAGATACTTCCAATATGACAAACATCTTTTTGGAGGAAACATCAACAGGATTTTTCAGGGGCGAGGCCTCGATCAAGAAGACGTGTGTGTGTCGCCTCGCCAGCTAACGTTTGGCTGAAACTCTTTTGATGGTTATGAGTTTGGCACTGAGATTTATCATCACCCACACTTTCACCTCTCCTTGAGGTTCTCACTGAAACTCTAAATAAACTTAAGAGCTTGTCGATGTTGCTCGGTCGGTGTTTGCTTTGACAGGGTCATGATGCCAGGTGAGACTCTGCATCAAAACTAACTGCAGGGGAAAATGTAACCTGAGTGACTATAAATGCATCCCAAAGGAAATACATCAAGGCCTCATTAGCCTGAATAAAAACGGTATTTTAAAGAGAGACAGGAAATGGTAAGAGCACAGAGTGGCGAAGATATGCAGCAAAAGGCCAACAAGAACTGTAGCCTCTGTAAATGGGGTGTCTGCTAAAACTGCTTTGGCTATGCAGGCTGCTTATTCTAAGTTTCGACTGTGGAAAATCTTTCATATCAAACAAAACTCTGTGGTTTTAGCTTACCATGTTGACTTGATTAAAACGGTAGCTTTAAACGAAGTGTGTCCACTGAGATCTGTCCTACATTCCCTCTTACTGTATCTTTCTCCATCCTACGTGTTGGTCCTGTCCAATTGCAGCGATGTTTCCAGTCTCCGTTTTGAGTCTGGTTCTGCTTGAGGTTTCTGCCTGTCAGAAGGAAGTTTTTCCTCATCCATGGTGTAGTGAGCTTTTCCTGGCAGATTGGCATCCCTACAGGTTGCGCAGGACTCCGTCTATCACACCTTAAATACACAAGATATGTCCGCAGTCATACTCCTTTCCGTTGTGTCTTGACTGCATTTGTCAACTCACACCAGCTACGTGTTCAGTCCAACAAGTTGTAGAGGTAGACCGATATATCGGCCGGCCGATATATCGGGCCGATATTTGGACATTTGTCTCTATCGGCCATCGGCCATATTTTCTTTTAAAAAGCCAATTTTTGATCCGTTGTATAAAATGACGCAATTTTTGATCAGGCACAAAAAAGGTGAGCACCTCAAACTTGTGGAACCACTTGGATACATTACATACTTTTGTTCAAATTATATTAATAAGTTTAAATTTCTTTTTTGACATTTTAAGAAGAGTGTGAATGTTTACTACTGCTTGTTACATTGTGTGTTTCCTCAGACAAAACATGTCATTGTTTTGAAAGCTGAATAAATGTTCAGAGGACTGGACACGACTTGTTGTAATAGATTTCTTTTAGTTGCTCAGAAATTGCTGCGTTTCACAAAAATGTGATAAATATATATTTATTTAACAATCGGCCTGAATATCAAATTGGCTATGCATATCGGCATCGGCTGCCCTAATTTGGAAAGCATCAGCATCGGCATCGGCATCGGCCCCCAAAAAACCCATATCGGTCGACCTCTAACAGGCTGTATGACAGACAGACAGCTGGAGCCACAGACCGAGGAGTTCCCACTTCCCACTCCATTGGTAAGCCTCTCCTTATTCATGTTGGGCTGTAAAACCTTAAACCTGTCGACTCCTGGTCTGGCTCTGCTCATTATGTCCGTGTGTTGTCATAGTCGAGCTAAAAACAAACGGATCTAGACACAGCTTGTTTGATTTTTGGAATCACTGGATGTTTTTAGGTAGTTTCTGGTCACAACTTCCTGTCCCACTTGATCTTCCCTACGCTGAGTTTATGCGTCACAGCTTCACGTCCGTCAAAAAAAGGATGGCTGCGTATTACCTCCGATATGACGGAGCAACCATGCAGACGGACTGCAGCAGAATGGATCCAGTGTAAGTTGACACATTGACTTGAATGGAAACCTTTCTGATCTGTTTGCTGTGATGGAACAGAGACGGACTGCAGAAGCATCTTCGTATTTGAGCCACAAGTGAGCCTCCAGGAGGTTTTTCTGTCCCTGATACATTATCCTTTTCTAACTCTAAATTTGGTGTGTGTGTGTGTGTGTTGTACGCACATTGAAGATGAAAAGTTATTGAAGGATTTCTCATATCTCAAAGGGTGTGTCTCTGGTGCTGCGTCAAAATCTGATGTCTCACCGTAAACATAGAAATCATTGTAACTCCTTAATATAATTTCCAATCTGCTTCAAATTTCACATTCACGATCAAGGTCTTCTCTGCTACTTGTGTAATGCCACCCTCAAGACCCTCAAAAACATTGTCAGGTCGTCACCAAACGCTGACACCATCATGGTCCAAGTCTAAGCCCAACTTCACACAGATTTGGGTGAAAGGAAAAGCACCACCCAATTGAAACAAGCAGTATTTCATCCCGTTGATACATTAAAACATGCTTCAAATCATGATTTTCCAAATATCTGTCATTAAAACTCCTAAAGATGATAACGAGATAAAAGTCACAGCCATACCTAGTGGTCAAAAGCAGTACTGCTTGTTGTCTCCCCATCTACTCTCATGGCTTTCAGCTAAGGCACATCCTGCTGCCTCTTCATCCCCACTTGTGGCTTTAATGCTGCTGTTATTACTCCACATTAAACCAAACAGCTCCACTAAAGTAAAACAAGGTGACGGGAGGCACAGATCAGTGCAACACCTCAGTGACACTGTGAATTTCTCTCTATCAGTCCCTAAACACGGCCGTGTCCTGTACTGTGATCTCTGCGGTGTTTACCCTGTGCTCCATCTTTAATTCTGTAGATTACTCCATCCTCACAAACAGCTTTTGTATCTTAAACCTTAGTTTTCTGCTGTCTCCATGTCTTGTCTTTGAATTTACTTTTTCTATAGATATCTGTCTGTGCAGATGATTGTGACCCTCACAGGGTTTTTCAAACTGCAGCAAAAATAACTGAGAGCCCTGTCAGATTTTTAAGGCCTATAGACAGGTCTACAGCCTGTAATTTAAAACACTGAGATCCTAAGTTTCCCCGTAGGACACTTCACTCCTTAATATTTTATACCCACAATCCAAACTCTGCTAAAGGGATCACATAATCCCTGTTTTTTCTGCATCTTCTTTTTAATATTTTCTATAATTTGTAGCTTCCCGTGAGATTTATGGAACAGTCATGGTTTAACTAGCTTTTTATGCATCTTCCAAGGTCGAGACGAGTTAAAAACGGAAACCTAGTTTGCATTTGAGACGTTCTCATCAATGAGATTCTTTAACCAAAACCAGTAACTGATGACTTTGGTAGGCATCTTTATTAACATATAAAAAGCAGAGTGGAGACAGTGTCCTTAACCAGACGGTGCACCGAGTGCGCTGAGTGAGTAATGCAGCCTCTGAAATACCCTTGAGAAACTTGTAATCCTCAATTCTTCTCCCAGAACTGCGGCAACAGTTTAAGGCCAAAATTTTACAGAGCAGCTCTCGGGGGTGTCAGCGAGTGAATATAAGTACAGCTGAGAGAATCCATGCTCAGTCAACTTTCCTTTATAGATACAGACACTAAAGGTGTGTGCTGCATACTTAAAAAGAGCACGGAGGGGGGGCAGACAGCTGGAAAAAATAGATGTCACAGTTCAGAGACCAGCCGCAGTGTTGACAGATGAGGAGTGTAGTCCTGACGCCTGCAGGTTACAAACAGCGAACCTGTGCTGTCGACTTTAACAACGCCACTGCATGAAAACAAACAAATATGGTTTACTACGGCTCAGACAGACGTTTCTGACGCAGGGCAGAAAGAGTTAAACACTGGAAAGACCTCAGAGCCTGCTGCGCATGTGACAGCCCAAACAACAGCGTTGAAGTCATTACCAGGTTATTTTAATGTGATCTCAGCTTCTTCTCATTAACTTTGTTAATTTCCCCCAAACAGGAAGTCAGACTCACGCAGTTTTTAATCTGATGATTTAAAGTATTGACATTTAAATGCAGGTCCATACACACTGACACTTTGTGAACTTAACTCCATGTGTTTCCTTTAAAACCTCAGTCTGTGTCAGTGTTTTGGGGCAGGATAGTGAGGAGCAGTGAGTGGAGTTTACCTTTTTTCAGAGGGCCAGATTTAATTAGGGATGGGTACCAAATTACATCTGTAGTAGTTTAGTTTAGTGTTGATTTCATTCTTGATAACATCAAAATAGAAGTAAAATACACTGCAAAATAAGTCTTAAAATGAATGAAAAGGAGCTGAAAGAAGAAAAATCTTATAGCATCTTCCTCTTCACTCACACAGTTGTCAGATAGAAAGCTGAATAGACAACCAAAAATAAGGCCAACATGCCTTTAGCTTTGCAAAAACTTAAAGTAAATAATAGCAACAACAGTGCAACCGAAGCAACCCTTAATCGCAAAATTAGAAGTGCATTTTAAGTGCAAAAAATACATCAACAAAAGAAACAAAAGAGACCTTTGTTAATGTAAGCGATATCATGTTTTGGTACCTGAACACATCCTTGTAACTGTGAGGGAGTGGAAGAGTAGGCGATTTTCCATGCTGGACGTGAACACAGCATTGGAAGTTTAAAAATTGAGAAATAAATGTTTAATTAAAAAACTTGAAGATCTTATGATCAAATAAATTAATGTTTATTACACACAAAAGTACTGAATTTGGAACCGTTGAGCACCAATACTAATCGCTGGGTACCAGGCATTGGTACCGTATTATTTTGAATGCGAAAGGTATCCATCTCTACATTTAATTCAGAGAAAATGACCAAGATTTAGTGGCTCTTGCTGACATTTATTTATTAACTGTGACAATAACAAAAATGCTGTAATTGTTAATAGGGGTGTGACGATACACTCAGCTCATAAGACAAGATGATACATGATATTGGATTCATGAGATGGAGATGAGACAATGTTGTTAAAATACTTCAAAAAACAACAACAACAAAAAAAAAAACTAAAATGACTGACTTTTATTGAACAGAGTCACAAAAAAATGAAGGCACACTTTGAAATGTTTTAGAACTTTTATCCATACATGATCTAAGAATGAGCTTTTAACTGTTGGACTTCTTTCCACTATCAAAATTACTTATTCCTTTTTTAGAAAAAGCAATTTGTGCAAAACTGTGACAAAAGTACTACTCTATCACTACAGAGTGCAAAAAAAAGCGCGAACGGAGACTAAAGCCACATTTAGACCAAGCGAACAGTTCAGTCCGTCTCAGTACGGCACGCATTTTGTGGCATTTCCACTGACTTATCCCGGGACAGATCCCCAAATAACCGAGACGAGCCATCCCACTTTTGGGACCCTTTCGTATGGGTGCCAGACTGAACTGATCCGCTCTCTGAAGGTGGAGCTACAACACTGCAGACCATTGATTGGTCAAAAGAATCATCACTTACCCCGACAGCTGCTGCATTTCTCCTGGCGACACACAGACTTCTCTGAAACAAAGCTTGATTGTTCTTTGTATCAAAGAGCTACATGCCAATCACAGAGAGGACGAAATGCTGCATGTCTTCCATCTATGCTCTTTGTTTACTGTGTCACGTTTTTCTTCTTTGTTGGATTTATTAGTGGGGTAAACTGTGTCGCGCTGCTACGGCCTCACGCTATTACTTAACATCCGGCTTACATGCCACCTTTGTAAGTGCCTTAGCATAGCGCTCATATTAGCTGCGATGTATGGCACTGTTTTCTTAAACTGCTTACATAATGTCTAGGGCAGGTTATTGCTAAGAATGTCACGATTCAACTTGATTTAGATTCTTTAGGTTGTGATTCGATTTGATATTGACTAAATTTGATATTGATTTAAATGCTTCAATTATTGTTTTTCATGCCCATGTGAACATATGTGGTATGCCACGTCACATTTTAAACGTCAGACTTTAAAGCTGAAGGAGCTGGCTTTAAGCTGCCACTGCTGCTTTGGCCACCAATTTGTTGTTGTTGTTGTTTGGTCCTGTGCGGCCCTAGTCGGATAACAGGCACAGCCCCCCGCCACTTGCCAGGAGGTGAATCAATTCAGAGGATTTGCTGAATGGATATTTAATTGAGGATATATTGTGATGCAGAGATCCATCAGTATTTTTACCCTACCCTAAAATTGTTCGTGTTGCCCAGCAGCTGTTTATTATTTCCACTTGGTACCAAAAATACTTCCACATACACTATTTAATAACTTTTTATTTCGGTGATTTTTGCAAAAATTAGTCACTAAGCATTGTCCAATATACTTAATGCATCATCAATCCTCACCTGTCCCTCAGGTGTCTCTTGATACCACATGATAAGAGGTGAGCTTTCTGCAGTGTTAGTAGCTGCAAAGTTTGCTTCTGACCAAGGAACATGTTCCCCATTAGGGGGCGATATGGGAAACTTACGTAAGGATTTTTTTCATGGCAGGTTCTTTAAACTCTAGATGTTCATAAAGCACACTTTCACATCATGATAAATTCATTGGTTTAAAGACACTGGCTCAAAGTGTTGTTGAGTTTCTGCAGAGCGTAGAGCTTTAGTTTTAGCAGACGTTACTAGATAAACTTTGGGAGTTTTTTTTGTGCACTTGGCAAAAAAATGTTCATATCATCTATGACATGATTCGTTCAGTGCGAGCGTGAAAGCTGAGGGTTGTATGATCGTGGACTTTGGAGATACCTGTCATAGCTTACAGGCTATGCTCTCATATATCTTGTTAATGGTATCTAGAACAAATTTGTCGCCCAGAAATTTTTTCTGATGCCGCTCGGGCTTTCTAAAATTCAAGGTAGCCCAGCTTGTTCCTTTGCTCCAGAAACAGAAGTTGGTCAACGTAAGTGGACATGCGGGACTCCAGTGCCATCTTCCCTCAGAGCTTTGTAACAGACTGTGAGGCTCCACCTTTAAGTTCAGACAAATCCACGGTCGGAGCGACTAAGCTATGTCAACGAATCGATAAAGCACCCTGTAATCTCCCTCTTTTTGCTAACCAAGTCTCCTCCAGAAAGAAGTAATGCCTCTGAACAGAGAGGATGCAGCAATCTGGGATCAAGGACGATGTGTTTTCAACGGGCTATTTTGTGGAGGTTGTTATCAGCGCGGCGGGAGGGAAGCTGTTGTGGGAGCAGAATGAGAGGGAGCGAGGCAGACAATGGCGAACACAGAGGGAGAGAGATGAGAGACAGAAGTGCCAAGATTCTGTGGAAGGCTTTATTCACTCGCTGCAGTCCTCAAAACATCCTGTTTGCACCAGAGGCTCCATTTCTTTCAGAACAAATGAACATTGGAAGAGAAAGACTGGAATGCTGCGTGCAGCAGCTCCTTTAAAGCCCATTGACCAGAGAATGGAGACTTTGGAATCAGTCATCAGTCTTAAAGTTTGACTTTTGAATCAGGAATCAGTTTAATCTGTGTCATCATACATTAAGCGTGGAGGAAGCTGTCTGTAAACTTTTACCAATCCCTCATGATTTATCTTTCTCAAGTTTTCACCTGGCGCCGGATCAGCTGACATCTAGCTTTGAATGTTGATTATTTGGAAAGCTCTTTTTTGCTTATTGAAATAATCAATCATCTGATTGAAAACACAACTACAGGAGATGTAAGAGTATTACTTAGAATAACTAAGCATTATCATACCACCCTTGTTTTCTTTAATTTCTTGATTATTTTAATGTCTGGTACAACTTAGGGTGCATTTGATTGTTCAAATAGAATGATAACAACAAAATTAGCTCCAAAGAGTTTCATTTAAGGGCTGATACCCCAATATTTTATGTGGTTTTCATGATAAGAACCAAGATCACAGGGGTTCTTATATTAATAGCTTTGGCATTGTAATGACAAAAACTGAGCTTTCAGGCTGTCCATGTTTTTTTTACTTTTTTCTATTTGGACATAAATTTCACAGGAGTTAGTACTTGATGGCTTTAGCATTATTTTTGATGACCCTAGCCATGCATTTTGGTGTACTCTCCATTAGCTTCTGACACTGTTCTGCTGTCACAGCTAGGGATGAATACCTTTCACATTTGAAACGATACCGTACCTGGCAATTGGAACCAGTACTTAACGGTTCATATTTTTGGTACTTTTTTGTGTTTATATGGTAAAAATTTCATTTATTTTAATAAAGAAATTTATACATTTTTTTTCAAGATTTATTCTTCAGTATATAACCTTGCAATGCTGTGTTCATGTCCAGCATGGAAAATCGCCTACTCTTCCATTCCCTCACAGTCACAAGGATGTGTTTATGTATCTTAACATGGTACCGTTTGATTTTAAGTGAATCGATACCTGGCACTTTTGACAGAATTTGGTCGGTACCTATAAAAGTACCTAATTCAGTACACATCCCTAGTCACAGCAGCCCATTTTTGCGGCAAACATTGAAAAATATCTGCTTCTTAGGGCTTGTGTTTCTCTATTTGAAGTTTGATGATGTTCTACAGGTTTTCAGTTGGAATAAGATCTGATGATTGAGCAGGCTAAGGCAAGAGTTGAATGCTCAGGTCCTTGATCCAGGCTTTAACTGAGCTTTGTTGAGGAGCATTGTTTTGTTGGAAAATCCAGTCATTTGAGTCAGAAAAGAGTTTTCCAGGTGACGGAAGTAGACTGTTTTCAAGAGTAGTCCTTTATGTGACCTGGTTCATTCGCCCTGATCCACCCTGGTGTTTTACTGTAGGGGTCAGACAGTCTGGTTTGTAGGCTTCTCCTGCCTCCTCCCCGAACCAGGAAGTTGTCTGGAGTGGACATCAACTCCAAACTGGATCCATCCCTGAAGAAAACCTTCACCCAGTCACCAACAGTCCAATCTTTGATCCCTAGCAAAGAGTACCCAGGTCTTCCTCTGCCTCGGGTTGATGAAGGGCTTCTCCTGTGCCCTGTATGACTTCAGACCAGGTTCAAGAAGTTGGTTTTAAACTGTCCTTGGAAAAAAGTGACATTTCTTGACAGTGCCCTCTCATTTTTAAGGTCCCTGAAGATCTGACGACGATTCCTGACACAGGAACAAGTAGAAAAACATTTCCTGCTTCAGCCATCGAGAAATTTGGTAGTTCCATGTTGGGCTCACTTTTTCTCGGAGATCTCCAGTTTTTTGGCTTCCTGTCTTTCACTCAGGCCAATTTACAGCAGTGTCAAGATGGCTCTTAAGGTATTATTTCTGAAACAAAGAAAAGAAAGGTGGTCTAATATTTTTTTCCTTGACTGTAGTTTTTAGTGGAGGTAGAAAGAGAGGAACCGTTGAAGGAGGAAGGTTTGAAGATGAGGAATCTCAGTTTAATGAGAAGATTCACACAGGGGACTCTAACTTTGGACTGTTAATTTGAAAGTCACACTTCCTGTACGAGAGATTAAAAAAGTCTGCTTCCCACATTTTCAGGAGGTTTCTTCTCTTTACTGCTGAGGATTAAATGCTCATAGACTTCAGAAGTTTCAGGACGTAACAACGTTTCCTCGTCGTATGCTGCGGTGCTGTTTCATGTCCCGGTCTCTGATTGAAGTTTCTTTTAGCAGGATAAGCCTCTGGAGATATCATCTTGTTTTTGAGAGGGTCCCAAACAGGCAATTGCAACAGCACAATGTAAGACAAGATATTTAACAAAAGAGAGGAAATTCAGACAACTTAACCACAAAACAACGACAAGAACACAAAGAAGGAGGAGGAGGGAGGTGGGGAAAATAATTCCTAAATAGAAGTGATTACTCAGATGAAATAAAGAAAAACAGAAAGGTGAAGGCTTTGCTGAAAACATAAACATAAGTGTTGCTTTACATCTGCAGCAGAGACGGTAAAGATGTGGAAAACTTAGCTCAGATAAACAATGTCATGTTGAAGCACAGCTTAAAAACCAAACACAATAAAACAATAAGCTCTCTGAGAACTAGTTCCAGCTTTGATTTTTACAACTATTCAAACTTATCCTTCCACCTGTGAATGAAGATGGCTGTTTCACCGTAGAAATCTGATTTTAAATCCTTTGATTCGTTGTTAAAAATCCACAAGGTTTTCTGAGGGAGTGAAATCACCCACCAAGGTCTGATCAATTCTTAACCAAATGGATGAAAGTATTAAAACTGATGAAAAGAAATACAAAATCAAGTGATTTCATGCTTTAAGAAGTTTCTTTCCAGAGCTTTTGAGTGTGTTTAAATTGTCTAAGGGGAAAGGAAGTGGAGGACTTTGAGCAAAGCTGCAGAATTGTGAATATCCTCTCTTATCCCGTGTCAGTGAAATCACTTAACTCACACAATTAGGAAAAAAAAACAACAGCAACAAAAACAAACAATGAACAGTCTTGAGTCTTCAGGTGTCAGCAGTCAAACTGGGCACATAAATGCACCATCAGCTGCTGAAGTCCTCAGTCCTCTTCCCAGAGTGCTGTCGTTTCAGAGATGTTGACATTGAGACCTTTAGATGTTGGGTTGTCTCTGGCAGTCTAAGCAGCACTCACCGTGTTTTGTTACTGATGCTAACTGAGGCTAATGCTGCTCATATTTCTTTGGTACTTCTTCAGTGCAGTGATGACTTTATGCATTTCTAATTTGTTGCGTAAAGTCTATTATCTTCTTTCCTTTTTCTTACTGCCGATGCCCTACGAGTTGCAAATATGTAAACCACATAAAAACCTTTGCTTTCTTTTCTGTCCGTAATAGCATATGTGCTACATGTTGTGTTGGATTGTGTCGTCCTATCAGTAAGCAAAAGAAATAAACCTGGTGTTAGATACAGTTATATTATCTAGATATAAGAGCTATTCACTACCTACGTCACCATATTAATGTGCATTAATTTTGGTATTAGAAGCAGCATTTAGCTCCATTCATTCAGATGAGTTATTGTTCTTACAACACTAAATTGAAGCTGTAAGCAGCATAAACATGTCTGATTGTCAGAAATTTTACTAAACTGGAGTCTACTTCTATCCATTTCTAATCGTTACAGAGCCACCAGTGTTTTGAAGTAAAGACTGACCGTGCTAAGTGGTGACTCTCTGGCGAACATGTCAGTGATGGTCGGCTGAGAGCAAGGGGCAATATCCGGGGTGTAAAAATGAAGCCTAAGCTGAAGTGCTAAAAGTCACTGTTCATCGAGAATCCGCTCTAGGCTGACAGCAGAAAAACGGAAGTCACGTACACACCCAGCCATAAACAAACAGACTTTTATGGCATTAAAAACGTATTTACAGCCTGGTTCAAAAAAGGTTTGGGTCTAAAATGCTGATTTCACTATTGGCACACACTGTACGGAGAGTGAATTTTTTTTTAAACTCTGTGGTTTCAAAGATATTAGGATCGTTTGACTGTCCAATCAGAGGCGTAGCTCAGGTCACGTGACTGACGAGCACCCTGGAGCTGTTAGAAAAGAGACTCACAGCTGGCGTCACAATGAATGTGGTTGCGTACGCAGATTGGCTTCATTTCAAGTATCAGGAACAGACGGGTGATGTCACAGAGGCTGTGTCCATGTTTTATACAGTCGATGGCTGAGAGTCACCATTTAACAGGGTCACACTTGACACTGAAACACCAGTAACGTCTTCAGCTGTGTTATTAGATATGTCTGTTTATTGTGTCGCATTTTCTCAGGTCTCAACCTCAGGTCACCAGGTTTGACCACAAAGAAATAATTTAAACTGATGATATTCAAAAATCCAGTTTTAACTTTGTAAATTTAATGGAAGAAGTTGGTTTGAGACCAAATACGGACTCACAATGGAGAGGAATCAAAATCAGAAATACTTTATTGATCCTCAAGGGTAAATTGCTTTTTTTTGTTACAGCTTCTCCCATTTAAAAACTGTTAAAATGTATAAAGCACAAAATATGACACAAGATAAAAGAAAGTGCAAAATATAAGTATCACTTAAAATTGAACAGAAGTATAGAATATAATCTAAAATATTTGTACATTTACTCAGAATATGCTATAAAAATAAATACATAAATTATGAGTTTTTAATAAATGAAGCTATAAATTATATAGAAACAGATTTTAAATTCAGCATTCAACTCATAACTAGTTTTATTTGTAGCTTTGAAATACAAAACCATTAATATTCTCTCTTTTGGTGCAGTTCTCTGTTTGGACGTGGTTTTCTTGCTTCTTATTATGACCCAGGTCTTAGTGGTCTATGTGGTTGTCTTTGGTTTGAGAGGCTTTATTGTTTATTGACACAAGTTTATGTCTTAATATTTTACAGACAAGTTTCAACTTGTTATTTAGTCATAGACATGGAGTGACTTGAATGTTTAAGCTCCTCCTTGGGGCACACGCTGCATTTCTCCATTAAAAAAACGCCAGTCCACTTGTTGATGTTTTCCATCAGCTCACTGATTTCCTTTCGAACCTGTGAGTCATTTATCATGCGTCAAATTGGTGTTAAATGCCAACTATTGTACTCTGCAGCACTTCTATTATTCTGTCACACATCCTTAGATTTCAGGTTTAGAAATAAACTAACTCTGGATTATCCTGTGAAACTTAAGTGGTATTTGATTCCACCTGTTGAGATGATTCGGCTCAATCTTCTTTCAGCTTTTCATCACGATCTCAAGGCTTAAAGCATCATCCAAGTATGTAAGATTATTTTAAAATGTCTGAAGATTTCCACTTTCATTAGGTAAAGAATCAGGAACATGAAGTGAAAGTGATTTAATAGTAGACTGAGCAGAGCCAAGCGTCAGATCTGACCTTTGCTCCCTCTGTGATCTCCTGCTCCTCTTCTTCCATCCGATAATGTGGGAACAAAAACAACTATTTCCATCAAGGTCGACAAATTAATTGCTTTTCTAGTTCAAAAGAATATCCTGCTCATGTCACGGAGAAGGCGTTCATTTTTATCATCAGCTGGCTCCGTCCAGTGGGAGTTATAATGACAAGTGTGGTTTCTTTTCAGGGGCGTTTTTCTAATCAAACTGTGAGCTCTGCTTTTTCTTCACTCACTTATTTCCTGCAATCCAAGCTGGGACTTTCAATGGTGTCTTAGAAAGAGCTGGTCTGTAGCACTCAGGTTCTGAGAGTAATCACAGAGGCGATAGGTTTTTCCAGTTGAGAAAAAAAAGGTAATACAAGGAGGGATCAGGACTGTTGTGCTCTCTCTCAATCGTTCAAAGACCAAACAGTTTTTCTGTGAACACTCAACTTAAAGAGACTCTGGATGAGGAGCAGACCAGACTGAAGAAGAAGAAGTTGCTGAATGTGGAATGATTTCTCTCTCTGATTCAAAAAAAGCTTTTAAATCCCTGATGCCACCTTCATTTAAAAACACAGACTATCACATTTCAACTCTAATTGAATGACTGACCACACACAGCTGAAGGTGTTGTGAGTGTTTTAGTGCGCTTTCATTATGAACAGAGAGTGAAAATGGGATCTTTTTTCCACTTAGATTCAGAGGGCGCAAAAATACCCTTGCCTCAATTTCAAAGTGAAAATCTAACCGCAGTGGAAATTTCCAGAACAAACAAACTGTTGGAAGAACAAAAGCAGTGCTTTTGGCACAATGTTTTCAAATTTTAACCTCTTGACTTTCAGGAAGTCAACAAAAAATAATGTTTTCAAACTACATGTAAAGTGCTTCAGATTCAGGTGCAAAAGAGAAACAAAACTTTTTTTTCAATTTTTTTTAATTTAGAATTTTTTTTTGATAAAAAAAAAAAAAATAGACAAAAAAAGAGAGACAAAACATTAAGATTTAGTATATAAATAAGAATAAGTATAAGAAATAATTGATAAATAGATAAAATAAAAATAAAAATGATAAAATAATAGAACAAAATATTAAAATTATAATAATTGTAATAATAATTATAATAAAATAAATAAATAACAATTAAATAAATAATTAAAAATTGTCACACCCCTGAAACAACATATTTAACTTGTTTCAAGAAACACACTTATCAAAATTCTGCTAGCTGCACAGAGAGTAATTTTATTTCCTGCAATAAATCAAGTACTTTTAGATTTCAGCATTTCTTAAGCAATCTGGACTCGTCAGGTTGATGTGACATATTCTGAGTGTAACAAGATATTTCCCTTTAGACTAAACAGATACACTCAGGAAATTTGTTTCTTTTTTTATCTATTTATCCACTTTTAATTATCAACTCTCAGTCAGTTCTCGTCTGGCGTTTTCCACTTCTGTCTCACTGTTTATTAATCAGTGTTAATGACTTTTTTACTTTTCATAATCAAGAGTGTTGCAGAAAAAAGAAAGAGCTTGCAACATATTGTGACAGATTAGTGCTTTTATGGTGTCAGATCTTTATCTCCTGATTTTTGGCGCCAAAAAGTTCATGATAGCAATATAAATGCAATATTTATGAATAGAGCAACAAGTTATTGTAGTTTTTCTTCTTCTGCTGCAGCTTATTCTTCTCCCCTTAAGTTAATGGCGCAAAGCAACCTCCACAAATAACCAAGACTCCCTGAATCTTTTAGCACTAAATACTGCATACAAAAGTATTTTGTTGAGTTCACATTTTACAAATGCACATGTATATTTTCTTTCAAAGCTCCTGGATTTTTACCAAACCGATGGGGATTGTTATTAACAAGGTTTTAAGTGTGGTATCAAAAATCTAATCACTATCTTTTTTTTTTATTTGGAGGCACAACTTCATGACATTTCAGCAACAATTTTTTCAAAGTAGCATTTTTTTTCAATTCCTTGAAGTTTTCTCTAGAAAAAATGTTAAAAATTAAAAAAAAAAAATAGAAAAGAAAAAAAAATCAACCTTTTTAAAATTGGCTGTTCTCATTGAATCACCCACATACTTTTTTTTTAAATTATGTAGGAAAGTCATTGCTAATCTTCAAGAAGTTGTGGTAAGAATAACATCCAAATTCTCATATTTTTTTTAAAACAAACATATTCTGCATTGGAAGAATGCACACTTTCTTTAAACTCTTCAAAACCACCCAGTGTTTCTAATAAGACAAAAATATGTATCATGAAGATGGATTGATGGATCAGATCTTACAGGGTTGGGCAGTAAATTTAAATTAACCACGTGTTCACTGGAGTGGACGTCATACAACAGCAAGTGTATTTCCAAAACAAAGTTCAAAATTGAAAGTGTGTTTCAATGTTTTCAAAGCATAAAAACAAATAGTTTTCATGGTATTGCCAAAAATTCAGTTTAATTCTTGTTTTACATTAACTTCATAGTGTTTCACGAGTTAATGATTAGGTGTATATTGTCTACTAGAATAGAAAATACTTTATTTATCCCCGAGGGGAATGTCAGGAGGAGTCACAGCAGCAATCAAGAAAACAAAAGTGACAAAGTGCAAAAAGATCCATAAGAAAATAGATGCTGACAGCTTGTCCATCATTGTCCAGTCAGCCAGCCTCCACCTCCACAGGGTCCAGGACTGAGCTTCTTCAGCAGTCTGTTCAGTCTCTGTCTCCTGGATCCTGTCTGCTCACAGCAGGTGAAGCTCTTCACATGTGGTGTTGGTGTCTGGTGTTAGCTCTGTTAGCCATGTCTGTGAATAGCATGATGCTACTCTGCCTTCTGGTATTCCCTCTGTTGTTGTTGGATGGCTAGCTCGTCCATCTTATTGGAGGTAGATCTTACGTTCCTTACGTTCGATGGATGAACGGACAGGTTGGTGTCGTCACTTCTTAGCTCACACCTGAGAACCAGCACGTCATCCTCACCTTGTGGGTAAACATCTGGCCTTGCACCACTTAGCATTGACTTAGACATGCTACAGGCTGCTAACAGCTGATGTCACATGTAAACAATGCAGCCATGGTTACATGTGGGATCTCCAGACAAACACAGGAGCAAAAATAGTAAAAATATCACTGAAGACACAACCAGTTTGTCAAGTCATTTATATTTGTACTTCTCCAAACTTCACAAACCATGCAGTAGGAACCCAACCACGTGAACAATAATGTGTGGGGGATAAAATCTAGGAGCACTGCGCAGCTTCAAACCATGTATCAATATAGCTTCTACCATCTGTTTCTAAACAAAATATATTTTGATTTCCTTTTCAAACAGTTCAACAATGAACACACTGTATGTTCAGATGTCATAATCAAAAAAATATACATTTCCCAGGGGGACAAACAGATTACTCTCATCATGTTCAGACTCACTTTGAGTCTGTGAACAGTGAGTTGGCTGCTGAGAAACATTTCAGCTACAATAATTTTATTGTTTTTTGTTTTTTGTTTTTCCTCCAAGGACAAAACAGGGAGTCAGCTGTAATACTCCAAATTATATTATGCTTATCTTATTTACAACATTAGTGTTATCTGCAGTTTTTCAAATTGAGGCATCTTCCTGATAAGTGAGTTTCACTTTTAGCAAATAGATTTATCAGGGAAGCCGTTTCTGGAGAAGATTAGTCAGATGCTTAGTGGAGTGGTAGAAGATGAGTGGGTCTGCTCGTGTCCTCTGTCAACAATCAAACACTCGGGGAGTCTGTCGCAGAGATTAACGCAGAGTGCAGAGGGAGGGTATTGCTCTTATCAGCTGGGGAGGTTTAAGACACAGAGTACACACACAAACATAAACATAAACATGCTAATGTCTTTTTTAAATCATACTCCAAACATGACGACAAATTTCCCCTCATCACATTTCCACTGAGGTTTTAGAGACTATTTGAATTTGTTTCCCGCACTCGTCTGACCCTCTGTTTTGTGGACTCTCCAATCACCAGTCAATGACACACTCCTCAGCCATCAATCAGAGGAAATTACACAGTAATAACAGATACGTCCAACGAGTAAGTGTTTTAAAACTTTGTGCTTCCTGCGTCTCATTGCGAATGCAAACAAAACTTTTACAATGTTAGAAAACAAACAGAGATGCAGGAGATGGACTCAGTTTTACATTAACATTCATCCACACACACACAGTATGAGTATGTGCTCCAGTTATCTGCTGCCCTATATTCAGCAAGAGCAATTATGTGCATCCTAATTTAACCTTATTTGACTTCCGAACAGGAGCAGAAGAACATTTAGTTTCCAGTAGGAAGTGTAAGTGTACGCTTTAACTGCAGTAAATCTTTAGCTTCATGAAAAGCATAATTCAGAGTTTTACACATGACCTTTTGTTAACATAACGGTGGAAAACAATTTATTAGAGGACGCGGGGCTAGAATGTAATGGTGCCTTTGTGTTGACCTTGCTTTGCCGCGCTGCTGTGTGCACACAGCGAGCTCAAACATTCGGCAGGGAGACGTTGTGTTCCAGTTATAACAAATATTTTGGTTCTTTGTGATTTAAAAGAAGATCACTGAGGTAACTCGTACTTTCCCTGATAGTAGCAGTGTTCCTCAGATAAAACCTGCTTTCTGTGTCTACTCTGGAGGTTCATCTATTTTTTATCATTACTTTGTGAACCAAAAACAAAAGACTAAAATTAACATTCTCTCACCCTTAATTTGGACATAAAGCATGGAGTGTGTCAATTCATACTAGCCGGGTCCCTGCACAGGAAGCTGGATACACAAGACGACAAGTTCACAGGAGAACCACATGTCCCATCCATGACATTGCACTTGCATGGTGATTAATTAGCATGTTAATTTTCAGCTGGTCCTCCCCAAAACCTCAGCACCTTCAGTCCATGCCTTCTCCTTCCTGTTGGTGTCTTTATAGAAAGAATGTGTGTGGCATATAGAAATACCAGTCAGACTCTATAAAACAGTTTCTATACACAGAAGTGGTAACATAAAGTGCTTGACAAAAAAAGGAGAAGTTACAAATAAATAAATAAATTAAATAAAAAATACATTATTATTATTATTATTATTATTATTATTATTATTATTATTATTATTATTATTATTATTATGTGCACTATTTTAATAATAATAATAATAATACTAATAATGATAATAATAATAATAATAATAATAATAATAATAATAATAATAATAATAATAATAATAATAATAACAATAATAATAATAATAATAATGACAAAAAATAAATAAAAAGCAAATTAATGAAGAAATGAGCTGTATAAATAGATAAATAAATAAATAAATAATTTAATAAAGAAATAAAGAAAGAAAGACAGAAAGAAAGAAAGAAAAAATAAAGAAATAAGTGACCTAACAGCTCCCCATAAACCCACACATCAACCCACCAACCCCCACCACTTAGTGCACAAGGTCAACACAGCCCAGTTATATCTAAGCAGATGAGCTGAGGAACTGTGGAAACACTATCTGGAGATCTTAATGAGGAAACGCTGAAGGTAAAGTACGGTGTTAAACTCAAGTTAAGAAAATAAAACAACTAAATTAAAACAAACAAATACGATAATAAAATACTAAAAGTCGCAGAGAATGTTCATATTTTTAAAAGCAGACTCAAGACCCACTTATTTCACTTAGCTTTTTACTAATATTGTATTGTATTTATTCATTTAGATATCTATTTAGTTATTTATTTAGTTAATTTCATTTTACTGTTAAATAGATTTATTTATTCATTTTATCTATTTATTTGTTGAATTTATTGAATTTTTATATTTAGCTCTTTTTATATCTATTTCTTTTCTTATTTAAGGTAGTTATATGTTTTTACATCTTATCTTATAGTTCTATGTTTTTTTTAAATGTTTTTATCTCCAATCTCCAGTGTTTCCTCAGCAGGGGGCCCTCTGCACTGGGGGCTGTGATTGGCTCTGGCTGAGATCGACTTTTTGCAGCGCTCTCCAGCTAAAATAGACTTGCGGCAAAGCGTATGCACACAGCTGTAGGTGCAGTATGGCGTAATGCAAGGCGGTGCGGTCACGCTTTATGCGTGATTCAGGGGTCAGGGCTGGGGCTTGGAGCTCAAGTTGATCTTTGGATCTTTGCAACATCCTTTTGTCAGAGGTAGTCAGTTTGAAATAAGGGATTAAAAAATGAGACATATCAGCTAGCAAGCTACTTTTAGAGGTATTTTGTTTTAACTGCAGAGGTTTCTGCATTTAGGCCACTGTAGACTAAATCTGCACCTGTGTGTGAGGTTGAAAAATAGAAATCACGGTGATGCGTGGGTGTGAGGCATCAGACTCGCTTTTTAAGCACACCTTTTTGTTCTCTCCTGCTGTGAGCGAAAATAAAAACATACAAGTTTAATGTAAACATGCAGCTGAGAAAAAACATCCTCCACAAAAAGACCTTTTGGAAAATCGATTTACATTCAGGTCAGAGTCATAAACTGCTGCCGTGTTTTTATTCACTTGAATCAGACTCAGACTGAGAGCGCTGACAGTCAGTGACAGTCTCTGAACGTGACACACGGGGGGCTCACAGACGGGGGTCCTTCTCCTTTTTTCCTCCTCTTCTCCTGCCTGTCTAAACACTTTACCACTCCCCACATCCCAAACAACGTTTCCAAACACATCCTGTACGAATTTGGCGTCTCGGTGCACATGACTTGCGCACTGAGATGTCATAGTACATTAACCCAATCTGGGCCGATTATATCCTGCCTCACTTCCGCCCACGCACCACCACCTTGAGGTCTCCTCTCCTCCCCTTTCGCCCTGTCACAAGTCATGCTCCATTTCATGGCTGCCGTGCTCGCGATCATTGTCTGTGTGCTGCTCTGGCTCGGCAGATGTGAGTGAAGGAGGACATGAGTTATAACTAAAACCCTTATTTTTCCTCCTAGATGGTTTTAAAACTTGCAGCATGAAGCAGTGTGGGGATATCATTAAGCGTATCTGGGTCTTGTCCAAACCCCCAGGCAGTATAAATGAAACCTCTCCTAATGGTACCAAGAACCATTTACAGCCAACAAATACATTGTCTCTGTCAACCAAAGGGAAATTTCAGTATATATTACATCTATTTGTTTTCTGCTGGTCATAACACTGTTTCCCAACAAATGGACCCATGCAGTAAAATGGGTCTTTCAGAGGATAAACATACATTGTGCAGCTCATTTCTGGACCCTGTTTTCTCCCAGCACAATTCAAACTGGATTTTTGAGACTGAAAAGGCAAAATGAAACCACTTAATTCCACATTTCTGTTTGAAATTCATGTCTCCCTCCCTAAAAAGTAACAACACATCACAAGTGCTGGAAGTGACAATTACTGAAGCTTTCAAATGGATTGTTGTTTATTCAACTAAATGTCAAAAAGCTGTGAAAAATGTCCAAAACAAGTTCCCAAACCCAAAGTAAGACCTCTGAGAGGCTTTTTTGTCACTTAACTCGGCTTAATCACAAATTCTCAGAGAAACAAAGTCAAAGTGTGAGAGATTGTGAGGAAATCAAATCCATATTTCTTCTGGTGATGAAATGAAACAATATATAATTTTAAGGGGTTTGGTGGCTTTGAAACAGGTTGAGTGAGAACTAATGTTAAATAAAGATGTGTTTCTTTTTTTTGGAGTTAAATTAAGGAGTGAACTAAAATTATAGGTTATTTTATTGATTGTATAGGATAGGCAAAAATAAACCTCGGCTTCAGCCTTCTCCCTTTTTTGGTTACAGAGTTTGTTCATTTTTTTTCTTTTTCTTTTGAAAAAAAAAATGTGTGAAATGTGCATATACGTCCTTTATTTTGTGTATTTATTTTGAAAAGTGATCGCACATAGATCATATTTTGTGCTGGATAATGTAGCCCAAATAAAATACTCATCTATACTCATTTAAACTCAAATGTGAGGCTTAAAGAACTGCAGTTCCTCAGGTGTCCAGTGACGGCAAAAGCCAAGGAATCCCTATCAACATCCAACCATGCGTCCAAATGTCCATCCTGTCTTCTGCACGTCAATTTATTCATCAAAGGTTGGTTTGCAGAGGAAGTAGTCGCAGCAAATTGACCCACACTTCTATCCCTTCTGGAAAACAAATTTTTAGACCTGAGATTGTTAAAGTTAGAGTCCCTTTTCATGCAAAGATTTGTGTATCAGGTATATATCTAAAAGACCCAATACGCAGAGGGACTGAAAACACTGTAGTAAGCATGCCAGGCCTGTAGTCGGGGCTATAACTGTGTCGTCCAGAAGCTGCTTTTGGGAGATCTTCACCAAAGTAGAGTTGAGCTGTGTTTTCAGTCCCTCTGTGTTTTTGTGTAAATGCTGATTTTTTTCACAGTGTTTTTACTGCGTTGTAGTGTTTTCAGATGAAATGTTGTAAGCAGGGCCTTGCAGGCAAAAGGATGATAGCCCTGTTCTGTAGAAAAACTGATAAACCTTCAACAAATGTGTGGATGAGGGAGATGGCAACTTGCATCACATTGGAGAAACTCACATCACCAGAGGAAGGTTAGAGGACTCTGAAAATTTCTTTAAGCAAAAGAACAGTCAATCCTCTTAAAACTTTTGTGTTGAGTGTTTTATGTCTTTCATTTCTATATTGTTTCCAAGATATGTATTTGTCAATATGTAAAAGTGTGTTTTGTAATTGGTTTCTATGTCTATTTGTGTCTGTTAAATGTGTGTAGTGTAAAATAAATAAAAACATTGTTTTTTTAAAAAAACAAAACAGCAATGTAATCCAGTTGGAAAAAAAGAAAAAAGTCTGTGTGGACCGTTGTCCCCATTGGACACGTCCAGAACACCCCCACAGGAAGACGTCCATCTTTACTGAATACCTGAACCATCTCAAGCTCCTGACCCGTTAGCCTGAGCCCAACCACCTTTCAGGGGAGACATTTTTGGATCACTACCTGACGCTTGCAAACATTAGTTCAGGCTGTAACACAGACTGTCAGGCAAATCGAAACTTTGACTTTCCAGCTCAGCTTTCTCTTTGTAATAGCTTGGTACAATACCTGCATTACCGCTGACACCTGCTTGCCAATCTCAAAGTCCAATTTATCCAATTTACCCTCATTTCTAAACAAGACCATGAGATACTTGAGAATTACTGGTGATCCAGAGGGAACACCAGTAATTCTCAATGTCAGAGAACCACGGCCTTAAACTTTGAGTTGCTGACTTCCAGTCAAGGTGCTTGTGATAAGCTGCAAAGTGTCCTTTTCCCTGCTGATCCAATCAATATTCCTGTCCATTTTTACAGCCAATTGAACATTTTTATATCCTGGTTTCAAAGAACATTTAAGTTTCAGCTCATCTCTTAAGGCTAATAGTTGTGCAGTTTTCCCTTAAAGGGGCGTGGCTTAGTCTGCTTATGGGCAGATATTATGCCCAGCTCAGCTCTACCATTTTAATGTTGGTCACCGATCACATCGAGTTAGTATTTTTTTATATGGTACCAACATCTTAGAAAAAATAGTGGAGGTCACTGAAAGTTAGTCATTGTTTAATTTTTTATTTTATTTTATTTTTTACATTTATTTATTTATTTATTGATTAATTAAATTGTTTATTTATTTATTTATTTATTTATTTATTTATTTTATACTTTTTTTTTTTACATTTTATATTCTTATTGGGTTTTTCTGTTGTATACATCAGTCCCAAAGTGCATGTTACCCAGTTTAATATTTTCACAAACAAACATGAACACATCTTTAAGTGCCAAACACCAAAGTCCAATCCAATGCTTTTTAAGACAAATTTTCTTAGAATTAAGAAAATTGGAGGATCTCATAAATTAGAAAAAATAAAATAATAAAAGAAAATAATAGACAAATATTTAAAATAATACAATAATAAGTAAAATCAAATAAAATAAATAATTGAAAAAATATTGATGAAAAAACATAGTCTCAAAATTACCTTTTACAACTTGCTCTATGAAACATTTATTACATCAATCCTCAAGAGAGAAAATAGAGTTTACAAACGACATTTTTGTCTATTTATGATCCTTTTTTTTTTTTTTTTTTTTTTTTTTTACTTTTAAAGACATTGGGAATGATGAAAACTTTACCATCTAGTAACCAGAAAAACAAACCATCAAACTGCTAAATCACATAAACTTATATCTCTATATTTTTCGTTGGTGGAGTATCCAGATTCTTTTAGTAAAGTTCCATCAACTGAAGCTGTATTGATCGATGTATATTAGCTGAGGCTTCTGATTCTGTGGTAAAGACCTACCACTGAGTTGGCAGCGTGTCAGATGGAAATGAAATGCAAATGGTGCCAACAAAGTTTCTGCTTCTATAACAGAAAATAACATCCTTCGAGTGTTCCTACATCTCGATTCTCCTCTTAGACCTCTGTGAATCATGAAACTGTCCAACAAACAAAGAGCCCTGTGATACCGAGAGGTCTGAGAGGAGAATCATGCAGCACCCTCGCACACAGACACGCTCGGAGATCTGTGTTCTTCAGTCAGCCAGGAACTCCAGATAAAACACGCACACAGTCATAATTGTTGCAGCACATACTTTTTTAAATCTCTGTGGGCCTGACACCACCTCTCACTGCTCCGTCAGTCCCAGCGCCTCCTCTCCCAGGGAGGCTGCAGAAGCCTATTCTCAGCTCTTTTGAAAACCTCCTCGGTGAAGAATGGCTGAAGGATTGGAGTCCAAGGACTGTGGTTGAAAAAGTGCCTTCCAGCTATCCTCATCTTCACTCATGCTCTGTTCTCTGTTGCAGTTTAAAGCTGGATGTTTTACCACAGTATACTTTCAAACAGTGACGTTAACCAAACAATGGATCAAGCATTGATGACCTGCATATTTCATGTTTAAGGTGTCACCTGGTACCAAATATTGAGCATTTAGTCAGTAGATAATTGAACAGGTTTTAAAAAATTGCTGAATTAGTCTTTTTTCCGACAGTATGCCCTCTGCAGAAACTTACTATAGTCATACAACAGAAATAAACCACAATCAACCCAACTTCCTCATCAACCAAGGTCATAAATCTAATTGAGTTTAATTCATTTCAAAATAATACAGCGTACGTTAACGCCAATTCTTCACACCAGCTCAGAACAATTTCATCTGCCTTTTCTCTTTAAATAAAGAGCTGAATGAATAAACCGCTGAGAGTTTGCTCCACTCATTAAATAAGTCTCCATAGAAGATTGATCAGCAATTAGCAGACTTCCCAGCATGCATTATTGTGGAGATAAACAGTCTCTGGAGAGGCTCTTCTATGTAGTTGGGAGAAAACAGATGCCATTGAAACTAGTTATGTATCTCTAATTCCTGATAAGAGTCCTCTGGTTGTTTATTTTTTCATTAGGATGGGGGAAGTACAAACCTCAGTGGAGGTCATTGTCAAAGTCAGTCTTTGTGCAGTTATGGAGTCTACATTAGCAGCTCTGCGTGGTAACTTTTTATTAGTTTATCCATGCAAAAGCTCTGACGTGTTAATCTGAAGCTAAAACTTTACAACAAACTTCAGAAATTAATTCATGATAGCAGAACCTAAAAACAAGGAAGCGTTTTCTTAGGAAAAGGGCTCATATGGTCCTTTTTAGGCACTGTTCATCTTGTCCCCCCAGTAATAGTTTTACATAAAAAATCCCTATTTTTTTCACATTTGCCTTTATTTATTCATTTATTTTATTTCTTTTCATCTTTGAATGTATTTAATTTTACATTTTTATTATTACTATTATTATAAGTATTATTATATTTAAATTAATAATAATAATAATACTAATAATAATAATAATAATAATTATTATTATTATTATTATTTATTAATAATAATAATAATAATAATAAATGAAAATAATTGTAATAATTTATTTGATTAATTTATTTATCTTTTTATGAATATAATTTGATAATTTTATAATTATTATAACAATTATTATAACAATTATTTTAACATTTTTTAGTATAATAATAATAATAATAATAATAATAATAATAATAATAATAATAATAATAATATTTATTTATTTATTTATTCATTATTTAATTATTTTTATTTATTTACTTATTATTACCATTATTTTTATTTTCTTTTAGAACACCTTTTTTTTCCTTTGTTTGAACCAACTAGTTTTGGCTGCTGTCTCCATAAGGCTCCCAAATGATGGAACCCCTTATCTGCTGATTGGCCATCCCCCTTTAGGCCTGTTGGGGGTGGAGCTGTGGGTCAGGTCTGAGGCCGTCCTCACCAATGTGTCAAGAACTACTTAGGATCTTTATATGGTGACCTCACCATTTCAGCAAGTCTCATGAAGATCTCATAAAATTTATAGTATGTACCTTTTAAGGTAGTTTAAAGACGGATACAAGCATTTCTAAAATATATGAAGATGTGATGGTTTGAAAATGTGCTTAAGTTTAGTTAAAGCAACCAGCATTGCTACTTTATATTTATACCAAAAAATGGGAAAGGATAATGTGTTAATTTACACATTTAAATGAATAGTTTTAGATTGAACTGAGGGTGATTAAATGGTTAACTCAATAAGTTATCTTCAAACCTCCTCTGTTGATCGCACCCTGGATTTAAGTCAGGGCTTTGTTCCAGTTTACTGTACATGGATATAATTCAGTATCAAAAACAAGGCCATGGTAAGTTACAATCATGTTATCTGGAAAACGCCGCCTATGGCCAAAACATTGCATTTTCCTGTGGTGATAAGCATCAGCAGTGGAGCGACTCTGCTTTTCTTTATTGGAGCAGGATGGATGCTTGAACCCATTTTTGATAAGACCCTGCAGAGACAAAGCTAATGTGATGGCTGTGAGATAAAGCAGCATGTTTACAAAATTCATCCTTTGGCTGGAGAAAGCTCACAGCGGGGTATCGAGTGTTTTTATGAGAGCGATCACACACAAAAGATATACATTATGTTTGAGCTTCAAAGGAACTGTTTTCAGAAACAAACTCTTTTTTTTTTGTTATTTTGAAAGTTATCTGATCAGCTGACAGCTCCCTCCTCCCTCTCTGAAGTTATCAAACCTTCAGGATAATTCACATCTGGTTAAATTGGAAATCAGCACTGACTATTATGAGAGTAATTGGTTGATTATATTGCTCATTATGAGTGATGAACACTAAGTGGCAATATTAATTTGACTCATGAATGCCACCTCAGTATCAACAACACCAGCAGACAATGAGACCGTCACATCCTTGAGCAGCTTGAATTCCTGTGTGGTGTTACACAACTGTCTTTTTTCCACCGTCAAAGTTTGCTTCAATAAATTAAAATTTCTTCCGTTTTAGTGTCTCATAAGTACCCTGTTGCTCCAAATTCTTGCATAAAAGCCAGCCCATAATGATAACCTGCAGAAGGGTGGGCAATGACGACACCTGCATCCAAACAAAAACCAGGCAGCAGTATCGAGCACCTCTCTGTCCTATTTTTTCCTTTAAAGTGATACTCCAGGATGGAACAAGTTGGGTCCTATCACAAGGTTTAGGGCAGAAGTTACCCCTACAGCAGTGTTTTTGTGCAGCAGAAGCCCAGAGCGCACGCACCAAACACCTCCTCTCTGCTCCTCTGCCGGTTTCCTCTGCACTCATACTTGACCAAAAACACAAATAAACGGACTCCCACCAAAAAAATCTGATATCGGTCTGCATTCACGCTTTATTTAGAGAATTTTCAGCGCGTTACTTTCACACAAAAACACCGCTAAATGAGGCTCTAGTTCTCATCGTGTCGTAAAACGGCGCTACCTCCGCCGCAGAGCCACAGCTGGCTACGAGGCGCTCGGCGCTTAGTGTATCAGTCCGTGCACGCGGCCATTCTTCATGAGGCACTATCACCCATTGTTTAGGGCTTCTCTTATATTCATTTTAACACTTCTCTGTTTGTTCAAGAAGACTTTTGGCAGGATGCAAAGCAACCAGCGTATTGTAATTGAAGTACGTGTGAAAAGGTGTGTCTCCTGATTTTCTTTGTTGAAGAATGTAAAATGAGAAGGGATGTGTGGTCCATGTCCATCATTTGCTGATGCTTGTGGATTTTTTACCTGTTGTGAGGTGTTACAGGATGATTGTACGGCTGACATATTTAAAAATGACACAGGTTTTAGACCTGTGTAGAGGTGAACCCTGCTCCAACTTCCTTCTTGCTGCTTTTGTTTTGAATCTACAAAACTGAAAGCTGAAAGATTCTTCTAACTAAAACAAAACGGATATTTATTTCAGGGTGGGGGGAATCTTTATTTTGCTGCTTTGCTTGCAACAAATCCTTTGTACAGCAGAAATATATCCTACAACCTATGACCTCTGTACATGGGGCGCCTGCTCCACTGACTAGATGAAGCGAGCGCTCCCATTTGCTTCTTTTTAACCCTTTAACTGAATCTCTTTTATCACTTACTGTGTGAACTCTTTAGTTTTGGCATCCCAATTCTCTGATGGTTTCTCTTGCAAATTAAATCAGCAAATCCTGAGGGATTCATGTCAAGGACATTTCCTGTTCCATCGTCCTATATACCTACATAACTCTCCTAGTTTCCTGCCCCTCTTTGAACACGAGACATCTCAAAGCTGTGTTCACTGCAAGAAGAATCAAAGGGAAACAAAAATATGAGGAAACTACTCAGAGTCGCAGAGTATAACCAGCGTATGTGGAGCAGATCATAGCTGATCCCTGGCCCCTGTGATTCAGAGGGTATTGTTGTGTTAATTTTGCTTAACACAGAACAGAAAAGAGAGACAAAGGGCTGTGTGGGGCTAATTTGTTTCCAGCTGTGAGTTT
Organism: Halichoeres trimaculatus; assembly: GCF_033239565.1. NCBI lineage: Eukaryota > Metazoa > Chordata > Actinopteri > Labriformes > Labridae > Halichoeres > Halichoeres trimaculatus. The sequence goes on along the minus strand of NW_027437186.1, from coordinate 34,488,127 downwards.
CCCTCTGATTCTTACTGTCTGCTTTTATTTTGAAAGTGTGAGCTGGTTGGTTTGTGTCACAGCAACAGTGGCTCAATTTTAGAGAGGCTTTAACACAAACCACACAAAGATAAGGTTGTTTTTGAAGACAGTTAAAAATTTGCTGCATTACTGAGATGTGATACTTTTTCTTTTGTCTGATCAAAAAAATGGTCAAACATTTTAAACACCTGAACTATGTAATTTGTGATAGGCCTGGTCCGATAATACCTCTCATCCATGAGGCTTAATCAGCCTCATCAGCTTCATCCCAACCTATAAACAGTCTAGTTGTCATGTTTTAAGAATTCAGAATTCAGGTTGTGTTGTGGATGGGCATGTAAGTTTGATGTGTTGCATTTTTTTGTTGCTGCACACTGGCACGTCTGTGTTGATGGCGTCATCTTGCTCATTCGGTTTGACATAAATTTTTCTACACTTGCTGCACTATATGTGTTTATGCTAGCCTGATGCTAGCCGCCCCGCCTCCCCCTGGAGACAAAGACTGTTTTTCAAACCACATACTACACTAGCAGTGCCGACTATTTTGGCCAAAATTAAGTCAGTCGTAGGTAGTATGTGAAAACTTGCAAAATCTGCATTATGCAAAAAATCCCCAGATGTACTGATCTAGGAAAATTTCTCAGCATGTTACGGACCAATCTACCTAGTATACTATTTCCCACAATGCATGGTGTTTGTCTATGTGGGTGGCAGGTTTTTATAAATTACCGCCATCTACTGGAATGAGTCGGCATTACAACTACAATACAACAACACTAATGTGAGACGGTCCTTGAGATAGAAGTGAAGTGATGAGAAATTAACACTGGTAAATCTTGTCACTTTTAGTTGTAAAATGGGTGTTTACTTCTACCAATTCATCATTAAGCCCATATACCAATAATAATACCTTTTTAACCAAACGTTGATTTTATGGAAGTGGTTTTTCCATCAGCCGTAAAAATAAAAAGTCACTCCCTATCAGATTTTTTAAAACATACTACATGACTTTTGATGTAAGATTCAAAATCAAATATGATTTTTCTGCTGTGATATGATTAACATTGTAACTTAAATGTCTCATAGTACCCCTAATTTGTTTTGCACATTATTTGATAAAGGTAAAAAAAAAATCACCAGTTCTTGCCCTGCCTTTTGAAACTTAGGCCTGGACCACACGTATATGGATATTTTTGTCCTTTAAAAAAAAAAAAAAAAAAAACACCACAGAAATATCGCTGTCCACACGAAAAGGCAAAACTGAAAACAATCACCTCTGAAGCCTGCAATGCCATGCCTGGCCGATAAGTGGCAGGTTGTGAAAACCATAGAAGAACAATGTTATGAGCATGAGCAGTCAAAGACAGGAGGAAAAGCAGTCAATGGAGTAAGGAGATGGCGAAAAATAACAAATACAAAAACGTTAAATTCATCTGTAGAGCTGTGGGCAAATAGTGCAAAGAACACAGAGAGAGCGCGATAAATGTCAGCCATCGTTCTTGTTGTTGGCAACCGTTGCTACAGTGACTTGTTGCTAGGCGCTTGATGTCATCACTTCAACACCAGTTCCATTTACCACTGCTCCCCTTAACCGGATATTTTTTTTACTTCTTCACTTTTTTATCTGTTTCAAAAAGTCTCTGTTTGTGTTGGTGAAATCGCCATGTTTGTTTGGTTGACAGGCCTAATTAGACAGAAAAATGTGCGTTTAGGAATATATCCATATTTGTGTGGTCCAGGCCTTAAAACTAGAGCAGTTTACAACAGAAAAGCCCCAACAGAACCGTCATACTACATACTACATGCAAAAGTAGTCGGCAGTGTGCAGTGCCTACTACATACCACATTCACATGAAGTGTGTAGTAGGCGGTTTGGAAATCAGCCAAAGATTCTGGATGCCTGGAGGCCAGAGACAAGGAAAACAAACACGCATGCACATGGTGATATATGGAAGGCCTGCAAAATTATTGAGTTAATTTAATTTCTTGTGCAATTAATTGAGTTATTGACTATAATCCAAGGCTTAATTTTTGATCTGCTGCAGCCCTAATCTCACGGAAAACAAAGCTGGTTTTTCAGTTTTAATTCTTGGTGCATTTTATTTTGAAGTTGCACTCAGCACACCTTTAACAGTGGTGATGAAGACCTTTCGATAAGGTTTGCATTAGCTGCTGTTTTCTGTCTCCTTACACCTCTAACCTTCAGGAGCACCATCTGATAGCGCCTCCTTGTCTAAGAGGGACAGCTTTATTTCCTGTACCCCTGTACCTCTTCCTCACTGTCTGCGCAGACTCTCCTTCCTCCCACCCTAAGGCAACATTTCATCTGCTGTACTCAGGGCCTTATTCTCTTTGCCAGTTGTCTTCCCTCGAGGACGCAGAAGATGTCAAAGTGGAGCAAGAAGCCAAAGGGCAAAGAAGTTTGCGATTGATCTTGCCCATGTAAACAATGCCAGTGTGAGAAGCAGCTACCTCAGGGACGACTGGTCCATCTTTGGAGCTGCTCCTCACCCTAGATGCGTCTTTTGTAAGTCACCTTTCGTTCCTGAACATCCCCAAATACTTGTACTGACTCATACCAAAAATAGAGATCAACCAAAATAAACAGGAGTGAAATATGTGAATAAATATTCAAATGTTTTCTTTATGCTTCCAATTATAGAGCCAAATGTATTTTACTCTCTGATAATGGATGAAATGACACTTCTGTCCTAATTCAGCGTATGATCTTATGGTCCTCTGAGACAGAGCACTGCTGCTGGATATAAAGCAGAGTGAGAATAGATTAGTTGGTGAGAGACAGGCAGTTTGATTTAGTGATGGCTCCTTGAACAGAGTTTGTATTCATCCTTACAGCTGGATAACACTGAGCCACTTTCAAACAATCTATTATTGCTCCTATGTCAGAGGCCAACAACTCATCTCTCTTTTTTTATATTATATAAAGGATTAAAATAAGAAGGGACAGGTTTTTTATTTAATTTTTTTTGCAATGCTCCTGTATATCCTGTGACTTTATGCGGGATATTGGAGTTTTTACGTGCTATTACACAGACTGAAAGGTACCAATCAAATGAAAAATTAGGGCCAATCCATATTGACACTCTTACTCATTCCCTTTTGTCGTAGAAATGAAACGCCACAAAATACTGCTACATGGTCACCCCTAGACCAAGGGTCTTCAACCTGCAGCTCTGGAGCCTCATGTGGCTGATTGCCTCCTTTGCAGTGGCTCCCTATAGACTTAAAAAATATTATTGAAATACAAAACATTTATTTTTCTTACAGAGGGTATTGATGATTAAAGACATTGACACTAAAAAAAAAAATCATGTGTTAGCATTTTGTTGAACTAAATATGCATAACATCTGACGATGAAGCCTGCCAAATTTTTTGATTTTTTTTTTCAAATTTCCTAATTCCTTTTTTTATTTATTTTTTTAAATTCTTTTTCTTTTAAGTTTTTGGAATTTAAAAAAAAGTTTTGAATTATTACCAAATTAACCACATTTCAACATCTTTGACATTTTTTTTAAGTTTCAATTTTTTTTTAAACTTTTTAAATTTCATAGCCTTTCAATTAAAAAAAAAAAAAAAAAACTTTTTAAATGTCTTTTTTTTCAATCTGCAAATTTTTTTAAATTAAAAAAAAAATTCTTGAATATTATGCAGATTTATCGAAAATAAAAAAAACCCATAGACATCACTTGTACTGTAATGAACTAAAAAGAAAACTTAGAAAGAAAAATAAAAAAGACTGTTTTTAATAATTATTTTCTAGATTTTAACCATGTATAATTGTTTTTAAACTTCATAGTCTTTATTGTGAAGATAAAGTAGATTTTGTGGCATCTGAATGACTTTAATCCAGGTGAGCTGAGGAGAAATGGCTTCTATTGAAGTAAAGGTTGCAGATCCCAAGGTTGCAGAACTTCAAAATTGATGATAAAGAAAAAAAAACATGTTTTGCTTGATTTGAGGCATGGTTATTTTGACAAGTGGACACTTGTGGTAGTGCAGTTTTTAGTTTTCCATGTTGGCCCAGTGTTTGCAAACCAAAGTTTGCTGCTTGGTGCTTCTTATGGAAGTCATTAATAGATGATAAAACAATCTTTGAACCTCTTATAATTCATACTGAGACTTTCATACAAGAAGTATTTTGAACACCCTTATTAGCATAGCACAATCATGCATTTTTTTTTTTTAAATGAAGAAGCAAAATTCCTTTAACACCATTTATTCGATCAGTGTTTGAATCCAATGTAAGTTTAAGTTCATAAAATGAATATTATATCCAACAGACACTAATAGTAGTGCTTTGTTTTTTGCTTTTTTCCCCAACCAAAACTGCTTTGTGCTTGTTAGGGGGGTAAGTTCAAGAACCACTGGCATAGCACACTGCTCTGACTGTAGAGTAAAGAAAAAACAGTTAAATACGATAAACTAACAGGACATGATGGGATGCCAGTTGCCTTTGGGTGGGTTACTGAAGCTTTTTGTTCCCATTACTTTTTTTTACAGTATGTGGTCCATTGAACCTCCACATTATACAGACTTTGGAGTGTAGACGCTAATTTACCAAGACCATCCAACATCAAAACTTTTCAGCATTTTCTGCATTATTCTTTGTTTCCCTATCCTCGATCTGAAAGTGTTTTATCCAGAGGCATTTTTGTTTTGGGTTGACCCTGAAACTGTACTCTCTTCTGATTCCTGTGAACTCAATATCTCAGAAACACCTGGAGGGAATATCCACAAATTTGGACTCAAGGATGAGCCGGTTAGATTTTAGTGGTCAGAGGTCAGTCTGCCTGAGGGAGCGGCACAATCTGAGATCAATTAGTGGACTTCCCTTCCTGCTATCCCCCCTGTGTACCTGTGCATTTGGCTATTCGGAGAAGGGTTTCAACTCTCAACTTCTGTTGTTGCCAGTGAAATTCAGGCATGAGATGATCAAATCTATAAATCAGAGGAGCACCAATGATGTTTAATTCATCCTGAAGTTGGTGTGTCCTCGTAGCAGACTCCTTTCATTGTCAGATATTTCAGTAACTTCCTCAAAGCCTTATTTAAGACTGACAGCATCTAATTACAACCTTCAGTTGCCATCAAACATCAGAATTACATATGAATAAACTGAAAGATAAACTAACCAAAGTTTAAAGTAATAAAACACCCTGTAATAACAGTGTAGGTATAAACAGAGGATGCAGTCAAAACAGTGTCAGACCTAAAGTGAAAAATCAAGTGATGTCCAGCTCTGTGGGGAGGCTGTCAGACCAGAGGAGATCAGCTGTCAAGTCACAAAAGACTGCGAGTCAATTTACAAAGACTGCTTCTCTCCCAACTTTCCCTGCTGCAGCTGGTTACCAGGCAACCCAAACTCCCCGTTGGCTGGGGAACAAGTTTCTGAACTCAACGGTTTCATTTTTTTGACACAAGTTTTCTTTGTTGCCTGTCTCTCCTTCACTCTCTTGTCTCTACTTCTGGCCCTAAACCTTTAAGGAACTTGCTCATCATGTTCTTCCACTCTTGACTGATTTATTAACACAAATGGAGAGGAATGATTATGTCAAAGCAGTGTCGTAGTTAGCACTATCACCCCGTGGCAGGAAGGTTCTTAGTTTGACTCTTCTGGGTTTTTTTTTTTCTTTTTTACTAAGAGTTCAACTCTGCGTGGGTTGGGTCTGTCTGGCTTCCTCCCACAGTCCAAAGACTTGCTCGTTAGGTTAATTGGTGCAGGAATATTTGTCTGTCTTTATGTGTTGGCCCCTGTGCCTTACTCATGAGTTCAACCCTCCTGTCGCCCAAACACACATGGGTAATGAACGTATGGGTGTGTGTTCCTGCTCTTTCTCAGACAGACGTAACCTCCTTATTATCACAACATGAGTCATCCCAACTGAATAAAGCATCAACAAAACAACACTAGAGAAGGAAATTTATTTTATTATGCATTAGTTTCTCAATTTGTATGCATCTAACTCATTTGAAAGACTAGGGTTTTATAGCTCTTAATCTAAGCTAATTTGTTGGAGCTAAAGAAGGCTAATGCTAGCTTTCTGCAATCCTTGGATTAAAGGATAAGTTCGGTTTATACAGCTTTTACATTGTTTATAGAATGAAGTAGAACAAAATACTCACCCAGAAAGTTTTCCTGATCCAAGCAGTGCTTTGGGAGATATTTAGATCCAAAATTGTGCAGCGGACGTCCGTATAATGGGATCCATCGGGGCGTAGACAGCGCCGCTCCTAAAACTGCATTAATCGTCCAAAAACTCATGTTTTTCATCAATATTCCATCACGGTTCACTCCGGGTTAGTCCTCTGCTGCAGTCTGTGTCACTCCAGACAGCGCTATGTGGCTGTACTGACCTCTGAACTGACAAAGACTTTGTTTACGATTGCCCCTCCTCGTCGTCATGTAGCCTGCCGTCTTCCCCTGAAACAATGAGCTGCACTGCGCATGCGCGGAGGGGCAATCGTAAACAAAGTCTCATCAGTTCAGAGGTGAGTACAGCCACACAGCGCTGTCTTGAGTGACACAGACTGCAGCAGAGGACTAACCTGGAGCGGACCATGATGGAATATTGATGAAAAACACGGGTTTTTGGACAATTAATGCGGTTTTAGGAGCGCGCTGTCTATGCCCCGATGGATCCCATTATACGGACGTCCGCTGCACGATTTTGGATCTAAATATCTCCCGAAGCGCTACTTGGATCAGGAAAACCTTCTGGGTGAGTATTTTGTTCTACTTCATTCTATAAACAATGTAAAAGCTGTATAAACCGAACTTATCCTTTAAAAGGTGCAAATTTTAGAGGTTGGGTTTGGCTTTCTCAAATTTGAAAGGAAAATTTTGCATCTCAATATTTAACATGCAAAATTGAGTGGTAACGTGTTGGAGTAATCTTCAGGTGGTGTAGTATCTTGAAGGCAGCTTCTGGGCCTGACGTCTCTTGCAGGTGGGGTCTGGATGGACCCTGAGTTCCCCCTGCCTAACCGTTTTCTAACTTAGTTGTCTAAAGCCCTGAAGCTATCTCGATGGAGCAGAGGAAGACATGCAGCCAAAAAAAGGATGAGAGTTCAGCCAGCTTGAGACCAAGAACTTTATTCAAAGCATCAAATTTGAACAAAGTGACAGGTCTGCAGGAAATCAACTACTAAGCAAGGGTGAGGCACCTTCTTATTTACCCTAATGTTAGGCATCCTGTCTTTGCCAGATGGCGATTGGCTGTCTTTCTTTGGGCAACAGATGCTTTTGTCTCCGGGTGTATATTTGGAAAGTTTTCTGATGGTTTCCCGTTTCTGAGTCTTCTGAGTGGGCAGGCAAAGGTAAAAGATAGCGATATAAACATGTTGGTTCAGGCCTTGTGGGCTGTATTGGTTCAACTGTTTTTACTGTGTTTAGTCAGGGTTGTGTACATTTAAACTTCTGTTTTAAACCAAGTTGCCTTTAGGGGACATTGAAGACGGTTAAGTCAATTTCTGGTTTCTGGACCTTCTTTAACTTTTTTCTCTACACAGCAGAGATCAGGTTCAATGGTCACAGCTGTCCTCGAGTTATTTTCTATCCTGCCTGCTAGCTGACTCTACAAGAGGGCAAAGGGTCGAGAATTTTATGGTTTTGTCCAAAGTGGTCAGGAGCTGGTCAGCTCACTGCTGTATTTAAGCCTTGCACAACTTTGAACTGTTCCATCATCAAATTTTGAGACAAAAATTTCCTACAATGGGACTGCAGCCTGCTTTAAAATGCATGTTTATAACATCACATGAGTCACCACCATTGACTGTACAAAATATGGACGTAATCTCTGCAAAGTCACCTATCTGTTCCCGAAACAGTGAAGTGAAGTCAATCTGTGGACGCAGCCACATTGGGTATGACACAGGCTTTTAGCTTCCAGTCTAACAGCCACAGGGCGCCTGGCAATCATGTGAGCTAAGCTGTGCCTCTGACTGGACAATCAGACGATCCTAATATCTTCTAACATCTGATATAGGCTATCACTCCTTTGTAGCAGCTTCTTGTAGCTTTTAAAAAAAAGGTGGAAATAAAGATTTTTTTTCATTTTTCTTACAGAGGGTATTGATAATTAAAGACAATGTTTTTTTTTAAAAGATAATCACAAATATTTTGAAATTTTTGATTTTCTTAGAATTTCAATTTTTTGGACGTTTTCTTAAAAGTTGAAATGAATATTCAATGTTTTTTGTACATTTTGCAATTACAAATTTCTTTTTTTTAATTTCAACAAATTTATGCAAAATATTTAAGTTCCAATTTTTGAACAAAAAATGAAGCAAATTTTTAGGTAGATTTTTTGTAAACTCATGAAATTTTGGTAAATTTTTGAAATATCAAAATATCAAGAACTTTGCAAATTTCTGTGCATTTTTTTCCCATTTCCATTTGAATTTTTAAAAATATGCTGAAATTGATTAAAAATAGAAAGACATTACTTGTAAAATTTTACAAACAAAAAACGTATTGTTTAAGATACCTTTTCAGTGGATTTTAACAATGTTGAAAATTTTATACACTTTTTATCTTTTTTTTTTTTTTTTTAAGTTTTTTTAGATAAGGTAGATTTTTGGGCTCCAAAATGACATAAATCCAGGTGAGTTGAGGCAAAATGGCTCGTATGAAACTTGTTGTTGAAGTAAATATGCATCATATCTTGCAATAAACCTTTCAATGTTTTTTTAAAGATTATTACAAATATTTTGAAATTTTTGATTTTTTGTAGAATTTATTAAAAAAAAACCAATTAAATGTTAAAAATGAATATTCAACGTTTTTTGATCGACATTTTGCAAATTTTTTGAAATTATTGCAAATTTCATTTTTTAATAAAAATTCTGCTAACTTTTGCAAATATTTTTAATTCCAACTTTTGAACAAAAAATGTAGCAAATTTTTAGATAGATTTTTGTTAACTCATGAAATTTTGGTAAATTTTTGAAATTTCAAAATATCAAGAACTTTGCAAATTTCTGCACTCTTTTTTCCAATTCCATTTTAATTTTAAAAAATATTCTAAAATTTATTAAAAATAGAAAATAAAGTCATTACTTGTAAAAATGTTTACAAACAAAAAACGTATTGTTAAGATACCTTTTCAGTAGATTTTAACAATATTTATAATTTGTTTAAACTTTTTTTTTTTTTTTTCGTGGAGATAGAGTAGATTTTGTGACTCCAAAATGACTGAAATCCAGGTGGGCTGAGATAAAATGGCTCTTATGAAAGTAAAGGTTGCAGACCCCTGATCTAGCTTCACTATCAGTCAGCATCTCATTAAAGTAGAGAAAGTAACAGACTTAATTTGTCATGCTAATGAACACTAAGATTGAGTATTAAGCATTAACTTTGCAAACTGCCTCTAAATTTTACAGTTAAACTCTTTTACAAAGACCATCTTACAGATTCACACACACAACACAAACAGAACTACATCTATGTGATTGTATATCTCTAATTTGACTCTGTATTGTTTTATGTTGGAGTAATTACAGTAACTGACAGCAGGGCTTTGTGATTCATTGTAATTTGTAATTCTATACCCGTGTTCTCTGCTCATGTTATAAGCTAAACTGTCAAAGTCACTTAAAAGTTAGACCGTCAAATGTTGGTTTAATGAGTTAGCATTGAGAACGAGCTGATGTGGAATCAGTCCCAATTAAGCCTAACGTGTTTTCCTGGTTCACATTTCAAGCTCTTAGCTACAACTGTTTCCTGGTAGCTCAGGAGCAAACAATGACCGCCTTGTGTGAAATCCTACTCTGCACAGACACTCCGATTTATGAAATATGATTCCATTACTCTGGCAATCATTAACTGCGGCTGCTGTGTTGCTGAATCTGGCGTCTTAATCATCCAGGCCTGATGTTGAATATATCTAAACAATCCACTTTGTTTTACAGCATCACTACCAAACCAATTGGTTCCAAATCATAAAGTCCTTTGACGCAGGAAATGATATAGTCCCTTCGGCTTCCTGTGATTGGATTTAGTAGTCCTTGACTCTGCATTTTATTGGTCTCCTGCACCGATCTGCACAGTGATCAATAGCCGGAGAAAGACTGACCTTGCTGGAACGGTTCACCCCGGCGTCACGTGAGAATGGAGGAGGTCAACGGTTAACACGAGAGCATAAACCCAACAACAGATTCATAGGAAACGTGGGTTTAATACATGAATAAACAGGAAGGCACCCAATGAGCTGTGTAAAGACCTGCACTGAAACATGAAGACGTCTTTGAGCAGTATCTTTAAAGAGAAACCAAAACATATATCTGTAAAAACAATTTTAACTGAAGGAAAACTGCAGAATGTGGCCTCTGGGACGTCTACAGAGGATCATAGGTCCCCTTTTTATTTTAACAATTAGATTATTTAGAAGTCAAATCAATCACGATCCAAAAAGGTCAGGCAGTGGGGAAGTGATTGGACACCATTTATCTCCTGCAGTCAAGAATTACCTTTAAGAGTGAAAGAAAGGTTGGTTTGTTAACTGTGATAATGGAAAAACAACATGTGGAAATGAAATTAAAATGAAAGAGACATGTGACACGTTTTTCTGAGCAGCTTCTGCAGAAATAAATGTTATTCTACAGTGTGTGACATGAATTTGTTAGCACCAATCATAGATAATGCATGAGTTTAGCCTGTACAGCCATTTATAGTCCATTAAACATTTAAAATTACAGTTCATTAAGTGCTATAAATGCATTTTAACCATGTATAACATATTTACTAAATGTCTGGAAGGTCAGTGTTACAGCGAAGATGTCCAAGATTCAAAATGACCTGTGCTAGACCTGCCAGGATAAGGAATCCATATTTACACCTTGAATACACCAGATGTGTTTGTTTTATTTTGAAAGTCCCCAAGTGTTTTAAGGTAGTTTCTGTGCGCAACTTCCTGTCCCGCTCCATCTCCCCTCTTCTTAATCTATGTGCCACAGCTCCGGCATTTGACAAAAATAGGATGACTGCATATTTCCTGCGACCTGGCGGTCCAGTCTGGCAGCCAGACTGCAACAGAACAGATCCAGTGTACATTGACAGATTGACTTGAAAAACCTATCAGATCCTTTACCCAATGCTAATATTATTAGCTCAACATATAACATCAACATTTTAGTTCAAGTTGTATCAAGGGGCAACATCCAGCCAGTAAAAATGAAGACTATGCTCAAGTGCTAAAAGTTGCTGTTTGTCGAGAATCAGCTTGAGGCTGGCTACAGAAAAACAGGTAGTCACATACACACCCAGTCATAAAAATACACTTTTGTGGCATTAAAAACATATTTACAGCCTGGTTCATAAATTGGCTTGGGTCTCAAACACAGATTTCACTATTGGCACACACAGTAGTGATTTTTTTCTCTAACTCTGCAGTTTAGAAGTTAGGAGAAACTCACAGCCGGTGTCATAGCGAATGCGGCTGCATCTGCGGATTGGCTTCATAGACTATTAAACATGGACGTCACAGAGGCTACCTCAATGTTTTATACAGTCTTTGGTTGTATCTTGATTGTATCTCAGCTTTATTTATACCATTTGTGCAAGAAAGTTAGTCAGGATCCCTCTCTGTCTTTATGGACGGATGGATAGATAGATAGATAGATAGATAGATAGATAGATAGATTGATAGATAGATAGACAGACAGACAGACAGACAGACAGACAGACAGATAGATAGATAGATAGATAGATAGATAGATAGATAGATAGATAGATAGATAGATAGATAGATAGATAGATAGATAGATAGATAGATAGATAGATGGATAGATGTGTAGATAGATAGATAGATAGATAGACAGACAGACAGACAGACAGATAGATAGATAGATAGATAGATAGATAGATAGATAGATAGATAGATAGATAGATAGATAGATAGATAGATAGAAAGATAGATAGATATGTAGATAGATAGATGGATAGATGTGTAGATAGATAGATAGATAGATAGATAGATAGATAGATAGATAGATAGATAGATAGATAGATAGATAGACAGACAGACAGACAGATAGATAGATAGATGGATAGATGTGTAGATAGATAGATAGATAGATAGATAGATAGATAGATAGATAGATAGATAGATAGATAGATAGACAGATAGACAGACAGACAGACAGACAGATAGATAGATAGATAGATAGATAGATAGATAGATAGATAGATAGATAGATAGATAGATAGATAGATAGATAAATAGAAAGATAGAAAGATAGATAGATATGTAGATAGATAGATGGATAGATGTGTAGATAGATAGATAGATAGATAGATAGATAGATAGATAGATAGATAGATAGATAGATAGATAGATAGATAGATAGGGAAATCAGACACAGCATGAAAAGGGGTCAGAGGCAGGTTTCAAGTGGTTCCCAAGAAAAGCAGTAAAAGTTAACAGGTTCAAGCAGTTTAAGTAAAACTTATTTTACCTATTGCCCCGTTTTGCTATTTGCCAATTAGATGCAAAAATCGAGGCAGACAAAGTTTTACAGGTGAAAGGTTTAAAGAGGATGGACTGGAGATGTGAAAATGAAAGAAAAATCACACATTATGAAAATCATTTTTAATTTTTGTTAACTCTGAATAAGCTGTGTGTAGGAGTGGGTCTTCTTCCATGTAGGCAGTCATCTTGGTTTCTACAGGAGAGCAGAATGGACAAATTTGTAGCTGTCTGAAGGGCGCTTGTTGGAAGATAATGAGGATAAAGGCAACTAAAATGTGGACAAAAGAATTTGTAATGAAAGATTTGATGCTAAAACCTGACAAATGGAAAATTATACTTATATTTAACAGGAGTTTCATGACTTCTAAGGATATCACAGCTTCACAAAGCAGATGAAACATTTCAATCTAAAATCTTACAGGTAATCTGATATTTATTGAGAATGCTAATGTTTGATATGTAACATGAATCTTGCAAGCAGTTTGAAATCTCTCTCAGATTACATTTAATTTGTTTCTGCCTCCACACACACATACACACACACGTGCACCTCCCCTGCAGGCTCCACTGCCGTGTATTATGCAAATTAGCCTAAACCAATCAGAGTGAGTCATATGACATTAACACATATGCGCCGAGCACAGTGGCCACAGAGAAATTACTTGAACCTCTACACTGTGAGGGTTTGACTTTGTTTACCTGAAGAAGTTGCTAGGCTATTATCAGCTGTAATAACCTGCCCTTTGCTGGCAGCTAATTCTAATATAGCAGCGATTCTACTGAGAGTTCGGGTTAAAAAGGCGCATTTAGAGTGCTATGACTGCATTAGTGGAAACAACCTTTTTTGCAGAGGCATCAGAAAAATGCTCAGAAGCTGTTAGGAGACACAGAGTCTCTTTTGGATCAACCTGGACAGGTGCCTGGATGTGGAAGTGCTCTGAGCCGGGAACATTTAAAGATTTTTGTCAGGCAAGCAAGGCCAGGCTCTAAAATTTTGGCAACTATTTTGTGATGAGTCATCTCTATCCAGTATAGAGATATAAAAAGACCCCACAAGTACGCAGGGATCAGTAAAAAAAAATCTTGATAAAGTCTGAGGTGCTACACTCCTCATGAAATGTTACTCCACGCTGAGCTTACAGAGAGAACTCTGCCTTCACTTTGGATTACAGCCGAGTACCGCAGAGCACATGGTGGCTTTCATAAAGCATGAATATTATTGTGGAATGCTGAAGAGTGCAAACATGAAGGCAACACAAACACAAAGATTTGCTCGTGCTAAAGACTGCAGCCCAGAGTATTTAGGACTACACCAATGACAAAATCATCACGGCAGCCTGCAACGCAGCAAAGGAAAAGGTTTTGACTGAATGTCAAACACAGAGCCACGTCCAGAAGTTGGTGCATGACCTAAAAGGACGCATGCAGTGAGATAAAGCTGCATGCATGTATATGAAGGGATTCCAGTGTAGGTTTTGATCAGATTTTCTGTTCATTGTGGTCATTTGTTTCATTTCTGTCCTCTTATGTATGTACTCTGCTGTTGCTAAGCACCACGCTCTCTTCGTTGTTACTTTTTTAATCTATTTTTTTCTTCTTTTTAGTTATCTTCATATTTTGAGCCCTTTATTACTTTCTTGCTCATTTGTTGGCCATTGACACAAACTGGTTGCGCTTATGGTACCGAGAGCTTGTGGATGCTAACCGGTGCTAGGACCAATGTTCCCTGCAAGCAAAAGAGGAGGGGATAAGAATGACGTGCTGGTACTGCGGAGTGAGCTTAGGAGCTAAGAACTCCTTTCATCTGTTATTACGAATGTAAAGGCCATTTCAAATTGACTTAAAGATTTTTACATTTAAGTAAATTTTCTAAAATTTTTAGATCACGTGATTTATTGTATAGCTCAAATGCATTAAAACATATTAGATTTAAAATGATTAAGCAGGTTGTTTATGTTAATTCAGAGGTTTATATAGATTTGTTTGGAAAAACGCTTAGTTATGGGTGGAGTTTTTATTTATTAGGTCAGTCAGTGCAGGAGTGGGGTCAGTGTTTTTCTAACATTCAGGTTGAGTGAAGCTTCATGGAAATGTTTTTTGACCATGTGAGTGTGGAAGATAAAAGTTTTTGATATTTTTTTTATCAAGTTTGACTCATGAGATGCTAAAAAAGAATGATAAATTGTGGGATTTGTGTCTGTCAAATAAGGAGAGCATCAACCACAGATCTGTGAATAATGGAAGTATTATGATTTTGTTGGACTAAAGTGAACACAAGTCAGGATGGCAGTAAAGGCTCCTTTCATTCAGGTGGCTTTTAAAATGCTCTGGAAGTGTCTACCACTACAACAGAGAATTTAAGATCTTTCTCCAATAAGATGGCCAAGCTAGCTAGCCATGCTAACCCAGCCCTAGAGGGCAGAGTAGCATCATGGTATTCACAGACATGGCTAAAGGCTGTGCTGGGATTTTGATGCGAACGTGACACATGGAAATAAGACGCACATGATTTGCGTGACAGAACACATGGGGCTTTTATACGTTGGTGTCCATTCCCAAACTGCAGGGGGCGGTGTATCACAAACGTACGTCTACCAGAGTACTAAACAAGAATCAAAGAAGTTTGCCTTTTGTTTACAACCATCTTCCGCCATCTTGTCTGTGCGTCTCCATCAATGAAGTCATTTGTATAGTATAGATCAGCCTTAACGGAGCTAACACCAGGCATGAAAAGCCACATAGGGAGGATTTCACCTGCAGTGGGCAGACAGAAGACAGGAAAGAGAGGCTGAACAGAGTGGTGAAGGAGTCTGTGGAGATGGTGCTGACAGGATATAAAGTACATTCTATTCTATTCTATTCTATTCTATTCTATTCTATTCTATTCTTAGTATCCTATTCCATTCTATTGTTGGGAAAACTGGAATTTAACTGTCTATGAAGGCTGAAAGTCTTCTTCTACGCAGGGATGGGTACCGAATTAGGTACTTTTATAGGTACCGACCGAAATCTGTCTGTAGTACCAAGTACCAGTTCATGTAAAATCAAAAGATACCATGTTTAGGTACCTAAACACATCCTTGTGAGTGTGAGAGAGTGGTGAGTAGGAGATTTTCCATGCTGGACATGAACACAGCATTGCAAGTTTATATATTAAGAGACAAATGTGTTAAATTGAAATAGTTTATAAAAAAAAAAAAAAAAATTATATAGATAAATATATAAAAAATAAATACTAAATAAATAAAAATAAATAAAAATATAAAATAAATATAAAATATTATATTATATTATTTAACTATCAAATATTAACTGTTAAACTCTTGAATATTATTAAATATTATTAAAGACACATACAAAATAGAATTAAACACACATATAGAATATTATTAAACACACAAAAAGCACTGAAAACTGGTACTGCTGAGTACCAAAATCAGGCATTGGTACCGTATCATTTTAAAAGTGAAAGGTACCCATCCCTACTTCTCTGTGCTAGAAAAGATAAAAGCACCTTTTACACAAGATCATCAGTGTAATTA
Organism: Halichoeres trimaculatus; assembly: GCF_033239565.1. Lineage (NCBI taxonomy): Eukaryota > Metazoa > Chordata > Actinopteri > Labriformes > Labridae > Halichoeres > Halichoeres trimaculatus. The sequence continues at coordinate 34,472,075 of NW_027437186.1, read as the reverse complement.
ATCCATCAGTCAGCTAGAAATAGGTTTTGGCGTCTGTAAATACTTGAAAGGGGCATTTTTAGAGCCTCTACCTACCAGAATCTGCTGCTGGTGGAGGGAATAACTGTGAAAGAAATGCATTTAAGAACAAAATGGGAGACAAAAAAAGGGGGAATTGGGAGGCAATGACTGCTATCAAACATGAAATAACTCTGACTATCAAGGAACTCCATAAAGACTTGAAGCTAGAAGCTGGAGAAATTTGACGGAGCTCCTAAAATGTTCTAAAACGGCTCTGTTTATAACCTCCCGGGCAAGAAAATGAGTTCTTCTCTTAAAAAACGACTGAAACAGAAGCTGCAGCTGGAAGCGGCTCTGAGACTTCTCGCAGAAGAGAAAACCACATCTGAAGGTGCATGTTCTGTATGTAAAACGAACGCTTAAGCATGAGGAACACAATGTGAGAGAAAATACCTCGCGTCACGCAGAGATCAGGTTGTGGAGATGTTGTTACTGAAGTTCTCGCTGAGGAAATTTCTACATTGCTCAGTAAATCAAGGCCAGTACATTTTGCCACCCACAGTGAGCTCAAACCACATGCTGTGTAGTTGTTTGGAAAAACGCTTCATTGCCTTGATCATGAAAGCTTGTACATGCTGTAATAGAGCGTGATAAATTAAACTCACTTTAACAGCTTTCAAAGCCATCATCTGCATTTGTGTGACGCTCTCTCCGAGCAAACCCCGCTCGCTTATTCATTAGAATAATCTACATCCCAGTCTTCTGGGCCGGGCACAGAAAAGGTTCATTAAATCGCATTTTCAGATATTGGATCACATTTCTTTTGGAAACTGGCTGAGCAGGGAAAAGGAGGAAACGTGACCTGATTAACAAGTGCGATACTTATGACTCAAAACACGCAAAGAAAGAGACAGATAAATTGGAAGATGTAATTTCAACAGCTTCCTGGAAGATTATCACACCTGAATTTTTAATGGTCTCTCCTCTTTGTATCCGATATATATCCATTTATAAAGCACATGTTTCTCCCACCTTGACGAGACATTCATCTCCAGCCTCCTGCTCTTGTGATAATATGATAAAAATAGAATCAAATCATCGGTAATGCTGATGTGCCATTTTTTAAAGGATAGTTTATACTTAGAGCGTACTCCTGCACTAATCCAAAGCTGTTACCTGCATGCTCATGAGTCTTCATCACTGCTCTGTGGAAGTGGATTAAAGCGAGCTACCTGCTCACACAGCAGCGTGTTTGAAACGCATTAAAGGCTCCTTCTATTAGTATTCATGTCTGCGCCGCGTTGTGACCAAACTGTCTTCAGCAGACAGTCATCAGAAGCTAAACAGCTGGGGTGTGAAAATGTGTGTCCACCTTCGCTGACAAACTAACAAAGCAGCAGCACTTTATCAAGCACATGTACGATTGTCCCTCTGTGATCCCCGGGCGGCGTTTGTTGATTCACTGCATTGAGGGGATGTCGTATTGATCTGGAGAGCTGCTTCACTTTCTGGAGCTCAGATTGAAAGCAGCGACTGTTAGCCTCACATGCTACCACTCCTCCATAAACTCTCAGCCCTCTCCTGTAAACGGGATTGTTGTAAAATAAAGTAATTAAAAAGAACGCCAGGCTCCCGCACAGCCATCCCTGAGTATGTCGTCCTTTCATGTTCTCTTAAATCAAATACAGATTCAGGCCTGACTCATCTTATCAGCACAAGTGCCTCCAGGCAGGAGCAAGCTAAGCAGCTGCTCAATACTCCAGAGGCTTCAGGAGCCAGGAAAGAAATGAACACCCGTTTTAAAATCATCGTGAATTTGATCACATTCATGTGGATTTAATAATAAGGAAACAACACAATGACAATATTTAATATCTGCTCTCCTCTCCCAGGGATTTTTGGTGCTTCTTCTTTTCTTTTAGATTTTTCAAAGGATGTCTGAGTCTTTACAGAGGATGACAGTGGAGGAGGTAGAACGGGCGACTCTCAATAAGTTTAAGTCTCTACCTGAGTGAGACTACAAGAGTTTCAAACAATACTCAGAATATCAAGATTACAAGTAGGGTTGTGGGATATGACAATCTCAGATCATGAAGGATTAGAATGTAACAACGATCTGCCAAAGCACAGAGAACCAGCTGTCGTGCACATTCTATCCCTCGCAGTGCTGCCGATTCCGTATAGAATAGAATAGAATAGAATGACTTTATTGATCCCAAACTCTAGTTACAACAAGATACAACAATAAAGATTTCTTTGTGGCGGCGCTACAGACACATCAATGAACCAATCAGAGTGAGTTGTAGGCAGCGACTTGGTTTGTGTATGGCTGCCAACGAAAGTGAAACTGAAGAGTTGGTCCACCTGAGGAGACAGCACCAAAAACAGTGGCTGTTTTCCAAACCGCCTACGACACTCTACATGTGAATGTAGTATTTAGTAGGCACTACATACTGCCAACTGCTTTTGCTTGTAGTAGGTAGTATGGCTGTTCTGTTGGGTCTGTTTTGAAGTATACTACTTTGGTTTCCAGTCTCAGAAGGCGGAGCTACAGATGATGTTTTTTTTGCCTTTATTATAAATGTACAAAACAATCTATGAGCAGATCATAGCACACAGAATCACCATAATTGATTTCTAATCTTACACCAAAAGTTATGTTGTTTACTAAAAAATAAATCTGAAAGGGATTTTTATTTTTACAGCTGATGGAAAAACCACTTATATGTAAAATCTACGTATGGTTTAAAAAGTGAATTAGTGGTTTTATATGGGCTTTAATGAATTTGTAGAAGTAAATACCCCTTTTACAACTGGAAGTGAAAAGATTGCATCGCTTCACTTCTACCTCACAGATCGTCTCACATTAGTGTTGTTGTATTGTAGTTGAAGTGCCTACTCATTCCTGTAGATGGCGGTAATTCACCAAAACCTTCCACCCGCATTGTCAAACAGCATCAGCGCCGTGCATTGTGGGAAACTGTATGCTAGGTAGACTGGTGTGTTGCATACTGAGAATTTCTCTTGAATCAGTACGACATCCTGGGATTTTTGGCATACTGCACATTTTGCAAGTTTTTCACATACTACCTACTACAGACTGAATTTAGACCGAAATAGTAGGCACTGCTCATGCAGTAGGAAAACAGTTTGCCTAAAGTCAAAAGGCGATAAGACCGGCAGCCAAAACAAACAGCTGACTGAAGCAGTAACATAATACCTTGTCAAGGATGTAAAGGATGTGGTCTGCATATGGCTAAAAATCAGTGGGTTGAAACAGCTTTGTTTTCCTTTTTCACAGTAAACAAACTTATTTTGTACCAATTTCTGTGGTTTTCATTTTATGCTTTTCAGTATGCGTTTTTTTTTGTTTTTTTTTGTAACTGAAATGAAAGTTAAGCCAATTTTAATTTAAAGCTGTGCAAAACATTTAAGTGAAATTGAGTTGACATGTCTGCAGTGCATTAAAACAAGAGGTGACATTTGTATTTGATAGGAATGTTGTTTGAAACCCAATTTTCTGAGTGTTTGATTCTGTTTATTGTCCTTTAATATTTGTTTGATTTTAATAAAATGAGTGGGCTCCCTTAAAAAAAAAAGATGAAGTCACTATACTAATATGTTGCCTTGATAAGCTAGCTGTTATGTAGCAAGTGTGCACCTTACTTTAATGTTGTGTTCAGGTTGACGTTCCTTTTGAATTCAGAAAAAAAAAGACTGTGTCTAAAACCTAAGAACTTAACATTGTGTTTGTCAAAATTTTTGTTTGATTTTCACTTTACTTGGCACAAGTTTGCTAAATTGTGTATAAAAAAGTGTTTGAACGATACTATCTAAAAGACCTGTTGTCATTTTTTTTCCATTCAGAACTTTGGTTTTAAAAAGGTAATTTTTTATACTGTATAGTAACATCCAAAATAGTCTGAATAATCTAAATAAAAAATGAATAATTCAATAAAAAAAATAAAAATGAAAAAAAAAACAACAAAAAATGTGATAAAATTGTCATTTTGCATAAATGAAATAGTGATATAATTATTTTTCCATATTGCCCACCCCCAATTACAAATCATTATTTTTCTTGAATATTGTTAAAATTATTTACATAATTAGATATTGAGCATTGAAGTGTTGAAGCATAAACAGCTCTTTATGAATTTGCTCCTGGAGATGGAGTACTTCATCATACTTTTCTGTAATTGAAAGTGTAACACAGTGTTTCCTGACCTGCTGATCAAACCTCCCTTCAGGCCAAATCTGAGGAGTCATGAGATGATAAATGGCCGTACATGGAGAGGGAACAGAGCGAAACAGTCTTTTCTCTCTCTCTCTTTTTTTTTTTTTTTGAAATATTACAATTTAAAAAATTTTACCTCTCTAAGGTAAGAGGCTGAGGCTCACTAAAATAAGTTATAAGTAAATGCAAACTTGTTCCAGATATTTAAAATTAGGCTCCGACTTGACTCTACCTTAAAATGAGTCCCAGGATAAAAAAGTGGAATCACTACCTTTCCCTAGCAGTAACGGATCTGTGTTAAAGTTTTATACTTTTTATGTGAAGGCTTAACCACAAAGGTGTCCTGTATCTATAGACATCAGTGGAATATGATGACATGAGAAATCAGGTCTGCATTTTTCATGTGCAACAGAGGATTAACAGATATTTAAGATGTAATGTATGGTAAGCAGGTATGGAAGCCTATTTTCGGACAAAATTCAAAAAATGAAAATGCAAAACAGGAAAGACATTTCGCTTCGAGAATAAGGTGCGTTATTTGAGTCAAAATTAGAATTAAGTGTCAAATTAAATTTTCATTTTCATCTTACAGACCGCACTTTATGCGACATAATTCAAATTGAAATGGAAAGTTTGCATTTTTTGCAATGGTCCATCCTATTTTTGCCAAACGCGGAGCTGTGATTCATAAACTCAGCGAACATAAGATCAAGCAGGACAGGAAGTGGTGACCAGACACTACCTATAAACACTTAGTGACTTTCAAAATAGGACAGACTGTGCTAAATTCAGTTTGTATTTATCTTGAATACAATGACAAACGGACATAATGAGCGGAGCCAGACCAGGAGTCAACAGGTTTGAGGTTTTACAGCCCAACCTGGATGAAGACAGACTCCTCAGTCTTTAAGAAAGTACAATAAATATTCAAAACTTTAGAAATCATGACCTATTCTGAGTCTCCAGTCTATCACAGGGCTAACACCTAAGGACAAACAACTGTTCACACACTCCCACTGGAGGCCAGTTCACCTTGGACAGGAGCGGAGAAGAAAGCACGAGGGAACCCACGCATACACAGAGAGAACACACAGACTCCACAGGAACCTTCTTGCTGTGAGGCAACGACACTAATTACTGCTTCATCCTGCAGGTTACAGATTCTCTGAGCTGCAGGTGAGCGGCGGTGATAACAACAAGAGCGCTGAAAGTTGTGACATTTGGCTCATTTATGTCAACGGCAAAGCGAATAAGGACAAAACGTTCAGTGCAATTTTTCCAACAGTTTGTAGTAAGTCAAGAAAAACAAGCAGGCTTTTAGTTTAACCTAGGTACTAAAATATTCTGTTCATTTTCAATTCAAGTAACGTGCAGGCTGATGTTAGGCCCCAATACCACCCTCAATCCCACCCGGATGCAACATTAAGTAGTGTCTACATATACACATACATTTATCCACATACAGTTAGTAAACACAAATAATCCAGGTAATTCCAGCTGCTCTTAAGAAGCCATATAATATTTTTTTTAAAAAGTAGTGAAATAGGCTATGAATGGAAACCACATCTTACCAAACTCAGCCTTTTTCCCCCTCATCATACATTTAACCTTTCTAGTTTTAAATTGAACATGATTTCTTTCATCCACCTGGCAGGGGAAGGAGGCTCAGGATCTTTCCAGTGCAACAATGTTAGACAGCGCGCTAGCAAGCCAGGCATAGCCAAAGCATATGAATTAAGTTGGCAGGTGCTGATTTACTTCTACCACAAGTGGGGTCCACAAGGCGTGTGTTTGTTCGGGAAAAAAAAGGGGATCAGATCGAAACAAATCTTCTTTGTTCAAAACAACTTTTTCGCTGATACAACGCGTGGTAAGCTATTTATCAACAAATATGCTGTTGTGTGAAACATACAAGGAAACTTTGTTAGTTTGTACCGTAGTCTAGTAGTTGTCAACTTTTAGCGCTACTGACAGCCCAGTGCTGTCAGACGTGTCTGTAATGTGTAACGTTAGTGAATCCTGGTTACTTCCTGCCAGTCATCGACCAATCAGAGCTAACGTAACCTCACTCTTCATTTTATTGATAGACTCTCAAGTTTGAACAGACCACTGCAGAATAACTGCTGACTGTGGGTTGGAGTCAACATTAGCACAAACAGTTTAGCCCTTTTAGCCTTTAGCTTGTGCTCTATCTCTCTCCTGTTTCTCTTTCTTCTGCTCTTCTGTTCTTTTTCTGTCTGACAGTTAGGCTCCAGTGTCCACCATCACTACAAAATCGTTCATCAGTTGGCATGGTGTTGTCGCAGAGACTTTGACGTGCTGTAAATTAATCTGGTCCTGCTCAACCCAATCGGCAAGCTACAAGGTGGCATTTAAGAGTAACCTATATTATAGTGACTATATTGGTGCTGATAATCTCATTTTAATGCATTGATTACGATCAGGCATATATCTAGAAGCGAGACTTTTTCAACATCACTTGGAAACTCTACAGCCCCTATTAGGGTCTTTTTTTCACACGCATAATAAATCATTTAGAAATTACTCAAAGTATCATTAAAATCAAGTGTTAGCTTTTTTACATCTCTAGTTTTTAGCGCTGGAGCAAGTGAGATAGTTTACATTGAAATGAAAACCTGACAGGGTGCCACACTCTTGACATCAACACACTAATATTTCATTTTTGTGTTAAGTATGAATAGAGAAAACAGGAGCTGGGTGAAACAAGTTTAGACTTCATCATACTCCCTTTGTTTGTGTATGTTTACTTTGTGTGCTTTTATTGATTACTTTTTACCATAAACTGTATAAAACATGGATGTAGTCTACCTGACATCACCTGTCTGTTTCTGAAACAGAAAATGAAGCACATCGGCTATAGCGGCCATATTGGTAGTGGCAAGGGCTTCCCGTACAGCTATAGGGTGCCTGTCAGTCACATGACCCTGAGCTGTGCCTCTGATTGGGCGAGCTCGTGATCTTAATATCCTCTGAGTGTGTGTGCTGATAGTAAATATAGCAACTCAGACAGGAGATGTTTTTTGAACCAGGCTGTAAATTGGTTAATTTTTGCTCTGAAAACAGCTTTTTTGGCTTGGTGTGTATGTGACACCTGTACTTCCAGAGCCAGCCTCAAGCGGACACTTGAGAAACAGCAGATTTAAGCACTTCAGCATTGACTCATATTCTTAGACTGGAGGTTGCTGCTTGCTTTCTACTCATACAGGGATGAACTTGTATGATTTTTTAGTGTATTCTGTTTTTTAAACATGTTCGAAAGAAGAATAGACGCCCTGCTTTGTTTTGAGGAACACTGTTGGGAGTCTGATCTGCATAACCACCTGCTCACTATACATTAAGAACAGGTGCTTCAGGATTATATCTGTACTTCTACATCCTCCTACATCAATGAAAATATTTACACAGCTGTTCTGAGGGGATTCAATTTACACTTGTGTGTGAGGCTTATCAGCTCCTGCAGAGTTACCTGTCAGCACACACACCTTATCAGGACGCTGGGGACGCACAGGGAGCAGTTTAAAGTAATAGCATGTTGCTGTAAAAAAGAACAACAAATGCGTCTGATTTTTCATCTTGAAAAATACTCTGTGACGTGATCCCCTGGACAAAAGTTCACTTAAGTTCAGAGACCAAACACCTTCACCTCCACATTAAGCTATATATAATAATGACTCATCCACTTACAGCTCGTTTAACAAGCAGCTTCAGAATAAACCTGCTGGAACCAGACGCGCTTAAAGTTTGCGTTCTGGGTTTTTAGGAGAACAAAAAGGGTCCATATTTAGTCCAATACTCTGATCACAGATATTAATAAGTAGGTGAACAGACTGCCAGAGGCTTTTTTGTTACACCTCAGCCTGTGATTCTCTTGTGGTGACACTCATTAGTAAAACCATTGCATATTTAAGCAGGCAGCCTAGCACGGGGCCAATTATACATGCTTAACAAATTCTATTTTTAATGTAAATATGTGCTCTGCTCTTATGTCTTTAATTGCCTAAGTGCTTTAAACAGCACACCTGGCCTCCCGTATTCATAAAAGGGCCCTTAAAGGCACTTATAAATGTGGAGGACTGAAGGCAGAGTACTCTACGCTATTAAAGGCAGAGCAACTGTACAAAAGGCAGACAAAAGTGCAGAATACCGCGGCAGGGAGACGCACTTTGTGCCAAGATTAACCATTAGCCCGGGCTTTAACTTTGATGCCATCAAGACCACTTTGAGGGGGTACACCTCCTAAATGGACTGCGCTCGTGGGTAAAAAGGGTGAGACAGATAAAAAGAATTATCTCGATATGATGTGTTAAAATATTCACCGCTGAAACACGAAACACACGGCCGAGGTCTTATCTCCGAGGGCTTTTCTTGGCTCCAGACTCAGAGGGTTCATCTGCATTCTCAAACAATCTTGTGTTAAGCAGCTCTTATAGGAACCCTCGGGCTCTCATCCAGGTCCCCCCCAATAAACCTGTCAGAAACTTTCCCCTTGAAGCTGCACTGGGATTCCCTCGCTGGCGTGTAAGTGCTGTGTCCTTGAGTGTTTCCTTGTGAAGTGGGAAAACACTCTGTTTGTAACATCAAGTAAAAGCAGACGCATTTGTTTGCTATGAGCTTACAGTAGCACACAACAAGGAGCGAAGAGTGGGAGTGGTGAAGGAGCACCTGATAAAAACAGAACCACATGAAAGTGTGTTTTTGTTTGATAAAACCCAGGGAGTGTCTTTGTTCTCCTAATGCGAGCAGAATTCCCTAAACTGGAAAATGTGACTTGAGATGAAACTGCGAGGAGGTAGAAAGAAAACACACCAAACTCAAAACCTGCAAATTTCTGAAAGTACATGATCATATTTCATCATTTTGTCCCCCACGGATGGCTCCCTCAAACAGACGTGATGTACTGTGCGTAGACGATGTTTACTTCGTGCAGCTCCAGGATTGATTGAATCCATTCTTGGAATTTTCTGCCAACATTTCCCTGTGATTTATAAATATCATTTCAGGATGCGGCGGCGCTCCTCTATTTCAGTCTCTCCAGGATGATAGAGACGGTTATGCACTTTTCGTGCCTTCTCCTCGCAGAGCCAAGAATACTTGTTGTAACTTATGATGATGCACACACACACACTCGCATGCACATGCACTGAAGGAACACGGTTTAAATGGTTTCCAAAATAGTCCCTGAAATGTTTTACAAACCTACAAGAGAGAAGCAGCAGTGGGAGAGCTGAGCTACTTTCTGTAAAAACAATAAATAAATCACAACATTATGCCGGCTGTACCTGAAATATTCAGATTAAATCAAACTTCCAAATGTTTCTTTGAAAGTTTAAGTGCAACGCTCACTTAAAATGTCAGAAAATGTCTTTTCACCGCAGCTCTACAGTAACTCTTGTCTGCAGATGTTTCGTGTCTTTTTTTCCCTTTCTCTGTTTCTCTCTGTTTTCACGAGGCTGGCTCCAAATCTCGGCAGTGCATCTTCATCAAAACTTAAAAAACGAAAACAAACAAGACAAAATAAGACCGTTAAACACACAGATCCATCAGAAAGTGTGAAATCCTCCGTGTTTAGACAAAGTCCTTGAGACTAGGTTGAGAAAAACAACAACGCCTGCCCTCTTGTGCTGCACATTCGTGTACTTATTGATTCATTAGGCCTCACTCACACCCTTTGACAGGTCAGATTAAAGATAGGGGAACCTTAAAATGACAGCGCAGGCCCGGACGAGAAGAAAGCAAAGCAAAGTCCTGAGTATACCAAAAGGTAAGAGGGCAGAGAAAGGAGGATCTTTCCTTTCTTCCCTCGAGTTGTTGATGCTGGCTGCAGGAGTCAACATAATACCCTGGAATCTGCAGCATCGATCGGACCCAGCCTCTCTTTGAAGTCTTCACTTCACTCAAATAATATCAATGAAGCTAAAGTAAGAGCACTATGGACATTATATTCCCCCCCGCCTGCATTTCTTTCCCAGTTTGTCGTCACATAAGCTCATTTTGCATAGTTTCCACTTTGATGTTGCAAAGAAAGAAGCCTTTTAGGACTGAGGAAGATGCAGCATTAAATCATTCACCCGCAGTGCCATGCAAATGTGTGAGGAGTCAGGAGGGAGTGCGACAGCTCTGCTGGGTTGTTCAGGTGAAAATTGATCACACGATTTACTCATTAGAAAAAGTAAATTAATCATTTAAGCGAACAAAAAGCTTGTTCACTCCTGTTCAGAGTACCTTTAAACATCTCCCCCACACATTAAACTCTTTACCCTGCACAGGAAACATGTTTTTTCTCCTATGGGACGTGAGGAACAAAGAGCGTCTTCGTTGTCGTTTCCTGTGTGAGGAACATCTTGAGATAATGGGCTCTAATTTCGTAGACCAGGCGCAAGCGCAGGTGCACCTGCCCTGCGCCGGCCTTCGCCGCGCGGACAGGGTGAGTGGGTTTAACACAGCCGAGCGCTGTCTTCACCAATCAAATCAGCGCCTCTCCTCGCCTTTAAATGTGCTGCTGCCGAGGCGCAGCGTGTTATTGGTCTGAGTGATCCCCAGCACCGCGGAAAGTGTGCTGGAAAGACCTGGTCAGAGCCGCTGTCCCTGCAGCAGGAGAATGGACAGCGGGGCGCATCGGAGGACACGAAGCGCGTCACCGTGTGGGCCAGCTCCCAGGACAGATTTAATCTGTTCTTTTGTCATTAATAGGAGTAAAAAAATGAAGAGACAGTTACACAGCTGGCTTATCCATTCAGAATACTTTTGATCCACCTGCACTCCTGGTTTGTCATCGCCAAATAGCAGAACCTTTGGTGATATACTCTCTTGGTGTTTCCTCCTCATCCTCCTCACAATAATGATCTCCATCTATTTAGATCACCTTAAAAATAAAGACTAAAACAGAGAAATATGGGAAATCACGGGTAAATCCTGAGCAACATACATTTATTTTGTCTCTTTTTTCTTTGTCTTTTCTCTCCCTCTTTTCTTTGAATCAAATGAAATGAGAGAAGCCAGATATATACTCAGTATCAGATGTTGAGGCTGTTTATTGTTTAATTGTAAGATGTGCATCAAACTTCCAGCTGCCGTCAGGTTAACTTTCCATTATGACAAACGGCTTTAATCTGACATCAGATGTGACGGGACAGTTAATATAGATATAAATGTATATGCTGGTTCAGACGGTTACATTAAATAGTGATTGCTGTGATTGCTTATTGCATTAAAATGTGCCTGACACTCTGGAAACCTGCCTCTGAGGCTTTGTTGACATGTGCGCACATGTGCGCCTGTCACCAAATTACAGCTGCGGAGGGTGCGCTCCGCTTTGCGCCGAGAATAGACCAGGTTGGAGCTGGCGAGCTTTCAGCGCACTTTCTGCACTGTTTTTGGCACGAAATTGTCACTGTGCCAACATGAATCTTCCGACACCTCCCCCTGGCACCCTGTCACACCCATCTCTGCACAGACGGTCCACCTAATTGTCAAATTGGCAGCACACGGTGGGGCGCTGCACCAAATTAACACTGCGCAGGGTGTGCCAGGCTTGCACCCCGAAATTAGAGCCCAATGACTTTGTCTTGCCTTAGAAAGATCATCTGCCGTGCATCAGTTAGCTGAACAAGTTTACCAATCATCAGCTTGATTCTTAGCTTTGGAGCTAAATTTATCGACTCTGGACCTGAAGTGAAAAGCACACAGTGGAGTTTTCTACAGTAAATATGCAAAAGTTTGGACACTGGCTCTGAAAATAAAGCTGCCAAGTAGAAGGTAATAAGAAAGTAGCATCTCATTTGACTTTCAAAACAAATCCTGGTGATAAAGTCAGAAAAAGTTAACATTCGGTAATGAGGCCTGAGGTTTACCTCAAGCAGAGGTGTCCAAACTTTTCAAAAAGGGCCAGCGGCTCTCACTGACATATTTATAAACCGTGAAAGTAGCAGATGAAGGCTCTGTTTCTTTATTAGTTGTTATTTCCTCACTATGTGTGGTCAAACATCTCTGTACAATCATCACAGACTGATGAATCAAACCTCACCTGTCCCTCAGGTGTCTCTTCACACCAGATCAAAGGTCAGTTTTCTGCACTGTGACATGCAGCGTAAAAAATCAGCAAACTCTGCTTCTGACTAAGGAATGGTCTGCATTAGAGGCTTCAGGATGTTTTTATAGTAAAATCCACAAACATTTCTAGCCAAAAATGTTTCTAATCCTGAATTCTGCACAAATTTTATGCACCATTTTGCCTTTTCTGCTAAATTTTATAACTTTAATGACTTAAAGTGATTTGATTAAATTTGATTTTGACTATTGTCACGCACTACATTGTACTTAAAAACCACTTAAGTCAGTCATTGCATTCACACAGCACCTGCTGCGAGCCACCAAAGGCTGCTTGTCTGTTTTTGCCGAAGTACAGAAATGTGTTGTTCTCTGCAGAGCTGATTTTACCAAACAGGAAAACAGACACAAAAACTATCAGAGTATCTGGTCTTTTCAAAATAAAGCTCCATGTTTTGGCGCCTGGTTGTAAATTTCCTCCTTGTTTATCAAAACTATTTCTCTGGCACATGTTCAGAAGTCATCAGTAGCTCAGATCCAGAGGAAATCTGACATTTTGTACGGGGAAAACTTCAAATGTCATTACAACTCAACACATCCTTACTATAAAGACACAGACAGTGGGAGGCATGGGCTGAAACCCCTGAAGTTTTGGGAGGACCAGGGGATTTTAACATGCTAATTAATCACCATACAAGTATGTTGTAATGGGTGTGATTCCTTCAGGAACATGTGGTTCTCCTGTGATCTTGTGATCTTGCTTATCCAGCTGCTGTGGAGTGTGTTGCATTGTGCTATAGAGATGCATCCAGTGCAAATTTGTACGTGCCCCAAAAATGAGGCGCTGCTCACGCTGTTTGTGTAAATCAGGGGTTAGGCCTTGATTAAACTCTGTATAACTAGCTAAAAGAAATGCAAACGAGATCAGCACATAACATTTTTCTTCCAGCTAACATTGTAATTTCATTTTAAACAGAAACATTCACAAATTGTGTGTGTGCATATATAGAACAAAATAGAATAGAATAGAAGATACTTTATTTATACTTGAGGGGAAATTTAGGAAAGTCACTGCAGCAATCAAGAAAACAAAAGTAAGAAAGTGTATAGAAAGTGCAAAAAGGTCCATGAGAAAATAGATGCTGACAGCTTGTCCATCATTGTCCAGTCAGCCAGCCTCCACCTCCACAGGGTCCAGGACTGAGCTTCTTCAGCAGTCTGTTCAGTCTCTGTCTCCTGGATCCTGTCTGCTCACAGCAGGTGAAGCTCTTCCAATGTGGCGTTGGTGTCTGGTGTTCGCTCTGTTAGCCATGTTTGTGAATAGCATGATGCTACTCTACCTTCTGGTATTCCCTCTGTTGCTGGGTTAGCACAGCTAGCTCGTCCATCTTATTGGAGATAGATCTTGCGTTCCCAATAACGATGGATGGAAGGACAGGTCCATGTCGTCACTTTTTAGCTCACACCTGAGAACCAGCACGTTGTCCTCACCTCCTTCTCCTCATCTTGTGGGAAACATCCGGCCTTGCACCAGTTAGCATTGACATGCTACAGCTGATTTCACATGAAAACAATGCAGCCATGGTTACATGTAGGATGAAAAAAAGACGACTAAATGACAAGAAACGGACAAAGAAGACAGAGCTACTGCAACAGGGAACACATAATCAGCAAGTTTCAGGGCTTGGAGTCCAACCAGCAACCACTATGACGTAAACACAAACCTCTGTTTGGGTGTGTGAGTCCACCACAAAGCCAGCCCAGCGCCTCAGAAGCAGCTTATTTTTAAACATTTTGTTTTGTCTTTGGACCAAGTGGAGAGCACATTTTAAATTTTTTATCAAAGCTGCTCTGCTGGTTTACTCCTTGGTAGTTACACAATTCTACTTTCAGCTTCCTTTACTTTCTAGTGTCATGAATCACCTGTCTACCTGAGTTTATACTGAGTCTGTAATTTTAAAACACCTCTGGGGTGGGCCTGTATTTAATGGGACGGCCTAAGAGACAGAAAACATGGAGACGGACTGGTTTGATCAAAGTTGCTTGGTAATTTGTCTTTTTTTTCCTTTTTTTATCATGTTAAAAATCTTGAAAAGAAAAGAAAATATAAGATAATAAAAACACAATAATAAAAGACAAACAAAGCATGCGTTCTTCTAAGACTGATATGATAAAAGTTTTGTTTGAAAGAGGCATAGGATGAACTTTTACATCTGTTCTTACTCAATAAAGGAGAGATCAATGCTGATTTTAGGATCTAAAAAAATGCTCAACTTCTAAACTTTTTGGGGAAGCATGTCCATGCCCTGACAGAAGGACAAGAAAAGGTTCAACTTCTGAAAATGTGACTTCCTTTTATTACCACTCCTGGAGCTTGCTTCTCAATTGAGCATTCCTGAACACCTCAAAGGTAGCGAGTATCCATTATTTATTGATTTATGGTTGTTTTATTAATAATAGATCCAGTCATTTTATTTTCTGTAATGAACGACTATTTCCATTCGGGCCATTTTCTCTTCTTTAAAGAGACACACACGCTCATTAACACCTGAGCATATTCATTATATTGTAATCAGCCATCAGACGTTTTGGGCTAAATTTACACACGTTCCTTTTTCTCCCGACACGAAGCTACAGCGCTCCCTCTCGCTGGGTGACGTTCCCTTTGGCTCGATACCACCTGGAATGCTGAAGATGACCCAGTATCCATTTGCTTCCGCCGTGGCCTCATCCCAACTGTTTTCCCCCGGAGTCAAGCAGCTATGAATAATGAGATGAAGCCCCATGCATTAATGTAGCAGCATGGGCCCTTAAGGAACGTGTAGTAGCAGGTGATTGTTCGCCGCCTCTGTGGGGCTGTCAGTAAACATGTGCCCCCTGTAGTGTGGGGCATTTTAGCAGGAGCAGCCTCCCTTGCTCACACCCCTCACCCTGCATCCTGGGAAATTATGGATGAGTTTCTACCTAACCCCAAAGCAGCGTGTTAGCTTTTGGGCCACCTCTGGCTACGAGTGATTTATGAGTACACATCAACATGAGCATTGCTTATAATACAGCGACATTTAAAAAGATGAAAAGGATGAGATGTGCATCATGGGTAATTGAACACATCTGAGTGTTTGTACAGTGGAATTAAACATAGACGGGATATATCTGTAGGCAACATGCGGGCAATGCCTGAAAGCCTGGAATGACTGACAGATGTTACTTTCAATACGCTGAATATTCTGACGGCGGTGTGCCTTCCAGTCAGTGTTTGCAAGAAGATCCTGCTTCTTTAATTAATGCTTCAAATCTCTCCAACTGGCAGCTGCCCCATTTGATACAAGCATGACTGAACAAATAATTAGAAATAAATTGGTCTGGCTGAGGCCCACAAAATATGCCTTATTGACCTCTAAAAGACAAGCAGCTGATAAGTCAAACAAGGAAAAGCTGTTACACCTGGAAACTTTCTCAGAGCTCAAACAAGTTCTCCGTCACTTTGAGAACTTTTTTTAATGAACAACCAATTAATCACTCCTTAACAGCCTCTTTCATGAGACGGTCATGCAGTATTTTTGTGACATTGTACCAGTCATTGTTTTTCTTTTAACTTTCCTCATCACTTACACAACAAAACCAAGGTGTTACCTGAAAAACAACCATGGTGCAATTAAGTATTCCCAAGAGTCTTTGTTGTGTTTTTACATTTAAGATGAAGTATTCAGACTTCTTTAAGAGATCTGAGGCAACCAGAGGATCTTTAAATTAAGAGCCTTTATTATTCAGTGGGAAAGTTAACAAGCAGTCACATGATCGGCAATTAGACCACCATTATTTTACATTTTTTTCTTTTTCAGAGTTATGTCTCTGGTTTCATGTTGATATCTTATTTATTTTTAACCTTTGCTTACATTCCTTTTTTTTTTTTTTTTTTTTTTTACTTTCATAGTATGGTCTGGGACAATTTTGACCTGGGCCAATAAATCCCTCATAGAAGGTATCTATAGAAAATTTGAAACTACAGATTCATTTAACATACTAAAATTGCTTACGTCATATAAAAAAAGAGGTCAAACCTAAAAAATGTTTGAGACCAAAGAGAGTGCATTTTTTAAGTTTGACCTCTTTTTTTTTGGAGAAAACATCAACTATTATCATCTAATGTTCTATTTTACACAAGGCGTAAGAACATAGAAGCCATAATGGTTTGAATAAATATGACTGAGTTTTCCTTGATTGGGCAGATCTGAAATCCATCTTTTTAGACTTGGGTCAAAACTGGCCTCAAACAGCCGCAGTGAAGAAGAAGCCTTAGAACCTGTAGGGTCTGCAGGAGTTTTTGTTACTTGTTGGTAAACACACTCCAAACTGGGCTCCTCCTCCTTGGCTCAGTGCCAGCTGCAGCACACACCCACAGCCTCCAACCGTGACTACATGAACACACTCATTAGCCCAGCAACCACCTGTAGCACTGTGTTGCTACATGAGAGAGACTTGAGAGCTGTGCACCTAACTTAGCATGTTTGCACAAGCTAATCACAGGTATTTGACACATACCTGGTTTGTTGTGTTTTCCTTTCTCCTGTGCTAAGTCCACTAGTGTAGCCGCTCAGGTTAGCTTCTTCCACTTGCTAATCCAGATGCAAAGTCACTGCAATATGGGTGCTGTGATTGGCTGATGTAACAACATTTCCGCTCTGCCCAGAAATGTCTCAACACAACCAAAACATCAACATACAGGCTAAGGAGGGGGTTTGAGGCAGACACAGACACTGAAACGCATGTACAGTCCCATAGGAGATGATTGAGCAGGATTATTTATTTGGAAATTGGCATTTTTATTTTTATGGAAAATCCTGCAGACCCTACCTGTAATACTTAGAATATTTTATTTTATTTTATATATATATTTTTAATCACTTTGGGAAAAATCATCAAATTTCAGGCTAAAAAAATAATGTGTAGGGTATTTTTTAACATTTTAAAGCATCATATTCTGCACAAAGGACGACACTTTCTTTTAGGGAAGGCCGTTCATATTTCAACATCACTGTCAAACAGATTCTGCACACAATGCAACTGCATGGCTCCTTAGTAGAAGAGTCCAGGGGCTCAAATAGCTTTCCTGGAGGCCTGACTTGTCACTCACTTGAAAATATTTGGTGCATTTTGACACAGAATATACTCTTAAGAAGCTGCTATCAGGCAAGAATGGGACAACATTTAACTTTAAAAACTCCAAAAAGTGCTCTCCTCAGCCCCAGTGTTTACGCTGTTGAAAGAAGAAGTGACACATTATTTTTAATATTTAATATGTTGTCCTTGCACTATTTTCAATAAGATAAGAAAACACATCAAATTAAGTTTTTATAAGCATTCTCCCCAGCATCCAATCTTTTTATTCCATGTATTCCCAATATGAAGAATGCCAAAACACTTATTTGTGTCTCAGTTTTTTGTGAGCTACCTCCACTGAATGTTTAAGTGTATTAATAAGAACAAGATGAAACCTGCCCAACATGCTATTTTGACACAGCAGGCTCCCTTAAAGCTGGAGGGAGAATCTCAAAAGTTTCCTCCAAGTGTTTTAACAGAAAAAAAAAATACATCTCTTATTGCTCCATTGCTAAAGATGCAGACACCTCTATTTCTCCAGGGACAATATTTAAGTCTCAGTGATGGCATTTCTACCTCCTGCAATGGTCTACTTTGCAATTTTCCAGCTATAAAAACCAGCTCTTTCCCAGACAGGTAATGGCATTATTACACCCCTTGCATCTCATTATACTATTTTAATGTGGAACAAGAGCTGCAGATACTTTGCATACAGACAGAACATGCCAGAAAAAGCACGCTGTGTGCTAATTTTTCAATTAGAGCATCCATACAGTGGGCTCTTCATCATGACTGTGGGACACATTCCAGTGGGTCCAAAAAATAGATGTAAGTGAAAGTCCTCCAGGAGTGCTAAGGTTTGCCATAAATAGGTACCTAATGGCTAACAGCTGCCACTGCATGTACTTCTGTTGCATGAAGTGTGGCATACATAACATTCATTAATTATTGCTGGCCTTAATGAACAAAGACATGGACCTAATCCAAAATGAACTTTATGTAAGTGGTGTATAAAGAGCACAAAACCAGAGTTTTATGTTCTGTAATAAAGCCAATTATCCACGATGCTGGCCTCACAGTGGCGGTCAGTGAAGCTTCAAGTCTTTCTCTCATTCCTGGCTTCACTTGTTTGTTTGTCTCATCCTGAAGCCAGCTTATCTGTGTGGATGACAGAGAAGTTTTTTCAGACAAAGCTGTATTTAAAGGAGCTGTGAAGAGTTTCTAAGTGATCTTGAAAAAGTCTCCCCTCTAGATGTATGCCTGATCGTAATCCACACTTTAAAATGAGATTATCAGCGCAGATATACAAATAAAAATTTTTTAATATGGGTTCCTACATGCTACTTTACAGCTTCCTGATTGGGCCAAGAAGGCATGGATTGATTTACAGCATGTCAAAGTCTCTATGAAAACACCACGCCGACTGAAAAAGTTACAAAGTAAGCTGAAAACGATTTCTGTGATTAATTTTGTAGTGATGGTGGTGGACACAGGAGACAGCTGGAGTCACAGACTGAGGAGTTCCTGTGCTTCCCCCTCCATTGATAAGTCTCTCTTCATCCACGTTGGGCTGTAAAACCTCAAACCTGTTGACTCCTGGTCTGGCTTTGCTCATTAATTGGAATTTTATTCTTTGTTAAATGCTTTTCCTTTTATTTTCCTACTTTAGCTGTTTTTTTATGCACCTGATGTTACACTTTTTTTTACCCTATTATTTATCCACCTTTTATTTTTCATTTTTAGATTATTTCATTTATTTCTGTATTTACACATTAATTTATCTTACCCTCTAGTATTGTCTCAGTCCTCTTTTTGCAATTTTTTGCTTTTTATTCCACTTTTTGTTATTTTATTTTATTTTATTTTCCCATGTAAAGTAAGTTTGATTGATTGATTGATTATGTCTGTTTATCATTGTAGTCAAGCTAAATATGAACCAATTTTGACAGTTTGTTTTATTTTGAAAGTCACTGGGTGTTTTTAGGTAGTTTCCGGTCTACCTGCGTCATGACCGACCAGCTGTGCAGATGGACTCCAATTGAGAGGATCCAGTGTAAGCTGACAAACTGACTTGACAAGAAACCTATCTGAACTGTTGCCATGACAGAGTAGAGATGGACTGCAGACGCATCTGGTGTATTTCAGCTGTAATTGTCAGACAGAAAAAGGACAGAAGAGCAGGAGAAAGCTAAACAGGAGAGAGATAGAGCACGAGCTAAAGGCTAAAACATGGGTTAAACTGATGTTGACTCCAACCCACTCTCAAACTGAGAGTCTATCAATAAAATGAAGAGTGAGGTTACGTTAGCTCTGCTTAGTAGATGACTGGCAGGACATAACCAGGATTCACTGACATTACACATTACAGACATGTCTGGGCTGCCGGTCTCAAACTTAAGCTTTAAGTAACTCTACTGGTAAATACCTTACTTATGCACATTGTATTTTGTCTAGGTTGTCTTGAACAAAGAAAACTTTGTTTCAATCTGATCTCCAATTAAATCCAAAACAAACACACGCCTTATTAAAAGTCGTGTCTTCACGACAGTGTATGGGACTCCGGGCCAGAGTGTGGCGCTGCAACCCAATTAAAACAGATCCTCTTCACAGCATCTCTAAGTAAATATAACTTCCTGTGACATGATTATCTTTCATTATCACATCATTGCATTAAAAAATAATTTCACCTTTTTAAAGCTTCATACTCAACCTTGCTGTATGCTCTTGTACAAGTAAAAAGCCCATCATGAATTCTTAAACACATTATATTAAACATCACTTTATGTGACTGACCCTTCCTCTTACTCTACGTCCTTCTCTGCCACATTCTCATCCCTAAATTACATCATATGAAAAATACATTATCAGTATGTAATATTCATAATTCATAGAAGTGAACTCAGCATGGATCCAGGAATGTTTCATGAGGATAGTTATCCTCAAAACGTCTGAGTTCAGCGTTCATTACACATGCATAGACACATGATGTATCTATATGTATGAAGCATAATGTAGACCTCACTTGCTCTTATTTGCAGAATATTTCAACAGGATTCCTCCTGATACTTTTTGGGTATTTTTAGATTCACTTCCTCCGGGGTAGCGTCAGCCTTGTCATCACTGTGCTGAAAATGTGTCACTATTCAGAGTCTTCCCAGGCGGAGTGAGAAACGGCAGAAGGTGATGTTAGCGTCTGTATTCTGTCGAATGTAACGTCTTCTAGACAAAAAGATTATTTTTGCGTGCTTAAAAATAATGATTGTGTGTCGTCATTATTTAGGAGACAGGTCTGTTTGTAGAGTTGTGTAAAACATACTCCTGCTTGTCAAAAGGAAAAGACAAATCCACTAAAGCTATGCAGAAATTTTTAATTTAAAGTTTTGATACAACAAGGCTTCAATTTTAGACACCATTAAGCTAAATACATGTTCCTCTATTCAAGCCACAGACAACAAACTCCAGGCTTCAATCACAGGAGGTTTTGACTACATTATAAAGCGTTAACCACAAAAAAAGAAATCTGGTCCAACCTCTTGGCCTAAAAAGACCATGTTTGTTAATTTACCAAAGACAAAGAGATGTGTGTAATCTGATATTTGGGAGGTCAATTCTCGATAAATTTGTCAGCACTTTGTAAACAAAACCAGAATCTCCAATGAAGGACGAGGCCACAGGGAGATGGAGCCAAGTATCAATTGACACCCCAACCCTGAATCCAATGTTTGCTAGCTTTGTTGGAAATAAAAAAAGAATGCTGCTTAAATTCTCTTTTTTTATCACCTCAGGAGAGTCAGTAAAACTTACTGACCTTTGCCACAACCGACCACTTTTTCCTGAGTGTTCTGCTTTATCAAACACAGAGCAGGCTGCAGTTGATTGTGCAACCCTGAAAAGATATTATTACGTCTGGTTTCATTTTGAAATCCATACGCCACATCTTCGTGGTAGTGGTTGACGCCACCATGAGTACAGGATACTTCTGACCCTGAGTGCTCTCGATCTTTCCCAAATCTTAGACCGAAACAAACTGAATTTTATGCAAGTTGATTCCCAAGTAGGTTTGGAGTCGATAAATATAGCAGTTTTAACAAGGACAAAAAAAGGGAAGATCTTGGAGTAGGTGAAGTCTACGACCGAGGATCAGAACCAGGATGCTTTCCAGTGGACCAATCAGAGCTCTGCATGATTTGGATGTGCAGCGACACTCCACGCTGCTTAAGATTTGACAAAGTCTATCTGTAACAGAGCTAGTATCCAGTATTTAAGCTGAATAGAGCACATTGAGTCAAACACAGGAACAGCATTGTTCACCCAGTCAATTACAGAATAAAACATCACCTAAAGAGTCTCAACTTAAAATCAGTTAAAATTGATGAGACTCTTTTTTTCATCCATGTAAAAACAGCTTCAAAGCTTTGATCTCACAAATAGATATTTAGCTTTTCACTCTGTCCATTGACCAATTTACTTTTTGTAAATAGTTACGACTGCTCGTTCATCTTGGCAACAGAAGTGTCGCAGAATACAATGGTTTGTCAAGCACCAAGAATTGCATTTTTTAACCCAAATGACACCAATTTGGTGGATGGTTTTCTCACAAGTTTCTGAGAGATCAGTGAGCTGATGAAAAACATCAGCAAGGGGACACGCATTCAGCAGACGGACGATCAGCGTGTACCCAAGAGAAGAGTTTAAACACACAAGCCAGTCTATGTTTATGACGACGATATCTGTTAAGACTAACCAGACAGTGAAAATAAAGACATGAACTTGTGTCGCAAAACGAGAGGAGACCAAAAATATTATCCCATGGTTTCATTTTTAACTTAAAATCCATTTCATTTACCTTCCATAGTGAATCCATGTTAGGTTATAACATCGGCCCAAAACCAACTTTTTCCATTAAATACACAAAGACTAATCTAGATTTGTATCGGCAGGTACGTTTTTTTTCTTTTTTTTAAACTTTATTTTTGTTGATGATTTTCTTCCAGATAAAGCAAACAAGCATAGGAATAGTACAGCTCAGAGACAATAAACAAAGGGCCATCTGTACATCCTCATCATCCTTATGTCACAATGGTAAAAAAGAAAAAAAAATACAGTCAATTCATACAGTTTTGAAAAAAAAAAAGTATCTGCTCTTAGGTTTACTGAAAAATCTGATCTTTCCATACCTTTTAATTTAAGACACAATATTGATCCTGTCAGTCTTTGTTGGAGGATCGAGTTGCAGCCGTTTTTGAGTTCCAGCTTTTTTACTAGCTGCTAATAAAATACTGAATAGGTACTATTTTTTTTTTTTTTAAGTGGGGATGTTACCATTGTGGAAAATGAGCAGTCAATCAGCAAATGGTGTTTATTTGCAGTCAAACATGGTAACTGAGGTTGGACAAAGTACATTTTATACAAATACATTTGATAACACAGCCAAAGACCTCACTGGTGTTTCAGTGTAAAGTTTGACCCTGCTAACTGGTGACTTATCAGCGAACTATCACAGACACGTTCAGCTGAGAGTGGGTCACTCTTTGCTCTTTATTGGTCATAGGAGTTTAGGAGAGCAGGGACAATATGCTATTCTCACGATTCGATTTTATCTTGATTTTGGAGTTTCAATTCGATTTAAATTGTGATGCTTTAATATTTACCATTTTGCGATTTTTAACACCAGACCATGTGAAAAAGTTAAACCAGTATAATATCTACAGACTATATCAGGAGCCATATTTTCCCATAAAATTCACATCACGTGAGTCAGAGAGAAACATTTCGCCCTCTGCTGGAGAAAAGTGGGAACTTTTTTCCAATCCAGTTTATTAACAAAGACTGAAATGAAGAATTTGAATTTGAAAAAGAATAATATTTTGACAAAAAATTCTGGTTTTGATATTCTCAAACAAAAAAATCCTGATATATCGATTTTCATTTTTTTCCTCCTACCCTGTGGTAAAGTATTGTTTCTGAAAAGTGACCTCAGAATAACCAGCATCTTTACGCTGCTTCCATTTTTAATTAATTTAGAATGAATGGAGCTAAACATCGCTTCCATTGTCAAATGTGTGCACATATTTTTGAAGACTTGCTCTGTAAATCGGTCCATAGGTCAAAGAAAAAAAGATGATTAAAAACATAAAACACATTTAAACATAAAAACCAGAGCCTTTTAATTATGTAGCACACTCATCCATGGTACAAACACTAAGTCTTTGCCTCCACATGTGCAAGGGTACACAGATTGTGTGTGTGAGTGTGTGTTTAAAAAAGAGTAATGTGATAAGAAGTGGCTGTTGTCTCGTCCTATGTATTTTTGGCATGGAGCCGCTCTGCTCAGCAGAGGCTCGTAGAGCCGGGAACACGGACTGGAATGGTACATTTGGGACAAAATTATACTGCAAGGCATTGTATCAATTAGATAGATGAATGACCATGGGTTTTAATTAGAACACTGGGTACACATTCTACTTCATTATTCAGTGGAACCAAACTAATTCTGCTGCCCAACAGCGACGAGGAGCCGGGCTGCTCCATCAGCACTCTGCCTCTGATAAGAGCACAGGGGCTTTGAAAGGTGGTGACATAAAGAGGAGTAATACAGTCTCATCAAAGGGAGGACAACATCCTGAAACGCCATAAAACCGGGCAAATTACCACATTGCTGCTGTATCTCTGGATGAGGGGATGTCTGTGGTCTCATACCGGGCTGAGAGATGAGCCTTTAAGTCGTCTAACCAAACGTGAAGTGTTGTTGAACATGGCATGGCGTGTACCTATTGGCAGTATGATCATAAATCAGCAATTGACGGGTTTGTAGATTTTTCTTACACCAGTAATAACACATTATTAGCCCCCGTAAGCCCCTGTTTGGTGATAAAGATCATCCTCGGGAGCAAAACTGGAAATGCTGACTCAGGAGGCAAGCTTTGAGTCTCCACACTTACAGCTTTTCACAAACAGGGCTTTGCACTTTTGCACAGAATATGCACAA
Source organism: Halichoeres trimaculatus (assembly GCF_033239565.1). Taxonomy (NCBI): domain Eukaryota; kingdom Metazoa; phylum Chordata; class Actinopteri; order Labriformes; family Labridae; genus Halichoeres; species Halichoeres trimaculatus. Next base: position 34,447,683 of record NW_027437186.1, on the reverse strand, counting down.
ACAAAGGATGCAGAGTGAGAAAGCTGCACATTAATACTTTGGGTTCAGTGCCTTTCTCAAGGGCACCTCAGAAGTGCTAGGGAAGTGCTCCAGCACCTCTTCAGCGACCCAAAACTTGGTCCATTCTGGGACTTGAACCAATGACCCTCAGGGCTCAAATGCCACCTAAAACATAAGTGGCCTGTACAGGGATCAAACCTGTGACTTTGGCCTTATTAGCACCATATTTGATTATTAAAGCTGTAAAAATGATTGTTTATCAGGAACTGAAAAATTTTCTTGGCCGAGAGACTTTTATGACATAGCCGAAACAGAATGCTGTGATCACACAAGTAAAAACTGCGGTCAGCCCGCTCCTGTCTGGATAAGACAGATAACATGCCTGCAGTGTGGACTTATTTCAATTTACCAGAGTTAGACTCTCGGATAGCGATTTGTAAAGTGTGTAATACATGTATGAGAAATGATACAGGCTGCAATGGCAGCAGAAAATCGCACAGCGCAGAAAAAAAAGCCTTCATCTCTCTGAATCGGATGAGGGGCCTTTAAAAAATCTTAACTCAATTTCTTGCTCAGTATATATTCCAGAATTTAAAGGTCAAAACAAATAATCAATCAATCATCCCTCTTCAGGATGACAGTACATGTTGTCAGGATGACACCCAGTGAAAATGATCTTATTCTGATGTATCATTTCAAAATAAAAGCCCATAAAATCTAGAAACTTAGCTAAATTTCACTAGGTTCAGAATAGCATAAAAAGACGAAAACAAATAGTCAATTAACCACCCCACTTGAGAAAGATAGTAGACCTTCTCAGAAAACAAATAGTAAAAAATGATCCAATTCTGATGCATCATTTCAAAATAAGAGCCCTTTAAAATCTAGGAATTGAGCTGACTTCTTACTTTATTCAGAATACCATAAAAGGTCAAAAGAATTTAACAATCAACCATTCCACTTCAGGATGATAGCACACAATATCAGGATGATGTTGAGAAAAACTGATCCAAATCTGATGTCTTTTTTTCAAAATAAGAGCCCTTATAAGTCAAAAAACTTTGCTAACTTTTTGCTATGTACATATTACAGAATGAAAAGGTCTAAACAAATAATCATTCAACCATTCCACTTCAGGATGATAGCTGACTTCACAGGATGACACCCAGTGAAAATGTTGTAATTCTGATGTATTATTTCAAAACAAAAGCCCCATAAAGTCTAGAAACTTAGCTACATTTCACAATAACAAAAAGCCTAAAACAAATAATCAATTAACCACTCTACATTAGGACAATAGTAGAGCTTCTCGGGTAGCAGTTAGTAAAAATCATTCGAATCTGATGCATTATTTCAAAATAAGAGTCCTTTAAAATCTAGGAACTGAGCTGACTTCTTGCTTTATTAAGAAAAACATCAAAAGGTGAAAACAAATAATCAACCAACCATTCCACTTTAGGATGATAGTCCACATTATCAGGGTAATATTGAGAAAAAAAGATCCAATTCTGATGCAAAATTTCAAGATAAGAGCCCTTTTAAGTGAAAAAAAAGACTCGGCTAACTTTTTGCTATGTACATATTCCAGAATAAAAAAGGTCAAAACAAATAATCAATCAACCATTCCACTTCAGGGTGAAAGCAGACCTTTTCATGAGGACACCCAAAGAAAATGATTCAACTCTGTTGCATCATTTCAAAATAAAAGCCTTTGAAAGTTATTGTTCCTAGTCAACTTCTTGCTCCGGGACTCGTGGTACCGAACCGTGGCCATAGGGTTGGGGACCACTGGTGTAGAAGACAGAGTCAGGAAAAGTTATAGAATATACTTAATTTTAAGGATTAATAGCAGCACTATTAATTAATTCATGTGCAATGTCTTGATTTTAGTGAGGTTAATAGGCTACACTGTCATACCTACAAATGCAATGATGCTAATAACTGACATAATAACGTCTTTCATCGTTGTGGTTTTCGACCTTTGTTTCCTCATTTTCAGTTTTCTTCCAATAATTTTCATTTCAGTGCATCACTACTTCTTAGCCTTGGTGTGTGTGTAATTTCTGTTCTTTTTGCAGCCAGCCCCAAGAGGAATCTCGAAAAACTTTATGTTTAAGCACTTCCTCAGAGGCCCCATTCTTTATCTCACACCCTGAAGTTGCTCCTCGAGTTTGACGTCTCTTTTCCACGGACCTGAAACCCAGCGTTGGTATGGATGTGATATGCTTTGTGATGATATCATCAGTTTTGTCCCTTTCATGAAAGTGGGATCGCCCATAGGTGATGTGGGGGTGACCATGATCAGACATTATAAAGAGATGATGATCCTGCTCTGTGCAGCACAAACTGCTGAGGTGGCTCGCTGAGAAATATTCCCTTTGAACCGTTGAATCTGTTTAAAATATGGTTTCATATTTCAGGCTAAGCACTGATTGATCACCGGCTGTATGCAGAAAGTATTCATAAGTAACCACACAACAGCAGAATTTTATTAGGAGCAGAAAGTTGTCTCACAGCTGGTAACAGGGAATGTAATTTAACACAGAAATTGGGTTTACCAGTGACAGATACCTGTGATCTGTGGCGGTGTGTTCAGCAACGGCGCGGTGTGCAGCCGGAGATGTTTGAAGTCCCACTCATAGTAAATTAATTTTGAGGATGCTGCCACTCAGCAGCCAGGAGCTCTGTGAATCTCCCAGAAAAGTCAAACCAGGTCTCGCGCTCGCAAGAAACCCAGAATACGGTCAGGTTTGTTCAAAACGCTGTTGTATGACTGTCATACATATGAAATGGACTGCTCATTAGAATAAACATATTACTCACCTTCTGAAAGTCTAATCTTTAAAGTTCTGGGAAGAAGCTGAGTGAATCATGGGGAATTATCATCTCACCTTAACATTTGTTGCATGAAACAGTGTTTGTGTCATACGAGATCACATCCGGCTCTTAGCAGTGTTTCACTCTTGACATAATTGACTTTTCTAGTTATACAGTGGAGAAAATAAGTATTGAACGCGACAACTTTTTTCTCTCATCACATTTATTTCCAAAGATGCAATTCAAACAAAATTTCTACCAGACATTGGTATTACCTCAAATAATCCACACATGAAAAGAAATCACAACGTTCAGGTCCATAAATAACGATTATGTGGAATTAAGTACGACAACACAGGAAAAAAGTATTGAACACACTAACTGAGACTCATCTAATACTTAGTGGAGAAGCCTTTTTTTGCAATGACAGCTTCCAGAAGCTTCTTGTATGTTTGAACTAATGGCCCACACTGCTCAGGTGTGATTTTGTCCCATTCCTCTGCACAGATTGTCTTTAAATCTGGAACATTCTTTGGTGCCCTCTGGTGAACCCTTTTCTTTAGTTCTTTCCACAAATGTTCAACTGGATTGAAGTCAGGTGATTGACTAGGCCATTCTAACAGATCGATTTTCTTTTTTTGAAGCCATTTGAGAGTCAACTTTGCCGTGTGCTGTGGATGGTTGTCCTGCTGGAAGGTCCAGCCACATCTCATCTTCATCATCCTGGTGGATGGCAGCAGATTAAGATCAAGAATTTCCCCATACATGGCTCCATTCATTGCTCCGTCAGTTATATGAAGTTTGCCAACACCATGAGGTGAGAAACAACCCCATGCCATGATGCTTCCACCTTCAAACTTCACTGTTGGTGTAGTGTTTTTTGGCTGATGTGCAGTGCCATTTCTCCTCCAAACATGGTCTGTAGTATGACAGCCCAAAAGTTCAGTTTTGGTCTAATCTGACCAGACAACATTCTCCCAGTATTCTACAGGCTTGTCAAGATGCTGTTTAGCAAACTTAAAACCAGCTTCAACATGCCTTTTCTTGAGGAATGGAGTCTTACGGGCTGAGCGTCCATAGAGGCCATGGTGGTGGAGTGCATTGCCTGTTGTTTTCTCTGTAACAATTGTACCTGCTGCCTCCAAGTCTTTCTGGAGCACTTTCAGGGTGGTCCTTGGCTGGTTGAGTACTCTTCTGACTATCTTTCTGACTCCCTGGTCAGAAATCTTCAAGGAGCTCCTGTGCGTGGCCTGTTGATGGTAAGGTGGTGCTTCTTCCACTTGTGAATAATGGCCCCAACGGTGCTGACTGGAATATTCAGGTGCTTTGATATAAGTCTGTAACCAGTTCCATTCTGATGCTGAGCAACAAACAGGTTGTGAATGTCTTCAGAGAGCTCTTTGCCTTTACCCATCATGAGGTGTGTGGTATTTAACTGCTTGGTGAAAAAAACACCTTTTTTATAGGACCATCAATTGCTCTAGCCCAGCTGATGTTGGTTTGCACTAATTGGAAGTTCAAGTAACAATTACTGACAGATTTCAGGTGGTATGGTGCATTTCCTTGCCAAAGTATACAGCCTTTCCATGGTGTGTTCAATACTTTTTTTCTGTGTTATCGTTCTTAATTCCACATAATCGTTATTTATGGACCTGAACGTTGTGATTTCTTTTCATGTGTGGATTATTTGAGTTAATATCAATGTCTGGTAGAAATTTTGTTTGAATTGCAGCTTTGGAAATAAATGTAATGAAAAAAAGTTGACCCGTTCAATACTTATTTTCCCACTGTATGTGGGTCAGATAACTTTCATATTATAACATGGGGCAATTAAGGAAACAACTCATTTATCAGTGCTGCTTTTGCTGCTGATAAAACAGTAATTGGCTTTATTAAGGCCTGTATGATGGAGAAGTAGCGTTGTTGTTTTAATACGAGTAGAGGAAAGAAATAGGACTGTGCAAGTCTGCTTCCATCACGTCTCATTCATGCACAGTCTGTCCAGCGTTCTGCATCACTGACCTGCTGCATTTCCTCCCAACATCAGCCTTCATTACCGCCCTGATGCACGCAGGAGAAATTCCCTTTAAGTGGGTAAACACGCTCCTTCCTGCTCCCTTTGTTGGAGCATTAATTTGTACCACAGTAATGGCTGTGTTGTAATAAAGAGCAGCATACGGTTGTGGTCCCAGCTCCTGCATAGAGCACATTGAGAACGCTTTTGTACTGTTCACCTCATTTTACAGACAAGCTCTGTATTTGATATCAACAACAAGGTTGGGTGACACTGTAGGTAATCATTTGGGAGTTGGTTGATGGCTTTTTAATTGCTCAGCAATGCACCACAATGATGAGAAGCAATAAGCGAGTGCCACGGTGTCCTCTTTGCAAACATGGCGCTCCATTACATCCTCAGCGTCAGTATATTGTGAATATGACAGGGCTGTTATTCAGCGCGATAAGATGTAGAGCTGCCTCCTCCTCCTCTCACACTTTCCTCTGGTGAGTCTGTCGACTGAACAGTTGTCAGCGTTGTTGACATCCTCTGCTCTCCTGTTTTGACAAAAAATGTAAAACAGCGATGTGAAAATGCTGAGATGGCACTTGTCGCCTTCATTTTGTTTTCTCTCTGTTTTGTGAGCTCCCGGTGGCGTCTTGCTAAATTGCACAGTGACCCCAGAACCCCAACCCTGCAGCATGCACACACTCCACAAAAAGAAGAAAAAAATGCTCACACACACTGTTTTCTTGTCCCCGAACGTCACTGAAGGCCCTGTGGATGTGAAAAGTTAGTGCTGCACTCCTATGAGCCAATTTATTGTTGTTCCTCTGCAGTCACTCACCTTTATCGGCCCAAATCAGGAGGACCTCGTTATTTCAGGCTGGTGCAAAGGTGAGGCAGCAACGTGGCTGAGGTTATATCCAGGTGAAGTGTTACTGAGAAAAGAGCTTGCAAAGAGGATGACATGCAGATTCCCTTTTTGAGTCTGTGGCCAGGAAGCAGGAATCTCCATGAATGAGATATGAAGATAATGCTGGTGCCAAAAAAGGTTGTTCCTCTAGGCGCCACTTGAGTACAGTGGCTAGTAGGTGTCACCGTATTTGCAACAACACAAATGCAAAGGCAACAACACAACAGAAGTTAAGAGGACAGTTTTCCTAACGGACATAGAAAAGTTGTGAGAGTAAGTTAATGATTGTTTTCTTGAATAACGTCAGCTTTGATAAATATAGCTCAAATGCTAACTTCATGACTGAGTCATAAAGCTAAGGATAAGGTGATGATGTATTTTTCCTTTAAATGAAGGATCTGATTCATCACCTTTTATATCACAAAGTGAGACCCCTACAAAGCTAATCGTAGAGGAAGTTAAAAAAAAAAAAAAGAAATAAAAAAAGTCATTTCCTTATTTGACAACTTTTCTGTGTCCACTGGAATAACTGACCTCTTTTAACTTCTTTTGTGCCTTTAATTCTGTTGTTTTTTTGCTCTTGCATTCCTGTTGTAGCTTTTGCATTTGTTTTTGCTCTTGCATTTGTGTTTTTGCCCTTGCATCCGTGTCTTTGCCCTTGCATCCGTGTCTTTGCTCTTGCATTCTTATATTTGCTCTTGCTTTTGCGTTGTAGCTTTTGCATTCATGTTGTAGCTTTTGTATTCATGTTATAGCTTTTGCATTCATGATGTAGCTTTTGCATTCTTGTTGTTGCTCTTGCATTGGTGTTTTTGTAGCTTTAACATTCAGGTTTTTGATCATACATTTTTTTGTTTTTGCTCTTACATTCTTGTTTTTGCTCTTGCAATCGTGTTATAGCTTTTGCATACATGTTGTCGCTTTTGCGTTCTTGTTTTTGCTCTTACATTAGTGTTTCTGCTTTTGTATTGGTGTTGTTGCTCTTGCATTCGTGTTGTAGCTTTGCCATGCCTTTTGTAGCTTTTGCATCTGTGGTATGGTTTTTGCATTCATGCTGTAGCTTTTGCATTCCTGTTGTAGCTTTAGCATTCCTGTTGAAGCTTTTGCATTTGTGTTTTTGCTCTTTTATTTGTGCTTTTACTCTTAAATTCACGTTTTTGCTTTTGCATTCCTGTTGAAGCTCTTACATATGTGTTTTTGCTCTTGCTTACGTGTTGCAGCTTTTGCATTTCTGTTGTAGCTTTTGCATTTGTGTTTTTGCTCCTATAATCATGTTTTTACTCTAAGATTTTTGTTTTTGATCTTACATTCTTGTTGAGGCTTCTGCATTCTTTTTTTTGTACTTGCATTACTGTTGGAGCTTTTGCATACCTGTTGGAGCTTTTCATCAGTGTCTTAGCTTTTGCATTTTTTTTAAGCTTGTACATCTTAGGTATGCTCTAACGTTCATGTTGTAGCTTTTGCATTCATGGTGTAGCTTTTGCATTCATGTTTTGCTCTTGCATTCATGTTGTAGCTTTGGCATTCCCTTTTTAGCTTTTGCATTCATGTGGTTCAGCTTTTTTCATTCTTGTTTTTGCCCTTGCGTCCTTCTTGTAGCTTTTGCAAATTGTCTGACACCTACAGGCCACCGTACTTGAGGCTGGTGCCTTTACAGACTTTTTTCCAGGGTTGTGATAAAATAAAAACCTGTTTACAGCCTGATATAATAAAAGTGCATGTTTCTATAGCTCCTTTTTTTGAATCTAAGCTAACTTCTGTCGAATTTTGCATCCTTAACATCACACATGCTATAGGAGCGGTAAATTTTTCCTCTGCTCCCAGAGCTTTGAACTTTTTTCTGGTTCGATATTGATGGTGTCTTCTTTGTAATGTTTCATGCAAATACCTGTGATTGCGGCAAAAATAGGGAATTACATAATTAGCATAGTCAATTAGTAGCTGCAATTAATCATTCTAGTCTCGTATATTCTTTAACAGTGCAACTGATAGGTAATAATTACACAACATGCCTACTCAGTCACACCTGCTAGCCAGTAGAGAAGAACGTTATATATAATTAATCATCTTTTATCACTGTGAACAACAAAAACCATCGGAGGTCTCTCAAAGAAAGCCAGGCGTAATACTCTTGATCCTCTGTGCAGCGAGTGACTCTATGTTAAGTTTTTTTTCTTCTCAAAGTTGAGTTTGTCACAACCCTTGGACCGGCTAACTAATCCACAGGTGTCCTTTATATTGTCCTCAGAAGTGAAGCTGCATAGAAACTAATGGCCAAAGTAGAAAGCTGTTAACTTCTTTATGACAGCTTGCAGTCAAACACCCAGATGTTGTAGCCAGATGCCACCGCAGTAATGGTGGCTTGTTAACTTCCAGTAATTTGGAGGATTCATCCACAACTTTGGCAACTTTGTTCTCTCTAACACTTTGCTCCACATGAAATTGTCTTGTCTGATTAAAGGGAAACTAGCACAGCAGAGAAAGAGTCTGAACTCAAGTCTTAAATTATAACTGATGAGCAGAGGATGTTGTCAGGGCGGCCATCAGCGAGGTTCAGATGTTAGCACTAGGCTGTGCTGCTGCTGCTATAATGGTAAGATGTAAACAAGCAAATCTGTCAGATAGCATTGTAGCATCATAACATGGAGTAGTCTGTTGGTATTTCGATCCCTTGAACAGAGATAAGGTTTTACTCTGCAAAAAACTGAAATCTTATGAAATGTTTTTGTTTTGTTTTTATTAAAACTTTTCTTATTATACTTGATATGAGTCACATTCATCTGGCCAGTCCAGAAAAATGTCTCATTCCAAGAAAAACATGAGGTCTAAATTGCTTATGCAAGTAAAAAGTTCTGCCAGTAGGGGAAGAAAAATGTTTCTTGTATTAATTTTAAGAAACTTACAAGCACATTTTTATAGTTCTTACCAAAAATAAAAAAAGCACTTGGTGAGATGACTGTTTTTTTAGGCTGGTAAAATAAGGATATGACCAACCTGTGATGTGTAGCTAGTGCAGGTGTTAACCTACAAGAGGACCAAATGTTTGTAGAGCTAGCTTTGCTAACATGAGCCACACTCTGCAAAATTATTTTAATAACCAATACTGCAAAAAAAAAAAAAAAAAACACCTCCTCTTATCAAGTGTTTTTGTCTTTTTTTTTTTTTTTTTAATGTCTTTTTAGACTCAATATGAGCCATATTCACCTGACCAGTCAAGAAAAATGTCTTATATCAAGTTATTTAAAGACCAAAAAGAGGTCTGAATTGCTTGTAATAAGTTAAAAAAAATCTGTCGATGGAACAAGAGAAAAGTTGCTTTTATTATGACTATATTTTAGTTTTAAGTAGATTTTAAGCATTTTTTTTTCCTATTTGATTGGCAGATTTTTTGTAATCTCTTTCAAGCAATTCAGACCTTACTTTTTTCAAAGTGGCAACCTCCAGTCTAAGAATATGAGACAGTGCTGAAGTGCTAAAATCTGCTGTTTCTCAAGTGTTTGCTTGAGGCTGGCTCTGGAAGTACAGGAAGTTAAATACACACCAAGCCAAAAAAAAAAAAAAAAAAAAAAAGTTTTCAAAGCAGAAATTAACCAGAAATTTACAGCCTGGCTCAAAAAACATCTCCTGTCTGAATCGCTAATTTTACTATCAACACACACTTCACCCCCGGGATGATTTTTCTTTTTTATAACTCGGCCATTTAGTGGATATTAAGATCCTGAGCTTACCCAGTCAGAGGCACAGCTCAGGGTCACATGACCAGTAGGTGCCCTATAGCTATACGTGAAGCCCCTGCCACTACCAATATGGCTGCTATAGCCGATCTGCTTCATTTACTGTTTCAGAGACAGAAACTACGTCCATGTTTTATACAGTCTTTGTTTTTATAATTAAATAATAAAACAAGACATTTTTCTAGACTCATATTAAGTATTACAACACAATTTCTATTTAAAATAAGACCAAGAAACTTGATTTCAGTTTTTTGCAGTGCAGAGACTCTGTACTCATTGCTGTAAAACATGTTTATGAAGATTCTTATCCATCCAGGTCAGGGTAAATCTGAAAACTTGAAAATGAGGCAACTGGACTTTGCAGAGTTTTTGGAAGATGTTTCACATCTCATCCAAGAAGCTTTATTCGTTGAAAGTTTTGGATGCCAGAAAAAAAAATCTTTACAATTTTAACTGTTTTCTAACTTTTAGACTGGTTTGGTGAGTCTTGATTAAATTTCTGTTCAAAGCACAGACATGCACCTCTCTTGAACATCAGCTGTCACCATTATTGTACCATCACATTGTTTACATATACTGCAAAAAAATGAGATTTTATCAAGTGATTTTCTTATTTTATAGAAAATGTCTTTAGACTTAACATGAGCCTACCTGACCAGTCTAGTTTTAAGTCATTTAAAGACAAAAATGAGGTCTGAATAGACTGTTACAAGTGAAAAAAATCTGCCAATGGACTAAGAGAATTGTGCTCAAAAATTTTATGGAACTGCAATAATGTATTAATACAGGTAAGTTTTCTTTTGTCCAGATATTGTTCAACCTTTTATGTGTAATTCAGACCTCATTTTTGTCTTCAAATAACTTCAAACAAGACATTTCTCTGGACTGGTCAGGTGAATGTGGCTCAGATTAAGTCTGAAAATACATTCTTACTGATTGAGACAAAACACTTGATGAGACATCTGTTTTTTTTTTGCGTGTGGTTTCATTAGTCTGAATTGAATTCCTGTTCAAAGCACAGACAAGCACCACTCTTGAACATCAGCTGTCACCATTATTGTTCCATCCACTCTGAACGCATTGTCTTAATGAAGGACGTAACGGGGTCATTTTAAGAACACTTTCTAGTCTTTCTCAGATCTCTGGCAGCCTTTAAAAACACATAATATCCACTATTGTTGTATTGTTGTAAAACAAATAATGCAACACAAATAACCTCAATGACTGAAACTGTGTACATTTCATAGAGATGCAAGGCCCTCGCTGTATTGTCAAAGATTTCTTTGTTCTTTAGACGCTACTTTCATACAGCAGGAAAGGGAAAATGTCCTTGAGCTGAAAACAAAGGTACAGTTTGCTTTTCTCAGCAAGAGCAACCAGCAGAGAACAAGAGGAGGAGGCAGAAATGGATCAATGGGAAGTCGTACAGAATTTGGTGCAACCGTATTGATCTCCCCAAAAAAAAAAAATATAAAGGACAGAAAACTGGCCCCCTTCCCTCAAATATCTCCTCTCTTGAAAGCTTCAAAACATACTGCAGGTGAGCTCACTGACGGGAGTCGGACACAGATTTTCTCTGATTTGTTGCTCTCTGTTCCATCTGTTCGATCATTCTGCCAATTCAGAGGATCTTCGCTCAGACAGAGACGGAAATATTGCAGAAACCTGAGCCATTCATGGATGTTAGTGAGATTTTCAAACCTGAGCGAGGTGCGTTAGGATGCCAGCGTTGTATTTGTAAAATTAAGTTTAAAGAAGGGAGTTTTCAAAATACAGAGTTTAAAAAACTGAAAAAAAAAAAACGAATACTAAATGTGGTCTGTGACTTGTTTGGGAGCTCCATCACACAGGATTTTCTTTCCCGTCATCGCGGTCTCCAAGTTTCAGCTTCAGCCTTCAGCCTGATTCTCACTTTGAGGTATTAAATGTATTGTTAGTCCTGCCCTCCGCCTCCTCAGCTGGTCAAGTTCCCGCCCCCACACTTGTCACTCATCTTGATGAGCTGTCTTCAATGAAACAGCCTCTTGCCTGAGGCTAATGTAACCAGGATCCATAAAGTCACCGCAGGTGAACAAGAAGGAGACAACGGGTGCAGAAAACCGTCAAAATCCACTTCACTTCTGTTTCTTTGCCTGTTTGAAGCATCTGTCTGCGGCGTGTTTAGCTGTGCTGCTTTTCCTGTCTGTCCCCGTCTTCGGCTGCAGAAATGTTGCTGTGAATTTTCAGCACTTCATGTTACAATTCCACTCTCTGCTAAAGTACATGCACCCAAGAAAAGTTACAACTGCTACTGACAAAATGATCTTGCAAAATACAAACCAAAGGCTCTTTGTCCTTAAAGTTTCCTGTATTGTTCTGTTGTAATTTAGTAAATTCTAATTATAGAAATAATGAATGTTCCTGTGTATCAGAAAAGCTTTTGGGTTTGCTGTTGCATAAATTTTATGCTGCTTATGTACAGTATGTGTAAACAGTGTTTAGCAAATTACTTTAAAAAAGTAGTTACAGTTACTTGTTACTTTCCCAAAAAAGTAATTGAATTTATAACTGAGTCACTCCTTCATAAATGAAATTAGTTATCAGGGAAAGTAATTACTTTTTTGAAGAACCTTTAATTTTGCAAAACAATTCAGTTTTTGATCAGGTTGCTTTGGGACAAAATGCTCACATCTATGTTTTTGTTTTTTTCATCTTTGACGCAGAAGTGGTTTTTGTTTACTTCCATCCTAAAAACGCCATTTTTAATTCCACAGACTGCTTCGGACTCCTGCATATTAAATTAGTAGCTTCTGTGCTGCTGAGTGAGCCAGGTCTGATAGACCTGTAATTTCTCCAGATTAACCCCTTAATTTTAAGTCTGGTTCTGTCACCTCTAATATTTTTTCAAGCCAAAACAAGCCGGCGTCTTGTGCCTTACACTTAAACTTCAAAAAGCATCCACCCCTATCTTTTCAGTTGGTTTGATCCAAAGCATCACCAGGGATGAAACCCTGGTAGAGGTGGGCGATACTGGGAATTTGGTATCGATCCAATACCAAGTAGATACAGGGCCAGTATCGCCGATACAGATACTAATACCAATACCAATACTTTTTAATATTTAAGGTTGATGTATCATCAAACTGCTGATTTTTAGGTGTTCCTGTGATTCTTTCCTTTGATTATGTTGTAAAAACCTAGGACAGAATTTGGGCAAAGTTTAAAGTTTGTTGGACTACAAAATACTTTAGTGTCATGATAGAGTTCAGAAAACATACAACAGTTACTACAACAGATTTTACCCAAAACCTTATATTTGGAATTCTTTTCTTAAGAAAATAAAGTGCAAAAAATTATCACTTTAAGTTCAAATTTAAAAAATATCTTTTGTGACAGAATAATAAATAAATAAAATTTCTCCCATTATTGCACTATTTAAAAAGAAAAAAAAGTAGAAGTATAAAGAATTATCACACCAGAACTAATGTTATAAAAAAAAAATTCAAACAAACTTCTTTTTTAGGAGTCTGCTCGCTGGTTTCCCCGCAGCTGCAGAGTCACGTGATGGTACAGCGACACAGACACAGTCAGGTCGCCACTTAAATGCACTTAACACCCTTTTTTTATTTTATTGATCTGCCCCACCTCTAGTGTCTGGTGATGTCCATGGGTTTGAGGCTCCAGGCTGTCATTGACTGCAAAGGATTTGCTCCAAAGTTTAAAGTGGCGATCTGATTGATGATTAAGTTAGTTTGTCCGGTTACATTGGACCCCTTAAAAAAGTGGAAGGGACATATAAAATGTGTTATAATTACTACACTATACACCTGATTTGGATGTAAATACCCTCAAATTAAAGCTCAAAGTCTGCACTTGAAGCACATTTTGATTGTTTCACCTCAATTCCATTGTGGTGTCACACGGGAGGGTGAAAACTTGTGGCCAGCAGAAGAGTGTTTTTGTCAGTATCCCTTACGTCATTTTACCTAACACTGTATGTAAAACCAAAACTGTTATTTCTTGCACTTTTGATGATTTGTCAAACATCCAACTGTTAGTACATCGCACATCACCCCTGTAATAACATGTGATTCAATCTTTTTCTTTAAGTAATAACGTAGACATGGTTTGTCAACTCATTTTGCTGTCAAAAAGCTTTTATAGCTCATTCCAACTTGTTTTTTTCACACAGAGCTGCTCACTTTCCTCTGTGCACAGAGCAGCATATCCTGCTCTGACCCCTTTCACACCTCTTTTTCATACGTTTGATCTTTTTACAGTTTTGACCAGCAGCATGTTTATTAAGATGTCCAAACATTACCAGCCATGTTTAAAATATAAATAAATAATCACACCAGGTTTGAAACTGATGTTGTACTTGGTAACAATTCAAACCTAGGTGTTGAGCATCATCAGCATTCAGCTACACACTCTTCAACTGCGGCACATGATGAGATGAGATGTCACATTTCAACCAATAGGAGGACAGCTGGACCTTTCTCCCTGTTTCTCTCTTTGATCACCTGAAGAGCATGAGTCACATGCAGCAGGTCATCAGACACGAGGAGAGAGCGCTCGTCTTCATATACCGTGGAGGGTGATTTCATATCACTGGAAGTAGAGAAATAGAGTATAATATTCAGTGTTATACTTTGGCAGCTGAAAATATACTAACGTGCCTCACCGGGATATAATCTACGTGGGCGAGACATGGCACTGCATATTATATACGTACCTCCAATCTGCTGCATATGAAACAGCCGACAGGAGCTGGAGTTAACAGAGGAAAACTTGAAGAAAACCTCGTCCACACAGCCAAACTTCTTACATGTATGATAAGGTCAAATAAAGACAGGGAATAACTTTTTAAAACATGAACAGCCCCAGAACAGCTAAAAATACCAGAGTGTTTCCGTTTGCATGGACTGAGACAGGTCGCAGATTTTAACATGAGGAGACAGAAGTGCTGGCACCACGTACAGACTTGTTCCTTTGTCCTTTACTTTGGCATTTTGTGTCTGGCTCTGCCATTTTCAGAAGTATAATAGCTCACCACAGTCAATGCAAGTGCATCATGTTACTTATTATAGATAAGAAGAAAAATTTCAAATAAAAATCAAGGAGTGTTAAACAAGTGGCAACCATCGTGAAAGTGCAAAAACTTGTAGTTTCTTGACCCGAATGTCCACCTGGAGCTGGATCTGAAATAAGGTTTAAGTCCTCTCTTTCTACTGCTACAGTGGAGGGTCTGTATGATCTAGGTCCAGTAGTAGATCCAGTCCAGAGACGTTAAATTGATTAAATCCATTAAATCCTCAAATTGCTTTGAATCTGCAAAAAAGCACCATCGTCTTCCTCAGGTAAACAACCCCAGTGCAGACGCTGTTTTGAGAGAATCCAAGCTCATTATGATCCAAATGTCTGGCTTAGCGAGACCTGTTTCTTTTGATTTATTTTATTTTTGATTTATTTTGTTTTATTTTATTTTATTTGGTGTTACTTTTATTGTTGTATTCTATTTTATTTTATCTATTTTAGTTAATTTTTCTGTAGTTTCAGTGTATTTATTTTTTTGAGTTTTTATTTTTTTATTTATTTTTTTGTTTATTTATTTCATTTTATTTTCATTTTATTTATTAATTACTTTATTATTTTTTGATTTTTCATTTGATTTTATTTTAATTTAATTTTTATTTTCATCTATTTATTCTGTTTGTATTTTATTTTTATTTTTATTTGATTTGATTTGATTTTTTTTTTCTATTTGATTTGATTTGATATGATTTCAATTGTTTTTTTCTATTTTATTTTATTGAGACACTGTATGTGAGAATTAGCCTAGGGGCAAGTCTCCATCTGTAGTCATTAAAAAGCACAAGATAAGATAAAACAAAGCAGAATTATTTGTCTGAGGTTTTAGTTTTTAGAAAAAACTACACACTAATGTTAAACATCACTAGGACCTGAAAAAAACAAACAAACAAACAAACAAACAAACAAACAAACAAACAAATTAGAGTAAGTAACCATTAATATGAAACATATGCAAAATTTACAGGAAACTACATTAATGCTTTGCAATCGGAAGACACTAATACTACCTTGACGTCCAAGAATGTATTGGAAATTAAAGACTACAATGTTAATTTTTAAAAATTCATCTATATAGTAAATCAAAAGCATTTCTTTTTTATTTTTCCTAGAACAGATTAACAGATGTGGATAAAGCTATGAGTGTGATAATTTCACCATTGGCAGAATCCATAAAAAGTTTGATTTTTTTTTGATTATTGGAAGGCAAAGAGTATGTTTTGCATGCTGCAGCTTTTTAATAGGAGGTTAAAGCCCCAGATCTGCCTTTACCAGTTTCTAAATTGTCCGAAAGGTTGTTGGGTTCTACCATCTTTGGGTTTCAAACCTTTAGGGAATGAGACTGTACCATATTCTGCAGTGCTTACATTAATCCAGGAGTGGATTGAGGATTAGCACAGCCTTAGAGGATCTTTAGCCACCAACCTGAGTATGGAGGTAGCTTACAGGAGAGATCTCCTATTTGTCGATATATTGAGTGAATTCGTTAGAATAACAGAACTGGAGGGTTAATCTGCTCTGTGTTGATGACAGGGTAAAGAAACATGCTATCACTGTTAATGCTGGTCTGTCGTTAGAATTAAAGGGGTTTCTGTAAACATGATAAGTGATTGCTTGTCTCATCTCCTTTACAGTGAGATTTTACATGTATCTGTTTCGGGACCTGATGAAGCTCCATAGATCAGCCTGTCTCCTTGTTCTTGCAGATGTGCACATGCCTGACTCAGCACATTTAATTATGCAGTGCCATATGGAGCTCCTGGTCCCGAGAGTCCTTGGGGCCAGGAATACTTGTAAGAGATACCTATAGCATGCAGAGACAGCCACACTCAGCTTTCTGAGGATGTGGCAGGTCACTGCGTCCTGGATAACTAAGACTGGATGAGAGGTTTAACTAGATAACCAGTTAAGTGGATGAAACAATGCTTGAAAAACTGCCAAAAAATAAAAGAAACACCTGGTGCTCATTCACATTTAAGAAAACAGTTCAGGCAATGAGTTCAAGGTTTGTTACTGAAAGGTTGATTTTATTTTACTGTGCTCCCTCTGTGTTAAACGTCTCCGTTTCTGCTGCTGTCATTGTCTGCAAATCTCCAAAAACAAAAAATAAATTCAGCACTTTGCCTCATTTTCCTGCTGTTCTGAAAGCACAGCTGTGAGCGGAGTAGATACTGTATCTGGGCTTAAAATCAGTAACCTGGGGACCTTGTTTTCACAAAACAGCTTTCTGCAGATCACACCAGTGTAAGACTCAGCCAGCCATTCACTTATTTATATGCCATGCAGCGGTACTGTACACATTGTGTAGCTGACGGCGGCAGAGATGAGTGCAGTCACATGAGGATGCTCTTGTGAACAGGGGAGACCTTGCTATAATTGTGGTGACTCAGTGCGATGTTGACAGCGTGTCTGCGCTCTGCTCCGCTTATTTTAAAGACAGAGGAAGGTACAGCTGAGCATCCTATTAAAGCGCGGTTAGAAGACGGCCTCGCATTTAAGCTTTCAGTGCAGTGATGGCTCAATTATGAAGGCAGAAGCCACAAGAATACATTTCCTTCCTGAGATAAATAATAAATTATGACCTTGGTCGAAGTAAAGAAAACCACAGGAAGGAAGGAGTTGGGTTACATTTCAACTTGTGGGTACTTTTCTGATCATGGATGTATAAGTAGAATGAATTACAGCATCAGAGACAGGGTGCTATTTTCACATCATGAAACAAAGGAGGTGGATCTATGTACTTTTGTGACTCAGAGTTTCAAAAGAGATGAGGACGACATCATCTGAGAAAGAGGCTGTTGACTCTGTTAGCAGACTTTCTCCAGCAGGGCTTATTTAGCTGGGTAGACTTAGTTAAAAATTGGGTGAAATGTATCAATTTCAGTAATGACAGTGGGCAACAAATTTTTTCAAGCAAATTTTTCTTATAGCATTGGCAGATAATTCTTTTTTTTTTTTTTTTAATTTTACAAGCAATTCTGACCTCATTTTTGTCTCTACGCAACTTGAAACAAGACATTTTTCTGGACTCATCAGGTGAATGTGGCTCATTTCAAGTATAACAAGACAATTTTTACTTAGAATAACACAGTGTACTTCATAATGATATCACCGTGTAGAGGAAAATTAACCCGATTTGGAACAATTCTGTAGTTAAGTTGTACTTTATTTCCTTTCATGAAAAAAAAAAAATCAATACAAAAAATAAAATACAACAACAAAAAACAAATCCCCAAAAAAGAATGAAAAGGAGCAGAAAGAAGAAAACTCTTTAAGTATTTGCCCCCTTTCTCATGAGATGTCAGAGATGATCAAATGATCCAGAAGTGATACTGTATTTTTGTTTGCTTCACAAGATATGGAAATGTACCTGCTCCAAGACCAACAAGCCTCAAACTAAGCTGTTAGAATGATCAGTACGTGGATCTGTAGGTGAGTTTCCAAAAAGCCCTCTCTTAAAAATCTGTTTCTCTACAGCACTAACCGCTGCCACATTAAAGAACAGTGTGTTCTCCAGCTTCCTCTGGTTACAGACCTCAGGGCTGAATGATAAACTGCTCCAAAAGGTTAAGTAGTCCAGGCAGGAGAGTGCATAAAAGCGACACCCCCGTTCTTCATGAATTGATAAAAAAAATTCTCCAAGAAGACCAAACACTGAAATATGCACACAGTGGATAAAAGCATCTCCAACCTGACCTCTTTCTCACAAAAGCAGTGGAAGTGCAATGCTTGTCTTAAAGCACCATGAACAATTGAACAATTTCCCTAAAATTTTGGAGTTATCCGACCGAATCTTGATCGAGTTACATTAACGATGTGAAAAATAATTCTTGGTCTCAGTGGAGCGGCTTGGCAAAGCAGCCGGATCTATTTTTTCCTCCAGCCACCAGCGAAGTCATTTGAGGTGCTGCTGGCCTGAGAGAAATTCAGCCAATTTCTGCTCAGATTTCTCTTCTCTGGCAATCGCAAATAAGCTGTATAAGTGCACTAAAACCACACCAAGGGCTCAGCACAGGATGTTCTCAGGAACAAATGTCATGTTTTCAATGATTGTTAAGGCAACAAGCGATTTGTGTGTTCAAACCTTTTGATGCCACTTTAACAGTGTGTTTTCTGCTTCCTGCTTATTGTGACAGTGTCATAAACACTGGACAGCTGCTGATGAAGCTTCCTCTATCAGAGGGTCTCAGCATTACTCATGGCCAACACTCACAACAGCAGCTTTATTACATAATCCTTCACCAAAGGATGGCTGGAGACAGCTTGAATTCAAACATGCAGATGTTGTAGGAAACACCAACGCATTAATAGCAGCTTGTTGACTTCACATAGTTTATTATATTTGTCCATCTGAGCTTCTATCACCATTGCTGTTGAGTCAGTGGAATTAGAGGAGTGTCCAAAGTGAGGCCCGAGGACCAATTGTGGTCCTCACCAGTTTTTTTTTCTCATCTAACATTTTTAACATTAGCAGATGAATAATGTTAGAGCAATACTTTACTGTCATAAACTTTTCCTAACCTTAGAGAGGCCAGACCTGCCGTCTAGAGGCATCCGACCACCGGCTCATGAGCAAGACCCAATCCACTATATTGTTCAGGCAATGATGTGACGTCACAAGTCTTAACTCGGAGTACATTGATCTGGTACTAGTTCATGAGTGGGAAGTTATAGTTCGACTGCTGTTCGACAAGTTACAGGTGGGAAAAACACGAGTTACAAGTTATGGATTGCCTGGAACGCAGCATGAATTGACGGTGCACTTGAGGCTGGCTGCAGAAAGACCAGAATCCATGTACACACCAAGCCACAAAAGATGGACTTTTTGGGCATCAAAAATCATATTTACAGCCTGGTTCAAAAAACAGTTTAAGTCTGAATCGCCAATTTCACTATTGGCACACACTCTTCAGTGGGTGATTTTTTTTCCTGACTCAGAAGTTTAGAAATATCAAGATCACCTCAATCATCATTTTTAAACTCCCACATATATATAAATACTAGTAACGTCACGTGTAACGTGAGCCTTATAATATTATATAAACACAAGCCGCAGCTCTGCTTGCTGGCACTCCCTCTAAATGTGTCTGTGATAGTAATAGTGCATGGACTTATGCTTAAACATATTCTTAAAGGCATTTGAAAAAGTTAAGAATTGAAGCTTGTATTATTCAAAATTTTGGTGCCAATATTTACACTTTTAATGCAAATGAAAATCTGCTCCAAATATCAGCATCCTTGATTAATAATAATCGTTATTGCTATCGGCCCTAAAAAAAAAAAGCTCACAACATAAGTGACAAGTCTGACTCCCTACAGCTGTTAGTGAGCCTCAAAGCCCGCCTCTTGAGTCAGCATTTCCAGTATGGCCCCCCACTGACGATTGGCTCAACTACTCTGCAGCAGAAACAGGCGGTGACATCGTGGAGACTTCGTCCATATATTACACTGAGGAACACAGTTTTTTGTTGAGTGAGGTCTGACAGCTGTTTTTAGCTCATTTTTGGGAGTGGAATCCAAAACTGATCTCAGTTTTTCTCTATCACATCAAGTTTTTGAACAATAGGATACCTGTTTTATTAAAAATTAGGAAAAATACTTGAACAGATATGTGCTTTTTTTTTTTTTTTTTTTTTTTTTATAAAAGTCTTCAAATATTGACATACAATGAATTGTGAAAGAAACAGGCATGACTGCAATGCTTCTTTAGCATTATAATGTTTTTACATAGGATATAGCTAATGGAGGAGCTGCAGGAGCAGAGCTGATCTGAGACAAAGGAATTATATACCAATGTTAATAAAACACTAAGATGGAATAGTTACAAGCTTTGGAAACTAGATAAATAGCATAAAACGATCAGAACTTACAACGGTATACCCATGGTTACAAGGTTAAAAGAAAAGCAACTCAAGTCCTCTTGATTCCTGCTATGCTAGCTTTCTGTTTGCAGATATTGATAGTACAAATCTATTGGGAGCTGCACACACCTCTCTCCGCACTGTTGTGGCTGTAGATGAGTCCAATCATGATCATCTTTTTTTCTATCTGCCCCTGTCCTCCTTAAGTTTGTGCATGCCACTGTTTGAAGCTCCCTCTACAGGGTGGCTACAACTCGGGCGACCACAAACACAAACGCCATTGACCTTTGGGGCCAAGTTACTGAACACATGTACCCTTGCTCAAAAGTGGAAGTTATGGGGACCTTAAAATAAATACAACTGAGCCCTGTTTCAGACTCATTTTATTCAGAATTCTAATGCAGTCAGTGATTGAGTCCATCATCAGTGCTTAAGTCCAAAACCTGGATTCTAGCCCCACAGCATTGTCCGTGCAGCTGAGGAAAAGCAGAGCTGTTTTTAAGGCTGCTTGCTGCAGTGCATGCTGGTACATGTAGGCACTGCTTTCAAAGCTGAAGCAGGAACATTTTGTGTTTTTAATCAGTGTATTGACACCAAGAAATGTGTTAACTGAGTTTACTGTCAACGCTGAGCAGACACTCTCAGAAATCAGCTCTAAAAATGACTCTAATAGAATTCTATCGAAGCTCCACAGGGCTGCTGTGCCTTGTTAGCGTTTCTTTTAACAAATGTTCGATTGAAGCAATTATTAATTCAATGAGTCTGTATTTTAAAATAGGAAAAGATAATACGCTCTGTTATTTTTTGCACATCATTTTCCTGCATCTATTTTTCAATCAGTAGCCTGGGGCACTCCTGAAGAAAGAGAAAAAAGATCATCGAGGAAGTAAAAGAGGAGAAAAAAAGACTCTTTTTGACAGGGGTACGATACACTCTCAGTAATCACCTTTTTCTAAATCTGCTCCACGTTATTACTCTGGATACTGACAAAGCCAATGCAAAATAAAGCCCGGCGAAACATTGATCCAAGGATATTAAATATTGATTGGAGCATTATGATGGATCCCAGAAGCAGAAAATAAATTTCATTTGAAAGAGCATATTTAATTCTGTGAACAAAGATCGGACCCACTGGCACAAATCAATCAGCTGTTCATCATCTTCATCACCATCTCCACCAGCATCACCAGCATGACAGAGATAATGATCGGCTCCATCTCACAGGCAAAGACAATGTGACTGGTGCTAATGAGACCCTTCCTCTACGGCTATGATTAGCTGGCTGACAGAGATAAAGAGCGTGTGCTCTTCAGATAAGACGACTGATAAGCGGGATGAGTCTATTTGCAGTGTGACCCGTGTCGATCTTTTCCCGCCTCAGCTCTAAAATTTCTACAAACGTCAGAAACGTCTCTTAAAAAATTCACCCGTCAGTTGAGTGACAGAAGAATCTCACTGGTGCCTCTTGAAACTTTTAGGGAATGGAGCTTTGTGCTTCACACAAACTCTTCAAGAAATGCTTGGTTTTGAAAATTACAAACCCCATAATCCAAGGATTAAGTAGCATAAGATCATTTTGATAAACAATCTTCAGGTGAAATAAACCCAGCCCTGAATGAACTCGCTGTAAACGTCTCTATTGCACTTTTCTGTCTGTGTGTATAGCAGCCAGCGTTTTTAATAGCTTGAGGCGGCTGTTAATGATTTATGGAAATTGCTTTTTTACGTTAAAGCAGAGTGTGTGGAAAAATGTTTGCGTCTGTATTAGTTTGGGTGTGTGATCAATGATTTGTGGAGGTTTGAACATGAAGTCGGGAATAAAATCAACACTTTCACATCCATTAAAGCCTGAATTTGAACACATCTTTTCAGTCCTGCTGCTGATTCCTGAAAGTGTGTTTTTATCAGTTTATATATAATTTGACAAAATAAAGTCGGAGGAACTCCTGATAGCCTCAATATTGAGCACAAATACTGAGAATTGGACATGCAGATGAGCACAGGTGACTTGTTTTTTGTTGTTGTTGTTTTACCAGGAATACACTGAGTCTTTATGCATAAAACATATCTAGAACATTGGTCTGCAACCTTTAATTTCATAGGAGCCATGTTGTCCCCAGCTCAGCTGGGTAAAACTCTTTCTGGAGCCACAAAATCTACTTTATCTTCACAGAAAAAGACCATAAAATGCATAAAATTCTATACATAGAAATAATTTTAAAAAAATCTGGTGTATACTTATCTAAACCAGAAGTTTTTTTTTTTTTTTTTTTTTTTTGGAATATATGAAATTGTACATGTGATGTCTTAGGTTTTTTTTTACTTTATTTTCAAATAAATCTGCATGAAAAAAAAAGAAAAATAAGTATTTGAAAATATTTAGAAAAAATAAATACATTTCAAGAATATTTCAAACATAAAAAAATAAAAATAAAAAATTTGAAAACATTTAAAAAATATAAATAAATTTCAAAAA
This sequence comes from Halichoeres trimaculatus, assembly GCF_033239565.1. Classification (NCBI taxonomy): domain Eukaryota; kingdom Metazoa; phylum Chordata; class Actinopteri; order Labriformes; family Labridae; genus Halichoeres; species Halichoeres trimaculatus. Next base: position 34,424,813 of record NW_027437186.1, on the reverse strand, counting down.
TTTTGGCAAACATTAAAAAAAATCAAAATATCAAAAAATTGAAAATATTTCTTTAAAAATAAATACATTTCAAAAATATTTGCAAACATTTACAAAAATTAAAATTTCAGATATTTGCAAAAATTTCAAAAACTGAAAACAAAGCAAAAAAAAAAAAAAAAACTCCATAAACAAAAAGTTTGTACCATAGTTTGACTTTGAACTTAAAATCCATTTCACTGACATGTTCAGCTAAGAGTCACCAGTTAGCTCGGTCACATTCTACTCCAAAACACCAGTAGTTCGTAGTAACGGTCAGAACTCAACAGAAGTTGACTCCATGGTGTAGTATGATTTCTGACAACTGACCACAGAACAACCAGGCGTTTTTATGCTGCTTACAGCTTTAGTTTAGTGTTAAAAAAATGCTAACTTGTCTGAATGAATAGAGCTAAATGCTGCTCCTGTTGTCAAGATACGTGCGAACGTTTGATGATGTCAACTGTGAATTGATCTATTGGTCATGAAGTTTGGTAGCGATGGCAAGAGCGACTTTTCCCCAGACATTCTGAAAAGACTGAACTAGGACTGCAGTGCACAAAGTCCACCTGGACGGGGCTACAATCTGGTGATAGTCAGTGTGTGATAACCTCTAACACATGAAGACTGTTTCAGCTCCTCATGATCAATTTTAAAACTCTTCTGGAATATTTCTCCCACAGAAAAAGTATGAAGCTGTTTCTTAGGCCTGTTCCAAACTGATTTTACTGCATCTACAAATGCAGAATAGAATAGAATAGAATAGAATAGAATAGAATAGAACAGAATAGAATAGAATAGAATAGAAAAGAAAAGAAAATACTTTATTCATCCCTGAGGGGAAATTCAGGAGGAGTCACATCAACAATCAAGAAAACAAAAGTAAGAAAGTGTATAAAAAGTGCAAAAAGGTCCATAAGAAAATAGATGCTGACAGCTTGTCCATCATTGTCCAGTCAGCCAGCCTCCACCTCCACAGGGTCCAGGACTGAGCTTCTTCAGCAGTCTGTTCAGTCTCTGTCTCCTGGATCCTGTCTGCTCACAGCAGGTGAAGCTCTACCAATGTGGCGTTGGTGTCTGGTATCAGCTCTGTTAGCCATGTCTGTGAATAGCATGATGCTACTCTGCCTTCTGGTATTCCCTCTGTTGCTGGGTTAGCACAGCTAGCTCGTTCATCTTATTGGAGATAGATCTTACGTTCCCAATTATGATGGATGGAAGGACAGGTCCATGTCGTCACTTCTTAGCTCACACCTGAGAACCAGCACGTCGTCCTCACCTCCTTCTCCTCACCTTGTGGGAAACATCAGGCCTTGCCCCAGTTGGCATTGACATGCTACAGGCTGCTAACAGCTGATTTCACATGTAAACAATGCAGCCATGGTTACATGTAGGATCTCCAGACAAACACAGGTGCTAAAATAGTAAAAATATCAAGACAAAACCAGTTTGGTGTCAGTGACTAAAAAATTAGCCATACAAAGTAATGACCCACTCCAAATACAACGATGACCAGTTTTACTTCAGTTTCTGTTTATCCCAGCTCAGTGACAAAAAGAAGAACCTCGTTATGGTGGAAACATTGAGTCTTATCTCTAGATCAGACCAGTTTTTTTTTACTTGTCACATTTTACTCAGATGTCTTGTGTTCTTTGTAAACCAGTGTTTAAACCTCAGCCCCTCCTCGCTCCCGCCTGCAAACACTCACACAAAGCTTCTTCTCCAATATTAGATGTTTGTTTGGATGTTTTTTTTTCCAGCAGAAAAACTCATAAAGCAAAAAAAAAATCACAGACCTCAGGTAAATATTGTTATAAGTACACCTGCTCACACAAAGCTCTATCTTTTTTCAGTGCCTTCTCTTAGCACAATACCCCATAGCCTTTTCAGTAAATATCAATATAACGTGCAGTCGCTCACAGCCAGCAGGTAAATAGAAAAAGGATTTTTGTGAAGACGTGAAATAAATAATGTGGCTGCAGCTCGAGGGTCAATTATAACCCTCCGTTTCAGTGTTTTGGGGGGATTTTTGCTGATGGGATTTCAGAGAATTCCATTTTTGGCTCAAATTGTTTATCCAAAGCTTTCATTGTGAAGCAAAATACCCGAGCGTTGTTGAGAACATATCTATTTAGGGGAAGCCAAACCTTGTTGTTCAGCTACCTGAAAGGATTTGGATTCACCAAATAGGAGAGGGGTGTGAATACCGATGTGCGAGTATTAAGTCTCTGCTGTCTGAATGATGATATGAGGTGTCAATCCTCAGGTTCTGTGCCCTCAAACTTGTCAGCGAGCTACTCCACTCTCTGCCTCTTTGTTTTGCTTCCACGTCCTTAGAAGTCATGTGAAGCAAACTTGGAATAAAAGAGGAGAAGAAGGGGGGAAAGCTGTCACCTTGATGTTTCTGCTGCAGTTTTTCATTGAAGCTGGTCTCAGAGGACAAGTGCTAAGGAAAACATCATTATGTGGGGAGAAATGTACCGGTAATAAACCCAAATGGCACAGAGAGGTGCAGTTGTCAACCATGATAAATGGCACTTATGCATCCTGAATGTGTTTGGTGCCCTTGCCATGTTGACTCTCCCTCCTGAGGGCGGGCTCTCGACTGCTGGGTTTGGCCCCGAGCTGCAACCTTAACCCCTCCACCCGGGGCTCAGAGCTGACAGGACGGAGGCGGCGCTCGGATTGCCAGGAATTCTGACTCACAATGCTGCCTTTATTCTCATTCACACTGCGGTTCAAATGCGTTAAAATTGTTGGAAAAATAATCTTTCCTCAGGGAGGAAAAAGTGGAGCGTGTTGTCTTTTCAGAAAAACTGCGACAAAACATAAAAGGAAAGGCTTTCTTAGCTTCTCTAACACGGCTCTCTGAAATGTTTCCTACTTCTCACTCTGTCTCTTCAGTTTGTCTGACACTAGTGAAGATTGATTTACAGTATTTAAAATTAATTTTGCACCAGCTCATTCTAATACGGGATAATAGCCAGGCTTAATTAACAAATCTTTCATTTTGTCATTTTAAAATGAAAGCACAGGTTTAGTGTAATGATGACTTGAGGTGTCTGGATCTAATTATGCTGTGTTTTAAAGCCCATGTTAGTGCACAGGGAGCTGCTCTGTGTCTCTGTTCACTACTTTCTCCTCCTCACATGATCAAATAATCAACCAGTTTCTCTGAGGTCACACCAGGACACCATTCATTACACTGTTTGCCTGAACTCTTTAGATGCTACAAGCTAAGATAGCTGTTTCTCTTAGTGATTTCTGGAAAATATCAGTCACCAAGCGTGGTTGAACATCCCTGTGCCATCGTCATAGACTCATGAAATCAAAGCTCACCTGTCCCTCAGGTGTCTCTTGGTATCAGATGATCAGTGGTCAGTTTTCTGCAGTGTTATGTGCTGTGTACACATCAGCAAACTGCTTCTGACCAAGGAATATGTTCTCCAATAGGGGGCGATATGAGGGAAATATGTCAGGATGTTTTTATGGCAGGATCAGGATCTTTCTGAACCATTTTATAACTTTAATATTGACGTGTACCCTCTAATGCAGGTATTCTCAAAAGGACCCTCTCGTTAGCATAACACTGATTAGCATAGTATTGATACTAGAGATACACCGATATTCTTCCAGGCCGATACGATACCTATCATCTGTAGTCGAGGAGGCCAATAACTGATATTTGAAGCCGATATTAATTTGCAGTCAAAGTGAAAATATTGGTGTCAAAATTTTGAGCAATACAAACTCCAACTCTTAACCTCATTCAAATACCTTTCAGCGTGAGTTTATTAAACAGCTCCCAGGCTCAGCAGCATGTTTTATAAAGTTAATGAAAACTTAAAAACATAAATAGCCTAAGTTTTCTACATTAAATAAAGTTTTCCAAAATTTCAATGTAACTGCAATAACTGTAATAACTGCGCTGCTGATTGGCTGTTTCCCACGCCATGGCTCTGCTTGTAACCAATCAGATGGTGCTGTGGGTGGGACAGTGCTGGAGACTGAGTGGTGACTGCAGACAGCGGAGCGGCTGCATCAGAGCTGTGACAGCGCAGTTTTAAGTTTGTTTCTTATCAACTAACGGATTAAAAAAAGGCTGATGCCGATATGCCTCAAAATGACAAATATCGGTCCCAGTAATAGGCCTGGCTGATAATCGGGCTATCCCTAATTGTTACTATGTGATGATGAAGTATGTAGTACTTTGCAATGATAAAGTTGGGCTAGATCTATGCTGTCCAAATAATTCATCTTGTTAACTTTGAGAAAATGTTGGCTTCAAGGTATTTTTAATTTTCTTTTATTTTCATAGTTGCGCACTATAAAGTGATGGACATATCACAATCATATCAGGATTGAACTCATGGCACAGAACTAAATTGGGCCAAGGTATTGGAAAAACATTAGAATGGGTACTCATATAGGTTCTTTTACAGGTACCAATTCACATAAAAACAAATCGTACCATGTTTAGGGACCTAAATGCATCCTTGTAACCGTGAGAGAGTGGAAGAGTAGGTGATTTTCCAAACTGGACATGAACACAACATTTCAAGTTAATATACTGAGACGTAAAGATGTTACATTGAAAAATTTTGAGATTTTATTATCAAACAAATGAATATTTATTACCATATTGACACACAAAAGTACCGAAAACTGGTATCGTTGAGTACCGATACTGATTGCCAGGTACTGGGCATTAGCACCGCATTGTTTCAAATGTGAAAGGTACCCATTCCTTGAAAAAAAAGCTGATTTATTTGTGTAAGAGATCCTAGTTTGTTGAGAAGCTCTTTTAATGATATAGCACACTATCCTGCAGACCCCTAAGCTATGGTTCACGGACCCCTGGGGTTCCCAGGACCCCACTTTTAGAACCACTGCTTTTTGGGGTTTTTTGACTTCTCATATTTTAATTAATTTATTTATTTAGAGATATTTTTGGGGCTTTTTCATGTCTTTAATGCAGTAGTAGGGGACAGTGAATAGAGCAGGAAAGAGGCCACAGGCTGGAATCAAACCTCACGGAGCGCAACCTAAACCACCAGGCCATCTGCGCTACGACTTCTCACATTTTCTAATCCATTCCTTTTAAAAAATGGGAGCTATAAGAGTTGTTGAGTTTTCACTGAGTGTACAGAGCTTTAGCCTTAGACAAGTAGCCTATGAACAGCCCAGATATGGCTTAGTGGGACCTTGCTGGATGTACTTTGGTTTTGTTTGTGCACTTCACAGAAAATGTAAATGTAAACATAGTGTAAAAGATGATTCATGTTGGTGCCATAATTAAAACATTGTAAGATGGAAGCTGACGGCTGTGTTAAAATGTTCCCGAGGCCTGACTTTGAACCTGCCTGCTCTATGTTGTTCACTACAGAATACAACGTGGCTAAAACCACATGTAGACTGATTAGTCCTGCTAAATAATAGCGTCTGGAGCAACACTCTTCAGCACTTCCTCTTTCTCTAATCTGCTCTTACTACTCAGTCACCATCATCTGTTCTAAATGATAAAAAGATTTCTATCTTTGATGACAATTTAATGTAAATTGTTTTGAAATATATGGAATATTGCTGATTAATAATGCCTCTGACATAAATATCAGTCATTTTCTGGAATCTATAGCATAACTAAAAAGCAATTTCCTGTTCCATGAATTAATTTAAAAATCCATCAAAGACATTTCACTGGACGCTTAATCAACTATAATATGCTCTTATTTGCATAAATTAATAGATGCCATCATTAAAAGGTATTTTTTTTTTACAAATTGGCCACCAGCTGACCTGCCCTCTAATTATTTGTGTCAGTCATTTAAAAAACAATGTTTATCCACTGATTAAATAACTAGCAATAATGTAAACATTCAAATAAGCAGGCTAATGTTTGGATAATGACAAATCATCCTTCACACCAGCTGTTGTGTAGATGACTGTGGAAGCATGGGGAGTAATTGTTCACCTACATTGTTCTTAAATCAATAAAATCATCTTTAAGTAATTATCTTGTGTAAACTTGTTTAATTATGGGCAGTTTCTGGTAATAATATGATAATTTTTTGTTGCTAAGCTGCACCCCGTTGTGGCTGCCTATTGCAGCAGCTCTGCCTTCTTCATCTGTTTCTTGTAATTTTTTTTTTGTCATCTTTGGTTCATTTGTTGGTTATAGACACCAAACTGGTTTTGCCTGTAGCATGTCAATGCTAACTGGTGCAAGGCCGGATGTTTCCCCACAAGGTTAGAAAGTGGAGGTGAGGTTCTCAGGTGTGAGCTAAGAAGTGACGATATTGATCTGTCCTTCCATCCATCGTTATTGAGAACGTAAGATCTATCTCCAATAAGACAAGCTAGCTGTGCTAACCCAGCAACAGAGGGAATACCAGAAGGCAGAGTAGCATCATGCTATTCACAGACATGGCTAACACCAGACACCAACGCCACATTGGAAGAGCTTCACCTGCTGTGAGCAGACAGGATCCAGGAGACAGAGACTAAACAGACTGCTGAAGAAGCTCAGTCCTGGACCCTGTGGAGGTGGAGACTGGCTGACTGGACAATGATGGACAAGCTGTCAGCATCTGTTTTCTTATGGACCTTTTTGCACTTCTTACTTCGGTTTTCTTGATTGCTGCTATGACACCTCCTCAATTTCCCCTCAAGGATGAATAAAGTATTTTCTATTCTATTCTGCTCTAATGTATAGTAGATAATGCATGTTGGAATATAGACAGGGTGAGCAGGACCGTTTATTTATGGTTCCGTACCTTGGCTTGGATTGGTCGGTTTTTCCTTCTTATAAAAGTCAGTGATCTTATATTTCTTTTTTTTATTCATGAAGCCACTTGAATTTTCAGTCTTGGTCCACCATCTTACATTTTTTCATGGTGTTTATTTTTATTTGAGGGGTACAAATGATAAAATAATCCTCACATATTCTTTATAGACAGTCTCGTAGGCAGCTCTGCCAGATTTGAATCGTACACTGAATAAGGAACAAAGACAAATCGTCCTAAATTGTGAAGTATTTCAAAGAACAGCTTGAATTTGAGATTTAAAACACAAAATGAGCGCCAGTCTCTCAGAAAAAAAAAACTTGGCATTGACGAAAGAAACCCAAAGAAATGAACAAACGGTTTCAGACCAAGCTCTTCAGATAGATGTGGAGTTGGAGACGCTGCCTCACTAAATGGGCTCTCAGAGATAAAGTGAAGGTTCTGGATGATTACGCCGCTTTTTAGATTGTGTCTGTAAATGCTCTGCCGTGCGCTGGAAAGGCAGAAAACTTTTTATTCTTGTTCCACTGATTCATTTTCATTTGATTCAGGACATTAGTGTCAGCCTGTGTCCTGTGATGCGTGTGTAATTATATCCACTTTAACCTGGTCAGCCAGGGTAGCTTCTATTAAACATCCCTGATTCACAGCAGATCAGCACGAGGCCTCTAAACAAATACTGAATAAATGAAATGGAAACTGATGTAGTCTGGAGCACTGCTGTGAAATAGAATCCACAAGACGTGTCTCAAGTTCGGGAGGAGGGCATGAAAACAGGAAAATGGATGATTATAGAGAAGGCGAATTACATTAGTGTGTCGAATTAAAGAGACGTCTGGTATATCCAGCTGAGATAGAAGCAAAGAGCCTGAGAGGGAGGGGGAATGGCAGAAGATGAATGCAAAAGACAGGGACAAAGACATTGTGTGAGAGTGAGAGATGCAGGGGAGGAGGGTGAGAGGAAAGGATAAGCACGATGCTAAAAATACCTCCCCACCCTATGAGTTTTTCCTCTATTGGCACAGACGATGAGCGCTGGAATAAAGCTGCGAGCTTGTTATTGTTATTTTATTATTCCCTGTGTTTTGTGTGTGGCTGATACAGTCTTACACAGCGGGGAAAAAGTGCTGCAGTGATTCGCTGTTTACTGGAAATGAACAGAAACAAACAAACAGCCCACCAGGAGCTAATAACCAACAACATTAACATTAATTCACCAGAAATCTGCAATGGAGCAAACCATTCAGAGAGTCTGCATCAGCGTTTTAAAAACCCTGGACTTCAGTCGGAGACCACAAGCATGTGTACAGTCAAGTTTTGTGTTTTTTTTGTTTGTTTTCCCCCAGGTTGGCTGAAGTGTCAGTAAATGTGGGGAGAAGATAGAGAGAACTGACATGCAGCAAAAAGCGGAGGCTGGGAATCAAACCAGTGAACACTGGGATGACGGTTAAAGCCTCAGGATGTGGGGACAAGTCTAAACTTTTAGGAGTGTAGAAGCAAAACTGGAGCTTTATGTAACATCGTCAACTCATTGTGGAACAATAACAGAAAGATGTCATATTTTCCCAACTGTGATTCATGCAAAAACTATTTCATCTTCATTTTTTGACCCGAGCATCAGAATGGGGAAGAAAGGTGATTTAAGGGACTTTGAACGTGACATGGTTGTTTTTCTGAGTATTTCAGAAACTGCTGATCTACTGGGATTTTAACCCACAACCATCTCTAGGGTTTACAGAGAATGGTCCCAAAAAGAGAAAATATCCAGTGAGCAGCAGTTCTGCGGGACAAAATGCCTTGTTGATGCCAGAGGTCAGAGGAGAATGGACAGACTGGTTGGAGCTGATAGAAAGGCAACAGTAACTCAAATAACCACTGGTTACAACCGAGGTCTGCAGAAGAGCATCTCTGAACACACAACACGTCCAACCTTGAGGCAGATGGGCTACAGCAGCAGAAGACCACACCAGGTGACCCTCCTGTCAGCTAAGAACAGGAAACTGAGGCTACAATTCACACAGCAACACCAAAACTGGACAATAGAAGATTGGAAAAACGTTGCCTGGTCTGATGAGTCTGGATTTCTGCTCCACATTCAGATGGTAGAGTCAGAATTTTGCGTCAACAACATGAAAGCATGGATCCATCCTGCCTTGTATCAACGGTTCAGGCTGCTGCTGCTGGTGTAATGGTGTGGGGGATATTTTCTTGGCTCACTTTGGGCCCCTTAGTACCAACTGAGCCTGGTTTAAAGTCCACAGAAAAAGAAAAAAAGAAAGAAAGAAAAAAAAGGAAAAAAGAAAAAAGAGAAAAAAAAGAAAAAAGAGAAAAAAAAGAAAAAAGAAAAAAAAGGAAAAAGGAAAAAAAGAGAAAGAAAAAAAGGAAAAAAGGAAAAAAAAGAAAGGAGAAAATGAAAAAGGGAAAAAAGAAAAAAGAGAAAAATAGAGAAAAAAAGAAAAAAGAAAGAAAGGAAAAAGGAAAAAAGGAAAAAAAAGGAAAAAAGAAAAGAAAAAGAAAAAGAAAAAAAAATCCACAGCCTACCTGAGTATTGTTGCTGACCATGTCCATCCCTTTCTGAGCACAGTGTACCCATCTTCTGATGGCTACTTCCAGCAGGTGAAAAAGCAGTCACAACTTTGTCCATGACACAGTTGACGAAATAATGAACCAATTTTTATTTTATTATGTAAACCTGAAACATCCCCCTAATTATAGAATCACTCTTTCATGTACGTTGGCGTCTTTTCCATCAGTCTTTCACATTTCTGCTAAGTGTTGTTCTTCCTTTTGAGGTGTAAGACTTTAGCAGCCCTGCTCTGCTAGAAAGCTTCATGGTTGATCATAAAATTACTGAGCAGATGAGGTTTTTCTGTTTTATTCGGCAGATGCCAGAATAAACATCCCCTCCACACATGTAGAAATGCTGATTCAAAGACATCTGCTCTTTTTCTGGGCTGTATGTTGATGATTTTCCCCCCTGCATGTTGAAAAAGATGCTTGTTCCCAGGATAAGCTCCAAACATTGTTTCTATAATCTTCAGCTTGGGTAAACTCCCCGTGTTTGAAAATCTTCCACAGGTGCACAGACCCCCAGGATTTAATCTGAGATTTCTTCCTCCCTTTGGCAGAAGATGCTCCCTCCCAACATCCCCGAGGCAGAACATACATAAAGCATGATCTGCTCAGCCTTGAAACGCTCCGACTGCAGCGCTGTTGTCCTCCAGACACACTGTAAAATACACAGGACATGACAGTGTTTAGTTCTGCTTTGTTGGGGAGTGAATAAACTGCTGATCACAGTTAAAGGTGTTTAAAACACAATGCTCTTTCTTCCTGCTGTCACAGATCTGACGCCCTCTTTCAGCTGAGAGTTACTCAGGAAACAGTCTCTTTGTCTTTATTATTATGAGACTGAAAGAGGTGTTGGGCCAACACACTGTTAGTATTTTAATAATCCTTTTAATTTTATTAGTGCAAAGACTGAAAGTGTTGTCATGTGATCTGGGTGAATGATTTCACTTCAGTCTGATAATTGCTGGACTTGAATTTTGGGATTCGTGACTTGACTTGGATTGGAGCGCTTGTGACTCAAACCTGTGATCAGACTTGAGTATAAAACTGGAAGGACAGAGATGGAGACATCTTCCTTTGTAGTAACAGGTGCTAAAAAGATGCTTAAAGGGGTGAAACAAATAGTATGATTGGGTTTCAAAGATTTTAAAATACAGTAAAAGAAACGCACTATGTCTTAAAGTGACAAGAAGAAGAAGAAGAGCACAGGGATGTTGTCGAATGGTTACTGTGACTCACCTTCTTTATCCACAATGTGAGGTTTGTTAAAATCCTTATTCATGGTGGGTGGGCTGCAGGTATTTTGGAGTTTATTAGACACCTGCAGGGATCCCTCTGCAGCAGAATCAATGAGTGCATCTTCCCATGAAGAGAAAACACGGTGTGCGTCTATGCAGGACGCACAGCTCTGTACCTTCATCGATCAGTTAATGCTGCAGACAGGTCAAAAGGATCAGGCTGAATCTAAGGTTAGTGGAAGACTGAGTAAACCAGCTGAAGCATAGTCGCTGGGGTTACAGTTATAAATCAAGGATTTCACCAAATAACATGTTTTGAAAAACAAAAGCACAATAGCCTTCAGGTGATAACTGGTATCCATCAGAAAACCCTTGTAGTGCATCACAAATTGTATTTGTTTTGTATTTACCTGACCTGTCTCATTTTAAATCTTTTTAACACAAATATGTAAAAATGATTGAAAATTAGCCATTTTTTATTGTAAATACAACAACAACAACAACAACAACATAATAATAATAATAATAATAATAATAATAATAATAATAATAATAATAATAATAATAATAATAATAATGGTTTCAGCATGGAGATGTTTATCAGAGACACCATCCCTCGTGTTTTACACAGTTGTTAGCATTTCAGCTTATACCAAGTACAATTATGGCGATGATAGCTTTATCCGGAACGTTTTGAATATTGGACCTTTAAAAACAAATGTGGACAAAGTGCTTTGATGGTTGAAGTAAAGGGAGAGATTCAGTGAGGTGAAAAGATTAATTTTTACACATCAGTTCCACAATTCTACAGTTTCATTTAGCAGACGCTTTTGTTCAAAACAACTTACAACACAAGCAAGAATTTACAGAGAGGAGAAAAGCTTGGTTAGTGCTAGGGATGGGTACCGACTTAGGTACTTTTGTAGGTACTGACCGAATTCTGTCAAAAGTACCAGGTACTGATTCACGTAAAATGAAAAGGTACCATGTTTAGGTACCTAAACCCATTCTTGTGACTGTGAGGGAGTGGTAGAGTAGGCAATTTTCCATGCCGGACATGAACCTAGCATTGCAAATTTAATATACATTGAAGAAACAATTTGTTAAAAGAAAGAATTTTGACATTTAATTATTATTAATTTTTCATCAGACTGATATTTTTTACCACATAAACACAAAAAAGTAACAAAAAATGGCACTGTTAAGTACCGATACCGATTGCCAGGGACCGGCATCGGTACCATATCATTTTAAATGTCAATGGTACCCATTCCTAGTTAGTGCAATGAAGTGATTCAAGTTATCTGACTGCAGGTGCTGTCATCAAGTGTAAGAAAAAGTATAGTTTTTTTTCCCTTTAACATAATGTAGCCACAGCTAATTTCAAGTAAAAATCAATGTCAACAACATATTTCAACCTTCAACATATCTAATAATCGGTGCTAAATATTGACTGAGATAGGTATGAGACCGACTGACTCATTCTAGCCCTGAGGACAAAGAGGAGAAAGGTCAGATTAAGGGCCTTAGTGTTCCCTGAGCATATGAGTCTTCAGACATCTCTTAAAGTAGAAAGGGACTCTGTGGATCATATAGAGTTAGGTAATTCATTCACCATTTGGGAACAACAGAGGAGAAGAGTCTGGCTAGAGATTTGGAGCCGCGCTGGGCTGGGAGCACCAGGAGTCTTTCACAAGCAGTGTGTAGTGGGCCGGAAGGGGCGTAGACCTGGATGAGGGACTCCAGGTAGGCAGGAGCCGTTCTTGTCAATGTTTTGTAAGCCAGAAGAAGAGCTTTGAATTTGATTGAAGCTGCCACTGGAAGCCAGTGAAGAAACACTGACTGCGGGGTGGGATGTGGCTGGTTAAAGACCAGACTTGCTGCTGCATTCTGGGTAATCTGCAGAGTTTCAGATGGACATGCAGAGCTGTAATCTTGAAGAATAACAAAATACAGTTCAAGAAATTGAGAAGGATAAAGGCAGATTGAGCAGGATGATGTCACTGACTCTCCTTAGCAAGGTCGTTCCAAAGTCAAAGAGCCCTGGTGGAAAAAAAGCAAAATCACCAGCAGCAGCACTAAATTTTCAATGAAAATGGCACATAAACCTTTAAAACTCTGACCAAATATTAAGTCCAGATCTCCTTTCAAAAGGAGCAGCAGATTGCTTAGTATCAGCGCTAAATGACAGAGAAATCCTCGTCCCTGATAACCTAACACAGAGGAGAGACCACATGCAGCACTCCAGATGCTGTTCATTAAGACTTCCACTTAGATCAGATAAAGTTTATGAATCCACTGAGCAGTAACAAGGCCTGCAACACTGAGGGAACAGAGAAACACTGAGTGAATGTGAAAACAGAAGGTGCGATGCTGCCAGACTTCTAACAAACTTGGTAACAAACAGCTCGGATTGTTCAGTCACCCGGACAGAGAGAAAGCACATTTTAACACACATACTGTACAGAGGCTCGGTGTAAAAACACGGCAGGGGAAGAGAAGACACAACCCAGGTCGCAGAGCAGAATCACGGCTTTGCAACTGAATCATTGAACCAACCACAGAGGGCTCTGACATCGATTACCCACAACAAGAATATCACATCCTGCCGCTGGATGAAGCACGGTGCTTTGCTGTGCTCCACAAAGCAAAACTATAACTTCTCTCCCTTAAGTGACCGATCCCTGAGAGCTGCACATGAATCAGAAAGAAAATTTCACCACAAAAGCGTCTTTTGGAAAAAGATTACATGCTTTTTACAACAACTGGAGAGGGGCTTGGATTGGCACTTACCTTTTCTTTCACCACAGACGGGACCTCACAGTTAGAAAGGGAAGCAGAAATGTGGTACAGTCTTACTTTTTCGGGCTGGTACGTGATGCATAAGAAAGAAAACTGACACTGTAATCTTACCTCAGCCTATGAATCCTTCAGCACTTAATGAGATCATCATCACAATCTGATTTTTCATTCTGGCTGCAGCTCATGTTACTACGGCTTCCTGACGAGCATTAACTTTGCACTAAATGGTAAAACAAAACGTTGTCACATTTATTTAAACGTAAAAAAACAAAATACAAATTCTACAGCAGCATGGAGCAACAACTAAGCCAATGCACTAGCCAGGAAATGGCTGAATGCTAATTTTAGCTCCTGTTTAGCAGTGGTTGATGATATGCCCCAGTCTGCAGAGAGTAGCATTCAACTGTGATAAGAGTCCTGTGTATTTATTACTTTTCATTTGATTGTAAAGTGAATTACATTCTGCAAACTAGCATGATGCAGTTATCATTCAACAGGAAATACACAGAAGAAAGGAAGCTAGAATAAAAAGCCTCGACTGTAGTTATAGACACCAAGAGGATATGACGGGTACACGGGCGACATAAAAACATAATTTGTGTATTTTTACAGTAATTTTACAGTTTAAATGTTTCCAAAAATGTCATGAGGAAATAAACAGTCATCCTGTACTTCATCTCTTTAGGGCCATTTTGTATCTTTGAGTTTATCAGTCAGAGGTCTGTGGCATTTACTCCAATTCTTGAACACCTGGTTAACCTTTGTTAAAAAAAACAAAAAAAAAAAAAAACAACAACACGTATGAACCTAACAGAAGCAGAACAAAACCATTTTACTTAATAACCTGGATTGGCTTCACTTTGACTTGAAAATAGAGTAAAGTGAAATAAAGCTGCAGTTGTTACTTTTTTATTTATTTATTTTTCTAACATAGACATAAATCTCAGGACAATTCTTATTTATTTATTTATTTATTTTTTATTTTTATTGCTCATATAATAAATGAAACAAGAAATAAACCATATATAATGATTTAGTAAAATAGAAAAACAAAACTGAACAAAGCAACAAACAGTAACATTAGGAAATGTGCAGGACAGGACAATACAACCCATAGGGGCTTGTCAAGTGGCCCTCCTAGAAACAAGATGAAATATACTTATACGTTTGCCAAAATACACAAATGTACTGCAGTAATTCAAACAAATAGGGAAAAAATCTATAGTGTTTGCTAAAGAGTGACAGGATAAAAAAAAAATATGAAAAGAAAAAAGAGATCATGGCAGTGAAATGATTAAAAAAGCTAGTGACTTATAATAATAATAAAAAAATAATTATAAAAATAAATAATAATAATAATAATAATAATAATAATAATAATAAGAATAAGAATAAGAATAATAATAATAAAAACTTGCACATAAATCCATGTAACAATCCCCACTAAAAAAAATAAAAATAAAGAAATAAAAAAGTAATGCAGTAACTTGTTTCTACCACTAGGGGAGCCCTTGGATCATTGGAAAGTCTGTGCATAGGTTTCAGAAGAGGGAACCATTACCCAGAAGTCTTTAAATTCAGATGGGCCAAATACAGTCACTTGTCAGTTTACCAACCAAAACAAAGATGGCAGCCCCTTATTAGCACTCTCAACAAACAAGACAAATCTTTTTTTTTTTTTTTTCCAACTCAAATTATACAATACATCACTACAGGTTGCCTTTTTGTGGGAGACACAGGGTCCAGGTAGTCTTTGAAAAGACATCAATTTTCTCTACATCATAGAAAATCTTCTGGCTATCGAAGAAAAACACAACATCTCGTAGAGTGAGTGGTTTTTAATGGAAGTCTCTATGACACACAGTTATATTTTCAAAGATGGTTGTGTAAACCAAACTGGTTCATGTCTGATATCAAAGGCTCCAATCCCTGAGTGTTTTTTTACTGTGTCATTATATGACTGTATTACATCTCTGTATTGTGGTGTTGTTGTTTGTAGGTCATGAATAACTTGCATTGTAGTACATCCCAGCATAGAGGATCCTTTAGTCTGAAAGGTTCAAGGCTGGTTTCAACATCCAGAAGAAACATGGCTGAGCTTCACTGTACTCTCCTGAACACAGCCACACGGTGAAGGATAAATGAAAGCTCTAGGTAACAGTAACCTTTAGTTAAAAGGCTGTATGTGCAGGTCACAGACTAACCCATGAAGGACAGGTCTTTACAGAGGAGATGCACGAAAGAACAGCAACGTAAATGGAAAAGAAAGTTGCTTCATATGTGACAAGGTAAACACAGCCTCCTCAGAATACGCCGCGTTAAAGAAGAAGAGAGAAGAGCTCTGACCCTGCTGCATGTGGAGTAAACATGAAGAGACATTTTTCAAAGAGGAGTGAAGGAAGCCATACCTGTGAAATGACGCCGCCGACCTTGAATCGTGAGGGAGGTGCACAGAGGTGGGTGGATGTGATGGGGGTCGAGCTATGAATCCACTTACCAGCTAATTGCTGCTCTGTCATCTTTTCTCAAGTGATATCACAATCCTTAATGTACATCATTCAAAACCTGCCATGTGACCTGTACGGCTCACGTGGGAACTCAGCTAGAAGAAGGTGTGAGTGAGGTCAGAACAGACTCCAGAGTCGTTAGAGGAAGATATGAATCCTATTAAGATGGTAACATGAACATTATTTTAAAACATGATGTGTTTTGAATTAATTTTCTCAAAGCTCTTGAATAATCCAATGCTAACAGAAGATGCAGTTTTTACTTGAACATATTTGAAGGTCTATCAGTGTTTACGAAAACCAGTCACTGATGTAATCAAAATTATTTCTCTGATAAACAGTTTGACAAATTTAAAACAACACTAAAAATTGTTTTATTTTCAGCCAACACATTCTGACCCTAGAGAGTGTTTTCATGTAATATCATCCCTGAAGCTCAGCCATGTTGGAGGCACTGTCACAACAGAACAGGATTGAACTTGCAGATATAAAAGATTATTGTTGCACAAAATGGCAAATTACTGCCAAGGAAAAATTCAGGAGGAGTCTCAGCAGCAATCAAGAAAACAAAAGTAAGAAAGTGTATAGAAAGTGCAAAAAGGTCCATAAGAAAATAGATGCTGACAGCTTGCCCATCATTGTCCAGTCAGCCAGCCTCCACCTCCACAGGGTCCAGGACTGAGCTTCTTCAGCAGTCTGTTCAGTCTCTGTCTCCTGGATCCTGTCTGCTCACAGCAGGTGAAGCCCTTCCAATGTGGAGTTGGTGTCTGATGTTAGCTCTGTTAGCCATGTCTGTGAATAGCATGATGCTACTCCACCCTCTGATATCCCCTCTGTTGCTGGGTTAGCATGGCTAGCTCCTCCATCTTACTGGAGGTAGATCTTACGTTCCCAGTAATGATGGATGGAAGGACAGGTCGATGTCGTCACTTCTTAGCTCGT
The DNA here is from genome assembly GCF_033239565.1 of Halichoeres trimaculatus. Classification (NCBI taxonomy): domain Eukaryota; kingdom Metazoa; phylum Chordata; class Actinopteri; order Labriformes; family Labridae; genus Halichoeres; species Halichoeres trimaculatus. The sequence continues at coordinate 34,407,953 of NW_027437186.1, read as the reverse complement.
TGCCCTCACCTCCTTCTCCTCACCTTGTGGGAAACATCCGGCCTTGCACCACTTAGCATTGACATGCTACAGGCTGCTAACAGCTGATTTCACATGTAAACAATGCAGCCATGGTTACATGTCGGATTTCCAGACAAACACAGGAGCAAAAATAGTAAAAATATCACTGAAGACAAAACCAGTTTGGTGTCCACGACCAATGAGTGGCATATAAGTTAAACTCAGAGTCTTTTAGGTGGCTTTTTTATTGTGAGATCTATGTTTTCATACCTTTGGGTTGAGGATGAGAAAGATGCTAACTCCTCGTATGGGTCTTTCCTTGCTTATTAGGTGTATTCAAAAAAAATGTTTTCTCTTTTTCATGCTGGCTGAGTCCTTCACAACACATTTTAGTGTGCTCCATGTGTTTTTTCACATTTGTTGGTGGATAAAATGTCCTGCAATCATACCATACCATGCACCTCTATCTCCGTCCATTCAGTATTTAAGTTTGTGTACCTCCAATATGGCCGTACATCCAGCGCAACAAAAACAAGAGAACTGCAAGAAAAGGTTTTGGAGTAATATGAAGCAGTAGTAGCTGCAGCTAGCGTTCACACCAATGAGAAGAGTGTTGTAGGGATTTAAAAACTGCAGAAAGTTTATCTTCCAAATCTGAAGTCTTTATCGATAAATTCACAGAACGTTCAGCACTTTATGTTCTGCCACTTTCCGAGGTAGCAGACCCAAGATCTCACCAGCTAAGAGAGTATTTGAACCCCACTCCCTGCTCCTCTGCAGACATATCTCTCCTTTCCCTGTAAGATATAAGCTCTATACACATTCACAGTCTGATCCACAACATGAGAGAGAATCAGGTCTTACCACAGACGTATGGATTTGTGGCGTATATCCAGGGAGTGTGCTGAGTTTGACGGCTCAGCGGCTGGATGAAGACTTAAATATGATAAAGATGTTATTGCAGCACAGGAGATGTTGAGTTCATAGTGAAAAAAAAAGTAAAGACCTGTCCTTATGGGTTTTTTTTTTTTTAAGAGAAAAATGATGATTTCCGTCAGTGAGGGTAACCTTGAAATATGGTTGTAACTTAGCCTACTAAATCTTTTCTTCACCCTGAGATTTGCGTAAATTAAACATCTATAAAAACAAAGAAATTGTTGATACTCTCACTGATATTAGGAATCTGTTTCAGCTTCTTGTTGGTTATCAGTGTCAGGTTATGAAAGTCTGTTCATCTCCACAATACTGCCAATAAAGGCTTTCCCTTTTTAAAACGCTCACTCTTTCTGAATGAAGACAAACCTAAAAAGTCCCTCCCTGACTCCCTGCACGTTGTTGTCTTGTATTGTCTTCTTATCTGATCCTCCGTGTATATACAAAACTAATTAGGATAATTGAAGTTTAACTTTTCCCATTAGGACATTTGACAGAAACTGAAATCATTAAACATGAAAGAAATTAGTTCAAATACATCATCAGTCTGAGTGAGCTGTGCAGCCAAATCAAAGCCGTCTTTTTGCTGAAAATAAACCGTTTGCTCAGCTTCCTCCAGGAAATGATAACAAAACGTCCAAACAGAAAAATTGTCAGAATTGAAACGAGCAGAATTGAATCTGAGGCTGACAGTCGACAGGGAGAGATTGGTTTATTGTTTGTAAAGTTCATGGATTATTGTAAAATGTAAGGCTGCCTTTACACCTTTCATTACGGTATTTTCCTTTTCATTGTAAAAAGACCACCGTGACATCAGTTTAGCTGCTACAGAGAGTAATCCATCATCAATGAAGATAACCTACATTTTGTTGTATAAGATACACCTGTAATGCTTTGATTTTTGTCCCCTGATACATTCAGGCGAAGAAAACAATATTTAGTATTAGTATTTTACCAAGAAGAGGGGATTCGAAGAATCTAGCCCAGGGGTCTGTGACCTTTACTTAAACAGGAGCCGTTTTACATCCGCTCACTTGGATTAAAGTCATTCTGGAGCCAAAAAATCTATTTTTATCTTCACAATAAAGTTGTTTAAGTGTATAAAATTAAATTCATAGTTGAAATATAGTAAATAATTATTTTAACCAGAAGTTTTTGGAACTAGTGAAATTGTACCTGTGATGTCTTGGTTTTTGATTTTCAATAAATTTCCAAAATATTTACAGGTCTAAATAATTTCTTAAAACTTTTTAATTTTGAAAATTTTCCCAATGTTTAAAATAAATGTTAAATTTAAAACAGTGCCATTTTTTTAAATTCCAAAAATAAAAAAGCTAAATAACTACTAAATTTTTCTTTATTTGGAATTTCAGGAATCTGTGAAAAAAAAAAGATGTTAAAATTTTTTCAAAAAAAAAAAAAAATATATATATATATATATAAGTAAGTAATACTGGAATTTAAGAACACATATATCGATAATTTCTTCTATTTTTTTCTTTTTCTTTTTTTTTTTTTTTTTTTCAAAAATCAGTATTATCTTTCAGATTTGTCTTTTTGTAGATTTAGTTTTCTTACCAGGGCTGTAAAACTTGATTTAAAATAAATAAATTTCCACTATTTTTTTAAACTTCCAATATATTTTCTGCTGTGTTTTTATTTTTTTTTAACAATCTGGCCAAACTTTAGAAATATCAACTTAGAGATTTAAAAAAATGTATGAATTAAAAAATGAAAATTAGTGACATTTTCTAAAATTTGAAACAATTTTTTTTATTCAAAAAATCTGCAGTATTAAAAAGAATTAGCAAAAACTTGTAGAAATTTCAACATTTTTGAAACAATACCTGAGATTGATAACATAAAAACAATATTGCTCAACTCATCATTTATTGTTGTTTGCTAATGCCCTTCCACCAGCATGTTGTCAGTTAAATGAATCCATTAACACAGAATTAAAATCTGTATTTTCTTCCAGGTTTGTCTTGATGTTGTAGGAGGTGAAGTAGAGCGGTGGCAGGCTTTATTGACAAATGGGATGAAGATTTAGTTCAACAAAATGTTAACGCAGGATTTTATTTAGTGTCAGCGTCTTTAATAAATACGCTGTAAGAAAAAAAAAATTCTTTCTTCTTTTTTTTTTTAGCTACAAGGAGCCACTGAAAGGGAGACAGGGAGTTTTTTTTTCTAAAGTGGTTTACTTTTATAGAAACCTAACAGTTAATAACAGATGATACTAGAAAAAGCTACACATCTGCATTGAAACCGCACATTGCTGAGTACAGTAGAAGCATAAACAGATTTGACTGTTTGTTTTAGCTATAAATGTTTATGAGAGTCTCCTATTTCTACATTTAAAGGGTTTACTGTATGATACTCTTCCTTACAACCATAAAATACCCCCATACATGCTTTTCTTTTCCCAACAATGTGCTATTTTTGATTCGTAACTCTCTTGACATGTGATTCTGTGTTAGCGTGAATCTTCCCCTTTTTCTTCCATGTCCTTGAGCATCGCCCAGCAAGTTCAAACCTCTGACACATTTCATATCACCACATTAGAAAGCTGCTTGAGCAGCTGATGAAGAGCTGTGACAATCGGGTGGAGTCTCTGGAGAAACCATCTGTTTGCTGTATGTGTTTGAACCCAGCTCAGAGTCCCATCACACCTCTGTGCTTTTAATCCCGTGCATCTGTTGGATCTGAAAACCCAACCAAGAGTTAATCCACACCTTAAATTAAGAAGTGATGCTTCCGTCGGTCTTCAGATCCAACAAGTGACACTTGGCCTCATTAATAACTTGGTGCATTTCTATATGTATGAGTCAAGTGATGCTTCAAATTCAAGCACTGTATCCGATCTTTGATCAAACTTTACAAAAGTCTTTTCCACTGAGAGGTTAAAAGTTTGCCACTTTCAGTTGCTGCTCACTGCCAAAAGTTAAATTAGCCAGACTTTTATTGAGATGGCTTTCATATGAGGTGCTTAAAGTTTGTAAGGAGAGATGTCGTGACTTCGTATCTTTATTTACAGCTTTTAAACATATTTAAAGCAATTAATTAAGAGCCTGAAATGCCCTTGATAAGTTTTAAAGCTATTATTCTGAATTAAATTCATACAGTTGTTTTATTTTGCTCGGGTCATAAAGGTTAGTAAATAGAGGCTTTAAAATGTTCCTACAGTGAACTTCTTGAACCTTTTATTATGATAATTTATGTGCATTCATTCTGTGCTTTAGCTCTGATTGATTATGCAATGTGGAAAAAATGACAAACGTCTTGTGTCAGTGTCATTGAACCTTTGTAGCCTCGACCGTCTGCTTCATACCAACGTTGTTGTGGATTGTACTAACCTGAGGGCTGTTCGCTGTTTCATCACTGAGTTTAATGTGTGTTTGGAGAAAGTGAGGTGTGTGATGTCAGTCTTGCAGCTTCACTGGAAAGATTGCCTCTGCACACGCCTTGGCTGCACTAGGTCGGCATGTCAGCGCCCAGTGAGGAGGCATTTTGGCTTCAAAGTATATACCTGGAATGTACTAAATTTATTGATTGGAAAGCTTAAGCTTTAATAAATCCTTGAATATTTTGTGAACTGTGTTATGGACAAAAGTTGTGACTATTTTTTCAACATAAATCCATATTATACTGAATTTAGAGATATTCAACATTTCTCTGTCAGACTACGCTCTCTAGAAATGTCCCTCATCATTTATTTCACAGTTTAACCAAAATTTGAAATAATTATGTCTCAAAAATCCCAGTAACCAGCTGACAGGACAAGAAGAGAGAAACCTGTCTCTCCAACTCTACATTTAGTGACGCTAACACAGTCCACATTTCCTCCATGTTTTGTCTCTTGTGCTAACTGCAGAGCTTGATCATGCCACCACCTGACCTCCATCAGCTCATATTTCTGCTCCTTCTCTTCACAGTTTGGTCTTTATAACATCTATAGTAAGAAGAGCAGAAACTGTTGGTAACACAGTTGATGAACAGTTAATGCGCCCCATGTACAGACAATCATTCTGATGAAATATTGATGAGGAGGAGCTGAAACATGACACACTTTCTTCAAGGTTCACACCAAAAAGGATGGGCCCTCAGCTGATTTGGGTCATGTGACTTTGGGGCAAACCATTGCTGATTTATAGGGTTTTGTCAATGGGTAACACAGTTGATGCAGATTTCTCAGACACACACAAAGTGGAATATTTTATCTAAATTAATTATTTAAATAGTTTTTCAAACAGCTTTGTCATGTTTTACTGAATATTTTGAAAAATAATACTGAAAATAATAAACACAAACATGTATTCTAGTGTTAATTTTAAAGAGCAAAAAAACTCAAATCAACTTTGAGAGATTGGACAGCACAAACACTGCAAATTCCAACACATGATTTGCATTTTTGCTTAATGAAATATGGAATCTGTTAAGGGTGGGAGAAAAAATCAAAAATTATCAGGATTTTTTTGTCAAAAAATAGATTAGAAAATAGATAATTTGTATTTTTTCTCAATAAATTATGGAACCTGTTGGATGTTGAAGAAAAAAAAAATCAGGATTTTTTTGTCAATTTTTTTTTTTTTTTTTTTTCTTTCAAATTGAAATTCTTCATTTTAGTCTTTTTCAATATCTGAATTGGGAAAAGGGTGGAAATGTTGTTAGCGGGTGAAATGTTTCTCTCTGAAAATCTTAATAAAATAGAAAAAGAAAAAGAAAGCATTATACAATATATCAGGATTTTTCGTCAAAAACTCTCTTTTCAAATTCAAATTCTTAATTTCAGTCTTTTTTAATAAACTGGGTTTGGAAAAAAGGTTCCCGCTTTTCTCCAGCAGGGGGTGAAATGTTTCTCTCTGATGCACGTGGTGTGCATTTTATGGAAAAATTTGGCTCTTGATATAGTCTGCAGACATTATCATCATCATTTAACTTTTTCACATGGTCTGGTGCTAAAAAGCAAATTAAAAATCACAAAAATCGCAAATATCCAAGAATCGCAGTTTAAATCTGGTCAGGCCCCAAAATCGTAATCGAACCGAATCGAATCACGGGAATAGGATATCATCCCAGCCCTAGATCCTGTTAACTTTCTGTATTAATGAAAGTGAAATATCACCCAAATATTGGTCATTGCTTGAAATTAATATTAGTAAAATTGATAAGACTACCCCATGGACTTGAAGTGCGCCTCTAATTATAGAAACTTGACTGCATGATGGCAGCAACCGGGAAAAGGAAAATTCTTGCACTGATTAAGAAAGACAAATAACTGAATGCATGTGCAAAGCTAAGCCAGAGTATTTTCTGGCATGCTTTGCCTTCCTCAGGCGTTACTGGATAGAGAAGGACTCAGAGAAGAAAAGCAGAGGACAGCATGCGACAAAGAGCTGCGGGTCAGATGTGCACCCAGGAGCACCCCGCTGCAGCTCATCAAAGGCTGCTCTGAGAAACACAGGTTGGAGAGTCTGCAGGCCATCACATGTGGACAAGGCCCGAGCGCTGCCAAACCTGGTTCTTCCCACACTGCTGGAGCCAAGTGAATGCCTCATCTGCTCTGAGCTGGCTGCTGGAGCTCGTCTGTCCCTGCCAGCGCAGCGTGGCCTGTGCAGAGAGTCCAACCAATGAAGAAAGGCATCAAACGCCAAGGCTCCATCAGCGAGTACTACAACATCACAATTAGTTCAACCAGCTGAGGTGTAGCTGTTAATGTTTACCCCCTTTGTGATATTTTCTTTAATACATTCTGTCAGAAGACTGGTGTAAGTTCACTTAGGCAATATTTTATTCATTTATTTTTTCAAAACTAGTTTTTTTTATCACGTTTTCTTTAAGTTGAGTACAAGAGGAGTTACATTAGAACATAAAACACCAAACTGAAAAAAAGAAGCAAACAAAGAGAATTTATAATCATCATTTATAGATCATGGTCATTTTCCTCATACTCATTCCAAGTACAGGTCTCTGGAAAGCAGAATTGACTGACAGAATGACAGAACAAACACAGAACAGTTGAAACGGAGACTTATTTGAGCTATTCTCCTCTGGTTTCGCATTCACCCAAGCACACATCGAACAATCTCGTGATACCACTTGGAAAACGCACACAGCAAGGTAATTTATCTTTATCATAGTCGTCATCCATCATCATCCTCCTCATTCGTTACCTCAGGCTTCACTCTCACTCGTACGTCAGGATTGAGCAGGAAGGCAGTGATTCTACCAGCATCCTTAAAAAGAGATCCACACACGTTTTCATGCCATCCTACCGACGCCTTATGCAGTTTTTGGGAAACGGTTAGGCTACTACTGGTCTGGGGTCGTCTATCTCAGGTTGGCATTTGTATAAAAACTATATAGGAACACATGTAAAAACAGGGGAGAATCAAATGATCATCAAACTGAAAAAAACAGATGTCTTCATAAAATCTTCTATGTCTAGCAACACTTAGTAACACTTATGTCGTCTTTTTGTCCTTTTTTTTTTGTCGTTTTATTCCAAAATGGTCGAGGAGCAGTTATAGTTTGCATCATCTATACAACAGGCTATAAAACACCACTTTGTCACAGTCCAGAAAGCACATATAGATGTGGTTGTACTGTATATAAACATATGTACTGTAATAAGATAATTTTTCGTGCATGGCTCTCCGATCTTGAGACGTCTCAGAGGAAACTCTCCTTTGAGTTCACACCATGTGAAAACGAAGGCCTCCAGATTTCTTACGACGGACAAACTTTTCTTGTGCGGCATCGTCTTAGAGATAAATCCATCCTCGACTCTGCGCTTCATCAACACAGCCAGCCTGGTTTTAGTCTCTGCCGGCCTTCGCTGCCTCTGCAGGGGCTACTTTGGCTGATCCCTCAGACTTCCATCACGTTTTTTTTTCTTTCACCTCAACCAGATTTTTTTTTTTTTTACTCATCATCCACAGTAAATGTTTGGCGTACTTATGTATGTATTTAATTATGCATTGTGTCATTTTTCTGTAGAAAAAGTCCAAACAACACAAACACAGGCAATGTAAATGAAAACATTAAGTTTGTAATGCTGAAGCTCCGGTGCGTCTGTGCTCCTCGGTTCCCCAGAAACAGCGTCCAATCGCATCGAGTGAGGAAACAAGTCACAGATGGGTTCGTATTGTTTGGTTGACATGTTAGATATGTTGATAGTTTTTCTCCCGCTGGGTGCCAGAGACGTTTAAATCACTTCTGGACAGTCTCCAGTTCTTGAGTCAGAAGAATCTTTTCACGTTTCATCGTCTCTTAGGAAAAAAAGACTAAATAATGTTCATCTTTGTTATTATACTGTACACACGTTGAAGTCCTGATTTGTCTTTTTAATAAACGTTTAACTCGGTCTAGCAAAGACCAAATCCTTGACAATCACACGTAGTACTCCTTGTCCTTGTTCTTCTTGTTCTTGCTTGAAGTTTTCGCCGTGTTGACCGGTTTCTCTTTGACTACGGTGCCGTTGGATTGCGCAGAGTTGCTGATGTAGTTGCGGCTCTCGTCCACGTGATACGAGCCTTCGTCTCGGTTCCGGTATTTGTACATGGCGTACAGCAGGATGAGGATACAAAGCGCCGCCGCTGCCACGATGCCGACCACCATCCCTGTCGTGCTGCTGGACTCTCTGAAGACCTCGGACGTGCCTGGGGTTCCCCGGGGTCCTGCACCGGTGGGGTTAGCTGCAAGACACAGAGATACAATAACTTTAGTTATACAAACCAAGCTGTGTTTGACATTCTTCATCATTTGGAATCATGGGAGTGAAAGTACGGTGGCCTGTAGGTGTCAACCAAACACGAATGCAAAAGCCACAAAGAAAGTGAAGAGGACAGTTATCCTAACGGACACAGAAAAGTTGTGAAAATAATGAAATGATTATTTTAATTTTTTTCTTCAGCTTTGATAATGCTTGTGATTGGTGATTGTCACCAACACTTTAGTCCTACTTTAATGTTATACTCCCCTTCAGCAGACTGTCTGCTACAATTTGGTGTTAGTTGCAGGTTTGTACAATAATTTGTTTCCTGACAGTGTTGAAAATTATGATGACCCAGTACATATTTCATATTCCTGATCTTAGTATCCTGAATATTGCCAGGATCTGGATTGTACTTTAACATCTGTCAGAAATGATGGTGACCTTGTCTTGTATTGTTTTGCAAAGCAATCTGACCATTTATGGTGGAGTTATATACACATATGGTGAAATGGGATCACATCAGTCCAGTTCTGAGGTCTTTACACTGGCTTCCTGTTTGTCAGAGGATAGACTTTAAAACCCCCTGAAGCTCTGAATGGATCAGGGCCAAAATGTATCAACGATCTTTTGATCCCATATGAACCATCAAGACCACTTAGGTCATCTGGATAAGGTCTGCTTTCAGTCCCCAGAGTCACAACCAAACATGGAGTGGCAGCATTCAGCTTCTATGCTCCAAATATCTGGAATTAACTGCCAGAAAATATCAGGTCTGCTGAAACTCTGAGTTCCTTTAAATCCAGGTTGAAGACTCACCTTTTTACAGCTGCCTTATATAAGAGCATTTTAACAATTCATTTCAATAACTTTCTTTTTTCCTTTTTTTTTTTTTTGAAAAAAAAAAAACAATTTTGAAACTTTGCACTGCAACTCTTGTGTTAAAATCTGTTTTATTTTTTTCCCTTAAAATCTTATTTTTTTTTATGTATTTTATTAAGCTTATAAAGCTCCTTTAAATCCAGGCTGAAGAATCACCTTTTTACAGCTGCCTTTTATTGGAGCATTTTAACAATTTATTTTAATAACTTCTCTTAAAAAAAAAAAAAAAAGGAAAATTCTGCAACTGCACTGTGACTCTTATCGTAAAATCTATTTTAACTTTTTTTTCTCCTTTATATCGCATCTTGTTTTAATTTATTTTATTAAGCTTATCAAGCTCCTTTAAAGCCAGGTTGAGGACTCACCTTTTAACATTTCCCTTTTTTTAAAAGCAACAATTCACAATTTATTTAATCAACTTTTCTAGAAAAAAACATAAAAAAAATAAGAAAAAAAAGTTACTATTTTGTCACTCTGCCACTTGTCCCAAAAGCTGTTTTTAACTCGTTTTTTCCCCTTTAATCTCATTTTGTTTTAATGTATCTATTAAGCCTTTTCAGTTCCTTTAACTCCAGGTTGAAGACTTACCTTTTTACATCTGCCTCTTTAAGAGCATTTTTACAATTTATTATAATAACTGTTCTTTAAAAAAAAAAAAAAAGGTACAATTTTTTTTTTTTACCTCTGCACTATGACTCTTATCTCAAAATCTTTTAAAAACCTGTTTTAATTTTTTTCCCCTTTTAATCTCATGTGTTTTAATGTATATTAATAATTTTAATCTGCCTTTTAATTGAATTTCTATGAATACACTTGCCTTGCCTTCAAAAAATAAATCCAGGATCTAGAGGGTGATCCAGATCACCTTCAAAATGTAATGTCTTCTTCACTATCCCATTTTGAACATCCCTTAAAAATTTCATTAAGATCTGTTGAATAGTTTTTGAGTTATGTTGTTCAAAAACAAAAAAACAGACAAACTCTCCAAAAGAAAAACCTCCTTTGCAGAGGTAAATGTAAGTACTATGAAGGATATTACAAGGTAAGATGCTCACGAAGCAATTTTTCTTCCGTGTTGTGGCTTTTGACACCCACTGGCCACCGTATGAAAACATCTGTTTCTACTCTGCATTTGTGGATCAATACGACTGTTTTATGTAGAGTTATCGTGCAGACTTCACCCCTAAGGGCTGCTGAAGCTAAAAGAAGATACTGGCTGATGAAATTGACTCCCCATTTAAAAATAGAAGCATGCAGTTACACAATGAAGTGACAACACGCAATGTTTGTCAGTAATGATGTTAAATGAGTGCCATAAAAGAGTGGGGATGAGAGGGTCCCAGCTGGACTCTTTCTTTTTCCGGCAGATTAATAAAAAGAAGAATCCGGATGTTTAATCCTTTAACAGTCCCTTTGCTGTGCTTAATAAAACTGTCAAACACTCCCCTCGCAGCGAAATAAGTCACAAATACCCTCATGTGAATGTTCTTAAAACTCCCTTAAAGACTGTTTTAAACCCTTTGTCAGTCACAGAATTCAGAAGAAATAAAATATGTTCAAAAACTTCCCACAAAAGCAGGGGCTGGGCATCTTTGTCAGCTCTGTTTAAGTCCTCAGCACTTTACCTGCCCAGACTCCTGCCTATTAGAGGTGTAATTCCTGCTGAACATTAATCCAATGACGTTTATTGAATCCCCACATACAGGAGAGAAAAGAAGGTAAGATGTAGGATAGAGAGATTAGGCACAATCAGAAGTGGAGCTGACAAGGAGACTAATGTGTAAACGATTCATTTAACACACACTCAAAGGCTCGTTACATATTTTAAAGCTCAGTCATGAATGAGCCGGCCACATTTCCAACACTCACTATACATCCAGGCAGCATGACGGCATCACACAGCCCATGAAAATAAGTCTTTCACAGAGAAACAATCCTTAAATTGACTCAGCAGATTTCGCCAAAGGCTGTCCCCACTTCTGTTCTGAAAAGCTGCCAGTCAATGGGAGATATTCTGAAAACACGTCAGCCCCCTGATATTATTCAGTCCTCCTGGCACATCGCTGTGTGTTTTTGTAGCAGTCATCATTTCTGTTTAAGCCCTCTTTGTTGCATTTGTGAAATCCAAACACTCAACGCTAACGTTTGGGAATGAAAGCTCTCTGGTTTCGCTGGATTTGGGGAGAAAATATTTGAGAGATTTACAGCCGAGTTCAGATCAGAGTGATGATGAGGGGAAGATGTTTGGCGGCTGATTTTCATATGACCCCCAGCTTTTATTGAAACAAAGTATATCTATTATCATTGTTAGTGTTGTTTTTTGTTAAAGTTTATCTTTAAAATTAATAAGCAAATAAGTGATTTATGTCTAATCATTTCATTCACTGTAAATAAGTTAAAACCTGAATATTAAGAGTCATATTTCTAAGTGGAACGCATACATAATATCCTGCTTACACAACCTGTGAAAAGTTAGCAATCCCAGAGGCAAGCAAGAGGAAGAAGAATATTAAAGACTATTTAAAGACTCATTTTACAATGACCAATGAGGTAGTGTTGGACCTGTTTATGAGCTAATGTTTGTATTTTATTTTGTAATATTCCTATAGTGTCTTACATGCTACAAGACTGAAATAAACGCCTGTTTTAAAGGAATCAGTCTGTGTTGATTGTCGTGAAAGTAGCTACAAATGTTTCCCTAAACTACATCTGTTCATAGGCTGCTTGTCTGAAGCTAAAGCTCTGTTCAATCTGCAGAAACTCAACAGCTCTTATAGCTGATTAAAAGTTATGAAGTTGTGCTGATTCACAAATAAAAAAATAGAGAAAAATACCTTTTTATTGCATATTAACCTCTGCCTGTAAAAAAGCTATTTCTAGACGGTGGCTTCTTCCCAAATCCCCCCAATTCAGGAGTGGATTACAATTGTAAAATTGATATTTACGCCATGGAAAAGGTTTCTTTTTGTTTACATCTACAAAAAGATGCTTTTGTTAAACTGTGGAGTAACTGGGTTAAATAAGCCAAATCCACTCAATCCACTTAATGCTGCATACTTGGTTGGTTCTGCACACTTTGTCTCTTCCATGTCACACTTAGTACCTTCTACTTAAACAACAACAAAAAAGACTGAATGGTAGAGAAAACTCAAGTAATTTTCAATGCTTTTGTCCAGGTGTCTGCCTTTCAGAATTGAAAAATAAAGAATTTTGAAGAAAAAAAAAAGAAAAAAAAATAGTTCAGCACAGATGAGAAATTTGGGGGGCAAAAAAGGTTGTTTGTAGGTTGAAATAGTCTGATAATGAAAAACAATCTTTATCAAATCCAGATGTTTATTCTAACATAGACTGTAAAAAAATGGACGTCATCTTTCTTGGCTCAAAGTGAGGTCGCCACAAAAACTCCTCCCCCTGGTGGCTGGCTGCAGTACAGGTTGAAAAATCCATCTCCCCAGTCATTCCAGATGGTCTGTGGTCAAACTTTAAAAAATAAATACATCTGGTGGAAATGTTTCTCACGTCTGATTGTTGTGGTGATTTGAAGATATCATTTGGCTGCCTTGTATTCAAGTCCTCTTTTTTTCTGAAAAGTTTTATTTTCATTTGTTATAAGAGGTTAGAAATGAGGTTTTACGTCACGTTTAACAATGATTGACAGCTGCCATTCTCCTGTATTTTTTCGGGGATTGTAAAGTATACTGGGAGGGAGAGCCAAGAAGAGATTGGACTCATGACAGAAAAGAAAACAATTATTTTTGTCACCCAGCTCCACTCAGATTTTCCAAGAATCCTTCAAAGTTTTTTTTTTAACAGAAATAGCAAAAAATGTTGTTTTCACGGTTGATAAATATGTTGTTAAGAGCTGCTGGTCCATCTACATTTGAAGAAGATGATATGTGTAATTCTCGAGGAGAAGGCTCTTATGTTTTAGGTTTTCATCTTTAGCTGTCTGTAAGAGCTCAGGGGGAGAGAAAAGCACTTCCTGTACCATAAAGCTTTGTTACCCATGAGTACAAGAGTACGACCATCAAACAGTTTATTGATATCAAGGACTGATGGATGTGTATGAGCTCATGAAGAGAGCCTAATGCAATATACATCCATGGAAACTTCAGCATTCATCTCCAAAGTCTGAGTTTTTATGTGAGCAAATCATTGCTACTTTAATTTAACACTTACTCTGACAGCTATCAACACTTTCATATATCAATAAACAGAGTCTGTCATATTAAGTGAATATTTCCAACATGCTGGTCCCTCATGTCCCATTTCGCTGTCCCACTTTTCTCCCACTTTTCCCCGGCAACGCGTCTGTTTTGAAATAATTGCGTCCACCAGCTTTGATATGAAATAAAATTTCACTCTAAAACAAAAAACCCGACATTGTGTCTTGATTATCTGGATCCTTTGATCTTGTCCAGTCGGAGAAATATTTCCAAGTGAGTCGCTCTCTGCCTAAATAAGAACTCCGAAAGCAGGGAGAGGCTCTCTGTTCTATCTCAACATCAAAAGAGAAAAAGACACGGAAAACAAATGCTGCGATTGAAGTTCAGCACAATCACCCTGTCTCATCTTATCAAATCCTTATTTTATGACAGACTAAGTTGTCTGATCATGAGTAAAGAGGGCAGTTCTTGTTCTCATCGTGGAAAAAGAGTATTTCTCCCTGATCCATGAAGGACAGACAGAATTAATAAGATGATACAGCACATCTCAGCCTCCCACTTTAGTGGCAACAAGCGCAAAATAAACCCCAGACAGCTCTGGAGGTTTTAACACTGAAGGTGTTCCCGTCCTTCAGATTACTCTTAATGTAACCAGCTGCTGTAGTTCACATTATAAGGAGCATGTCAGTGGATTTACATACATTTCCGTCCATACAAAGAATCACAACATCCTGCAAACTGTGGATCACACTCTCCAGGTTGATTTCTCTGCAAAATGAAAAAACTTTCATTAAAGTCTTTAAAGTGTGCTGTAAAGGAGCGTCATTGTCGAGGATCATTGATTTGTCGTCTGGCTTTCTTCCTCGAGATAAATTGAAATAAATGCTGTCTTCAAAAAACAGGAAACAGCAGTACAAGAAAAGAACAGAAACATCCCTCCTCTTCTGTCTGTTCTCTACGTATATTTCCACAAATTTCTCATTTAGTCACCTTGTTTGTAGAAACACAATCTTACTTTTCAATAACTTCCTTCACTTTTGTGAATCGTTTCCATCAGTGAGTAGGGAAGTGATTGCAAAACAGTGAAACCACTTCATATCCTGAGCGCTGTCCAACTCATAATCCAGCTCCTCTTACATCTCTGATAGCTCTCATCACTGTTTCCTCATTTCTTCTCGATAGCTGCGGAGATAAACAACTTTTTCGGGTTGCATTCTTCATGATTGACAGCTCCTATGATGTAATATTAGTGACTGACCCATGCAGAAAGAACACGTGTCTATTTTTGGTAAATCCTCTTCATGCCAGACTGGAAAGGTGTCGAAAAAGTGCGAACTGTAAAAGGGCAAAAGTTCTGTAAGCTGTCTGCCAGGAGATGAGATGCTGCTGCTGTTCATTGACATGTTTCCCACCACGGTGAGACTGATCAGTGGCTGAAGTATGCTTCCAACGCCAGCAGACATTCAAGGACGAGCGGGGAGCACCACTGGGGGATTGAGTGTGACTGAGCGTTGCAACAGATTAGCTCTGCTTGTGACAAGCCCACTTATCCTTGCAGACAGGTGTGAAGAATGCTCTCGCCTTGTGGGCAAAAGCCACTGGTTGACACGGTTCTTCTCCGTCGAGACATTGTGCTGGCGTTAACGCTGACTTCCTTTCATATTTTCTGTCTTTCCTTTGTCTGGGGTCAGGAAGGTGAACGTGTAGATACCGTAGCAGGTTGATGGAGGGGAGAAGTCTGGGTGTGTGAGAGCTTGCTTGGCTCCAAAAGCGAGGTGACAGAGTTCACCGGGCAGGCGGCCTCAGTCTGTGGTATCAGGAGTGAGTCATGTGATAACAGGACTGTGGCGTTTTGTTATTTCTTCTGTGATTTAACACCTCCAGCTCTGGGCTTTGTTATTTCCTCCTGCTTGGATCTGTTGATTGGCTCTCCACAGGCTGAGTTCACTAACAGATCACGTGGTCTTCTGACAGCACGTCTTCAAGTCAAAGGAAGGAATTGACGATTTTTAAGACAAAATCTCCACTTGAATGTCTTTGCAAATAAAGCTGAGTGACCACTACTTACACTGCATTTAGCGCCGTGCTGATGCAGCAGCGTTTGGTCCAAAAAGATTAGCATTCATTACGGCTCATTAGCTCGCATTCGGTCTCAGAAGTGTCTATTAAACGACCACCTGATGGCTCGAGTGGATCACTCAGAGTCCCTTGGACTAACAGATACACCTGATGATGTGGCTGGCTCGTTCCCCATGAGCAGGAGTCTGCAACCTTTACTTTCATAGGAGCCGTTTTTCTCAGCTCACCTAAACTAAAATCATTCTGGAGTCACGAAATCTACTTTATTATAACAATAAAGGCTATGAAGTGTTAAAAAAATTCTAAGCATAGTTAGAATCTAGTGAATAGTTATCTAAAAAATAGTGTCTTATTAATTTTAAGAAATTGCACAAATAAAGTTTAGGTTTTATATTTTTGATACATTTAATTTTTTTTTTTTACAAAAAATATGAATAAGAAATTTCCAAAATATTTTTTTGAAGTTACAATTTTTTTTATTATTATGGCAAACTAAAACATGTTGATTTAAAAATTAAATACATTTTTATTTATTAAAAATTAAAATTGAATACATTTGCAGAAATTACAAAAAAAAGGAATGTGAAATTTCAAACATATTTTTTAAAAACTTTTTATCAATTAAGAAATAGAAATTTGAAAAAAAAATTACAAAAATATGAATGTGAATGTCAAAGATTAAAAAAAATCTGTTTCTTTTTTTGAACTTACTTTTTTTTTGTCTTGGTAATTTTAGAAATTTAAATTTAGAAATTTAATAAATTGGTATTAATTAAAAAAAAACAGAATTTTTAAAAATAAAATAAAATAAAATAATATGAATGTGACCTTGAAAAAATAAATAAATAGATTTCCACATTTTTTTTTAACTTTCAATTTTTTTTTAATGATTTTTTTTACCTTTGAAAATTTGGCCATATTTTAGAAATTTTAATTAAGAAATTTTAACTTAGACATTTTAAATCTGTATGACTTAAAAAAATAGAAATTTAATACATTTTCAAAACTTTAAAAAATGTTTTTTTTCTTCTTTTTTTTCTTTTTAAAGGCATTATTTAAAAGAATTGGTTAAAATTTGCAGAAAATTTCAAATTTTTGAAACAATACCTGAGTCTGAAAATATATATTTAATATATTGCTCAACTCATTGTTTATTGCTGTTTGCTTATGTCTTGCCACATATCAAGCACATATACTAATCCAGCTCATTTTGAGTGAAATGAAATCATCCTCACAGAATAAAAATCTGTATTTTCTTCCAGATTAGTCTTTTGGTAGATGTAGTTATCTTCCCAGGGCTGTAAAACTTGAGGTTAGCCACAGGTGCATGGAAATTTGGTGGGCTGTTGATGTTGTAGGAGGTGAAGTGGAGCAGTGGCAGGCTTTATTGACAGATGTGATTAATATTTGTTTCAACAAAATGTTAGCACATGGTTGTATTTAGTGTCAATGTCTTCAATACCCTCTGTAAGAAAAATGTATATATTTTTTTTACTTAATAATATATATTTTTCAAGCTACAAGGAGCCACTGCAGCAGGTTGCAGACCTTTGCCCATGAGTCAGGCTGTGCACGCTGCCCTGCTATGCCCTCAAGTTGGGCTCAGACAAAGTAATGCTGCAGACACGAGGCCTTCGAGAACGCCTCATAAGACATCAGCGAAAATGCATCTGCCTGTCTGTTCATTAGCACTCCATCACCTCAGAATGAAGGCACATAAACTGAGAGAGAAATAGTGCCTGAAACAAGTGTTTAAAATGATGGC
Organism: Halichoeres trimaculatus; assembly: GCF_033239565.1. Lineage (NCBI taxonomy): Eukaryota > Metazoa > Chordata > Actinopteri > Labriformes > Labridae > Halichoeres > Halichoeres trimaculatus. Next base: position 34,390,417 of record NW_027437186.1, on the reverse strand, counting down.
TGCTCTTATGCGCTCTACTCGAGCGTACCCAAGGGTAAAATTAGACATGGGGAAAATGACCTTAAAGTGGCGCCTAGCTTCATGGCAGCCTGGCGGGGGTGCACTTGTGAAGTGATAGAGGTAAACTCAGGGGGGTTAACTTTTGAAGGATTGCAGTTGTGCAAAAGCTGCCAGAATAACTTTCTCCTCAGCGTCTCATCCTGGAGCCAGAGTTAAATGACAGTATCACATACGGAGCATCATAGAGTCCTTGCTGTTTTATTCACAAGGACGAGAGTTAATGTGTGAGCCATTTAGTCACAAATCATTTGTTTTCACCAAGTCTTCACAGATTCTTCCTGAAGAGATGCAGAGGAGCGGAGGATATTACATATGACCCTGATCCATAAGAACAGGTGAGGAACGTTAAACAGCCTGAGGAGGAATTGCATTTGCCATACAGAAGAGCACAATGACACGAGCGTTGAGATTGGTTTGGCTTCAATGTCCTGCTTCCTGCGGAGCTGATTTGATAGCCTCTATTCTCCTCGTTCTACCTGGATACATGAGCTCGCCTCGCGGAGATATGAGCGTCGCTGTGATGGAACTTGTCATTTAAAAGGCTGTGAAATGCCTGATGTGATTCCCCTTCTTCTTGCCTGACTTCTTTTTCGCCACATGCTCTGGATGAGAGGACGGAGATCAGAGATTCCTCACTGTCAGGTGGGATTTGAATAAATGGTCCTCTTCAAAGACTATTTTTCCTCATTTGTCTCTGGCGGGCTGCTTCATTTGTTTGGTAATTTGGGAGAGGGGCGAGCTGGTTTGACGGAGGGGCGCAGATGAAGGAAAACATGGAGAGAGGAGCTCAGGGGTTACTCCAGGTGCATGTGAGGCTTGTTGAGAGGTAATGGGGCAACGAGGACTACTTAGGATTTATTGAATGGGTGGACTGGATTTGACCTTTTGTTAACTGGTGTCTGTAATGGGTTGGAGGGCTGCATGTGAAGCTACTTTTTCACTACAGGGAGCTGTTAAGCAACCCTGGTTTTTAAAAGCCTGCAAAACAAAATATATATATATATATATATATAAATTGACTTTTTATATTTAATCTGAGCCAGGTACAACTTCTCAGTGTAGGATAATGTATTTTTCAATTAATTAAAAGATTAAACTTAGGTCTAAATTACTTTTAACAAGTAAATAAAAGAATCTACCAATGAAGCATGAAAAATGTGCTCGAAAATATGCTTATAACAAGAATAATATCTTGATGCAACTTTTCTCTTGTTCCATTGGTAGATTTTTTTCTTTTACTTTTTATAAGCAATTCAGACCTCATTTCTTTAAATAGATTTAAAAAAGACTTTTTTCTTGACTGGTCAGGTGAATGTTGCTCAAAGGAAGTCTACTCTGCAAAGAAATTAGATCTTATCAAGTGTTTTTGTCTTGTTTTAGGTAAAAATTGTCTTTCTTCTCTTAATTTGAGCCTCAACTTATCAGTCCAGAAAAAATGTCTTGATTTAAGTTGTTAAAAGAGAAAAATGAAGTCTGAATACTTATAGTTTAAAAAAAATCTGCCAATTGAACAAGAAAAAATGGCTAGAATTCTGTCTAAATACAAGAAACGTTTTTTTTTTTGTTCCATTGGAGGATCTATGTTTACTTGTCACAAGCAATACGGACCTCATTTTTGTCTTTAGATAACTGGAAAAAAGATACTTTACTGGACTGGTCAGGTGAATGTGGCTCATATTGAGTCTAAAAATATGTTTTCAATTGAAAAGAAGACAAACTTGATAAGATATCAGTTTTTTTGCTGTAAAAAGAACAAAAAACAAAAACATTTTTAAGGAAGATAAGACAAAACACTTGATAAGAGCCGTATCTATCTATCTATCTATCTATCTATCTATCTATCTATCTATCTATCTATCTATCTATCTATCTATCTATCTATCTATCTATCTATCTTTTAATTTTGCAGGTGAGGTCACAATGCCTGCCCCCACATGGACACTGAAAGGCGACGCTGCTTATTGGATGTTAATGTAAAATAAAAAACCCTTACCCTCAGTAAACTGTAGATTCAACACCTGTTATCTGCTGTTGTGCAGTGAAGTGTAACAACAAAGTTAATATAATCTTCTATGCTACACTAAACGACTTGGAAAGAGGGCAGGAGATAATCACCGCCATAAAACAGAAAAAACAGCAGCCTTTATTATCACTGTATGCTAACGGTTTACCATTATCTAGCAGTTGTTGTTGTGTTTACCTAATGGCATGAGTTATCATTAGCTTTAGGATGTGAACATTCACAAATGTAAACAAACAGAGATTTCCATTACTGCAAAATGATTAAACAGTCACTGATGACAAAGTTAAATATGTAAAAAAGTATTTGGGATCACAAGTGGAGTGGGAGCTTATCTAATGAGTGAATTAATCTTCTTCTGATCAAATCCTGGTATGAGCTTTTGGTCTGATATTGACTTAAAAAGTAGGATCCAGTATCTATGACAAAGAGGTAACCCATTGGGCGGTTCAATTCAACTTATTTCTATGCTCTTCTTTGATCCTCAACACTGGTAGGTTGATGGATTTGTGATACACTGCAAAAACTGGAATCTTATCAAGTGTTTTTTTTTTTTTTTAAGTACAAATTATCTTATTAGACTTGATCTGAGCCACATTCAACTTATCAGGCCAAAAAGATGTCTTGTTTTAAGCAAGTAAAAAATCTGCAAATGGAACAAGAAAAAATAATGCTAGAAAATTTGCTTGAAACCGAAATAATGTCTTAATTTGAGTAACTTTCCTCTTGTTCCATTGATAGTGTGGTCCTTAACCAGGCACGGAAGATTCTGGATGATCCTTCCCATGATCCCATCCTTATTGTGTCTTTCTTGGGAATATGAACTTCTGTCTTCAGGGAGACGATATAGAGCAAGCAAACACAAAACTATTTGATACAAGCTCTCGTTTCTCCCAACATCCATCTCTCTGCTTAATAAAAAATCGAATTAATTATTTCCTTGAATTGATATATAATGCTTGTATATATAATTTCTGTCAGCCTATTTATTGCCACCAGTCACTGACCTGTTATGATTATTCTGCTTTTATCCATGGTTTTATTTTCTACTTCTTATCTATTTTTTTTTTACTTGTTTCTACATATTTTACTTATTATCTGCTTCTACTTGTTCTTAGCTGTTATTATCTGACTTTTACCCGTGTTTTGTTCTTATTGTCAAAACTCGGTTTTTAACTTGTTTCTACTTAGCTTCACTGCGTATCGTGTCGAGCACTGCACTTTAACATCCTTGTGCAATAACTTCTGGCCATGCTTGCTGCCGACCTCTTGCTTATGTGACAGTTGTATGTGTCTAGTTTTGTCATTTAAAATACTGCGTCCTAGGCCAGTAGTACTGCTGTCTAAGACAACTTTCCTGCAAAGGACAATAAAGTTGATCTAATCTAATCTAATCTAATCTAATCTAATCTAATCTAATCTAATCTAATCTAATCTAATCTAATCTAATCTAATCTAATCTAATCCATTGTTAGTTTTTTAAACTTGTCTCAAGCAATTCAGACCTCATTTTGTCTTGAAATCACTTAAAACGAGACATTTTTCTGGAACGGTCAGATGAATGTGGCTCATATTAAGTATACAAATACATTTTCTACTGAAAATAAGACAAAAACCCTTGATAAGGTTTCAACAACAGGTAACTCAGCAGTTTAGATGTATTTCTCACTTATTGTGTAAGTTTAATCCTTCACTTATCCAATGCTGAGGTTTAAAGTTTAATTACAGTTCATGTAAGGGCTTGAGATTTACCCTCCACACATTTAAACATTTATATTAACATAAAATATAAAATCAAACCCAGAAAAGTCTGACTTCACCAAAACAATCTGTAATCAAAGCCAAAGCCCAGGTATCAGGACGATACTGATACCGATTATCAGTAGTCAAGGAAGCCGATAACCGATATTTGGAGCCGATATTAAAATATTGATATATAAATATTGGTGTCAAAACTTGGCACTATACAAGCTCCAACACTTAACTTTGTTGAAAAATCATGAAGCATATGTTTATTCAATATATTAGGCCCAACAGCTGTTTTATAAAATTAAATGATAATTTAAAAACATAAATAGCCCCCTAAAGTTTTCTACAGTAAGCAAAGTTAATTTTATTTTTTTTTTTAAAAAAGGCTTTGTGTGTCATCATTCAGATGGTACTATGGTTGGGACGATGCTAGAGACAGAGAGGCGTGGCTGTATTGGTGTCAAATTAACACAGTCTGAAAGGTAATTTCTGACCAATGATGATAAACCTCAAAATGCTAAATATGGGCACCAATAATCGGTCTATACCTACTATAGAAGTTGCATCAGTGCAGCAGTAGTGGACTTTTTCCTGGTTTTCTCCCTCAAGATAACTCATCTCATCTGATAAACTGGTCTAACTCTGCTGTGCTACTGTCTGCTACTTTTATGGTTTGAAAACACACCTTGAATGTAGCTGTCTACTAAAATGCATGGGAGTCGATGCCTGTTGTCCGCTGTAGGGACTGACCTACACTCGCAATGCAAAAGGTCAGTACATTTACATCTACAGAGATCTTCTGTGCCCGTAACCTGCATCAGCTGATAAATATGAGCATGGTGCATCTGTGAGAGCTTAAGGAGGTGTGGTAGTGGGAAGTCTTGAGAGCGACCCAGGCTTAGCTGGCATGCTCATTGACACATTGCTGTTATTCAGCCAGATTAGTGTTATACCATCTTCTCCCTTCACATATCCAGCCATAATCATGAGCTGTCACACCCGTCACAGACTCGGGGATCAGTGTGCAGACAGGTCACTGTATCAACTCCAGCAGAGCCAAAACACTTATTAAATCCCTCTTCCCTCTTTAATTATCTGAGTGTCCTCGAGAAGTGATGCAAGCCACCCTGTACTTGTGACACGCTGGCAGTGTGCCTGATGACAGCACGCATGTGTGAGCCTGAAGTGGCTCAGCTCACACTGATGGTGGCTGATGAACAGAGAGCTGAGTGAGCATGAAATGAGGTCGGAGTGAGAATTATTAAAAGGTGTTTGAATGAGCTCAGTCAAAGGTACGGTGCAGTTTAAGCCATCGCCTGGGGGAGTTCCACTTAAAGAGATGAAGAGGAAGCTAAACCTGGCTGGACTGGACGCTGAGAGTCTGGACTTCCTCTCCTGATTAGATTCCTGAAAACTCTGTTACATGTTCTCTGGGTCTGTATTTATGATGTATACGCTGTGCCTTTAGCGAATCTGAAACTTTCTATTGTGTGGGTGAGGAGTCGCCTGCTGAAGTGGATAATCAGATCTAAACCACAGGCTCACACTTTGTATTGCAGCGCTCTGACACAAACTGTTCTGTGAGATGAGTCTTGGAAGTGTGAAGGCACAATTTTCTGTTAGATGTCCAATATCGCTGCTTATGAAATCCCCGAAAAGCTTTGGCTGTCGTAGTTGTTGAACTCGTTGTACTGCCCTCACTCATCACTGCTTCCCGTTGGTCGCTCTTCTCTGTCCGCTCATAAACCAAAGATTTTATCTTAATGTATTTAAAGGTCTGCTTTAGGTCCGTGTCCTTTACACCTTCCAGAAGAACAGGAACTAATAAACTCTGGTCCAAAGACCTTTTCCTCCAGCCTGCTCTAAAGGTCAGATCTAAGTTTCGCTGCCTGCTTTGAAGAAACTATAAAAAGAGCTGAAACTTAAGGATCCTGCCTGAGTGAAGGGTTAAACTTCATTTAACCATACAAACACATCTCAATGGAAATACTTTGCCAGATGTGTTTCTAATTTTTCAAACATTTTTAAATCACCTCTGGTATTACAGCTCAGCTTGTTGGAAACCTTGATGGCTGTGCTGCTGCGGCTCAAGGACACCCTTAAGAACATATATTTTTAATCTGTTAAGATCAAGGTAAAATAAAACACCCTGAAAGAAATATGGCACATAAAGACTTAAAAACTGAGCAGCGATTTCTGTGAGAGCTGTTGTTCATCTTTACCAGAGATAAATTAGCATCATTAGAGCAACATAAGAGAAGTGCTCATACACCCATCAGAGGTTTATTAAACTTCTTCATCATGAAATCACCAACTGGCTTGGTCTTGGCCAGACTTCAGATGTTCTGTTTTTCTGTTTCCTGCTTTTCTTGAACTCTGGTTCAATAATTCACAACCTTTGGGGATCATAAGAGAAATTCTGGGGTTGACAACAACGAAAAAAGAAAGACATTTTATGTGGACTTGGTATTGATTTTGAGATTCAATTGACGACTGTTTTTGAGCCCTAGATGATTAGACCCTTTGTATCATTAGCCCCGTTTCCACCAAGCAGTCTGGTTTAGATTGGTACAGTTTAGTACCGGTTGGAAGCTTGATCTTGTTTGCATTTCCACAGCCAACCACGTCCCCTTGTGATAGCTTGCCAAAGCAGCACAACCCAGTGTACATTGCTAATAAATACAACAAAAAAAGAAAAAACACAGTAAACAAGGATCATCCAACAATTCGTCGTCTTTGTGATTGACATGCAGGGATGAGTAACGAATTAGGTACTTTTATAGGTACTGACCAAATTCTGTCAAAGTACCAGGAACCAATTCACGTAAAATGAGTGATTTTCCAAACTGGACATAAACACAGCGTTACAAGATTACATATTGAAGAATAAATGTGTTAAATTAAAAAAATAATATATATATATATATATATATATATATATATATATAAATATATATATATATATATATATATATATATATATATATATATATATATATATATATATATATATATATATATTTTTTTTTTTTTTTAAACAAATTGATGTTTTGTACCACAAAAGTACCAAAAATTGGTAATTTTGTTGGTACCTTTGAGTACCGACAACCTTTGAGTTGTCAGGTACCGTATCATTTCAAATGCAAAAGGGTACCCATTCCTAAAGGCATGTGGCTCTTTGCTACAAAGAACAATCAAGCTTTGTTTCAGAAAAGACTCTGTGCTGCCAGGAGAAATACAGCAGCCACTGTCGCACTAGAAGTGGCGATTCTGGCGATTTTGACCGATCAAGGAGTGTTGTAGCTCCACCTTCTGGGATTGGATTGGTTTAGTTTGGCACCCCAACAGAAGTGTCCTAAAACGTGGGATGTTTCATCTTAGTTATTTGGGGATCTGTCCCGAGATTGGTCAGTGGAAACGCCACAAAATGTGTGACGTACTAAGACAAACTAAACTAAGAAGAACTAAACCGAAGCTTGGTGGAAATGGGACCATTGGTCTTTTTTCCCATGTAAGCCTGCGTACCCTCTCAGATCAGGTTAGCTACTTGTGCTGTAAGCTCGTACAGGCTCCAAAACGCTGTGATAACTTGTAAAAAGTCCTCATATTTAGCATCTGTCAGATCTGTCTCTATTTTCAAATATATTCTAAAAACCATTATTATTATTATTATTATTATTATTATTATTATTATTATTATTATTATTAAATATTTATTATTATTATTATTATTATTATTATTATTATTATTATTATTATTATTATTATTATTATTATTATTATTATTATTAATAAATATTTATTTATTTATTTATTTATTTATTTATTTATTATTTTTATCTATTTATTCAATTGGTCTTTTGGGAAGATCCTTGTTACTTTAAGAAAATTATTTCACAAATAAATGTTATATCATCCATTTCTACCTGTGGTGTTAGTTGTTTTTACACTGTTTTAGACTGGCAGTGTGTTTGCTGTATGTCACCTGCATCCTTAAGCTGTGTCCCTGCCCATCATTGTTGTTTAACAGGTGAGAGCTCACCTGTGATTTGAGTCTTAAGGGTCAAGACTTGATACAGTTTAAACCATTGATGTTGATTTCCAGCCTGATCAACATGTTGAAACATCTCTAAACATTTTTCATCCAGAAAAAAAAAAAAAATCAGAAAACTGGTTGAATGTCTTTAAAAGTCAGTGAGTGAAAATGCTTCTTTTTTATGTGTCAGTAAAAAGCCTCTCTCTGATTGGTCAGCTGTGATTTGTTTTGTAATGTTTTCAAAGTCTTTTCTAACTTCCACCATCACCATAACTGACCTTTGGCTGGGCTTCTTTTCTTTTCTTTGGAGAGCAAAGTCTTTCATGCCCTACTTAGACTTCTCAACAGACACATTGTGTTAGCATCAATGTCATCACACCCTGAAGATGTGGGGTAGAAAAATAAAAATAATTGAAAATATAAATACGGTGGGATCAGTAAAGAGAAAGACTGACAGTGAGTGTGAAATCCTGTTTTCTCTCAGAACACTCTCCATTTAAAATAGAATGTCGAGGAGAGACTCGGACGGCATAATCCTCTCTGAAAGGATGCAGAAAAACAAAAATGGCAATATTCCATAAGATGGTCCTTAAAGCGCTGTGTGTGAGATGTCATAGAAGGAATATATGTTAAAGGCACATGCTACAACATTCCACAAAGAGAGGCACGCCACACACACTGAGCCCCAGCTTGGTATGATTGAATAACCTATTAAACATGGGCAGTGACCTCTTAAGCCAGCGCAGAGCTCTAACTCTTTCATTAATCTCACAGCTTCTCTTAAAACAATAATTTACTCTAATTTTTCTCCCCCCCGGCCCGATGCATTCCAGTCGCTGCTGTCGGGTTAAAGAGAGGATTCATTTGCTCTTTGATTTATTGGTTTACTCAATGCATTGTTTCCCCAACCCATAAATTAAATCTATTAAAAGAAATGCCAAACGCATTAGCAGCTGTTAATGTCACTGCAGGATGCTGGAGGACAGAAAAGATGAGAGGGAAGAGAGAGAAAAGGGAGCTGTATGATTAACCTTAACCTGCCTATAGGCGATACACTGAGTGAGTACAGGTGGGATGGAAGTGATGTCTGGATGTAAACGCTGATTGTAGGGTAGTTTCCTCGTCATTAAAAGAGTCAGAATTCATGTCAAAGGCACCGGGAGAAGTTTTTTACCGATTATTATAAAGTCTTAATCTTATATGACCTATGCAGTAAAATGAGACCAACAGGAATAAAACGGGTCAAATCATTTAAGTGGGATTTTGTGCAAGTGTCCATGAAAAAAGCTAAACTCATTGATATTCATCAGTCACCCTGAGGTGTTTCTGCTCAGAGCTCTGCTGGTTAATTCTGGCAGCGAGAATCACACAGAAAGTTTTTTATTTTTTATTTTTTTTGACATCATGTTTTGTCCTTGTGGCTAAATTTGGAGCAGGATAAGCAAAAACTCATTTCTATCAAAGTTTTTTTTTTAGATTCAAAAATTCCACATCCAGAGCTTTGCTAGGTGAAAGAGTTAAATGTCTATGAACAGGATTTTATGTTCATGCCAATGTGTGAATCAGGTTCTGATACCGATACCTGGGCTTTGGGTATTGAGTGATATCCATCAGTACATATGGAATTACTGAAGTTAATATTTATTTAAACTATAAGTGTTTAAATTTGTAACAGCAGTTTGATAAAAAGAAAAATTCTTCAGAATTTACAGAAATGACTGTTTCATTGTAAAATTTTACACCTTGTAGACCAAATCATAGTTTAGCCTTAGTGTCAAGTTTGGACCGACACTTTCCCACTGTTACCTGATCCAGCTTTGAGAGGCTGGATCAGCGCTATACCAGACACCAGGATCAGATCGGTGCATCCCTATTGAAAGTTAATTGCTGGGAACTGGAGAGTTAATCTTCCAACCAGGGACGGAGCCAGGATTTCAGTTTTGGGTGGGCCAGACAAATTTTGGCTGGGCCTTAGGTTGCAAAAGTTGGTAGATCATTAATTTAATTGTTTTAAAAACCAATAACTTACAATATACTACTGTAACTGTAAAGCAGATTTTGTTGCTTTTATCACCTTTAATTGCATTTTTATAGCACTTTTGTGCATCAGACAGATCTACCTGCAATTGCTCTCCATATCGTACTGACCAAAGGGTTGCGCTCTATCCGCTACGGTGTTCCTTTGAGAGGACTTTAACCACGGTTAAAGAAAATAAATAAAAATCAACAGTTTTTACCAAAATAATACCCGATCCTGCCCACATAAAGCTGACTGTTTTGTAACTCTTTTTTTTTTTTCCCCCAACATGCTAAAAAACATGGCTCATTTTACACAGACTGAGTACCAAACACTAACAAAATGGACATAAAGTATCACATTTTACAATGCTCTTTTTAAACTGATTTTTTGTAACAAATAAATATTTTTTTTTTTTAAGTTTAGGGTGGGCCTTGGGTCTTTGGGCCCACCCATAACGCCGTTCCTGCTTCCAATATTGGGCCTCTGGAGCTTACATCATGACAGCTAATGTTAAACCCATAGTCTAATCACATTTTGTGAGCTAAACACATTACAGCTAATAATTTGACATTGCTACAGAACAATACATTGAATTACCAAATGCATACTTTAGCAAGAGCTACATCTGTACCATAGTAGGTGATAGTGCTCATGGGAAATGCAGTATGCAATCTGAAAAAAGAAAACAATCAGTATGTTTACATACCAACTAAGGTCAAAGCAGTTTGGGATCTAGTTTTGTCTCCTCATAGATGCAGAAAAGAGAACCGGACTTCTGACCGAGAATATATAGATAGGTGGTGTCATTGTCATTTTTGATAAGCTTTAACTAGTTTAGGTTAACTCGAAGAGGAAGCAACATCCTAACGATGATAGCCAAGATGGAAGCAGCTGTAGCCCTTTACGTTTCCAACATACTTTGTGTGTTGTTGAGATCACATGGTGAATATTTGTTGTATTGGAGCACAGCATCCCTACTTATCATGGTCCCCTTCTTTATCTACCAAGTGAAATTGGCTTGCATTGAATGCTGAGGCTTGCTGGATCCAACTGTAGTCCGATAGCGATTGCATTATCTGTGAATCGATCATGTAACACTTAGTCCATTCTTGGTCTGGCTAAGCTATTTACATACATTTTGATAGTCTGATCTCAAGCAGACTAATCTGATTTCTTAGACTGCATGTAAACATACACAGTATTACACTCATTTAAAGGGATCACTGGAATTTACACATTATTTAGAGTCCTCACAGTGTCTTGAAATATTCTCAAAGCAGAATGTTTTAAAATATAAGATTTAATAACTCATAATATTATAATTAATAATATTGTTTTTTAATATTGTTTTTAATAACTTATAAAAAATATATAATTAATAATATATTTTTATCATTATAATTTTTAGTAATAAATTAATAAAACAACTGTTGTAAAAAAAAATAAAAATAAAAAAATAAACTTCTATAGTACCTCTGTGGCAACTCTGTGCCTGATAAACAGGTTAAGAGAGTTATAAAAATGGTCTAAGTTGAATTTTTTGCTTTAAAATCATCACTTTAGCATCCTTATCAATGTTTTCTGAGTTGAAACACTAAGATCTGTCAGCCTGGACAAACACAAGGACTTGAAACAGTTGGAAATGGCTGGTTTACAAGCTAAAGCTGCCAGTTAAATAAAGTATAAAGATGAGTTAAACTGCTGCTCATCATCACTCCATACTGTGCAGATAAATGACTCTCTTATTACATTTTAAGCTATTGCAACAATATTCATTTTCCTTGAACTTACAGCCAAGGCTCAGCGTACTGAAAATATGACTGTGAGAGGAACTGATATTCAAATCAAAAGAGCCTGAAAAGGCCGTCACATTCGGAGATAGAAATTGTCTAATTTAAGCAAATGTGGAGGACAAGCTGCAGAAGCACGAACGCTCAGGGGAGAGAATCCAAATGAAGAGGAACAAAGGCAGTTTGCAGGATGTAACCTTGGATATGGGTCACCGTGCAGCAGCTGCCCTCCATCAACGGCCTGCATGGCGCCGATGAAATGAAGCAGGTAGGTAAGAGACATCCGTTCCATCTGACCCCATGCAGCTCCGCAACAACCGCTTCCATTAACTTTCACCATAAAACCCGAGGTTGGTCCTTGAAAATCAGCGCCAGGAGCTGTTCGCCGGGCTATTTTCACACAACCCAGCTCACATCTATATTTTCTCCAGGTGATTGGCTAACACTTCATCTTGGCCATTAAATGAACAGGTTTCTCTTTACTGCCGGACTCTTTTAAACTGAATGCCAGGATTTATATGTGTCTCTAACATCCAGATTGCTACTCGAGGTAGCTTTTAAACTTTACATTTCACCGGGTTAAATTCATGATACATCTGCAGAGCTGAGAGGGGAGATCAAATTACATTAAAGGTTTGGCAGTTCTCTCTTTGGCTCTAAGTTTACAGCAGACAACACAGAGTTGGGTGCATTAACTCTTTAACTGCTGGAACATTTCCTGCATTCATAATAAGGATATGTAGATTTTTTGTTCCTTCCTACCCCTGCTCGAAACACTTGATGGAATCAAGCTTTAATTTTGCATTTAAAAACTGTTCATAACTCTTTCTGGTGTCAAGTTTCTCCTGATTGAACTAAATCCAAGCTTTGGCTTTTAGATTGGGCCCAGAGAGAAATACGTCCCCAACAATCCAGTGCATTTCTAAAGAGGTTACTTTGGTTGTGATTTTAAAGTTTAACAGACTTTACAGCAGCTAAGCAAGTTTTGTTTGTCTGATGACACATTGATGCTGATGTACATCTGTTTCTCAATGCATTGTCCATTTACACCAACCAACCATAACATTAGGACCACCAGATATCATTCAGGCACCTCTTTCAATAGTTCAGAGCCGTAACAGACTCAACCTGATGGGATATGGACTCTGTTTGACTTCTCGAGGTGTGCCGTCGTATCTGGCATTGAGACGTTAGCAGCAGATCCTTTAAGTCCTGGAAGTATTGAGGTGGGGGCTCCATGGATCAGACTTGGTATACAACAAATCCCACAGATGCCCAGTTGGACTGAGATCTGGGGAATTTGGAGACCACCTCCCACCATTGCTCTGCTGTGAGGCTTGAATGCTCATGTGCCAGTTTAGGTATTTTCAGTGGTGGTCAGCACAGGCATCCTGACCTTTCTGAAGTAGTGTTTACTCTTTTATTCAGTTAAGCTTTAGTAGCACTCCTGTTCAACTAGACCAGGGGTCTGCAACCTTTACTTTCGTAAGAGCCATTTTGCCTCAGCTCACTTGGATTAAAGTCATTCAGGAGCCACAAAATCTACTTTATCTTCACCATAAAGGCAAAAAAAGGGTATAAAATTCGTAACATAGTAAAAAAGCTAGTGAACAACTATTGAAACAAGAAGTTTTTTTGTGTTAATAAAATTGTACACTTGATGTCTTAGGTTTTTATTTTTAAAAACTTTGCTAATATTTACAAAATTAAAAAATTTATAATATCATAAATTTAACCAAGTTGTAAACTTGGTTAAATTCCAATAAGATGCAAACTTCTTTCTTAATGAAATTTCTAAAATTTGCGAATAAAAAAAAAAGAAATTTAAAAAAGGGCAAAATAAGGGAAAAAAAATGAGATGTTCAAGATTAAATAAAATTTCCAAAATAATAAAACTTTCAAAAATTGAATTAATCTAATTTGCAAAAATTTTCAGTAATTCAATAGATTTTGACATTTGCAATAATTACAAACAAATTGCAAAATTCTTGAAAAATTTGGATTTTTTTTCTCTAAATTTTGACATTTGCAAAAAAAATACAAAATAAAAAAATACCCACTGTAAGAATAATAAAAAAAATATATCTCAAGGAGTCAAAAAGCTGCATGAGGCCCCAGAGCCACAGGTTGTTAAAATTTGTGAATCCAAGAAAATACAATTTTAAAAATTAGCCAAAAATTAAAAAGTTTGAAATGTTAAATTAATAAATTTTCAACAATTGTAAAAATTTCAGAAAATCAATTTAACTTATTTGCCAAAATTTCAGAAATTCAATAAATTTTGAAAATTGCAAAATCTTAGAAAAAATTTGGATTTTTTTTCCAAATGTTGTCATTTCCAAAAATGTTCAAAAAAACAACTCAAAAAATTGAAAGCTACATTGCCAGATGTCATGTGTATTTGGGTTAACAAAATGTTAACGCAAGTTTTATGTAGTGTCAGTGTCTTTAATCATCAGTACCCTCTGTAAGAAAAGTAAAAATTCTTCATTTCAAGGAGTCAAAGAGCTGCATGAGGCTCTGGAGCTGCACTTTGAAGACCCTTGAACTAGTCCAAACAAGCATGAGTCCTCGCTGCCCATGAAGGTGTTTCAGAATCGCTAGTTTCCTTGGACCTGGTGTTTGGTTTTTGATAAAGTTGCCTGTATCTTAAAGTTGATGATTTTTTCCTGCCTCCAACAGAACAGTCGAGAAACACTCAACCTGACTATGTGTTGCTATAAAGGCATTAGTAATTGTCTCCATTTCACCTGCAGTGGTAAAAATGTGATAGCTAATCTGTGCACGATTTCATTGATAAACTTTTGTGTCAATCGTGCTGCTCCGTGTGGAAACTCTGCTATTCCTGAGTTAGTGATGGGTATGATGCATTTTAATTTCCAAGGTTCTTTGATTGACAACTGATGCCTTTCAGTGTTACAAAAAAAGAGCTTTTATTTTTATTTTTCTAAAGCTATTTCATTGCCCTTCCAAACACAACAGATCTATTTATCCTCAGAGTTTTCATTGATTACTGAAATAATGTGTAAAAACATGAAAGAGGTGTCAGATTGACTGCTGTGGCCTTCCGAGCTGTTTTGGATCCTGTTAGTTTAAGTGCTAATGTGTGTCTGTTATCACGGTCGCAGTGATATTCGTCTGTCAGAGCCCTGTAGCAGAGGACGTGCTGGCTTCCCGGCCCGGCCTCCTGTAACAGATCAGTGTTGCAGCATCATGGGCCTGTGTATTCCACAGTGGTTTCCTGAACTGGGATGTAGGGGGGATTCAATTTGCTGCAGTGTGATCTAATCTGAGTCCAGGCGGGTGATAAGCTCTGCTGGCTTTCCATGCTTTCCGGAGGTAAGAGAAATAAAGCGTGGCAATAAGTAAGTTTACCCGATTGATGTCACTCAGCAGCTGATAGGCACTGCTGTGGGACCAGACTTTAGTGATACCGGATGATCTAGAGCTGACCTTGGGCAATAGATAGCTCACATAATAGTCTGCTCCAGGGATCACTTATGCACCAACGTTTTTCGACTGTATACATATGCTGCAAAGCCTGAGCACAAGGTTGGGGGGAAAGAGAGATATCACAAGTATGTGCTGCTGCCCTTTGCTTTAGAGCGCCAGACGGAGCAGACTGTCGAGGTGTTGCTTGAAAAATGATGTACTGTTGGTGTCATTAAAAGGAGCCGGCTGAACAGTAATATGAGAAAGTAGTATATCATCGGCAGTGGATCCTGTTCTTTATCCACAGCAGCTCCGTCTGAGATGCAGCGAGTGCTTGGCAGAGCGTGTGAACGGTTCTGAATGTAGATATTAATCAGGATACGGTGTTAGACAGCTGCCACCCTGGGAGCCCGCAGCTCTGGTGTCAAATCCCCTTCAGTGATCACAGAAGGAGAGGGATACTCTGCTCTGGGAGTGTGCGTCCCCGAGCATCACACAGTTCACGACTGATGTTTTGGCAGATGCCCTTGTCAAAAAACATCATAATGCAAGCTGCTGGTGTGAATCAGACCTCTCTCCTGTGTACCCTATTTGACGGAGGCAGCAGATGTACATTGGAAGTACCTATTGTGATGCAGCCCAGTGGGAATATCAGCGTTATGTGCAGAGTTATAGAAATAGAGGGGCTGGAGCAGCAGCTAATCCTGGCAGCGGGAGCTGGAAGAACAGGAAGAGACACAGACTGGAAAGTTGATAGTCTTTGCTGAGGGGCAGGCATTAATTTAGTGGAGGTTTTATGACCACATACTGATCGATAGCACATTTAGATGGAGTGGGGGGCCTTGGGTCTGGACTTAATTGTTCTCTGTGTCTCTCATCACTTCAGACTGCATTTGAAAATCCTTCTATTCATAGGCGAGTGCTAGGGTTAGACTTAATTGCCTTCCATGTGCGGCAAGGTAAGAGATTAAAAGTCTAGCGGCAGTGCAGGGAACAAACAGATTTACTATCCCTATTTGTCAAAGTGGGCTGATAAAAATAGAGCCATTGTCAGACACTTTGAGGAGAATTTCTTTGTGTTTCAAATATTTAAAAACCCTTGAATACATAAAAAACGTAGATTAATGTATGTTTGTACGGCAGAAACACCTCAATCAAGCTTCCAGGGATGTTATCTGAAGACACTGTGTGAAAAAGTACACGAGAAACAACCAAATTAACTCCACTTGTCATCGTGAGGATGATCTAACTTGTGTAAAAACCTCTCACACACCTTTCAGGGTTAACCCTGCTCATTCCATGTGTTAAAGTCACGTAAGACTGATGATTACAACAGTTTTTTTTCTGCCTGTCTCTCTGTGAACTCCCCTGTTAACGCATTAAGAAACGCCATGAGCTAATGAAACCAGAATAGGTGAACAATTAAAACACGGTAATAGCATCTGCTTTGACACAAACAAAACACCTCGAGCAGCCTGGAGAGTTTCTTGTTCATGTAGTTTTCACAGTTGTTTGGAAATCTCAGAGGTCTTTTTTCCAAATCATTACAGACGTCAGTAAGAGGCTGATGTTATGGGTGTAGATTCTGAGAGCAACACTTCAGCTGTCATGTTCATGAAGTCTGTTGGCTGAGCTTACAGCTCACAGGGTATTGATCTGAACTGTACTGCAGCAGCAGAAAACTGTTTCTGATCGGCGTTGTAACTCCCTGCAGATTGACTTTGCATCGAAAAGTAAGGAGTGATGACATCAGAGTTAAACCATAAAAAGTCTGGATCTGGTGAAGTGGTGTGGCTGAAAGTTTCAGCTCAAACAGACTGAAATATTAACAAAGATCATGTTTGGTAGACTTTGCTGCATTTATGAACATGGGTACTGTTTTGGAGCTCAGTGCCACAACAGTCAACCACGATCTGTAGTTTTCATTTTGATCTCTTTACTGTTTTTCTGTTTTAAACTCTGGGTATTTGGGAAACCACATATATTTTTAGACGGGGCTCATTCTGATTGGATGGCACAGGTTTTACATCTGGAAAGCACTGCCCATTATGGGTTTGGCGTGCCTTGAGCCGCACTCACCTGCGGATGTGCCTGCTGTGTGTGGATGGAGGTTTGAAGATGCTATGAGAAGGATCTGTTTTGTTTGGACTGCCGCGCCATCGTGTGGCCTGGAGTTTTATGCACACTGCCGTA
This sequence comes from Halichoeres trimaculatus, assembly GCF_033239565.1. Taxonomy (NCBI): domain Eukaryota; kingdom Metazoa; phylum Chordata; class Actinopteri; order Labriformes; family Labridae; genus Halichoeres; species Halichoeres trimaculatus. The sequence continues at coordinate 34,373,117 of NW_027437186.1, read as the reverse complement.
AATTACTTTTAGCTAGGCGTGTTTGTTTTGGAATTAAATGGAGATTGGATCTAAACAATTTTCCTTTGTTCAAGACAACTTTTTACTGGATACCAGGGGTCGGAGAAAAAATCGAAAATCCAAATATCATGATTTATAAACTGGATTGGGAAAAAAAATTCCACTTTTCTCCAACAGGGGGTGAAATGTTTCTCTCTGACTCAAGAGATGTGCATTTTATGGAAAAGTATGGCTCTTGATATAGTCTGTAGACATCATCATCATTTAACTTTTTCACATGGTCTGGTGTTAAAAAAGCAAACTCAAAATCGCACAAATCATAAATATCCAATATCGAATTGGAATCAACATTAGCACAAACAGATTAGCCATTTTAGCCTTTAGCTTGTGCTCTATCTCTCTCCTGTTTATCCTTCTTCTGCTCTTCTGTCCTTTTTCTGTCTGACAGTTAGGCTCCAGTGTCCAATCAAATCATTTTCAGCAGAGAAAAACACGGATCTCTCTGTCTGTTCCTGCTCAACCTTATCGGAAAGCTAAGAAGTAGCATTTTAAAATAACCTTTAACTTGTAATATTAATGCTGATAATCTCATTTTAAAGTGTGGATTACGATCAGCATATATCTAGAAGGGAGACTTTTTCAACATTACTTAGAAACTCCTCACACCTTTAAATATTATCTGTGGTTTCAATGAAATGTTATTAATGATGATATGTTTTAACACAAACATCTTTAATTTCCCAAAAAGAACCCCTGCACTTACAAATTGTACTTATTATTTTCTTTTCCAGAAAGTAAGAATAACACGTCGGCAGTTTTTGCTTGCACTTTCAGCTAGTGTGGCCTCTTGTGGCGTCTCTGAAGCTGTATTCTGTGTCAGGTCACGGTCAACTCAAAGGCCTATTGAAAAATCCAGACACCATAAGGTGCAGAAGCTTTTTGTGGACTGGCTGCTGTCTGACTTCAACCAGTGTCTTCTTCGCTTTCCATTCAGTGATATCGCTGCAAAGTCTGCCTCTTTCTGATGGCTTATCCATTTTTTTTATCAATACTTATTTACTTTACAAACTTATTTTTGTTGAATTTTGGTGCCTTTAAAGCTGGAACCATATCCTGACAATGATTATAAAAGCATTACCTGACAGAAGTCTTTTCATCAATGCGATCTGTAAACGATGGGCTTCTGTCTGTAAGATCTGATCTGGGATCAGGAAAGTGTCCTCTAGTGCAGCGGTTTACCAAACTTTTCAGGCCATTCATCCCCTTTTACCTCCCGACTTAGCTGACGCTTCCACAATGCCCGAAACAAAAACTAAAAAAACATAAAAGCGTAGTTTTTATAGCCACATATCGAGTATCAAGTTAAATAAAATAGGCTACATAACGGGCCTAATGATCTCTCACATTAGAAACGGTGGGGACAATAACAGTCAGTTACAATATAATAATAACAAAAATAATATTTGAAAGTGAAGTATGGTCACCAAGGGATGAATAGCAATCATTACTATGTAACAAAAATTCAACATTTAATTATTTAAACTAGTGCTGCACAATTTGGGGAAAAGGTGCGATTTGCGATTAGGTGGACAATATTGCGATTGCAATTGAGCTTGCGATTTAATAAAAAAAGTTGTGTCATGATGAGTCTACAGACTTGCTTGGTTATCATGGAGAAAAATCTGAATTGCATGTGCTGACACTGCGATTGTGACTGCGATTGCAATAATCGTGCAGCCCTAATTTAAACTAAGGATGTCACTTTAACAGGTTAGTTAGATAAACTAATTTTAACCCAAATAAACGCGTTATAAAAATGAACGCAAGATTAACTCATTGGCTTTCAGCCATTTCCAGAGCATCTGGAATGATCTTTCAAGACCCAAATAATCTTGTTCTCTTTGACTATGTAAACACCAAAACTACCTAAGAAGAGTGGATACTCTTGTTTTATGTCTCTCTTCCTGTATTTGATCCAAAAACTGACAAACTGTACTTTTTTTTGATCGCGTTCATTTTAGGCGCTCTGTCCATCGATCCTCTCCATTACCTCCGTCGTCTTTTCTCACGATGGCGCCGCTCTTTCTCTCTGAACTACCTCAACACTTCCTCAGTTGGAGCGTGAGCTGTCTGAACTTTTTTGACTTGCAGCGTCTCACTACTGTATGTCTCTGTTGTCCCGCATCTTTTCCTCATATCCATGCTGAACTCATTCAAAGAGCACACCGCTCTCACTCACTGTAGTTTACGAGCATGAGTTTGATTGGCAAGCTCTGCCAGACCCACCTCCCCCCTGCTGAAAAACATAATTTACTTCTATAGACACAGTTAAAGGTTTGCATTCGATCTATAGACTTACACGAACGTGGATATTTTAATATTGGCTGAGATTAAATGCGATTAATTTGATTAATTAATCACAAATCCTGTAATTAATTGGATTAATATTTCAATCGCCTGACAGCACTAATTTCAACTGTTTACCCCCATCAAAAAGTGTTTGAATTATGTATTCAATTATTTATGTATTTTTGTATTGATTGCTGATAATGGTGCTCAGCTGCCATTACACTTGTGTTGTGCACCCCCTAGTGGCAGCTTGCGCACCACACTTTGGGGATCCCTGCTCTAGTGATTGCATGAGGAAACCTCGATATATGAGACAAGGGTTAAACGCTCAGGCAAATGTAGCTCCAGATAAAGCTTTTTTTTAGCTAATACATTATAGTGTCTCAACCTATGCTAAGCTAATCTGTTTCTAGCTACAGCTTGAGATGGTCCAGATAAGTAAAAGAGCAGATTTCTTCGGTGTATTTGAGGTAATGGTGATGTACAAGCCATTATAATCAAGAACATACAGCAAAGCTGACCTTCTAAACTTGTTTAAAAGTTTAAAAAGTTAACTCGCGAAACTGCTTTCATTAAAAAAATATGAATTCATAATTTAAAGTTTCACTACCTGTATTTTCTTATCTTTCCAGCCTATATTCTACATTTATGTTCAGTGAAATATGATTCAGTAAAACCATCCTAATGACTAGCCTCCAGCTGGCTGTATCACACTGTCGGTGTGGTGGAGGCCAGAGCAACTTTTCCTCTGAGAAGTGTTGAAGCCCCAACAAAACCTCCAATCTGCTCATTTAAACTTTGTGTGAGCCTCGAGTGTCATGGTGGGGGTGGACTGTGACACACAGAGACACACTGACACACCCAGAGAGAAGTAGAAGAAAAAGATGACTAACCTAACCCACCTGAGCTCGGCTCACAGGGATCGATGTCCTCATCGTCGCTCGGACACTCGGCCGACGCCACCAACAAGTCGTCGGTTGTCTGAAAAAGAGAGAAGCACACATGAGAGCTGTGAGGGGGGACGGCGGGGTCAATCAACGCGCAAGATGGCTCCCACTCAGAACGACTAGCAGTGGAGTTTCCAGAGGGGTGAGGTTAAGGAGAGCGGCACAGATGAGATGTGAATCCAGACAGCTCCACTGTTTGGCTTCTGGATTCATCTGTCAACACGGTCACACGCTGCCTGGCACTGTAGCGGCTGCTACACCGCTTTCCAGGCAGTGCGTTCCTTACAGAAATGAGATCTGATTATTGGGGAGCAGCAGCGGCGAAAGTTCACAGCACAATTGTCAGCTCGCATGCTCAATTTGTGCTGCAGTGTGTGTCTTTGCATAGCCCTTCAAGGGATTGTTAAGAGCCATCACAAAACACCTCTGACATTTAGAGGACAAGCAGCCATGAAAGCTTAAAAGAGAGATTGGAAAACAAAGGGCAGAGCAGCAGAGGTTTGAATCAATATTTTTTCTCTTTCTGTGTGATTCAGTATCTCTTTTACAGACACAGCAGCTAAAATAACCCAAACCGCTGCATGTACAGCGCTGCTTCATTATCCTGCCACAGCTACTCTCATACTAAATCTGACTGTTTGAAATGCACTTCCTCACCTGCCAAACACTCTACATTTCCCCCTCTCGCAGAATGGGAAAGGGCAAACAAAAGACGAGGAAAAATGTACTGTAAAACATTATACCGCAATGTTCTTTTATAGTCTTGCTTCAGGCCATTTGATCAGCTCTGCGTTAAAGGTCATTTCATTTAAGCATGGCAGCCTCTTCAGGGCCGGGTTAGATTTGCTGTTATGGAGCGCCGCTAAGCAGAATAACCTGCTGGTATATATATTTAGCCTCTGCACCTTTACTTATCCTTTCTGTGCTAATATTTTTAAATCCCCAAGTGCATGCTTGACAATATTTATGGTACTTAAAGGGTTCATACTCAGGGGAAAGCCATGCATGTGACAGTTATGTACATAAACACAGATATTTTCATATAGGCCAATTGAAAAAAATGTGGATTCACAAATCTTCTCTTCTTTGTGTTTTCATTTGATTAGTCATGCACTACAATTTTATAACGTCCTAAAATTCAAATTCTTAATTTGGGGACCTTAAGCAGATATGTGATTAAAATGTGATTAATTAGATTAATTAATTACAAATCCTGTAATTAATTAGAATATTTTTTTTGATCGCCTGACAGCACTAATTTAAACTGTTAACCCACATTTAAAAGTGTTTTAATTATTTATTTTACTATTTATGTTTAGCCACTCTCATCAGGAGTATGTTCCTTGATTTTTCTAGTGCCTTCAACTAGGGATGGGTATCTTTCACGTTTGAAACAATACAGTACCGATGCCCGGTACCTGGCAATTGGTGACGGTACTCAACGGTACCAATTTTCTGTACTTTTTTGTGTTTATGTGACAAAATATATCAATTTGTTTAATAATGAAATCTTTTTTTTTTCAATTCAGCATATTTATTTTTTGTTATATAAACTTGCAATGCTGTGTTCATTTCCACCATGGAAAATTGCCTACTCTTCTTGTCCCTCAGAGTCCCAAGGCTGCATTTAGGTACCTAATCCTGGTACCTTTTGGTTTTTATGAATCGGTACCTGGTACTTCTGACAGAATACGGTTATCATCTTATTTTATCTTATGGAGCCAGTTGTTCAAATAATTTAATCCAGATCTACATGATCCGGATTGGAAATCCCATTTCTTGCTAATCAGGATCAGCTAATCCGTCTCAGTTTTATACCAGTTTTTCAAAGGAACATTGGATTGGCTCAGCCTAATCTGGACACAGTTTTTTAAGATTACCAAATCCAGATTATCAGAGCTCTAAATGGGACAGCATTTCATAATGTGGGCTAACAGCTCTGTAAAGAACAAAAAGGTCGAAGAAGGGATGGGTACCTTTCACATTTGAAACGATACGAAGCAAATTCCCGGTACCTGGCAATTGGTAGCGGTACTCAGTGGTACCAATTTTCGGTACTTGTGTGTTTATCCACTCACTTACAGTCATAAGGATGCACTTAGGTACCTGAACATGGCACCTTTTGATTTTACATGAATCGGTACCCGGTACTTTTAGCTGAGAAGCTATTGAGTTTTAAATTACACAACACAACCATTGCTTCGGTTTCAAACTATCTGTTATCACACCCTCAGTTTATTCGACTACAGAACAAACAGTCTAACACTATTTTAACAAGAACTGGAGCTCCACAAGGCACAGTTTTATCCACTCATTTATTTACTTTGTATACTTCTGATTTTAGACATACTGGAACGTCTTTCCACACCTAGAAGTTCTCTGATGACACTGCCTTGGTGGGTTTTATCAATCAAGGAAAGGACTCAGCCTACAAGGCAGGAATTGATACATTTGTTAGCTGGAGTAATGAAAATTATTTAAAACCAAATGTTGGGACGACCAAAGAACAAGTCATTGATTTGAGAAGGAAGACAGAGGGGGTCTGCCCTGTTACCATCAATGGTGAGCACATTGAAATTATTCAGTCATATAATTATCTTGGTGTCCACATTGATCACAAACTTCAATGGAAAATGAACACAGAGGCTGTTTTTAAGAAGGCTCAGTCAAGACTGAGAATCTTTGATATTAGCAGGAGGCTCCTCAGTGTCCTCTATTAGGGTTTATTGGCCAACGTCCTGTTTTGTGCTGTTCTTTGCTAGGGGAGAAGCATCACTCCTGAGGACAAAAAATTTGTTGATTACGTGATCATATCCAATTTTTAAATCTTTCTTTCCTTTTTGAACAACCCATTTTCAGAATTTAATCCAATCCAGTAACCAAAATCTGATTGGATTGGCCTATGGTGCTCAGCTGCCATGACACTTTAGTTGTGCACCCCCTAGTGGCAGCTCGAGCTGCACACTTTGGGAACCCCTGCTCTAGTGATTGCATGGAAGAAAGGTCGATATTACAGACAAGAGATTAATTACTGAGGCAAATGTAATTCCAGGTATAGTTTAAAGTTAAAAGGCATGCATGTGGCAGTTATGAAATAAATGAAAGGAAATCAGGGTTAGAAACGCATTAAAGCTGCAAAGATGAAGATAGAGCAAAAGTTTGATTCAATTTGTGCTTTTATTTCCAATGTTTGACCGTGCATCCAAATACATCTGCAAGTCAGATTAGTATCGACTCATCGTAAAGAAATTAAAGGTGATGTCATTCTGCTTATCATCCATTTGGCTGCGTATAATGTGATTCAATCGCGAGTGTAACATCATTTTGACATTCTGTACCCGGACCAACATCGTCTTTACATAATAGACCTGGAAATGATAGATCAAAGCCATTACGGCAGTTGTAGTGGAGAGCTGTTTTTGGTGCATCTGTGCTGGGTGAGGCCTGGGGAAACCTTCCAAATGTAAATTTAATTTGCTGTGCATGAGGCTGATATACAGTGTCGGCCATCCAGATGGCAAAACCGCCGGATCCTGGAGTGCCACATCCATCACTTCAGCCTTGTGATTTGTTTTTCCTGGCGGGAGATCTTGACACGCTGCACTCACTGGCAGAGGTGCGGGAATCAAGGAATCAATACTGGCTCTCTCCCGTCTTCCCACCTCACCACTGTCAGTCTTTCCCTCCCTACCTCCAGCAGCCCTCCTCTCCTCTTCTTTCAACTCTGTCCTTCAGATTTATTCGCAAGCCGAGAAGAGGAAGCGATGTGTTGTAGGCGTATGAGATGTAGGTTAACTCCCTATAGAATCACCTGAGTGGAGGTGTGCGCTGGTTCGTATTTATGCGTTTCCAGCTCCACAGTCGGGTCATAAAAGCTACAGCTTCAGGGCTCCGTCTCTGTCACTGGCGTCAAACCCAATAATGAATATGGATATTTGTTTATCTCCCTACAAAGGAATCTTTGATTTTATGATTAAAGGTGTCGACATCAAACCCAGCAGTTTAGAGCTGAATTTACACTGTGTATGTTCGCACCATTAATCCGTGCTACGCTTGTAAACACAGAGGAAGACCAGACCACAGCCTAAGATGTGCTTCTGATTTTATTGGATCTGACCTTTCAGATGATAGTGAACGTATCGCGGCCTCTTGATCGAGACTTTCATATTAGTGACACAGAATCATGATCTATAGTTTCATAACGCAGCCATAAAATAACATCCTTCTCATCTCATCCCCCAAGGACAAAGGCTGGATCTGTGTAACTGTAGCTGGATTGTGTCTGTAAGCCACCTTTAAGTCCAATTCTCATCAAATATCCACCCTATGCTACACCTCTAAATGAATATTGCGCGTGCTTGTGTGTGACGGTGATGATAGTGTGTGTGTGTGGGGGGAAGGGTGTGTGTAAGCCCTTTGAATCGACAGTAAAATGAATTCACATGTTAGCGAGCATCACTCTGCCAGCATGGATTAGTGTGTAGGTCAACATTTTGATGTGGTCATGACCCGGTTGAAATCCAATAACATTACCAATTCATGGCGTCCTCCAACCACGCTTGGCTTCTTTTTCACCCGTGACAATTCAATGTGGTGCTATGTGAGGGGCTTACCATGCAATTTAGCCACAGTGATGAAAACTGACAGGTAGCCGGGCTGGGATGTTTAAAAAAGACGAAAGGAGCGCTCCTAAATATCACAGCGTTCTGCCTCCTCTCTGACTCTGAGCTACGTTCATGTTTCCTTCTTTAAACGGCTGACTTCCTCAAGTTTTCCAGAAATATGTCGGTTTTTTTTGTGTTCGGTTCATTAGCTCGGCGGCTTCAGATTTACTGATGCGATGAACATCATGGCCACAGGAAAGATGCTCCAGTACATAAGCATATAAACAAGATGTACCTGTAGTTCATTTTATGAAGGTACTTTTAAAGATGCTAAAAGCAAAAGCTCTGGGCTCGCAAAGCATCATTAATCTAGCGGTAAAGTGCTGAAGCCATGGTGAACCTACAGCACAGCTCATTTATCTGCCTCTGCTCAGAGCAGCAGAGAAGGAGCTCCTCTGAGACGTACTGAGAGGACCTGGGGAGACGGTTGGGAGCAAGAAACAGAAAAAGTGGAAGAAAAGGTGTACCAGAGAGAAAAAGAGAGATCTGCTTTAAACAGAGTGTATGTGGATGTTTATGTTTTCTACACAGCCCATTTCAAGCCTCTGGGAAAATTGTCATAAGGTTCAATGTTATGGTTCTTTTACATTTCTCAACATGTTGCCTTTAAGCAAGGTTTAAAATTCAGGTGCAGCCTCTGTTGAGGAGCAGCAGCCTTATTATTCATCGCTTGACTGATTACAGCCGCACAAAAACACAAATACTACTGATTCATTTCACTAGTTTTTGGTTGCTGACGAGCAGAGAATGACATTTCATCACTTCCTCGATCAAAGACACTCATCCTCAATCATGACCATGAGTAACAGATCTTACTCTCCAAAAGCAGAGGCCTTGGGTTCCTCAAGAAAATCTGTTTTTAAAAAAATATATATTTTAGGGTTTGATCGCTGCTAAAGTGCGAGACAAATGAGTGGTATGACGATGTCAGAGTCAAAGCAAAGATAAACATTTCAATGAATAAATTTGACCTCTCCACTTTCAAAACACTCACCAAAAACGCACCTTTTTGGAAATGCTTTGACTGTATGATTGTCTTTGAATGTAGTTTTTTTTTTTTTCTTGCTTTGCTTCTTCTTCTTTCATGCTCTGTCCTTGTGAGTTGTTTTTTTTTATGCTTTTTTAACCTCTGTAGAGTATCATTGAGTTTCTAGAAAAGCACTTTATAAATCAAATGTATTTATCTTCTTATTTTTTATTAATAATGTCATCATTATTCCTGAGGGTTGAAATATTTTACCAGAGGTATGGAGGGAGAAGAAGAAGAGTGTCCAAATAAGGGATGGGAAATTACAGCAACCACTGTATTCAAGTACTCCAAATATTTGAATACTGGCAGATTAATTATATTTTTATTCTACCTGTAAAGAAAAATACGGCCTGGACCTCCCAGACCTCACTTAAAGACTTCTTCCTCATCCATCTTTTCCATTCCTGTAGATGTTGCTTGTACTACAACTCGACAAACACCATCAGCTCTTCACCTTCCACAGAACTTAATAGGAGCACATCTCCAGTTAGCATTTTGGCTATTAGCAGGCTGATCTTCTCCCTTCTGGTTTCGCCACAATGACTATGCTAAAAGAGCTAGCAACTGACATGATGTGAGACTGCCTGTCTCTGCTGTTCAACAGCGTCCAACTAGTTATTCTATTGAACACAAGTTTGACCACATATCTTCTTACACTAAAACATTAACTCCATTGTTTTTGTCAAACTTCCAGACATCACTTTTCTTGACTGACATGTTGCAAGTGTAGCACACGGTTTCGCATTTGTGTGCTTTTGCTTTAGGTGTAACAACATGTTCCTATACTGCAAAAAAATCAAATCTTATTGAGTGTTTTTGTCTTGTTTTCAGTAGAAAATGTCTTTTTAGACTTAATATGAGCCACATTCACCTAACTTGTCCAAAGAAAATGTCTTGTTTCAAGTTTTTTAAAGACAAAACTTAAGTCTGAATCGCTTGTAACAATAGACTGTAAAAAAGATGGACGTCCGGTTGCTCGGCTCGAAGTGAGGTCTCCACAAAAACTGCTCCCCCTGGTGGCTGGCTGCAGTATAGGTTTAAAAATGCAGCTTTCCAGTCATTCCAGGTGGGCTGTGGTCAAACTTTAAAAAATTAATACACCTCAGAGAAATGTTTCCAATTGTTGTGGTGATTTGAAGATATCATTTGGCTGCCTTGTATCCAAGTCCTCTTTTTTTTTCTGAAAAGTTTCATTTTCATTAGTTATATGTGAGATTAAAAACGAGGTTTTACGTCACGTTTAATGATGATTGACAGCTGCCATTGTATTTTTTTTCGGGGATTGTAACATATGTAAGGAGGTAGAGTCAGGAAGTGATTAGACTCTCAAAAGAAAAAAAAAATATATATATATATTTTTGTCACCCAGCTCCACTCAGATTCTCCCAGAATCCCTCATCGTATCTACTGCGCAGACTCTGGCTCCAAACTGCTACAATGGTGGCGCCTAAGACGGCGGTATTTTGGCTTCAAAACCGTATAATGATAAATGGCGGAGCCATGCTGTCCACTCTATATACAGTCTATGCTTGTAATAAGTAAAAAAAAATTTCCAATGGAACAAAAGAAAAGTTACTTGCATTAAGACATTATTCTAGTTTCAAATTTCTCAGTAAATTTCTCTTATACCAGTTTTTTTTTTACACGTCACAGCAGTTCAGACCTCATTTTTTCTTTAAAACAGTTGAAACAAGACATTTTTCTGAACTGGTCAGGTGAATGTGGCTCATATCAAATATAATACGGCATTTTTTTAACTTAAAATAAGACAGAATACACTTGATAAGATGTCAGTTTTTTTGCAGTGTAGAGTTACCGTAGCTGCTGTAAAACCTACTGGCTCGCTGTGCTGAAGCCGTGGCTGGAGAAGTCCTAAGTTTGTGTCCCGTTTATAATTTTCCTACCTAGTATCTTAAGTTAGATGAAGACAAAAGCTGGGTCACACATGTAAAGCTGTAGTCGCCAAAAGCAGCGTTTGCACAGATGCACTAATAAGAAAATGCTGCTTGAATTATGAGGTCAATGGCAAGTGATAGTTTGATGTAACTTCTTTGATGACTTTCTTTAACATTTGGTTTCTACTTCCTGTTTTCTATAGTTCTTACCCTGCTTCATCTGTAGTCTCATATTTTTGTCCTTCACAGTCACTGGTAGTTGTAGCTTTCCTTTGTTTATCATTTCATCCTGATGTGTGTAGTTTTTCCTTTCTCTTTTCTGTATTTACAGCACACATGCAGTAACAGGAGCGGGTGGGATGTTATGATAATGAAGCGATGCATTGATTGGATGCTTGGGTGCAGAAAAGCAGAAGTGAGCCGTAGAAAACTCCACCTACGAACTGATCTATCTGCTCATCATAGTGTGAGGATTCTGAGAGACCAATGAGAAAATGTGAGAATAAATGTATTTATTTTAATGAATGGTAATGACTGTACTTTCCTGACATCATTCTTCAGCAGAGACTAAATCAGGCTAACACCAGAAACTTCAAGCTTTTGCGCTAATGTAAAATAACACCTGCTTATCACTCCACTTTCATCTTGAATATGGCTGCACCACTTTGTTTGATACTGTTAAGGTAGCAGCTGTGATATCACGTCTAAAACTGTCATACAAGCCACATTAATGAAATGGAACATGAGTTGCAGGGAAAGAAATAGAATAAGTCTCAGCTTACTTTCCTTACAGGGGTAGCAGTTAGCATACACATGCTAATTTATCTGAGTTACAACTACCTGTTTTGAAAAGATATGAATGGAACAGTTTTGGCTCCATCCAGTTGATTCGTGCTACAACATTTCTGAGTTTAACTACTTCTACCTACACAGGAACTCCACACTTGAAAGCAGATCATCAAAGACTCTCACAAAACTCCTGCAGCCATAAATAGACAACTTCTGTTGACTCTTAACACCCACAGCAGTCAATACTTGGCCGACGATTGATGCTAATGCTGGGTGTAAACTGCTGAATAGCCGCCGTGTAACTTCTTGAATGATCGGCTTGTTTGGGTGTGTTGCAGAATCCTTTTCATAAGACAGCGCTCAGCTCAAACCTAGTGTCAGAAATGCTAACAGGAAACAAAATCCTCATATTTGGAGATGAATTAATCCACATGCAGATTCATCAGATACTTTCTGTATTTTTGTGCACTGCAAAAACTGAGATCTTATCAAGTGTTTTTCTAATTTTCAGTAGAAAATGTCTTTTAAGATGTAATATGAGCCACGTTCAACTTCGTCCAGAAAAATGTCTTGTTTTGAGTTATTCAAAGACAAAGTGAGGTCAAATTTGCTTAAACTAGAATAATTTCTTACAGTTTTCCTCCATTGGTTTGGTTCATTTCTTGAAACAGAAATTACATTCTCAAAACTCTAAAGATCATTTGGCAAAAACAGTCTTACAATTAAGCAAAACACCATAACTCATCTGCAAAAAGGCATACCTCTACCAAAACTATTCACTCATGCTTCAAAGCTAAATCCCTTTCCCATACAAAAAGTCAGTGCCTCCAAAAATGCAAAGATCCTTCTCAGTTGCTTTGGCTCATTTCTTGAAATAGACTGGACGTTCTCAACACTCTTGGTGCTTTTGTGCAAAATAACCTGGATTGATCAGCATAACACCATGGATCACCTGAACCCATCATCCCTTTGGCTTTGTGTGAACACTGCAAGTCAAAACGTTGAGATTTTTTGTTACTATGGCATTGAAATATCCCTCATGGCCACCTCTGTCTGAGCCCAGTCTTTTATTGACAAAGGCTATGGTACTCATTTTTTAGTCGAGCTAATACAATTAAATATAAAACTGGATTTAAAAAAAAAGGCAAAGAAAAACGATTTTATGGAAAGAGTAGCCTCCAAGGTCTGACATCACACATTGCACTCATACTGCTGAGGAAAGTGTAACCTTTATCATTTACATATATAAAGTAATTTTTCTACATCAGAGTAAAAAGAGAATGTGTGAAGCCCAAAATACTGTGATATAAACACATAAACAAAAAATAAATAAAGAAAAGGAAAATCATATGTATCCTGACCAATCACACGCTGCCGCCTGTCTGGCCACAGATTCTTATTCAAATCCCAGCGTTTTTTCACAACCATAGAAAGAAACCTGTCATCTGGACTTCTGAGATGTGTGAAACTCCTCCTTCTAGTTCTAGTTTCACCAGACTTTGGTTTTTATCAATTTATTAAATGGTATTCATGTTATTGTGTTGATGACTACTTTTGACAGATGAACAGGCTATTGTGCATGAAGTGACTCATACAATAAAATGACTCTGATATGTTTTAGAGAGACTGACCATTAGACTGAGAATCAACTATTAGTAGGGATGGGTACCTTTCACATTTGAAACAATACAGTACCAATTCCCGGTACGTGGCAATCGGTACCGGTACTCAATGGTTACAATTTTCGGTACTTTTGTGTGTTTATGTAGTAAAATATATCAATTTGTTTAGAGATAAAATTTTCATTCTTTTCAATTTAACATTTTTTTCTTCAATATATAACCTTGCAATGCTGTGTTCATGTCCAGCATGGAAAATCACCTCTTCTTCCACTCTCTCACAGCCACAAGGATGCATTTAGGTACCTAAACATGGTACCTTTTGATTTTACATGAATCGATACCCTGTACTTTTGATAGAATTCGGGCGGTACCTTTAAAAGTACCTAATTCGGTACCCATCCCTAACTATTAGTTTGAGATGTCACTTGAAAATTGTGCAAACTGTAGGCTAACTGTGCTAGCTGTAGGCTAACTGTGCTAGCTGTAGGCTACCTGTACTTTGCATTTATCAAAACTAACAAAAGCTTTTGCAATTTGATGAAATTAATGAGAAATTCAATTATGTTGTGTACAATTGCCCAGTAGTTTGGAGTTTTGTTATGTTTGTTTTCTTTGTTATGTTTCAGAAAATGAGCCAAACCAGTGGAGAAAAACTGTAATACAAGTAGCTTTTCTCTTGCTCCATTGGCAGACATTCAGAGCTCATTTTTGTCTTTGAGTACCTTTAAATGAGACATTTTTCTGGACTGGTCAGGTGAATTTGGCTCATATTAAGTCTAAAAAGACATCTTCTACTGAAAATTAGACAAAACACTTGATAAGATCTCAGTTTTTTGCAGTGTGAATGTGGGTTTCTGGAGGTGGAATGGACCCCATGGGGAATAGTTGTTGCTGCTGTAATGTCTAATGTGGATGCTGAGTAAATAGGGGCTTTAAGGTTAAGTCTTTCAGGATATTATAGTAAACTACAGATATCGACTGACCTTGGCTCACGCACTGATTGAACCATTAAAGGAGATGTGAACCAGGGAAGTCCATCCTGACTCAGCCAAAGGTTCGCCGCTGCTTTCTTTAGCACTGTCACGCCACTTTTCGATCTCTGAGGATTGATAATGGTGCTTCTTAATGAGATGTCCGAGCCCGCCATGGTGTGCATGTGTTACCAAAGCTTAGTCAGCACAGTCTCATTCCTCTGGACACCAGGCTATCTACAACCCCCCCCACACACAGCTCCCTGTTCCCCACTAATGCTTGTCTGAACTCTGCACGCTGCTCCTCTCAATAACTACAGTATGCAGTGTGTAGCCTCACTTAAATGTAGTCCATCTGTACACCTCTGAATGCATGCCTCCCCCTCTTAATCCAGGGCTGACGGAGGGAGGACAGAGGGGGGGCTGCTCTTCAGAGAGGCTGCTGTGCTGCCCGGGTGCTCGAAAGCTAGAGACACCTTCTCTGTGATAACCTGTCGGCATGTCTCCACGGAGAGCCGCGGGTTTTCACATTGTTTTCTCTGCGGTCTAATTTGATGAATGCTCTCTGGCACACAACACGTCTCTTTGGAGACGAGCTGAAAGTCAGGAGGACACTGAAGGCATCTGAAGGGTTTATCCGAAGCATGCCTCTGCTGTCCCGGTAATGTATTCCTCTGAGAGCGCTGGCTGTTTTCTTTCTCCTTTCTAGTTTTTTTTTCTGTAGTAAGCCCTGTTTTTGTCGAAAATAAGCTCTTGTTTTGCAAGCTGCTTCTCTTGTTGTGTTCCTGATCGGTGACAATAAGAAAATTGATATTTTTATCTCAATGGCCATAATCTGTTGCTCATTCTAATCTGCTGCGAATCCCAATACTTTTTCAGGATGCCAAAAAGCTGCACTATTATCAGACACTAAATTCGGGCTTGATTGAAAAATCAAAGAGAGGATGGCTTACAGATGCATCCTCATCTCATATAAAATCCCATTTGTCTGCTTAATTCCACACAAACTGTCTGAATCTTCCTCATAACAGATCTTTGTCTGACGATCTGATACTTAACGGCCGTGTTTATACCCAAACTGCACTCAGTACATCAGCTGAAAGTGGCCAATTGGATCACCAATTCCCATTGGCTTTCGGCAGTTAAGAGACAAAAAAACATCACGGTAACTGAAGTGGTCTGAGTGAAAAGTACAAAGGCTGCTGTTTGAAGAAGGAAACTTCAAAACTCTTTCCCTTTTGTCTTGTAAAATATCTCTGATGTTGTTTTCTCTAGAAGTATTTTGTTGTAATGCCATGACAAGGAATGAGGGCTTATCTTAGTTTGCTGGGTACACATCACATAGTCTAACGCAGTGGTCCAGGGACAGACATAAAAAATACTCAACTTACGTTCTTTTGGTTTGATTTATTAACTGATTCTGAACAATGTTTTAATTAAAAAATGACTAATTCTTGATGCTAAACCTCCAAGCTAGCAAAATGTTTCTTTAGGCAAGGTACAAGAGCCAGTGAGGAGACAAAAGAAGAAGTAGTCTGTGAAAATATTGTCTGACATTAAACCAGTCCATGGCACAAAAAAGATTGAGGGACGGCTGGTTTAACGTGTACATAATAATAGAGGTCGACCGATATGGGTGCCGATGCTTTCCAAATGTGGGCAGCCGATGCCGATATGCATAGTTGATTTTTCCAATTTGATATTCAGGCCGATTGTTAAATAAATATATATTTATCACATTTTTGTGAAACGCAGCAATTTCTGAGCAACTAAAAGAAATCTATTACAACAAGTCATGTCCAGTCCTCTGAACATTTAGTCAGCTTTCAAAACAATGAAATATTTTGTCTGAGTAAACACACAATGTAACAAGCAGTAGTAAACATTCACACTCTTCTTAAAATGTCAAAAAAGAAATTTAAACTTATTAATATAATTTGAACAAAAGTATGTAATGTATCCAAGTGGTTCCACAAGTTTGAGGTGCTCATCTTTTTTGTGCCTGATCAAAAATAGCGTCATTTTATACAACGGATCAAAAATCGGCTTTTTAAAAGAAAATATGGCCGATGGCCGATTGAGACAAATGTCAAAATATCGGCCCGATATATCGGCCGGCCAATATATCGGTCTACCTCTACATAATAATATTAACTATAAAAACTATATCTATTTTTATAGAACTTTTTCAAAACAAAGTTACAAAGTGCTTTACAGGCAACGAAAAAAACAAAACAGCTGATATCCTGGTAAAATTAGTCAGCAAACGAGATCAGATAAAAAGAAAGAAATATAAATAAATTATCAAGACGATTAGGTGAAACAAAATCTGAAATAGAAAAATAGAAACTTAAGTAAAATCAGGGAAGGCTGTCCAATAAAAGTATGTTTTAAAAAGTGACTTAAACCAAGCTCCAGGGCTCTGGATAACGCAAAGGCACATGTGGTGTTGAAAGGTCTAAAATGAAGGAAGGTGTGAGGCCATAAAGAGCTTTAAAAGTAGACGTTAAAATCTTAAAATCAATTCTAAAACATACAGGAAGCCAGTGTAAGGAGGATAAACTCAGTTATTTGTTCACGTGTCCTTTTTTCTGGCTAAAAGCCATTTTGGCGAAAATACACCAGGTCTGTCTGCAGTCCGACACCGTTCTGTTGCGTCTTGACTGTGTTTGTCATCTCAAACAGGCTGTGTGTTCAGTCTACAGCTGGAGTCACAGACTGAGAAGTTCCTGCGCTTCCCACTCCTTTGATAAGTCTTTCTTTATTCATGTTGGGCTGTGAAACCTCAAACCTGAGACTCCTGGTCTGGATCTGCTCATTATGTCTGATTGTCATCATAACCAAGATCAATACAAACTCATTGGGACATAGTTTGTTTCATTACCTCTGCCAAGGAGGTTACGTTTCTGGGAGAGTTTGACTGTCTGTGAACAACATAACTCAAAAAGTAACAAACAGATCTGGATGAAATTTTCAGGAAATGTTCAAAATGGAATAAGGAAGAAGTAATTAAATTTTGGAGGTGATCTGGATCACCGTCTGGATCCAGGACTTTTTTAAAGGATTCTTTATCATTGTGAGATAGGGCCGTTTTCACCATATGTGTATATAACTCCACCATAAATGGTCGGATTACTTTGCAAAACAATACAAGACAAGGTCACCATAATTTCTAACAGATGTAAAAGTATGATCCAGATCCTGGTAATATTCTGGATACTAAGATCTGGAATATGAAATATGTACTGGGTCATCATCATTTTCAACGCTGTCAGGAAACAAATTATCGCACAAACCTGCAACTAACACCAAATTGTAGCAGACAGTCTGCTGAAAGGGAGTATAACATTAAAGTCGGACTAAAGTGTTGGTGACAATCACAATATGCTTGGTGGAGGTCTGCGCTCTCTGAGTGATGTTTCTAGTTTTGAAAGTCTCTGGGTGTTTTTAGGTAGTTTCCGGTCACAACTTCCTGTCCCACTCAATCTTCTCTACGCTGCTTCACAGCTGTGTGCAACGAACAGATCTGGAGTGAGTTGAGATGTTGACTTGAATGGAAACCTATCTGATCTGTTTGCTGTGACAGAGCTGGTGTATTTCAGTTGTAACTATACATTCCTACAGTTTCATTCAGCAGACGCTTTTGTCCAAAGCCACGTCCAACACGAGCAAGAATTGAGACAGAAGGAAAACCGAGTTCGTGTGACAAAGTGCAACAAGTTATTCGGCTTCAGGTGCTGCCATCAAGTGCAATTTTATTTATTTTTTAATTATGTACAAAAATCTAGCAACCAACCATAATTTATTGTTGCAAAAATATACTTCAACCTTAAACAACATTCAGTAGTTAGTGCTAAAAATTCACTTAGCGCTGGGTCTGAGACCTACTGAATCATTCTACCCCTGGAGACAAAGAAAGGAAGGGTCAGCTATAGATATATAAAACTACAGATGATATATATATGGGTTTATGTGTTTGAAAAGTTAGAAAATGCTGCAGTTTGTTGACTCGATGCTTGACGATGTTCTCATTTTTCATGTATTTCCATTATCAAAAGATAATCCTGGATAAAACATACTAAGAGTACACTTAAGATTCCACCGTAATCCATCCTGCAGCTGTAAATGTCATTTTTATCTCATCAGTATTTGGCACCAGCCCTTGAAGCCGGAGCTACAAATGCCCTTAAAAGCAGAGGAATCTGTTTTCTGTCTGTATTCCTGCCGGAGCGTGTGCCATTATTTCTCCTGCTGGCACTGATTTACACTCATGTTGGTCTCCTCGTGTCCAAATCTGACCGGGGCTGTGGTCTGCAAGGACTAATTGGGAGGAGTCTGTTGTCCTGAGCTTCACTCTTGCAGCAGCACATCATAAATGTGCCAGAGAGAGCCGAGGAGGGGAGGAGGAGGGGGGAGGCGGTGGTGGGTCAGTGCACAGACACGGCTCATGGATGGGATGAATTTACCCGTGGCAGCTATCACACTGCAGCAGCAGCCCTTATCAGAACGCCTGATGACATCCAAGTATCTAACTTAGCACCCTGGAACTAGGTCGATGTTGATGAATAATTTAGTCCCAGATGCTCAATAGATTCCAACTGAATAATGAAGGCGTGTGGGCCTCTAAGACTGTGAGTTCAGCTGCGTGTATTGCCTGGCCTTCGCCCACACTCTTCCTACTGCTGGTCTGCCAAGCTGTCAACATCATGTACTCACACATATACAGACTTCAGCAAGGCTGGAAGACAAAGGAATGTCCTTTTTGCTTCCACGGCGCAGATGTGAAGGAAAACTAAAAGATGTATGCACGTACAGCAAGCTCACCGAGTGTACAACTTATCATGTTGAAAACATCGCGATCCTCTTTGCTTTTGTGCAATTAAAGAAAAGCTCAGATGTGAGGCGTCATGGTGACACGACAGATTGCCTCAGTGACTCAGAGGAGAGGGATGAACAATAGGGAACAAGCAGCGGGGTAAAAACGGAGATATTCTGCTCTGCGTCCTCACTGAAGAGGATTTACATCAGATTCTGCGATTCTCAGCAAATGGATCAACAAAGCTTCGGGAGAGGCGCTGCCAAAAACATCCCTCAATAAGCCAACCAAAAATATATGCAAAAGACAAGCAAACAACACCAGGTGCTGCATTTTTTTTCTCCCCCAGGAAATGAATTGTTGAGATTTTACTGAATGTTGTCAACCATTAAATGAGTGTTTCACTCATCGAGGTGTGTTTCTGTTATCTGTACAGCTGCACAATCTGTCTTCATAAAGGGTTTTAAACTCTTGCATGAAAAATTACAGGATTGCACTAAAAAAAGCTTCACTTTCAATGTGCACAATGAACATATGGCATATCTGGACATCTCAGATTCACTGGTGTGCTGATAAATTCAAGAGAAACATTTGGAAAAGAATAAAAGATGCACAACAGAAAAGAGAATTGCATCCCATTCGAAGTTATTGTCTGCTGTAAAATAATAACACCACTTTATGTTAAATGAAAGTGTTCTGGAAACAAAAGTCCCGTTCTCTCTGGCTCCTTATTTCTACGTCAAAGAACATCAAAGCACGAGGTCGCACATAAAATTTTATTGCTCAAAGCTGTGGGTAATTACCTGTGTCCTCTTTTTTCTTTGAATATGAGCAGGTTACTGAGTGCACACTGTACGTAGCTTGATTCCTCACAGTAACAGAGAATGCTGGCATTTCTCAAAGGCAATTAACTCTGAATAATTGCTCCTTCTCTCTGTTTTGACTGCCCGTGCTTGCCGTAACGTCAAACTGGCTGTGGTGGACAGCTGTTTTCGCCTGCTAAGTTATGAGACACCGTCCCTCTCGGGAGAGAGCTCTGCTTTATTTAAAAAGAAGCAGCTGTTGCTGCAACTGGACCTCAGGCAGAGTATCAGAGTGTCATTAAAAAAAGGATGGTCGCAGGCTCTCCATCTCCTCCCCTGGTACCCACACGTTCCTGTCTTGCCATACATCTTCCTCCAGGCTGAAGTCACTGCACCCCAGACGGTCTAACAAGGTGCTGGGAGGCAGCTCCAGCGCGGCGCGCAGCGGGAACACTGAACAACATACAAGCTTTGCTTCACCCAGAAATACACACACTCCCGAGCGTACCGTGATGGCATTTGTAACACACCCTGAGACACGAGCTTCATTCAAAACTAGGACTTAACTGAACTTAAGGGGGATTTCATCGAACACTAACGCCAGTCTGTCCAGTTATTAACACACTTTCACAGTATCCAGAGAAAACAGGAAGTCGTTGTGGAGCAGGAAGCAGCAAAGGTTTCAGCTTTCTATTTTTCACCTTGCTATTTCTTTATCTGACTTATCCCACACATACAATGACACGTATATCTGTAATTCACAGGCCCTGTATTCCAAAGAAAGCCTTAGTTTGGAGGTTGAAGATAAGATAATCCTTTGTTCATTCGTCCCACAGTGGGGAAATTTACAGTGATAACCAGCAAAGAGCAACCTTACAATAAAAACATATCTATACAATTTTTACAATAGGTATATATATATGTAATAAAACAAACTAATATCATAAAATTGGTGTATCTTAAAAAAATATGTACAGAACTGTGACTTTGAATTTCTTTGCAGCACTTTTCCAGCATCAAGGCCTAGTTCAACAAACTATAGCAAATTCTCAGTTTTATGTTTTCCATATGGTCTTCAAAGTCGAAAGGATATCCCAAATAATGTGAGGCAAACTTCTCTGGGAGAAACCGTTAGTTTGTGTATATTCTGGCGCCCCCTGTGGACAAGTAGTGTCTCCTTTCTGTACTGACTTTTTCTTGTACAGTGAATGTCCTCATGTCTATTTTTGGAAACGTAAATGTGTCATAAAGCCCTACTTTTATCATTTCTGTTAACGATATTCCTTGTTGTGTAAAATGTTGACGAAGGCTATTTTAGCAAACAATCACATGGACTGAGACCAAACATTGTTGATGGTTTCAGACCTCTAAAACAAAGAGACAAAAGTGACTGGTCTTTTTTTGGGATGGGTACCACCAAATTCTGTCTATAGTACTAAGTGTCGAACGGTACCATGTTTAGGTACCTAAACACATCATTGTGGCTGTGAGAGAGTGAAAGAGTAGCCAAATTTCCATACTGGACATGAACACAGCATTACAAATGTATATATTAAGAAATAAATATGGTAAATTGAATAACCTTATTACCACATAAACACTAGGGTTGGGACCATATGTTATTCTCCTGATCGATTCTATTACGATTTTTGGGGGTGCCAATCCGATCCAAATTGCGATTCTTCAATATTTACGAATTTTGAGATTTTAAGTTTGCTTCTTTAACACCAGACCATATGAAAAAGTTAAATGATGATAAAAATGTCTACAGACTATATCAGGAGACGTATTTTCCATAAAATGCACATCATGTGAGTTAGAGAGAAAGATTCCGCCCGCTGCTGGAGAAAAGTGGTATTTTTTTTTCCAATCTAGTTTATAAACAAAGACTGAAATGAAGAATTTAATTTGATTGTTTTTTGTTTTTTTTTGACAAAGAATCTCAATTTTGGTATTTCCAATCAAAAAAAATCTAAAAAGATTTTTTTTTTCTCCCACCCCTAATAAATACACAAAAGTAAAGAAAACTGACAAAACTGATTTCCAGGTACAATACATTGGTACTGTATTGTTTCAAATGCGAAAGATCCCTTCCCCAATCTTTATACATGGTTTTGTTTGTTTATGTGGCTGTTTAAGAGACACCAGTGTCAGCTTCTAGACTGTTTCACTGCTAGCTTGTGTGGTTGTTTGCTACATTTAGCTGGACAGACTTGTAAGGAATGAAATGCAGCACTCACAAGCACATTGAAATGTGTTTAAAATCACCTAAATACTCAAAAAGTTTTGTTTTTGTCAACTTAGAACAAACCTATCTACATAATGAGCGGGTCCCCTTCTATGGAAGCTGTTTTCTTGCATCGCCATGTTTCTACAGTAGCACATAACAGACAAACTAGTAATACATGCTTTTTGTTCAGTATGTGGTTGGCTGACATTTGGTTATCGTGTGTGAGAAAATAACTAATGGCAGATGCTTTTGAGAGCAAAAACTTGACAAATAGAGGATTATAGTGCTCATGCATCACTGCAGCCTTTGGTCCTGAAAGGCCATCTGTCAGCGCTGAGTGAAGGAGCGCTTCACTCTGTAATCTGACTGCTAGATATCCCAAAGTATTTCCAGTTCTGGAGACTGAACTTATTACTTTAAACTTACTTACTTCTGTAATCTGACCAGACCAAGAGGAAGAAAACAGCCATAGCAGCAGAGAACGGTGGGCATAGGGAATGAGTGAGCAGTGACAGGTCAATTGTTGGCCTGGTGAATAAGGACAAAAAGGCCTCTGCGGCGTTTAATGTAAAGCTGTTATGTGAGGGACAGGTCAGAGCTAATGTAAAGGTGGAATGTATAAGGAGGAATGGAAATGAGGTGAGAACAGAGCGGCATCGCGATGTACACATAACCGTGCCCTCATTAAACACACTCCCTGCGGAGTACCTGAGAGCTCTGCTTTGTGGCTCCTTTTAACGTGGCTGCTTCAAGGCGCTGCTGAATCGCTTTGTTGATGTGTCTGAAGCCCCCTCAGGACTCCCATCAACTCATTTTTCAGGAACAGACATACTCATGGTCTAAATGCTAATTCATCACTGAGCTCAGCATGGTGTGGTTTAGGGACAAACTCTGAGGGAAGGATGTTGTTCGGCTGTGTGGGATTAAACCAGGCACAGGAACTGGAAGGAGACGGTGGTAACGACTGAAGCATGATCCACTGGTGGTTGGCAGCTTGGGTTTCTGGAATCAGAAGTGGTCATACTTGGATGAAATAGTGGATCAACACTGGTTTGACTCATCAATTTCATATGGCCCTAAAGCTTTGTCACCTTTTTCACCCTGAATAAAACCAGAATTTATAAAATTAGAATCATCCTGGGCTGAAGTGGGCTTAGTTCAAGGGATTAAGAGAATAAACTCTTTTGGAAACGGTTCTCAGAGGGAATTAAAAAATCTCAGAGAATGACAAATTGCCCCTTTTTAGTTTAGCATGATTTTCAGCAACCACTAAAGTCGCCCCCTGCTGCACACGAGGAAGAAAGTAGAATCACATATTGGATATGATGCTGGCTTTGAGTTTCCTATCTAACATCTGTAGGGCGCCTGTCAGTCATGTGAGTTGAGCTGTGTCTCTGATTGGTCAATCAAATGATCCTAATATCTTCTAAACCACCAAGTTAGGAAACATTTCTTCCCCCCTACAGTGTGTGCTGATAAAAAAATGAGCATTTCAGACCCAAGCTGATGTTTTTTATGCCATTAAAAGTCAGTTTGTTTGTCTTTTTTGGCTTGGTGTATATATCACAGTAGTGGTTTTGGGCATGCATGAAAACCAGTACAGGGACTGGTTTTCAGGGGTTTTCTTGGTGTGCCTCAGCTTCCCAAACAACAGACATTAGAGAAGAATAAGGCGGGAAACCTTAACATTGTCTTTACACATTTGGCGGAATGCAGAATCATAAATCGCGCCAACAAGCTACACGTAAACATCGTCATAACTTATAACAGAAACCACACAAAACAGCATAGGTTGGCTGGATAACATTATATTAATATTATTTACTCCTACCAACCAAAGATCACACTTTATATATGCTCCTTCCATAACATTTAGAACAAATTAATAACACCACATTTTGTGAGGTGAAGGAAAGAAGAAGCTACGAGGAGGTACAAAGGGCCACGAGGGTCAAAAATTCTATCTTCCAGGAATACTCAAAGTAACCATAAATAAAAATAACCAAATGAGATAAAATTCATAATTAGCTGATAACATAATGAAATATTCACAAAAGTGAAAATATAGAATACAATGCATATTACGTGGTTTTCAGTCTTTCTGCAACCAGCTTTAAGCGGATCCTCGATAAACAGCAACTTTTAGCACTTCAGCAGATAGGTTTCATTTTTCTAAACCAGATGTTACCTCTTGATTTGAAGTCAGTGGCTTGATTTAACAACCTAGACTGTTATGCTATACCAGCGTCTAGAACATTCTGCGGCGTAGTCTATTTAATCCTAAATTTGAGCAGAGTTTGTAAAACTAGCATTCTCATAGAACAGGCCTGGATTAAAAAACTACATTTAAATCATTTAAATCTGCAGGACTCCTAAAAAAATAAATAATAGATAAATAAAATAAAGAGAATGTGGCTTTTTCCAGGAATAATCCTGCTTAATTGTCACTTCTGAGCCTCTGTACATGTGTATCAGTGTCTGTGTCTGCCTTGAACCCCCTTCTCAGCCTGGATGTTGATGTTCTGGTTGTGTCCAGGCAACCCCAGCCAATCTCAGCAGGCTTATTGCCTGTTGATGATCTCTAGTGGAAGAAGCTATCCTTAGCAGCTAGGATAGTGGACGGAGAAAGAAAAACAACCAAATTGAAATGAAACGTCAAAGAGATAAAGCTTTTTTCTAAACGAAGGTGAAGCTTGACTCAAATTTCACTCGCTATAGGGAACTTGAAGAGAGATGTGAGTTAGCTTTCTGCTAACCAGGTATGTGTCAGATACCTGTGATTAGCTTGTGCTAACATGTATCAAGTATCTTCCAGAAACACAATGCTACAGGTGGTACCAAAATTCCCTACCTTTAAAAATAATTTAAGGCCGAATAAGTGAAACCACAAAATAACATTTCCTCACAAACTTCAACAATCACTTGTGTCGCCCCCTGCTGCCCATAAGAATGCAGACTTAAACCAGTCCTTCTCCTAGTCTGTGTCTGCGTCATAAAACCACACTGTCAGTCTGTGACTCATAGCAAACCATGTGTGTCTGGTGCCTAATTCATCCCCTCATACATATCAAGACTCAAAGCAGTCTGAGGGAAATGATGAACAGTTGATATTTTGATTTCCAACCAAGCGCACTGCTTATTATTTATTACTGGGGACATATAAATAATGTGCACACAATATGGCCGAGTGCCTGCAGTCACCACACGGTGCAGAGAGAGTGCACACTGAGCGGCTGCCATGTAGTATCCAGCTTGTAGCAGATCACGCAGGAGACGGCTGAATGCCTTCTGTTAGCTACTTGCTCCCGATGATAAAAATCTTAATATGAAATTCATAAGAACTATCTGCCTCCATCTACCTCCTACGCTCCCCCCTCTTGTTCTCTCATTCCTTCTCTCCTTTGCTTTTGCATAAACGCTTCTCTCCGTCAAAGTCTATTACATGGTGGACTTTGTCCCTCCTCCTTATCCCTGCTCTCACTATTCTCAGATAAATGAAATCTGCCAGCATTGAAGCATTTTCCCCTCTGGATGCCCTGATATTTTCTTTATCTGAAATCGAATCTGGAGCTCTGTGTGCGTCTGTTGCTTGCCTTGTAGTAATCTGGCCTGAGAGCAGGATACTGCCCAGGAGGAATATCATACACCAAGGATAAGCTTCAGATGGAGGGAGAAATGACAATTATCAGAGGACGCTGGAATCACAACGCTAACATACACACACTTTTCATTTTGGGGAAATGTCCTGGCTCTGTCTGAAGGGGACTACGTAATTCCTCATTTTCACATTCCTCTATAACAAGATCTAAAAATAGATGACAAATCCAAGCAAGCGAGAATTTTTTGTTGTTTTTTCTAAGCCAGTGATAGGGAGCAGGAGGGGAAGAGATATGCAGCCTGGCTGCACGTTGCTGTCTTCCTGACTTTACCTGCATCTTGATATGCAGTCCCAGTCCCTCATCAGGTGACAGGAACAAATTTGTCATCCTAATATAGATGCCATCACAGCTGAGATGAATGTACTCAGGTCTAATTCCCAGGTGTAGCGTTTGCAAAAACATGACATGAGGGAAGAGGGAGAGCAGCTTTGCCCTACAACAGCGGACCAGGTCGCCCGTAGCTCCCACAGAGCGTCGTCATAATCAGATTCCTGTCCTGGAGGTCCGCATGTGTCGAGTGTCACCGCTACAACTAATGAGGGATGCATTTTGTTCAAGAGAGGAGAAACAAAAGACACCATGAGACGAATAAATAAGGGTGGAAATTGTCCTAAAATCCAAAGAGCTGGTGAGCCAAGAATGTGCAGGATTAATGATGCCTCTGAAGTAGCAGAGATCTTCCATCACTAATCCATCCCCGTGGCGGTGTTGTAACGCAAGACTGATCAGGACTACAAATTTTGGCTGGACCTGCTTTGAGGGATACAACTTCTACTTCCGTTTTTAATAGATTTAAAATCATCTGACAAGCAAACAGATGCTTTTCAAGCTTTTTAAATCAGCGCTTTATAAAATACACATTGGCTACTTTTACATGATGTCATTCACCCTTTTATATTGGGGATATTAGGCGGCCTCATTCACTGTCATTGCAACTGTTTACTGCGTCTATGGAAGGAGCTTGTCAAACAAAATCCTGCTCGTAAACTACTGTGGGTGAGAGTGGTGTGCTCTTTGGACGAGAGCTCAGCATGGATATGAGGAGAAGATGAGAGATGACAGAGACATAGTGAGGCGCTGCAAGTCAGAAAAGTTCAGGCAGCTCACGCTCCAACTGAGGATGTGTCGTGGTAGTTCAGAGAGAAAGAGCGGCGCCATCGTGAGAAAAGATGATGAAGATCAGAGATGAATGCAATCAAGACAAAGTGCATTTTGTCTGTTTTTTGGATCAAAAACAGGAAGAGACATAAAAGAAGAGAGTCCACTCTTTTTAGGTAGTTTTGGTGTTTACATAGTCAGAGAAAACAAGATTATTTGAGCATATTCTGGTTTTTGAAAAAAAAAAAAAAAAAAAAAAAAATCACCCCTGGGTGAATCGACCTCTCATTTTGTAACCTGAGTATTTGGACATTGGGGTATCCCCATCAAAAGGAACATTAAAGTGATACTCTGGGATGGAACAAGTTGGGTCCTATCACAAGGTTTAGGGCAGAAATTACCCCTACAGCAGTGATTTTGTGCAGCAGAAGCCCAGAGTGCACGCACCAAACACACCCTCCCTGCTCCTCTGCCGGTTTCCTCTGCACTCAGACGGGGCCATTTTTTACTCGACCAAAAACACAAATAAATGGACTCCCACTGAAAAAATCTGATATCGGTCTGCATTCAGGCTTTATTTAGCGAATTTTTAGCGCGTAACTTTCACATAAAAACACTGCTAAATAAGGCTCTAGTTCTCATCATGTCGTAAAACGGCGCTACCTCCGCTGCAGAGCCACAGCTGGCTACGAGGCGCTCACCGCTTAGTGTATCAGTCCGTGCACGCGACGTGCCAGATATAAACAAACGCAGGTAGTCTGCCAGGACGAAGAGACACGATGAGAATTAGAGTCTTATTTAGCGGTGTTTTTGTGTGAAAGTAACGCACTGAAAATTCTCTAAATAAAGCGTGAATGCAGACTGATATCAGATTTTTTCGGTGGGAGTCCGTTTATTTGTGTTTTTGGTCAAGTAAAATATGGCCCCGTCTGAGTGCAGAGGAGCAGGGAGGGGAGCAGGGAGGGGGTGTTTGGTGTGAGCGCTCTGGGCTTCTGCTGCACAAAAACACTGCTGTAGGGGTAATTTCTGCCCTAAACTTTGTGATAGGACCCAACTTGTTCCATACCGGAGTATCGCTTTAAGTTGTGTTCTGCGCATGTTCTTTTGCAAGAAATTTGTCTGCTGTTGTTGCTGCTGTTATTGTAGATACAGGAAGAAGAAGTGAAAATGACGCACATTGTGTCATGACATGCGCTGTATCGATTGGGATACCATGTTAACAGGAAGAACCCTATTTGCTCATTCATGAAAATGGGTTATATCAAATGTTTCAGAAACCCAAATATTGACTATTGACCTCTAGATATATGCCCGATCGTAATCCACACTATACAAAGAGATTAAAACCAATACAGGCTATTTTGAAGTGCTTCTTTGTAGCTTCCTGATCAGGTCAATGAATACTGGATTGATTTACTGCACTTCCAAGTCTCCATGACAACAGCTGATGAAGTTTAGTAGCGAAAACAGAGATCTGTGTTTTTCTCTGCTGAAAACGATTTCTGTGATTAATTTTGTTGTGATGGTGGACACAGGAGCCTAACTGTCAGACAGAAAAAGGACAGACGAGCAGAAGAAAGATAAACAGGAGAGAGATTGAGCACAAGCTAAAGGCTAAAAGGGCTGAAGCAGCAGTTATTCTGCAGTGGTCTGTTCAAACTTGAGAGTCTGTCAATAAAATGAAGAGTGAGGTCACGTTAGCTCTGATTGGTAGACGACTGGCAGGACATAACCAGGATTCACTAACGTTACATATTACAGACATGTCTTAGAGCACAGGGCTGTCAGTAGAGCTATACATAGCCGGCTACTGACATATGGTATGAACTCACGTTTGCCTGTCATCACGTTTCAAACAACAGCGCTACCTCACTGTACTGATAAATACCTTACCTTGTCACATTGCATCTGGTAAAAAGTTGACTTGAACAAAGAAAATTTGTTCCAAAACAAACACACGCCTGGTTAAAAGTCAGGTGGCAAGGCGGTGACATTAAAACAGGTCCTCCTCACAGCATCTTAAAAAGAAGTCACAGGAGAACTGCGAGCCTGGCGCTTTCCCTGCAGACGTGGACCGATTCCTGTGCAGGGAACATATCCCAAAATATCAAACTATTCATTTCAACACATCCAGACTGAAACTGCATGCACTTAGTGTGATGATCGAGTTATATCCCTCTCCTGAGGCATGTTCTCCATTACTCTCGCGCCCCGTCTCCCCTCCACCCGTCTGACGAAACAACAGGCCTCATTTGCTGGAATGCAGATGCCTTTATTTCATTTCAAGCTCTCCTGGAATTTGTTTTACCTTAATTGAATCAATGTGGTAATGAAGTTACTTTCTATTATCCTCCTCGACATTCCTAAACTCTCCTTCAGAGCACTCCAAGTTGTATTCGACATGGGGTCAAGATGAGAAGCGGCCCTCTCGATGTGAGTACAGTTTGTTCTCAATCCAAGTTTTCATGACTGGATTTCCTGCTCTTAGTAGAAAAACAAACAAGTGACAGGTTGTTTCATATTGAGTAAAAATCTCACTGATGTCTTTTGCTACAAAGAACATTCTTTGATTTTACAACTGCAGGGATTAATTCAGGGATTTATGATTTGTTTTTGTGAGAACTATTTTGTTCCATTTTAATCCCAGTGCTTCTTTAATTAACAAATAAGCTTTTGGATGCACACCACTCTTTCTACCAGCCTTTGAGGAAATTCTGTTTTAAAAATGCAAGAGCACAGCCCGCCTCGACGAGCAGTTGGCACGGCGCTCATGTTCATGAATGTCATGTATAAAGCAGCTGATGGCAGAATCTCGCAGGTGGGAGCAAAGCACTGAAGCACAAATTGTATCTTATGCTCAACAGTTGGCCCAGGACTATTTTCTGTTTCTACAAATCATTACAGCAAATGTCCTGAGAGACAAGAATATGCTCTACAAAACATGCTGTAAAGCTGTCAGTGTCAGTTTCTCCTCCACGCACAATACAACACTTTATTAAACAACAGAGACGACATTCACACTGCGTAGGTTTCATTTTTGTCATCCAAACAGACTTAGTGGGACAATCTGTAGTCGTCTGCTTCTGCTGCCAACAGTGTGAAACCTGCAAAACAAGGATTCCTCTTTGTTGACAATCCTAATAATTGCTGAAGGTGAGAGAAGCCTGTCTGCGACGATCGCAGCAGCTTTAAAAATGAAGTGATTTCATGTTCCTGCGACAGAAACACCTGCTTCAGAAAATACAAGAGATGGCGAACACACACTCGCGTGTTCACCCCCGTCAAGGTGGCCCAGCCCGGCGAGTCACATGGACTCCATGTGTAAAACATGGTGTTTGAAGGGCAGCTTCCCTAATAGCCCCCGGTGAGGCTGAGATGATGGATAAGGTCTGTCGCTGGGAGTGAACGCTGCAGGCTCAAGGCCACCGCAGGTCCACGCCGATACCTCCTTTACCATCTGTCAGCGCTGGGTGGGCACCAACCCATAACCATGCCAGGGGCAGAACGCACCAGGACCACCTACGACAGCACTCACCTCACTTTAGCAGCCAGGCAGGGAGGTCAGAGAGACACGCAGGAAAGCTTTCTATCCTGCAATTCAACCCGTTTCTGCTCTCATCAGATGATAGTTATATTCACACTAACAGTCGTGTAGATCACCACGCGGAGCTCTCTGCTCACCCCAGAGGTGCAAAACATGCATTTTTCATAAGCAACATTCGCAAAGAAAAGAGAAATGCTTACAGGGTCCTGAGCTCTGAGATATTTCATTTAGAAAATTATATTTATAAAGTTAAATCCTACCATGAAGAGACATAAAATGGCTTACACTGCAAAAAACTGAAATCTTATCAAGTGTTTATCTAATCAGTCCAGAAAAATGTCTTGTTTCAGGTTGTTTAAAGACAAGAATGAGGTCTGAATTGCTTGTAACAAGAAAAAAAACAAATGTCAATGGAACAAACCAGACTTTTCAGGTGAATGTGGCTCATATTAAGTTTGAAAAGGCATTTTTAACTAAAAATAAGACAAAAACACTTGATAAGATTTAATTTTTTTGCAGTGTTTGAAACTGAGGGGTGATATCTTTGATTTAGCAATGGATCAAGAGAATTTAAAGCATCAAATCTCAATTTCTCTATCATTTTGGATATTATCACTTTGAGAATTTACAGTTTTTCATATACTGTCGCCTGAATGTCGCAAATCACATCCAATTTCTGTTCCTCAGCAAGCACCGCGTTGACTAGAAGATTCTCCTCCTCACCTTCAAGGCTCTTCATCACCTCAAACCTCTGTAGCTTTCTGATCCCCTTCACATAAAGATGGGTACCTTTCAGATTTGAAACGATACGGTACTGATTCTCGGTACATGGCAATTGGTGTCAGTACTCAATGGTACCAGTTTTCTGTACTTTTGTGTGTTTAAGTGTTAAAAAATATCAATTTGTTTAATAATAAAATCTACATCATTTTCCATGTAACATAACTCTTCTTCAATATATAACCTTGCAATGCTGTGTTCATGTCCAGCATGGAAAATTGCCTACTCTTCCACTTCCTCTCAGTCACAACGATGCATTTAGGTACCTCAACATGGTACCTTTTGATTTTATGTGAATCAGTGCCTGGTACTTTTAAGGGAATTCAGTTGGTACCTACAAAAGTACCTAATTCAGTACCCATCCCTAACTACACACCTATGTTTTGTATGAAAAGTGCTTTATGAACAAAGTTTGATTGATTGAATTAGCATGTCGATACCTTATCAATAAGCCTCATATCCGTCAACCATCTGCTTGCACATTCCTACACAGATCCTTCACAAGTGTTGAACACAATTTTGCAGTACATCAATTTTGTACTGATGCAGTTCATGTCTCATTGCACTTTTTAGTTCGACTTTCAAGTTAATTCTTTCTTTCCATCAAAAACCAACAAATTCTTCTGATGTGAACAAGGCGTTCAAATCTGTCTTGATAGTAATTCTCGACTTTAGATGCCTTTGGTTGTGACTATTTGGGATTCAGTTGTGTTGTTTTTGTAGGCTTTTGATTTTTTACGTTACTTAAGTAACAAAAGGTAGGGTCAGCAGGATTTCCTTAAAAAATAACGTGTGTCAGTGTCTGTGTCTGCCTTGGACCCCCTCCTCTGCCTGGATGTTGATGTTTTGGTTGAGTCAGGACATTTCTGAATGGAGAGTAGACGTGGCTACCTCAGCCAATCACAGCATGCCCAGTGCACAAGTGAATTTGCATGTTGATGATCGCGAGAGTAAGAAGCTAATCAAAGTAGCTAGGATAGTGGACGTAGCACAAAGGAAGAAAAACAATCAAAGTGAAACAAAACACCAAAGAGGAAAAAGTTTTTCCTAAAAGAGGGTGAAGCTTGGTTCCACTTTAACTTGTTTTCAGCATGAAAAGTGATGAGAGTTAGCTTTCTGCTAACCAGGTATGTGTCAAATACCTGTGATTAGCTTGAGCTAACATGCCAAGTCAGGTGCATGTAGCAACGCGATGCTACCGGTGGTTGCTGGATTAGTGCGTGTGTTCACATAGCTAAGCTTGGAGGTTGTAGGTGTGCGCTGTTGCTGGCACTGAGCCAAGGAGGAGGAGCCAAGTTTGAATGTTGTGTTTACTAGCAAGGAGCAAAAATTCCTGCAGACCTTACCTTTAACCTTTTGTAGATTTTATAAATAGCAGCACTTTTTACCCTCTTATATTTTTTTTTTAAATAAAGTAATGTTTTCTCTGTTTTAAGTTTCATGCAAATTCTCCCACAAACGTCCCAGACTCTTATTTATTCATTAATAGTTCCCAGCTCCACCGTTCACAAGGTATAATAAATATACAACTCAATCAATCAATACGCCTCTGTGAGAGAAAAAAGCAGCACAACAACAATCTCCCTCTGCCCTCTTTGAAGCTTTCAGCATGTGCATATCATGATGGTCAACCTCATTCATCTGCATTGCAGGGGAAATCTTATCCTGAGGTTTTTTTTTTTTTTCTGTGAATAATTGAAGGCAGCACAACCTCACAAGGCCCTGACACACACACTAAACACTGCAGTACGTCTCTAAGTCCATAAGACAATTTATCCTCCAACATGACTGCACCCGGGCTGATTAATCCTCTTCCCTGCTCCCGTCTCTGCTCTCTAACCTCTCAGTCTGCTGTGCATGTGCACATTTTTTAATTGCTGGCACACAGGGGGAGAAATTAGACAAAAAGCAGGTTCTCATCTTAAAATATGATTTGCCTCCAGATGAGTTGAAGAAAACAGTTCCACTTGGTTAGCAATGTGATGAGCAAGTCCTATTAATATAAACTTGAAAAAAAAATAAAGACTAGAAAGAAAGAGGAGGGAAAAATCGTGTACAATCATCTCTACAAATCAGCAATTTCCGATTGAGCTCTATTCAGTGAGAATATTAATGTTTCAAAACTGGCTCTGATTATATTCTGTGAAGACTCAAAGACATAAAATCCTGCCGTCCTTAAATCTTCCATGTGTCATTTTGTCTCAAATGTAGCTTTTTTTAAAGTTTCTTTTCGAGGGACTTCATTCAGATAACTCTGCGCTAAATTGAAAAAGAATCTGACTAACTTTCAAAGTAAATGTGAATAACTCCATTTATTTCATCCTCCCAAAGTTGAAAATGTTTCTTTTATCAAAAATGAACTCCTAAAAGAAGAAGAGTGTTTAAATTGGGAGAAGAGAAGGAAGCGAGGGGGACATTGATATTAGGAACTAATTAATTTCCTCGTGATAATTTTGTTTGAATAAGACGAGTCTTCTTGTGACCGCTCTGCTTTCATTGCTTTTCACGGTGGCCTGATTGCGTTCTTTTACCTGCTACTTTTCCCTTTGTCTGTGATTTTCCAGTGAAAAAACAAAAACAATAAAAGCCATCTGAAAATAACAACCATCCATCATAAAACTCAGCAGAGAGCGTTTGGGATCACAAGGCTGACACCAGCACAAACACAGATGGGAATCCTAAATCCTGATGCTATAAAGTGAACAAACAAAGTCAACCTATGCTTTTTATACTGCAATAAAATGAGCTGGAAAATCGATTTTTACTGCCAGCGACTCTGAATGCAGCCGGGGCTTCGCTTGTTAGAGGCTCACATTTTTCTCATTAGTTGACGAAAAATACTTTTGATTTACTGAGCGCTTGTCTGTCAATTTGAAACAATTTACTGGACACCGACTGTGAACAGTGGGTTGCGTAATAACTAAATTAACAGAAGAGAGACACGAGGTGAGCACAAAATCACGCACAACAAAATGTGGCAGGTCAGGACGATGAAGATTAGTCATTGTGTTTGCAGGAACATAATGTGAGCCCTCTGTCTGGCTTGTTCTAACACGGGAACCCAACTTAAGTTACAGCCTTTGTTACAGACTCTGCTTTTGTTCCCAGCAGCTCTTCTGCCAGCAAACACTGTACAGATTTGTAAATGTTGAGCTTGAGGGAGCTCACACTGTACAGGTGAACCATGTATGATGCAGGAGGAAGATGATGCTGTACGGTTCATTGTAAAGCATGACCTGAGTCCACCTGTCACTGTGCATGTCAAACCAGCAGAGGAATCGAAAGTATTCACATTCATTACTCAAGTAGAAGTATAGATAAGAGGGTTTAAAAAGACTTTTGTAGAAGTTGAAGTTTCGACTAGAGCTTTTCTGCTTAAGTTTCGATTTCATTAAAATACTGATATTGAAAAAATTGATAGATTGCTTCAAACTTATCTAGGCTAGCCAAAATGTTTAATTACTTTATTTAGACACTACCACAACACCTGCAGTGTTTCCCCAATGATGATACTGGGGAGGGCTCTGCCACCTAATGGCAGCACCTGCCACCCCATGTAAGCCAAATTAATTTCATTTTCCACTTGGTGCCAAACCAAAGCATTAGTAATTTAAAGTTACTGTGGATGATTTTCTGAATAGTTATTATCTTTTTCCCAGAAGAGCCATCATACTTCGGAGGTGCTGTTTCCGCCTATTCTCCCCCAGCTAGCTTAGCTTAGATAGCTTAGATAGTTTCCCCAAAAAACTCTGATTCAGGATTTCTTCTTTAAGTTCTACCCAAGAAGCACTGTAACACTCAACATGTTATACATCTCATAACGTACCAAAAACAACATAGAAAACTTAGCGCTACCTTGATGCTGACATATATGGGAAATTGCATTGATATGCTAGCAGTTAGCATACATCACTAAACTTCAGCTTTAAAGCAGGACTTCAACTTTAACCACGGAAACATATCACAGGTAGTCCTCTTAAACAATACTGACAACTGCAAATGTCAAAATACCAACAGGTGAATGTTTTTTCAAGACAGGAAACCACAACTCAAAGTAGACACTACACTGCAAAAAAATGAAATTGTATCATGTGCTTGTCATATTTAAAGTTAAAATTGTCTTATCATACTCAATATGAGCCACATATCTGGTCAGTCCAGAAAAATGTCTTGTTTCAAGTTATTTAAAGACAAAAATTAGGTCTGGATTGCTTGTAACAAGTAAAAAAAAATCTGCCAATGGAACAAGAGAAATTTGCAAGAAAATTAGCTTGTAACTAGAATAATGTCTTAATATAAGTAACTTTTCTCTTGTTTGACTGTCAGATTTTTTTTCTACTTGTTACCAGCAATTCAGACCTCATTTTTTCTCTAAATAACTTGAAATAAGACATTTTTCTGGACTGGTCAGGTGAATGTGGCTTATATTTAGTATAAAAAGACACTTACAATTTAATTGGCCAATTCCATATTTATTTACCTATAAACTCAATAAAATGTTGACACAGAAAACCTGTAAAGCTACTTTTTATACACAGCAAATCCACAGGAGGAACTGATAAGGGAATTGATACAGAACCAGCCTTAAAGCACAATCAATAAGTGCATTGCTATCAATACCCATCCCTATGAATGACCATTTTGATGTTCTTTTGTTTTCTTAAAGTTCATCAATGCAAGAAATAAAGAATTTTGAAAAAAAAAAAAAAAAAGTGCAACCCTAGTAACAATATTTTCACAGTGGGAGAATTTGAAGTCAGTTGACCCAAATTTTAGATTTGCCACCAATTTCAAGCAATCAGCCAGAGGCAGCTGATCATGCCAGGATTTCCTTTTCTTCCTCCCTTCACACTGCAATGCAAACTACATGTTTTCATTGGCTGAAACGTGGCTGATCTTTAAAGTCAGTCATGCTTCTTGGGTTAAAATCATCCTCAAGACCCACTGTGTATGCCTTCCTTCATTTTGAACTGTACCAAAGGATGATCCTGGATCTGAGGGGGATATTGTGGATTCATTTTCAGTGTTGATGCTACTGCTGCAGATTTACACTGGAATTGTATGTATCTCAACACCATCATTAAGAAATCGCTCCACTTTTCTGGAACAGACTCGTGGTTCCCTCTTTCTCTTTTGCTGATGAACCAAAATAATCAACATTTAATTTGGAAAATGCTCATTTTGTAGCTGCTTGTGACACATTTCTGTAATTTTAACTTCACAGAGTGGGTTAGACCAGGAAATGAAGCTTTAGAGGAACTTCACAGAATATGTCCGCATTCTGATGGGAAACTTTTTTTGACATCCAGATCTTTCCTAAAGATCAGAGAGAAGCGGTGCAAAAAATTAAGAAGCATGAAGATTGAGTCATCCTTTACCTCAGATCCGAGTATCACATCATGTAGCACAATTAAAGAACCTGCACTGCATGTGTGCAGTTGCCCGAGGAGTGCTTAATACCCGAGATAAGTCTCAGGTCTGGATATTGATGCATGCAGGATTAGTATTAAATCTGTGCTGTGCAGACTTATTGCAGCCTTAGCTTGTAAAACAATAATCCCTACTAGTATCTAGACAATCACAACAACGCCTGAAGGTGCAGGAGCAGATACAATAAAGAGACGGTGTGCGTGGATGATTGTAAGAGGAGAGAAGCTGCACACTGAACAGTTATTTGGTTCAAAGTTGCAGAAGATTTTTCACCAGGAGATTACTGTGACACTAAGTTTATTTTATTGTGTTTGTGAGCGCCGGTGAGGGAGGCTTGCAGGTACCCAAACATCGCACCGGAGCTGCAGCAGAGCAGTACGTCAAATCTTCGATTATCCCCGTGAATTACAGAGAGGCCGGGTTTGTGCCCCTCGTCTCAGGGACCAAGACAAACACGGCCACTACAAGCCAGTTCAGCTGGAACTGAACCGTGTGCTGTGACTGCAAATGAAATGGCCCGCACAATGTGTTTTGAATGTTCCTCACTTCCCTCTAACGGCCATTACGCCCACCTCACCTGGGGTTAATTCAGAAACAGTGAGACCAATTGGCTATTTGGTGGCAATGATGTGACATAGCGGCCATCCATTCTCCCTCGGAACAGGCTATAATCTGCATTTGTTGAATTTCCACTAGCAACAAGCTATAAAGCAGAAATTGCACCAAGCAGGAAGGTTATGAAAGAAAGATGGCGCGCATGGAACGCAGTATGAGGTCAAATATTATTGTTGCATTAAAAAATATATTGTATGGCCTGAAAAGACAAGTGTTATTGGCCGGAGTGAAGGGTTGTTCTGTTTCCATCTCAGAGCTCTGCAGAGCAGGGTGCCAGCAGGTCAGGGTTCTTACGTTTTCACAGAAATACATGGAGCTTTATGAGTTTGTCTTGGCACTGTGTGCTGATGTTGACTTCTGATCCCTTGACTTCCTCTTTTCAACCATATAGACAATTTGAAACGCAAGTTTTAGATGGACTGAATTGAAATGATGAGTTTCAGGTCCTCTTACGTGGAAGTTGCAATCTTGCACCACAATATTTCTGTATTTAACTTGACAAAAGGAAGATCTTAATTGTCAGGAGCTTCTTGTTGAAGGTCAGTTGGAGGGGTAGGCAAGGGAATCTTTCAACCTTTAATGGTAATCATTGAATACTCCAAAGTCTACGCACTGCAAATCCAAGAGGGTCAGAACCAGGGATGTGTATTGATAAGATTTATCGATAGCAATGCCCTTATCATTTCTGCTCATTGATCTGATTCCTTATCAATTCCCTTTGTGAGCTTTCTCCGTGTTCATAAGCCAATAAATATGAAATGGGTAACTGGGTCTGGACATCTATGGATGTGAATAAATAGAAATAAGTCAAAATTGCATGTCATGACATTGATGTACTGTCAGAGTTCCCGCGGATCCTGAAAAAGTCTTCAGAGGCACTGAATTCATGAATTTATCACCAAGGCCTTAGATGGCCTTAAAATGTCTTAAATTAATCTTTATAAGTCTTAAAAAATGTCAACACATTAGTATGACTATAAATAGTCCCAAACTTCAAAATAAATGCTCATACTTATTTTTCATTTTTTGAGAAATTTACCAAGTGACTCTCGTGGTAACATCACGTAATCAGGATGGCGGAACCAACAAACATTAATGTGGTTGCAGCTGGGACTCTATTAATTGTCTCTAACCCTGTATAATCATATAATATAATATAATATAATATAATATAATATAATATAATATAATATAATATAATAGAATAGAATAGAATAGAATAGAATATGTCCATCAAAGTGGAAAAATGGCTTTGGCTCACCAGCACAAGAGACAGACAGCACCTAAATACAAAATAATGTCATACATAAAAACATATATATGACATAATATAAAAGTAGAAGTAAAATAAGATGTAGTTAAATAAATAAAACACAGTATTTTGTTGATTTGCCATTTAGTCATATTAAAAATGGTGGCAGCGTTTGGTATAGAAGACTTTTTAAAAAGACCTTCGGCCAGAGGAACTCTGTAGCGCCTCCCAATGTATGTGGTGTTTTTTGCATTTGTGTTTATTGTTAAGTTGTACTTCAATTCAATTTCAAATAGCATTGAAAAGTCTTTAAAAGTCTTGAATTTAACCTGCCCTAAGCTGTAGGAACCCTGACTGTTTTGTAATACGTCGAGGTAGGCCATCCAGCGTCTCAAAGTACTTAAAGAACATTGAGCTTGCTGTGAGTATTTTGACATGTAGAGTTCCCAGTCCCCATCACAAAGATTAACTGTGATAAGTCTTCGTGATAGCAGTTGAAATTCTGTTTCAAAACCAAAGTTATACCTATGTATGCTAACTGCTAGCATATCAATGCAATTTCCAGTATATATTAGCATTAAGCTAGCGCTATTTTTTCCATGTCGTTTTTGGTCTATTAAATTATGTATGACATGTTGAATGTATTGAATGGGAATCTAGTTCTCTAACTGCTAAGCTAAGGTAGCTGTGGCAGGCTAGTCAACATTAGGTCTGGCAGCTCCAGCGTAACATGAAGAATGAGGGAATCGTTAAGCATAAAGGCTGATGATAAACAGGATTCCATACAGGAACCAGGTTTAAGTACCCATGAATATGGTGAGTTATATCGACAAATACTGTGGTGTTGAAGGACAAACTAAACAAAAATAGTTGAACTAGTAAATATTTTGTGGTGGACTTGAGAAGTTAGTGATAGAGATGTTGACTTCTTGCAATGATGGTGAGTATTTATTTTAAATTATCAGTAGGTGTCCAGTAATTTTGTAGATTTATTCAACTTCTCTATTACCAGTAAAAAACTGTCATGATAACATAAACTTTATTTTATTTATTTATTAATTTATTTATTTTTCAGATTTTTAAGGAAAGGAATAAAAGTTGGATGATGAAATAAAGAGAGAAATTATGAAATCAAAACCTAAGAAAACATAATTACAAGTGATCACTGCATAGTTTACTTCTTTAAACAATAACTCAGACATATAAAGTCTTATCAAACATTTTTCCCTCTGAAGGATTCTGTCCTCGTGTCCCGATGTAGCCGCAGCTAACACCACCTTTACAGGATGTTCCTACTGACAGCTTTGGTGGTGGATGGCACCCTCACACTATGACCGCTCACCAGATTTATATACAGTATGTGCGCTGGCCAGGCTTGATAATACAGAGCAATGTACGTGAGGATCCATCACTGTCAAGAACTCTCAATGGCTCTTCAAGATAGCAGGCTGCATTTTTTTTCTTCCTGTGTTGAGTTGTGGGGAGGGTAACGGCTACACAGGCTGCGATCTTTTATCCCTGAGAGCTTTGATTAAGCATCATCTGGCATTAAAGGCTATACTGCTGAAGTCTGACATTTTCACTCATTTTAAGAAGCAGCTTCTGCTGCAAGCTGCAACAATCAGTGCGCTGTGCAATATTCTAAACTTGCATAATGAACACCTGTGTCACCTGTCAGGTATCACACCATTACACAGAAACAGGGTTGTGGTCCGCAGAGACAAGTGAAGCGCTAAAAGCAGCATTATTCTGGTATCAACTGTTAGTTAGTTCCCCGAGCTGCCTCGTGTGTGTTGACACTTTGGATTACATTAGCAAACGTGCGGCTGGATTTCTCTAATGTGTCTCCAATTAAGACAAAGGTTAGAAAATAGATGCAAGATGGGAGGTTCTCATTTTCCCCAACAATGAATAAATGAGGTGTTATATATATTTTATTATTCTTGACTGAAACTAAGGCTACATTAACACTGTGAGCCTTAATGCTCAATTTAAATTTACTGTTCAAACACAGCTTTTTGTTTGTTCACATTACATTTTGAGATATGAACTGCTCCTGAAGTAACCCACATGCTCAATTGAACATTGTAACGCCTTGCACTTAACAGTGTTCAAGGAAATGAACATGGCCCCAGATTTTTGGACCTTGTTTTCTTAAGTGTAGCTGTTTATTTAGGCTTATTTGCTTCCTGTATGATCCCCTCCTGTTCCTCTTCCAGCGCTTCACAAGAAACAGGAACACACACTTAAGTTTCACTTTCGTTTTCCTTCAATGTTTGTGTTCATTGAGCCTGACCTGTGCTCCATAATGACGTAAAAGTCACATTAAATGCAACCTGGCTGTTCAGACTGCGACCACATTTGCAAAAGGTTCTCATACATATCCGATTCAGCACCACATTTGAAAGTGGCTTGAATCTGGTTCAAAAATGTCACACTCAGTGCGACTTGTGCTGTTCAGACTGTCAAAAACAAAGCAGATACGGGTCACATTCAGGCAAAAAAAGAAATTTGATTCAGGTCATTTTTAGCTGCTGTGTGAACAGAGCCTCGGTTGAATCGCACAACTTCTTCACCAGATAAAGGTATTTGGTTTCTGATAACAAAGCAAGACTTGAAATTAAAAAAAGACTGTGTACTTTAAACCTTAGATGTGACATGACTGCACTAATATTTGTCTGGATTAGGTATAAAATGGCAAACTAAGTCATTCACATGTTTTTTGCCATCTTACTTGTATAATTACCTACTTTGACAGCCAAACAGGAAAAATAATTTACAAATAAATGACAATAAAAAAATAACATTTTATGAAAAAAATATATACATATACTTGGACTAAAAAAAAAACTCCCCAAAATCCATCACTGGTGAATCAAAAATAAATCTATAAATAAATAAAAAATAAGTGATAAACACAATAATTTAAAGGAAAAAAAAATGCTTGGACTTAAAAACACTTCCCAAAATCTATCAGTGATGACTCAAAAAAAACATATAAAATAAAAAATAAAATAAAATAAAAAATTGATTAAA
Organism: Halichoeres trimaculatus; assembly: GCF_033239565.1. Taxonomy (NCBI): domain Eukaryota; kingdom Metazoa; phylum Chordata; class Actinopteri; order Labriformes; family Labridae; genus Halichoeres; species Halichoeres trimaculatus. The sequence continues at coordinate 34,331,587 of NW_027437186.1, read as the reverse complement.
TAAATAAAATAAATAAATAAACAACACAATGTATATATTTTTTATGAAAAAAAAAAAATATATACATATGCTTGGACTTAAAAAAAGACCTTCAAAAATCTTTCAGTGGTGACTCAAAAATTAATAAATAAATAATAAATTAATTAATAAACAAATAAATAAAGAAATAAAAATAAATGATAAACACAAAATTAAATGAAAAAAAAAATGCTTGGACTAAAAAACACTTCCCAAAATCTATCAGTGATAACTCAAAAAAAAGAATAAATAAATAAAATAATAAATCGATAAATAAACAAAAAAAAAGAATAATAAAAAATGCATAAAAAATAAAAAACAATTAAATTAAATAAAAATGATAAATAAAAGAATATGTAAATAAATTGAAAAAAATGTTTTGTTTCCCCAACACTGAATGCTGTTGGAATCCTAAGGCTAAAACAGTCTGGTTTCTGAAAGCTGCTGTTGTTTTTTAGCTTAGAGGAAGCCCAGTGTTTGAATCTCTGATTTTCATTATGGATGAGTGGGTCATCTCAAAATTAGAGAGTTGGCAGTATGATGCCAGCTTCTACCGCTGAGGTGTTTGAGAGCAACATACTAAATCCCAAAAGTGAGGAGCAAGGTAAAAGTGCTTTAACTGATTAGAAAAGCAAGAAAATCACAGTATAAGAAATATTCCATTCACCATTTTACCAAAGTGTGGTGTTTTTAGCTAGTTTGAATCACCTGATAGATTTGCCTTTCTAGCTTTTTACACTTTTTCTTTAAGTACTAGGCTTTCCAGTTCCTGTATATTATCACGCCATTTATCCTTTGATTCATCCTGCTATCATTACATGACAACTGACTAGAAACCAGATTTTTGTAGCTCAAACTCTGTCGTAACTATTTCGAATCATACATATACAACCAAAGCTGCAGTAAAGCACAATTTTCCGTGCAGTCTACATCACTGATATATTCAGGTTTTAACTGAACAAGATTAGCACATAGAGTGGCAAACCTTAATATCAAGTCTTTCATTTATGGCTGTGTTTGGTGCAATTTTGTAGCTTGTTTGAGTTCCAGTCAACTCTAATTAAAACAGCAGCTGAAGAAAAATGAAAGGGTCTTGTTTTGTTTTTTGGACAGAGGGGAGTCCATTGTTTGTGAATGTATGCCCAAGTGTCTTAAAGTTTAATTAGACGTGACCAGGCCCTGCTGCAGAGAGCAAAGGCTTCATTATGCTGGGTCCATACAGTAAGAAACCTCCTCCATGCAGAGCAGGAAACACACAGCAACAAAAACAACAAAAAAGATGCTGAAGAGGAAGCTTGACACATAAGAGCTGAGAGTGGAAACCTCTGAATGAGGTCGACTCAGGGCAAGGTCCCACAATTCTCTGCTATCTCTGTGTTTGAGTAGGATGTAAGTCCTGGAATTAAATCAATCCAATTATCCCCTAAGCAAGAGGAAAATTCAAATCATTGTTAAAATAACAATTCTGACTCATCAGCTTTTCCCATGGTGCATTTCTTTCCAGATTAAGCCAGCGAGCTCTGAGATGATAATGTTCCCGTTAATAAAGCATGAGTGGACACCCAGTGGTTTGAGAAGGATGACATTAATATAATGTTCCCCATAAGCTGAGGCCCTCAGTATTCAATAACAACACGACCCCAGCGGAGCTTTTAGGGAACTTTTTGATGGGCCACCTGAGAAGGCCGAGTCCCTCCTGACCCCTCGGAGTCGTTACACTGATGATGATCAGCGCAGACTTTACCCTCCAAGAAGTAAGTGAGGCAGAGCGCGGAGACAAAGCTTTAATCAACAGAGCCAGTGACACTGAAAGATCGGCCTGTCCTGGCATAATAAACCATATGTGCAAAGGAAGACTGTAGTGATCACTGCAAACTTCTGCTTGACATTGAAGCCACGCACTCAGAGTTATCAACTGTAGTGTTTGGAAAACTGCTTTAACCGAACCTTTCATGGCCTTAAAGACATTAGATATATCCTCTGACATCTTTTTTTCTATAACTCTAACTGCCCTCTTCAACAGCAGCCCATCATGAGCATTTTCTGGAGCACCCTTGTCATCGAGCTTCAACACTTAAAGCCTGATATTGCCAACATTAGCCTTCCCATTTCCTCTGAGGCCAGCCTCACTAAAAATGTATGTGTCCCAGTAAAGCGAGGCTCTCAGGACATAAAAGCGTTGACTGAATTGCAGCGGCCATCAGAGGAGAGATGGAACAGCTGGACAATGATTAAAACGCTGACTATTCACAGGAAAGGACAGTGAACGCACCGTCTCTTTTCACACAGGCCAGACACGATCTCTTTGGAAGGGTAGCGTCCTGAGACTGTAACGTCCTGCTGCAGGAGCTCTCTGAGGGAAGGTCGTCACGTCGGATCAAACACAGCACATTGACATCTCCCGATGCACACGTTTCTGCACGGCTCATTCATCTTTCTGCCTCCACCGCTGAGCAACTCTTTAATCCAATGACCTTTTTCTTCTGATTGAGTGCATACGATAATACCTTAACCATCACTGCTAGCCTTCACTACACTCATATTTCCAAGCCTTAGCAGGTCAGTTTAAAGGAGGTCTATTAATATGACCTGAGAGTGCAGCACCTGAATCTAAAGGGGGGAAGTCAGTGGAGAAAACTGTGGCGCCTGTTATCACCAAGAATTGTGTATCATATGCTTACAACAGGAAGCAATGTCCTTTATAATTTACACTTCCCAGCCACTTTATTAGGTAGACCTTGCTAGTTCTGAATTGGACCCCCTATTGCCTTCAGAACTGCCTTAATCCTTGGTGGCATAGATTCAACAAAGTACTGGAAACATTCCTCAGAGAGTTTGGTCCATTTTGACATGATACCATCACACAGTTGCTGCAGATTTGTGGGCTGAACATCCATGATGAGAATCTCCCGTTCCACCACATCCCAAAGGTGCTCTATTGGATTGAGATCTGGGGACTGTGGAGGACATTTGAGTACAGGGAATTCATTGTCATGTTGAAGAAAGCAGTCTGAGATGATTCCAGCTTTATGACATGGAGCGTTATCCTGCTGGAAGTAGCCATCAGAAGATGGGTACACTGTGCTCATAAAGGGATGGACATGGTCAGCAACAATACTCAGGTAGGCTGTGGACTTTAAACCATGCTCAGTCGGTACTTAGGGGCCCAAAGTGAGCCAAGAAAATATCCCCCACACCATTACACCAGCAGCAGCAGCCTGAACCATTGGCAAGGCAGGATGGATCCATGCTTTCATGTTGTTGACGCCAAATTCTGACCCTACCATCTGAATGTGGAGCAGAAATCCAGACTCATCAGACCAGGCAACGTTTTTCCAATCTTCTATTGTCCAGTTTTGGTGTTGCTGTGTGAATTGTAGCCTCAGTTTCCTGTTCTTAGCTGACAGGAGGGTCACCCGGTGTGGTCTTCTGCTGCTGTAGCCCATCTCCCTCAAGGTTGGACGTGTTGTGTGTTCAGAGATGCTCTTCTGCAGACCTCGGTTGTAACCAGTGGTTATTTGAGTTACTGTTTCCTTTCTATCAGCTCCAACCAGTCTGTCCATTCTCCTCTGACCTCTGGCATCAACAAGGCATTTTTGTCACACAGAACTGCTGCTCACTGGATATTTTCTCTTTTTGGGACCATTCTCTGTAAACCCTAGAGATGGTTGTGGGTTAAAATCCCAGTAGATCAGCAGTTTCTGAAATACTCAGACCAACAACCATGCCACGTTCAAAGTCCCTCAAATCACCTTTCTTCTCCATTCTGATGCTCACTTTGAACTGCAGCAGATCGTCTTGACCATGTCTACATGTCTAAATGCATTGAGTTGCTGCCATGTGATTGACTGATTTGAAATTTGCGTTAACGAGCAGTTGGACAGGTGTGCCTCATAAAGTGGCCAGTGAGTGTATGAGCCCCAACATGCATGTGAAAATGTACAGTTCTGCACACTTTGCTCTTGTTTTGTAGATGAGTGATGCTATGAGCCATCATATTTTAATCAGAGAGGCTCATTTGCATACAAAGGGACCATTTCTCCACTTATTGAACTCTTAACGACTCATTTAAATGCACACACAGCACCATCACACACTATTAGTTCTGCTGCACATGTGTTGCACTCCACCTGTTTGCATTTTCTCTGTAAATTACACTGGCTTGGTGCATTGCAGTGCATGAATCTCAGCATTTGGAATTAAGCTTGAGTCACATCCAGCATCAATCCAACACATGGACAAAACAAATCCTTAGCATATCAAATTTTCTTTAAGCCAAACTGCCCTTAATGCTCACAGATTCTGAAGTTTTTTCTCTTTTGTTTGGAAAAGATAAGACCTTCCTCTCATTTTCCCCCGAAAGTGACGACATCAGCTATCAGAGATTTTCACAGCCGAACATGAGATTCACCCCAGAGTCATTTCATCATTACAGCCTCCCAGACCAACATCAAAGCACATTCAATTATTTGCTGATGTCCCTTCAAAGGCTTTGGTTTATTTCCTTGCAGACATAAAATTTGGGCGGGTCACAGTTGTTGCTCTTTCATGATACTTGTTTGTTCATGTATTATTGCCCACCAAGAGTTTTTCCCATTCCTGCTTGAGTGTTTGTTTTAACTTGAGTCAGGCTGAGGAAGCCACTGATGTAAACACACTAAATGCAAAAGATGGTTTGTAGACATAACGCACAACTCTTTAAATTTATCACCCTGAAAGTTAAAACTTGTACTGCCAAGTTTTTTGTCTTTGTTTTGGAATTAATCTTATGGTGATTCTTGGTGATTCACACAAAACACAAACAAAATCATTGGTGTGAGTTTTTCCAAGCCACTGTAAAGATTTGAGTTTATGTCAGGTGACACAAGAGATATGGAAAAACTGAAACGCCATCTAAATGTTTCCATCACAATAGCCAATGAGCATCGAGATCCCCTGATGGCCAATGGATAAAAGGCTAGTGGAGGTAGAGGTTGATTCTTTTATAAAATATTGGACTTTTTTGGAGCATTGGTGTAGCCTAGCAGTCCAGGCTGTGCACCCAATGAGGAAAGCCCTGAACTCTGAGTTACATACCTGCCAACATGAGCCTTTGACAAAGCCATATATGTGCAATATGTATGTGCAAGCTGGTCAGAATTGGGTTGCCAGGCCTGACAACACATGTCCTACATACTGCTTATGAACTAGCCTTTAATTTGTATCAACATGATAAAAATCGGGGATAATCGGGAGAAATGACAAATCCAGTGTTCAATGGGAAATCTGGTTAAAAAGCGGGAGATTTATGCAGAAATCGGGGGGTTTGGCAGGTTTGGTGTTACTTCCTGCTTTTATGGGGTATAATGATGAGAAGGCTCTAACTTTGAAGGAAGAGCATGGAACGGTTGGATTATCTGGTTAAATTTAAAAACCATTTCTGTCACTTGAGTAGGGTTAGTTATTTGCGCAAATTAATTGAGTAAACACAAAATGATTCTGTATTTGTGTACGCGCTGATTAGGCTACCATTTGCGTTTGGTGTGAACGCATCATGAGTTAATTCCAACACTAGTTCGTTTTCAGGACTTCAGTTATTCTTATATATGATTTTCATTAAAATAAAATAAAATTAATAATACTTTAAAAAAAAGTTCAATGCAAATTATGATTTGCATTCCACCATAACCATAACACAGGATTTGTAGGAGCAGATTATGAATGGGGTTGTTTACGTTTATGTTTTTTCATAATCATGAATGTAATTCTTTATATGGTTGTGAACTTGTTGGCGTGTGCAGGTGTTTCACCCAGAAAGGTCAAACAGTTGTTGAACACCATTCCCTAAGCTAGCAAGAGGGTGAACAATCATTTGGTTAATGGTTATTTGGGTATGGGTACCTTACACATTTGAAATGATATGGTACAGATGGCAAACGGTATCGGTACTCTAGGATACCAATTTCTGGTACTTTTTTGTGTGTTTATTTGGTAATAAACATTAATTTGTTCAATAATAAAATCTCAAAGTTTTCAATTTAGCATATGGGGCGAGCCCGCGAGCTAGTTCAGGCAGTCAATTCGAGCAGCACTGCTATACACATACCACGTGTCTCACACGTCATAACCATCTTGCAATCACACTCTCTCAATTTGGCGGTCTATTTAAACCGGGAGTCTCTCATCCCTCTCTGCCTGTCAATGCCTTGGCTGCCCTGCGTTTGTAATGCTGCATGTTTCTTTGCCCCCACCACCACCCCAGCAACCACCTGCAGGCTCCGGGGGGGATTATGTTCAGTATGTTTTGCTCATCACTCCTCAATGTCACCATGTAAATTTATTGTGAGGGGTGATGAGGCCGGAGCCTGGACGCCAAACATAAAATATATTTGCTGCTAAATAAACAATTCAAACGTGAGTTGTCTGACTGAAATGTATTTCTCCATATATAAACCTGCAATGCTGTGTTCATGTCTAGTAGGAAAATCACAGACTCTTTCACTCCCTCAAAGTCACCTGGATGCGTTACGATACTGAAAGATGATAGCTTTTGATTTTATGTGAATAAATACTCGGTACTACAGACAGACTTTGGTTGGTACCTGTAAAAGTACCTAATCCAGTACCCATCCCTAACTATTGAAAAGCAAACAAAATGTGGGGTTTCATCCATCATAAAGCAAACAAGAGCGCATCAGTTATTATCCAGATGTGGCGCCTCAGTGGTTTACAGCAATGGCTTGGTCTCTCTCGGCTTTATTCAGCTTTATTGGCTTTATTAAGAGACGCACACAGTACTCTGATTCTCTTTACTGCTCCAAAACAGAAGCTGCAAGTGTCAGATTTATAATCAGTAATTCTGCTATGGGATTTTAAATAGTACACAACCGTTTAATGACAGCAGACTCAGTTTCACTCGTTACAGGGATGTCTGGTTTCAGATAAACACTTAAATTTACCACCATCATCAGCACAAACTTGCCTGAAGTCAAAGTGATACATTACTGTGTTAAAGAATATCAAATCCAATAACTGCTAATGATTGAACCATTATTGATGAAACCATTCTCAGTATAAAGCTGTAATGACTTCCAGAGTACTAAAGCAGAAAACATGTAAATGAGTGACTATCTCTGTAATACACAGCCTCTCTGATTCTCATGGTCATTTATTTCTCTGCGTATGACAAGGTCTGCAAAAGACGGGCATCCATCTTATCAGGCCTGTTCCTTTCTGCCAATCTCGTGGTTCCTTGGTGGCAATTTATTACGCCGCATGCAGCTGGGATATAATTATACTCTATTGTCTGATATTTCTGCTGCATTACATGCTCCTGCAACGGTCCAGGAGCCGTGCTGAGTCTGAGAGAAAACCATTCCACTGGATCAATATTTATGATTGTGTTATTTGTCAGCATCTGCAGACCCTTACACAAACTGCTTGGACGGTCGCAGGTCGGAGAAAGGAGAGAAGTGGGGTCTTTGCAGCTGCTTGTCTGGAAGCGAGGTGTAAATTGTCTGTGGGAGTTGTCATTTCATAATAGGAGCTGTAGCTTGAACAGTCGGCTAAATTGAAAGAGAGTACTTGACATTTGGTTTTGATTTTGAAAGTGTTGATCTTAAAGAAAGGTCTGTGGAACAGCTTCAGCGATAGACTGACGGTCATGGTTCAGGGTTTCCAACACTTTCAATCAGGACGAGGGGGGACAAAGATCTTTATATGAAATAAATACTTAAAGAGGTCCATTTCAGTTTATGCCGGGCAATGAAAGTGGGAATGGTATTCACATCAAGGCGCTTAAACATAAAACCCTTTGAAATGCGCTGAGATGAAAGCGTATTAAATCTTTTCTTATTGAAACTTTAAACAGAAAATATCAAACAATCTGTCAAATATGAAAAACTGTGAAGTGTATTCATGATTCTCATTTTGAAGTAAAGCCCATCCCCTCCTGGAGATGCTATAATCTTCCTCTATCCAATCCGATTAACTCGAGTTAAATCCAAAATGATTTTTAACCACGTTTCTGTAAGAGCTGATTAATACCTGATTAAAGGGTCATTTGCGTCTTTGACTTGTCTGATTATAAACGACTGCGTCTGCGCTCCCCACAAACAACTGCTCACATCTGAGCTGGTGTTATCAGTATGTACTTTTCTCTGGGTCACATTAACAGATTCAGCTCACTGGAAACAAAGGTTCTTGAAGAAAAATGAAAAAAAAAAATCAGGATCGATAGCATCATTTCTTCAGCTCATCATGGCGATTGTTATTTATAAGCATTACACTATCCAGCTCCTGTTTTTCCACATCCGCTTGGTACTGTAACTGTTCTTTATCATAATACGACAGCACAGCCACAGATAAATATCTCACACGATGGCTTTTTATTCACCATTCCATACACAACTTTAACAAAACTGTATTCATATTCTGCTCACTGAAAAAGATGCTTAATACTCCTGCATGTTGTTAAATTGCTCAAATATCAATACGCATGCTTATGTGAGCATGTTAAGCACTTTCTATGTGGTTTTGTGTACAAATATGATGCTAAATCTAACTACATTTATATGGAACCCCAAAAGATTTATAATACATTTAATTAACACAAGATTTTTAAATAAATACCATTTTGATGAATAATAAAAAAATGTGAAATTTTGCCATTAAATTGTTAAAAGTGGCACGGTTAAAATCAAATATGATTTATTATTGTTTAGTATTAAATTATTATAATAAAATATTTCAGAATGATTATTTTAACTATTTCATACTTTTTAAATTAATTTTTTTTTAATGCTTTTCCAAGCTTTTTTTTTTTTTTTTTTTTTTAAACAAAACAAAACAAAAAATCCCCAACATTTTCTTAAATACCATTATAGAATAAAAAGGCCATTGTGGAAAAGGAGATAATGAAATAAAAATTGACTTTGCAATTATTTTGCTTTAAAAATAAAAGCTTGGAAAATGAATTAAAAGTCATCTTTTTTTTAAATGCAATTTTTAAAATGATCATTATGAAATATTTAGTTATACTAATTTGATATCATATAATCATAAAACATATTTCACAATTTAATGGCCATCTTTTAAATGAAAATGTAACCATAGCTGCATTGTTTCCATGTGAAATCAGCTGTTAGCAGCCTTTAGCATGTCAATGTTAGCTGGTGCAAGGCCTGATGTTACCCACAAGATGAGGAGAAGGAGGAGATAATGACGTGCTGGTTCTCAGGTGTGAGCTAAGAAGTGACAACATCAACCTGTCCTTCCATCCATAGTTTTTGGGAACGTAAGACCTATCTCCAATAAGATGAGCTAGCTGTGACAGAGGGAATACCAGAAGGCAGAGTAGCATCATGCTATTCACAGACATGGTTAACAGAGCTAACACTGGACACCAACGCCACATTGGGAGAACTTCACCTGCTGTGAGCAGCTGTATATTTTGAAGTCACTAGGTGTTTTTGAGTAGTTCCCAGTCGCAACTTCCTGTCCCACTCGATCTTCCCTATGTTGAATTAATGGCTGTGCATTACCTGTGACATGGCGGACAAGCCGCGAATCCAGTGTAAGTTCACACATTGACTTGAATGGAAATCTATATGATTTGTGACAGAACGGAGACGGACGGCAGACGTATCTTGTGTATTTCATCTGTAACCCAAAAATCCAGATCTGCAGCTCATTCCACTCAAACCTGTTTTTTAATTTCTTTGCCAAGAAGTAGTCCACCAAAACAGGTTCCCATACTTTTTGTGGTAACTGTGGAATTATCTTATTCATCTGTTTGAATCCATTTGCACTATTGCTCCGAATGAGGCAACACAAACCTCATTTTATAGAAAAATGCTCTGCCATCAGATTATTTGGAGAGCTAACTCCCAACTCAACCATGCACATAAAGTTAATCAAGTAGCTACTTTTATTTTCACGTTAACCTCTGGGGTTTAAGAGTCGTACCAATTATGAGACGTGCTCACTTTGCAGAATAAATAAATAAAACAAGAAATTAAAACAGCTCCAAATGGAGTAATCATGCATTTTCATGATGAGTATTTCTGATTCCAGATCCAGCTGGCAGCTGTTGTAGTGCACCAGGCCTGAGAGGAAATGTCTTCAGTTTGTGGGGGGAGGGGCTGTGCGGGCATGGCCTGATCGCCGTTTCATGTGACAGGATTTGTGTTGCATTGTTTAGTCACACATTGTGACATCCGAGGAGTAATATGCTCCTGCAGATGCTGCACAGCTCATGGAGGACAGATAAAGATGATGGAGGACCTCTAAGATGGTTATCACTGTGATGCACACACACATACACACACACACTGCACAGTGCCACATCTGATTGCATGGGGAGAAAAGCCTGACAGTGAGCACTGGGAGCTGCTTCCATGGTGGAACAATGCTCTTATTTCCTCCACTTTTTTGGGTCAGAGGAGTCGAGGAAAAGAAAGGCTGAGTGAGACATGCGTTCTACTTTAAGAGAGCATCATAACACCGAGTATTTAATGAATCCAGGATGTTCTCAGCTGCATGCTGGGCATTATAAGTGCTTTAAAATGGATCAAGTAGAGACAGTAATGACGTGAGTGACGACAGAGCGATTAAAGACCGCCTTACCTGCTGAGGCTCCCTCGGTGTCGTCTGTTTGACTCGCCTGCTCGACGCCGTGGTGGTCGTGATCTCCATGATGGACGTGGATGTCTCCGAGCGGTTTGCAGTAGTGCTCGACTGCGGCGTGATAGAGGAGGGCGACTCCCCCACCAGCCGCACGCTGCCTTGGATCCTAATGTTGGGATCGCCCTCGGCAGCCATGTTGAACACCTTCAAGCCATTATAGTAGAGGCCCGAGAGCTGGCCCTGAAAGGATCGACTCCGGTCCCGCTCCCAGCCCCCAATCTGAATAGTGGTTTGGCTGTTGAAGATTGTAAGCTGCCGCCCTGTGGGAAAACAATGTTACATATATACAAGAATGTTGAACTGTGGACTCAGCCACTTCTACTGAACAGGAAAAAAAAAGAAAAAACAAGACAGAAGACAGATTATTTGCCCAGCGGCTAATGGGACCAATAAATTACGGGTTGTAGAGGCAAACCCGGGTAATTTATTGCTGTTATAATGATGAGATGCCTACAAAAAGAAACAGAAACGTGAAATAATAACACAGGATTCAGAAAATTAAAGCAGCTTTGCTAAAAGGGCAGTCTACTCTAGAAATAAAAAAAAAGATTAATCAGAAACAGTAATGTTATGTGTGCAGCAGATTAAACTGTACTTGAATGATAACATGATCTTTAGAGAAATACAAATGGATAATTTAATGGCAGGAAATTGCCTAAGGGAGGGGGAATGTGTGACGCTTTGGTATCACAATGCTAAGCATATACATTGGGTAAAATAAGTATTGAACGGGTCAACTTTTTTCTCATTACATTTATTTCCAAAGCTGCAATTCAAATGAAATTTTTACCAGATATTGGTATTAATTCAAAAAATCCCCACATGAAAAGAAATCACAACGTTCAGGTCGATAAATAATGATTATGTGGAATTAAGTACGATAACACAGGAAAAAAGTATTGAACACACCATGGAAAGGCTGTATACTTTGGCAAGGAAATGCACCATACCGCCTGAAATCTGTCAGTAATTATTACTTGAACGTCCTATAAAAAAGGTGTTTTTTTTCACTAAGCAGTTAAATACCACACACCTCATGATGGGTAAAGGCAAAGAGCTCTCTGAAGACATTCACAACCTGATTGTTGCTCAGCATCAGAATGGAACTGGTTACAGACTTATATCAAAGCACCTGAATGTTCCAGTCAGCACCGTTGGGGCCATTATTCACAAGTGGAAGAAGCACCACCTTACCATCAACAGGCCACGCACAGGAGCTCCTTGAAGATTTCTGACCAGGGAGTCAGAAAGATAGTCAGAAGAGTACTCAACGAGCCAAGGACCACCCTGAAAGTGCTCCAGAAAGACTTGGAGGCATCAGGTACAATTGTTACAGAGAAAACAATTGGCAATGCACTCCACTGCCATGGCCTCTATGTACACTCAGCCCGCAAGACTCCATTCCTCAAGAAAAGGCATGTTGAAGCTGGTTCAAAGTTTGCTAAACAGCATCTTGACAAGTCTGTAGAATACTGGGAGAATGTTGTCTGGTCAGATCAGGTTCAATACTTTTTTCCTGTGTTATCGTACTTAATTCCACACAATCATTATTTATCGACCCGAGCGTTGTGATTTCTTTTCATGTGTGGATTATTTGAGTTAATACCAATGTCTGGTAGAAATTTTGTTTGAAAAGCATCTTTGGAAATAAATGTGATGAGTAAAAAGTTGACGTGTTCAATACTTACTTTCCCCACTGTACTTCTTCATGCTTTGCTTGTGTCTGCTCCTTTCAAATGTATAGATTTCTAATCATATTGTGAAAGGCAAGCATGGAAAATAACCGTTTGGAAAAAGGCTACAGGCTGTGAAAAAAAAGGACTTTGCAATCTCATAGCAAGCAGGACACACTTCTGGATATGTGGGGGTCTATTCATCCTTTTAGCAAAAGCAACCAAGGCAAGTCAAAGTTAGAACAGACATGGTCGGGCACATGGAAAATCAAACAAGAAAAAAAAAAAAACTTTTCATGACAGAAAAAGACCCAGGAAGTAACACAGAACGGAAAGAAACCCAACAAAGCAAACAAAGAAGGGGGAAATGATAGGGCTCATTTCACATTTGAAGTGAAAGGTATGAATTAGTTATTGAACTATAAAAAACAAAGCATGCACTCAGTTTGTTTTATATTACAGTTCCTTGATCTAAAGCCCTATACATATTTACAAAGTCTGTTAAAGGGACTCAGAAATCTGAAGCCAATTCACTTATTGATCTCTATTTATCATTCTAGCAGTTTAATCACAATCAGTACTGTACTGTACTGTAAATGTGTCACAAGTGTTTCAAAAGACACTCAACAACTAGTCATGACTACACTTTTAAATTATCATTTAGATGTTTACAGCAAAATGCGGAATGATTTATGACATTTTAACAATGCTTATATTACTTCAGTTAGTGGATTTAAATTCATATTTACAGTCCCTTTAACCTTTAGTTGACAATAAACACGTATTAAAATAAATGAATACATTATTATGAAAAAACACTACAAACTTAGTTTAACTTTGGTGTTTAAAGTTTAACTCAACATTTATTTTATGTTTATTTTCTACAAAATACTTCTACAACTTGTTTATATTCAAATTATTTTATTTGAAATTTTAATCAGTGATTTTACCTTTGTCGAGTAGCCATTCGTCAACTACTCGACCAAGTCGGTATGGGATTCGCTGTCTAGCAATCGCCAGGCGTTCGTTATCATTGTTGCCTTTAAAGTTTAAAGAGACATTTCATTGGTTACAATCTGTAAGGTCAAAGGTTAAATGGTCATACTTAATGCTGGAGCTATACAACTGCACAAGGTTTTTATATTTAAAACGTTTGGAATATTTTAAAACAAAGTTTACCGAAACATTAACCGAACAAAAGTCAATCATTTTATTTTATTTTAGCCAACAAATTAGGCCTATGTTAGTGAAAATAAGTCAACTAGCACGCTAATGTTTCATTTAGGTTAATAGAGCTATGTTATAAACCAACCCAAATCACAAATTTAAACATTTCCACTTCACAACCTCTTTCCCAATTTACCACCCCATTTGTTTGAACTGGTTTAAAACTATTTATATACATTTATCCACAAAGAACATCATTTATAACTGTTTTTAACTCAACCTTTTATGGTTTAAAGGATGAACAATTTAACTTTAACTTATTACACATGCCCACCCCATTTATACACAACCTAGTTATCAAGAAAAATCAGCTACAACAGTTAACACAGTGTACATTCAGAGCATCTAGTCAGAGAAAAGTCAGGACACAATGTCATTTTTTGCACATACACTGTAAAAGATTCAATAAACCAGCTTTGACAAAAGCTCTTAGAGGGAAAAAAGGTTTGAGTTGAAAAACTGGAGATTCAATGAAAAATCCAAACAGTGATCAGGACAAAGTGAAGGACTCCTTTGGCGTTAATGAGGGCGAACTCTGCATCACCCTTTTGTCAGGGCCAATCACCTCTCCAGAACACAGACTTCCAGACAAGTGCCACTGTCTCTGAGTGCTTCCCTCCCCTGGTATTGTCTGCACAGATTGAATTCAGTCAGCTCTTTTCTTCCGGCAGATTGACAATGTTTGTCCCATCAAATATATTAATTCACTTCTGGCAGATAAAAGATCCGGTAGCAAAAAGAATGACTCTGTGAAGAAAAGCTTTTGAAGGGGAAGCCATCGCGAGGACAGGAAGGAGAGGAGGTAACCTTGTAACAAATGCACGGTTGGTCTGATGAAAGGTCTTAGTGGTAAGAAGACGCATAAAAAGATGTTTTTTTTTTAAATCGCATCAGCTTGAATTACTGTAGAGGATCAGCTGCACAGTAAAGGGTTTAGAGCTTGTCTATACTGCTCATGGAATTTGGCTGCAGGTGATTGTGCCTGGATGGAGCACAAAAGCTTGTGCAAGTGATTCAGAGGAACATCCTGTGTTACAGTGACAGTGTGCATCATGTCTGGTGAGGATCTTCAAGACGTGACTCGAGGTGAGGCCGCACATTCAGACCTCAAAACCTGTGATTCAAACACTTATCAGGTTACTTTTAAATGAGCCACATTCCTGCTTGAAAAGACTGACTTCTCTTATGAAGAAATGGTTTTGAAACTGCATGTTTAACTCTCCTGTGCAATCAGGTGTGTGCAAGGACAGGGCTGGAAACTCGGCTTTATGTATCATCTCTAAGGCTCATGAAGGAAGGACGGAGATAAAAGTCTGCTTTGACCAACTCCTCAGGACATAAATCTTTCAAAACAGGTGAAAGATTTTTCTTTCATATGGAAAGAAAATGTCTTGAAGCAGAGCTACAATCATTGCATGTTGGAATTTTTAGAAGAAAATCATTTTTAAATTATTTTTGTAGAAAAGAAAAGTTGATGGTTTTGACTTCCAAAATTCTTATAATTTTGAGTGTTTTTATTTATTTATTTATTTATTGTTATTATTATTATTATTATTATTAATTTATTTTTTATTAATTTTTATTTATTTTTTTAGATTTTTTATTTATTTTTAGATTTTTTATTTTTTTATTCATTTTTAGATTTTTTTTTTTTCATTTAAAATTATGGCTCTGACCCAAAAACAATGTTCAGTTTTCCCTTTGGGCTCTTTGACTCTATGACCGGCATTTCCCTCAATGCTCTAAAATTATAGATAATTAATAATCAAGCAGATGATCTGCGGGTAAATCGTGACTACAATGATACATAGTTGAAGCGAAGGTGTGCAAAAGGATGGTACACACCTTAGCTTAGCTTAGCTTAGGTAATCAAGGAGGAACAGGATGTGTTGATCATTCCCAGTGAACTGGGATTTTGGTAGCAGCACATTATGTCTGGTGCAGTCCTGAATATATCCACATTGAGGTCGATTTTAGTGCAAAATAATTTAACAGCACCATCACTACATTGAGGAATCCAGTGACTTATCAAGCTGTACACACTGTCAGTGTTTATGTTTGTTTGCATTAACAGTTGCACGGCAACAAACTCTATGAATGTGTCACAAATGATGTGCTGCAAAGATGGTAAAGGCAAACACAATCACACTAAAATATTTACTAATTACAATGAATCATTTCAAAACATAGACTTTAAGAAATGGACTTGTCCTCGCTCGGCTCTAATTGAGGCCACCATACAAACAGCTCCCCCTGGTGTTCAAGTCTTTTTTTCTGTAAAGTTTCTATTTCATTGTAACTAGATGTCAAATTTTGGGTGTTCCATTGCATTTGATAATGATTTACAGATGCCACTCTTGCGATGTTTTTTCGGGGTAAACCAAGTCAGGAAGGAGAGCCAATAAAAGATTAGACTTTAGTAGATTCTCTGCATGATGGCAGTGACTCTGAAAGGAGTATTCTGGCTTCAAAAACCCTACAATAGTAAAAAACAGAGCCATACTGTCCTAAAAACAGTCATTGTTTCAAATGATTCAAAGCTCAAATTGTTGTAATTTGAAAAAAAGGAGAAGAAAAAGATTGTTGCTGGTTTAGTGTAGCAGCTGCATTAGGTTAACCCTGGAGGAGCCTGTATCCAGCTTCAACCTGTGGCAATAAAAAGCCAGAAAAGAAAGTCACAAAGGAAATTTCTCACTCTTGTTAAACATGAATCTACCAAAACTTTAAAAAGGGAGTTTAAACTGCACCAGATTCAGCATTGTTTGAGTGTAGCCTTGGTAAGTTGATGATTTCTGTATCGCTTTTCAGCCAGAGTTATATTTCTTTATAAACTTTGAGAATACTGGCTTTATGAAAGTCACAGAATTTGGATTTCTTTCTTTCTTTCTTTCTTTCTTTCTTTCTTTCTTTCTTTCTTTCTTTCTTTCTTTCTTTCTTTCTTTCTGTCTTTCTTTCTTTCTTTCATTCTTTCGATCTTTCTGACTTTCTTTCTTTCTTTCTTTCTTTCTTTCTTTCTTTCTTTCTTTCTTTCTTTCTTTCTTTCTTTCTTTCAATAGTGACATTCATAAATTGATAGGTGTAGTTTTGTACATTGAAAGTATTTATATGAAAATAAAATTGTGTCAAAAAATTTAACATTTCTATCTTTGTTTCCTTTTTTTTCTTTCTTTCTATATTAGTTTCTTTCTTTCTTTCCTGTACAAGCCTCCTGAAGAGAAGGGTATGGCTGACAGCCAGTGGAGGATTATTCATGGAGCTTTAGCTACCAACAGATACATAGCTCTCCTGAACCAAAGCACCATCCCTTCTGTCCACAAGTGGAGACATTAGACCACTTAGTGGTGTCCCGTCCCTGGTTAGCTGCTCTTTTTCAAGTGTTACAGGAGTGGGTGGGGTGTTTTGGAGAGGTTTTTACATTTCCTTTTTTTTTTGTCTTTGGACCCCCAAGAAAAGACAGACACTGGTCTTGATTAATTTCATTTTTGCAATGCCAAACTGGCTATCTGGAAAAGCCGAAATAATAAATTGTGTGGTGATGTGACTACTGACTTAAAATGTTTGGTCTTCATTACCAATATTTTGTAAATACTTCAAATGTTTCTCATACATTTGAACAGAGAATAAGAAAAGTAAAGTTTATATGTGTCTTGTAACGGAGACATTGGCTTTAACTCTTGTTTCAACCATGAAGAAGAAACGTCATTAAATCACCATGACAACAGTCTAAGAAAACAATGAAGCTCTGTGGTACTTTAATTTAAGTTCCAGTATGGCTTAAGTTGAGACTGAAACTAACCATAGAATCAGTTTGTTGTTGTTAGACGTCACCTTTTGGATCTGTTTGGGTAGAGAATCATGTGTCACCCAGTCTCAGCTGCACGGTGCTGTCAAACCTGAACAATACATTTAATTTATGCTGCAGCTGAAAAATCAGTGAGCTTCCTCCAGGTAGGTGGATGCAGAGCGTACCAGCCTCCAGTTGCTTTTGGCTTATGTAACGTCTACCACACTGCCTGGTGTCAAACACACCGTATTTCCCTTATGCAAGGCCCCCGGAGCTCTGCACCACCTGATCCTTCTGAGCACTGAGCATGATGCAAGCATGAGACATAAACAAACCAATAAACAAATAACAGGCATACACACGTACCCACACGGCAGTACTTTCTCTTATTCCGGATGTGTCAAATTATTGAATAATCCATTAATTTTCACCGCCATGAAGCAGTTCTGGGGCTTTGATCAGTGCTGCCGCTGCGGTTTGTCAGTCACAGGGTGTTAGTTATGTCACCCCTGCCTTTCCTGCCATGACACCTCATCTGAGGAGAGGTCGGCTTCAAACTGGTCTTGCTAGAATAGATAGCCTACACCTCTTCAAGTTGCAGATGAGGATGAGGACACCTGAGGTTGCACCAGAGAGGAGTCAGACTTCGTAATATGTCATCACAATTTCCCTCGAGGCTGTCTTCTTATTTTTAAACCTATTGTTTCTGAGATTATTTCTTATTATTAGAGAGGATGGCTGGAGAGTGACAGGGAATTAGGGCAGTGGCGAGCAGGAACAGACATGTGGCGAAGGGTTCCGGCCAGAAAATGAACTAAAGATTGCAGCAATGAGGACTAAACTACTTTGCTCTAGCAACACCTGCAATATTTAGCATTTTTTGTTCTTAATACAGTTTATGATTCAAATAATTAGATCCATTACATTACACAGGGATACGTTAAATAATTTTTTGTCACAATACAATCAGTTTTGGTATAAGGTATGACAAGGTTCATGTGGTCAAACACGAGTCAGTTTCAAGGACTTTTTCCTTACCACTGTTTATATTTGGACGTTGCCAAATCCTCTGTTAATGACAGGTTTATGTCGTGAATCTCTGTTTTTTTTTGCCAAGTAGCCCCTAATAAGTACAAAGTATTTTTGTTTGGAAAAAAGACGTGAAGCACAGCGCTGTACTGTTACCGTCTTATTTATGAAATATTTTTATAAACAGCCTCTTTTGATGTGCTGGCTTCATGCTACTGTTGGCTTATTTCACCCCGCAGATCAATCACATTGCCTTAAGTCTGATTTATGCTTGACAGGTCTGTGGGGTCCGCGCGGCTTCATGCAGACAAATGACGTCATTTTCGCACCTACACCCCCCATAGCGCGGTTCCTTTTACACCAAAAATTTCCGCGCTGTGCACACTTGAAAATTTCTAACCTGCCGGACGGAGACGCCCGGACAAGATGTTGGAAGAATGGGATCTCCTAGTGGTCGAAGTGCAGAAATACAGGCATCTGTATGACTCTTCACATTGGGATCACCGTGATAACAGAGTGGTGAATAATTCATGGCGTAAAACTGCGGCTACCCTCGGCAGGGAGGAAGAGGCATCGGTTAAAAGAACCTGGAAAAATGTCTGGGACAGATATGTCATGTGGTAAACAAAGGAAAACTTCTTCAACCTTTGTTTAGATACACAGCCCCCTGCAGTTTGGGAATTGACACCAATGGATGCCAATCCAGGGTGTTAAAACGCACAAAAGTCTAATGCGTTCTCTAGCGCCGATCTTGTGTGTCTGATTTCCGCACATCATGTAGGCGCGGAAAGCATGACCTAGCCTATAGGTGAGTTGCAACTTGTGGACATCAGCAGCATTGCGGCTACGCCTCAACCACAGTGCTAAGATGTTATCCTGGTAATATGGCGACTTTTTTTGGGGGGGGGGGTTAACAGAGTTGAATAACCTATTGGGTATGATATTCATTTTATGAACTTAAACTTCTACTTGATTCAAACATTGATGGAATAAATAGTGTGTAAGGAACTTTGCTTGGTTTCTATTTTTTAAACATACATGTTTTTTGAGGACCATTTGAGGACTACTGATCTAGACCAGTGATTTCCAAAAAGGGGGTTGCAAATCTCTCATAGCCGGGTTGTTTAATGACCTGACACACCAGACGGACAGTTTCATATATAGTTTCATATTTAGCCGAGTGACTTTGTTGGTCAATGGAGCCTGGCAAGATGGATCTGCAGGATTTCAGAAACTGAATCAGGCAGGTCCATCTGCTCTGCAAGGTTAGTTGTTTATTGCCTTTCAAAATATATTGGAATACATCGTGAAAAGTAACAAAATAGGGGTTAAATTTGATTTATGAAACCAAACAAACAGAAAATATTTGATATGTTTTCCACATTTCTTTGTGGGAACAGCAGTCTAATTTTCAACAAGTCAGCTAAATAAAGTATCTTTGGTCTTTTTTTTTGTTTGTTTCTGGATTGGGTTTTTAGTGTTCTCCAACAGCAGGGGGCCGTCAGTCTGTGGCACAGATAGTTTGGGGGTCATGGGCTAAAAAGTTTGGGAACCACTGGTCTAGACATCCAACTCCTGTTGTCTTGAGGAAACTTTTGGTATGGACTAGTGATATTTAATTGATTCTTAACTCATTTTCATCAGATTATTGTGTAACTGGATGTTATCTGTGTAAAACTGCAGGTTATAGCAGCAGTAATGCAATCAACATTATGTAGCCTTATTTCTAAGCTGCTTTATTCTATGCATCCTCCAACATGATAGAAGATAAATCACAAAAACAAATACCATGCCAAGTCTTATATAATTTGTGCAACATTTCTGTTTTTCTAAGTGCCTCCAACAAAATTGAGTGACAGAAATGTTTGGTTTGCAGAGGAACAGGAAACTTTAGTTAGACACACAGTAGCTACAGGCAGACACACACACACAGGCATACAGTAAACACACATTCCTATGCTCCAGCACACCACTGAGCCAAAATCCTCCCCTTTTGTGCGGAAACACGCTCCATTTTCAAAGACAGTAGCGCTTTATCTGCCGGGCTCTGCACCCCTTGTGGCGTGCTGAGTCTATCCTCACCGAGGTTAATTAAGTGTGGATATAATCAAGGTCTGATCGTGTATTGATCCCCACTGTGGGACACCCGAGTGTTAAACAATGCTGTCCCCTGGGCTTTGATGCAGCAGCAGGGCCCATTCATCGCGCCTGCGAGTGGAGCCAGTCACTGCTGCTGAGCGCTGATTCGGTTTGGAGCGGGACAGCCCTGCTTATCTCCTCTGCCAGACAGCCGCGATTCAGCTGAGCCGTCCCTGCTGACCTGCTTCGCCCTCACTCACTTGTTTTCTTTTTTGTTAATAAAGTGGTCAGATAAGGTGGGAGCTTTATCTCATTACAAGCCCTAGGACACTCGGCACATTAAACGAACAAATATGCAAATACATCTTCTGTTGGTGGAGCTGGGAGAATTAAAGAGGAGGGAACGTACACAAATCTCACTATTATTTTCATTATTCTGCTCCTTTCATTTATTTTTCCTGCTCTGGCCGGGGTGGCCGGTGCACCTTTTTTTGAGCATGCTCAGTGACGGCTGCTCACACAAAAGGCTGAATAGGCTCATGGATAGAACAGAGGAGAAAGCAGGGCAGATAGGGATGGAGCTTTGATGGATAAAGCTAGCCCTCCACCCTTTGTATCGCACATATCAGCCTCCACATGGCAAGGTGGGAGAACAGGACGGAGGCTGAGATGGACAGAGGGGGGCAGGGGTGGACAGAAAGGACATGAAAAGAGGAAACTGCAGGTTGAGGGGAGTGCAAGGAGCGGCAGAGAGCTCTGTGAGTGCACCACACTCTGATAACAGCAGAAGAATAAGGCCACGGACTTCTCCATTATCTTTGTGAGCTGCGAGTGTTCACTGGGTGCTCGGGTAGGATACTGCACTGCACCCTCAGGGCCCGGCAGCACCATTGTGATGGTATTACTTCCATGGCCGAGACTCAGGAGAAGGGTTCAGTGTTTTTTTTTCCTCTTTGTGTGAGGGAAAGCGAGGATAAAGGCGGACAAATAGAGCGCTAGCTACGCGTCTGTGTGTGTGATTTTAGATTCTAATAATTGTGCTAAAGACTTTTAATGGCCCACAAGTATGCAGTACGAGACTTTTTAATGAGATTACCAGGGCAGCAATATAGGCCCTGGTGAAGCAATTATTTCCTTGCTTTGAGAGTGATCACTCCCTCCCATATAATCTCCTACTCTCTGTCTTTCTCACTCCGCAGCCATCATTTTTATCTCTGCTGTCTGCTCTTATTATAATCACTGTTGATCTGTGAGTGGCCTGTGAGGGGCTGAGGGCTGCTATTATGAGTGCGTTAGAGGCATACATGGATACTAATCAAACTACAGGCGAGCTGAGAGAATGATGGCCTTGTGTGCTCTGTGTGTGTGTGTGTGTGTGTGTGTGTGTGAGGTGGGGGTGGGGTTGGTGGGGGGGCTGTGCAGTAATTGTGATTGGATGTAATTAGTCTGGAATGAGTCTAATAAGGTAGCTGCACTTGGCTTTGTCACTGATGTTTGATTGGTGGGGGAGGAGGTTGGTCACTTCTTCCTGCAGCATTTATAACTCAGCATTTCTCATTAGGGAGAAAAATCTGCGTTATAAAGGAAACGTCCACATCCAGCACCACTAACGCTCCAAATATAACTCCTTTAATCCTTGACAAGTCATCAGTTGTTGAAATGATTGATGAATAAACTGCACAATAACGTAATGGTTCTTATTAAGCGGTCAGCTTTAAGGTTTAATATTTCTTTGATAAACTCAAAACACGCCATTAAAGTATTAATGCATGGGAGATGAATGATTCAGCTCTCAGATGTAGAGTAGGGTTTCTTTTTTTTTTTTTTTTTTTTTTTTAAGTTTGCTCCAGCTCTGAATTCTTACATAATCCAATCCAATCCAATTTCAATGTGTTTAGCGCTTAAAAACAGACACTGTGACCAAGTGCTGTACAGAAAAATAAGTAAATAATAAATAAATAAACAAACAGACAAACAAATAAACAAATAAATAAGTAGATAAATAAATTTATAAATTGATAATAAATAAATAAATAAATACATAGAAAATAAATAAATAAATATAGATAAATAAATAAATAGACAGACTAATATATACATAAATAAATCATAAATAAATAGATAATACATAAAATAAAAAAATAAAAAATAGACAAATAAATAAATAAAAAATAGATTAATAAATAAATAAATAATTCAATAAAATAAAATGAAATGCATAGCAGCTTACTTGAGACAAAAAAAACACTACATTTAAAATAATAAAAAAAAAACAGTTTAAAAATATAAAATATAATATTAACATAATCAACAGGCTGCAACATTACAGATTTAACGTTTTGGTAACTAACTTCAGGTTTTCCTAACTTTTTAAACTGAAATGGAATAAAAACTTTAATTAAACTTCCTCTATCATTATTATTTAATGGATCATAAATGTATAAATGTGCAGTACATGAATCTGTAATACTAACAGGATTTATGGAAGTCAGTGTTGCCAACTACTCAGTAAAGAAAGTTTCAATTGTCTATCCCAGAAGTCGCTCAAAGTTGCAAAATTAAGACATCACCTAATTTGCATGTAATTGTTTTCATTTAGCAGAAACTTTTTGCCCAAAGTGACGTACAACATTGAGCATTTTGGTGGGTATGCTAACACCTCTTCAGCTATCAGCCCAACTCCAAATCCTGGTCCATGCTGGGACTTAAACCAGGGACTAGAAATAGACCTATATGGTTTTTTCAGAGCTGATACTGACACTGATTATTGGTAGTTGAGGAAGCCGATAACTGATATTTGGGGACGATATTCATTCACAGTAAAAGTGAAAATATTAGCATCAAAATATATAATAATACGAAATCTCCAACACTTAACTTTGTTAAAACGGCATTAAGCATATGTTTATTCAACAGCTACCAGGCTCAGCAGCTGTCTTATAAAGTTAAATGAAAACTTTTAAAAATAAAAAGCTACCCAAAGATTTTCTACAGTTTGTCAAGTTTCCAAAAAATGGCTCTGTGTGTGACCAATCAGATGGCACTGTGGGTGGGACAAAGATAGAGACAGAGTAGCGACTGCAGACAGAGAGGTTCAGCTGTATTGGAGCAAAAATAATACAATCTTAGATTTAATTTCTCACTTTAAAAAAAAATAAACAGATGCCTACCAGGGACCCTCTGGTTACAAACCCAAGTCCCTATGGACTGAGCTACTGCTGCCCCTAACACTGCAGGCATAGACTGTATGGTCGTGGGAGAAACAGAAAGTGTGTAAAAACAACATAGATAAGTTTACCACTATAAATGAACTTTCTTCTGTTGATTTGTGATATTTCAATGTCATCATATCAACCCTCCATCTTTATTCCAACTTGGAACGGGCAAAAGTGACCACATTTTTTATATAAAAAGTTGTTAGAGGGGTCTGAAAAGTTGCTCAACATAGCGTCAAAGTTGCTAAGTTGTGTACGTCAGTGGACATTTAGTAGGTTGTCGACAGAATTGTTTCTTAAAAAAGCGTGAAATACCTCCAAACTGAATCACTGTCATTAGCATTCTTCGTTGTATCTGAGCTCAGGTGAGCAAAAATGTTCAGACCTTCTGCATTAAAAAAGTAGTGTAGTGTTAACACAGAAAAAAATAGAACTGAATTGCATAGATCTGCCCCAGATTGGCTCTTTGTTCACAGATATCTGATCTAACTTTTCCGTCTAGATACCGGATCAGTGCATCCCTATCTTTCATTGGACATTCACTTCAACATCAACTGTGGCATTTGAATAGATGTTTCTTTTCATGTTTAAGTCGATAAATATTTAAACGTGTGTTCTTGGAATAACTTGGAAAGTTGTGTTTATGAGCAGCACATCTGTCTGTCTGACAGGCTTTTAGAAACAGGGGTTGTACTTTGAAGATGAGACGGCAGCATCCAGGCATTTAACCCTGCTGTCCATTCTGCCATGTCTACAGCACGTCAGAAGCCATTAGCTTCCCCCATATCACCTGAGGCGAGCAGGGACAGTGCAGTCTCAGTCATAAAACCCCCTTTCATTTGGATGAATGCACTGGACGCGGCTAAAAAAGGTCACCAGACATTATGCAGAAGGAGAGAGACAGGGTGAATTTGTTTTTCTATTTGTCCTGCTGTCCGGTTCTTTTTGTGCACGCTCACATCAGAGAGGATCCTCATCCGAAGCTGCAGAAAGTGCTGCACTTGTGCTGCAGTCATTTAGATGTGGCAATTTAAAAGTACAAGCTCCAGATTAGCTATTTAATAGCCGCAGTCCTTTAACCCTCTGTAGCTTTTGTCAAAGCCTCGAAGCAGTTAAAAAGTTAACAATTTCAACAACACAAGCAGTGACATTTAAATTCATTTTGAAAGCCATCATTCTGCTAAACATCTTGACATTCTACAAGAAATGCACCAGTGTTGCTGAGTTTTTTCCACAGAGAAAGGTTGCCGGTTAACTCTGCGATGGAAGAGAAAGTGCCAGAATGAAGGAAAGTGTTCCAGTCGCACCGAGTGAAACGTATTCTTCTTTTCCAATTACCAAACTCTCATTACACAGCACAGTCAGTAGGCAATTCTTCTTCTACTGTCATGTAAGCTGTGTTTATGAGAAGTGCTACACAAATAACAATGATTATTATCGGTAGTAACACTAATAACAAAGAAAATGAAAAGCCCGATGAGTAATCGTGGTGTGTGCTGTGAAAATGATTAATCTGAAAGTGCGTCGTCATGCTTTAACCAGATGCTGGAATGTAGCCGATCATCTGGTGTTTAAATCTGAGTAAACAACGCATTAATTCAGGTGTTCATTTCATTTGACTGTGTTATTGCAGGTTTGTCCACACCCTCCCTGTAATTCAATCAATCTACTGTATTGGCAGATGAATAAATATTGAACTGGCACACAATTACATGGCTCTATAAAAGTGGTAATTTGTCTGTAAATAGTCTATTGATTAGACATTCTGTGAACACACACTGTGGGCGGGTTATTAATGTATATTGGGGGAAATGCAGACGGGTGGGTGGAGGCCTTTCCTTGGCTTTATATTTTAGGTTATGGAGGCTTTAAAGTGCATCCATTTTGCATAGACTGGGGTTGTTTAACAGCATTGATTTATGTAGAGCGATAAACATCAGAGCTGAGAAAAAAACTCCACAACACTGGTTTTAATCTCAACAGCTGCTGGAAACAGAAACATAAAAAAAGCAATTAAAGCACATGCCAAGTCAACACAAAAACATCCTGACAGATAAGGCTTTAATAGTGGGCTTGATAACGTCATCGGTCGTTTTACGGCTTCTAAAGTAGCAACAGATGTGATTAAAGGGGAAGGGGGTGACTCACCTGTGGGGTAGCGCTCAATGACTGGCAGGTCATCCACCTGCAGAGTGGCATTACCCCCACTCCTCGTAAACTTCACTATATGGTACTTTCCGTCATTTACAAACTTTGACGTCTCCTCAATGTTTATGTCGTCTGTTCCGACATTAAATACAACGGCAATGTTTCCTTTTTCCTGGAAAGACAAGAACACAGGACAGAAAAAGGAGTTAGCAACAATAAAAAAGACTGCTGGAAGTATTCATTAAGGGACTGTATGACAATTAATGGGTTCCCGAAAATTTGGTGAGCTTTCTTTCTTTTTTTTTTCTTTTTTGTATTATTAATATTTTTTTCTAGAATGAGCAGAGTTATATCAGCGGTTGCACTTCGCATTGACATAAAATAAAAATTATTTAAAAAATAAAATAAAATTAACTTTAAATATAATAAAATAAAAAAGGTAACTTTTTGAACTTTTCGAGACTTCAAAACAGAGGAGCAAACACAGAAGCATCTTTCTGTGATGCTCATTGTTTGGAAATACAGTGTTTATCTCCAAGCTGATAGAAGCCTCTGGGTGTTTTAGCTAACTTTTCGTTCCAGTGAAGCCAGCACCTACAACATGACTTTCAGCCAAGGCTTCCTTTCTCTCATTGCATTGTCAGCGGCAAAATACTGTCATTCTCTGGTCCATTACCTCCCCCAAGATGTTACACCTACATCTGGTACAGTTAGTAGTGGGTCACGTTTCACCCTGACTTACTTTTGTGGCATGGAATCATAAAAATAAACCTTACACTTTAAGGTCTTTGTTTTTTAAAAAATATTGAGGTCATGATATGTAGTCATGATATGTAACTCTTTTTTTAAATGTGTAAAGTAAAACATTTCTCAAGACTGACTTCAAGAGGAACCAAAAACAACTTTCTTTTAGAGTCAGCTGTGCTTGCGTGAAGATATCTGTCCACAGATACTTCATATTACAGCCTGGCTGTCATCACAGCCATGACCGTTCAGCCTGCTTTTACTCCTCATACAAACTGTGTTTCCTGAATGCACCAAAGTCTGCAGATACATGAACATTTGTCCCAACTCAGTCTACAAAGTAAAGTAAAGGGTTACTAATATTCTTGTGTTCATTACTAGTAAAACTCAGGTAGCTGTATCTCTTTTCCTTGATGGAATCGTCCATGATGCTGATGCTCGAGTTCTGTTGGTCTGTCCTGGTGTGTTTACATCTTTCTCCCCCTTCAGAGTGACTTAAAGTGCAGCATATGCTCTCCTTCAGGGGTGTTCCTCATCACGATCTCTCTTGTGAAAACCCCAATTCTATGCGTCTTTTTTTTTTTTAAACAGTAAAATAATAAATAAATGAATATAAAAAAATAAATAATAATAATAAATAATAATAATAATAATTGTTGTTATTATTTTTATAATAAAATAAAAATAAAAAAATAATAAAAAAATAATAAAAAATACTGTATGCATCTTATTTATTTTTTTATTTTTATTTTTTAAGGGTAAAATAATAATAATAATACTAATAATAATAATAATAATAATAATAATAATAATAATAATAATAATAATGATAATAATAATCATAATAATAATAATAATAATAATAATGATAAAAATTGTTTGTGTCTTAAACTGCAGGACAGATTAAGGCATCTTCAGGTTAAAGCTTGAGCTATTTTTGTTGCTGCTAAAAGTTCACTGCTCTTTAAAAAAAACATTGCAACAGCTCTAATAGTCATATTGTTCATTTAATGGTTTTAATAACGTCACTTAAATAAATTATACAGCCAGAGGTTCAGAGTTTCCCCTCGAGCTTAAGTGCGCTGTGTGCCTGTTCTGTCCCTCTGTGTGACGCCGCCATCTGCTTCGTGCAATAAACACTTTTTCACTTACAACACTCACAAACATCAAATCTTGAGTGTTCCCCGTCCAAACACTGTACGAGCTCTTTTCATCAACATAAAGACTCAAGAGTTGATTTAAATCTTGCCATAAGGATCTGATTGAATTTGAGCAGTAGATCGTTAAACTGGAGCAAATATGAGAAGCGTTAAAATCTAAGAGAGAAGATCCCAGAGAGCTTCTCCACCATCCCCTCAGATCCACATGTGACGTCGATCTACTCAAAAAGCTCTCATGATCGAAGTCCCTGAGTCCTACTGCTTAATCTTCCTCACATAAGTGTGTCTGAGTGTGTGTGTGTGTGCTGCAGCCTCACTCTCTGCAGTGAAAGGAGCATCTGGTTGGAGGCTCAACCTGCTGTAGCAGCGCAGCACTCTGCATGTCATTATCCAGTCAGCACCGCCGATACTACACTACATCTCTCTTTGACTCTCCCACATGCGCAAATTGACTCTTTTTAAACCCACACACACCCACAAAAACACACACACACGCGCACAGAAACACAAACAAACAGAGCTTGTCCCCCTTAAAGTGCAGAATGAGTCGAGCATGTCTCAAGAGCCAGAAGCTAAAGTGCAATTAAACCCATTTGTAATGTGTCACACCAAGTTACCCAAACAAGGACAATTGTATGCTTTGTAATGTAATTTCAACAGATTATATAATCTGATGCATTAAAGCTACAGTACAAACACAATTTACTGACCCCTCATGGGCATACACACCAATCAACACAACTGGAAAGCAGATGCTGCAGCAGCGACTGTGCTTTTTGGAGCTGAACGGAGGAGACGATGATCCGTCCAGGCTGCTGTTGTTGTAGTAAGACCTCGTGATAAGTTGTAATCTGTCATTTCAAGAGATTTGGCCCTCTCGAAAACCCTTCAGCTAGAGCCACCGAGACAGCAGCTCCACAGCAGGACTGAACGCTGCGAGAGACGGCAGATAGCACGAGCATCTGCCATCATCAGACCTCACAGCCCGGCAGATTTTCACCCAATTTTCTCTCCTTCAAGTGCTCCAATTTACAGTGAAATTTAACTCAAGAAGCATCTGTGATTCCAAATGGGAACTTTCTTTCTTTCTTTCAAGGACTACCACACACTAAACACATTAATTGAGAACTTTTTTAGTCGAGAAAGACAGAGAGAAAGAGGGAGACAAAAAGACACTTTCATGGAGAGACCAAGCCAATTAAAACCCCGCTTTTAATAGCCTCCTTCAACTGACTTTTAATGTTCCCCATGGTCTCGTTAATAAATTTTCTGCATTTAGTCGCGAACTGCCAACTCAGATTTCCATAGCATGAAGAAAAGCCGGCTTCACGTGTTTTGAAAGAGATGTAGATGAAAGTAGGGGAATGACAAAGGACGGAGCCGAGGCGTCAGATTCAGGGAGTGAGATATGAGATGGAAGATGGGCCGATAAATCTGCAGCCTGAGAGGAAACTCTGACATGCTAAGAGTCTGTGTTCCTCCCTTATTAACATGATTAACTCAGACTGTTACTGCCTACGATACGAGGCTGCGATTGGCTTCGACGCCCATACTGTTCCCTCTAAATAATTATCAAATACATTTCACCACGTCCCGAAAATTTGAATCCACTTAGACGAGTAGCTTCTCGGTTAGATTACCAGTGAGAGGAGCCTAATCCTGGAGCTCTAATAGGGTGCAGGCTTATGTCACAGAGTGATTGATAGCTGCTTACATAAACCCAGCCCATCACACCCTGTACCATTTTAGGACTGCTCACTTGGTAAGTGCTGCTCCCTGCAGGGCGGCCCCCCCGGGAACATACTGTATGGTGCACACACACATCCTCAGCCTGCCTGACACTCTGCACGCTGCCTTGATTAATTGCCCATCAAGCTGCAATAGAGTTTAATTAACTGATGAAGTTGATCCACCATTCTCCTCTAATCTGCTCTTTTTTTTTCCGTGCGTCTCATCCTTGCAGCTGGAGGGTGGAGTAGCTGCAGCAATACTCAGGGTGTCACTTTCTCGTTAAAACTCTCCATCTGCGCTCATTATGCAGCCGTAGAGAGTCTTGTTTTACTAGCTATAAAGCCGCAGAACAGCCTCTGCAGACCAAGTGTTTTTCTGTAATTATCAGAGTGGCGTCGTGTTTTTCTTCCAATCATGTCAACAAAAACATGACTGAGCAAATTCAGAGGAATCAAGGGGAGAAATGATGAGAAATTAGATTAAAAAAGATCTTTAAACCAGTGTTTCCATGAATAATGAATCAATGACTTAATAAAGCACGGTGTTAATTGATCACAAATACTCAAGTTACTGGAATTAAGTTGATTTTTTTGGTGATTCTAATTTCATGAGCGCTAATGAAGTAAGGAAAGGAAAACTCCACCATTGCGAGCACAGGTGTCTGGAGGTAATATATCAACACTATGGAGTTGATGCTTTCAGCCCCTAGAGTCAGAACCAAACATGGAGAGGCAGCATTCAGCTTCTATGCTCCAAATATCTGGATCAAACTGCCAGAAAGCATCAGATCTGCTGAAACTCCGAGCTCCTTTAAATCCAGGTTGAAGACTCATCTTTTTACAGCTGCCTTTAATCAGAGCATTTTAACAAATCATTTTAATATATTTTCTCTGAAAGAAAAAAAATTGCACAATTCTGCAACTCTGCCCTTCGACTCTTACCTTAAAATCTGTTTTGAAATCTTTTTTTTAAACTTTTTTTCTTTTAATCTCATTTTTTTATTGTATCTTATTAACTTTAATCTGCTTCTGAATTGAATTTTAATTGTTTTCTTTTAATTTGTTCTGTCTTTACAGCTCTTTGAATTGTCTCGCTTAAATGTGCTATATAAATAAACTTGCCTTGATGAGGGAAGAAAGAAAACTGTGACTTGATGCATCAGGTAGCCTGAGAGCTTACCATCATTTTCTGAGATGCTAAATGAGCTGTTATTGTGGATAATGAGCTGCATGTTGGAATAAGTTACATGTAAAAATTAATGTCTCAGTCAATGAGTCAATTTTTCTTTATATCTATCTTTTTTCAGACAGCACTCCCTCTTGAGTACTCACTGATACAGAGTAACAATACTACAAGTACTTTCAAAACATAAAATTTAGACACCATGGTCCCTCTGACATTAAGTCCAAAATAAAAAAAACAAACAACTCTCTCTGGTTTACATTTTTTTCTAATAAATATTAAAAATAATATGTTACAAGTGCACAATAAAACTAACATCGGCATGCACATTTGCCATAGTGTTAAACCGCAGCAAGTAGCGGCACCTAGTGGCACCTAGTGGCACCTAGTGGCACCTAGTGGCACCTAGTGGCGAGGAGGACTTACTCAATGTAAGATTTTCTTGCCTTGAGTATCAGCTGCTGGTATCTTCAGCCTTCATGAGTTCAACCAATACCTTGAAACAAAGCAGGTATTGGCCTGATATTGATACCTGGTATTGTTTTTTGCCTGTCCCTATTTGTGATGTCAATGCTCTCAAATGAAGGCCATTGGAGCGTCGTGCAAATGGTGATGGATGCAGATTTTTCGGCAACACTCCGGATGTTTTTTTTTCTTGCTGAAACTTTACTTGTGCACGTGTGTGTGTGCATGCATAAGTGGTTTTTAAGAGATGTAAGGTTCACAGAATTTAGAATATGTGCAGAAATAGATTTTTTGCAATGATCCAAAATGTGTTTACACCTGGGACTTAATGCAGCGAAACATCAGCACAGTTTAACCAAAGTTACTGCACAGTCATCCAGTGCCTTAAAAATCAAAAATGACCCCAAATTGTTTCCCCAGTTGAATGAGTTTTAAAAAAAAAAAAAAAAGTTTTCCTGCGGTGCTTATAGCAGTGGTATGATGATGTAATGTTTGAACATGATGTGAGATAGTTTCCTTTTCTCTACAGACATGCATGACATCACTCTGACATCATCTCCTCAAACCCCTCATTTAAAATGTAATTCATACTTTGAATAGTAGAAAAGATGTAGTAGGAAAATACTTTGTACTTTTACTGCAGTGTTATTCCAACACCAGTGCTTCTTCTTGTAATTGAGTACAATTTAAGCAATGTAACAGTACTTGTATTTGAGTACATATTTTAAGTACTTTTTCCACCTCTGGGTGTCACATACTTAAGTTTTCTTTTTTTAAATAATTTATCGTTTATCGGTTTTGATAAGTAATACCAACCCACACACAACCAAAACAAGCTGAACAAAAGAAATAAAATAAAATAAAAAACCCACAACAAACAAACAAAAAAGAAACAGGTAGAGAATGAAACAAACAAACAACAACAACAAAAACAAATATAGATAATTATATAGAGCTGGAGATGCACAGTCAACTTACATACTGCTTTTCCACTAGAAAGCTACTTTACAATATTTCTCGATTATTCAGACTATAATGTAGTACTCAAAAGTATATTACATGAGCTGGTGATGTCAGATGACAATAAAAAACTGTGGCAATGCCCTAATTTTTAATTGTGGTCCTCCACTCTATCTAAGAGTCTATAGGACAGCCGCTCTGAGGCAGACAGGTGACCCAGAGATGTAAACCAGCAAGATGAGACAGGCACAGAGGAAACTCTCCACTGCCTCCCTAGTAAAAGGATGGTCTGAATCCAGCTTGTAAGTGGTGGGGGTTAACTTTTTTAAAGCAGTGAGGTCTCCTGAAATAAACAGACTAGGGATATAGGGAGTCCTGGCCTGGACTCCACATACTTGTGTTTTCTTAAGTGGTGTAGTATCTTGTGCGTCATCCGCAGAAGAGGAACACAGCACTTAAAACTGATCCCGTTTATGAAGCTGCTTCTCGTTCCTGCCCACGGAGAGAGAAAATGAGAGGGGGTATTTGGGATGGTGTCGTGATTCCTCTCCAATCTTTGTGGAAATGAAGCGCGGTGTGGGCTGTCCTAATCTTTGCCTTGTTTATGAGTCATTCATGTTGACAAGCATTGTGCACACGTCACACTTAATATCTCCCTGGCTTCAGCGCTGCAGGACGGCTGCACATTTCCCTTCGATGCACGCGTCTGCGACGGGCCTGTTTGGCAGGTGCAGGAGCACCTCCATCACCACTGCAGAGTGCTACATGTGTGTGAGGTGTGTGTGAGGTGTGTGTCAGCAGAGGGGATGTAGAAGATGTCTTAATGCAGCTGGGGAAGGAGACTGTACTGCTCACCTTATCTTTTAATTACCTCTGACAGTTCTGGTCCTCTCCCTCTTTTCAGCTGAGCTTCGTTAATGAAATTACAGACATAATGAAACTCTAACACACAGAATATGATTTCTTCCTTCCTTACAGCCTGTGGTCCATACACTGTATATTATTCTGTTATTTATTCATGCATTCGCAATTACGCTTAAGCAAACAGGAGCCTGTGCAATCACACAGACATAATTTTTAGAGTGCAGTAAATTCATAACAAACCTGGAGGCAGAATGGAAGCATCTCTACCACGGTGCAGAAAATGAAAGTTCAGCCTCACAGAAGCATCATATGATACATTAACTCCCTAATATCCAAAACAATTTGATAATGTTGTGGAGTGTGACAAACCTGCAGTATATTGTCTCTTAAAGTTTGAAACCAGTGGGCCCGTTGAATCCAATATGGTTTTAACTTTTGACTGTAGTCATAAAAAACTGCAGAACAAAGTGAAACACATCAAGTGTTCTGGAGAGGACAAATACAGACTCCTTCCAGAGTGTGAAATATAAAACAGACATAGTCGGTGAAATATTTTTTTCTTTTAAACTTTGGAGTGAGTCTGTAAGTGCTAACGTCAATGCATCCATTGTGCAAAAAAAAAAGAAATCTTATCAAGTGTTTTAGTCTTGACCAGTCCAGAAAAATGTCTTGTTTCAAGTTATTTAAAGATAAAAAAAAATAGGTTTGAATTCCCTGTAACAAGTGAAATTTTTTTGCCAATGGATAAAGAAAAAAGTTTCTTGTTTCAAGGAATTTTTTCTTGTTCCATTTGCATTTCTTTTTTTTTTACTTGTTATAAGCAACTCAGACCTCAAAACAAGACGTTTTTCTGAACTGATGAGTTGAATTTAGCTCATATCAAGTATAATACGACAATTTTTACTCAAAATAAGACAAAAACACTTGATATGATTGATGTTTTTGCAGTGATGTTTTAAATTCCTTGAACACTATGCAAAAACATCAATCATATCAAGTGCTTTTGTCTTGTTTTAAGAACAAAAATGTCTTGTAATACTTGATATGGGCCACATTTAGTCCAGTAACCAAAAAAAAAATCTGTCGATGGAACAAGAACAATTTCTCAAAAAATGTCCTTAAAACAAGAATAAGGTCTTAATACTAGTAACTTTTCTCTTGTTCCCTTGACAGATTTTTTTAAACTTGTTTGAAGCAATTTAGACCTAATTTTGTATTCAAATAACTTGAAACAAGACATTTTCTGGACTGGTCAGGTGAAAGTGGCTCATATTTAATCTAAAAAGACATTTTCTACCAGAAAAAGGATGAAATCACTTGATAAGATTTCAGTTTTTTGCAGTGTAGTTCCAGCTTTTAGTTAATGTAAATTTTGTGAGTTGTGCTCTTTCGATGGAAGTTTCTTCTAAGATAATGGGAACAAGCCAGTTTGCTGGACAACTGTATACAATATGAATATGTTATTATGAGCAAGACCAACTCCGGCCTAACACACTTCACCACCTGTGAGCTCATCTATCAACACAACTTAATGATAGTATAAATACACGTAATGGGTGTTCGAAAAAGCCTAAAACATTGGATTAATTGGCAAAATGTATGTTGACTTGTATTAGCATTGACTACGCATAATAAGCTGTATTGACCCAAATTTGAGACGAGTCCTCTGTCATAAGAATTTGAAAAAAAAAAAAAAACACACAAAAAAAACACGATGATCTAATACAGCTGACCCTACTTTTCTGTGAAGCCACTGCACTGCACCCCTCCTTACTGGTAACTCACAACCCCAGCATCAGAGGGATGAAAGATGGAGAGACACAGTGAACAAAGTTGAAAAGAAGTAAGACAAGTTAACGTCAGTGAATCCTTCCGAAGAGAGCTCATCTACCAACTCCAACCTCACCAAGCAGAGCTAACGTAACCTCACTCTTTATTTTATTGATAGACTCTCAAGTTTGAACAGACCACTGCAGAATAACTGCTGACTGTGGGTTGGAATGAACATTAGCATAAACAGTTTAACCCGTGTTTTAACCCAGAGTAAGAAAAAAAACAACACTTAGAAATAAACTATTTTAGAGCGGATGATCTCATTTTAAATCCTGGATTGTGAACAGGCAAATTATAAAAGTGAGACTATTTCAAGAAAGTCCTCACAGGGCTTTATTTACTCCGTTACCACTGTCTCTCATATATGATGTTTTTCTTATCAGGGGAGGAAAAAAAAGTTTTTTTTTTTTTGAGTGACCTTTTAAGTTACTGTCTTTGGGGCTTTTATGCCATTAATTGGACAAAAGATAAGACAGTGGACAGCGAAGGAAACATGCAGGAAAGAGGCCACACTGCAAAAAACTGAAATCTTTTTAATTGTTTTTCGCTTATTTTTAGTCAAAATTGTGTTGTTCCACTTGATATGAGCCACATTTAACTTATAAGTCCAGGAAAATGTCTTGTTTCAAGTTATTTAAAGACTAAATTGAGGTCTGAATTGCTTGTAGCAAGTAAAACAGATCTGCCAATAGAACAAGAAAAAATTGCCAGAAAATTTGCTTAAAACTAGAACAAAGTCTTAATACAAGTAACTTTTCTCTTGTTCCACTGGCAGATTTTTCTTTTTACTTGTTCCAAGCAATTCAGACCTCATTTTTGTCTTTAAATAACTTGAAATAAGATTTTTTTTTCTGGAGTGGTCAGGTGAATGTGGCTCATATTAAGTCTTGATAAGATTTCTGTCTTTTCCAGTACAAGGGCGAACCTCATAGGGCGGGACCTAGACCTCTAGGCCATCTGCACTCCTTTGTTTTTTGTTTTTTTTTGTAAAAGTTTGAAAAGCAGGGTTGACTTATAAACTTGTTGCTCCTCTATTCAAGCCAATACGGTAATGATTTTTTTCTACAGTTTGTTTTTTCAATTTTTTTTGTACAATCTGACAAAAAAGAAAAAAGAAAAAAAAGCCTCTGCGCAGTTCCCTTTTCTTAAAGAGTTAATCACTCATGTCTTCTCCATCTCCTCCTCTCTGCACTCACAGTCTCTCCTCCAGGTTTGTGATCAGAGTCTGACTTCTAGTTTCTGCGGATGAGATTATGACTCACACTCTAAGATCCTGGCACTTTGTTCGCATCACTACAGGTCAGGACTGAGAGCCGGGGCATGTCTTAGCATTTAGCTCGACTGGTTCACTTCAGTGAGTAACACAGCCTTAAATAGGGATGCTCTGACATCACAAGAACGCAAGTGAAATCGATTCTTACTCATCACTTTTATTAAATGTGTCTTTTCATGACTCCTGCTTACTTTTAGACTTTCACTGCTGAAGATGTCAGAGCTCAGTGTTAAAGCCAGAGCTGAGGATATATTCAGTTATTACGCTGGAAAAGTTTAAAGAAGACGCCTGCAGATTTATGAGTATTAGGTGGGAGATAACTGAACACACAACCTGGCTTTACAAGGACTCCTGTGTGAGTTACTGTACACCACTTGTACCAAATAAGATAATATATCACCCTGCGTTGTAACACCACACTAGATGAGATGAGTAGGAGCCTTTTTTAAGCTGCGTTCCAATATAAGGTGGATATTTACAGCAGGTACTCCCACTGTAAATATGGAGGAGGTAGCAAATACTGCACCGTTTGCTTCCTGTTTTTAGTAACAGTGTGGTAAAAACTTGGAGGAAAGACTCTCGTGTCTGTATGTTGGTCATCTTTGGAAATACACGCTAAAAAGATGTTCGACAAAGTAGCCCCCACCCCGTCTTTCCCCCATCAAACGCCCCGGAGCATTTCCAGTGTGGAGAGGTATAAGTGTGTTTGCTGGGAGCTCGGCTTATTTCAAAATCAAGTCCGCCGGCTAAAGTGCCTAATTATCTGTGAAGTTGGCTTGAAATTGTTTCCATTGCTAGGAGACTCTATCAAGTGGCTTTCTCTAGGAGAGCCTCATCAAATACCTCGAGTTAATAAATCATCAAGCCAGCCGCAGCAGCTGTTTGAAGGAGGGCGCAAAGAGAATAACTAGCACATACGGCTATTGTGCCATTTGGGATGTGATACAAAAACATTAATTTATGCCAATACACAACGCAGCAGCAGCTTCTTCATGAAAGTTAGTGAGAAAACATCTACTAAGTGTTTTTACACAAGGGAATTAGTGCAACAGAAACGTGATTCTGCTCTCATTAGAGCTCTGCAGTTCAGAAGTTTACGTCCAGTCAGACGTGACAGCAGCGTCCGCACAGGGAGCTGACCAGTGGCACTTTTCAAAAGGCACAGCTTGTCTCCTCCTGAAATGACATTTACTGTCTGTCTATACTCTGTCTTATGCTCTATCTTTGGCCAGCTTGTGACACTTTCCATCAAGAGAGGTCAACAGATATCTGAAATTTCGCTCGCTGGCTCTCACTCAGAGAAATCAATTCAGGTTTCAGGTGATTCTCCTGTCTGTCCACTTGTGACGGCCGGCCGGCGCGCAGTCGGCTGAGTTGACCTTCGTCTCTGTCCTCTCTGTTCATCTGGACTTCCTGCGTTCCCCTGAGCATTGTCATTGTCCGGCTCACCTCTGATCTGCGATTCTCATCTCACAGCTTTCTGAATAAATAAGATGTACTTGGATAAAGTGTGTGATTGTGGACGATTGGGGAATGCACAATCACTTTGGAGAGTGAAACAGAAAAAAACATTATTATAGTAGACGCCTGAAGGCAGGAAACATCTGCTATGGTCGACCCTTTCAACTTGAAGATGCCAGGGTATGATCATAAACAAAGAAAAGAAAAAAGAAAGAAAGAAAGCAAAGGCAAAAATTAAAACTGCAGTTCCTCAAATGTCCACTTGAGGCAGATTCCAAAAGAGAAGGCTTCCCTATAAGAGTCTACAATGGGCCTTTTGCACAATCGAGCATGACGTATATCCAGTTGAAAACTGGGGCATCCTAAACTGTGCATTATGGTCGTTGTTGTATGGTTAATATTGATAGTTATGTTTATGTTTTTAATTGAGGCCTGATTTTTTACGCTAAAGGAAATTACATGTTGAATGGACCGAAAATAAATTTCTTGTGAGGAAGTTATTTACATTTGTTGGCGTGTTCAGTGATGGAAGTCGATATTTTGCTGGAAAAACTTTTATTGATGTGTGCTAACCGCTTGCATACTAATAGAATTCCTGATGTACGTTAGCATCAAGCTAGCGCCAAGTGCTCTGTATCGTTTTTGGTAGATTAAAAGCTTTATAACATGTTGTGCAAGACTATAACACTTGTTTGTGTGTTCAGGGATGAAAGTTGATATTTTCCTGGAAAAACTAAGTTTTATAGATGTATGCTACCTGCTAGCATATGTCTGCTCAGAGAGTAATGTATCAGTGGGCTCTCAGGGAGATCTCTTGTAGCCCTATTTAAGTACAAACATTGAAGTCAGAGGTTTATACACATGATTTAACTTACTTCAAAGTATGATTGACCTGAATCTCTCAACTTTAAACACTAAAGTAAGGCCTCTAGCACAAGCTAGCTACTGTTAGCAAATTACCTCCAAAGCTCCAATCAAATAAAAACACATTTCAAAGCCTTTGCACCACTTGCTACATGGTGTTTTACTGGAAACCTGGACGATTCTCTGTATATCATTAACAGAAACTTTAGGCAACTCCAGCAAACACCTTATTTATTTAATCTCGGCCATCATAGCACCGTCTACTGTCACTTTCTACTGCTTCTTTCAGTGCCCTTGCCACCACACGCCAATACAGAAGCGATCCATGCAAAAAGAGGGGATTGGCTGACTCATGGCTGTGTATTGGGCCCATTGTAGCTCTTTGTCCGTTTGTAGAATTATCCAAAGTTGCTTAAAGCCAGTCCTCTTCCTTTCTTACTTAGGTTTCAACAAAGTCCACCACATATTCATTTCATCACGTCTCGACTACCACAACCCTCTGTACTCTGGTCTTAGTCAGAAATCCATTCCTCGCCTCCAGCTCCTCCAAAACTGAGCAGCCAGACTGTTAACAGACACCAAGAGACCAGACCGCATTACCCCGATCCTTACATCTCCTCACCAGCTACTGGTTCGGTACAGGATTGATTTTAAACTCCTACTCATGACTTTTGAAGCTCTACCTACACTTTCCCCCACTTAAATCAGAGATTCACAAACAAGCTATGAGCCCAGACTCTGCTGACATTCCTGAGGCAGATGCCTCCTCTCTGTCCTGACAGCCTGCTTCTTAAATAAAGGTGATGGGATATTTTCTGCAAGAGCCAGAGCCTTCCATTTGCTGAGCTTGATATAGCACATCTGTTTTTAATTAATATTATTATTTACATATATGTTCAGATATATGTATATATCAAAACCAATAATGAGAATTGCTTTTTCTGTTTTTATTTTGTTTGAAGGAAATTTGCATTTAAGTTTGTGGATCGTTAAGCTCATTGTCTTTCTGCAAGAGAGAATAAATGGAAAGTTTAAAGGCATGCTGGCCGACAGTATTTTTCTTTTCTTTTTCCAAAGGTTTTTTTTCCCCTTTTTTTTTCTTTTTTTTTTTAAACATTTTGTGATCAAAGAGACAGTAAGAATAATACCTTTTCTTCTCCCTGCTCCTTTTTTTTTATTTGGGTTTTTTTTTTTTTCCCCAGGGAGGAACATTCAAAGTTCATTCAGGACGGTTACATACAAAAATATCACAATATATCCACTTATCTATTACACTCCCTTTTATTTAAAAATAAACAAAGTTAAAATAAATGAATAAATAGATAAATTTATTAATTAATTTATGGGTGTACACACTACCTCATTTTCCATGAAATTTGACTCGCAAGAATTTTTAATCGTCACAATACTAAATATTCTGGTACTTAAAGCCATTTAATTGAAATACTCTAAACAAT
Organism: Halichoeres trimaculatus; assembly: GCF_033239565.1. Lineage (NCBI taxonomy): Eukaryota > Metazoa > Chordata > Actinopteri > Labriformes > Labridae > Halichoeres > Halichoeres trimaculatus. Next base: position 34,291,755 of record NW_027437186.1, on the reverse strand, counting down.
TCAGGTGTCCTTACTTTTATTTATATCTTATCCACTTGTACCACAACTTCTTCAATTTTTTCAGATTGCAGTTTAAATGCAAAAGTCAATCTTTCCATAATACAGATTTCATGAATAATTCCTCGCCAGTCCTCTACTATTGGTGCTTTGGGTTGTTACCACTTCCTTGTAATAGCTTTCCTCCCTCCTATCAATATTATCTTTACTAACTATTTAATGGTTGTCTGCTAATGATTGGGAATGCAACGCCATGGTGCCAAAGTACAGTGAGCAGATATCAAATGGGACAGTGGTTTTAACTATATACTCCAGACACTCACAAATGTCAGACAAATGAAACAAAAGTTTCGACAACCCCAAAATAAATGAAAATGATTGGCTAAATCTGAACCACACATCCTCCAGCTGTTTGAGATTTACATTTCTATAATGTACTTGTATTTTTATGTCAACGTGAATGAAAAAAAGACCAACTAAACTACACTTTTTTACTGTACTATAGCTGTTTTTTTTCAGTCTTTTCTAAATTTTATCGTAAAACCTCTTTAGTCACTTTTGTTTTATACCATAATATCTGTAGCAAATGGACTGTAAATGATGATACAGCTGCCAGTAATTTACAGTCAAATTTGCAGAAATTCACAGTCTGTGAAATTGCTTTACTGGTGTAATTGGATTTGTTTACATTTGATTTCTTGCTCAACCTGCTCCATCCCATGGTTTTTTTATCTTTAGTGTAAAGTTATAAATGACTGCCATCTTTTTTTATACCATGGACCATTTCTATACCATGTTTTCCACTGAAATGAGTTATACTTCATGCTTTTGTGGACAAAGGGATCATGCAACTCCACATCAGACCCATTACCTTGAGTTTTACCAGTCCTCTGTTCAGGCTTTTATTTTGAAGGTTTCCACAGAGCCGGGCTCCTCCAGAATAATGAGCTCCTTTCTCATAAATATGCAATCGCACTCTTGTTCTTCTGAGATCTGTTCCACTATGTTTCCTCACTGTACGGGCTCCTCTTGTGATTATGTGACAGGTTTAATAATCTTGTAAATGGTGTCGCGCACATTTCACCTGAGTAATGCAGAATCTTGATTCCAACAGCTAAAATTATGTCACATTTCCATAATTATACCTCTGGTTTTTCATTTTATGTCTGTGTTATTATTTGGCTGACTAATGTAGAAAGTAATAGCACAGAACATACGTATTATTGGCTGGAAATAAAGATGTATCTATAGATATGAGTTCATATATTTGTAAATATAAACACAACAGAGTCTGGCTTGGTTTTACATGCGACAATATAAGTGGTTTACGAATGCAGCGTCCTCTGAAACCTGTGTGTGATTGTACTCTGAGTGGTCTGAAGGATGAGAAAGCCCCGCATAAGAACTCATCCGTTTCTCTTTTCAGCACAGGTGCGCTGATATAACTGGTTGTACCTTGTATGGTAAAGGGGACAGCACAAAAACATGGTCTTGGAGCATGCTCACACACAGCGAACCACTCATACTTGGACATAGAGTCTACCAAAAGGTGAGAAACGGCTGTGAGTGTGTGTTTACATCAGCGACAGTGGCTGAATAACAACACAAAAGATGTGTATCAACACAGCACACATACAAACACACAGTAATGCGATATGTCCTCGATTGTTTTCTCTTACATGCAAATAAGAACTTGTAAATCTGAAAATCAATTTCACCTCGGTGAACTCTGTCTCCAGCTGAGAAGTGATTATGTTTATATTAAAAAATGTTCTTTTAAAAATTGAGACGGGGTTATTATAGGAAGGCGCTGTTTTTGTTTGTTGCTCAGCGCGGCGGAGAAATTGAATAATATTTTGATATGCTTTATTTCTGTGATAAGTGGTAAAGCTGACATCATGTTTATGAGATTGTGAAGTAAGTTTGAAAGTTTGCTTTTTTTGTTGTATAGTGATTATATTAAAACCCTGTGAAGCAATTTCTGTTCGAGAGAAGACGACGTGATGGTTGTTGGGAAATGGATGGGTAATCTGTCTGCCTGAGCGATCAAACACAGGAAAAAAATCAAATGCACACATGGATTTGATGCATTATGGGAAACAAGCAGAAGCAAAAATAAAAAACTTGAGGTCGGCAGCGTACTGCTTCTCCTTTCTCAACCTCAAAGCGTTTTAACTCTGAAGATAGGCCGTGAGCAAAAGAGGCCAGCAAACAACATTAACTTCTTCAAGCTCTGGGTAAAAAGCTTTGAACATCACGCCAGGACGGAGCACAGAGTGGACGGTAAGGAGGTCAAACTGTTTCTCATGCCTCCTGTGATGTTTAGGAGAGAGGAAATATGGAAAGCAGGAGTGAGTGTGGTTAAAGGTGGAGAGCCACATCACAGCACAGAGATCCAAAAGGAGAACAGCTGCTCTCTGAACTCCACACCCCACACAAGCTGAAGCCATCCTTTACACTGCCTTCCACTTTTATTGTGGAACAGCAGCATTTTTTAATCAACGGTCTGTGAAATGAAAGTGGAGTAAAGCGATAACGAGAGTGTGACCCGCTTCGTGCTCCACTATAGGGACTAAAAATAAGTTTATCAAGCTGCTGGATTTAGAGCAGGATGTAGTCCAAAACCCATCCACCATTAACAGGCACATTATAGCTGCCTTACATTTGGCAGCAGGAGCTGCAAACTCTTACGGGTTGTATTTAGAGTGTAAATTAAACTTTGAGCTTTCTACTTTCAGGAGAGTGTGGCAGAAATAAACTGTGCAAGTGATTCAAGATCAGGCTAATACAACCCCCAGTGTTCATCTTACAAAGTTGTAATTAATGGCACAGAAATAATCATGTTCGTGTGCATTTATTTTTTCTATCAAAGTCACAAATGAAACCAAAGTTCATCAAGTAACGTCCAACTTAACTACATTTTGACTTTTAATAGGCTACTTGTGTAAAGCTGAAGCTCTGCAGAAACTCAACAACTCTTAAAGCTGACGTCTCTAAATGAATGTTTTTATCATGATGTGAAAATGTGGGAGCTCAAAAAACACATCACAGAAAACAAAGCCAGATTAAAGTTATGAAATGGTGCAAGAAAAGCGATAATTGCGAATAAAAAATATAAGGATAAGAAATATCTAAGTCTAAAAATGTTGTTTGCAGGTCAAAAAAGTCTGAATGCGAAGAAAAAAAAAATCCAGATTGTGATCCTGCCATATAAACATACTGACATATTTCCCCCACATCGCCCCCTAGTGGAGGACACTTTCCTTGGTCAGATGATATGTGATATAAATGTTATTCTAGTTTTTCTACGTATAATGTAGAGCAAAGGAACACTATGAAAATCATTTGACTAAAACCTCCAGATGGATTAAAATGATCTAAAAATTCAACTTGTTTTCTAGTGACGACTGAGCGATTTACCCTTTTGACGAGTTTCACCTGTCAGGAAGCGATAACATTTAATTAACACCTTCTTTGGCTTCGTTACAGTTCAGCTGCAGAGGGTCGATGCACATGTGCCCAAGTAAGGCTGCGTGCACTCTCCTCCCTGGCTGAGTAGTGACATTTGTGCAAGTCTTCAAGTTTTTGTTTGTTGTTATCATGTGCTTAGATGCTGAGATGTTTTTTTTCTCAATCTCAAACTACGCCCCATGTTGGGAAAAGTCTGGAATTGACTGTTTTTTCTCTTCTCCCAATGTTTTTTTTTTTTTTCGTATCTATTGCAAAGGGGCGCTAAGTAGCTGGTGGCTCCTAGGTTAATCCCATTTCTGTGTTTCCCCATGTTTGTCTTCGGAAGGGATGTAACTGAATTGAAATTTCCCCTCAGGTATCAATACAGTATTCTGATTCTGACTCTGAATTAACAGGTAAATAAGAGATTTTTACATTATATGTGAAAAAAAAAATAAAATGTTCTTATAAGGACAAAATGCCATATTCCCTAGCAATTTATTATTATTATTATTATTATTATTATTATTATTATTATTATTATTATTATTATTATTATTATTATTATTATTATTATTTTATTGCAATAATAATAATAATAATAATAATAATAATAATAATAATAATAATAATAATAATAATAATAATAATTTATTTTATTTTATTTTATTTATTTATTTATTTTTTTAGATTTTTGGAAATTGGAGCAACCATGCCAAATATTTAATGACAATTTTAGGACTTTTTTTTTAAAGTATGGAAACAACAGTAAAGTACAGTAAATAATCAACATCTTTTTTTGAATGAGGTTGAAATCAAGCAATCATTTCCAGTGTGTACAACTGCCCCTGGAGACCCCAGCAGAGGCAGAAAACCAGACCGCAAAAATAATGCTCCTTATATTTAGCTCTTCCTGCAGTTAGCAGATACTCCAGTCAGGACAGACAGAGAATAAATAAACATCTACAACATTTCATCCATTAACAATTCATCATTTAGTCCCTTTGGTGACAATGACTGTAATGTAAAAATCCAGAACGCCTCCCTTCTTTTTTTCCTTCTGTAGTGGTCTCCACCCCTGGGTGGCAATGAAACCTGTTCGATCCCTCAGAAGCTGAAGGAGGCCATGTCATGTCACATTTCATTAAAGAGACACTGGATAGTTTTCGTCTTTGTGGTGTATGGCACTCTTGTGTTCACTCATTCTCTGTTTGATTTTGTGGACATGTTTTGGGTTGCGCCCTCTTCTTATACACCTGTGCCTTCAGATGTGCTGAGATTCTGCATTCATCATTCTAGTGAGAAAATACCTGGGTGATTTTGAAGGTCAAAGGTCACCCTCATTGCTTGTCGTATTTCTTTTGTAAGGAGTTTTAGAAGCAGCTCTGAAATGAAGCTGTGAGTTATTTATATTTGAAGTAAGAATTTTATACTCCGAGTTGCAAATCTCTACAGCAAAGAGAAAGATTAATATAGAGGTTATCGGTCATTAGGCTTATTGCTATCATGATGAGTGAATAAATAATGCAGCAGTTTTAAGTCATTTCCTTGATCCCAGTAGTCAGTGTTAAGTGAAACATGTTGTTCATGCTGTCTTTAATACGTCCTGGCAGGGGAGAATGAAAACAGCTGCTCACCCATTGTGCGATTCCAACAGCAAACTTTAAAGCAAGGAAAAAAAAAAGAGGCACCCAGGCTATCTGTTGTCTCCAACTGAAAAACACTTAAATTCGACATTTACTGTAGAAAATACAGCCAGGAATACATGTCCCTATTAAGAGGCACACAGCTGTTGTAGCCAATTGCAGTGTCTGGCCAGCTATCAGCAGGGATAAGAGGAACACATTACCGAGCAGCAGAATGGACCTAGAAATGTGGACTGCCAATAGCTGTGATTTAACTGGGTTGAAGTGTTTTCAGGCACATTTTTCCTTTACCAGAAACGGGGACTACTTGTTTCTAATACTTCCACAGACCTGAGGAAGTGCCCGGCTTTAAAATTGCCACCATCAATCAAGAGGTTTAAAAGGATGCAACGATCAATTTCATGAGTGACTTTTTTTTCCAACTTCTCCAACATTGGTCGCTGTACCTCAGCGCCATTTCCCTCCATCTTCCTCTGTTTCTCTTTGATTCCAGGGATAAAGACAAACGAGTCTCTCTGTGCCCCTTCACTTATTCATGTCCGCTGACTCCTCTCTTGTCTTTAGTATTAGCACAACTCAAACAGATTTCCTTATTCCCACTCTGAAACAGGAGTCATTTCAGAAGAGGGATGCATTAAAAGATCTGGAACAAGAGGTGTTAAGTTATGACAAGGACTTCGCTTCATTTAAACCTCAGAGGAATGAACCTTGTCCTAGATTTTGCAGATAACGCAGCGCTATCGTTGCTTTCACAAACGCTGAAAAATGTAATTCCTCTTTCTGTTAAAGCAGCTCATGGGTCTCGTTTTGATTTTGAACAATGCCCGGCAGATGCAACGGTGAACGAGAAAATGGAAAGCAGGAGATGCAATTCTTGCATTAGTGGAGCAGAATCAGACCTCTGTTTGCCCGCAGGCTGGATATCCTTTACTGCCGAGATAAGAACTAATCATTTTACCCCAATCAATCACGGCTGAGTACATGAACAAATGTGTTGAGAATTGTTAATGTGAGAGGTGGAAATGTGTTTTTGATGGAAAAATCGCAGCAAGAGAGGCACAACAACAAAAATCTTTAAACAAAAATGTACTTTAATATCGATTCAAAACAAACCAATCCTTATTTCTAACACCTGTCTCCTCCGCTTACTATTTCCCCGCAGAAGAAAAAAAAAATCATTTAACAGCAGCAGAGACGTTGGACCATTCTGTCCTGCTCCACACTGAGAAAAATATCAGAATTTGCCATGAAGCAAAGAGAAAAACACATTCAAATTATCACGGGGGATAACCGTGAAAATGTGTGATTCCTGCAGCAAATGGGATATTTACTCACTTTTGTTTCTGTCCTGTTTCTCGCAGACAGCCCTCTAATGCCTGTCTGCTTCCAGCCATATCTTTTCAAAACACAAGGGAGGCCGGTACTTACACCGAGCACCCTGAAGAGATATGGGATCATTGTCTTTATCCGCTCGTCGAGCTGCTATTTTTGAGTGAAACTGACCCAGTATCTCTGCGCTGATGGAAGCTTGGATACTGCAGAGGACTGCGTGGCAACAGTCACCCTCGGAGAACCAGGTGCATTAGGGAGTATATTGGGTCTTAGTCTCTTTTTTCTCTGCTGACATTACTGACATCGCCTCCTCTTGTGCAAAGGCTTTGAGCGTCTGAGTGTACAGCTCAGGATCTGAGGAATCTGGTGTACATGTAGGATACAGTCAATTATTTTCTGGATATAGAAAACCTCCTAAGCTATTAGTCACAGTCATGTGTGAAAGATAAAAAAATGAGAGAGATTTTATGTTTTCAGAGGAACTGAACAGAAATCTTTGGGTTTTAACAAGACCAGACTCTGCTAACCTGCTAAAGCTTCAGGGTTTGACTAATGCCTACAAGTCATTTCTTTCCCATGAGCTTCTGTTGCAATACTACTGCAAGAGAAACTCTGGTTAAGGAGCTGGTCAGGCCTCATCCTGTTTGAATGAACTGTTTGAAGTGCAGGAGAGCTAATGGTTCACTAGTGAGACACTTTACTAAAACTTTACGACCATAGTGTGTTATCTATACTAACTTATACTGGTCTTGATGAATACCATACCAACTGTCTTCTGTTTAATAACATTATGTTGAGTTGCATCATTCTATTATGTTCCTTACACTCAATTGTAATATATTCTGCTCTATGACAGTGCATTCTGTCATATCCATTACATTATGCTGTGTTGTACCATTCTATTCTGTTCTATTCTTCTTCGTTCTACTGCATTACATGGCTTTTTTATGCATGTTGATATTTTATTGTTTTAGTCTTTTATTTTATATTTTTATTGTATCCATTATATCCTATTCTATTCTATTCTATTCTATGAATTAGTTTATTTAATTTGGATCCCCATTAGCTCTACCCTGTTGTGTATACATATATACATATGTATATGTATATATATATATATATATATATATATATATATATATATATATATATATATATATATATATATATATATATATATATATATATATATATATATATATATATATATATATATATATATATATATATATATATATATATATATATATATATATATATATATATATATATATATATATATATATATATACACACACAACAAAGGAGCATAGTCTGTTTAATCAGTAACATACTAGAAACAGAATTAAAAAAATACAAAACACAAATTAAACTTAACAATAATTTCTGTCAGAAGAAGAAAATAAAATAGATGAAAAGTGATGTGATGTGTTGTTTATATAACAATAATAATAATAATAATAATAATAATAATAATAATAATAATAATAATAATAATAATAATAATAATAATACTATTATTATTATAATTTTATTTTTTTTAATATTTTAATTTTAATATCTTAATCTTTTTTTTCATTACTTTTTTTCGTAATCACATTGGAACAATCTCTTTTCAATGATTCCTGTCAAAAGAATACAATAAAAAAGATGTAAAGTGAAGTGATATATTATTCAATAATAATAATAATAATAATAATAATAATAATAATAATAATAATAATAATAATAATAATTAAAAAATATTTCACTTTTTAATATCTTAGATTTTTATTTATTTACCTATTTTTTTTGTTACATTGAAACAATCACTTTGTCGCCTTCATTATGAAAATATAAATGGCCCACATACCATATTGTACTGCTCTGTGCAACAACATTGTAACACATTTGATTACTCCTGTACTTTATTGCTGCTACATATAGCTCCTTTCATCAGAGCCAGTGTTTATTTACTCTAATATTTGACTGTATTTCACATTTCGTCTTCTGTTTCACTTCTTCCATGTGTGATCCGTCATTCTTACTTGACATGTTTCCATGAATTCTCGGTCTTCTAGCTGTATTCACTCTGTGTTTACTTTGTCCTGCCTGGCTGCAAAAACTGAATATCCTCTCAGGGGATCGGTATCTCATCTGATTCAGGATTCACTTTTTGTTAAATCTTTCTTCTCTAACATCTTAGTCTGTTAAGTTTTCACATTTAGACATGTAGAAGTTGCATGTGTTTTTGTTACCTGCTTGGATGGACCAGTAACAGACAGTCAATGGACATTACTTCCTGCTGAGTTATCAGCTTGTTTGACCTCAAAATACATTAACAGTAAACTTCAATTGCGATTGAAATGTCAGATTTAATTATGCGTTTTTAATAAATTAGCAGCGTTTAAACCAAAGGAAGTTTTGCTTCAAAAACCTCCTCCTTGGTCATCAACACCTGCACTCTGCGCAGATTTAAAATTCAGCTCTGCGCTCTGTCCCATGGCAGGCTGACATTACGGTGTCAGAGAAAATCCCTGTTAGGGCCACGGAGCAAGGTGACAAGTCTAGCCAGGAGCTGTCATTATAAGCCTCACTATTAAACCTGAATACATTTTCATACAATGGAAGAAACTGCACTTCTCTTTTATTTTCCACTCTCAAATTAACACGCTGCTATTACAATCATCAGCAATGACTTAAAACGATCCCAATCACGTAAATTAACGGTGTGACTCTACCACCGTAGATTAGATTCTTCACAAGATCCAAAGAAACAGGAAAAAAAACTCTCATCCAGCCCACTCCATTTTTGGATTTTTGTCCAATTATCCTCACTTGTCATTTACTGTGAATGCTGTAAGGAACACCTGCTCAGGGATAAATAGTGTGGGGTGAAAATCTGCCGATGGACACACTGACAGCCGTGCTGACAGCCCCTCTGGAAGGTGATGACAAGTAGACACCAAGTGACAGATATCTGGATGTTTGTCATCTCCGCGGAGCTGAGCCGGCACTTTCATCGAGTCCACTGCGTTTCTGATGCAGACTTGTCCCGGCTCCTCTCCCCCCGCCTCCTTTTTTGATTCTCCCATGCTGTACGTGTAGTTTTCACTTGCTGGAATAACAATGAAGGGACCTCATCTCTACGTTTTAGCTGCAGTCTGTGTGTGTTTTTGTCCCTGAAATGATCTGCAGCTATGATCGATTGTCGCTGTAATAAGAGTTAGCTTCTGGTGGCGCTAAGTGGCTAACTGGCTCCCCTGAGAGGTTGTTGCTCATGACGCTGCCTCATCCATCTTCCCAGGGTCCGTGTTGCCTGTTTGATATTCATCAATTGATTATCATTAGAGGGACTGAACTCTGAGACTGCGCTCTGTGTAGCCATTGAACGGTTAACTGGACCAGGTATTGGCACATTTTAATTGTTGTACTATGAGGAAGCCAATTACATTTGCTCTAATGAGAGGAAATTGATTAAGGCAGGCTTTTGGGTTGCATCAACAAGAAATTGATGCCAGTAAAACTGTGTGATCCTGCGGGAGGAGTAGTTTATTTTTGAGATTATTTCGCACCCTCTAATGAGACGATGTCACCTCGCCAGAGGCTTTATTTGCACAATGTGGCTTTTTTTGTTCTGTGACTGAGTTTCTCAGGTTTTGACTCAAGTTTCACACTCCACACTGGACTGTCTCAGTTTATTAAAAGGTATAATCCAATACTTGCGGAGCCATTTTTGCACACTCCTCTAGCTTCTTAATCAGGTTTTTTTCTTCCCTTTTCCTTTTCTTTTTTATGCCCCTTAACAACTTCACATACCTCCCAGACTTTCCACAATTTGAGGCCTGTTTCCTGGACTGTGCTTGATTGTTTTCTGGGCTGCTGGTTATGGCACATAAAGGAGCTGCTCCTGCTGCTGGTGAAATTAGAACTGGGCAGTCAGGTGTTACTACAGTACACCCTCCAACCTGTCAGACAGAAAGACCAGCACTCTTGATTTGGCCTCTGCAGAAGTGAAGGCCAGGGTATGAAAGAAAGGTAATTTGCCAATTCCATTTGTCCCCCACCCACAGTTAACCTAATTCCTGCATGTAGGGCGATTTATCTTACCTGTCCAGAGATAGGGAACACAGTTCAGTCTTATAGGCCAACACCTGAAACTTTAAAGTAGACCCCAGACGTGCCTTTTATAACTACTGCAGCCTATTGACTCACTCAAACTACTAAGACGTTGCTCTACTAGCAGATGCATGGACCAGACAGTATTAGCAATCAGTTTCAGGTAGCAGCACTTATATGTTGATAAATTGAATCCCAGTCAGAAGGCTCACAGCCTGGTTTTGCATCATGTCAGCCACTGATTTCGCAAGTTCTCCTCCTTAGAAAGATGAGAGAGGTCTTTAATTTTCATCAGACGTACGCTGCAACTTTGCGAGACTTGTGTCTGAAGTAGATTATTACTTCGTACGGCTCATTCGTTGGTCATGGACACCAAACTTTTTGTGTTTCTCCTGTGTTTGTCTGGAAATCCTACATGTAATTATAGCCACATTGTTTACATGTGAAATCAGCTGTTAGCAGCCTGTAGCATGCCAATGCTAACTGGTGCAATGCCGGATGTTTCCCACAAGGTGAGGAGAGGGAGGTGAGGACAACGCGCTGGTCCTCAGGTGTGAGCTAAGAATCTATCTCAGATCTATCTCCAATAAGATGGACAAGCTAGCCATGCTAACCCAGCAACAGAGGGAATACCAGAAGGCAGAGTAGGATCATGCTATTCACAGACATGGCTAATGTTTTGGGGCTGCCGCTGGGCAACACGGACTCTCAACTCAACCAAACAGGAGCTATTACAGGTAATGAGTTTGGGACAGAAGAGCTTCTTTAAGAAGAAGTTACAGGTCCGTGATAACCAGAAATCTTGCTTGTTACTTATTTTCCACTATAATTTACAAAAAAAAAAAAGATTTTGAAGAAATGTGATTTCCTGGATTTTTTTTTCTCAATTTGTCTCTCATAGTTGAAGTGTACCTCTGATGAAAATTATAGACCTCTCTCATCTTTCTAAGTAGGAGAACTTGCAAAATCAGTGGCAGACTACACCCTTTTTTTCTCACTGTATTTCACCTTTTTCTGCCTTTATTTGTCTATTTGTTATCTTTAATTGCACATCATTCATTGTGGATAGCAAAGGAAGTATTTCATCGTACAGGGAAACATGTTTCCATACTGCTCTCATGCCAATGAATACACTTAGGCCTGGTTTCACCGACAGGGCTTATATTAGACCAGGAGTAGGCCTAAGTCAGATTAGTAAAGCTGGGTCATTTAAGTAGCTTGCATTTGTTTTAGTTAGTCCCGGACTATGAAGTCCTGGAGTAAGCTTCAGTGACAAAACCTGCGTCAATTCTCATTAGCCTAAATTGGAGCACAGCCCATTAGCCTAACCGTGATTATAAAAACCTGGAATGGAATTGAGGGAAACTTTTGCTGAAAGGGATTTTGACATCAAACATGAGTGAATCCAGAAAAATGTTTTTAAAGGACTTTACTAAGTTTGAAAAAAATTCTACTTCAAGAAATTGTTAGAAATCATGCTGTCATTGAAAGTAAAGGCCATACCGCTGCCATTGAACACAAGAAGATGAGTGCTTGGGATGCCAAGAACCTCAAAGTGATCAGAACTTGGAGAGAACTGGTTACAGGCCTTCCTCTTTGAGACATGGAGGAAAGTCTAGGCTCAAGCAAAGTAGTTTTCTCCAATATGTCTTCTTTGTAAAAAGGAAAGCGGTCTCAGAACTGATATTCCAAATAATCCATGCTCCCAAACCATTTGTGACTGAAGTTAAACCTGCCTCTTTGCAGGATTAAAATGAACTTCAATTTAGTCCTGGAGTAGCTCTAATCCACGCTTTTGCAATTGGCTTTGTTTAATCCAGAACAGACAAAATCTATGACTATTTTAAGATTAATCTGTGCAAGTGACTTAAAGTTAAGACAGCTCAAACTACATTTTAATCTTGGACTGAGCAAAGCCTTGTCTGTGAAACCGGGCCTTAATCTTTGACACGTGCAGTCATCTTTCCAGGACATAAAGCGCCATCTTCGGTCTTCATAAATCAATGTGTGACATCACAAAGTTGACATTTACACAGTCCATGGGTTTAAATCTGAGGATAATGAATGATGTGATGTCATCTGTATGAAAAACTGCTATTTTGAGCCCTTTGGCCTAAAACATGCATGAATCTAGCAGTCTTTAATGCTAATGCTAATGCTAATGCTTAGTGATAATAAATCTTAAGCTACAGTAACAACCAATCATTTTATTCATGAAATAAAACATTATTCCTCTGCAGTTTTGCCTCCAAACAATAGTTTGCAGCTGTAAACTGGCTAACAAACAATGAGGAGTGGATGAAATTTGGTAGAGTTTGACAGTTTATCTAATTTCCTGCACGTTTTAAACTCAGACTTTAGGGAAATGTGTCCAAAAACAAACCATGCTACGTGACTTTCAAACATTACCAAGATGGAGTTTTCCTAAAAGGAGCAGCCTGTGGGTAACACTTGCAGATAGATTTAATTAATTTCCTAACCTGACCAATAATTATTAGCTTGACTTCAGCTCTCCGCATGGCTAACGTTGGGTATCCCTCAGACAAACATCAGTTAAAATACAGCCTGCGTGTTCCCACTAATGATCATGTTTCTCTTCAGCTAAAGGTCTTAAAAAAGGCCGTGACACGTACAGTTTTCATCTCCGTTTCATCATGAATATGTAAAGTGCAGCTACTTTCCTGGTAAAACATGATCCACAGGGGCTCAGGCAGTGTGATGAAGACTTGTGTCAGGCCAAGTGAGCTGGAACTGATGGTGCACATAATTAATGGTCTGAAATAGACTGAGAATTAGTGCTGGGCTGGGATGTTAATTGACTATGATACTTGGGCTGGTGCCTCTCAGCCTGGGGCTCTTACTCTTTCCCCCTTTGCTTTTCTCTATCACTCTGCTTCGATTTTCACTGTGTCCTATTTCTTCCACTCCTCGCTTTGCTTTCTCCTGATTTTGCCTCCTACTCAATTCCCCTCTCCCTTTTTCAATCTCATTTTCCATGTTTCTTATCCTTTCCTTGTCAGTCTCCTTTACCTTGAAGGTATCTGGGACTTCAAAAACAGAGTGGGAAAGACATGTGACGCACAATTCTCATGTCGAAGCAGCCACCTACACAAAGTTTGCAAGCTGAGGTTGTCTCTTACGGGACAGAGAAGTCTCTGTTATGATGCCAGAGTTCTAACACTAATAGGACGATCACGCTGACACACACACTCACACACACACAGGGGGAGAAAGGCTGCATGTTTACAGACAGGCTACCAGGGCGATGTCTTGATATGACCTGCTTAGCATCCTCTTCCATTATGCATCAGCTCAAATAGATGACCTGTGCAACTCTGGAACAAGAGTGTGGGAAAGCTTGTGTATTTTGATGAAAACGCACACAAACAAGGTCACAAATAAGCCGGATCCAGCATTTTTCTTCAACCTCCAATTTCAAATTTCTTCCCTTCACGGGCACTTTTCTTTTCAAGCTCTGCGTGACACATTACCATGACAGGTGAAGTAGTTTTTTGTTCACAGCGAGGCAAAGCGAAAACAAATAAACCCACTGTTTATTTGGGTCAGCCCATGTGCTGCCGTCACTTATCTTTTCTCAGAAGCATAATACAATTTCTAAACTCTCTTGCGCTTTATCTTAGAGTAGCACTACAAACAACCACCTACACACAGGCACACTTAAAGGAACATTCCAGCATTTTAGGACAGTCCTTCTGTAAAGCCTCAAGGACTGTGACTGTGAGGACTTTAGAAAAATACATCCAGAAACTTCTACACAGGCTGAGTTATGCTGACTTTTAATCCTTAAATGTCTCCATGTCAAAAATCACTGAACCCTTCTTTTCCAATTACAGTACTTCACTAGAGCATCTCCACCTGGTAAATACTCTCCTTTAATCTCTCAGTTTTAATGCAGGGTTCCAATAAAAGGATGTTTTATGGAAGGAAATCTGAAAGTTTTTTATTCTGGTGCAGAAATTGTACTGAAACTACAGCTCCTTAAAGTAAAAAAAGCCCAAAGAGACAACTCACAGGCTAATCTACTGTCAGGCATGTGAGATGTGTCTAACAACATGTCTCAGAAGTGCTGAATTAATGGCAGAAATTCACAACATATACAATATACAAATCCTTTAAGTTAAGGCAGAAATTTTTAAATGACTTTGAATTTTTCTAACTCTAAAGGTCTTTGCACACTGAGTCTATTTTTTTCTGTCTGAAATTGACGCAGATAAATAAATTTCGATCCCATTTTGTGTCAATTATGTTTGCAAAACCAGACGAAACTTGCGTCTGTCATTTTTTTGTAACAGGTTTGACTTTTTTTTTGCAATTTTTCACATCTGCCTAGCTTGTTTCCAGAGAAGTATGACTATCCAGTGGCACCGTAGGCTACTTGAAACATCACATTTCACTTTTCTCAACCACATTTTCTATAATTTTGGGCAGTGTTTAGATGATGAAAATGTGTCCGTGTACCTGTGTGCATGTGAGTGTATGTGTGTAAGCGCATGCATGCTTCAAACATACATACAGCCGCTGTTCAGGATCAATTAGATCACTGATTGATGTTTCCTTTTTTCTCTTACTGTGAATTTTTACAATTACTAAAAAAATTAACACGTCGGATTTAGTGTGCAAGGTGTCTGTGTGTGACTTTTCTTTTTCGGATAATGGGTCCAAAAAACCCATCTGAAAAAAAAAATAACTGCCTCAGTGTACAAAGACCTTTACTTTGATAACTCTTCACGAGCTACTTAGTAAGACTAAAAAAATCAATGATAAGAATTTTCTTTATACTGAGTTTCAGTGCTTGGTTCAAGATATGGGCGATCACATCGTGATACCAGGGCTATGATAGGAAATATCAAACCGTCTGCTCAGCTGTTGTAAGCTAGCATCCAATAATTTATCAGAGTTTACAAAGTTCAGTCCCTGCTACACTGTAAAACCTAACAGCATATATTAGTGAACAAAGTAAGTTAAAATAACTTAGTTCTCTGAAAAAGTGGCAGGCACTCATTTCAAAGAAGTGTGTCTAACTCAAAAATGAATAACTAACACAATAACTCATCAGATTTGAGTACATGTTTTTTTCTTTCATAGTTTAAGTATTTTTCAAACATTTTAACTTTGTTCAAGTAACTTGTTTTGTTTCAGAAGATTTCATGAACTCATTCTATATAAGTCAAAAGAGCAGCCCCTGCTCATCTGGGTTGGAGACCCTTCTACATCTTAGACAGACATGAGGCCAGCGGGAAAAGCCATTTTTACTTTGCACCTGA
This sequence comes from Halichoeres trimaculatus, assembly GCF_033239565.1. Lineage (NCBI taxonomy): Eukaryota > Metazoa > Chordata > Actinopteri > Labriformes > Labridae > Halichoeres > Halichoeres trimaculatus. The sequence goes on along the minus strand of NW_027437186.1, from coordinate 34,275,947 downwards.
ACCAGGGGACTGCAACGATTTCACTTTTGCTAACGGCTTGATTCCAAATTTACGGTAAGAATGGTCTTTTGTTAACTTAATTGCATGCTTTGTTTCACTGTTTTTTTAATTAATGTGGCTTGAAGTACCTGTGTAAGGCAACTACAGCGTTAGCCGCAAGTTCTCCTCCAACACATAAGCTCACGTTAGCTGAGCCCACTTACCGCTGGGTTGGCTAGTGTTATGGAAATAAAAGCTAATGCTCGCTGGACAGACGAAAATATTGTTGAGATGGCAATTTGAAAAGATACTGTTTTAACAGCAATGGTGCTCTATCTATCTGCACAGGGCTTCAGAGTAAACTAACAGTCTCATAAAACTTAAAAGCCTTACACCAGACCCCCATTTTTCGCGCTAATATTTACCAAGTTATTTATTTTTTCGAACCTTCTGTTTTTCAATGCAGGCTTTCAAACCAGCAGTGTTTTGCGCTGAGCGAAAATTCGACTTTAATTTTTTCGGACCGAGGTCGATTTTTCCAAAGTTTCGCTTGCGACGAGTTCACATCTGACCAATTAAAACGCTCATTGTTGACACGTCACATACAAAAACATTCTACAGGGACGATGAGCTGATTGTGTTCGTGTGCCAGTACCCAGTTCTTTACAACAAAAGATATAAAAACTACAAAGATAACGATTATTAAGACAACGTTTGGAGGAGAATAGCAGCGGAGATTGAATAAGAGGACGGTTTGTGTATAATCAAGATCCTACCAATGTAAATTATCTTTGTTTTAACGATCGCCGTGCTGTCGGTATGACGTAAAATTTTCCTTTTTAAATTTATTCTTTTCTTGAGCTAATGCTGAGATATTATTTTTAATATCATATTGGTTAACCTAGTAAATGATTGAGACAGTAAACAGCCCATCACAGATGAATGAAGCAGATGACGCGCTATGCGCACAGCTGGAGCTATTTACAGACAAACGGGACGTAACTCAAGTTAAACTTTTAACAACAGTGTATCCTCTGACCTCAGACATGCACCACATCTCTGCTCCGGGTCAGTCTGTTCCTGAAACTGTTCCTCTACCTTTTGGAGATTGAATATGAGGAGGGTTTGCGTATAATTAAGCTCCTACCGATGTAAATTGTGTTCGTTTTAACGACCGCCGTCCTATCGGTATGATGTAAAGTTTTCCTTTTCATTTTTTTTTTTGCCTGAGCCAATGCTTAGATATTATCTTTAATATCATATTGGTTAACCTGGTAAATGATTGAGACAGTAAACAGCCCATATGAATGAAGCAGACGCTGGGCGCACATGTGCACAAGTGCGCACATGTCCAGCAGCAGCTGGAGCTGCTTAAAACAAACGAGACGTAACTCAAGTTAAACTTTTAACAGTAAATCCTCTGACCTCAGACATGCAGCTTATTGCTGCTCCGGGTCAGTCTGTTCCTGAAACAGTTTTTTTGTTTGTTTGTTTGTTTGTTTGTTTATGAATTAATCGCTGACTTACTGAGGGAGAGGCACAGCTCCGTGACTGTGATATTCTTACACAGCGTGACTCGAGCACTCTTTAGAGCATCCTATCTTTGCTACTTGATAAAGCTACGTTGACATGAATTTAAAAGCTTTGTAAAGCAATGTGTCCAAGCTCTGGTTGTTATAACTCGTCAGAGCAGCAGGCTCAGTGACAGATCACACAGCTGTACATTAGAGAAATGGTATATGAGCCACAGTCTCACGCTTCATCGGTTTAGTAAACACACAAAATGAAGGCCTAATATTTCTCTCTCATTTATCACCCTGAAGAAAAAATGTTAAGGGAACTTATATTTTTTGTTAAGATTCATGTTGAATAAAATGTGGATTTGCTCTGAAAGTATCTTATTTAAATATTAAATATTCCATGCTCTCATCAGTGTGTTTTAATGTGAAGCCATGCAGAAATTATGTCTTGTGTGATGTTAATGAAATAAGCATTTTGATAATGTGTGTTTATCAATATTTAACAATGACAATACAAAAGAAATATTAATTTGGGCATCATAATACACTGAAACATGGGAAAGAACAGTCTTATTCCTAAAATGTCCTGTCGGGGCCTTGGATTTGTATGAAACTATGTCTTTTACTACTTACCTCTTTCATTTATATGTGCTGTTTCAAAATTTCTTAACATTCTTCTCTATCTTTATAAAGGATCTTTACGGAGATCTTTCTTTACGCCTATGTACACATGCAGCACACCTTTTCACTGAGGCGTGAGGAAATTGGGACCTTGAGACCTCCTGTAGAACAACTTAAAGAAAGATGGCAAGCTCTCTTTTATGAAGCCCAGGTAAGGAAAAATACAAAGGATATACATTAATGGTGAACTTCATTAATGCAGTTCCTGATTTTCATATGGTGTGTTTAATGGTCTACATATATGCACTGTTTTTGTTTTCCAGCTCTACACAGAGTTCCATAGGATCACAAATCAAAATCTGCAGTATTCTTTCTTTTATTCTTTGGACAAGTATACCCCTCAACTTCTGAAGCTGTTCAAAAAGAGGAGAACTGGGAACTGAGACGAGGTCTTGGAGAATCTCATGAAGACTTATGAAGAAATGGTAAAATAATGCTTCCATATCCTTAACAGATGGTGATGGCAAAAAAAGCTAACATTTGCAAAACTTACATTCATACTACAGGACAAGAACGACATCACTGCAGTCCGGACAGCAGTCCTGGCTGGCCTGGTGCTACACTTGAAGGAGGATTCCTCAGAAGTCTTCAAAACTTGCAAGGTAATTTATAATTTCTTGGACAAAAATACATGGAGGACTATGAGTGCCAAAATTAATTGTGCAAATGTAGAAATTATTTAATTTTTCATTCATTCTTTTATTTTCAGGAGGAATCGGAAGTGCATGAAGGAGCAGTTGCTCTGGTTGCAGTTACAAATGACGAAGCTGCGCTTGCTGGAGTTCCCTTCGAGACCTGCCATGTGTCCATTGTCCTTGAGGATCAGGTGGTAATGTGTCACAGACCTTGGCCAGATTCACTGGTGATTTTGTTTGGACTGATAAACGCACTTCATTTGAGCTACCCTAAAAAGCTCAATGGATTCTTTGAGTTCATCCAGATTATCCTCTTAAACCTTGATGATAGCAGAAAGTTATGTTCCAGTTGTTTCCAACCTTTCAAAAAAGGAAACATGTGAAAACAAAATCTTTAACACATGTATGGTCTGTTGTTCTGTTTTGAATCAACGTCCTTAAATCAATAAACAAGCAAATGAAGTTGTCAATGATTTTTGTGTTGTATTGAGTTTTTACAACTTCAATGGTTTAAGGCAATCGGTTTCCTCATTTGGTATGAGTTGCAGTAAGTTGGATAAAAGAAATTAATGTAAGTTCATCTAACTATTTAAAAAAAATACAGTCACATATTTTAAATAAGCTCTTTAAAATGCTTTTTGTGAGTATAAAACAATACATGAAACAAGTTCACTAAACTTAGTTGAAATTAAACAATAGAATCAATTTAAATGTGTTACCATAGCACTGCACATTTAAGTAGCTTGAACTCAAATGAAAGATTTTTCTTAACTTGTACAGTATAAGTTAATAAACTTAAATGATTCAAGGCAATCGGTTTCCTCAAATCATTTGAGTTGAACTTACTCGTCAGGTTTTACAGTGTATGCTATAAATTAATAAATTGAGATTAATTAATTAACCAGGCTGCAAATCAACACATGAAGTCGTCACTCTGCATCCTGATTAGGGATGGGCAGGTACTTTCAGAGGTACCGACCAAATTCTGTCTGAAGTACCTGGAACTGATTCATGTAGAATCAAATGGTACCATGTTTTGGTACCTAAACCAACTTTGTGACTTTGAAGGATTGGAAGAATGGGTGATTTTGTATACTGGACATGAACACAGCATTGCAAGGTTATATATATTGAACAAATAATATGATAAATTGAAAAACTTTGAGATTTTATTCTCAAACAAATTTATATTTTTACCACATAAACACAAAAAGTGCCCAAAATTGGTTCTGTTGAGTACTGATACCAATTCTTTAAATGTGAAAGGTACCCACCCCAATCCTGATAGATATTATCTTAAACAAAGAAAAGGAGTATTATGGGAAATGTAGTCCTCAGACTACTGCCAATTTCAAAGGGTCTGAATAAACACAACACAAACTCATCTCTGTGACTTTAGAAATACTTTACAAAAAAAACAAGCAAATCATAATGAGATGATCCAAAAGTCCTTTTAAATCTCTACATTTTAAAACGTTCTTACTCTAAAAATAAGCATCTAGTAGGGCTTTCAGATATTTTCTACTGTTCAGTATATTTCAGTATAAATGTTTCCTGCACTGTTTTTGTTCATATGCCATATTTAGACCATATAAAGCCTAATCTGCTGACGCCATCAAAAATTGTTCAGTGTTATTTCATAAAAGACAGAATGATGGCCCTGAATGTGTTTTATTTTTATAGATTCAAAACAATTTCCCATGATCCAATGTGACTGCCTGTGTGACGACCCTCTCTTTTCATTACCACATTATCTAACCCAATGACGTCTTCAGAGCCTCATGATGATGATGATGATGATGATGTGAAAGATGAAGCCTCAGCCTTCAGCCACAAAGCAAACAATATTCTTGCTGTCGTAGTTTTTTTTATTTTTCATGGTCAAGTTTTATCAAAGGACAACGGTGATCAAAACATTTGAAATCAGGATTAATCCTTCACAAACACCAGCTCCATTTTTCAGCTACAGTATTTGCTGAACACAGTAAAAAGACTGTCTCCTACCGTTCTTTGTGTCCCTAAAACTTGTGTTAGGCAGATGTTATTTACATGACAAAAGAGGAGTCCACAGTGTGGGCTGCTGCAGCTTTCACATTCAACACCATCTCCCAAACGCAGTCAGAGAGAGTTGGAAGCTTGTGTTTTTATAGTCCGCAACCCGTTTATTTATTAGGTGTGGAATGAGGTCATTTTATTTTGTGTTTGTATGATTCAATTCAGTGATAACAGAGCAATCCCATCTGCCGCTGCTTTACCACACCCAAACAGAAAATACAGCCTGGCTGAGGCTGTTCAGTTTTGATAATAGAAAATCAGACACTGCCAAAGCTTCTCGACCATCATTAATCTCCTGCCCCAGCGCCTGACTCACAGGCACCGACTGCTGATGGAGACGAGAAGAAGGAGAAGATGGAGCAGAGAGGAGAGGCCGGAGTCATTTAGAGAAGAGAGAAAAAGAGGAAGGCAGTTTAAAGACAGTCAGAAAGATGAAAAACTGGATTACCCCGGAGGGAGAAGGTGGAAAAGTATAGGGTAGGTGGACTTCAATGGAGCCAAAGAGAAAAGGGAATTTGAGGTATTAAGGCAAACAGTGGGAGCTGGTCTCACAGGAAGCAGCAGCAGCAGTGAAGGGAGAAGGTCGGCCTCATCGCTCTATCACAGATTACATCGTGTCCAGATGTCTGGTTGTCCACACGCAGATAGCAATCACCGTCATCCCAATACCTCCCCCATCACAAGCCATTACTCTATCTCTCAACAACAGACGCCAGCCTCCCAGCCAACACATGTTGCCTTTGTGATGATCCCTGGGACATCACACTGTCATGAAGGTCTCACCTGTCACTGCACATGAGCATTACCTCCCTCCAGTATTAAGTAAGTAGGCTTTTTTTTTGCTTAGGCAGACAGACTGCTGCTGGCCGGAGCGAGGAGCGAGGAGCGCCTGCCATTGATTTGCGGCGCTGAAGGACGAGCTGAGGTTGGAGGCCTGAGGTTGCGGGGCCGAGGCTGTGCCGGCTGTCAGGGTGTAAAGGCTGGAGTTCTGAGACAGTGCGGCGTGCAGAGGCATTTATCATCAGCAAGGTAACTGGCTTCTCTGAGAGCAAGTCAGGCGAAAAATGAACAGCTGCCATGTCTGCGCTCGCAACGACCAGACCATTCTCTCTGCCTTTCACCGCCTTCGGTTTGCAGCAACAGGAAACAAGTCAGACATATTGTCATTCAAATACATAACTGCTCACAGAAAGCCATATTTGTCTGGTGGGATATGACAAAGTGAAATGGAGGGTTACAAAAACATCCAAGTGAAAGTACGGGCATCTGGCTATGAGGCGCCCAATGTGGAATTTCAGTCACTGTTTAAAAAAAAACAACATTTTGTGAAGATTTGGTTCAGTTTTCTTACATTTAGCTTGTTTTTTCTTTTATTTGAGACCAAAACTCATGCAAAACACAATGTTCAATATACTTGGTATAAATGTGTACACATGAAATAAAAAATCTAAATCTAAATCCTACATCAAATCTAACTGTTAAAACCTGATCAAAAAGGAAATCCAAATCTAGATGTTAAATCCAGATCAAAATAGTACATTAGCAACAAAATGTTAAATCTAGATACTGACTCTTAAGCTTAATGTTAAATCCAGATCTCAATACTATATCTAAATCTAATTGTTAAATCCAAATCTATGAAGTTAATCAGAATCTAAATGTAAAATTTAAATTCTGAATCTAAATGGAAATGTTAATTCCAGATCTACAGCTTAATCTGAATCTAAATCTTAAATCTAAATACTGAATCTCATTCTAAATGCTAAATCCAGATCTAAAAAGTAAATCCAAATACTGAATTCAAATCTAAATGTTTAATCTAAATACTGAATTCAAATCTTAATGTTTTATCTAAATACTAAATCTTAATCTTAATGTTAAATCCAGATTTCAATAGTAAATCAGAATCTGAATGTTGAATCTTAATCCTGAATTTGATTCTAAATGTTTAGTCTAAACACTGAATCTTAATCTAAAGTTTAAATCCAAATTTTAATACTAAATCCTAATGTCAAGAGGGCCGGGATGATATGGTGTTCTCATGATTTGATTCTTCTAAAATTTTTGGTGTGCTGATTCTATTTTAATTGTGATTCTTTGATAATTCCTTTTTTTTTTTTTATTTTTTTTTTTTATTTTGCTTTTTGTAACACCAATACCTGTATGCATAACAAGCCATCAGCGGGGAAAATGGACCATTTGTTCTAATGGTTAAAAAATAAGGCCCCATTTACACGGAGACTCCCACAAAGATTCTTCCTTTGCGTTTCCAAAAGCCACCCACGTTTACACGAGGACGGCGTGAAAACGATCCGCGTGCATACGACTCCAGGAGGACAAGTCTCGTCTTCTGTTCTTTCTTTTTCTACCGTTTTGTTGTGTGAGACGGTCGGCAATCCAACCATGACGCGCATTACCGCCACCTACTGGACCAGAATGGCTCAACTGGAAATGTGGCTGCGCGCGGAGCCTTCACCTCAAACTGCGAGTGCGCATGCGGTGACGTCAGTGTTTCACCCTGAGACGCTCCGCTCTGTGTTTACACGAGGCTGGATGGAGGAGCGGATTCAGATCTTTCCACTCTGGGGAGCGTTTTCAAAAGTTTGCGTTTTCACTGAAAACGCAACGTGGTCTCATCTAAACGGAAGGCCAAAACGCAACGAAATGTTTGCGGAATCGACCATTTTCGGCGTCATGTAAACGGGGCCTAATAATAATTAGCGGTATGCATGAGCCAGGTTAACGGCCCAAAAGAGCGTTTGCTCTAAAGGAGGTCTGGCTTTAACTGCAGGATTACAGGCTGTTCAAAGGCAGACATCGCACAATACGTTACAGGTGGGAAAGGTGGGAAAGGTGGGGATGTGTAGCCATGCAGCAACTTTAGATTTAGGAGAGACAACATTTTGTCCTGTGAGCAGGTGAGATCAGGGAGACCAACCAGTGAGGCTCGCTGCCGTCAGATTTAAAAGTTTGATTTTGCTTTTATGCATCTGGGGCATTGCTGCGGCACTTGTTTCACAAAGCAGCTTTCATATGACCGAGGATTTCTACTATGCACTTGGAAACACACATTTACTCTGTTCAAGATCACCAAACTTTCTCTTTCTCTTTGTTTCACTAATTGACTCACTGATAACAGCTGTTTATATATTCTTGTCAAAAAATGTCCATTTCTCCAGCTAAAAAAAAAAACCTTTCTGGGTCTTCTCTCTGTCACACTGTTACCACTCACTGCGTTTATCACTGTTAATGAGTGGTAGACATGCGCAGTTCGAGTTTGTTTGATGGGGTTTTCCAGGAGGTTTTGGAGAAAAGCTGTAACTTATTTTCAATGCAGCTCATAAACACAGCCTAAAATACAAAAACTTTTTTAACAGAAATTATATTGTCAAACAAAAAAATCTTAATTTGGCTTTTTAATTTTTTTTTATTATTCTCTCACACCTAACTGTTAAATCTAACTTTAAATACTTAATCGAAATGTTGAATTTTAATCTAAACGTTAAATCTAAATCTAAATTTTAAATCTCAATCAAAATGTTCCGTCGAAATCTAAATCTCTAGATCTTAAATCGCTTGCTAAGTGTAAAGCTAAATGTTGAGCTGCAGTTGGTCCTGTTCAATTTCAGTCTCAGATGAAAGAAAAACAAGCTAAATTTGAGAAAAGTGAACCAAATCTTCACCAAGTGTCGCCTATCAAACAGTGACTGAAATTTTACAATCAGCCTCCGTATATCTGGCAGCCATGTTTTGTTTTTGTTTGTTTTTCTGCAAAAAGAAGAATTAAAAGCTACCAAATAAACCCAGTAACCTGCAGCATGTATGAATAATAATGACCTCATGCTAACAGGTGATCTCACCCAGAAGTGTGCAATCTATGCAGCGACATCAACACAACGAGCAGCTCTTTTCAACACCTCAGCAGTGTATTCAAACTGTGTGTGTGTTCACACCTATTCAATTTACACCACATTAATCAATGAGGAGGCAGCTAGCCTTCCAGAAATAGACCTACCCACCGCAGCCTGCAGCTCCGCGGGAATCTGGATGCACACAAACTCTGATCTTGGAAATGAAACTTTTTGCAAGTGTTAGAGTAATCAAGTGTTTGGTGAAAACATTCTGCAATCACAGAAGAAGAAAGGGGTTATTTATTGAAGTGGATGTGAAGTGTTGTGGCTATGATAACTAAACTTCAGATGGTCGTTGATGTCGTTTCCTCTTCTCTAGCATGCTAGCTTCTACACCAGGGTTCATTACCACAAGTGCTGCATGTATTTGATACTGTATATTACATATCAAGCCTCCTACTCTCAGACTGCTCTTGGGTTTTATGTAGGAATGCATTAACGATGTGGGCGTACTTTCAATCAATCAGGTGTTTGTAACAAGAGGAGCATGTGTGCCGCTGACACTTGTATGTGCAATGATTCCCCTTGTTAGGCAATAATTAGTATTCCCTCAAGGTTATTTAACACCTACTATAAAACATGTTTGTTTCACGTGACTGCTCATTCCCGCCTTTCCTGAGCAAACCACATTCATTTCACCTTCCAAACATCTCTGGTGTTTCCGCGCAGCTCTGACTCGTCGTCGTTGTGTCCCCGTCCGGCTCATGGTTTCCATATCTCTGTCTTATTGAAGCTCAAACAGAATGTGGGCCCATTTCCCTGTGCAGAGCAAAGTGTTGGGGAGGGCTGCAGATTAAAAAGCCTTCCCCTGGGTGTGCTCACCAGGCTGTTCAGCACTGGTCGCCAGGGAGATTCACTACATACATTCTCTTTTACGGCCCTTTCCTTATTCATCATAACACAGCTTCAATTTTATTAACTTCTCCAGCCAAGCATACATCTTCGCCTGTGCCATCAGTCTTTTTCTTTCCATTTCGATCCATACAGCAGCACTCTGCGAGCCGTTCCCCACGATGCTCATAAGCAAACATACACAGGGGCATATTGTGTCTGCTCGCATGTACACAGATGTAAGACGAGGGAAGGCTGAGTAAATGGACACATTTCTTTCAACCCAGGGAGGTCTTTATCTTCCTGTTGGGTAAGTGTTGTTCCCCAGCTGTGGCTTGCCTCGCTGGAGTCTGAGGCCCAGCTGGCATCCTGCATAAAATATACTTAACATGGAAAACAGATATGAGGCATGCATGCTTGTAAACTTTGTTTCATGCAAAGTGAAAACTGGAAAATTCAGTGAATCCGAAAAAGGATCCAAAGCTCTTTGAGCATGGACTGTGTGCTGGTTTTAACCGCTGTGTTATCACATTTTTGGGGTTGTGGAGCCTGGATTTTATCATTCAGGCTGCTGTCTTTTATCTTTTGGGAAATAAAAGGTGTGCATGTTGTTACTTTTTCTTTCTCAGTCACCTCTGTGGGAACTTTTCATTCACAGGTAGCTACACCCTCCAGTCATACCCTACTTTATCCTCAGTTTCACTCAGTTTCTAAAAGGTACCAGTGATTAAAGTAGCGTCATGCAGCTTAAATATTGAAAAAAATACTGCTGTGTGTCTCATTCACAAAGTCAACATCACTTAACACACGTTAAAGGGCTGTAGAGTGTTTTAGATGCTCTTTTGAACCGCAAAGTGAAGCTGTGATATGAAGGGAACAGGAAGGGGTACAGCAGACTGAAAGCTTTGCATCAGTATTATTTTTGTTGAGGAAAATGATGGTGATAAATGTTTGTTAATGTTCTATTTTTGCCCGAGGAAGGCTGGACAATGGTGAGCTAAAATAATAGAAAACTCTCACAAATGTATGTTTTGTTTTCAAGACCGAAGGAAGTTTCTCCCCACCGGGTTTGACACATATAGTAAGACTGCGTGTCCAACGTGCGCCAAGGGACAGTCAACAAACTGTGATTCAGTCTTTGTAGTGTGTCTACACCACTTTTAGTTCAGTATACAGATTAAAAACTGAGCCATGGTGTCCACAGAAAGACTTTTGTCTTTATACTCGACTTAGATTAAGGATCATTCTTCTATAACTCGACTCTAACCTTTGTTTGACGGCCTGTACTCACTCTGGTGGATCAGCAGAGACAGCACAGCAGCTTTACATTGGAAGGAGAGTCCAGGATGAATTACTACACACTATTTAGACATTTGGTACAGCTTTAATAACAATCACTGATTCAATTCAACTCAATTCAAAATTCTTTATTCACCCTTGAGAGGCAAATAGACACATAAGGCAGTCAACAAAGCAGAGAATAAACAGCACAAACCAGAGTGTGTTGCACATTAAATTTCAAAGTCAACTATTTGAAATACTAAAATTCTAATTTCAAGGAGATGAAAGTAGAAAACAATTACTTAGATAATCAAATACTATCATATAGATATGTGTAGAGATGGGTATCTTTTACATTCAAAACGACGCGGTACAGATGCCCGGTACTTGGCAATCAGTACAGGTACTCAATGGTACCAATTTTTGGGACTTTTTTGTGTTAATGTGGTAAAAAATATAATTTTTTTAAACAACAATATATATATATATATATATATATATATATATATATATATATATATATATATATATATATATATATATATATATATATATATATAACGATCTGTTACTAAGTAAATACAGGGCCAGTATCGCCGATATGGATACTGATGCCGATACTTTTTACATGAAATGTAATGTTCATTGAATGATTTTGTGATTGGTTGATTATGATTATGATTTCGGTAAAACACAGCACAAAGATTTTAGGCAATAACATATATACATATTTTTTTTTAACTAACCACAACGATAGAACAACATTTTAACTGTATGAAAGTAATAAATAACTATTCTACCACCACATTTGTTTAGGGGAAAAAAAGTCACAAGTACAAAATAACAAAAAGTTCCCTCCCATTTGCACAGAGAAGCAGCAGACGGAGGAAAGTAAAATAAATTGCTGGACGACACCAGAGAAACTGTAGTATCGATCTCATCACACTAGTATCGATCTGATACCAATACTTATCTTGGTATCGATGCTATTGATATTCAGAACGATACCCCTGCCCCTAGTTTTCATGTCCAGCATGAAAAAATGCCTTCTCTTCCACTCCCTCAGTCACAAGGATGCATTTAGGTGCCTAAACATGGTACCTTTTGATTTTACCTGAATTGGTACCTGGTACTTTCGACAACTTTTGGTCGATACCTAATTTGGTACCCATCTCTATATACATGTTTGTAAAACTGAGAAACTAAAATATTAAAGTGCTAATTAAACACAAAAAAAACTGACTTGAGTATTGGGGAGCAACAGTAGGCGCAAATAGTGTGAAGTAAAGTGCAGAAAGGATTATTAAATGTAGACAGAGCTACATACGTGACTGGCTCTATGGATTAATTTAAAGAGAAAATGCTTTAACTAAAAGTAAAGATAGGAAGTGGACAAAAGAAAGCTAAGCCAAACTGTTTTGAGATTTTTCATTAACTAAAACCAAATTAACCTCCTGAGATCTGAGCTGTTGTCTGATGTGCATATGTTATTCCTCCTTGTTGTTTGGGATAAGTAAGGTCTATTAAGTACAATAAGAAAAACTGGTCTTTGGAAGTTTGGTTATTTGTGTTGAATTTTCTGTGAGCTATTAGTGTTATTGTACTTAAATACACTGTTTTTTTTCACTGAAATTGATGCAATGTTGTGATATCACTAAAATGACATGGATGGTGTCCCTTAATGTGGCTAATAGGTCAAAGTTTTACAAAATTCAGTCATATGGGCCTGACAGGCAAAAGAGTAATGTCCACAAAGCATAAAAGTATAAATAAAAAAAAGAAAACACTGAATTGCGACCAAAATGAGCAGGTATTTTCATCATAAGATAAAATCTAAAATACCTTGCTGACTATTAGAATAAGGCCAGTTAAGGTGGTTTATAACCAACAGTATTTGAAAATCTAAAGGCCAACTGTAAAAAACATCAAGACTGGACCACAAACAAACAAACAAACAAACAAACAAACAGCTCATCACTGTTTCCTCTTCTTCCAAACATGAAGAGTGAATCCAGCCAACTGCATTCAGAAAAACACACTATACTCTGTAATCAGACAGAAAGCAAGGGCATGGAAGGATTTGGAATTCAACCGTCCCTGAGGACGTATGAGGTAACAAAAACACATAAACCGCTGCTTCAGAAATCACAAAGGCAACCATTAAATTGAAAGCAATGTTATGAAAGAGTGAAAGGCTTTTTCATTAAAAGAGGCAGCAGTGAAACATTTAAGACACCCCAGAGCTAATGTGCTGTTTCAGAGCCGTGCATAGGAGCCCAACTTCACACAATTAAAGAGCTGGAGTCAGACACCTCTTTTGTCCTTCCTCTTGCTTCTGTAAGCTCTGCACCAGACATGGCAAGAAAAGCAAATTTCACCAGTCACATCCTCCACCACCATGACAACAAGCACATGCCCTTGAACTCAACAGGGAGGTAGCGTGGCGAGCCCCCTGAAACTGCTGTGATTACTTTAGTAGAGCATACAAACTGAGGCCGCTCTGTGCGCTAAGAAAGAGCAAAAGTGGAAAAGTGGATGCAACGGATTCAGCCCCCGTCTCGTGAGGAAGGTGACGGCGCGAGGGCTATTTCACCGTGAAAAGCTTTGATGGAGAAGCTCATTGTTATAGAAAAGACAGAACGTCTGGGAGACAGAGCGTAGGGCGCCTGTGTGAAGGTTTTTGGGAGTAAAGAAAACGGACAGTGTGCAGGCCTCGGGTTAATGTTTACTGTGCACGGCTGGAGATGAAGAGATGTCTCGTGAAGCGAGCGTTCTCTCTGTTTGTACTTTAATGTTTTTAGCTGTGGCGTTGAATTATTCAGCCCTGCAACCCTATAGCAAGGCAACAAGAAAGCTGCTGTAGATGATGCAGAATGTGATACGGAAAGGAAGAGGGGAGCTATGTGTGTTTGTGTTTGTGCTACAGAGCGTCAGATTTGTACTATAAGTGGTACGTTATGAATCCAGCGCCACATGGAGCCTGTTAAATCTTTGTACACATGTGATAATGAAGAAGTTGAGCGACAAAAAGCCAAGTCTTTTTCCAATACTGTGACGTAGAATGGAACAGCCAAGGCAGGGAGAGCATCAGCAAAGACTCACAACCAAGAAGATTTTAAACCATCTCCCAGCATTTAACAGAGAGACCGGGGTGGAGGCGGTTTGCAGAGGAGGCTGGACCCGTAGGCAGACTGAAGCAGTTTAAAAAGACACTTGCCGTTTGGATGTGTATGAGGTAATTGGCTAAGCTGACAGCTAATATGGGCCGGTGCTGAGGTCAACCAATAAACCGTGGGCTGAGTTTGACTCCACGGCCTGCCTGATCTAACACTCTGCTCAGTTTTTGGATGAAGAAGCAAAAATCGATGGTTGCAGGATGTTAATGTCATCACCCCGGCCTGCTCGCTTGCTTGTTCGTGGTGATGTTGCCTCAATATTTCCTGCACCAGCCTGCTCTATCTCGACATTTAAAAGGACACACAGAGGAAAAGCTTCAGGTCAAAGCACGATGAATTTGTAACTTTTAAGCCAGCAAAAATCAAGAGCATCAGTAGTTTTATAGTAAAAATTACATAAATGCCGTTTTCTTAACCCTTTAGAGCTTGTCTTAGCACCGGTTCTACGTCTTGCATATTCAATTTTGATTGGTTGTAGATTTGAAACCAGATCAGATAGATTAACCATTCCTTGCGTCTATAAAATCTGAGATACACTAACATTCCACACATTGTCTCAAAATCCTTTTTGGTTTAAGTGATGGGATTCTCAAAATATACAATAAAGCTCACGTGACAAAAAACCTTTAGAAAGAAGACCACAGATGTTTGCAGCACTTCCTACTTTGAAAACAAAACGAGCTTTTTATGGATGACTAATTTATTTTCATTATTGTAAATAGTATGTTTAGATGTTGGCATCATCTTCTTGCACTGTCATTTATTTATTATTTTATGGGTTATAAAATTGACTGTATCTCAAAAGTCAAGTTATACCCAGACTTCAAAGAAATTTCCCCTGTTCCCAAAGTTATCATCTTTTTCACATTTACAAGTCTGAGGGATACATCCCTGCAATTCCTGTATTTCTAAATATATGTGATTTTTTTTTTCAGGTTTATCACTTGAAAAAATAAAATTAAAAAATAATATAAAATGCAAAAAAAACCTTTGATCTTTTTTTAATTTTAAAGGCATGTATATATGGATAAAATAAAAAAAAAAAATCAAAAAATTACAATAAACTAATTTGAAAAAAAAAGTGTGGTCAGTGAAAAGCTGACAAAATAAAATGGAGAAAATCAAGCAAATAATTTATGATTAATAAAAAAAATAATAATAACAAATAACATGATACTAAAAATTTAGGTGTGTAATTAGGTAAAAATATATCCTTAAAAAATATGATAAAAAATATATTGAAAAGAAAGTTAATATATAAATACACATACATTTGCTATGCATTTACACACTTTTTAAAATTTAATTTACTCTACAAATTAAGACATAAGTCGATATATATTTTTCAAACTTGGGATATAAAAATTATATAAATGTGAAGCAAAAAAAAAAACTTCAAAAAATTTTACTGCAGTGGTTGGTCTTAAAGGGTTAAATGGTCAAGCAGTGCTGCCTTTTCCATCCAGAGCTTCTCTCGTCTTAAATGTCACATTTGATTTCCTCTTGAGGACGTTTTGTCTTCCTAATGAAGAGTGACACAGGGAGCATGTTGTCTTTTGGACCATGTCAAATGTCTAGGAGCTAATTAGTGCAAATGTTAGCAGCATAGCTTTGGAGAATGTCAGTAAGTTCACCACTTTGGTCAAGAGTGAAACCTCTCAGTGACCATCAGATAGATTACCATCCCCTGACTTCTCTTCCAGCGCCACCAGGGGCACGTCTGGGATTTCAGAGAGACGTCTGTAACATCCTGTACTCTCTATCAAAGTTTTAGCCTGCATGCAACATCTGACTTCTAAGGTCCCAGGTAAATGGCATCAAACGGCACCTGAACAGAAACAAAACATGCCACGGATTATTCTCCACCTCACATTAAAGATTCATGAGTTTCCAACAGCTATCTTATCCCTGAAAAGAATTCCACGCAAAGACACATTCATCATCAAGGTGCTGTCCGGATCATAATGAGAAAAGGCAAAACAGAGGAGGAACTGTCGCCTTCAGTTGTCCAATCCTCACCATATGCTGCGGCTCCTGTCGACACTCTTGCTGCTTAAGAAAGAGCCAATTTATTTCCCCGGAAGGATGGACTACTTGTGACATTTGGCAATGGAGCATCAGACGTTTCATGCAGCTGTTCCAGACAGCGATGCACAGACGGGACAAACACACACACGAGGAGCAAGGTAGCGTTGATAGGCTCAGGGATCTGACTTACACAGGTTATATTCAAATGTTTGATGATGATGCGTTGTGGTCTGGATGTGCTGTAACTACTCCCACCCACGAGACACACACACAAAGTCTCAACTGTTGTGTTCTCATCATCGATGCCACCGCTGCCTCTCAACTCTGGGTTATTCTATGTGTCTGAACAGCCTTGGCAATATTTACCATACAGTCAGGAGCTCGAGTGGTAGTTAAAGCAACGTCTTTTTATCGCTAAAGCTATAAAGGAATGATCTGTTTCCACCATCAAAGCGCGCGCTTCAAGGATACCGATTTAAATCACAAAGTACATACAAGAGATTTCCAATTCACCGCATTGTGTCGGTAAAACGGCTCCACTATTCAGCGAGGATGAAGCACAATTACCTTTCATTCATACCCTGCACTGGGAAGAAAAATTAAGCAAATTAGAAGTATTTTAGCGGAGGCTTTAAGAGGAGATCATCCCTCATCTCCACAGATACAGTTTCCCTTTTATCTCTGCGACTTCTTAGGTACCAATAAAACATCAGTAAGCATCCGCGATTACATTGATTTGACATTTACAAACTTAATGGGAGATGCAGCAGCATAGTAAACATGGAAAAATCTCCTGGAGCTCATCTTAAGGAGCTTAAAAATCAATAGGAGTGCACATATCCAAAGCATAAGGTCATGCATCTGTTTCCTGTTTTAATGTTTGCTCCTTTTTTCCGGGTGTTGATTGGACAAAGACAGCTTAATTAATTATGATGATGTAAGTCAAAGGCTTCATGGATTTTTGAAATAGGCCTAGGAAAACGCCATGGAGCTGCATGATGGTCTGAGTTAAAGATGCAAAAGTCGGGTAGTTTAGTCCCTTGTTTGCATGCAAAAATGAAAATCTTTCAACGAACCTGTTGCACAGTATTCCACATCTTATCTTTGGATACTCTGACTGACATGACTGGCTGATATGACTGACTGACTTTTGGCACTTTTGGACCTGAGCTTCCGCTGTGAGTAGTTTTTTCTTTTTCTTTAGATTTTAACAGATTCTTTTTATTATTTATTTTCAATGAAATAGAACTGAATTGCTCCCCCTCTCTTTCCCTTTGGACTTCACTGAGATGAGCTTAACAAACTGAATTTTTCTTTTGAACGTTTTTTTTTTTAAACCTGAAACCATCAGAACCTTACTTTCCTACAGTGGCGTATTGCATTCATTGGAAAAAACAAACAAACAAACCAAAAAAAACACTGCTGTCTTAATAAAATACCTATATCATAAAATCAGGAATTTATTTATCTATTGTAATTTTTATTATTATTATTATTATTATTATCTTTTTTATGAAATACTATCTTGTGTTAAAGTTAACAGTTTATATTTCATGTTACATCATCGAGATGATGATAAAAGATTTTCAGGAATTTCTTAAATTTTCAGATTCATGTTTATTAAGAGATAGTATTATATAAAAACAGGAAATTCAAACATAAAATATATTAAAAAAAACCCTGTTTGTATGAGATAGTCATGTCGTGAAAACTACAGGATTTTTTGTATTTTTATTTTTGGCTGAATGCAACAAAATTCCACTGTACTTTCATTTTACAAAAACAATAAAAAAACAAAACAAAAATAATCTAAATTGAAACCATATGTATATTACATAGTTGTGTTTATTTGATATTGTTAAGTTTCTGGATTCATTATTGTGAATATAACCTCTATTATTGAATATTTTTTGTTTGGGACATGTTTTTAATATTGTGATGAGGTTGTTTTAGTTCAATACTTTTACATCCTTTGTACATAGTTTAAAATAAGTGTGCTGAAAAACAAACAAACCAAAAAATCAAAATGGCTTTTGTCAGAGATTTTTTGACTGGCACACTATGACTAAAAAAAAAACTTTCAACAACAATAAGAAAAGTTAAAAGTCACAGTTTATAAATCATACCAGTTCTGCGCAAGTGAATTAGGGCCACTGAAAAAACAACTATTTTCCCTGAGAAAAACAGTCAGAATTCTGACCTTTTTTTCTCAAAAAAAAAAAAAAAATTGAAGGAATTTTTTCAGTGGTCTTGTTACGACACATTATGTAATAACGCCCCAGTATGTAATAATGTAATAGTTTTTCACTTCAATATGTTATAACGCCGCATTTCATAATAATCTGCCTCATTCTGGTATAAAATTCTTGAACTCAATATGCAATAAACTTTGCTGCATTATGTAACAAGTTCTTATTAATTACACCCAAGCACCTGCATTTTGTAAAAAGTGATGCAATATGTAATAATCCTCTTCTGTGCAGTCTGTATGATGTGCAACCAATAACTTTCAGATCAGAAAAATCAGAGTTCTGATATTAAAGTTAGAATTCAGACTTATTTTCTTAGGAAAAACATAGTAATACAACAAAATAAAATAAATGTGGCCCTCATCGCCTTCCGTACAGTTTGTACGAAGTGCAACCACAAACCGCCTCTCTGTGCACATGCACTGTCCTGCAGAGCACTTCTTCATGCACGCAGAAGACTTTGAACCAGTGTGTGTGCAGGCAAGTTAGGACACCACAGACTCGATGTAGGGGTCATGGGGCTAAAATGTGCAGGGAATCTGGAAACAGAGTCACATGAATAATAAAAAAGAGATGCTCGTGCCAGGCATCCTGCGTGCAAGGATAATAAAATGCGTCCATTAGCCGAGCCATCCAGGTGTAGCGTGGCCATGAGAGCTGGATATCCAGCGTCTTGTTATGTGGAGAGCAAATCCAAGCCAAGTCTACCGAGCATTAATCTACGAGACGGCTCAATACACTCCATACATGTGTGTATCTGGGCGTGTTTTTCTCAGTGTGTGTGTTTGGAGGGATGATGTGCACATGTATCACTCTGTGTGTGTGCTGAAGGCACACCAGCACATACATGAGCTCACATTTCCATACTTAGCCATAGGGCACTCTCTGATGTGATGTAATCACTTTATCATGGTGCTGGAAATTGGATTTAATTTTCTCTCCTGAGCAGCTGCACCTTGATTCACCCTCGCTTTGACTCGGAGGCTGAAATTGACGATAACTGATTTCTTTGCTGGCTGGTCTCATCCAGTCCATAAACACAGATCTTATTTGTAGAGGCGGTAAAATTGTATAATTAAAAACAATAATTCACTACAGGTCGTTATGCACTGCTAATTAAGCTGAGCTGACAGAGCAAGGTGTGTGTGTTGGGCTGGTAGTTAGAGGAGATATAAAGCCTTGTACTCATTACTCTGACAATGCGGAGGGCATGTAGGAGTCAGTTTCTTTATTTGTCTCTCTCAGAGGAAGCTGCTTAAAGATTCATGAAAAGATGAAGGACAGACTTGGACTATTGTTCGGAAACACAAGGAAGCTGGCTCGTACGACTGCCTGCGCCACAATTATTTGGTTCTCCAAAACATTTTCCTCGACAAAAACCCACAGCACAAGAAGCCACATTTTTCACATGAAAACTCGCTGTGAAAAATATCACCTAACAGCTTTCTTTCTCTCACACTCTACTCCTTCACCCTTCGACAAGAAGCTAGGAGTGCAGTTTTGTAAATCCGCCCGGCAGATCAAAGTGCCACCATGTTCTAATGGCTGCCACCCACCAGCCTCTCCTGTGGAAGAGCACCATCAGCAGAGTGCGTCTAAGAAGAGCCAAGACAGCCTGATTAATCTTCTAATAGTTCCAGAGAGATAAAGACAGATACTGTAGGCGCAGGGAGGAGGGAGAGGAAGAAAGTTGCAACTCAGTTACCGAATGGCGCCGTATGTTCCAGTGAAGATAGTGAAAAAGACGTCAAGCGGCGGCAGCAGGAGGGATGATGAACGTTTTGTCTTTGTTGTGACTCTTACACATGTGAGTCTTTGAAATGATAAAGCTCCTCAGTAAGATGGCTGCCTCTCTGCAGCATCATCCTCCTGCCCTCCCGCCACGCACGTCTCTCTGTGACAAACTCCTCAGTCTGCTTGACAGGATGATAATAACCATCAAACAGATTCCATAAATATGTGAAATAAGGATCAGGATGCTCCATGAAAAGGAACCTTCTGTGATGGACGTTGTCATCCTCAAAATGTTTCGGGGGAAATTTAGGCACCGAAAGAGTTTGTGCTACAATTTTACAAATCACAAGAAGATTGAGCCGCCACCCGAGTGAAGCAACACATGATACACGGCGAATCCAGAGAGCGCCTCTTCATCTTCCACATTACGACGACTGAATTAACAGCACAATGACTGTGGGGTGAAAAACTTCTCAGCCTGACTCAGTTCACAACCATCAAAGAAGCTCGTCCTGTCCATCTCACACACTTGAGGGAATATCACTCATACAAAGGCCTCGGGCAATAAATATGCAAATGTGTACACAGCATAAGAACCTCCACAGCATCATAGAGTGAACGTAGGCACAGGCGAGGTGCACCAACAACAGGGTATGAAAATAACTGCTTGGTAAACATGCTTCGTATTACACAGATGAGCCCTCCCGTGGTTTTGCTCATGTTATTTAATACGATTCTATTTGGTGAAAATAAGCATTATGCTTGTTTTTACAGCGTGCGTTACTATAATCATTTCTCCAGATTGAGTTGGATGTCTCACATTATTATACAAAGGGGATGTGAGCGGGAAAACTTTGATTTGTTTCAGGATTTCTCCGCTGCCTAGCTGTGGATTGAGAAATGAGAAGGAGGGCAGGTGAAGGTCAAAGATAAGAGCAGGTGTTGAGAAGCTGTTGTTTGATTGGCTCCAGTTTTGGTTATTGGGGCTAAAATCCCCCAAAACATGAGTAACATACAAACTGAATCCAAACTTTTACATTTGTCTGAGATTTTTTAAACCAATATGTCCAACCAATATTGTAGAAATATCTCCAAAAGCCTCCAACCCTTTGACATAAAGGCTCACTTATGCTTAATTTTTTTTTTTTTTGACAGTCTGTTTATATTGAATGAACAGTTTTACTCTGTTACTGTAAACCAGCTTAAACTCGCGGAGACTTTTAGGCAGTGGTGTAAAGGCAAAAAGTAAAAGTACTTTGTAACAGTACGTCAGTAGGTTTTTGGAAAGATCCATATTTGACTTGGGTTTCTACAGTCATTGCAATTTTTAAGTTTAAATCTCATAGCTATCGTTTTATCTGTTGATCTGTAGCACTTTGAGGTTCTTCAAATATTAAGTGCTTTACAAATAAAATATTTTATTATTATTTATTATTAACTTTCTCTTTTACTTCACTGCATTAAAAAAAAAAAAAAAAAAGAAAAAAAAAATTACTTTTACCCTGCTGCATTTACACTGCCATCGCGGTTACTTGTTACAAAATAAAACATGAATAAAATTGTTCTTGCGTATCGAGCTCATCTCAGAGAGACCGCAAATAGCCGGGACTATTCCTCAGTGTCTACAGTGTGATGGAGGCAATTTTAAACACTGGCGATAGCAGAGATACTGTCACACCACCACCACCTGCTGGTTTAGCTTCAGAAGAAGACAGACATCCGTCGCCATATCTAAGGCCTGAACCACACGTATATGGATATTTTTTTGATCGGATATCTTTTCCCTCGTTTAAAAAAAAATCTCCGTCCACACCACAGAAATATCTCTGTCCATACGAAGAGGCCAAACTGAAAACGCTTGCCTCTGAAGCCTGCAAGGCCATGCCTGGCCGATAAGTGGCAGGTTAGCAAAATGTGAAAGCCATAGAAGAAGAACGTTATGAGCATGCGCAGTCAAACAGTGACTTGTTGCTGTCTATGGTTGCTGGGCGCTTGACATCATCATGTCAACACCAGCTCCGTTTAACACCGCTACACGGATCCACTCAACCGGATATTTTTTTATTTCTTCACTTTTTTATCCGTTTTTAAAAATCTCCGTTTACGTGGGTGAAATCTCCGTGTTCGTGTGGTTGAGAGGCCCAATCAGACAGAAAAATGCGCATTTAGGAATATATCCATATACGTGTGGTTCAGGCCTATAATACATTTTCGCTTTTGTTGGGATTAAAGGTTCATCCTACAGGATGAAGCGTCTGAAAAACAACAAAATACTGGCGTCTTCAGAAACTAACAGTCAAACATAAAAAAGGAGCAAGAGGAGAAGGAAGGAGAGGTGGAGGGAGAAACAACTTTTCCCAGCTGTTTCTTCGTGCTTTAACTTTTGATACTTAAGTTCTTTTCAATCGAACTACTTTTACTCAAGTGATTTTTAGTGGTTGACTTTCACTTTTACAGGAGTAAATTTCAAGTGACATATCTTTACTTTTCTATCCCTTTAGATCAGTTGTTTCAACAAAATGCTGCTTCATATCTTCTGACTGATACAGAGAAAGTGTGACAGCATTATGCAGTTTTTGCCTCTACATTGACTTCCTGGCTGTTTAAGAATTGATGTTGAAACTTTATCAACTGTTTTTGAAGTATTAAATGGATTAGCATCTTCCCGGCCTGTTGATCTCTTGCGTTAACACACACAGACCAGTTATGGGGGGCACACTACACATTAACCGGGCACTATTTGACCTCTAACAATAAAAATCAGCAAAGCAGGGATTTATTTTTTTAAAGTTTTTCTTAGTTTTTAAGTTTTATTTATTTATTTATTTATTTATTTATTTATTTTTTTAAGTTGTGACATTCACTAATTAACTGAGGTGCTTATTGCATGTGAAAACGTCATATGACGTTATCTTAGCTATCTGCACTGCCTTTGCTGCTCTGTTTGATGCCAGTAGCTTACGACTTGTACAGACAAAATGACAAAGGACTGAACTTTTCTGATGACAAAATCTATTAAGTCACGCCTAATACTCAAGAGAAAAATACATCATTTATGAACTAACATAAACATGAGCCGCTGGATTCAGCTCGCAACAATATTGCTGAATCCAACCTTCACAATATTCAATTTTTATATTTGGTACGTGTCGATCATTGCGGTGTTGGTGTTTTGAGGTAATTTTTCTCTCCTTACTGGCTGTGTATCTGCCCCCTTTTTTTTTGGCATGAGGTGTTCTTAAATGTGTTTTTAGTAAAAATTCGACACGACTCTCACTTGTGCCACTCAAATATTTTCGTTGAAAAGGAAACTGTGCTTAAGGTTGTTAGGAAATTGTGTCACCTCTTTGAATAATCTCAGCCCTGATTGGAGCACTTATATCAGAGCATCAAAACTCAAACTATCAAAGTAGCTGTGCAAAAATTGATGCTCAATCCAAACTGAAAATATCTCATTTTTCATTCCAGCTTAAGATTTTCACTTTCCTTTTCAACATTGGCTGCCACATCCTCTGCTTTGCTATTGGCTGTGGACTCACTGCTTATTTTTCTCTCTTAAATTAGTGCTGGAATCACTCTGAGAAATCTTACATCAGCTCTGTTAGCCAAAGTTCAAAGGCCGGAGAGAGTCAGAACACAAAGTACGGGGAGTGAGTTTCCTGGTCTGTAGAGCTGGGAACAGAAAGGTAAATGATGATTTGAACTATTCGCCACTGTGTATCAAGGTGAGGCAGCCCTCGCGTATTTCCTGAGGCATGCCAGTTCTTGTGACCACAGTGTGAACTGTACTCAGCAGGTCAAAATCCGCTGCATAGTTGCCTGGGAGCGTCACGGTTTCCTTTCTTTTTCATTCTTTGGTTAGAAACGAAATTTATGAGGCCACCACCGAGCTGTTTGTGCCAGCGTTAGATCAGTTTTTGGAGGCGAAAATGCTCAGAGCCATTTGGTGTTTGCTGCAGGGCTCCAGTATAAGCACCTGATTTGTCACCTGATTTGTCAGAAAAGAAAAAAAAGCACCAAAGAATTTCTTTTTTGGAAACAGTGACCACAGAAAAAAACAGCAGAATAATTCCTCCTTCCACAGCAAATGTTATAATTCTGAGCACTGCTTCCTTTTTCAGCCAATTCTCATCATCGTCTCTCAGTGTGTGGCACCACCTGGGTTAGCAAACATTCTGAACACAGAGCATTATTTTCTATAAGCACGTCATCAGTCAGAAAACATTTGCAGCAGGGGAGCAGCATCGCAGCTGAGTTTGCCTGAAAACTTAGAGGAGCAGTAATGAAAGTGCACACCAGACTTTTGATTCCCAAATCAAGCTTTGTACGTGAGTTATGGCCTGTCCCATTCAAGGCAGTGGTATGGAGCAGTATATTGAAAGGCCTCTCCAGCTGACAAACAGGAGAGCAGCGATGAGTGACTGTGGGCTTTTCAGTTTGTCTATGACAGCGTCTGTCTTCATTCAGGGCTTTTAAATTGGCTTCAGAACCGATTGGAAATGGTTCTTTTATTATACTCCTCCCATAACTCCCCCTCTCATCAAAGCAGGGCTATCTTTTATCTGGAAGATGACGTTTCCATTAGGGTCTGCCAACCTCTTACTGCTGCTCTGTGAGTTGTGGCGTTGGGGGAGAGCATTGTTAACCAACACAACATCAACAGGATCTCAGTGGCCGGGGCGCGCGCGAGCCTTCGTCTGGGCACGGCCGTTCGTCAGATGACTGCTCACCCAGAACACACACACAGGAGGAGGCGCATAGACACACACTGCGCCTCTCTATCTCTATCTCCCCTGCTTTCTTTCACTTCCCTCCCGCTCTCATTCTTACTCACACAAACATGAAAATTCAGGGATCTGACAAAGTCACACAACAAAGACGCAGAAAAAAGACTGAATTTGGCCAAAGGGAGTGTGCCTGTCAGCTCTTCCTCACCAGTTTCAGTGTTTCATCAAAGGTACAAGGGGCCCAAAAGGTTCAGCTGCCAATCTGGCAACACTTTCAGTCCCTGAACACAGAGCTGAGACACTTTCAAAGACTGGAGGCTCCCGTCTATGTTTCTGTCTTCATTAGCTGTGCCTGTAGACGCCGCTCACGTTAGCAGTCGTGCCTCGGTTTTTAGAAACCAGGATGGTTTCAAAGCGCCCTGGTACACATAGTGCAAGGGCACTTTGTGCTCTACACCACATTTCAAGGCTGTGTTAGCCAGGCCTGGTGACATTGTTGGTGCTAATGAGGACATGTCTGTGCCCGGTGTGTGTGTGGGTCGGTAGAGACATACGCTCTGGTCCCACTCGGGGAGTTTTAATTAGATCTACATTATCAGACGCTCTGTCCACATTGGCCTTATCAGCTCCTGTTTACATGCATCATTTATCTTCAGTTTAAGTGATCACCAAAGATGTGTGTTCTGTGTGTGAAGCTATTTATCCACACGACGAGGCTGATGTTTACCTCGCAAATCTTTCAATCTGAAATGTCATTTATTCCTCCGCTTAATCTCCTCGTCCTGCTGCTGATTTCCTGTTGTTTTCATTTTCTCCTTTTCATTTTTTTTTTCCCCCACTCTCCCACGCTTTTTCTAATTTCACCAGGCGGACCGGCTAAAACATTCCTTTTCCTCCATCATGATCACATCAGGCCCAACTCCTTGACCTTTGCGCTTTGCTGTAAATGTCAGCTTCTTTATGAGGCCTGTGATGAGTTTATTGAACAATTCACACTCAATACCACACACACACACACACACATATACACCCACACCTCACATGCATGAGCACACTGCCATGGGATCCGTCCTTCACAGCCAACTATAACTCTGATTTCTAGGTGTCTACTGAAAATTCATGGTCCTCGGCGCTGGCGGGCAGCATGAGAGCGGCGTCCCAGCGCCCCCAGCATCACCACGACAGATAAATCAAGATTTCATGGGGACTGAAATGGCTTTGTGCAAACTCTTATGGAGCTGGCAGGCTGTATCGAAGGTCTGTCCTGTAATTGTCGTCGTTGTCTGTTTAAAACTTAAACAAGTCGACGATTTCAGAAGAGCAGGAAGGGAGTCGTAAACAGCAGTGGGCTGTAAAGTGTAGTCTTCCATATTGTTTGTGTCTGCTCTACAGTGGGAATAAAAGTGGGCCAACAATGTGTCATAAAATTTGGGCCGATACGGCTCTCACCATATGCTGAGGCTGATCTGATCTCCGGCTGATCCTGACTCAGCTCTCTCCTGGAGTTGTGCTTTATAACAGTGGGAGTGAGCAGGCCGGGGTGGCAAACACTTCTGCCATAATGATAAATGCTGTCTATTACTTCTGTCTGGACCTCTTTGCCTATGCTGGCCTGTGACTCCTCCTAGTGGAGCACACAATTCCTCTGAACATCTCTGCCTAAAATCTTTTCATCGCTCTTTGAAGTTGACTGAAAGCTTATTTGTACAAGAGGAATGAAAAATTTATGTCCCGTAACATTCCACCCCGACAGTGGGTGTTTGCACAGACGTAGATCTTGCATGCCTGGATGGCCGTCTCCTGGAATAACAGACCAAACAATCACGCAAACTGAAGATATACCAGCACTGAGGACGCTCAAAGGCAGCAGGATGTGGACACAGAGCTCCTGAAGACAAGGCTGTCCCTGACAAGTTGTCAGGAGTTTTCCCAATACTCAGGAAACACGGAAACACCATTTAAGAAGGGACAGTGGTCATCTCTGAAAGCTATTTCTTTGTATCTGTTTTTATCCACTTTGTTTGATGTTTTGGTTGTTTTGCCAAATCAATCCACTTTTTTATAAGGACACCAGCAATCACAGGAATTGATGATGGCTGAGTCAAAGTCCATCATTAATATCAAACTAATCAAAGGTAGAGTCTGAAGGATTTCCTTTAAAATACAGAATGCCAACTTTTACAGGAATAATCCTGCCCAGTCGTCTACAGGCCTCTATACATGTGTGTCAGCGTCTGTGTCAGCCGTGAACCCTTTCCTCTGCCTGTGTGTTGATGTTTCGGTTGTATTGGGATGTTTCTGGGTGGAGAGTGCACAGAGCTTTGCTTGACTTTCAGGAACTTGGAGAGCAGCATTGGATGAAGAGCGATGCAAGTTAGCTTTCTGCTGACCAGGTATTTGTCGAATAACCATAATTAGCTTGGGCTAACATGCTAAGTCAGGTACACCATTCTTGAGTTTCTCCCATGTAGAAACATGATGCTAAAGGTGGTTGCTGAGCTAGTGTGTTTATGTAGTCAGGGTGTGACTAGGCTGTGGGTGTGGGCTGCTGCTGGCACTGAGCCAAGGAGGAGGAGCCAAGTTTGAATGTTTTGTTTACTGATAAGTAACAAACATTCCTGCAGACCCTACCTTTAAGGAGTAACATTTCCAGCATGGGCAGCAAACATAACAAGTGAATGAGGTTCAGTCAAACATTTTGAAGCTGTGTCACAATATATCTTATTTTTATATCTAAAATTAACGTCACTATTAATTACACATTTCTTAACACAGTCTAAGTTATGTAATCAGTTAATTTTACCATTCATTCATCACCAGGGGCATGGAGCTTTTTTTTTTTTTTTTTTTTTGTCTTTTCCCCTTTTTGTACCAACCAATTAAAGCTTTAATCAGACAACGTCATAACTAGCAACAAGATCAACCACATCTCCTCACTAAGATCAGAGTTTCCTTCCCCTCCAGAAGCTTTCTAAATCACTCTTGAGCTAAGGCCCTGTTTACATGGCAATGTTTCATCTGAAACAAATCTGCGTTTACACGGAAATAGGGAGGGACTGAAAACACTTTAGTAAGCATGCCAGGCCTGTAGTTGGCGCTATAACTGTCTTGTCTAGAAGCAGCTTTTGGTAGATCTTCACTGAAGTAGAGTTGGGCCGATTATCTGGTGTATTGGGGAATGCTAAGAGCAGAAGTGAAGCAACAGATGCTCATTTTGTTGAAAGACGTTGTGCAGATTCAGCAGATTCAGCAGCACAAGCACAACATGGTAGACCACGGCAATCATAACGATGGCACTGTCGGACTGTTGGATGCACAAAGCGGAGCGTGAAGTCAGCGTCCACTGAAAACCCGAGCGTACTGATTACATGGCAGGATTTCAGAAAACATCCACTTTGGAGTTTTCAAAAGTTTGTGTTTTAGGTTGGCTAAAACGCTGTGTCCATGTCAACGAGAATCCGAAATGTGACATTACTTACTATATTAGGTAAACGGCCCCCAGGACTCCCTGCTAGGGTTAATGAACTAGAGCCAATGAACCAGAACCAATGACTTTGCAAGTGTCATGTCCTTAGGATAGTGGGTGATAGTGCCAATGGGAAATGGAGTCTTTATTCCAGAAAATCTTCCTGATTTGGAAGGTATCACTCCGTTAAACACCAAACAGATAGCCCTCACAGATCCCTTAAGAAGAAAACATGTTAGTCTTTCTTTAAATCCATGATACAGAAACCAAGAGGCCCAGCATCTCTATACTCCATATCTACCTTTTCATCGAACTATATATCCCATAGCTTCAGTGTGTGGAGCGCAGAAGTCATCAGGTCTTCAGTGGAGGACTCTACTGGAGAGTTATACAGACAAGTTGACTCCACTTCCACAGACACTTACAGGAGACGAGCATCTCATGGGAGATGTATTTTAAGCGTTATTATGAATCACCCAGAGAAACTGTTACTAAGACACGAGGAGGAGAGGGCAGGAAGGGTGCTGGCAGTGGAACCAAGTCCTGGTACGCCAAGGGGTTAAATTTAGAAGTGGCGGTACTTTGTAGCAGCCCATTTAAAGCACTGAGTAGGAAGGAAAGGAACCGGTGTGCGCGTATGCTCGTGTCCTTCTCCTAATCCTACCACCTCCCTCATTTCATCTTATCCTCCTCATCCCTCTGTGCCAACACAAGGCTTTTCCTTTAATGAAATGTTTGGGTCCTTACACACTCCTTACTCTTTATCTTTCTGGTTTTATCCTTTCTCCTTCTACAACTTATCTTCTGTCTTTCCCTCCTTCATTGTCTTCAGGCTGTTATCAGTCATCTTGCAGGGGAAGGTAATAAAAGGCCGACATATTGAGGGAGCCTTGCTCTGCTTTGTCATTTTGTTCTCTCTGCGCCCTCCTTTTTGTCTTTTATTTTTGTTTGTAGCTGCAGACCTTATCAGGGAGATGGGTGTGCGATAAGCCCTCTGTGGTGCTTTGTGGGGAAATAATACGGCAGGCTGATAAAGCCTTATGGGTGAGTAGTTCACTCCTGCTTCTCTCCTCCCTCGGCTGCTTTTTCCTCTTCTCGGGATGTGTTAGGAAGTCCCTGGTGGGGGCGAGAGTTATCAGACCTTTCCGGCAGGTTTCTGCTTTGAGAAAATGTCAAACCTTCTCCTTTAAAATCTGCAATTAGATGCAAATACTAACTTACACAGCTGTATGGGGAAGAATTGGATGTTTGCATGTTACACAAGATTAAAACAGCGTCTTCCTGCGTGTTTTTTAGTTCCCCCTTTTCATCTAAATATCCCAAAGCTTTTTCCGTAAGTGATATATAGAGATTTGTGTTCAGGTTTTCCTGCAGTGCAAACATCCACAGATGTAAAAAGAGGACAGCAAACAGACAAACTTCACTCTGCTATTAGCTTCACTACTGATGGGGTCACAACTTCCCCACTCTTGCCATTACTCCGTCTCCAATCTGCTGCACCTATTAAGATTTCATGAAGTGGTAATGATTATACAATTACTTCCAGCTTGGAAATACCATAATCATGGCCGCAACGACAAAGGCTCTGCGACTTTCTGGAGTGGATGTTTATGGATTAAATAACAAACAAATGCAGACTAGCTGACTGGATGACCATCGATTTGTGTTGCTATTGACTCAAAGGGGGCGGTGGGCGACACCAGCGCTCAATAGCAGTTACATTTTCATACAAATAACAGCAGCTCTCTGGCCTGTAATTGCTTAAATATGTCTGAGAAAGGGTGGACAGGGGGATGTTTAACAAAGAGAACTTTCTTTGGAGAGTCACAGATGTAAAGACGACTCAGTGGATTGCTCTCAACTGTGGGAATGACACCATGACTATAACCGTGGAAAATATTCAATAAATGAAATAAATAAATATTTGTAAAACTATTTAATGGGAAAGAAACTTTTTTAATGTTTCCAGGTCTTAAGTTCAACTTTAAATGTACTCAACAGGTTAACCTTTGAAGAAAGGGTGACAAATTTCTTGCTTCTTTTTTGTGTGTGTGTGTTTTAAAGATACTGTTTTGGGATTTTTATGCCTTTAATCAGGTAGTAGAGAAGACAAACAGAAATTTTGTATGAGCCACATTCACCTGACAAGTCCAGAAAATTGTCTTATTTCAAGTTCATTAAAGAGCTTAATGAGGTCTGAATTGCTTGTTACAAGTAAAAAAACAAAAATCTTCCTTGTGTTAAGACATTATTCTAGTTTCAAGCAAACTTTCAAGCAAATTTTTCTTGTTCCATTGGGATTTTTTTTTTTTTTTAAAATTCAGACCTCATTTTTGTCTTTAAATACCTTGAAACAAGACATTTTTCTGGACTGGTCAGGTGACTGTGGCTCATATTAAGTATAACCAGACATTTTTACTTAAAATAAGACAAAAACACTTGATAAGATTCCAGCTTTTTGCAGTGTATGTGCCAACACACACCAAGTGTTTTGTCCTCCTTTGTTCTCAATGTAAGGAAATGTTATATAGTTGGTGTCGTACTTGTATTTTACTCATAGACTGTATCATTAATGGGCGTCGTCCCCCTGACGTCACTCGTCTGTTTCTTAAGTGGATTTTTGAAGCAAATCAGCTGGCGGCCATATTGGAGGTGACGTGTTTTGAGGCTCCACACTAACAGCTATAGGGTGCCTGTCAGTCACATGAGCTGAGCTATGCCTCTGATTGGGCAAACTCTAGATCTTAATATCTTCTTAACTGCTGAGTCAGACAAAAAAATAACCCTTAGTACAGTGTGTGCTGATAGTGGAATTAGCAACTCAGACAGGAGACGTTTTTTATTTTTTGTTTGTTTACCAAAAAAATGTTTTTTGGCTTGGTGTTTACGTGACTTCTTGTACTTCTTGAGCCAGCTTCAAGCGGACACTCAGGAAACAGCAGATTTTAGCACTTCAGCATTGTCTCATATTTTTAGACCAGAGGTTGCTGCTTGGTTTCATCTAAAGACTGTATATAGAGCTGACCGCGTCGCTCTGCCATTTACCATAGTACAGTTTTGAAGCCAAAGTACCCCTTTCACAGGCGCCGCCATTGGTAGCCGTTCTGCAGCCAGAGGCTATGAGAGAATGTGAGTGGAGCTGGGTAACAAAAATAATATACTTTTTTTTTTTCCTTTGAGAGTCTAATCTTCTCGTGGCTGTCTCCTTCAACATATTTAACAATCCCTGAAAAAAATCTACAAGAGCAGCAGCCGTCAATCATCGTTAAACGTGACATAAAGCCTTGTTTTTAACCTCTAATAGCTAATGAAAACTGAACTTTTCAGAAGAGGACTTGAATTCAAGTCAGTCAAATGATATCTTCAAATCACCACAACAATATGATGTGAAAAAGATTCCTACAAGGTGTATTAATTTTTTTAAAATTTGACCACAGCCCATCTGGAATGACTGGGGAGATGGAGTTTTTTTTACCTTTACTACAGCCAGCCACCAGGGGGAGCAGTTTTTGTGGCGACAGCACTTCTACCGAGCAAGATGACGTCCATCTTTTTCAAACTTTGCAGGTTTTCTTCTGTACTTAAAAATGGAGGGTGTCAATGAGCATTACTGGACTTTATCGCCCCCTACTGTTTAGGAGTATGAATAAACTACACCAGTGCATAAACAACCCTCTTCAATAGCCGCACAAGTTTCATTTCTTAACAAAGCCCACGACCCACTTTCAGGGTCACAACCCACCAGTTGAGAATCACTGTCCTTCATCATACCTGCAGCTCCAAACGTCTCTTTCTACAAGTGTTTGTTTTACATTCCTCAGGTCTCCTCTGTTAAATTTTCCAGGAATTGAAAGTGAAGCCTGGAGTAAAGCAGGATAACCTATAGCAGCTCCAACACTACACTTGATCAGCCGTTCTAATGCTTCAGTGGTGAAGGCAGATTAAAACTTTGCCTCCGAGTGTTGAGCTCAGTCAGGATCCTGCAGAGACACAGAATTCCCACAACAATTTTCTACATCTTTTATAGCTGCTCCTTGTCAGACACAAGGCTATTTCATAAAATGCACTGGTGGATTAAAGAGTTAAGAAGAAGCTGATACTTCAAGCATAACTGATTTATTAGGCCAAGCGAAGGGAGGAGACCAGGAGAAGAAAATGAATTAGGCCTCACATGCACTTTTAATTACTGTTGTCAAGGTGTTTGCTTCGCCCTTCTGGGAAACGCAAACCGAAGCATCACTCATGGCAGCTACTTCCAAGAGCCGCAGAATGAGCCATAAAGTTTAGCACCTCTTCTATGGCGCAACATTTACTGCAACATAAACAAAACTTCTCCCTGCGACATCGCTCTTCTCTGCTGCATGGCCGATAAAGTGAGCAGAATGAGGCCACACAGGCAGGGCTGCTCCTTTCACCTCGTGTGCTTACCTCAGGGACAGAGGAGGACAAAGGTACAACAACATGTGCCTGTCTGTTTGATCTCCCCGTATGAGCTGCGTCGCACATGTAGGCTGCTGACACGTCATGGGCTGTTTGTTCTTGCACAGGCAAGCACTGCTGGCCTTCCCTGGGATGTATTTTTATGCACATGTGCACACACACACGCATCTTTTTCCTTTTGATGAGGCGGTGGAATGAGCTATCTATGACCAGAGGCTGTGGTAAAGTGCTTGGCTCTCCCTTACAGCTGAGAGACAAGACACCGAGTGAGCAGACAGTCGACAGGGAGTACACAGGAGTCTCAGGATATTTAACTTGAATGTCAAGTGCTGCTCGGTGTATAATTGGAGTTAAAATCAGTGTTGGACCTGAATCATATTGACTGGTGGATGTTGAGGATATAGGCAGGGTCACCAAATCCATTATTCATAAAGAGAGGACCAGAGGAGGGCGAGGGTTTCTGCTGACTGTGTGGTTGCTCTCCGAGAAGCCAAGAGACATTTTAAAAGCGGATACGGTTCCCAACCTCAGTCAAGATTGGTTTCAGTCGCGCTCGCTCCCATTCGTCCAAACGAGACGTCTGTATCTGTAGCTTCCTGCTGCTCATTTACTCTTAATGTTTTATGAGTCTGTGTGGTTTTTTTTGGTCGAAAGCAAGCGGTAACAATAGAGCATCATTTCCTCGCTCCTCAGAGATACCTGGGGAAGGAGACTACCTTCAATAAAACAAACTCAATCAAATGAAATAAAGAGAATAAGACGAGGAATAAATCAAACACTCGAGTCAACGGAGGTAGACCACCGACTGCAACACACGAAAACGCCCACAGAGCCACGCGCCAAAATGTTTCCACAGCAGCAGCACATAATTAAAAACAGCATGCTAGTATGTGTATTATATTTTAAACAGGCGTCGATGGAAGACACAAGGGGCTGAAGATGAGAGCAGTGCAGCAGTGAAAAAGGTAATTAAGTTGACCAGAACAAGGCGAGGCGTGTGTTTAATATTTCATGCAGCTGAACACAGAGCGCGGTGGAAGTCATCAACAACAGGGCACCAATAACAATTATGGAATAATTAGCCGAGAAGCACCCGGTAGATTCTTCTTCACAGAGGATACGTGTGTTTTATTGTTGAAGTAATATCAAACTTTACTCCGGCTAAACTGTTGGCTTGGCCTGACTCTTTGAGGCTGGGATAAAACTTCAGTTCTTACAACAGGATGAGCATGGAGGCTTGTATATTTATACATCATCAATGAATCAGGTCAGAAGGTTGAAACGCCAAAATCATTTTTCTTCAGACACCTGTAGTTAACCAAACTGTGAACAACTCCACAGCTCATAAGATGAGACAGTGGATGATGGTGAGCCAAAAAAAATTCCCTGATGTTTAAAAACTCCTAACGTGGATTTTGTTTTTCCTTGACAACAGGATGAGAGAAATGTCTGTAGTTGACCTCCTGACATTTCAAATCCACAGCATTTCCCAAACTCTGTCTGATCTGTTAAAAGACAAGCAACGCCTTCCTGAAGCAGGCGTTTGGAAACACATTTAGTCTGGCTGTTCGTCCAATGTGTACTTGTCACTGTTGGACTTTACATTCAGCTAGTTTTCAGACCCCTCTAGCGACCCTTAAAAAAAAAAAAAAAAAAAGCGATTTCGATTTCACTCTTTGAGTAAGCAAGTCTGTGGCTATGTGCTGCATGGATATGGGGGTTAATGTTCGTTCTTGTTTGTGTATGTGCACTTTTTCTGTCCCCCCCAGTGAATCCAGGTTTGGGTCACTTTTGCTGGTCTGAGGCCAGGCTACAGGAGGAGGATTGTTACTTTAACATTTAGTTGAAAAGAAAACCAAAAGAAAAAAACAACAACTTAATTTTAAGAAACTTATAGGACAGCCAATAGCAACTTTCCTTACTGAAGAGTAAAACACAAGACAGAAAGCATTTGTCTTTGTATTTCAACTGAAGAAAGTATCATTCTTCAATAACTCTGAGCTGAAACACTACACTAAGATATTACACCAAAGAAACCATTAAGACATCTGGTACAACCTTAATATGAATCTCCAAACTACTACGTGAATGAATTTAAAGAGAAGATGTTTTGACCAGGGTTGGGTACTACATTAGGTACTTTTATAAGTACCAACTGAATTCCTTCTGTGGTACCGAGTGCTTCATGTAAAATCAAACAGTACCATGTTTTGGTACCTAAACGCATTCTTGTGGTTTTGAAAGAGTAGAAGAATAAGCGATTTTCCATGCTGTACATGAACACAGCATTGCAAGGTTATATATTGGGAAATAAATATGTCAATTGAAAAATGTAAAGATTTTATTATTAAACATATTAACAGTTAGTACCATGTTAAGACACACTAAAAATGTCTGAGTATCAATACCGATTGCCACGAGCCAGGCATTGGTACCATATTATTAACTCTGCCAAGGAGGTTATGTTTTTGGCCGAGTTTGTCTGTTCCTCTGTGAACAACATAACCCAACAAGTAATGAACAGATCTCAATAAAATTTTCAGGAAATGTTCAAAATGGGATAAAGAGGAAATGATTTAATTTTGGAGGTGATCCGGATCACAGTGTGGATCTAGGATATTTTAAAGGATTTTTTATCATCGTGAGATAGGGTCGTTTTCCCCATATGTGTATATAACTCCACCATAAATGGTCAGATTGCTTTGCAAAACAACACAAGACAAGGTCACCATAATTTCTGACAGATGTAAAAGTACGATCCAGATCCTGAAAATATTCTGGAAACCAAGATCTGGAATATGAAATATGTACAGGGTCATCATCATTTTCAACACTGTCAGGAAACAAATTATCATACAAACCTGTGACTAACACCAAATTGTAGCAGACAGTCTGCTGAAAGGGAGTGTAACATTAAAGTAGGACGTCACAATCACAACATGCTTGGTGGAGGTCTGCGCTCTCCAAATGCGTTTTTACTTGTAAATTTGAAAGGTACCTATACCTTATTTGACTAATTAAAGTAAAGATAAATGTAAATTGACTAAAACTTGACTAAAACTTTAAAAGCTGAAAAAGACTGAAACGTGAGTAATACTAAGAATTAAATCTAAAAAACTGCCATAATTAAAAGTGATATAGTTTGTTTTCATAACTGATGTATTATTGTAGGATTATTTTTATTGTCCCTTAAAAAGATTAAATTTGCTCAAACTAATCAAATAACTTTCACATCTGCGCCTGTTTAAACACATATAAAGCAAACAAAGTGAGAAGTTAATTCTTTTTCTTTTTGGAACTTAAAACACTGATTACTTGGTCGAGTTAATTTGTGCAACTTAATTACCTCAAGCATTTCTATTAACCTTTGTTTCTCAGAATTGTGCTTCTTTTATTCTCAATAAAGAAAAAAATTCAATCTGTTGCAAGATTTTTTTTTTTTTTTTTTTTTACGCAGTCTTTCTTGGAGGAAATCTGCTCCATATGTGTAAGTTGGGGATGCTGTTCAGTTATCCGCAATGGAGCGAGAAAGAACGAGACTATTTTTATCCCACCCCAAGGGCAGGGGCAGCTGTGTCAAAAGTCAACAACTATGGCGACTCCATGCTGCGCCGCTCCACTCCCAAACGCACACAAACCCACTCTGCTTTTCATGTCCAGACCCACTAATGCAAAGACACACTGAGATTTGACTTTTCGTCTCTCAAATTAAAGGTTATTCATGATGCGATGGGGGGAAAATGTGGAAAAGGAGGATTTGTTGAAATGATTGAAAGTAGAATAAAGGATCCACGTTCATCCTCTGTGAGGGGAAACACAATGTCACTGCTTCCAACCTTGTAACCGCGGGGAACGGGGAACATGGCTGACAGTGTAACATGGAGGATGAAATCAAATTTAGCCCATGTTAGCCATGGCAATATCGCTGTGTATGAGGCGAGCCCATCATGTATTGATGTACAGCTTTGAGGATGACAAGCTGTACTCACTGTGATTTGTTACACTAATAAAAGTGAAGACACATTATTGTCCTGCCCTCTCAAATACACATGCACACACATCTTCCTCGCTTGCTCTCCGGTCTTTACACACACACACATACACACACACATCCACGCGTGCTCTGTCCTCTTCATGGACCACTTGGCTTTGTAGTGGCAAAGAGCTTGAACAAATTGAGAAATGATTGGAATTGAAAGATGAGTAATGGTGATTCTAGTGCTGTCCCTTCTCAATATGGAGATGATGAGATTTGATTCTTTGAGGTCAGGTACATCATCCGAGCGGCGTGCCTGCCCCGGCGATGACTCAAAGCGATGGGAGGCCTTTCACTAGCACATACGGGCTTTTCACCACAATCGCTCACAGCTGACACTAAATCAATGCTATGTTTACCCCTCCTATACTATTAAAACTCTTCATGCTAGCTCAAATTCTTCCAAATAGTCTCGTCTCTTCTTGTGCACATTTGTCTCTGAATCCAGACTGTAAGACTAAATGAGGTCAATGAAGCTCCCCCCATCTTCTCCTTCCTCTCCTATCTCCCCATCGCGGTCAGCTATTAACTCACCATTACAGTGCCATTAGCTCAGCTTTGCCACATACTGCAACTGCCAAACACACTGACTAGAAAATGGCAGCTCTAGTTTCACTGACGCGCGGCGAAACGAGGGGAAAGAAGGGAAAGGGAGAAATGGCATCTGGTTGTGAATTTCAATGTGGTAGAGTTGTTGGAGCTGTGGGGTTTGTTAGCATGCATTGCTGGCATAAATAGCTGTGGTGATCAGTATTCAATGCTTGATTAATTAGCCCAGCATAAGGAGTATTGGGAAAGAGGAAACTAATATATTTTTATTAGCACGAAGAGGACAAATGGAGGAAATACCTCCAATACTCCTCTAAATGTGGGAGCAGCAGATTAAAAAGCTGTAATTTTTCTCACAGATGCAAAACTTGCTCAAACTTTAAGAATGCTCAAGGATAAACAAATAACTTGGACGTCTCCCCTTGCTGACGGAGCTCCGTGTGTAAGGTGTAGAGGGCTGACTGCTCAGGCTGTCTGTTTTAAGCGAACGTCCCACGGAGCCGCGTGTTCTGCAGAAGTAAGAGTGACTCGTGTCAGCACAAAGCATGGAAAGTCAAATCACTTGTGAGATGGATGTGTTTACGCCTACCCTCTGTTCAGTAGAGCATGACAGTTCGATGATGAATAATGTCATGGGGAACAAGCCAGAGCCTGGACACTGTTTCTTTAATACTGAAATGCTTCAGCTCAGAGTTTTTTCACTTGGACCCTGCACCTCTGAGATTATACGCGTGTGTTTGGTGTTTTTTGATGTGCTTCTTTTACATCCAGAATCTGTAAAGTGTTTACACTTTGATCCTTGCACCATTATCAGACAATGTTAAACCGTGATGTTGGTTGAGTTTTCATCAATCTCTTATCACGACGACTTTTAGGAAAGAGTCTGAGCCGAGTTCCTACAGCTTAAGGCAAGTTAAATTTAAGGCTTTTTGAGATTTTTTTAATGCAATTTGAAATAAAATTTAAGACTAACTTCACAATAAAGACAAATGGAAAATATGTCTGCAAGCAACAATGATGGGCTCCTTGCCCCGTCGCCGGTCTGTCATGCTTGTTTTACCTCCACTGTCAAAGTTTGATCTCTTTTTAATATATGTGTGTGTGAAAAACAGCATTTTCCCCTCATTCATTGAGTCACATGACCAGCTGCACTTAGCTCCTAATGAGTGTGTGACATCATCCACTGCTGCAGCTTGCACTGTGAGGAATGAAAATGACAAAAGTTTTAGAAACAATTACTCAAAGAGGCTACAATTTTACCCAAATCACAGTAAAAAGGTGATACTTTTGCAGAAAATTTTGTCAGGAATCTATCCATGTCATTTTTAAAGCTGTAGGACTTTTATTTTTTGTGTAGAAGCCAAAATGCAGCAGCTTGATTTTCCGGTCCCATTCATTCTTAATGGGGGAGCTGAGAGGCCTTCTTATGAGTTCACCGACTTTGAAGGCTTGCTATTCGAAAACCGTTTCCAAAACAACAAATCCCGAATAACTTTCGTAAAGCAGGGTCCAATCTGTCATCTCAGAGGTTTTCAAGCTGATACCACTTATGGTTCCAGAGAAGATCACTTTTGAAGAAAGGGCAAAAATGTTGAAAAGTCTTATTTTGAAAGGCAAATTGCTGGCTTCCTGTGCGAAATAGGGTTTTCAAGCCTCTGGGTAATTTGTGCATCTCAATGAGACGAACATTTTGACATGGGGTTTATGTCTGTATGATGTTCCTACCCCCTGTCATAGTCTTTTTAGTGATTTTTTGAGTGCTTAGATGACGCTAGAGAGAAAATTAAAATATGTTGGGGGTCAAGTTAGGTATTAAGGGAAATGTTTTGACATATGTGAGGTGTATGGCAATTTTGATGAGTTTTTGAGCATGTTTAGGGGGTCAAATTAGAGCTCAAGACTGGAGTAAGTGAAAGTGTCATATGAAATATAATAGGTGAGGACCCCCAGGCCGTCTAAGGCTTTGTTTTTACATTCATGGATCCAATGCCTTTCAAGACTTTTTGAGGATCTGCGAGAACCCTGCTATAAAGTTGAGAAACTTGAGCTCATCTTCACTCAAAAGAAATCTCGTTTGGTTTTGAATCGTCTCAAAAAGCATTACATCACCTCAGTGCATGCACACATACGCGCACACATGCACCAGCCTTACACCGAGTGTGTTACCATAGCAACAGCTGATAAAGTAAAGTTGAGAAAAAGTGTGAAGTAACAACTGTTCAAACACCAAACAGCCAACAAATAAAACATATTCAGAACGGCTCAGCTGCGATCAAACACACTCACAGGTAAACACAGAGGCGTTCATCCTCATCATGTGTTGGTGATATAATGTCTGTCAGTTACTCTGAATGGCTGCGACACTGCAAAAAACTGAAATCTTATCAAGTGTCTTATTTTCATTGAAAAATGTTTGTTTAGACTTTATACGAGCCACATCCACCCGACCAGTCCAAAAACATGTCTCGTTTCGAGTTATTTTAAGACAAAAATGAGGCTGAGTTGCTGCAAATGGAACAAGAGATAAGTTATTTGTATTAAGACATCATTTCAGCTTCAGGTAGATTTGTTTCACTTGTTACAAGCAATTCAGACCTCATTTTAATCTTTAAATAACTTGAAACAAGACAGTTTTTTGGACTGATCAGTTGAATATGGCTCATATTGAGTATAATAAGATTAAAATCGGGCAAATAAGACAAAAATAACTTGATAAGATTTCAGTTTTTTGCAGTGTAACAACTGCCTGAAAGCTACCCAGCAAAGCTGCACACTGGCGTCTCCTGAGGCTGCTGCATGCAGGTCTGCTCGGTGTCTGTGTGCAGAGCCAGCAGCAGATGCAATTACTGGGCCTGAGACCTTAACAGGAGGAGCGGATAAGAATAAGAGCTTTTCTCTGAGCGCCTGTTTTAATAGGAGCAGAGGGGATAGCGTGACACCGCTTTGTCTCCCTAGACGCGCAGCACCTCTCCGGGGTAACGATCTCACCTGTAGCATCAGCCCTCCCTGCGTGGCGTTTCCTTAATGAAGCACGCCATCGTGCATAGTCAGAACTCTGGCAGGAAGGTGAGCTGCACAAACACATGAACATGACATTTTCTTTAACTTGAACAGTCTGGCCTGAGAGTCTCTTTTCTTAAGCTATTTAGCATGATTAATAGGGCACAGAGCGGGAGTTGAAACTGCAATTAAAGGTGTCTTCAGTCAGAAGAAGTACCTCTTCTGCTGCACAGCAAAAGGAGGGCTGAGGGGAGCCGCGCTCCACCAGAGAAGTCATTATTTCTCCTCCATACCCTCTCTTCTATGGAATATATTAACTTCACAGTGTTTCTGTCTTATCCGGAGTGTCTTCATCGCTTGTTTTTCATTTTTTTTAAGGGATGCATGCAATTAGAAGAAGGGAGAGAAGAAAGTGTTTGGAACAGTCCCCAGCCCCCACATGGAGATTGAGTACCCGCACAAAACAAGCTCAGTGGGCCCCTGGGGGCCCCGCCTGAGACTGTGAAGAGCCTCTGATAGTTGCTGTCACCGCCGCTCATTGACAACAAAAACAGGAGGAAAACAACTGCAAAGCCTCCATTTCACTGAGTAAATGGCTTCCTAAAAAAGCTCGGATGGATTTCCAATAACAGACATCGGCCTTATTTGTGCTGGAAAATGACTGATTCCTTCTTTTTGTGGGAGAGAATACCTCAACAGCATCAAAGTAAATTCCCCCTCCATATTTTGTGGTTGAATTATACAGATCCTGCACAGTCAATCATTGTGTAGCATGTTTAACACTGCAGGTGCTTTACCCACATCCTACACTGCAAAAAGAAAGAAAGAAAGAAATCTTATCAAATGTTTTTGTCTTACTTTATACAAAAATTATCTTATTAAATTTCATATGAGCCACTTTATACTTATTGGT
This sequence comes from Halichoeres trimaculatus, assembly GCF_033239565.1. Classification (NCBI taxonomy): domain Eukaryota; kingdom Metazoa; phylum Chordata; class Actinopteri; order Labriformes; family Labridae; genus Halichoeres; species Halichoeres trimaculatus. The sequence goes on along the minus strand of NW_027437186.1, from coordinate 34,234,736 downwards.
TCAGAAAAATGTCTTGTTTCAAGTTATTTAAGGAGAAAATTTAGGTCTGAATTGTTTCTAACAGGTAAAAAAAAATCTGACAATGGAACAGGAAACATTTGCAAGAAAATTTGTTTGAAACTAGAATAATGTATTAAAGATGTTATGAGAAGGATCTGTTTTAATTGTGCTCCCTTGCCACCTTCAGGCCTGGAGTCTCAGCACACTGTCGTAAATTACTTTTAGTGAGGTGTGTGTTTGTTTTGGATTTAAATGGAGATCAGATTGAAACTAATTTTCTTTGTTCAAGATAACTTTTTACTGGATACAACGCACAGAGGTAAGGTGTTTATTAGTACAGTTATGTAGCGCTATGGTTTGAAATGTCAAATCAAGCAAATGGTTTAGTAGCCGACTATATGTTAGCCTGGTGCTCCGACGTATCTGTAGGCTAACGTGACAACAAGTAAACACTGTCAGTTTGTAAGTAGTTTGGTAGCCGTTTAAATTTAGCACTGCTGGCAGCCTGGCGCTATACGATATGTCAGTGATGTGTAACATCGGAAAATCCTGGTTAGCAGTGTCCTGTCGGTCATCTACCAATCAAAGCTAACTTAACCTCACTCTTCATTTTATTGATAGACTCTCAAGTTTGAACAGACCACTGCAGAATAACTGCTGCATAAAGGCTGATTAGCCTTTAGCTCGTGCTCTATCTCTCTCCTGTTTATCTTTCTTCTGCTCTTCTGTTCTTTTTCTGTCTGACAGTTAGGCTCCAGTGTCCACCATCACAAAATAAGTCTTCGAAATCTTTTTTAGGAAGTTAAATAACTTTTTCAGCCAGCATGGTGCTGTTATAAGCCTTGTTTACATGAGTAGTTTTCCTCAATCTGATTGAAATCAGATTAAGTGAATCTGATTTGGTCTGCATACATGAAGTTTAAGTATTGTTCAATCCTTGTATACATGGCCCCTAGCTGAATCTGATTGTATTGTATTTTTGGACCTGCGCATTACGTCACTCTGCCACTACCTGTAAACGTGTAAGGGAAGAAGAGCTGCACTTCCTGCTTACTGTTTACCTCTGAAAAGATGGATCTATGTCGTGTTTGGTTGGCGAAGGTTACTGTGTCTAGTTTTCTGTTTGTTCGCCATGTTTGTTTACATTTCGCTGCGTACTAGGGAGTGCATGCACGTAGTGAATACTTCTCTTAATCAACCCAATCCACTCCACTCAGCCGTTTACATGGAGCATGGAGCGGATTATCAATCTGCGTAGACCACCTTTTACAATCTGACCCCAAATACAATCAGATCCGGGTTAATCAAATTGGCTAAGGTGTTTACACGAGACATTTTAAGTCTGATTGACCTTTCAATCTGATTGTAAATAGGGTTTTTGGACCCATGTAAACGGGGCTACTGAGACCTAGACATGCTGTAGATCAACCCAGTCCTGGGCGACCCGAACTGGAAGCTAAGAATTAGCTATTTAAAACAACCTGTAACCAGCAATATTGGTACTGATAATCTAATTTTAAAGTGTGGATTATGATCAGGCATATATCTAGAAGGGAGACTTTCAAGATCACTTTCAAACTCCTCACAGCCCCTTTACTATAAGTAACTTTTCTCTTGTTCCATTGGCATATTTTTTTCTGACCTAATTTTTGTCTTTAATTAATTTGAAACAAGACATTTCTATTGAATATAAGACCAAATTACCTGATAAGACTTCAGTTTTTTGCAATGTATAAACTTAGTTCCAGCTCTTCTTCTCCATGAATCACCGCGCTGCAAGGAATGAGGAGCATTACCCTTATAATTTGCATAAAGCTATTTTAAATATTTCCCTGACTTTCAGATATTCTGCAATTAATTTCATATATTCAGATACTTTGCCAGGGCACGCTATCGTGTACAGACAAGCGTCTATCCACATGGGACTCCGTTGGAGGAGCCTCATGAATATGCTCCACCTTTGGAGAAGTGAGAAGGATTGTGGAGAATCATCGTAATTGGAGAAACAGGAGTGGTGATATTATGAATCCCTTCTTCCTCCCGTGTGCGCTACAGTAATGAGCCTGAGGAAAGTGATTGTCGTACATTTGATGGTTCACTGACTTCCCAGTCATTGTCTTTATCTGCTCCAGGAAAGGAGAGGCGGGGGAAGGATCGCAATTCCTTTGAGGTGCATTTAAATCATAGTCCCCACGTATTACGCTGAAAAATTCCCTCCAGAGAGTGTGAACTGAGATGGCGTCCTTCAAGCCCCGCTGGGTTTTCTGTCATCATGAAATGGGAGCAGGAGATTAGGAGGGTGAGGGATGTAGGAGATGGGAGAGGGAGGGGGGTAAATACTGAAATCTGGTCTAATCCCATCTCATGGAGCTGAAGATACACTCCTCCTAAGACATTTCTGCTCACAGCTGAGGTAAATGAAGGGAAGCAGGGGGATACCTTTGGGAATCTAGCTTGTAACACATTGTTCTCAAAGTATGAAACACCTCAAGAGCAGGTTTCAGCATATTCAACTCTGGCAATCAACGTTCGTCACAGATCCTGAGCTTCTTCCACTCAAGCAATAAAACTGGGGATAGCTGGATAATACTATCTTGCCTCTAGTACAGCTGTAATTAGCCCTTATGGTCATTATATTCCTATATTATATAATTTTTCAGCACAAGCCTCAAAGGGTCCAGTTCAACCCGATAAGGTTTATGCAGGTGACTGGCTGAGTGCTACTTTTCGTGCATAAGAAAGGCATCAAAGTGGCAATTTTGCACAGCTCATTGTGTTTAATGGAGTGCTGTAAAACACGTCCTTTCCTGTGTAATTAATGAGGAGGAGACAGCAGCGTGAAGCACATATCTAGAGGGTTTGTATCATAAGCGTAGCAATTTTATAATGTGCTGTGATTTAATTTTATGCTGTTTTTTTTCAATATAAGTGCAGCACAAAGTGTCAAATATCCACTGCAACAGTTACACATGCAGTGAGTTTGGCTTTGTTGGGTTACAGGAAGTGTGTTGACATATATTTCATAGGGTGGTAAAGAAATACTCAACTCAAGATACGATAGAAAGACGACAGAGGCCTCACAATACTAAATAACTTTTGTTGTTACTGCTTTTGTTTTCAGTGATTCCTCAAAGAACTGGTTCTTATGTCTGACTGACATTATTGGCATTATTACACTGCAAAAAATTAAATCTTATTGAGTGATTTGGTCTTATTTTCAGTGCAAAATGTCTTTTAAGACTTGATGTGACTTACAATCACCTGACTAGTCCAGATTTTTTTTTCTCATTCCATTGGCAGATTTTTTTTTTAAATGTGTTACAAGCAATTCAGACCTCATTTCTGTATTTAAACAACTTGAAACAAGACATTTTCCTGGACCAAGAAGTTGAAAGTGGCTCATACTCAGTGTTATAAGACCATTTTTACTTAAAACAAGACAAAAACACTTGATAAGATTTCAATTTTTTGCAGTGTATCTTAAGAAAAAGGAGTAATATAGGGATTTACATTGTACTTATTATATAACACTGCAAAAAACTGAAATCTTATCAATGTCTTTGTCTTATTTTCAGTGAAAAAAATGTCATTTTAGACTTTATACGAGCCACATTCACCTAAATAGTCCAGAAAAATGTCTTGTCCAAGTCATTTAAAAACAAAAATGAGGTCTGAATTGCTGCCAATGGAACAAGAGAAAAGTCACCTATATTAAGACATTATTTAAGGTTTGAGCAAATATTCTTGTTCCAGTGGCAGATTTTTTATTACTTATTCCAAGCAATTTAGACCTCATTTTTGTTTTTTAAATAACTTGGAACAAGACATTTTTCTGAACTGACCAGTTGTATGTGGCTCAAGTCAAGTATAGTCAGACACTTTTTACTTAAAATAAGACAAAAACACTTGATAAGATCTCAGTTTTTTGCAGTGTACAACACAATGAATAGTGCTGTTTGACTTAGAAATTAATGTCCTTTCCTGATAAAACATGACAGGCTGGGTGAATGAATCAAACGCACCCTTCCCAACGCTGTGTGTATTTGTGAGGACTAATACTCTCTGAGAATCAGTCTGAAACAAACAGTCATATCTCCTGTTCAAATCCACTGAACTGATCTGAACACCTTCAAACAACCAGCACTGGATTAACACTGCAAGGATAATAGTTTAGCGTGAGTACGTTAGCGTTAGCTCACGTGAGCATCAGCTGATGAGAAGGAGGATGATCGACGGTTAGCGTTTTCTCAAACTCTGATACAGAGACTTGTCGAAGCAGGGCAAACATGCTGAAAATTGTTTGACGCTGCCGCTCCTGTAGTTTTGTTAAAACATAATTAACGTTACTTTAAGATGCTATAAGGAGGATCTTTTTTAATTGAGCTTCCTCGCCACCTTCTGGTCTCACACACACTGTCGTAAAGATGTGACTTTTAACCAGGCGTGTGTTTGTTTTTGAGCAAGTTTTCTTTGTCCAAGTGAACTTTTTACTGGATACACCTGTTACGTAGCTGTTTTTTTTAAACGTGACAACAAGCAGACGTAAGCTTGTACCCTACCATACGTCAGTAGTCGGCTACATGTGGTGCTACTAGCAGTCCGGTGCTGTGAGACGTGTGTAATGGGTAACGTTAGTGAATCCTGGTTACGTCCTGCCAGTCATCTACCAAGCAGAGCTAACGTAACCTCACTCAGAATGACTGGTGAATGCGGGCTGGAATCAACATTAGCACAAACAGATTAGCTCTTTTAGCATTTAGCTCGTGCTCTATCTCTCTCCTGTTTATCTTTCTTCTGCTCTTCTGTCCTTTTTCTGTCTGACAGTTAGGCTCCAGTGTCCACCATCACTACAAAATTAATCACAGAAATTGTTTTCAGCAGAGAAAAACACAGATTTCTTTCCTCACTGCTTCTCACTTCAAGCACTTTGTTTTTGTTTTGTTTTTTTACTTGATTTTATTTGCTGTTTTTTTTTTATTTTGCGGAATTTCATGCCACAAAACTTAGTTACACCCCTCATAATTCAAACATAGCTGAAGTTCCTTTTATCACTCTATATCATTAAAAATCAAGTTGTTCAAACTTTCCAGCTCACATAAAATCTAAATAAAGCATAAAAGAAAAAAAGAAGAATCATAATGTAAACCTTACTATACTCCCACATTTAGTGCTTAAATCAACCCTGACACTCCGAGAAAAAAAATGCATGAATAAAACCAAGAGCGTGACCTTTCTTGCCCTCCTCCCTGCCTCTTCTGTGTCTCTCAGAAACTCCTTTTCTCTCACGCTTCTCTCATTTTCTAATGAAACGCAACGTTTCACAAAGCCCCCAGATTAATGTGCAGAAATAAATAAATAGGAGGGAGCATTCAGAGTGACTGCTGATGCAAGAGGAGAGGGGATTCTCACAACCCACTGCCCCTGCTGTACGAACATGCCTTATCAACATTTTCCCCCTGTAAAATGTCAATGGAATGCTTCACATTTAATCAACAAGGCCGCGCATGCATCTGCTGCGAGCTGCATGATCTCTGCCTTGTTACACCAAGCGAGACTGGCCTCCATCACCTCTCCTCACATTCAGCTCCACTCTGCACTGAACCTTAAAACAGGCTCCCAGGCAGAAACGCTCTTCTTAGACATGTTTCCCTCTCAATGTGACCTCTGGTGTTCCTGGGCTCTCTTCTCTCTGTGATTTATCTCCGCCACGGACTGAGAGGTGTTGTAGAGGATTGTGCGAGTGTTACCTTCTGAGTGTTGCAAGCAAGCAACTGCAGTGTGTCGTCTTCAAACAGGAGGATAAAGGAATGAGGAAACATCAACACAGTATGAAATAGATGTATGAAGACTGGGATTGGTGAGTTATAATGTTCTACGGTCTACTTTGAGTTGGTTTGGCCATGTCGGGCTGCCGTAGTTCAACCAGAGAAGCAGCGTGCAGAGAGGCAGTGAGTAGGTTGTTCATAGTTTGAAATTTTTACAAACTTTAAGAGTAAAAAATGCCTGTAGCAATCATTTGTTAGTATTGTTTGTGAAAAAAAAACTTGCAATGCTAATTTTATTAGCCTGTCAGTAGGATTTTCCACTAAACGTTAGCATTAAGCTATCAGAGTTTTAGCTGCTGCTCTATTAAAAATGATTAAAATCAGGTAAGTTCTAAACTGACAAACTGTGCTTCTCTTTTGTATTTTAACTTTTATAGAGCCAATGTGTTCAAGATCGTAATGAACAACTAAATCATCCGTCTAAATGACATTAAGCTAACTCAAAAAGCTGAGCTGACTGATTAAAAAAAAGATAGAGAGTTAAAGGTTGTTTTCGATGTAGTTCCAACTAGCTTCGGAGTTGAGTCACCAAATATTGAGCCTGAGTCGTGTCTCAGCCCCCTGTGTTCAAGTCAGAGTTGAGTCTGAGTCACTGAGGAAAAGTCTGGGTCCAGTCGAGTCCTCATTGTCAATATAAGTAATTTTTGTAAGGAGGATCACAAGGTCATCCCTGAGCTAACTCGGACTGACTGTTCAGGACTTTTTGGATGCCACTGAATCATTTTATGTATCAGTACTGCATTCTGATGGCTCCTGTCAGGAGATTTAACTGATCAGTGGATTTACAGAGCTGTGCATCGGGCCTCGTGTCTTTGGAGACTGAGTCACTGAATCCCTGCAGGTGGCCTGTAAACTCTGAAATATCTACACCGCAATCACCACAGTCAGAAGAAAACTAATCAAACAGTCTGGGCCCAATTGTTGAGTCATGTTAGCTCCTGTTAGCGCTGTTTCCAACAATAACTCAATCAATGGTAAAAGTAGGCTAACTATAGCATCCTGCTAACTCAAACTGAGGGCATTCAGAACAGATGTCCTCCAAGCATTCAGATACAGAGCTCAAACACCTTTTCCATCTAGAGCATGAGTCTGCAACCTGCAGCTCGTTGACTCTATTGCAGTGGCTCCTTGTAGCTTTAAAAAAATAAAAAAAATATTTATTTGTCTTACAGAGGGTATTGAGACATTGAAACTAAACAAAATCATGTGTTAACATATCATTGAACTTAAATCTGCATTTTGCCACAAAGCCTGCCACTTCTTCCACCAACTTTCCATGCACCTGCGGCTAACCTCAAGTATTACAGACCTGGTAAGAAAACTAAATCTACAAACAGAAAAATCTGGAAAAAAAGATATAGAATTTAATTCTGTGTTGATGAAAGCCAATGTTTTGGCTTAATATCAATAATATCCTTGATATGTTGCAGGACATGATATAATCAATATAGGGTAATGAGATTCAGGAATTCTTTTAATCTTTTTATGAAATGTTTGAAAAATGAATTGGATTTTATTTCAAAAATAAAAACAATTTTGGCAAACGTTCAAAATTTCAGAATTATTGGAAATTTTTGGACTTTTTTTTTACTTTTTATTTTGAAAATTTTACAAATTTATTTTTTCCAAGAAACTGGAAAAATTTGTGTATGATTTAAATTTCTCTTTTTATGTATGTATTTTTTTTACAAAATAATAAATTACAAAAAAAATGATAGCTTTGATTTTTTTTATTTCATTTTTTTTAATTTTGCAACTTTTTTGAAAATTCACAAATTTTTGAATTTTTAGCAAATTCATTAAAAATTAAATAAATAAATAAATAAATAACATGTCCAATTAAATAAATTAGATAAAATGTTTTTTTTTAGATAATTAGTCACTAGATTTTTACTAAGAATAGCAAAAAAAAGTTTTTCTTCTTTGATGCATCTTTAGAACATCCAACATGTTGCATTGCTTGTATGCTGTAAAATCTTTGAAATCGGAACCAAACACGAAACCTTTTTCGAAATTGAAAACTAAATCAGTTATGAAAGTCTTATAAAACAAACAAAATACATAAAAACAGTCTGTTTAACCATCTAAATAAACCACAGCCCTTAAAGTTAGAGTTTTAGGCCACATTGACTTGGAAATCCTGGAAATCAGGACTTGCATCAGCATTTGGTCTTCCTGTGAAGTGTGACTGACTATTTGCAGAAAAAAAGAACATATTTACATCATAAAGATCATTTTTCATGTCAGATGTTTTATATTTTTGGAACTGCATCATGAAAATGTGAGGCTAATTTGCAGTGATCATGCTGTGAGCAGAGATTAAGCAGGTTTCCTCTCCTTTAACCACCCTGCCTTTTGTATATAACCCCCCTATAGACCTCAAATAAATTCCAGAGGTGTTTTTCACCTTTTAGAAAATCCAAGAGTGAGTGTGTGCACAAGCTCACAAGGAAATCTGTATGTATATGAAATCAGGGACTGCAGAGGGATGAGCTACCAAGCAAATCCCTTTTAATTTAAAAAGAAACTTGTAGGAGATGACATTTTTCACTTCTCACATGGAAATCGTGCTGAAAGAAAATCTGGCTGTTTCATTCTCGTTCAGGTCTTCTGAGCAGGTGGACAGGAGCCCAGACACATCTGAGGGAGCGTATCTGTCCCTGCGTACAGACATTTTGATTTATGTTCTTTAAACATCTTGTGCGAGAGCCTGTTTGGCACTAAGTGATGAACGCTGTGAGAAAAGGGATGGATCATCTTGAATTAGCCGGTTCCTTCTGAATGAAAACAAGGGGCTGAATATTATGGGAAGGAAAACAGGAGGAGAAAAGTAAATCTGCACAGTTCAAGCACAGAGGTGACATCATGGGCGGTCTGTGTCCTCAGGACAGCCTGCTAATGTCATAGCACGCTTACTGTAAGTGTGACTCGGTGTGTGGGCGGCTTGGGTTGAGGCAAACTTCAAGATCAATTTGTGTGTTTGCTGGTCGGGGCGCTTTCCTGTGTGTTTGTGTGTGTTTGTGTGTTAGTGTGTGTGTGTTCCTGTATGCTGCTGGTCAACATCAATGTTGTCATGCTCTTGGTGAGGTGGGGGTTGCCCTGTGTGCAGCACAAGCCTGGAAGCCTTGTTGTACTTTTACTTCAGCTTGATGTAAAACTTGTTTGAGACCAGTATAAAAGCAAAGGCAGGTATCTAAACCTACAGTTAACATTCTCAGGGTAACGACAGGTAAAAAAAATACCATTAATGCTTCATATTTAAGATTATGGTTGACCCTGTGTGACCTGAAACATAGTGTTTTAGGGGACCAATTTTCTAAGGACACTGACTTGGTTTTACCACAGAATGTATATAGAGTGGACAGCGTGGCTCTGTCATTTACCATTATACAGTTTTGGAGGCAAAATACCCCCATCACAGAAGCCAACACACTGCAAAAAACTAAAATCAGTGAAAAATGTCTTTTTAGACTTAATATTAGCCACATTCACTTGCCCAGTCCAGAGAAGTGTCTTATTTAAAGTTATTTAAAGACAAAAATGAGGTCTGAATTGCTTGGTTCAAGTAAAAAAAATCTGCCAGTGAGGTAAGAGAAATATGCTTTTCAAGACTAGAATAATGTCTTAATACAAGTACATTTGTCTTACTCCACCGGCAGATTTTCTTTTACTCATTACAAGAAATTCAAACCTCATTTTTGTCTTTAAATAACTTAAAACTAGAGCTGGATTATGCCTGTCACCGATTAATCAACATCGGCCAAAATGTAGCCGATTATAAAAATTTTTGCTCCGCAGAGATTCTGTCACTCCTGTTCCTGTGTGTCTGTGTGTTGGGCTGCACACTGCCCGAGTGCCCGCCCCCTCCATCCACCATTACCTAATGTAAGACTATAATATAGCGTTTTTAACGTTGTGTAAGTTGCTTTTTTGTGAGATAAACAGAGATAAATGTTACTGCTAATTCAAACATCCACCATTATTTAATGTAAGAATATAATACGTTGTGTAAGTTGCTCATTGTGTGTTTACATTTTTATTTATTTTTTATTTAAGGTGTTCACAGTTTGACTTCTTTATTTATTATTGTGTTTGCAGCTTGTTCTTATTTATCATTGGTTAACACTACAGTTCTATGGTGACAGTTTTATAATTAAAGTTCCTTGTTTTAATTTAATAGTGTTCTCTCTCTGTCTTGAATCATATAGGTATTATAATGATTTGTGATTATCCTGTGTATATCAATGAATTTATTATATGTCAGCCGATATTTTGGATATCGGTTGATATATTGGATATTGGCTTTTTTTTGCCCCCAGTATTGGTAATTTTTTTTGGCATTGGCCCCAAAAATCCCATATTGGTCGGGCTCTACAAGACACTTTCCTGGACTGATGAAGTAAATGTGGCTCACATTAAGTCTAAAAGGACATTTTTTACTGAAAGTAAGACAGAAACACTTGGTAAGATTTCATTTTTTTGCAGTGCATTGGCAGCCACTGTCTGCGCAGTAGAGGCTATGAGAGAATCTGAGTAGAGCTGGGTGACATAAATAATGATTATCTTTTTATTTTAAGAGTCAAATCACTTCTTGACTCTACCTCCCGACATATTTTACAATTACCGAAAAAATTACACAAGAACGTCAGCTGTCAGTCATCGTTAAACAAGATGTAAAGCCTCTTTTTTAACCTCTTATAACTAATGAAAATGAAACTTTCAGAATAAAGAAGACCTGAATACAAAGCAGTACAATAATATCTTCAAATCACCACAACAATCAGAGGTGAGAAACATTTCTACGAGATGTATTGATTTTTTAAAGTCTGACCATAGCCCATCTGGAATGACTGGGGAGACAGATTTTTTCAACCTATGCTGCAGCCAGCCACCAGGGGGAGCAGTTTTTGTGGCAACCTCACTTTGAGCCAGGCAAGATGGGTTTTACATGCCGTTACATCAATTTAATTAAATTACTGCAACAACCTTTTAACCAAAATCTCCTAAAAAGACCACAACAGATGCAGAACTCCAGCTTTTCACCAGGACTAAGAAAAGTGATCATATCATGCAAGTTTCTGCACCATTTCACTAGCTGCCAGTTCATTTCTGAATTGGTTTTATTGATTGCTTTTAAAACACTGAACGGTCTCTGCCTCGGCTATATTTCTGACCTTTTAACACCTTACACTCCCACTCACACCCTGCGTTCCTCAGGCAAAGACCTGATGTGGATTCATGATGCCCTGCCCCCTTCTCTGGAATGAGCTGCCCGAAGAAACTAGGTCAACAGGTTCTGTGCTCTCGTTCAAGCATCTGCTTACTTTTTATCATTCAGATGTCTGAAATGTATTTCACACTGGTTTTATGGTTTCTTTAAGCTCACACTTTTCTTTTTGCTGAGTGCAGATTTGGGAAAGATCTGCAAAAAAAGATCAGTTTCACTTTTTTTGAAATCTTAACTGATGCCAAATCAAGTCAACAGACAGGATTCTGCTTCAAAACTCGTCACACTCTTGTGTCAGGGTATAAACACACAGTATGTCTGCTCCTGTTTTTTCCCTCCAGCCAGCAGGAGGGGCTGCAGCAGCACCCCCCACCACTGCCACCTCCTCCCCTCTCTAATGAGTGTTGTCAGTAAGTGGGTGCTAGCGAGAGGAAGGTCATGTGGTTGCCAGCAGAATTATGTCCAGGTCAGAGGTGCACTATATGGAGCTAACCCTTATTAGCGCAGCATTTCCCTCAGCTCCTGCTGCAGTCACAGCAGCCGCACAGCTCAGACAAGAGGAGACGAACCGAACAGGCACGGGCTCGCTCTGACACACACACAACAATGATATTCCATTTGTCGTGCGTAATGTAAGTGCTATTAAACATGGCTCTTTTTTTTTCTCCCACTGGTAATTGAACTCGGCACAATCATCAACACCATTAAAGCAGAGAAAACATGGCTTCACATCTTTGTATATCTGTGCTGAACATCTGAATGGTGTGATCGAAGTTTCATTTGGAAATGGAAACACAGGAAGCTTCTATCTGCAGACTATGATTCACAAATTAGCTTTTTCCTCTTCAATACTAGACGCTAAAATGCTCAGTAAGCTCTCAGGTCCTTTCATTAAAAACAGCTGTGTGGATCTTGTTTCATGATTTTGAAGGAAAGCTCATCATTGCTCATTAGATCCAGGACCACTCATTATTTGTATCTGGGTGGTTGTTTTTTGCAGGATTTTTATGAAAAGTGGAGAAATAAAGAAAAACATTCATTGAAAACAGCTTTAAAGACTACTTAAAGAGGGGGTATTGTGTTTTTGAATTAGGCTTCATACTGTCTCTTGAATTTTAGCTCCTGTCTCTTTAAGGCTTCTGCTCTACAAACCCCCTTCCCTCTGATTGGTCAGCCCTCAAGAGGCCGGTTTAGGGTGGAGATTGCGTCTTATTTTTTAGAACAGAGTGTTTTGATCAATTTACAGACAGATTCAGGGATTTCTACAACATATGAATGTGTAGAGGTTTGTAAATGAGGACATAAATACCCCCTCTTTAAGTTTCATGAATACACAAAATGAAAGTACTGGACTTACGATGTGAAGTTTCAAGAAGTCTCCGAGACCAGAGGAGCTATCCACCCTCACCAGGACAGCGTCCTTCAGGTGCGTGCTGAAGCCGATGGCTAGCCGGTCTGCCCTCGTGCTGGGACGGTCGTTTGGCGGCCACGTGTACGTGATCAGTCCACCATCTCGCCCAAATATGTAGGTTGTTCCCGCTGGAGAGACAAACAAACAGAGAAGGAAGAGGAGGCATTAATAGTGTATTTCCCCTGCTCAGCCGTGAACCAGGTGTGAACTGCTTTCTGTAAACACATTATTAACACAGAGACGTCGGCATTGATGCCACGTGTGAGGAGCAGCGTCAGTCTGGAGTGCTTCACGGTGCTGAGTAATGTCTCTGCAAAGCACTGAGGAACAGATCACTCCTGAACAGCTCTCAGCCCCCCGTCAGAGGGCTTATGCTCACTCGTGTCAATTCAATGAGTAGGGGGGAATTCAGCAGGAATGAAGGAGGCAGGTACTGCTGCCACTTTCATCATAATGCCGTGCCAATTACTCACTTTTATCACTGGTGATGCTTCACCTCCAGAGAGAAGAGATACAACTGAGCCCTACCGGTTGTGTCTGGTTCCCGGAGACAAATTTTATGGGTGAAATTGAGGCTAGCTTTCTAAATATCTGTATAAGAATGATTTGGATTCAATAAATAAATTAAGTCATATCAACTTATAACTGGTACCACATGATTTAAAATCTATGTAATGGTATTAATTGTCACTACGTTGCTGTAATGTTTTTATGTTGAGTCTACTAAGTAACCTGCCCTCAGCTGCAAGCATTTTCTGAAAGTTGGCACAAGATAACAGCAGGTTAACATTATCCCTGCTACTTTATTCACACATATAATTTCTGCATTTTTCCCAAAATACTTCCTTGCGTAGTTTTAGAAGTTTCTGGAGGATCCTCAGCTTAAGCAGACTGTGATATCATTCTGCATGCAAGAGATGCTTACAGATACATGAGTGCAGCGATACAGCAGGGTGTCATATCCACAGCATATCCAAATAAAATACAGTTGATAAATGAGTCAAATCTGATTAAAAATCAAGGGGCAACATCCGGTGAGTAAAAATAATAAGGCGGAAGTGCTAAATGTTGCTGTTCATTGAGAATCCGCTTGAGGGTGGCTGCAGAAAGACCAGAAGTCACGTACACACCCACCTTTAAAAAAACAGACTTTTATGGCATTAAAAGCATGTTCCCAGCCTGGTTGAGTCTAAAACGCCGATTTCACTATCAGCACATTTTACAGTGAGTGATTTTTTTCTAACTTGGCGGTTTAGAAGTTATTAGGATGGTTTCATTGTCCTATCAGAGACACAGCTCAGGTCATGTGACTGACGAGTGCCCTGTAGCTATTTGAAAAGAAAATCAAATGTGGCTGCATCTGCAGATTGGCTTCATTTCAGAATGAGGAACACCGGGTGACGTTGCGTAGGCTACGTCCATATTTTATACAGTCTATGTTAAAGATGCTATGAGGAGGATCTGTTTTAGGCCCCGTCCACACAACAACGTTTTTATCTAAAAAGGCTTAAAACACAGTGAAAAAAAAAAGTGTTTACATGGAAACGCAGAGGGACCCAAAACACCGTTGTAAGCATGCCAGGCCTGTCTCGTCCAAATGCCGCTTTTGGGTGATATCCAACCGAAGTAGAGTTGGGCTGATTATCTGGTGTATTAAGGAATACTAAGAGCAGAAGTGGAGCAACAGATGCATATTTTGTATACAACATGGTAGTCTGCAACGATCCCATGGTACTGTTGTCCTGTTGTATGTGATCACGCGGAGCGAAGTGTGACGTCAGCGTTTTACTATTCACACGGCATTGGTGTCGGCAGCCTTTCAGGAAAAACTTACTCAAAAGTTTGTGTTATTGGTCGGCTGAAATGCCGTTTCCATGTAAACTACAAGCCAAAACGCAACAAAACTTTTGCATTTCACCCTAAAACTGTTGTCTTGTAAATGGCCCCTTAATTGCACTCCCTCGCCACCTTGTGGCCCGGAGTATCCGCAATGTGTCGTAAATTACTTTTAGTGAGGCATGTGGTTGTTTTGGAATTAAATGGAGATCAGATTGAATCAAGTTTTCTTTGTTCAAAAAAACTTTTTACTGAATACAACGCACAGAGTTAAGGGACTTAACAGTACAGTTATGTAACGCTACAGTTTGAAACAAGACATCAAGCCGGCTTTATGTTAGTGCCACTTTGTGGCCCGGTGCTCTGAAGTATCTGTAGGCCAACGTGACAACAAATAAACACTGTCAGTTTACAAGTAGCTTAGTAGCCGTTTATATTTCGCGCAGCTGGCAGCCTGGTGCTTTAAGACGTGTCTGTAATATGTAACATAAGTGAATCCTGGTTATGTCCTGCCAGTCATCTACCAAGCAGAGCTAACGTAGCTGAGCTAACAGCCCGCTAATTAGCTTTTAGCTCAGGCTGTATCTCTCTCCTGTTTGTCTTTCTTCTGCTCTTCTGTCCTTTTCTGTCTGACAGTTAGGCTCCAGTGTCCACCATCACTACAAAATTAATCACAGACATTGTTTTTAGCAGAGAAAAACACAGATCTCTCTTCTCTCTACTAAACTTCAGACTTCACTGCCAGACTGGAAGCTAAGAAGTAGCAATTAGAAATAACCTGTAACCAGCAATATTGGGGCTCATAATCTCATTTTAAAAGTGTGGATTTACAATCAGGCGTAAATCTAGAATATATCTTTTTCATGTAAAGGTTAGTAGAATTTATTCTGTTAGTATTAATTTAGTTTGGTCACACTTTTTAGAGTGCAGGTTACCAGCGTGCCAAGCGGGCCCCTCCCTGCTCTCGTGTTTCATGGTCAGCCTCAGAGAGGACTCAGCCGGCAGCTTTTCCAACTGACTGGTCCAATTCTGCCCTTCCTGTGACCTCAAAACTGTCTCCTCCCTGACTGGCAGCATCACCACATTGTCTTTCGAAGCCTTGTAAGAGGTTTATCGTGTGACCCGCTGGAGAGGAGAGTGCTTCTAATTACCTCGCTGCTCAGTGAGGAAAGAGCCCTGCAGCATTATGCCAGTGACCTAGTCGAATTGAGAGTTTGAAATAAGGCCTCCTCGACTAATAAAAGAAGTGGTCTGATAAAAGTAGGACGATTTATTCATGCAAAAAGCCGCAGATTCAGGTTATGATGCAAGCCAACCATCCAGGGCTTTACAATTTCAGAGCTGTCAGAGTCGTCTCAATCAAATAAGAGCCTATTTCTCCCCAATTAGAAACCCTCATTAGGATAGCGTTTCAATTCATTTCTGCCGCGACACAGAAAAGTGTGGCCGGGTAAAAGAAAGTGTGTATGTGCGAGCGCTATTGTGCATGAGTGAGTATGTGATTGGGAAATAAATGCCTGAGAGAAAGCCTGAAAATGAATGCAGCTGTCAGATTAGCATAAAAACGGCCATCTTCATGAAAAATTAGACAGGGAGCTCTGCGAGTGTGATGTGCATTTACACGTGTGTGTGTGTGTGTGTGAAAGAGAAAGAGCAGCACAGATAGATGGAGAAAGAAAGAGACAGAGAGTGTTAATATTCACAGTTGCAGGGAGTTAAACAGCCTGAACAATAGATTATAAATCATTGTGACTGTAATTCCAATATTTTCTTGTAAACCAGTTCACGAGGATATAAAACCATCGATATGTTTTGCATTTCTTTCTCTCTGCCTCTTGTTTTCTCCCCTCTGGCTTCTCTTCTCAGCGGAGTGATTAAAGTGGGTCCCTCTTCTCTCAAGTTCATTTTCCAGATCCATTCAAGTCAATACTCGCTGTCAACCATTAGCTCAAAAGAATTGCTTCATTAATTAACGATAATGAGATTAACAAATGATGTCAGGACACACGGATGCGTGGTGGATTTATTGTTTTCATAAACTTGCGTCTGTAAAATGAAATAACGCTGTTAGCATTCTTGTTCGACTAATGGATAAAGCGTTATGAAGCTTGATGACTTCTACAAAGGGAAAGACATTATGTGTAATATATTTGCGAGGCGAGCGTCATTTCTTTTTCATGAAGTCTGGCGGCTACAGCTGAAAAACCCTCCGTGTTCTCTTCCGTTAATGCACATCTGATGCCGGCCTCTTCACAGAGCAATCTCCTATTCATGAAGCTCTCGCCGGACTGTTGTCACCGTCTCGGAGTCTTCGCCCCGAGCCACCAAACACTTGCTCCGTACTCTGGCTTATTATAATTAAGCTCTTTTAAACCATGTCAGGGTTGGAACTCACTAGGCCCTGAAGCGTCCGCTCCCCTCTCCGTCTATTCATACGATATGACACCCACTTTTTTCTCCTGACAGCTTATTTACTGTTGGTGACCTCCGCTGAAAACATGCTAAAATATGAAGATGGCTCATTTCATTGGACCGCTGTCTGGATCTGGCGTGTGGCGCCCGAAAGCTAAATGGATAAACAGCAAGGCCAACATGTCAAGACATCAGAGGTCAGCTAAACTCAGTGACGTGCAGATTATATAAATGCTTCAAGAACAAATAACAAGTGGATACGTGGTGGAGTATGGGTTTCTGATTGTAAAGTTGAACAGACTACAAATAACATTTCTCCACATTTAGCTCAAAAACATCACTTTTTCTGCAGATTTAGAGAAATATTTGTCAAGTATATTTGTCAAATATTATTTAAAAAATGTTGAATATTATTTATAAATGCAATAAATGAATGTCCTGATTCTAGATATTTAGCTATGTTTCTAAACATGTAGTTTTCATTCTAAATATTTAGCTAAGACTCAATATTTATCAAAGATCTCTAAATATTTGCAATATTTCTAAATATGGAGTTCTAAAGATTGCTAAATATTTAGCTACGATCTCTGTAAATTTAAGCTAATATGCAAATTCCCGCTCCCACCCGCCTGGTAGTACCAAAACAAAAGTTTGAGGAAGTGAGAGATGTGAGATATGAGAATGTCAAACTAAGGGATGGGTTTCTTTCACATCCGAAATGATACGGTACTGATGCCTAGTACCTGGCAATCAGTACCGGTACTCAACGGTGCCAATTTTCGGTACTTTTGTGTGTTGATGTGGTTAATATATATCATTTTTTTTAGAAATAAATTGTAAATTCTTTTCTGTTTAACATATTTATTCTTTAATATATAACCTTGTAATGCTGCGTTCATGTCCGGCATGGAAAATCACCTACTCTTCCACTCCCACAAGGTCACAAGGATGTGTTTAGGTACCTAAACATGGTACATTTTGATTTGAATCGGTACCCGGTACTTTTGATAGAATTCGGTCAGTACCTATAAAAGTTTCTACTTCAGTACCCATCCCTAGTCAAGCTCTACTCCTTCGAGGCCACAGGATCTTCAACGGCGCCATCACAGCACTTGGTATATTTATTTTATAACGGCTGATTTAGCCGACTGTGTTTGACATTCCCAAACTCTGCTTGGCTGGATTGCTTCCTCCAACTTTTATTTTGGTAGTTCCAGAGGGCGGGAGTGTTAATTTGCACGTAAGCTAAATATTTAGAAACCGTACCTCAAGTTTTAGAAATCTTGACTTCATCCATAGAAATCTTAGCAAACATTTCTAGGTCTTTAGCAAAGAGATTTCTAAATATTTAGCTACGTGGTATATATAAAATCTTCTTCCTCGAACTTTTATTTTGGTACTTCTAGTGGACGGGATTGTGAATTTGCTTGTTAGCTAGATATTTAGAATTCAAACCTCAAAGTTTAGGAATCTTGACATCATATTTAGAAATCTTTGCAAATATTTAAAAACTTTGCAAAGGATTTTTAAATCTTTGGAAAATACAAAGTCTTGGCTAAATATTTAAAGTCTTTGCACACTGAGTCAGTTTTTTTTTTCCCAGACTTACGCACATTAAAGAATAAATTCGATCTCACGTTATGTCAATCAAGCTTGCGCACATGATCCAAAACTTTCGTCCATCATTATTTTTTTCGGAACAGGTTCAATTTTTTTGCAGTTTTTCGCATCTGCCCAGGTCGTTTCCTGGGTAGTTTGGCTGTTCAGAGACGCCGTAGGCTACTTGCAACATCACATTTCTTACATATCTTCTCTGCTCATTTTGGGCTATGTTCAGATGGTTAATGAAGACTTGTGTATGTGTGTGTGTGTGTGTCTGTGTCTGTGTGTCTGTACATGACGTTTTTTTTTTTTTGTTTGTTTTATTTATTTATTTATTTATTTATTTTTCAGATTATGGATCCAAAAAACGGACCCAGTGTGCAAAGACTCTTAAAATTAAACTAAATGTTTAGAATCAATACGTTCATTTATAACCTTTATAAATAACATTCAATATTTAGATATATCATTTAAAATTTAGATAAATTATTCAACATTTAGATGGAACATTTGACAAATATTTTCCTTTTCCACTAATATTGCTCTAGATCTGCAGAAAAAGTGATGTTTCAGAGCTTAATGTGGAGAAATGTTGTTATTTGCAGTGTGTGCAACTTTCCAGTCGGTGCCCCATGGTGGAGCAGTCAAAAATCCATACAGGCATGTGAGACTGGTGCAAAAACTCCTTGAGGGACTGTTGAGGATTAAGATACACGGGGAACACAGCTAATGCACACCTACACAGCAGTGAGCAGTGGCATGAAATCAGCCGACACGTGCTTGTGTAACTCCAGAGGTGGGAGTAATTATGCACAGGCTCCATATTTGTTATTTAGGCTCCCTCCTGGGAAACTGGCTCCTGATATGGATCTGTTATAGTCATTAGATACAGTAGCGTCCTGGAAACACTTCCCTGTTTGTTGTCTCTTTAGTTTGACAAGAGTTTCAGTTTATTCCCTCTTCACCCACAGTCTAATAAAAAACAAATGAAAGGACAAGATGTTGGAGGTAATGAGGGGAGTTTTTGAGAAAGTGCTCAGAGGTGTAGCGCTAAACAATACAAGCAAACAGAATGTAATTAAGATGTTCCTGCTGCACGTATCCCCTCATGCATTTGTATCTCTTACATTCATGTGCGTTTCCCCAGAGAGGGCATCGTGCAGGAGGAGGCGCAGCATTTCAAGCACATTTTGCAAGGTCTTCCTCAAAGCTGCTGCAGTTGATGAGACCTCCAGCATGAACTCCTCAACCACAAGCCCCACTCCCCTCCTCTGCCCCTGCTCCCGCTGATGGGTAATGAATTAATCTGTCCTCGTGTTGGACTACATCGCGAGGCGGCTGCTCTCCGCTGTGTCACTTAACATCAAAGAAGATAAACATTGGCAGATCAAACACTCTGCTTTCATTAAAAATGTAGCACCATCCCAGGAGCTCTCCTGCGCTCGGCCAGAGAGGTGTGTGGGATAGCCGGCTGCATGATAGCAAACACGGCCTGTGTGTTATGGAGCCCTCTTGGCACCGACTTCACAATGTCTCAATCTGTTTCTGCTGGAACGGAGCGGGAGCATATAGCACGCTAGCCCCTGAGCTCTGGATGTTAAATACGCTGCTCGGTGTCATATGAAGAGGCGGGAAGGTGTGAGTAGAGGAAGGAGAGCTGGCTCCGTGCCCCCGGAGAAGCACTTGTAGGGTAGCGCTGTTGCTACTCTTCGGCTGAGGTCACGCCTGCATCCCAGACTGTCTTTCCTCTGACCTCCAGCGCAGCCGTCATAACCAGCCTCATATTACCACCTCTGCCGAGAAACGAGGGAGGAATCCAATCATAATTACATAGTTGTGATGGAAATATGAAAAAGGAGAGATGACATTATGGATTTGCTCTCTGTCAGCACCTCGCACTTGTGTTTCTCTCGTTTTGCTGCCAAGGATTCCCGTAATGACTGGGGTGCAAAAATAGATCGCAAGGGAAGTGGCGGATAGTATTTGATCATTTCCACGAATGTCTGGAGCAGAATTTGAAGTAGGTTTACCCCTATACATTCAATTATAACATTTCAAGGTTTAACTTAAGAAATTTGCTTAATGAGGGTAACATCTAGACGGAAAGAAGCAAACATTTACATAAATAGCTGTATGTTCTTTTTCTTTTCAATCCAGAGCAAAGGACACAACTTCATTAAGAACGACAGTGTTTGGGTCTATATTTGGTTTGTGTGCCCCCTGAGAGGCGGACTACAATTAAAAGAAGCTTAATGATGTTTATTGGTTTACTATTTCAGTTCCCCAAAAAATCATTACCACAATTTATGAAGACACTATTACCCAATCCAGCTCCGTCGGTATCTGTTAAAGGAGCAATCTTCGATCAATTCCCCCCGGAGATTTAGAGCCGTGAGGGAAAATTGTGAGTCAACATGATCAATTTTAGTGTTCCCTACCTCCGACCCACCTTTACCAGCTTGGCCTTAGCGTTCAGGGGGGTTTGATGGTACATGGACTGTAGGGTTGTGCTCTTACTCGGCAGCTGAGAATTAAATCTTCTTCAGAGAACAATTAACGAGGATGTCACGCCACATGGTCCTCACAAAAGAGGCCGATCTTAATGTCTCTTTCTTTCCATCCACCTTCACCTTTATGTGACGCAGTGAGAATCAGCAGAGGCTTTGTGTGGCAGTGTTAACACACGTCTTCATCCTCACAATGTAAAAGAAGTGCTATGAAAGAAGAGGATTGGAGAAAAAAATGCTTTCTTTTTTTCAACAATGAATCATGAGGAGTAATGACATTTGTTGAATTACGCAGTAAAAGATCATTTCTTTAAGTCTAGTAATGGAAGAAAAGGTTGATATCTTCAAGATCAGTCTAAACACCTGCTAGCATCTTTAAGGCCATGTACACAGATAGCCGGATATTGACGCATCTTAAACCAAAATGCCCAAGGGGCAACATGCGGCTAGTAAAAATGAAGCTTATGCTGAAGTGCTAAAAGTTGCTGTTCATCAAGAATCCACTTGAGGCTGGGTGCAGAAAGACAGGTAGTCACGTACACACCCAGCTTTAAAAACTGACTTTTGTGGCATTACCAAGCGGCAACCCTCGGTCTGGGAATATTAGACAATGCTGAAGTGTTAAAATCTGCTGTTTCTCGTGTGTGCGCTTGAGGCTGGCCCCAGAAGTACAGGAAGTCACATACACACCAAGCCAAAAAGAGCTGTTTCAAAGCAGAAATGAACCTATTTACAGCCTGGTTCAAAAAACTTCTCCTGTCTGAGTCTCTAATTTTACCATGGGCACCCACTGTAGGGGGGGTGATTTTTTGTTTTTGTAACTTGGCCATTTGGAGGATATTGAGATCGCAAGCTCCCCCAATAAGAGGCACAGCTCAGGGTCACGTGACCGACAGGCGCCCTATGGCTGTAGGCGAAGCCCTTGCCACTACCAATATGGCCGCTATAGCTGATGTGCTTCATTTTCTGTTTCAGAGACAGACGGGTGACGTCGGCAAGGCTACGTCCATGTTTTATACAGTCTATGGGCATTAAAAAGCATATTTACAGCCTGGTTCAAAAAACAGCTTGGGCCTAAAATGTTGATTTCACTATCAGCACACACTGTACGGGGGATGACATTTTTTTTTCTAACTCCGCGGTTTAGAAGTTATTAGGATTGTTCAATTTCCCAATCACAGCCCAGGTCACGTGACCGGCAGGCGCCCTGTAGCTGCTCGAAGAAAAACTCACAGCGGGGGTCCTATCAAATGTGGCTGCCTCCACGGATTGGCCTCAGTTTACAGTTTCAAGAACAGACAGGTGACGTCCTGGAGACAACGTCCATGTTTTATACAGTCCATAGAAATTTTGCGGAAGTCGAATCTTTACCCCTAAATACATACCATCATGAACTCATACATGTATTATACTTCATATTTGTGGGAAAACAGTACAGACAATTAAAATAGATGGAGCACAAACACAGACACTCTCTACTTTGACGCAACTCGAGACAAAGTGGACGATGCCGATGACCCCATAGCACCGGTAGCTGTGCATTCACACGCACTCCATGTTAAAAACTAGGAGCTTATGAACAGAGCAGTGTACTTCGAAACCTTCTCTATTGTCTTACGTACATATATTTATTGGCCCCGTAAAGTCAAAACGACGCAAGTCAAGGACCTCCTGTACAGTCTTAGGCCACATCATCGTTTTTGGGAAACTCCGCCCAAAGTGAAGATTTGGAGAAACACTGGTTTCATGGTTTCATGTAAACACCAGGAAACAGTTTTCAGTTTTCACAGCTGAATGACAGGGGCTCATTCTGATTGGCTGGCTGGTTTTTTATGTCTGGTAAACACTGCCAAATAGGTTTGACATGCCTCAAGCCGCACTTATTGGTGCATTTGCCTGCTGCATGTGGGCGAAATCATTTTAAAAAATAAATGAGGGGGGTTTATTCAGAACAAATGTGTGCAGATTTGTTTCCTGTAACACTTTGTCTTTAATAATAAAGCTTTTCAATTAAAACAAAGTGCAACACTTTAAGCAATGTGAACTATTTTAACACAAACTGAAGAATATCCTCTTTGTTTGAAGCTGCTAGATGAACTGTTACTGATCATGAAATAGTCTCACTCTAACACTGATTATACCATACTGCCTGTGCATGACCGACATAATAAAATGAGATTATCTACAGTAAGATTGGTTATTTCTTTATCATGAGGCTCAGAGATGATAAAGTCAGATAAAGGCAGAGTCGGTATTAGTCAGTCACCTTGAACTGTCTCTGTTCAGAGCTCTGCTGGTGAAGTTTGGATCAGAGAAGTCCTCCAGCAAGAAGTTTTTTTTTTTTTTTTTTTTCTTTTTATCTTTAGATAATTTTCTTTTGACACTGTTTTTTTGTCCTGATACTGGAGCAGGATTAGCAAAAAGATGTGTATTTAAGATGGAGACACTTTACAATCAGGGCTGTGCTAGCTTAAAGAGCTAACTGGCTGTGAAAAAGGAAGTCACTTGACATTGCCGTGTAGAGGCTTAAGTGGTCTTTGAGAACTTAAGAGTTTAACTCTGTGTATTTTAATGTTATTTGGATATTTATTGGTACATTAGAGCTCAGTAACCATAACTCATGGTAATGCATCAGAGTTTGAAACGCTTAGTCGTGACACTTTGATAATTTGGCGTAGCAACAAATCAACACAACCTCATTTCTTTACAACCTGATAAAAGTGATCTTAAACAAACAAAAACATTAAAAGCAGGACCTGTATTAATTTGCTTCCAAAACAAATGCACCTCACAGAAGATTAAACTGACTACTTAGCAAATTTGACCAAATTTTAATCATAAAATAAAGGATAAACAATGTTTATCAACTCCCTGATCCCACAGAGCGAGTCGTGCTGTTTGATAGTAAAACCATTTCTGATACGAACCGTTTCTGTGCCGTCAGAAGAAAAAAAAACATCATTTGATTATTCAAAGGTCAATGGAGCGTGTTCCTTCTTTACAATATTTCTCATATTCTCCGTCCTTGTTATGTCTGCAGCAGAAGAATTTAAGGACGCAAAGATTTCATCCTCCAGCTTTGATGTTGAAAACCTTTTCACATTTCGACACACCGTGTATGTGTGTGAGCGTGTGTGTTTACATGTCTGTTGTTGACGTGAAATCCGTTGCTGGGTGTTTAAAGTGAACACAGATCACTGAGAAACAACATCCTCATCGCTGAGCTTGTACGATCCAAGGACGAAGTGTTGAGCAGCATTTAATACATCATTTACTTTCCCCTAATGCGTTTTAAATTATACATCATGTCAAATATAGAAGAGGCTTTTATGAACCTGTCTGGTTGATTTCACAATGCTTTAAATTTTCATATCAGTGAGAGGAGTTTGATCTGTGTAACTTATAACCTGATTTCTTTCAGTCTCTGAGTGTTCCCCCTGTACTCTACTGTAACTATTGTTTTGAACCATTTCCCTTCACTTTGATCAGTTAAATATAAACCTCCTCTAAGAATATCTTCCTGAAAAAACTGAATTGTACTCCCTGGCTGACACACGGCAGGGCTTTTATTTTGGCGACCTATTCCTCCCTCTCAGGGGTTCCTCCTCTGTGCCTGCGTGGCGTTCTGGCGACTCTCTGAACTTTACCGAGCCGTGGCATTAGGGATCCCCTGGGATTTGTGCTTGTCTTGCTCACCTTCTGGGTCCATGTCAAAGGTGTGTGCTGCACTCGGCAGTTTTGCTCTGTGCTGCCTTCACACCTTTACCAAGTCATGTGTGCATGAACAGATCCTGCTCTGAAGCTTGTGGCCTTTCTCTGGATATGTAGGCCAGTCTGACTTTGATGTATTTCCCTCAAGCAGAGGGAAAAGCTTTTTTTCTCATTCCAAGTGTTCAAGTATTCACACGTGGCTGTAGGATGAATGAGGATGCACCTTGCTCATATGCTAGTTCACTGAAAAAAAACGGAAAATCTTATCAAGTGTTTTTGTCTTATTTTGGTGAAAAATGTCTTTTTAGACTCAATGTGAGCCACATTTACTTGACCAGTTCAGAAACATGTCTTGTTTCAAGTTATTTAAGGACAAAAATGAGGTCTGAATTGCTTGTAACAAGTTAAAAAAAATCTGCCAATGGAACAAGAAAAAAGTAACTTGAATTAAAACATTATTCTAGTTTCAAGCTAATTTTTCTTGTTCCATTGGGAATTTTTTTTTACTTGTTACACGCACACATCATTATCATTTCATCTTTTCACATGGTCCGACGTAAAAAAAACAAACAAAAAAAGCAAAACAGAAACTGCAAAAATCGTAAATATAGTTGGGGCCACAGTTGATTTGGGTCATGTGACTTTGAAGCAAACCATTGCTAATTATTTCTTTTTTTAATTATTTTTTTTTAATGGGCAGCACAGTTGAAACAGATTTCTCGGACACACACAAAGTGACTAATTTTATCTAAATTAATAATTTAAATAGTTTTTAAAACAGCTTTGTCATGTTAACTAAATATTTTGAAAAATTAAACTAAAAATATAAAACGCAAACATGAATTCTGGTGTTAATTTTGAAGAGCACACAAACTCAAATCAACTCTAAGAAATCATACAACACAAAAACTGCTAAATCCAACACATGATTTGCATTTTTTTTTTTGCTTAAAGAATTATGGACCGTGTTGGTGTTGCAAGAAAAAAATAAAAAAAAATATCAGGATTTTTTTTTTTTTCAAATTGAAATTCTTCATTTTAGTCTTTTTTTTATAAACTAGATTGGAGAAAAAGGTTGGAAATGATGGGAATTGGTGAAATGTTTCTCTCTGACTTACGATTTGTGATTTAGTATTAAAATAGTTTTAAAAACACGTAAGTAATGTTGAATACTTTGAAAATAATATTGAAGATGATAAACATTATTAAAAAAAAAGAACTTTAAACAATATATCAGGATTTTTGGTTAAAAAAAAAATTATATATATATATATATATATATATATATATATATATATATATATATATATATATATATATATTCAACTTAAATTCTTTAATTCAGTCTTTGTTTATAAACAAGATTGGAAAAAAGTTTCCACTTTTCTCCAGCAGAGGGTGAAATGTTTCTCTCTGACTCATATGATGTGCATTTTATGGGAAAATATGGCTCCTGATATAGTCAGTAGACATTATCATCATCATTGAACTTCTTCACATGGTCTGGTGTTAGAAAGCAAACTAAAATAACAAATATCATAAATATCAAAGAATCAAAATTTAAATTTAATTGGAACTCAATCGCGAGAATGGCATATTGTTCCAGCCCTAATCATGGGTCTGAGAGGCAGAAATGTAAAGTCCAGATATGTGGACGCTGGGTCTGAAGAGGTTAAAATAAGACAAAAACACTTGATAAGATTTCATTTTTTTGCACAGAGCAGCATTCCTATTTTTATTCCTCCCGTTTCCCTCTTAATTGAGATGGACGTATTAAAGTTCGTTTTGCTGTCATCCCAGTCGAATGCTGCACAGAGTTGTTCCATCCTCAACCCGGCGGTGAAACCCTTTTCTCCTCATGCCTGCTGCTTCTGTTCTAACTGCCTTTCCCATTATAAGGGAGGCAGTTGTTTGTGCACAGAGAGGATTAAGACAAGTCAACAATCCATAGCCTTTTTAGTCTCCCAAAGGGCTGCTCACACACCACTGAAGATAGAGAATGGCTTTTTCCAGGAGCAGAGCTCGAGAGCGAGGTTTAAATTGTTGAAAGGACCTCGCCGTACTGCAATGGAACAATGAGCAGATATAGAAATAGAGATTGCGTTGGGTGGAGGTTGGGTGGGTGGGGGTGGGGAAACCGCATAGATCTAGCTGTATCCAGAATATTTTTTCCATCTGTAGTCAGGGCTGCCACCTTTAAGGCAGAAAAATAAGGGACACCCTCAGCAGCTGGGGGAATTTTAAGAATTGTAAGAATTTTAAAACATTTTTTCAAAATGTTTTCTGTCCTGTATGTCCTTTTGTTTTTGTTTTTTTCTATGATCATGATTGATACTGGTTATCAGTATTGTATGGAACTTTTTTCATGTTGCACCAATGAATTGTCTGTATTCTTGATGTGTTGGTCAGCAATAACCAATCTGGGAAAAATATATTCAGTAAAACACTGTGGTAGCTTAAAAATGATTCATACCTTTTTAAAATCTCATTCTGTTGATTCTTTTAGTAGGATTGGCTTTTCCAAATTAATCATATTTTATTAGTTATTGATGAGATTCCTTTATCTGGAGATGCTTCAGGTTTAAAGAATTGTGAATGACATTTGTTGGTCCCGATGTTGCAGTAACATTGTTCTTGACAGATTTTACGGTGTCCTTTAAGATCATTTCACTGACTAGCCATTTTTGTCTTTTTGTCTTTTATCTCTTTTATTTCTTTTATTTATATCTTACCTTGGTTTTACTGTTTTATTTCTTGTTCATTATTTTTTCATCACTTTTATTATTTCATTGTTTCGTTATTCTATTAACACTCTTAACATTGTCCTTTTAAAACCTGCTGTCACGTTCTCTGCTCCCAACCCCTTTTGCCTTTTATTTACTTTATTTTTCTTTCTTTCTTTCTTTCTTTCTTTCTTTCTTTCTTTCTTTCTTTCTTTCTTTCTTTCTTTCTTTCTTTCTTTCTTTCTTTCTTTCTTTCTTTTAGCTTTTATATTGGTTCTCAGGCTCTCATTCTCATTTTGCATAGCATGGTTCTTGTATTGCCTGGGTTCATATGGGTCAAAGCTTGTGTTACATGTGTGATGCTTGTGTTTGTTTTTAAATTCTGGCTGTTAAAGCACTTTATTAACTTCTGTTTTAAAAAGTATTATTATTATTATTATTATTATTATTATTATTATTATTATTATTATTATTGTTATTATTATTATTATTTTTCATTTTTTTTCAATGGGGCACGGGTCGGAGTCGTAAATGCAGCCACAGCCATGTTTACTTCTGATATCCTGTGACTTTCTCTCACCCAATTAATGATGAGCATTTATTCCATAAAATCAACCAACCAACTGCCATTTTGTAGAGGGTGGACACAAACGCATGTTGATTACAGGGAGAGTGCTGAAATACGGGACGATTCTGAATTTTATGGGACTGGTGGCAACCCGAGCTCTTCCAGCCACTGCTGTGTGCTGTCGGAGAGATATAACATGTTGAGTGGATTGAAAATGAATCTATTGTGAGGAAACTGTACATTTCTTGGTGTGTTCAGTGATGAAAGTTGATATTCTACTGGAAAAAGTTCTATCGATGTATGCTAACCGCTAGCATACTAATAGAATTCCTGATGTACATTAGCATCAAGCTAGTGCCAAGTGCTCTATATCATTTTTGGTAGATTAAGAGCTGTATAGCATGTTGAATTGGTTTAAAATGACTCTTGTGCAAAACCTTGACCCTTGTTTGTGTGTTCAGAGATGAAAGTTGATATTTTGCTGGAAAAACAAAATTTTATCGATGTATGCTACCTGCTAGCATATATCTTGTAAGAGAGTTTTGTATCAGTGGGCTCTCCGGGAGATCTCTTGTAGCCCTATTTTTACTTTATGCTTTAATAAAAGTACAAACATATGAAGTAAGAGGTATATACACATGATTAAACTGACTTTAAAGTATAATTCACCTGAAGCTCTCAACCTTAAACACATAAGTAAGTCTTCTAGCTCAGGCTAGCTACTGTGAGCAAATTACCCTTAAAGCTCCAAACAAATAAAAACACATCTTAAAGCCTTTATACGACTTGCTACATGGTGTCTTTCCACGCTTAAAATTAACCAACCAACTGCTGTTTCTAGTGGGCCGACTGAAACGCATGTTGATTTAAAACGGGACGCAACCTTTAAGTGTGAAATACAAGGCGATTCTGTATTTTATGGGACGGGTGGCAACCCTGGAGGCTGCTGTGCTTTAACCACCGACTCCCAAACAACAAGTCTTACCTCCACACCCCTGTGTCTAATTATCCCGAGCTGCCCGTCAAAGGTGACAGGCAATTAATCACCTCACATGTGAGTCCCCTCTGTGTCAGCCATAAAAGTGACATCCGCCTGTAAGGTCTGTTTTTCCTGCTTGTGTCTGTTTTCAGGAGAAACACAGAAACTTTTGATTGCTTTGATCACGAAAATTATAGAGAAAAGCATTTAAAATAATTGTTGTGACACCTTAATTTTTTTTTTTTTTGCCTTTTTAAGATGATTACAACTCATTTTTAATGACTAAGTGGAGACAAAGGCCACATTGGAAACACACCATTTAACAATTAGAGTAAAGAGGTTTTTTGGAGAAGCACTAAAACAGCGTCCTCCATTTGCTTTGTAATGCCTCCTACTCCAATAAAATACAACGTGAGACCTTTTTTTCTCTCTTTGCACACTAAAAATCCACCATGTGAAAAATAAAACGACTGCAGAAGTCGAGTCAGGGCGAAACAGTGAAAGAGTAATCCCAGGCAAAGGTTAAACAGCAATATGTAGCATTAAAAGATGATGAGGGAGATTAGCATAAGATGAAGGCCTGTGACACAAAAAACTGCTCCCTTTGAGCTAAACTATGTGCTAGATTCACTTTGAAGTAATAAAAAGTGACATATTCATTTAAATAATCAACATTCCTCCCATTCTCAGCTGACCTCTTTAACCCCAAAGCCAGAATCAGCCTCTCTGAAGACTCCAGGCTGTACTTTTGAAAGACATTACAAAACCAACAGCGCAGGGTTCAGAATTAGCCTCCGTCGTGACCAGAAGTTCACAGCTCGTATGTGGTGTTGTTGGCAACAGTTTGGAATAAATTATCAGACGATTTGGTTTCATCACCACCAGTGGAAGCAGCGCTGACAACTCTGAAGCACAACAGAGAGCGTTACAGAAGGGATCCACAGGAAGAAAAAACTGCCTTATGAGAAGCCTCATGTCCTCGTACTGAGGTGCAGGATCGCCAAAAGCAAATATGTCACATATTAAATTAAACCAGCTTAGAGAGGTGATGTGCTGCTTGAGTGCAAAGAGATTCTGAGCTTAATGGAAGAAATACTAAAGCAGTGTTAGGTGAAGGGCTTCACTGGAAAAACTGGAATCTTATCAGTTTTTTTTTTCTCATTTTTAAAGAAGTCAATTGATTAAAATATTTAATCGCGATTAATTGTATGATCTTCCATAGTTACCTGGCGAATAATCTCAAATTGATCGTACATTTTTATCCTTTCCAGATTGACTTTAAAGGGATAATTTTCAAGTTTTTAAACCAAACAGCCTGTTTTTCTTTTTAAGCAGTTCAGTGTGACCCCAAGTGTGCCGTGCTCATCACGATTCACTTCTCTGCTTTGGCACGTTTCAAAGAAGTGGAAGAGTTCAGCACAGTTCACTTCAGCACAAGCACACGGAGAGCACGTATGACCCATGATGTACACTGCAAAAATCTGAAATCTCATTAAGTGTTTTTGTCTTATTTAAGTCAAACTTGTCTAACCTAACCCATGTCTTTATACAAGTTTGTACTTATATTTTTTAGGGATATACCGATTATCGGCCTTTTTTAAAATCTGACGGCTGATATGAAACCCATACAAAACTGTGTTGTTTTGGCTCTGATGCTTCTCCCTGTCTGCACTGTGGAAGCCCTAGATGGTCATTTTGAATCAGCCGTGTAAAACCACAAATAAAGTCATCGTGTAGATTGTCTGTGTTTGTGCTCCATAATTTTCTTGGTATCGTCACCTTTTTCACATCATGGACACAAAAATGAAAGAGTATAAAGATTCATGAATATGAATATGAAGTACAACAGATGTATTTGGATAGTTATTCAAAGATTTAAGGGGTATTTAGAAAAGGGGACAGTAGTAGCTTGGTACTGTTTTATGAGACAGTTATAAAAAATGGAAATTTAAAAATAATTAGAAAATAAAATAAAAAATTGATAAAAAAAATACAGAATGATAATTATTTTAAAAATCATGTTTAAATGAGACAGTTATAAATACTGGAAATTTAAAAACAATTAGACAATAAAATAAAAAAATTGATAAAAAAAAATACAGAATGATAATTATTTAAAAAATCATGTTTAAATGAGACAGTTGTAAAAACTGGAAATTCAAAAATAAATAAATAAATGAAATAAAATGAAAAAAAAATTATCATTAAAAAAAACCTGTTTTAATAAGAGTTATAAAAACTGTAAATTCAAACATAAATTAATAAAATATAATGAAAATAAAAAAAAATAATAATCATTTTTGAAAAATTCTGTTTTGATAAGAGCTAAAAAAAACTGGAAATTTATAAATAAATGAAAAAAAAAATCTGTTTTAATGAGACGGTTATGTCAGAAATCAGGATCTGTTTTCCCATGAATATGAAGTATAGCACATGTATTTAGATGATTATTTAGAGATTTAGGGGGTATTTAGGGTAAAAATCAAACTTATGCGCAGTTTCGGGTTACAACTCATCATAAGAACATAACTCAAGGACCGCGTGTTATTCTAATGCTGGGAACAGAGTTACTGAGTTGTGACTTTTAAATTAATTCATCAGCATTACACACCTGTAAAAGACAGCACAAACTCAATTCTGTCCAGTTTTATTGCAGTTACATAGAAACTTAAAAAAAAAAAAAAACTTCATTTGTGGTAGAAAACTTTAGCTTTTAATTTTTTTTAAGTTTTCATTTAACTTTATAAAACATGCTGCTGAGCCTGGGAGCTGTTTAATAAACATAAGCTTGAAGGCATTTGAATTAAGTTAAGTGTTGGTGTTTGTATTGTTCAAAATTTTTAGGCCAATATTTTCACTTTGACTGTAAATGAATATTTGCTTCAAATATCAGTTATTGGCCTCCTTGCCGACTTATAATCAGAATTGGCCCCAAAAAATCCATGTCATAATGAAAATGATAGAGACAAAAAGCAAAAAAAACATGACACAGAGCTGACCAATCAGAGGTGAGAATCTAACCCTGGGTAAATACAGTGAAAATACAACACACAGGTTGGATTTTAAAAGTCTGCACACTTTAAAGGCCACGTTATTTTAAAACACAAAATAACCGTGATTAATCAACTAATCGAAAAAATTACCAATAGATTAGTCAACATTAAAAATTAAAGTAACTCTTCTCTTGTACCATTGCCAGATTTTTTTCTTGTTACCAATGATTCAGACCATTTTTTTTCTTTAAATAACCTAAAATAAGACATTTTTTCTGGACTGGTCAGGTGAATGTGGATCATATTAACTCTAAAAAAGCATTTTCTACAGACAATAAGGCAAAAACACTTGATAAGATTTCAATTTGTTGCAGTGTGCAAACATCTGGTCCATTTTCTCCATCACTGGCAGCGAGCAGGAGCTGAAACGTGGATAGTGTGAGCAGCCAGTCTTTAAGTGCTGCAGTCTATAACGTGAAATACTGTATTCCTCACACTCTGCTGCCCTCTGCTTTGCTTCCTCCCATCTTTCTCCCTCTTTTTTTCTCCGTTTAAAGTGATAAATCTTCCTCTCAGTCTTTATCAGAAGGCTGGAGCTGAGCTATTCTCTTTGCAGTCAGCAAAAGCAGAGTGGACAGAGGTGCTAAATCACCGCTGCCTGCTTACTCCATGTTGGCTTAATAAGTCTGGCCATATTGGCATGTATACAGCACGGTCGATATCAACTTTTACAGTTCACTGCTCAGAGACTTAATCTTCACCTGCGTTGAATCTACAGCTCAGGACTCGGAGATTATGTGCACCTTAGCCGATATGAATTCAAGGTTTTGAAATGAGTCCAAATGTAATGACTTATTGACAGCCGAGCGTGTCACACTGGATGTTTCAATAAAAGCACTTGGCTGCTGCGAGTTTTAAAACAGAGGAAGTTAAAGTCCTGCAGCAGTCCTCAGTCTTGCTTTTCTAATTAGCCCATATTCACTGTATTGTTTTAACAATATCCAGTGACCTAAGAGCCTTAAGCTGCTTCTAATGAAGACAATCCCACAGCAGCGTTTCTGCTTAGGACAGCTGACAGCGTCCAACCTGCCTGCATAAGCTGCAGAGGATTAAGCCTCTCTAACTCCCCCCTGTCTGACTCTCCCCCTCTCTACCCCTGCCTTGCTAATTTGATGTAATTAAATTAAGTGGAGACTAACAGTGAGGCATTGCTGTTTGGCCCTGTGATTGGTCACCCTTATTAGAGGGCACAAGATGCTGGCTCCAAAATCATCACTGAAACAAAACCCAATAAACACGAGGAGAGGAGGAGAGGAGGAGGGGGAAACATAGAAGCACTTTAGTTAGAGCTGGAGGCGAGTACAGTACAGAGTGACCACAGTGAAGAGGGAGGAGGGGATGAACACAGCTCAGAGACGGCGTTGGTTAGAAAGTAAAGGCTCCTGTTTTTCATTCTGCAAAACAAACCTCAAAAATTATCTGCTCTTCTCCTATTTCTGTTTATTTGGAGGACAGCTCCTGAGCTTTGAGCTCACGTCCTGTTTGACCTCCTGTGATGTAACCTCGTGCAGCCAACAGCAGACGTCACTGTTGGTGAATGGGAGAGCAGACACCTCTACAACATGACCTCCTGACCCCGTATGGAAAGTGTTACACACACACAGGAGCCTTGACTGTGTGAATTAAATAATGATGCAGGACACTGGATTTTAAAGTGGCCAGTAGGCGTCAGCTGATTTGCAAAAGCCACAAAAAAAAGGAAGTTAAGAGGATAATTTTCTTGATAGGCACAGAAAAGTTGGGAAAGTGAGTAAATTATTGTTTTCTTTTTCTACCTTCAGCTATGATAAATTTGGCTCTAATGCTATGTTGTTGATTCATAAAGCTAAATATGAAATAAGGTATTTTTCCAGTAAACACAAAAAATATAAGTACTATGAACGATATCACAAGGTGAGACCCCTATGAAGCTTCATTTATCATAGATTTTGCAACTTTTCTGTGTCCGTTGGGACAAGTAACCTCCTTTAACTTCTGTTGTGGCTGTACTTCCATTACGTTGTGGCGTTTGCATTTGTGATGAAGCTTTTGCATTCATGTTTTCGCTCTTACATACCTGTTGTGACTTTTGCAACTCGTCTGACACCCACCAGCCACCGTAGGAATTAGACTACAGGAGGTCCTTGACTTACAGGGTTTCGACTTTATAGCGCCAATAAATATATGTACGCAAGAAAACAGAGAAGGGTTTCGAAGTTATGCCGCTCTGTTTGGAAGCTCCTGAAGCTACACAGCTACACGGTCATCAGCATCATCCACTTTGTCTCGAGTCGCGTCATCGTGTAGATTGTCTGTGTTTGTGTGCAGTATTTTTATCAGTATCCTAACCTTTTTCACATCATGGACACAAAAAGGAAAGTAGGATCTATTTTCCCATGAATATTAAGTATAATACATGTATTTGGAGAGTTATATAGAGGTTTAGGGGGTATTTAGGGAAAAAAATCTGACTTATGCGCAGTTTCGGGTTACGACGCTCCGTAAGAAGACTTATAATTGTGGCTTATAATTATTTCACAATTTAGGATTTGAGTGACCAGTTTAGGATTCCAATGTAATATGAATTTATGAACAAATGATCCCATGGGAATATTTAGTTACTTGACTCTATGGTGTCTGATTCACAGCAGAAATACACAGGACCCCATGAACATGCACAAATCATGAGGTGGTCTGCACACGAGAGAGCTGCCTGAACAGTTGGAGAGTCAGACCCTTGCTTAAGGGCACTTCAGCAGTGCCGGTACCTCTCCAACACCCAGTCAAATCCCAGGCGTGGTCTAAAGTGGGACCAGAACCAATAATCATTTGATTCCAAAGCAAAACCCAGGACCAAGCTCCTGCTGTCCCCTTTACTTCAACAGTATCAAAGCAGACCTCTACCGTTGACTTCCTGTTTGGCATCGGCAGACAAGATTTGGCAAATGCATGTTCCTCGGAAATGTGGCACCATTTACAAGAGAAAGAAACAGACTTTACCACTGACTCCAAAGATGTATGTCCAAGAAGAATTTTTACAACAAAAAAGTAATCTCTCAAACCCACATTTCTTTTCTTTATGTAGAAACAAGGCTCAGATGTTGATACTTTGAGCTATCAGACTGTTTCACATGTGATAAAAATCCTTCTGGATAGAAAAAGAAGTCAAACTCCTCATTCTCATTTCTTTATCACACCCGCAGAAACCTCAAAGTGAATCCCAAAAAGTTTAACTTGACACCTGCTCAGCAGAACTTCACTGTTGAAGGAAACACTACCAGGAAGAAGTTATGTTTGTAACTCTTTAGATACTCTGGATTCAGCTGACTCAGAGTCCTTCAAGCCTCATATTGACCTGAAATGCACTCAATGTTTTGCGCGGAGCAGGTAAGCTCTATGACATTGAGATAAAGCTGGGGAGGATTTTCTTGATGGCCAGTGTGCACAAGACGGATAAATGCATTGCACTTTTTTCTTTTTACACTTCACATAGCTCGCCAGAATTGGGAAAAATGGAGTTGAACTTGAGAAGTAAGCAGACTCAAACTTTAACCATATGCTGTATGAAGCTGAGAGAGCTGAGGTAGTTTTTACTGAGGTTTTATTTGTATAAAATGGCCTGTTTTGATTTTCAATCTTTGTAAAATGTCAGTAATGCCAAAATGAAAAAAGAAAATGTTAGTACCAGTTTTGACAAAAAGAGGAATTTTTCAGTGGTGAATTACATCAACTTGGAGAAAACAAAATCCTCCTGTTTTTACAACATAAATGTTTCTTAAAAACATGAATTTATTTATTTTAGAATTTCCAGTTTTTTTTTATGAAATACTATCTTGTAAAACCAGGATTTCCTAGGACACTCTGCAACATTTTTGCAGCTAATCAGAGGTGTGGGGGTCAATGGAGGTAAGGTTGGCTATTTGAATGTATTGAAGTAAACAATTACATGTTTTATGTTCCGTCATTAAAATGATGATTAAAGATATATAGGAGCTCCTTTACTTTTTCAGACTTCTGTCTTACGAGATAGTATCCTATACAAACTGGAAATTCAAAAAAATAAATAAAAAAATCCTGTTTTTATGAGACAGTTATAAAAAAAAACTGAAAATTCAAAAATGAATAAAATACATCAAATAAATGAATAAATTGATAATTATTATTTTAAAAATCCTGTTTTAATGAGAAAGGTATAAAACCCGGATATTCAAAAAATAAATAAATAAACAAAATAAAATGTAATTAAAGAAAAAAAATATTATTAAAAAAAAATAATGAGACAAATACAAATACTGGAAATTCAAAAATAAATAAAAAATTAGAAAAATCTTTAAATAAATTTATATTTTTCTAAAGAATCCTGTTTTTTTAATGAGAAAGTTATAAAAACTGGATATTCAAAACTTTATTCAAAATGTAAAAAAAATATATATAAAAAAATAATTATATAATTAAAACAATCCTGGTTTAAAGAGACAGTTATGAAAACTGGAAATTCAAAAATAAATAAAAAAAAATATTTTAAAAATAAAAAATAATAATTATAAAAGAATCCTGTTTTAACAAGACAGTAATGTTGGAAAACAGTTTTTTTTTTTTTTTTTTTTCTTTGCCACAGTAGAAGTCAAACTTGGTGAAAATTTAAAAAAAGGAAAAAAAAAAAATTTGAAAAGTACATGTTGTACCAAGAAACATGCAGCCTCTTCAGTAACTGGCCATGAATTACCAATGAAGTCAAATGAATAATGATATTTATTCAGTTTGACCAGTTGTTGCACACTGTTGACAAACTGGGAACCCAGAGATCTACCTGCAGTCACTCTGTTCCAGCCCCTCACATCGTTACCTCCACGCGGCTCTGCAGAGATAAGCCTCCACCTCATCACGCTGGGTCCTCCGGGTAGCCATACCAACCACCCTCCCTGTCCGTGGCAGGGGACCATCAATTCATGGTTGAGGTAAAGTTCGGCCCCCTGGGCTGGTAACATTATGCCATGAATGCTCAGTCAACCAGTGTCACTCACACCCTCCTGCCCCCCCTTCCTCGACCACGCTCACTTCCCCTAAGCCCTGAGTGAAACATGAGCCCCTGCCTTGTGGAGCAGAATGGGCCATCCAGGCTGAGCTGACAAGACCCAGTGTCTTAATGGAGCAATACACCAAACGGGGCCTTTGTTACCCCGACCAGCTGCATATCTGCCTCCTGAGCCAACGGCCTTGGCTCTGATAGAAGTGTCTCACAGTATCGACAGCTTCTAATTTACTCTCTCATCATCACTTGCCTCATTTGCTCCTCAGACACAATGCTCCCTTTCTCTCGGTTCAGGTCAGCCATTTTGTTCGCCAGCAATTTGTTGATTAGATTTTTCTGCATCCAGTGTTTAATTTCGCCGCCAGCGTACACACATATCAAAGTTAGACTTAAATAAAATCAAGCATCAGTCGATTCTCCGCTTCCCCATTCCCAGTTAAAAGCCTCTTTGACTGATTGCGCGCCATCAGACTTCAGTGCATTATTTAGTTTCAGTGTTTCTGTTGCGCTCGCATGTTCCAAACATCACAGCATCCAAATGGTCTCTAGAAGCTGTTGTCTTCTCTATTAGGGAGCCAACAGATGTGGAGTATGACTGCAGCTCTAATTACTGAAAAAGACAAGTGTGGGGGATAATTACACTGTGGAAGTGAGGCAGAAAAAAAACGGAGTCCGGGGCCAGAGCTCTGATCTGAGACGAGAGACGACTCTGGCTCCCCATCGCCATATGAAGCCAAACCTGTATCAGCACAAATACTGCGTTCACACACAGGCAGCTTTAGGATCCAACGACACTTATGGTACACAGAGTGATGCCAGCTCAAAAAATGTTTGAGTGTTTTTTGTCTCAAAATAGATCAAATAAAAGTAATCTAAAGATATTTTGGGAGTTTGTTGCCTTGAGGCAACACTGCACCACTACAGTGAGTTATTAAAAAGAGAGTTATTTAATTATATTTCAACACCCTTTTTACAAAAACATGGATAATTCTTGATGGCCTCAACAGTTTACAGTTCATGCCATAAAAAGTGTAAAAACTTACACAGACATGAAACCTTATAAAAAGAATAACTCTTTTTATAAGGTTTCATGTCTGAATGTTGCCTGGAGGCCAGGGGCGGAGCCAGGATTTCAGTTTTGGGTGGGCCAAACCAATTTGGAGGGGGGCCTTAAATTACAAAAGTTAGTAGAAAACTATTACAATATAGATATAAAGAACTGTCACTATGAATGTTTTAAAGCAGATCTGGTTGCCTTTTGATCCTTTAATATTTGATAAAATTTTAGTGCATCAGACGGCAATGGCTTTTAATGGTACCGGCCAAAAAGTAGTACTCTAATGCTCCAATGGGCTGCGCCTGCTCAAATTTCAGTGTATTATAGGTAGAGATGGGTACCGAAATAGGTACCTGACCGATTTCTGTCCAGGTACCGATTCACATAAAATCACAAGGTACCATGTTTAGGCACCTAAATGCATCCTTGTTACCCTTAGGGAGTGGAAGAGTTGGTGATTTTCCATGCTGGACATAAACACAGCATTGCAAGGTTAGAAATTAAAGAATAAATATGTTAAATGAAAAAAAAAAGATATTTTCCACCACATAAACACAAAAAAGTACAGAAAATTGGTAGCGTTGAGTACCAGTACCAAAGTCCAGGTACTGGATCATTTCAAATGTGAAAGGCACCCATCCCTAATTATAGGCTGTTAGAGCAGCAATATTAACCACAGTGAAAAAAGACAAAAATCTACAGTCTTTCCTTAAATCATTCTGCAGTCCTACTGGTTTTACATGAGGCTGAACGAGTCATAACTTCTTAACCAACAGGCTGAAAGATTGCCAAAGTTGGCTCATTTTATGAAAACAGGGCATCTAACAAGAACAAAACAGGCATAAAGTGACAACATTTTTAAAATAGTTTTTATGACCAATTTTGCTTAAAAATACAACAAAACAAAAAATAAAAACATATTTTTCAAAGAAAAGTTTGCGGTAGGCCTACCAGAAAGTGGGTGGGCCTGGGACTGTTGGACTCTACCATTGAGGAACACCCCATTGGAATGAATGGGTCAAGGAGTCCCAACATATTTTATCCACATTTACATGAATTATCTAATGTAAGACTTCACTTCTGTAGATTTCAGGGCACAGACTTTGATTTTGAACAGTTTGGAAACACAAAGAGAGTTTACCAAAATGCTGACATGGTGAATATGCAATGGTACAGTGTTGCCTCGGGGCAACATCTGCATTTTTACATGTTTCCTTAAATTAATTGGCAAATAAAGTAAATAAAACTATTAGAAATTAAGCTTAACTTGTCTATTAATATACATTTTTTTCTAGACTGAGAAAGTTATAGGACAGTTTTGGGGAGTCATGCAAGAAAGTCTGCAAAAAAGGGATTCTGTATGACCTCCAGAGGGTCATATGGCAAATTCAAACACTGCTATCAATCCCTTAAGGTTTTTTTTTTCTTCTTTTTAAAAGTATTTCATGACAACTGAAATGCATCATTTGGGTGTAAAGGCCCAAATATGGGAAGTGGCAACAAGGTACCATATAAGGTTAACTAAGGAGGCTCCAACATTGAATGGCAAATGATATGGCGGCCCCTATAATCACAAAACGCATCTCCTGCAGGAAAGCTTCCTGTAAATGGTTCAACACGTCCTCATATCTGCTCCTACATGTGAGGGAAACTATCAGCTGAAACCAACTGTCCCTCTTCTTTAGCATATCACTCTTTAGCCCAAGGCGATGCACATGAGCGGCGTAAAACTGGAGCATAAACAACACTTTGAAAACAAGCACACGCGCTTGCTAAGAGTGAAACGCAGTTCACTTTGCAGCGTCTACATTTTACACAAATTAACACAATACTGCCTGTATTCAAGACCTTTAATTTGTGAGGAGAAAAAAAAAAGCAAAACAAGCCTATTCCTCATGCTAATTTGTCTAATTGCGATGTCATTCTGCTTGACACTACCTTATTTATACTGTTTACTCCTTTTGTAAGCCATACCCAGGAGACAGCGAACGCCTTGGCCTTAATTGTGGGATTAGACATGTGCTTTGCTTTTTGCTGAGTAGCCTCTCTTTGTAAGGAGGAGGCTTTACCCGCTGCTGAGATGTTATTTAATTAGAAGCAAAAGTTATAGAAATTATACAATAAAGTGAAACAGGGGAGAAAGATCAGCAGGAATAAACATGAGAGGGACAATACTGCCTGTGCAATTTGTATACAGCTTCGCCTTATCAACAAGCAGTGTGGGAGCACCATAAGAGAAGCCTTCTCTATCTCACAATGATGCTGTGTATCTACCAACAAATAAATATATATATAAAAAAGACATGTGCGTGGGTATGTATTGTATTTCCACACTATGTTTCAAAATATATGCTAATATTAGCTTGCTCTTAGGTGTTAGGCGGGCATGTTTTTATCAGCTCTTGCCAGCAGGCCTGAGGCACTAAGAGATGGCAGGAGCAATGAGGAAGGTGAAATCCCACACAATCCTATTAGAGTGGATTAGGGGGCAGCTTTCTTTCTGTTGCCACTCTGCTGCAGGTGAGCAATTGTAAATTGCAGAAGAAGAATAGTTATGACATGGCTGGTTCAAATTGAGGCCTTCTTTTGTAACAAAGGGCAGCCATTCATTTTTGAGACAACTTTTATTTTCATCATTAAGCCGGCATACATGAACATACATAAAGTCCCGAGGTAATGATTCGTAAGCTACGGCTAATTATAATGCTGTCAATCATTCAACCACGATGAGCTCAAGGATGCTGTGTCTTTTTTTTCTCCCCTCCCAAAACAGCAGTGTGAAATTTAAGCAGAGGCTCATTATCGATCGGGTGATCAATGGCAATCATACATTTTCATCTTCCGCGAGCTGTCCGCTACTGAAACCATCCCCTCTGGCCTCCCTTGTGGTTCTCAGGCTGTAAAGGCTGAAAGATTTCCCCGTCCATCTCCTGTCTTTCTCCTTTGACCTTTCCCAGAACCAATTAGACCATCACTCTGGGAGCCATCCCCGGACCGCTGGAGCTACTGCACATCTGGATAGTTATATTTTTAACACCTTCAGCGTGCACGCTTCTCTTTATAGCCCATCTCAAATTCCTTCTGACGTTGTGTTACACTAAATAAATGAGACATTTCACATCTGCATATCCCTTAAACTACCCTTACTCACACTTCTTGGATGCGAAAGTGACTCAAAATGATCAAAGAGATGATTTCAGCTCGTGTGTGTGTATTTCCAAGTGTGTTTATACAGGCCTGACTGACATGGAGATAGCTGCTACCTCATTATGATTACGGGGGAAGAGGCTTCTCCGGGGTGACTGAACTCATTCAGATTCGATAAAAAAAAGGCATTTGCAGCCTTGATCTGCACAATTTCAGATTTCTTTCTCTTTCCCGTCTTTCTCCTGAGAAACAAGCATTTTCAGAATGGACTGGATTCTTTCAACGACATCCTTAACACCTTGACCTGCACTAAAGCTGTATCCCTCCATCTGTTCCCCACCTAGCCTGGCATGCAAAGACAGTAAAAACTTCATCAGATCATAAAATGATTCTTCTCTCCTAATCTTTTCCAAAAACCATGTGGGTGTGGCGGATCCCCTTCTGACTGACATCTGCCTGACTCACAACACATGTGACAATTAGCATTGTGCAGCTCCAACAGTGTGTTTGAGTCATCCGAGTCAGAATCAGAGGAGGAAGCAAAAGCCATGCCAACGAGAATTACTCATCTCAACTGTTCTATGAATGGTGAGTTTTTTTAAAAAAAGATGACAAATGCTTTGTAGCTTTTCCTACATTTGGTTTGTGAATTTAAAGTGCTATTATTATAATAAATATCTGAGCTTAATCACGACTGATTCAAAGCCAAGAGAAGAAAAGGCTGAAAAATGAAAGGTTTGAAGCTTTAATGACAATATTTAGAGTTTGATCGAAACTCTTTGAATTATTTTAGAGACTTACTGTTACACAGATATAAAACTGAAAAACTTTCTTTAAGAAGGTTGTGTTTTTCTTTGGCTTTGTCAGTAACTATTTAACTTCGCTGAACAGTGCATGGCTTCAGCTGTCGTGAGATACAGTTTTGTGGAATTTTTAACTAACCCAAACACTACAAAATGATACGAAGTAATGATGCATAAAGTTGATATAACCTACAATGGGACAATATTCCATATGGTAGAATAAATTGCAATATGCTACAATATATATTGCACAACACCATAATATCTTAATGGTGTTTTACTATGACATCATCAATGACATTGCAAAACATTATTGTGTTAAATGAGTTAACTTTTATAACGTGGCAAGGCTTTATCTTTCCAATAATAATAATAATAATAATCATCATCATCATCATCATCATTTTGAAATCTTTAGCTGTTTTGAATGACTACATACTTTTTTTAGTAGTGGGCCAAACTTAAGCTCTCATAGAATAAAATGTGGTGAATTTGAAATAATAAAATGTAATAGGAAGTGATATGATACAATACAATGTGATGGTGCCTCTTGAGTTTAACATTTCCAATATAACCCACCAACATCATGTTCAAAACTCTATATAAGAAACAGATGGGTGACATCATGGATAATATGATTGTTTATTACACAGTCTGTGTATTATGACATCTTATTTAGTGCACTATTATATTTTTATTTTGACTTAAATGTGAATATATTTTTCTATTTTTCTCTGTACAAAGTTCATAATAATAAAAATAATAATAATAAAAATAATAATAATAATAATATATTATTTTTAATAATTATAATTTCTTCTTATTTTTTATCATTATCATTATCATTATCATTATTATTATTATTATCATTATTATTATTAACTTTAGAACTTAAGCTATATATATATAAATATTTGTAATATTTTGTGTTTAATTACAATACTTGTACCGAGAGAGTGTGGTGGTTCAAACCGCAGCCAAATTCCTTGTATTGTTGAGATACTTGGCAAATAAAGACGATTCTGATTCCATCAAGATATGAAACCATACAATTTGATGTAATATGGTACAGTAAGAACCCCTGTGTTGCCCCCTTTGGTTAGTTTGTGGTGGACTCGAGTGCTGAATTCAATTGCTGGCCACTCTGAAAATATCTGTTGTATTTTGGATTACATCAAATGTGTTTGGCTGTCATTGGAATGGAGACAATACGGTGAACAATGATGAGCTAGGACAGTTTGTTACAGTAATAGATAAGGTATGATACTGTTTGTAGGGTATGAAATGATGTGATACCACACCTTGCCATAAAATGCACAGCATCTTAGGGCTAGTGCGATATCCTTTCCTCCCGATTCGATTCTTCTACGATTTCTGGGGGTTACCGATTCAATTTCAATTGCGATTTTTTGGGTTTCTTAGTTCCCTTTTTTTTTTACAAGTGAAAAAGTTAAATGATGTTGATGATGTCTATGGACATGATCAGGAGCCATATTTTCCCAAACGGTTCACACCACGTGTGAGTCTTTTTAAGAATTTATTCAGGGGTCTCACATCTGGACTTTTTCAAACCCAGCTCATAAACAAAGACTAAAATAAAAGATTTTAATCTGAAAGTCCCTAAGTTAAGACTGGGGCACACACCAAGGATGCACAGACAAGGTTTACTGCAAAATCCTATAAATTCCTTCTTCTTCTTCTACACTTCACAAATGTGCAAAAAATATAGTAAGACTTTGATGCTTTATGCATCCATGTTTCCCAGTTAGTTGATCATATTGTTTTGTCTTTACATTGTGGTAGCATGTCAGTCCCATTAAAGTTGCATCGTCCCTTTAAACAATAATTCATCTTTTTTCCCGACTATCTTCACATCACACGCACGCAGAAATGAACATCGACCCAACAACTTAAGATGAGAGGTAATTTGAACAAGTATCTCTGAAAAGCAAAGCCAGAGGTGTAAACAGACAGATGGACTGGATGAAGAAAAAAGAAGAGAAAGATGACAGAGGAGACGAGGCCGTTGATGATGATTCACCCGGTGCCTTATGGGTAAAGAGCTCCCTGACTCAAGCTTAAGCAGGGCCTATGTATGTGGAGGGACCCTGAAGTCAAAGAAGAGCGACTCTTCTTCTTCTTCTCTCTTCCACCCGAGTCTCTAATCCAGAACCAGACACATTACTCAGCTGACCCCTCGCTGCCCACCGCACGCACAGTCAGGTCTCATTTCCCTTCATGCCAAGCATGGCCTGGTCACCACCGAAACCACACAGACCACTGCAGGCACAAAAGACTGCCCACTCTGTCTGCTTGGATGGGCTCTGCAGACCAACAATGGAGCTGGGGGTGTGTTGGGGGAAGTGTTGGAAAGAGATAGAGGTTAGAGAGGAAGAAAGAAAAGAAAAGAAAAGAAGAACCAAGTGAAGGGGAGAGTATCTAAGCTGTAAGTAGGTTAAAAACCCAAAGTACACACAAATAAAAAGTGGTATTTGTGCTCTCACACTTCAGAGGATAGGGAGAATGAAATGACTGCAGTCTTCACTCCCTCTCATTCGCGGGTCAATAACTGCCTGTGCTCCCTCTAGAGCAGAGGAACATGTACTCAGATCCTTATCAGGGCAGCTATCATCTCCGCCGCCTCACAGAAGCACAGATACTGTCATCCTCACACTATCGCAGAATGACATCAGCTCAGAGACATGGGAGTAATTATATTATACAAGGCCGCAACACACCGGCAGAGAGGCAAAATCAGAGAGCACCCACTTCCTCCCTCCTCCTTTCCTCCATCCTAGATGTTCTTTACTCCCTATCTCCTTTTATTCCTCCACATCTCTCCTCTCTCTGCAGCAGCGCCAACACACACCAGCGCTGCCTCTAATCCATTCAACTATTAGCTCTGAAGGTGGAGGGCTTTAAAATTGATTATAATCACTTAAATTGCTTCACTGACTTTGATCAAACAGACCTGTTCTGAAATGCAAAAGTGATTTGCGTGGCGGGAGCAGGTGTTACGTGGGGGTTTCCTCCGACGTGCGAAGTATGTATCATGTAACCAT
The DNA here is from genome assembly GCF_033239565.1 of Halichoeres trimaculatus. NCBI lineage: Eukaryota > Metazoa > Chordata > Actinopteri > Labriformes > Labridae > Halichoeres > Halichoeres trimaculatus. Next base: position 34,189,802 of record NW_027437186.1, on the reverse strand, counting down.
CATGGCTCTGAAGGTTGAGGTCTTAACATACGTACATGCTGTGATCCTGAGATCATCACACACGCAAATGTATTTACACAAAATGAGTCAAGGAGTGAGAGGGTGGAATCTGTGCAGATCCTCATCGACTTTATGAGCTCGCAGAAGTCGTAAAATCAACAGAGAGAGTCCACTCTGCTGGTAACAAGAGGAGAAATTCATTCCTCCAACTGCAAAACACTATTGCCATCGATCAAATCATCTCGTCCATCCGGTCTCAATGAATGAGAAAGGCAGCAACAGAGGAAAATATGATAACCTAGTTAGCCAGAATATCAAGTATCCTTTGTGTCCATATCTGGGGAAGAAGACTATCACCTCTGGGAGTCTGTGTGTGATGAATGGAAGGTCTGCTTCTCAGAGTGGATACTGTCTGAACCTCATTACTGTGAGCCCTAAACAAACAATGCATCACACTCCAACTCAATTTCATACATCCTGACCATGGTAATTTTCTTCTTCTTTCCACATAAATCAATGACAGAGTCGATACAAAGGAAAAGGGGGTTTTCTGTTACACTCTGCTCTTTATATATAAATAAATATATATCTATAATAAACCTGCGAGATAGACTGATGTGTGTTTTCCCATTAAATCAGTCCCAGGACTTCTCCGATCGTGTCACATGGGATGGATTTACAGCACACCATTAGGGCCGGCAGGTGCGGAGAATATCACCTGGTCCTGATTGAAAAAGTGCATTTTTATTGAATTGTGATGGAGGCGATTTGCATATAGAGCTAAGTGTCAGGACTCTATTAGCTTTGTTTGGGCTAATCACTTGAGACAATGTTAAATGCACTGTGACAACACTGGTGAAAGGCAGGTACAGTTACGTAAGTGTCGCAAATAGGATTAGAATTTGGCAAGAGAACACAGTACGTCCAGAGATTGAAAAGTAGAAACTTTCAAGGCTCATAATTGGAGTATTGGTTTTAACTCAAATAATCCACACATGAAAAGAAATCACAACGTTCAAGTCCATACATAATGATTATGTGGAGTCAAGTGCAATAACACAGGAAAAAAGTATTGAACACACCATGGACAGGCTGTATACTTTGGCAAGGAAATGCACCATACCACCTGAAATCTGTCAGTAATTATTACTTGAACTTCCAATTAGTGCAAACCAACATCAGCTGGGCTAGAGCAAATTGATGGTCCTAGAAAAAAGGTCATTTTTCCACCAAGCAGTTAAATACCACACACCTCATGATGGGTAAAGGCAAAGAGCTCTCTGAAGACATTCACAACCTGATTGTTGCTCAGCATCAGAATGGAACTGGTTACAGACTTATATCAAAGCACCTGAATATTCCAGTCAGCACCGTTGGGGCCATTATTCACAAGTGGAAGAAGCACCACCTTACCATCAACAGGCCACGCACAGGAGCTCCTTGAAGATTTCTGACCAGGGTGTCAGAAAGATAGTCAGAAGAGTACTCAACGAGCCAAGGACCACCCTGAAAGTGCTCCAGAAAGACTTGGAGGCAGCAGGTATAATTGTTACAGAGAAAACAATAGGCAATGCACTCCACTCCTCTATGGACGCTCAGCCCACAAGACTCCATTCCTCAAGAAAAGGCATGTTGAAGCTGGTTTAAAGTTTGCTAAACAGCATCTTGACAAGCCTGTAGAATACTGGGAGAATGTTGTCTGGTCAGATGAGACCAAAACTGAACTTTTGGGCTGTCATACTACATACCATGTTTGGAGGAGAAATGGCACTGCACATCAGCCAAAAAACACTAAACCAACAGTGAAGTTTGGAGGTGGAAGCATCATGGCATGGGGTTGTTTCTCATCTCATGGTGTTGGCAAACTTCATATAATTGACGGAGCAATGAATGGAGCCATGTATGGGGAAATTCTTGATCTGAATCTGCTGCCATCCACCAGGATGATGAAGATGAGACGTGGCTGGACCTTCCAGCAGGACAACCATCCAAAGCACACGGCAAAGTTGACTCTCAAATGGTTTCAAAAAAAGAAAATCAATCTGTTAGAATGGCCTAGTCAATCACCTGACTTCAATCCAACTGAACATTTGTGGAAAGAAGTAAAGAAAAGGGTTCACCAGAGGGCACCAAAGAATATTCCAGATTTAAAGACAATCTGTGCAGAGGAATGGGACAAAATCACACCTGAGCAGTGTGGGCCATTAGTTCAAACATACAAGAAGCTTCTGGAAGCTGTCATTGCAAACAAAGGCTTCTCCACTAAGTATTAGATGAGTCTCAGTTAGCGTGTTCAATACTTTTTTCCTGTGTTATCGTACTTAATTCACTATAATCATTATTTATGGACCTGAACGTTGTGATTTCTTTTCATGTGTGGATTATTTGAGTTAATACCAATGTCTGGTAGAAATTTTGTTTGAATTGCAGCTTTAGAAATAAATGTGATGAGAAAAAAGTTGTCGTGTTCAATACTTATTTTCCCCACTGTATCTGCATGTGTGAAATGCTGCAGTGTAGATTTAAGGAACGAGCCCCGTGCAAATTAAACCAATCACTGCACAGCTGAGACATCAGCACCAGGGGTTTTACAGCAGCAGGCTTTGTCCTGGAGCCAGGTACCGTGTTGAACAGCGTGTCTCCCATTTTGCTTTCATGCACCCTCCGTGCTCTGATCAACCTAAAATGTAATCATGTTACAGCCTCCTCCGTAGCTCCTCTGGTAATAACAGGAGCGATAACTGTGATATTAACTCGTGGAATCTGCCTGAGAGCAATATGTGCCCCCCCCAGGGGTCCTGAGGGAGAGCAGGGGGTGAGCTGAGTGTTGTCTGCCCCAGACGGGTCACGGCAGAGTGGCCTAATTGGCTCTCTTGTTGTCTCAGTAGGCCGGCAAACCTCCCATCTCTCTCATCATGACTGAGGGGCTTCGACTCCCTTGCTCATACAGGTCTGACTCAGCCCAGTGATCTGGACTTCAGACTTTTTCCAGAGCCACTCCTGGGTCTGATAAAAACATCCTCAGAATGCCCTGAAAAGGTGCTAAAACTCCAAACTCTGAGGCTTCAAACTTCACCTTAGCAGTAGAGAAAATGTGTACATTATTGAGCAGCTTCTTCTCAATGGAATAGAGGGCAGCATTACGTCAGCGTTACACCAGCTCTGATTACGTCACTCCAAAATGCCTGGGCAGATGATGACTAAAGACAGGAGTATTTTAGGCATCTGAGCCTCAATAACTCATTGTTAAACATCAGCAGCGCTCAGAAGTTCAGGTGAAATTCAAACAGAGAGGAAATCAAGTGGGAGGCAAGTACTGCAAAAAAAAAAAAAAAAGTGGAAAAACAATCTGCAGTATTTCTGAAATCATTCACACATACTGGATTGAGGCGAGCACACTGCAGTCTGCCATGAATGCTCAGGATGAGGTTATATAAGTCTTCAGAGTTGAGTTTTTTCCCTCCTTCCTCGCCTTGCCTGTGTCGTGAACCTTCTTGCCACACTTGGTAAAGAGGCCTCATCTACACTCCACGCTGGGCAGGGGCCAGGAGCGGCTCTACGCCCTGCGGAGCTGGAGGGAAACACATCTTTGTCTCTTCCAAACACCCTGGGGCAACATGGAGCGCCACAGCGTTCTAATCCTGTCTAATCTGGACACAGCGGAGCATCTGGAGATAGGGATATGGCTAATCTCAGACATGGAAACAGAGGGCACTTTGCTGAGATGGAAAAATGAGGAGGGATCTAGACTCTTACACAGCTATGCGTGCATCTTGGGAAGGAGGATCTTTAATGAAAGAAGGGATGAGCAAGTTTGCAGCTTGGATCTGCAGAAGTCGACCACAGAGCTGACTAAAAGTTAACCACAGAGATGAAATCATCCAGAAAGGAGCTGGAGAAGTTAGCGAGCTCAGAGAAAGTGCCAGACGTGGATACTTACTGTGCCCTGCTCTAAGGGATGCAGGTGATCTGTGGATAGCAATAGGCACAATATGGTGACGCTTGTTTCCATGGGAGAGGTGAATGTGATGAAGACTCTCCACAGCACCTGGGTCTGAACCCGCCACAAAGCCCAGAGCCAGGGCTATGATCCACAAGGCCAGGTGGGTGAGTGAAGCCGAACTCCGCTTTGGGGGCTCCGCTTCAGGCCTCAGGGGAGGAAAGTGTGTCCTCCAGCCTCCGAACATCTTCCCTGAGCGGCCGGATGAGGCTTCAGATCAAGGTGGAACTTCGGTGAGCCTCACAGCCCCATACTTCTCACCTTGCCAGATCTCACTATGCCCAGAGAGACTCTCACAGATCCACAGAGGAAAAAAGGAAGGAAAAAAAGTGAAAGGACACCACAAAATGTCGATTGTGGGGAGGAAAAAAAAGGCTCTTGCAGTTCTCCACTGAGTTAGGAAATCCGTAGCAGCGCCCAGGGATGCAAAGAAGTGTCAGAAATCATCATTTAAAACAATCAAAAACACTCAAGAAATCAGGACGAGCTCAAGAAATCCCAGCTTGCTCCAATTCCCTCAGTTCCCTTATTCTCTTTGTTTCTTTCTTCACAAAATTAGAAACATCTTCCCTTCAAAAAGCTGTGAATACTCCTCAAAAATTCTTACAATCACCAGGAAAAAAAAGAAAATCAACTCAAGGGGAGACTAACAGCACCTGTGCAAAGTGGATCTCTTCAGAAAAGCAGGACAGGCATTCTGAGTTTCCCTCCTTGTCTTCTCAAAGGGAGTCCAGAGGAATGGGACCATGGTTAAATCCGAGTCTCATTTGCATGTGTCGGACAGCTGCGGCAGCGCGCGGGAGAAGGCGTGATTGCACCTGTAAGTTGTGGCAAGTCGCGCACCCGTCCTCCATCCAGAGACGTCTGCGCTCAATGAGAGCCGGCGACAGCAGCAACAGCAGCACCTGAGAGAGCAGCCCTGGGCAGGAACACACAAACACACACACGCAGCAGCATCGGCAGCGCCGTTCCAGAAGATGTGCGCAAGAGGAAGAGGGGAGAGAGGAGGAGGAGGAGGAGGAGGAGGAGGAGGAGGAGAAGGAGGAGGAGGACAGAGGGAGGGGGGGAGCCTCAGCAGCCAGCCAGGAAGCAGGAGGGAGAGTGGCTATGCAAATGGGCAGCATTCACATAGCGAATCACTGGAGCCTGAGTGCATTACAGAGGAAGAGCCTATTTAGACAGAATAGCAGGAATTGAAGCAATGTCCCCCAGCCCTGATTCCTTTCACAACCTCTCCCCACTCAGTCTCTTTCAATCCACTCTCCTGTGTGGACATTCATGTGCAGAAAGAAGAAAGAAAGCAAACGAGGACAGGGCAGATTCATTCCTCTCTCTACTTTTTTTTAATCTTTCCTGGTCTCCTTTTTTTCTCCCTGCCTCTCTTCTCCTTTCCTTTCTCCTTTCTCTGTCTGTGAATTTTGGGAAGTTGTGTATAAAAAAGATCCAGGACATTTAAAATGTGGGAGCCCAGCAGTCCAACCCTGCCCTTGCCTCTCCATCGCCCCAGAAAACTGCTTTTCTATAGGCTCACAACCGGACTCTGCAGTCTATCGTTAGCAAGATTTTGGAAGAGTGATGATGCTGCAGCTCACATAGGGAACTCTCCCCTTCTCTGTCTCTCTTTTGCGCTCTCACAAACATATGAACACACACACACACACACACACACACACACAGATACACACATACGTAAACAAAGCACGCACACAGCCTGAGCTGGCAGTGGAGCGCTGTCCACTGAGAGGGGTGCTGAATCCGGGCAAGTCTGCCTCGCCTGCTAATAAAAGAGCATTTCTCCAAAGACAGGGAATGCTGATCGCAGACTCGGAAAGCAGCACGAGGCTCCGGGAATGCAAAGGCACATGTGGACATAAAAGCCCTGCTGATAAACACAATCTGGTTCAGCTGGGAAGTGTGCTCAGTGTTCAGAGTTCAGGACTGGAGAGCACAAAGCTCAGCTGCAGCGTGAACACTGGCCATTCAACATCCTCCCTTTCCAATTGCAGTGTTCTAAGCTGCAGGCAGGAAAAGAGGGAAAAAAAAGGAAACGTAAGCACTGCTGAGCCGATCTTTACGGTTTACAGGGAATACACAAGCATTTCATGCCCAAAGAAAGCCAACTTAGCCAGCGTGACACAGAGGATAAAATGTCCTTCTGCTTTTTTTCACTTGACTGTTTGCATGAAGTCGCTGAAAGACGCCTCAAGCAGAAGAAGAACCAATTACACCAACAGTAATGACGAACAATTTATTTGATCCATTTGCTTAGAACATATACATTAGAGCTGAGGGCTTAATATACTGTCTGCTGAATCTAAACCCAGGGAAAAAGAACAGAACAGACACTTAATTGTTCGAAGAAGAACATAAGCACTAAGATGAATATAATCTGCCATCTGGCGTGACGAGGAGGAAAGAGGATACTTCTTATTTCTCCTCTGTATCTGCTGTTGTGTTCCTATAGAAGGGTGGGAAGCGATTGAAGTACAGAGCAGCTGCTGCACACATTAGGCAACTGTGTTGTTCTCACCTTGTAGAATCTCAATAACTTGGTGCAGCCACCTGGCGCTAAAAAGTCAGCAGCGTGGAACCACAGCTCTGTTCTCATTTGCAATGGTGAAAAGGAATGTACCTGCTGAATGTGTTTACACTTTTATAATTATCAGCAGTGCAATCTGCATAATTACACCTAATAAGGCAATCTATCAGGGCTGCTTGCCAAGGACAACAACCTGACTTACAATGTCCTCAAATGCAAACTTCCTCTGAGACACAAAATGAGATCTTAAATTGCAAAACTGGAGAGTGTGCGCCGTGTGGTTACACCCTCTTTAAGTTTGCATTGTGTGTTTAATGGAATTTCTGTGTTAGCATGCAGCACCTGAAGCTAATGACATCAGCAGTGAGGTGATACCTTCATCAGGTTCATCATTAGTTAGTTGTTCATGTGTGCCCCCAAGTGGCCAGACTGTGAAGTGCACCAAAGGTTTGTGGATTCACAACAAAGCCAGCAGCCTGTGTATGTGACAGAAGATCCATATCAGTCCACATGATAAACAACCAGCGCAAGAAAGCGTCATCATTGCATCATGTTGAGTCTCACACATGAGGAGACAAAAATCAGCCGTGATGTGAAAATGTTTTAGGACTCTGATCAATCCTCTCCACAGGAGAGCCACTCCGCCTTCAGCAGCTTAACCTTTGCTCGAGTCATTTTTCACCACAAATTGGCGATCTCAAGTCAGAGAAGCAGAAAAAAAGCAGGATGCATACAGCTCTGGGGAAAACGTTCACATCTAAATTCCCTCCGCAGACACCTGAGACCAGGATTTAAACTAATTTCAGCGCAGTTACAGATCTGATCGGCTTTAACCAGATGATTGTAGAGCAGCGGCTACAAAATGAGAAAATCCTCCTCCACAGCTAAACTTTCATTCCTTAAGTGTTTTCTTTTTCTTTCTGCATTCTCTGCTTGTTCCTGTTAGTGGGAAGCTGCGTTGACTCAGAGCCAAAAACAACCCATCTTTGTTTCTACGAAAGACCCCAAAGGACTGAGCAAGTCTCTCATGCATGTGATGCTTTGAGTTCACTTCCCCTCTTTTATCTACATTTTCTTTGTTTCTTGTAAAGGTGAAAACATGATGGATGCCATGGAGAGTTATTAAAAAAGGAGGAAAAATGAGAGGATGTGTGCGAGAGTTCCCCTGAAGTACATGATCGGCCAGAGGAGAAATTGGTCTTTGGTGTAATAGTCCCTCGGAGAGCAGAGGGGTGTAAAAAAGGAAAGTCTCTGGCACTCACTTAAGACTGAGACCACAGTGCAGCGAGCTGATGAGTTGATTTTGGAGGATTGGAGGAGCAGTGACTGGAGAGCAGCAGATGTGTGCTCTAAGAGTACCTGACCCGACTCGAGTAGGGCCTTTAAATCAGTTAAAGGACCATCAGGCGACACTTTATCTCTCATGAAGAGGCCCTTTAGAGATGGATGGGCACTTAGGAGCACTTTGACAGAAATGTTTCAGCCACTTTCATATTTACCAGCAATTACAAGACGACACGCTATCTAATGAGGTGTTATTTGAGTCGAAGCCAGTGGAAAAACCACCCAGAACTAAAACATATACTCATGAAATCAAAGTGAGAGTCACACACCGATAACATGACGTCACAGCCAGCGTACATGCCCCAAAGCTGTCACTGCATTGTTAAACAATTCCTCTGTAGCATGAGCTCACGCTGCAGTATCACAGAACTCCACTCCCTCTGGTGACACTGAACAAACACCGCCAAAATAGATCATCAGCAGCCCGCGCTGCACTCCCCCAGCCACAATTAGAAAGCCACGGTCTCCAGTCAACACCCACAGGGGTCAACATTTACTACAGCCAAATAGCCGCCCTGTGGCTCTTCTGATGATTGGAGTTTGAATTTATCACATAATGTTACATCACATTATATATCATTATATTATTCCACATCAAGGAGCCAGGATTAAAGGGAGAGTCCGCACTTTTTGGAGTGGGGTGGTGTGAGGAAGTATTGAGCGTGTCATCAACACAGGTTTCTGGTTAGTTTGGCTTCTGAACACAACAGAAGCTATCAACCACCACAGACTGGACATAATATTTTTTTCTGCTTTTAGTGCATCAATCAGCTGTTTGGGTCAGGTGTTACAAAAAATCATAAATACAAACTAAAAAGTGAGGAATTCTGACTGTGATACACTGTAGACACTAAAATTAATCGATCAATCTTTATTCTTATAGTGCCAAATCATTACAAACATTATCTCAAGACACTTTCCCAAAAAATATTAACAGGTTAGACTCATTAATGTTGATAAAATTTTACTGACAGAAACCCAACATAAAGGCAAAAAAATGAGTCTGATCTCATCTTAACCCAACATGAGTAGGGGAGACTGGGGACAGTTGCAACAAGGGACGGTTGCAACAAGCCTTATTTCTCAGATCAGAAACATGCTAGAGTGATGACACTCACACTGCACATGCTCAGTTAGACCCTTTACCCACCAAGAAGAGAGAGGCCATATTGAGCATCTGGTCCTGCTTCTATCAAGTAAAGTTGTTTTGAAGGTATGAAAGTAGCTTTTTTCATGGGCTGTTTTTTTTTTGTCATACTGTCCTGACCTTATGTATGAATGAATCCAAACCTATCTAGTTTGAATCACTGTTTGTTGACTATTAAATGACATGGTGAGCATGTGTCAATGTCAGTGTGGCTAGCTAGCACATGGCGTTTTGTCATGACTGGTACTATGGGGACAGTTGCAACTGTTGCAACTGTCCCTACGCTATTAGGTTAGTCATATTAGAGGAGACCACACAACCATATTTTTTATGATTTCTAGTTCAAAATAGGCAAAATTAATATATTTTATTGCTCATGATGAACAGAACAGGCAATCATATGGAGAAACTAAGGCTAATAATAAACAGAATAATTTCCCAAATGACTTGTTAAGCAAAAATTAGCATTTAGTTATTATTGTATATTGTATGTATCATATAAACTTGTCATATAGTGAATGAATCATCTAAATAGAGAAATTGTAAAAAAAAAAAAAAAAAGAAAAAAGAAGAAATTATTCCATTCTTTTTGTCCCAAAATGCAATATTGAGTTTGTATAGCTCTAGTAACATCTGCACATTGACTCAAAGTAGGCCCTTGTTTAAAACAAAACAAAACTAATTCAATACCTTAAAGCTGTACAGAAAAGAAAATTGAATTTGAGCCCACTCTGGGTCATAACATTAGTATTTGTCCTATTTAGACAAAACACTGAGGATAATTAGTGGAAAATTCATGTTTTTTTCATATGTTGCAACCGTCCCTGATCTGTGTTGCAACTGTCCCCAGGTTTGGGGTCAGTTGCAACGTCTGAATTCCTCTATTCAAATTAAAATTGTGATTAATATGTTATATGTAGCCATCTTTAAATGGTATGGGCATTTAGCAGACAGATGTAGGTTTAATATGTAAAGATTTGGTGAGACTAGTCCAAATACTCTCTGAGTAACTGAGGGTAATGTAAAAAGTGTTGCAACTGTCCCCAGTCTCCCCTACAGCACTTTGCAGAATTTAGCAAGTTACAGTCCCTTTAAAGGGCAGAAACCTCGAGTAGAACCAGACTCATGTTAGGCAGACATCCACCTCCACTGTGTTGGGGTTAGAGACAGATAGAGGAGAAATGAAAACTTAAAGAACTAAAATTTACAGCAAAAGAATGACACTCAAAACCCTAAGATAAGACCTACACGCCCTGAGAGCTCCTGCTTTAAAGGGGGGGGGGGGGGGGGGGGGGGGCTTGAAACCAACATTTTTCAGGACCTCAGTTCCTGCCTCACTGTTTTTTTTTTTTTTTTTTTGCCTGAGATACTGGAAGTGATTATTGGCAAAAACCTCACGATACTTGTGTCACGATATGATTGAATCACGATATATCACGGTATCACAATCTTATGATATATTGCAATATTCTACACAGCTAACTAAGAAAAACAATTCATCAATTGAAAACAACTTTTAGATTTTATTGTTTTTGAAAGACTGAAAGTCAAATTCAGTGTTACATAAATTTAACTTGAAACACAAAGTGAGTTAACTTTGTCACTTAAACTACTGTGACTTTAAACTAATGCTGCAAAGAAACGATTGGGTGAAAGGCATGGTCGGTTGGTAAAACTGATAAATATTAATTGGTGTCACCAATGCTACTCATAAAACAGCTGATAATATGTAAAAAAAAAAAAAGTCACTGTGACTGATTTTATCCGTCTACTACACTATAAAAGTTCAACTTATAATGATTTTAAACCACCTGACCCATAAAAATAAAGAAAAAAATATATATCTGTGGGATTAAAACTCTTAACATCAAGTTTGGGAAAAAATATTTTGAATATATTGTGGGATTAAATTTATTTTTCAGTCTATTGGAGGTGCAGAAGTTGTATTTTACTTCCAACTGGGCTAAAAAATGAATTTTCACTTTTTTTTTTCAAAATACCAATATTATTGTATCAGAGGTCAAAGTATTGTGATATATTACCATATCAATATTTTTTTCACACCACTCAGACACCAGTTGTAGGATCAGGATGGAAGTTTGTAAAAGCACTTGCTACTTTTTAATGATTGCATAATGACACAAGCTACAGTCCACAGGATATGTTTAGCTTATCAAATACACTGTGAGCTGTTAAATCTAAGACTAGGCTGACTCAAAAGCAGTAATGTGTCATCCAGATAATGTTTACTTTTTGCCAAAGTGGTCTGAAACTAAAATTTAAAAGGAAAAACACCAAAAATATCAGAAGTGTACTTTTACACTAACAGTTTTTAGGTCAGACTTTTGCAAAATTAGCTGGATTACATGCTACTGTTGACCTTGTGTGTGGCCAAAGGGTCATACACTTACTAAAAACGAGTACTTGGTTAAAAAAAGGGGCCTTCAAAAAGGTCAAACTAAGATTTCTATTTCTTTCGTCATTTCTTTTTGATGCTTTCTAGCAGCACAGTTTTTTTTTAAAGGGAAATTTTGGACTACCGGGGTTTTATATGACAGCAGCTCACTGTGTTTCCTGATCAGGAGCAGTTTACTGTATCACATGCAGCTGTTGGCTCAGAGCTGCTCCAGCCATGCATGAACTGCCTGTACCTGTCGAGAGCTGCGATGACACATCTGTGTCAGGCACAACAACATATGTGCTCTCCTCAACAAGAGCTTTTAGAGGCCTTTATCAGTAGGAGGGAAGGGTGTCAGATATACACTTTGGAAACAACAGCAGACTGGTCAAAAATCAGTTTGATGCTCACAAAACCTAAACAAAGAACTACTCCAGCTCCTCTCCAGTCTCCTCTCCGAAGACGTCTGACTCTAACAGTGCCTGTCATACATTGACATAAAATATTAAACCTGAGCTCTTTATTCAGTTGGAGCATTCTGAGAAAACAAAACGTGTCATTACTCATCTGAACACGGTTCAGGATGCTACAGAGAGAGACAGATGAGCACACAAAGCTCTGATGCTAATGTGTCCGTGTGTACAGGAATAGCAGCAGAGGGCTGTCTTAGTCATCCCCGAGATGTGACATGATAAGACCGGGCAGATACAGGGAGTCAACACTCAATACAAACACACAGGCTGCACAGCATTTCAACAGAGAGGGCATCCAGAGTGTCAATACTGCTTGTGTTAGCCGCGGATGTTACATCAGGTGCCTGTCTGTCAGACGGATTCACTGTTAGAGACAAAGAGAGGTGAACTTTGACCTCTGTGGATCAAAAGGCATCCACTTACTTCTTCCAATTCATGTGCACTCCTGCATGCCTGCTTCTGCTGAGTCCTGCAGCTCAGGGTTTTATGTACCACTGCAGCTGTGGATGCCCTCATGATTAAGAGATTAGCTCTTTCTAGGATCTACTGCTCATGCATGTGCAGCAACCACACAGGCAGTGATTATGATATCAAAGAAATGGAGCATACATGCATGTACTGTAAATCAGGAAAATCAGCCAAGCCAACATGGAAAAATGCACCACGTGGAGATTTGTGCTGCACTGGCTGTTCATTATGCAAGCTGTGAAGACTACATAAATAACACCACTCAGGCTGATAAAACGGCACACTAATAGGAAATAATGCACAGTTAGTGTTGTTAAATCAAATCAGCAAACAGAAACTCACAGCAGTTTACTGTAATGACTTGGTTTTCACTTAGGACAAAACAAAGACACAAAAAAGCATCTATTTTAATTCAACCTTTATCTAATTAAGCTTCAAATGGCTTATGTAATTGAGTGGAGATGCTGGAGAAAGTAAAACAGGGCTGATTAAAATCACTTTTTTTTCTGTTTACATAACTTCCTCCAAAACAACTTTCTTTTTCCATACTCCTGTCTTTTGGTCACAAGGACTGAGGCCTGGGTGATAAAATGATAAAGATAAATATCGGGAGATATGAGACGTGGTCAATAGAATTTTAATAGGATTCATATGTTCATGTTTTAAACGACATAAAGTTAACCTATCATATCTGGGAGGAGGAGATGCAAATTTAATCATTTAGCGCTCGCAGAGTGATTTATCAAACCTGAAACTGCTAGCGGTCACTGTTTTTGCATCTATATTTGGCACATTTAAAAGGCAGGTGCAAACTGGCACAGTGTTACACACAAACAGCTGCAGCCACTGTGGCATGGAGGTGCAACAAAAGATGAAACAGAATCTTCTGTGTGTGCTTTTTGGTTTTTTCAAATTCAAATTCTTCTTTTCAGTCCTAGTTTATAAACTGGAAAAAAGTTACCACTTTTTGCCAGCAGAGGACATTGTTATTTAACTTTTTTCCCATGGTCTGGTGTGAAAGAAGAAAACTAAAAAATCACAAAAAATCATAAATATCAAAGAATCACAATTTAAATTGAATGGGCACTGCAAAAATCATATTAGAATTGAATCATAAGAATATGAAATAGTCCCAGCCCTAGTGTCAACACAGATGGACTGTCAGATATTTGAAAAAAAAAAAAAAAATGAAAAATTGAAAAATATCATCTATCCAACAACGGCATTTTTGAGCTTTAATTTTTTAACTGGAGCTTTGTGTTTTCACCAGCTGCACTGGTGTCCACCCATACGTAATGAATGTAATCTCCTGCGCTCTTTGGAGAGCACAGGAGATGAACCTTCTTCCTCATTCACTGGCGGCTGAGTTCAAGCTGCCAATGAATGACCTTTGGACTGTTGCCAGGGCATTAACAATCAATATCAGCCCAGATACATCACCAACCAGCTGCCACAGAGTGTTGGGGCAGAGGGCGCACGTCACATTTGTTATGGACATCATATTTTTTTTCTTATGTCATATTTTCGTAAGTTTATATTTATATGTCTTTATTAAATATTTCTTTCTTTATTTCTTTCTTTATTTGTGTATGTATTCATTTATTATTATTATTATTATTATTGTTTTTTATTATTTTCTATTAATTTTTTTATTCATTTTTTTTTATTTTTTTATTTCAATTTTTTGTCATAATCTATTTTCTTAAAGAGCTTTTTTCCCTATACATTTTCTTACTTGTTTTCTTTAACTGCTACTATGACCCCATTATTTCCCCTCAACGATAAATACATTCTATTCTATTCTATTCTATTCTATTCTATTCTAAATCCTCATTTAAAGAGGGTGCTTTGCACCTGTTATCAATTGGGCTCTAATTCTTTGTAGATCACCTGCAACGCACCCACTAATAACAAAGTAAAGTAGATGTACCTGTTTTATCTCTCCAAAGTTTTTGTATAATGTTTTTCAGTCCATCTGTCCTGTTTAGCCATGACATAAAACTAAACCAAGCCAAAAAACGTTCTTTGATTTATATCGTGATAAATATCAATATTGACTGAAATGAAAAACATTTTCCTGACAGGATTTTTTCTCACATCATCCAGGCCTACACAGGCTGCAGTGACCGCAGTAAATATACACATGAAGACTCTTTAACATGATGCAGTTTTCTCCACACATGTATTTATCCCTGTGAAAGCATACTGACATGGTTATAGTGTTTTAATGATGCTGTTTGTACCTCGTGTTTAGTGTAAACACATATATATGTATGTATAAACGCACACACGCTGTGCACAGCAACCTTTCTATTACCGCTGCTGGAGCAGGCCCAAGCTACAAACATGGTAAATAAACAGATGTTTATTTTTTTCCCTTTTCCTCTCGCTACACTGAGCTGTTTGTATCGCCAACAGGCTCCTTTTGCTCCTTTCTCACGTTGGATTCTGCTGGCGAGAGATGCTACAGATTCTGGCTGATGTTATGAACCTTTTCCCTCCCCTCCTAATGCATAAACGAAGCCACAGCCGCGTTATTCATTTCCATAAACCCATTTAAATACACATAATGATCAAGTGCAGGGAGAATAACATTCAGAAATCCTTGTACCTAAGTGCAAATAAAGGTTGCGGGTGTGTGTGTGAGTGTGGAAAAGTACAGAAGTGCTGGCTTGTGTGTGTCAGGGAGAGGGTGTGTGTCTGCAGATGCATAAACCAAATCCTAACTGTCAGTAAGAGAGATAGGGGTCACAGGTCGGCAGCTTTTCGAAGGCTTTCTCTCTATCTCCTCTGACAGTTCCCGAGATGCAGTGGGCCACCAGGGCACTGTGTCTGTCTCTCTGCGTCTGTCTGTCTTTTGTGAAATCCGTCCAAAGTAGATCAGTCTCCTTCCAACAGTGCTTCATCCTGAACAGGTCAAGGACAGAATGTGTGTCTCATCAGGAGTCTGCACAAACTAACCGGGATGAAAAGGAAAGGTAATAAAAATTTCCTTCAATAATTCTGAAGTATTAATAAACACTTCAACAAAAAAAAGCCTCCTGCGTCCTTTTCAGAGAGATTCATTGATTGTGGAATTAAATCCACAAAAATAAAAAGAGAACAATTTATTCTCCGTTGAGAGGCTCTCTGCAGTTCACTTCTTCTGTTCTGGTTTTGAAAACATGAAGAGAAATACGTCTCTTCTGATCACCGCAGGCGGACGGGGGACGATCTTTCTACGTGTGTTTGTATAATGAAGAATCTTCTTCCTACACAAAGTTGAATCAGCGAGTGCCACTTCTGCTTCCGTCTTCATTTAAAGTGCGACTCGACAACACGATGAGTGATGTTGTGCAATTCAAGAACGTATGACTGAGCCTTTTCATTTCACATCTCTGCCTTGAATCAGTCAAGTAAGGTGAAAGGAAATGAGCATGTGAATGGATATTGGCCTCTCATGACTCTCTTTATTATAAAACACAAATTAGGAAGTGTCCTTCATGAAAGCCTTAAACTCAAATATGATGTGTTAGAAATGCTGAGGGCGGGAGACTGATCAGAGGTTGAAATGTGTTGAAACAAGACGGTAAAGCTGTGTGAGGTGAACTTCTGCAGAAGAAAGGAAAGGCAGCTCTCTCTTCTTCCATTTCTTGACATTTTTTTGTCATCTCTGTGTTTGGAGTGGATCTTTACTTTGTATGGCTCATTCGTTGGTCGTGGACACCAAACTGGTTTTGTCTTCAGTGATATTTTTACTACTTTTTCTCCTGTGTTTCTCTGGAGATCCAACATGTAACCATGGCTGCATTGTTTACATGTGAAATCAGCTGTTAGCAGCCTGTAGCATGTCAATGCTAACTGGAGCTAGGCCTGATGTTTCCCACAAAGTGAAGAGAAGGAGGTGAGGACGACGTGCTGGTTCTCAGGTGTGAGCTAAGAAGTGACGACATCGACCTGTCCTTCCATCCATCGTTATTGGGAACGTAAGATCTATCTCCAATAAGATGGACAAGCTAGCCATGCTAACCTAGCAACAGAGGGACAAGCTGTCACCATCTATTTTCTTATGGACCTTTTTGCACTTTCTATACACTTTCTTACTTTTGTTTTCTTGATTGCTGTTGTGACTCCTTCTGAATTTCTCCTTGGAGATAAAATGTATTCTATTCTATTCTATTCTATTCTATTCTATTCTATTCTATATTCAAACCTTGTAAACAGTCAGTTATAGCCAGTGTAGGGAATAACGGTGATAAAACATTGTTACTTTTCCCTGCAACGGGTTCTCTAATTAACTCATTGGCTGCCATAGACGTCAATTCGACTCCTAACATTGACTGCAAGAAACGTTTACGTGATTTGTCATTTACAACCGAATCACCCAATGGAGAAAGGTACCAGAGAAAGGTATTGGATCAGATCAGTATCGTCAAAATATATGACAAAATCTGATCGAATTGGATTAAAAAAACTCTGTATTGGGACATCCCTAGTTGTTTTGACTTGGAAAAATATTAGAGATGACAGGACCAGACTTAGAAATAAGGGGTTAATGTGGAGAAGTTATGAGTCAGGAATGGAGTGGGAGACAGGGTTAAAAAGTGGTAGAACCCCTCTTAATTCTTGAGTGTTGGCAGGTCCATCAGACCTGATCCAGGATAGGAACTGGCTGGTCTGTCAGGTTAAAACTGGCGTTTTCAGGATGGAAGTAAACACACACCACTTCAACGTCACAGATGTAAAAGACAAGAACATACATGTGAACAGTATGTCACAGAGCAAAACCTGCTCCAAAACTGAATTCTTTTGCAAAGTTAAAAGTTGAAAGAGTAATTCTGCAACTAATTCAAGTACTTTTTTGGGGAAGTAAGGAGTAGCTATAACTAATTGGATCAGACACTGATCAGATACTGGCACTGGATCAGAAAGGTCCTTGCTGTAATGTATGTCTACCAAAAGTGCCACACAATAAGTAGCGTGTCTCTGGTTGTCTCATCTGCAGGCCCGACTGTATTTCCTGTCTACGACACCATCAAGGTTGACCACCGCCAGATTTTACACACACTCTCGCTCAGTTCCACATGATTCCAGCTGAAAGTGTTATTCATGGAAGAATCTCTCCCGATGAATGATTTCTGCTCAGCCTGTGCTCTAACATCTCCTGAATTGAGTGGGCTACAAAGAAACATTCACTGATTTGTTCTCTCTGGGTTTGAGTGATTTCATCTACAACACAAAACCTCCTGGATAAAACATCTTTGAAGTCTTTGCAGGTTTCTGCTATGAAGTCAGGACGGCTTTATTACTGAAACAGACTTTGTTTCAAACAGTCATCGCTGCGTGGCCTCCACCTCAGCTGTTCACAAACAGGGAAGGATCTGAATAGAGCAACACATGAAGTTTTCTTCTCTTCTTGTAAACATAAGTTCAAGGACATCTCGGCCGCCTGATGAGTTTTATTGATCCCCGCGTGATGGCGAGGGAGAGGAGTCTGAATTGAGAAGCTATGAGAGCGTATTGTTAATGTTACCTGAAGTACATGGCTCGGCTTAGACACACTTAAGATGTTTGTTTATGAGAGTCTGACAAGAAACAAGCCCTCTTTTATTCGCTTTGTGACAGGTTTGAACAAGTTTTTCAAGATGTTTCTGTACTTATATTTCAAATATAGTACAAACCTTTTGAGAACATCTAATTCCTTTTCTCCATCTGTCTTTAAGAGGCTTTCAAACTTACACAGTCAAGGAAAATGAAAGGAAGAGGAACATAGGTCTGAAGGCTCATCAAAAGCCAAGAGTGCTGAAGTGTTCATCCGGTGGTTTACATTAGACTGGATTTTATAGCTGTGGGGAGTTGATTAAGGCCCCATTTGCATTCATTCCTCCAAAACTCTGTACAAAGGCTGGTTTCTTATGAACAGTGACAGCAGCCGCATTAATAAGTTCCCAGAAACTGGATGGAGTAATGTTTCATCCGACCTCTAGAAGCTTTTGTAACAAAGACATGGACAAAAAAAGGAAGTTAGGTTCAGATATGTAAAGAGGCTGTGAAGACGACCTGTCTGACACCTCTGACCAGAAACAGTTGTGTTTTTCTAGGATAAAGACTCCATTTCCCGTGAGCACCGTCACCCACTGTATTAAGAATATGATTCTTGACAAGGGGGGTGTACTTTTCTTTGTTCAAGACAACTTTTCCCAGGATGCAAAGTGACAAGATGTTTGTTGCAAAGTATTGATGACAGCCTACACTGCAAAAAAACTAAAACCTTATCAAGTGTTTTTGTCTTATTTCAGTAGTAAATGTATTTCTGGACTTAATATGAGCCACATTGACCTGACCAACCAAAAAAAAAAAAAAGGAAATTCAAAATTGCCAATGAAACAAAAGAAAAGTTACTTGTCCTAAGAAATTCTACTTTTAAGCAAAATTTTGAGCAAATGTTTCTTACTAAATTGGCAGATTCTATTTTTATTTGTTACAAGCAATTCAGACCTCATTTTTGTCTCTAAATAACTTAAAACAAGACATTTTTGGGGTTTGATAAGTTTAATGTAGCTCATGTAAAGTATAATAAGAAAACTTTTACTTAAAACAAGACAAAAACACTTGATAAAATTTCATTTTTTTGCGGTGTATCTACAGTACTTCCTGCCCTGTGTACACTATTATGTTGTTGCATTCTTTATAATATGGCACTGGAGCAAAAAAAAAAAAAAAGGCCCCATCTTTGTTATTTCTAAATTTTAAGGCCAAAACTGGTTGATCCATAAAAAGGGCCCCCAGTAGAGTGAACACAAACATCTCACCAAAATAGAATCTAGCGGGCTTGTGCTGGTCAATGGACTTATACAGTGCCCCAACATTGCAAGTCACATTCACACACTGGTGGCACACTGCAAAAAACAGATATCTTGTCAAGTGTTTTTGTCTTGTTTTCAGCAGAAAATGTCTTTTAAGACTCAATATGGGCCAAATTCACCTGACCAGTCCAGAAAAAATGTCTTTTTTCAGGTTATTTAAAGACAAAAATGAGGTCTGAATTACTTTTTACCATTAAAAAATAATCTGCAAATGGTACCAGAAAAAAAGTTATTCATATTAAGACATTACTCTAGTTACAAGCAATTTTTTTTCTTGTTCCACTGGCCATTTTTTTAATCGTTACACGCAATTCAGACCTTGTTTTTGTCTTCAAACAAATTCAAACAAGACATTTTTCTGGTTTGATAAGTTAAATGTGGCTCATATAAAGTATAATAAGACAACTTTTACTTAAAATAAGGCAAAAACACTTGATAAGATTTTAGTTTTTTGATGTGCCGAATCTAGGGCCAACCTGGTAAGTGTTTGGGGAGCATGCAAACTCCATATAGAAGGAAATTCGAAACCTATTCATTCACACCAACTAGGATTGGGCATTACAAGTAAAAGAGCTGTTCGAAAACCGCTCGGTACTATTTGAAAACTATTCAAAGATTGTGACTCACCCCCAACCTGCAAACCACCGCCATCGTCAAACTTACTTCTTGGGTGACGAAGCCTACCACTGACTGTTGCCACACTTTTCGCTGTCAAATGGCTGTGCATAGTGGTGGCGACTTGTGATATACTAGCCTAACCTTGCAGAGTTTGCACTGCACCTCATTTTCGATCATTTTTCAAAGGCGTTCCCGCACTTTCCAATCCATTTTTGAACGTCTCCTTGTTCTTGTTTCAGCCGTAAATCCTCAAACCTGTTGACTTCTGGTCTGGCTCTATTCATTATGTCAGTTTGTAGCCATAGTGAGGTTAAATGTGATGGAAATATGGTTTGGACACAGTTTGTTTCATTTTGAAAGCCATTGGGCATTTAAGATGGTTTCTGTGGTAAACTTCCTGTCCTGCCTGACCTGCTTTTTGTGAAACTGACACAAAAGAGCTCCGGCATCCAACAGGAAAAAGCCATGGTCACATGAACTACTCATAGTGATTTGTGGTTCAGTTTCTTGCTTAAGACTTCCTGGTGTGACTACAGGAGCTGGGATTGAACCCTCGCCCCAGCATCTTGCTAAGGTTGTCGTTTATGCTCATTTTGCTGGTATTAACGATCCTCCTTTAATGGAGCAGGTAAAGAAGGTTAAAGAAAGGTTAGCAGACTTTGATTGCACGCTTCATCACACTCAGTGATTCATCATGTCGCATGTTTGCACAATTAATTACATTCAATGACTCATCGTGTGGCGTGTTGTCAGATTGTCAGCGCCACAGCGGGATTGATGCAACAGTTTCCTGTTTGACTGACTGTGATCAGTGGTCACAGTTGGAGCGCTGCAGAGCCCAGCCTCGTGCTCTGCGTGCAGCTGAGGATGTAACAGGTTGATCATTATTTCAATGAGGATAACGAGCTGGTGGAGCTCTTTCACCGCAAAAAGGGAAATCCTATCAAGTTGTTTTGTCTTGTTTGAGTAGAAAATGTTTTTTTAGACTTAATATGAGCCACATTTTTCTGACCAGTCCAGAAAAAATGTTTGTTTTAAGTTATTTAAAGACAAAAATGAGGTCTGAATTGCTTATAAAAGTTTAAAAAGATTTGCTAATGGACCTCATTTTGACCTCAGTGACCTCATTTTTTCTTTGAATAACTTGAAACAAACATTTTCCTGGAGTGGTCAGATAAATGTGGCTCATATCAAGTACATTAAGACAAGTTTTTTTTTTTTTTTTTGAATAAGACAAAAACACTGGATGAGATAGTTTTTTAAAATGTACAAATATTAGCAGGTTGTCAAATACTAGTGTCACTCTGATAAACGTCCAAACGTGAAAGCATGGCCGCCTTAATATTAATATATTTTTTTTCCTTTTCCAAGTTAGAATTTGCAGAAATCCATGAAAACCCAGGAATAAAAAGGCTAGAGTCTGTAGATGTGTAAATCTTTTCATCTTCCTTGGCGTGTTTCCACACCGCTGTGACCTTCTGTCGATACAAATGCATTCATATATTCTCACAAATTCTATGCGTATGATTATTTTTATATAAAGATTTCAAACTACGAGGAACATGTAGTGCTTTTAGTGTTTGGAGAACTTAAAGCTCATTTCAGTTTGCTTTTCATTGATCTGAAACTCACATAATCCCTTCAGTTCAATGACTTCTGACTCTGAAAGCATTCGCAGAATTTAACAGAAGCAATCAGACATTTTTTTCCACAGTTGAGTACAAGGGAGTGTCTTTATTTATTTATTTCAAAGGATATTTAAGATTCATGCCACACTCGTAAGTTCAATAGTCCAACTTCACGAAAGAGAGGGATGTTCGCAGCATCAGTGAATCACCCAGCAGGGCACTTCAGCAGATCCTCTGTCTCCTAGTCAGCACTTTAATTAGGATTGTGTTGTGGAGAAACAACAGCTTCTTATTCCCTGTCAACACACCCCTCTGGGCAACCAATTAATAAAGAACACCTCAAAGATTATGTTCCCATCAGTGAACCACAATCGGTCCAAGATGAGATTCTGATTAAAGCACTGATCCAGTAAAGACGACTCAACTCTAATCTGACCACATACTGTTCATTGACACAAAAATAACGTTCAGAAGCCCTTCAACACACCAACACCAGAGGAGTGTGTTTCACTGGGAGCTCTGCTGCTCTGTATGAACAGCAGCCCCGTCTTATAAAACTATCCTACACATGTCAAACACCGCTGTTAAAGCCAGCATGTAGCTGCAGCACTTAATACGCCAAAGTCATGCACACTCACAGCCGGGATCAGTGTTTCAACACCGGTCGTGTGTGTGTGCCAAAGACAGATTTAGAAGAAGTCAGTCTTCTACCATCATTGCTAAAAGATGTAAGCGATTCTACACAACTCCCCGCTGAGGGAGCAACTGCATGAGCAAGGTTACAGACATGTTGCAGCATCCACAGCAGGAGGAATGGGAACCTGGTTTCCATGCCAACAGCCTTTAGCCAAATATGGCCACTGCTTCCTGGCACAGAAACCCATTTAAAGTCAGATATTCAATCGGCGCGGGGAGTTTATTGAGACGCTAAGGCCAGATAGAGACCACTGATAGTGGTGTTGTCTCATACTGAGTCAGAGGTGGATGAAGACGAAGTCGGGGAACTGACAGAGTGATAGAAATTCATCTACCTTATTGTAAGGTATTGTAATCTGCACCCAATAGCTCTGTAATAAGCATTAGAGTGAGTGCACATCAACTCTCTTGGAGGCATCAGGATCAATTTCCATCTAGTTTGAACCATTTATTAATCCCTGCTAACCATCTCTACAGAAACAGCTTCTGTTTATTAACTTTATTAATCTCCATGGACAGACTCTGCAGAAAAATACAGAATCCATACACCAGAGCCTTGGTATAAGAACAGGAAGTGTTCATGTGTCTGTTTCTGGAAAGTCTGTAGTCACTGTATCGACCCATGAAGTATCAGAAGGCTTCGCTGTGTCCAGGAGAAACCGTGTGTATAGGGAGCAAAAGCAGGCAGAACGTCATCCTCAACCCTGACTTCTGCATTCAGGTTCAGCTCATGTGCTTTAGTAGTAGTACAAGTTGTCCTCAGAGCTCAAAAACAGGGAAAAGATGTTAGAGCTTAGAGACACATTGTTGGAACATAGTCATGCATACACTGTGTTTTTCAGGAGAGTTTATTTAAGGACAGCCAAACAGAGGAGTGATCTCTCAAGTATGTTAAAAAAAATGTTTGTTTCATACTTTGGCCCCTCAAAGCGTGGGATCTGTCCCATTTCTTTGAACAAAATAGGCGCTGGATTGATAGAATTCATGGGAATGATGTCAAAGTGATACATTCATAGGCAGGACTTGGTAATAAGTTGCTGATTGGAGGCTGCAACCTGCAGGCTGAACAGTTATGCATGAATGATAAAGTCCGTGCTGGCCTGCAGACCTCAGCTGCATTAATAAAACAATCTTGCAAAAAACAGAGAGTCCACTTCGAGCCACTTTGCTGAACCAAAAATATGTTCTGGACCAACGTTTGTTCAACACAGTGTCAGAAAAAATGATGAGGGTGGAGATTTCCTGACTTCCTGGAACGCATCATAAATGATCGATCACGCCTCAAGTCAACAAAAAACAGGAACATGCATTTCTAAAGTTGTTTTTGTTTTCCCCTGAGGACAGACCTGACAGAGCTTGAGGTTTTTCTTTATTCATATCATCACAAACTTATTTTCTGACGGCAACTGGAGACATGTTTATTGCACATGAAGCCTATGTGAACTTCCTTTTTTTTTTTTTTTTTTTTTTTTAAACTGAGGCCCAATCCTGAGTTTACAATCCAAAAAACTAAAATTTATCAAACGCATTTTGTCTTATTTTGAGTAGAAAATGTCTTTTTAGACTTCATATGTGCCACATTTACCTGACAAGTCCAGAAAAATGTCTGGTTTAAAGGTATGTAAAGGCAAGAATGAGATCTGAATTGCTAAACAAAAGAAAAGTTTCTTGTATTAGGACATTATTCTAGTTTCAAGCAAACTTTTGAGCATTTTTTTTTGTTTCATTGGCAGATTTTTTTTTTACTTGTTAAATGCAATTCAATATTCAATATTCAATATTCAATACCATGTATAACAAAACAATTTTTACTTAAAATAAGACACACAGCCCCTAAAACGAAGACAGACCAGGAACTCGCTTGAAACCAAGGGGTATGACAAATTTCCCATGATATCCATATTTTCTTTTAGCATATTTATATCCTGTGCTCCTCCACGTTAATATTAGCCATGTTTGAAACTGTTGGTTGTATTTTGAAATCGCTCGTTGTAACGATCAACCTAACGCTGCTATAGCAACAGCTACAGCTAAAGCTAATAATAGCTACACCAATTATTAAACCTTCATTTAACCAGGAAAAAGACTCAGTGAGATTAAAAATCTCTTTTCCAAGAGTGTCCTGGCCAAGACAGCAACAGCAAAGTTACATTTCCACCACAAATACACATTATTCACAACACAACACGGAAATATAGCAAATACCAACAGGAATTAAAAACATCTTACGTCAGACAAGACATAGACAGATGAATCTGCCTCCAAATCATTAAAGGTCTGTTTAAAACGATTAAGAGAGCACAGTTCACAAAGTTTCAAATCTTTCTGTCAATGTTCCAGCTAGAGGGCGCTGCAAACTTGACAGGTTTTTTGCCAAGTTCAGGCCTGACCCTGGGAACAGAAAGTAAAATATCACAACAGACAGACTTTACTGCAGTGGGCTGCGTTTCATAAGTGACTGGACAGAAAAGCTGCATTTAGGAGCTGCGCTAGCTACACGAGCTATGAAAAGCGAACATTAAGCAAATGTTGCGGAAGCTACATCACCCTAATCTGACATCAGTTTATCAACAATTTGTATTAAAAAAAAAAAGTGTTTTGTTTGGAAGTGAAGAAACTGTTGCTCTGCCTACGGCAGCCAGTGACGTCTTATTTCTAAGAATTTTTTTTTTTTTACCTTTCCCCTTGGTCCTCTGAACAGAGGAGCAAGGGAAAGGGGTAGATGAAGGGTTGTCCATCAGTCCGCACGAAATATACTATCAGCAGACAACATCCAGGAAATTAAATAATATGAGTAGCTATGGGCTTTATTTTGAAAATATTTATCAGCAAACTGATCATCGAGAAGCACTAAATCAAAATTAACTCCAACAGTTTTTAGATAATATTTTGCATGTGCTATCAAAAATAAATGTGTAATCTTTAAATGGAATTTAACAATGAGATGCATTTAGCATTATTAGATGGAATGCTCCTTTAAATGTGCATTTAGAAAAGCTTCAGTTGTATTAACATCAGTAAAACTCGACATAGACTGTTCCATATTTCTTCACAGCTTGTGTGTACGTTTTGAGGACGACTATTGAAGTGAACGCACAGAGGCACTTAAGGCCGCTCCTCTCATATCTCGGGGCACAACGGCTGCTCAAAGCCGAGCTTTCACCACACACTGCAGCCCAAATATCTCCAGACCAATAAGTCGTTTCTTCCTCCTTTTTCTGCTGAGCTGCATTAAAAGAAGGCCACGGCCGGGGCAAAGAGGACATTACTTCCATGTGACAGCAGGCTGTTTACTCCAGCGCGGCGTATCCCCCCTTGGCCTAACTACTGGACTTAGTGTCCCCTTGTATTGATTGAAACCAAACTAAGTGGTCTAATCTGTGCATGCGAGGAAACAGGCCACCACAGAGAAAGAGGACAAAACTGTCTGCTGCACACCCCGCCTGCTCATGTGTGTTTATCTGCAGGAATCTGGAGGGCGGCCAGTGCTGTACTGGAACACAAGTGCCCTCATTTATGAAAAGGAAATTCTTGGAAAATGCTGGAAGATTTACAGTGGGCCAAACTGGGCCAAATATTTATCCATACAACATTAGAGAAGTAGAGAAGTAGAGAAGTAGATCCAGTCTACAACTGTCAGAAAAGTCTCTGAGGGTTTCTTTGCTTTCAGGACTTCTTGGATTTCTGGGATTCTAAGTTTGAAGTTGTTTTAAAATATTTAGGTGAATTCGGCTCTTTGTGGGCTGATGCAAGCATGTGGTTCCTCTGTACCCAAGCTGTCTCTAGACTACAGGATGAGGAGCCACATGATTAGAAAGGCTTATGTTACTTCATTCTGTACCCACTTAAGAGAAATCAGGCCCGTGTCTATAGTAGATCACGTAGTAAATAAAGCGCCAGAGGCCTCGATGGACTATTCTCAAAGCCAGTAGAATGAGCATTGACTCAGACACATTAGAAACCAAGTGTGAGGGTCTCGTCTTCGCCCCTCGGGCAGAGACAATGGAGACCAGACCCACACACAGCCCCCTTTGTTGATACAATATTGACATGGCACTAATAGCTCTGGCTTGAAGCAACCAGGCGAGACAAAATTGCGTGAAGGCCAGGCGAGCCCCTCGCTGCAGCCGCTTCACGACCCACTTTACTTCTACAGCAAACACCATTCTGTTTGTCTCTGTGCATTACCCTCAGAAGCTTGACCACTGCAGGCGGAGTCCCTCAGGAGGTCCGGACTGGAGTTAAAGTCTGACAAACACACGCCAGGCCAGCTTCTCAATGAAACCAGAACTTCTCTGAACCCAGGGCGAACTTCAGGGCAAAGTTGAAAATCAATTCAGTTCAATTGATGTGCTTTATTGGCATGAAATGAGTAGAGATGATATCAGCAGTGTTGGTTTCATGAGATTTGAAGAAACATACAGAAAGAAAATAGTAAAATGCTTCACAAAATCCACAGTTCAGTTGTTGTTTTGAACACTTTTAAAACTCCACCTTTAACAGACTATTTTGAATCAATTCTGTCATTTATAGTCATGAAACCTGAAATTTAATACGTGAACTCCCAACTCTGACCTCTTTCACCAAACACTTTAAAGCTGGGCTATTGGAAGAACAACACTGTTACCACAACCGTGCCTAAACTTGTATATTATTTTTATGTTAGCTAATTTCATCACACTTAGGTAATAATTAGACAAAGTTTCTTTCTTATTTCTTTGAAATTAGCTCATAACCTCTTTTAAAATAATGTCCAAATTTATTGTCCCAAGTCCCAATTGGTAGGTTACAGTTTTTTCCAGTTTCTTTGAAATTTACTCAAAATTGCAAGGTAAGAAGGTGACAATTAGCAAATAATCTATTAGACATTAAATCTCAACCCACCACAAAATGTTTTTAGAAGTATCCCAACGTTTCTGCTATTTCCAGAGAAGCAGGTGATAAATAGCTGCTTAGATCTTGAAAACAGAAGTTAGGTTCATTGTTTCCTCTGATAATTACCTTTGAAATGTTAAGAGAATAATTCAATTTCCCTATAAGCAGTTGATAGTTAGCTATTTGTTATTTCATTTCACCATGCTCTTTAGTACCCAGTTTGTTGATATGAATAATTGAGATCATGATAAACCTTTATGATTTGGCCTTTAGTGTTTTACATGATACAACTGAAGGCTTCAGGTGGGATATTCACCAAGAGTGGGGTTGGAAATTGGCCTAACTTGATTATGATAGACACTGTGAGTACAGGCGCACTGCAAAACAGTATCTGGCCAGAAGTTATGAGCTAATTTACCCACATTTCCTCTCTTTGTAATTGCTCCTCCTGCCTACTGGCCATGAAGGCTACCTGCTCTTGTTGTTTTATTGATTTGATTGTTTCATGTTGTTGACATCAACCTGCCAAAGGGACTAAAGATGGAAATTAGCTGTTGGCTATAACCTTGCATATTTACATGTATATGTTAATTAATATGTATTGTCACTATTTTAAATATATAAACTTAAACTTGAAAAACCCGAAAGAATGAGACCGTTTCTCACTTGAAACATCATTAAAGCTGAGGGAAACATTGCTAGATTCAACATGCCAACCCCTCAGTAAGGAAAGTCTCTATTGGCTGTCCAGTAGTCACTTATGCCAGGCGGACACTGTGCAATTTTGAGGGGATTTCACCACGATTTTGCTGTCGCAGACCACGCTGCGTGATCGTGGAAACACCGTAGCGTTGGGATGTCATAAGCCGTACAGTGTGAGAACACTCACGAGGAAGGATTAATTGCTGCTACGTTCTAACGATAATGCTGCGACCTCCCAATCAAACTTCTGGCATGCCAGAAATTTTCGCCGTAGCTTGTACAGTGTGAGTGGTGTTACGTCACGATTCTACGTTTGCACCTGCGCAGAAGACACCGGTAGGGCTTTAAACAATGGCGGTAGCGACAAAGTCATAGGAACTAGGAACCTTTATTTTTCATTGTTCACACTCAAGCATGCCATGCCGTCACACGCCGACAAGTAGTCATGGTTGTCAATAATTGTGGCTGACAGCAGTCGTACAGTATGAGTACACATGTCTTAGGGTCAAATAGAGCACAAGTGACAAACCCGGTCTTGCAGTGGGAGCATTTCCCCGACAGTCAGATTTCTAAAATCGCACAGTGTCTGCCTGGCATTAGCCACTAAATGACGCAAAATAATCAATTTGAGAACTAAAAATTAACTTTCTTCTGTCTAAATATTAACCCTCCTCCTTTCTCTGGGCTGGGGACTGGCAGAAGTGACCATAACAAGACACACTTGTGTCTGCTGTGAGTGAGGAGGACTGTTTGTCAATGTTTCGGAAAGGGGAGGGGCTCACACACGCTGACCATTGAAGAGGTCAAAAAATGCTTTAACCTCAGATTCTCTAAACTCCAGAAAAGTCACCAGAAGGATCTGAAAAGTCATTAAATGTAGCGAAAAAGTCTCTAAGTTGGCGACACTAAGTTGTGGTTTTATCCTCCACTTTCTTACCATTGTCATCACACACTTCCTCACAAAGTGTCCTGCTGTATTCTTTCACCTCAAGTTGGACATGTGTAGGATCAGAGCTGCATACATGCTTAAAACAGAATAAAACAAAGAAAAAAGAAAAACACGGACCAAACAAAGCACACAGGCCCCAAACCTAGTGAGGAAAACCAAATGGTTGGGATTTTTTTCACATACCGTTCCATCCTTAATTCAAAGTAAGAAAACAGCAATGTTGAGGTCTAAATAATGATGTTCTGATTCATGCTCATCCAGAAAGCCCTGATGTTCTCCACACACACTCTGTGTTCTTCTCTTCAATGGTTTACTGAAACGACTTTGTGTCTTTTTATTCTTCCTGGCATCAAAACCAGCTCGTAGCGTTGAGACCAAATGCGTGCTTAACACTATTCACAAGCATCATAATTCATTTAGCACGCATGGTGAGCAATTTGAGTCATCTTGGCCGGCATGGCATGTATTTTTCCTCCTCATTTCCTAAGCTGTAGGTATATCCAGAAGAGATCATTGTTTCTATAAATACAGCTCTTAGGCATCGTGTCCTCGGTTCATTCAGAAACACAAGAACTGACACATCACTGGTGAAAAGTATCGGAGAAATGACGAAGAGATCTGAGGATTATTTCTGTATCTATGTCATCATCTCGCCAATCCGTCTGCAGTGAGCTGCAGTGCTGCTCGGAGAAGATGGAATATTTTTACACACACAGCACGGACAGAAAGTGGTGGATTGCTGGGGAGATTGAAACCCTGTGCAAAGTGCACACTGACACGTACAGATCTGCATAAACACAGACTGCGAATAAGGGGAAATTGCAGAAAATGATGCCGTGCGCTTAACAGGGGAAAGAAAAGGATATGAAGTTATTGGAAACAGAAATGCAAAAAGACGAAAACATCACCAGTTCTGATCTTGTGTGTTTTTGTCATTTTCATATCATAGCTTAGACAGGAACCACTTGTTTGGAAACTGCAGTACTGAAGGGTTACAGGAAGTTCAGGTTAGGACAGCACAGCTGTTCCTGGTTGCTTCGGTTTCTGGCTAAAGTGAGACAGATTGAAAAAGGTTAAGGAGGACACCGCTGTGTGCTAAAATATTAGAAGCAGAGATTCTGTCTTTCAATGTTTTGGGCAACTAGTAACTAAACTAGTAACAAGTTGATCATTTCTAGCTTTGACTGCACACACAAAAACTCTCCACTTTGTGCTTGTCTTCTATGTTTAAGAGGTAAAACAGCGCTCATAGACAGGAAGCTGATGCCTGAACACATGCTATGTAAGATACAAATATAGTCTGTGACATCACCAATATGTTACTGGTACTGAGTTTTAAAGTCTATCTTTGGAGGAGGCCATACTGGACATAGAAGAAGAGGTGGGCCTTCAGCCTCTTCATTTGTCAGTCAAGTCATTCATCTCATATAGGAAAAACTGGTATATTTAACTATCCAAAAAAATACTTTCTGGTGGCCAGCCTCAAGTGGACACTCAGGAAACTGCAGTCTTAAGCCCATCAGCAACAGTTTCATATTTTTACACTGGATGCTTCTGCTTGTGTTTGAATGATCAACAAGTACCGGGTCTTTGTTGGATGTGATATTTTCTTTCCGTATTGATGTTGATGTGACCTTGCCAGAGTCTGAGGATGAACTAATCTCATGTAGCTGTCAACTATTTGACATGAGGTAAAAAGACTTTTTACATTTCTCTTACTGTAATTATTACATTTTTTTAACAATATTTTTTTAGTTATTTTCAAACTTTAGACCAACACCCAAACATTTCAACAATACATCACAATAAACAAATTAACCCTGGCCACAACAAACACATTCTCACCAAAGTGTCCATATGCTGATTGCACCCAACTTAATACCCTAGTAGCAGCCAGCAATAAGACTGTGACAGAAAGGTCAAAACGAAGACCGAGCACACCCAAAAACCAAACCAAACAAACTAGATAGGTTAACTTCACCAAGACAAAAAAAAAAAAGAAAAAAAAAGAACCTTCAAGTTCCACCGAGGACTGATATTTTGCCTTTTGCCTTTTACTCAGGACACTTAATTGGTCGTTTAAGTCAAAACATATAGATTGTATTGTTTCACAAGTATTGTTGAATGATTTTCAATAAAATAAGATTGGAACATTGAAGGTATATGCTTTCAGTTATATTAAAAATAAAAAGTAAAAAATGGTATCGGCCCAAATCGGTATCGGCAGGCCAGGCTTTTAGATTGGTGATTGGCCAGAAAATTGCGATCGGTGCACCCATACTTGTAACAAGTAAAAGAAAATTTGTCAATGGAACAAGAGAAAAGTAACTTGTATTTTGACATTATTCGATCCTATTTCATTATCATATTTTTGTCTTTTAATAACTTAAAGCAAGACATTTGTCTGGACTGGTCAGGTGACTGTTGCTCATATGAAGCATAAAAAGACAATTTTTACCTAAAATAAGACAAAAACGCTTGATATAATTGTAGTTTTTTTTTCAGTCTAGATTTTCATGACCTCCACAAAACTTAACAAAAGAAAGTTCTGAGCCACTGTATGGCTTGGTTCAGTTTTAAATACTCTTATTTTTGCACAGCTGGCTAAAACAGGATGTTAAGTCCATCGCAGGTCACTTCTTTCTATTTCTATGGAGCTAAGAGAGAAAAGAGAGTCAAAAGTCAGTTTCTTTCTTTCTTTCTTTCTTTCTTTCTTTCTTTCTTTCTTTCTTTCTTTCTTTCTTTCTGTCTTTCTTTCTTTCTTTCTTTCTTTCTTTCTTTCTTACTGAAGCCTGAGTAATAATCCATGAATGTGAATGTTTGGGGATATTTGTAGTCTAAGCTAATCATGAGCTTGTTTCCAATGGGACTCTATTTTCAGTTGCTGCCAAGAGCTACTTATTGTCTTAAGTTTTATTAATTCCATTAAAAAGTTAGAGGAGTTATTTATTGGTATCATATTGGGACATGAGCTGACAAATCAATCAAAGCCATTGTTTTCTTGTGGCTGTAAAGCTCTGTTTCTAAGTGTCTGAATGATGAAGAGGTGAAGGTTACAGATGATACAGAGTGATATCAGATTTGATAATCTCTCCCCTCTGATTTCTGACTGACAGCTGTAAATGTTATGGGGCTTGAGGCTGTGAAATGGAGCTCTTCTCCTTGTGGGAAGACAGCTCGCCGAGACTCCCCACCAGGGAAATCGCCGAGATGCAGCGAGCTCCTCGTGTAAGATGCTTTCTTGGAGACCCAGTGCTCTGTTGTAAATTGCCTGCATTTCAGCTTATGCAAATACAGCCAGTCTCCTCAGAGATGCTCCTCTCCTCCTCCTCCTCCTCCTCTATCCCCATGACAATCCATCAACACAGATAAAACCCGACCATCTCCGGCTTCATTTTTCTCCTCTGCAGACCGAGGATGTGTTGCATCACCAGTTTAAGACTAGTTCGTGAAGGAAATTCCTGGAAAGTGTATATTTGCGGAGACGTTTCGCATCCCCTGGGCCTGAACATTGATCCTTCCTATTGTTTGCTCCGGGTCAGCAGGAAGAATAAGAATAGCTACAGTAACTCGACTCAGCAGGTAAAGCACATCACATGCATACGTGGCTCCCGATGCTTTAAATGAGCTCTATGGGTCTGCTCGAGATGAATATGTATGAAAGGAAGACAGGAGATTCTGCGTTTCTTCTCCCGTTAATGCACAAGAAAGGTTCACGAGGAGTTCGCCGTGAAAAAATATCCCCGAACACCTCCGGCAAAGCCCTGCTCCCTGTTGATCCAAACACTTCCCGAGAAATGAAAGGGCGAATAAAACGTGCACAGGAGGCCGAGGATCAGCCCGGGCTACACTCCAGCCCGCATCTCATGGACAGAAGAATCCTTTTAGCGTTATCATAGACCGCAGATATGTTCACAGGAATCTATTAACACCTTCTGCTGATAAAAAAAAAGTTGGGGTCTTATCGTGCTGGTAGAAGTGACACAGAATGCATTAACATTTATGCTGTTCTCTCCTCTGCTTTTGTGCCATCTCTGGAGAGTCCGCTCTGTTCTTTCTCTCCTTAATGCAGTTCAGCACTTTGCCCATTCACCCCTCACTGTGTGAAGCGCTGCAGAAGAAAATAATGACCAAACAAAACCCCCGGTGCATGTTTTGCATAAGAAAGTAGCCAATTTTTTAAAGGTAGGGCAGACATTACCCCAGTTCTCTCAAAAGCAGAACATTAATGAGCACAGAGTCTCTTAAAATAAATGCCAATTTAACTGTCTTTAAGAGAGATTAATATTACACAACTTTTAAATTGCCTCATGTTGGTCGAAGTAAGTTTTAGGGGTCATCTGAGGTTGGAGTGAATGCTGGGCTGAATGAGTTTGTTCTGGTAAAGCTGAGATAAATATTAAGTGCACTTCTGTTTTTTTATGTTGATTCTGTGTTCCTGATTGACCCGTTGTTGATGTTTTATTTAGCAGAACATAATGCTTGCTGCTCCCTCTAGTGGCACATCTTTCAAACTTTAATGAGCTTGTACTGTCACTGACAGCCAGATGTCTGAAATGTAAAAGTCTCTGCCCTTCAGAGTCAAAGCGGCGGCTCTCCACTCTGCCAGCAAAGGAAATAAGTATTCAAAGCAGCGTCACCCACTCAGAAAAAAAAAATTTGAGGCTTCACCCGAACTGACCGAGTTACAACAAATCAGTCACCAGCTCGAGCAAACGACAGCAGCTTGGCCTTTAACAGAGCTGAACCAGAGTTAACATGCAAATGTGCCATGTTTCTGGTATAAGTTGTGTTTTTTGAGGACACAGAAGAAGCACTAATGAGCCAGAGTACAAACTGTGTGTGATCGCGCTGGATAAAAATGGTCCTGCCGTTAATGATAACACCCACCTCAAAACGCCCAACGCCAGGATTTTCCTGGATGCATTTAATTAGCTTAACAGATGGAATGAGTTTATATTTAATGCCACAAGATATGAGGTATGTCACTTTGTGTTGGATAATTAGGCACCTTAATGAAATAAGGAAAAAAAGACCCATCAAGATTTATAACAAGCGCAAAAAATGACTTGTGTCTCTAGTTGTGTCCCAACTCAGGAGCTGCAGAAAGCTGAATTAGACGGATTAC
Organism: Halichoeres trimaculatus; assembly: GCF_033239565.1. NCBI lineage: Eukaryota > Metazoa > Chordata > Actinopteri > Labriformes > Labridae > Halichoeres > Halichoeres trimaculatus. Next base: position 34,155,992 of record NW_027437186.1, on the reverse strand, counting down.
GTCACAGTGGTGCATGGAAAGCTCTCCCATTTCAAAGGCTCCTCCAAAATGTTGCCCGCAAATCCAGCCTCCAGTGCATGATCTGGTGAATTCTTCTTAGCCTCACGTATCCCAAGATTCATTGTGCGTGAAAACTGACAATGATGGACATGGACGAACTCCATAAGGAGTCCTGTTTTATCCAGATTTAAAGGATTTCTGGCAAAAACTATGTGATTATATTTCTGAAACACTGAAAAAGATGTTGTTTTGCTGTGAAAAAATGTATTGTTTGGGCTCTTTTTCAATAATATACTGAGAAAAAAACAGTTCTTTATAAATGTTCTTATTTTGGAAAGATTCTGTGTTTAATTCTCTGAGGAAAAAAATTGGTGTTTTTTTTAAAATATTTATTTATTTTTTTCATTTTTTTGAAATTAATATTTATTTATGTTTTTAACAGGAAATTCAAATGATAGATTAAATAGATTTAGTACTGCGCAAAACATAATAAAAAAAATTAAACAGCTAGCATTTTATACTTTTTAAAATTTTGGGGGGATCCAACGTCCCCCATTGCATTTGTTTTAACTGTTAGAAATGTATGTTGTTTTTAATTCTTACATATACATGGTGTTTCTATACTCTACCAGTAAGGACTATAATAATTAGGGCTGTCACTTTAACCCAATAGTTAGATTTCTGAATTACATGGCAAATTAATGCGTTATAAAAATGAATGCAAGATTTACTCATTGTCTGCCAGCCATTTTCAGAGCATTTTGAACAATCTTTCAAGACCCAAATAAAACTGTTTTCCATGACTCTGGAAACACCAAAACCACCAAAGAAAAGTGGACTCTCTTTGTATGACAACATACTTTTTTGATCGCGTTCATCTCGGATGATCTTCATCGTCTTTTTTCACGATGGGGCCGCACTTTCTCTCTGAACTACCACGACACATCTTCAGGCCTTGTTTACACAATGACGTTGCATCTAAAAATGCTAAAACGCAGTGAAAAAAAAATCTGCTTTTACACGGAAACACTGAGGGACTGAAAATGCTGTTGTAAGCATGCCAGGCCTGTAGGTGGTGCTATAACTGTCTTGTCCTGAAGCCGCTTTTGGGAGATCTCCACTGAAGTAAAGTTGAGCCGATCATCTGGTGTATTGGTAAAAACTAAGTACAGAAGTGGAGCAACAGATGCACATTTTGTATAAAGACAGTCAGCAGATTCAGCAGAACATACACAACACGGTAGTCCCCGACGATCGTAACAATGATACTGTTGGACTGTTGTATGCGCTCGTGCGGAGCGGAGTGTGACATCAGTGTTTTCACCAAAAATACCGGCTTACTGTTTACAGTACGGCAGTGTTTCAGAAAAATCCCACTCTGGAGTCTGTTTTCCAAAGTTTGCGCTTTAGGTCGGCTAAAATGCTGTTTCTGTGTATATGTGAGGCCAAAACTTTTGAGTTTCACCCAAAAACCATTGTGGTGTAAACAGCCACTCAGTTTGAGCGTAAGCTGCCTGAACTTTTCTGACTTGCATCGTCTCGATATATCTCTGTCATCTCACATCTTCTCCCCATATCCATGCTGAGCTCTCATCCAAAGAGCACACCGCTCTCACCAATGGCAGTTAACGAGCATGATTTTGATTGACAAGCTCCTTCAGACCCCGCCTCCCCCTGCTGAAAAACATAATTTACTTCTATAGACGCAGCAAACGGTTTCGATTGAATTGAAAAAAATGTGGATTTTCAAATCTTCTCTTCTTTGTGATTCATTTGATTTGTTATGCACTAAAATTTTGTAATGTCCTAGAATTCAAATTCTTTATTTGGGGACCTTAAGCAGATATGAGATAAAAATGTGATGAATTGGATTGATTAATTACAAACGCTGTAATTAATTTATATAATTTTCTTAATCACCTGACAGCTCTAATGCAAATACAAAGTAGAACATCCTTTTTTGAATGTTAAGTTTTAGTTTAGGTGTGTTTGAAAAGTAATGTGAGCCTGACAGCTGAGGGCAGCGTTGTGTGACGTCAAAGGGTGACAAACAGAAAGTGCTCTGCACACCACACCGTCTGTTCAGTTTGGCCTTTGCGGTCTAAACAGGCTACACAAACTGGGTCCTTCGAAGGCTGCAGACCCTGAACTGGGGCACAGCTCATGTGTTTGGCTTTTTATAGGAAGCAAAACTGATCTCCTCAGACCCAGAGCAGTAAGAAACAGGAAGTTGTGTCCTACCATCGTTGCACAGCGGCCCTCCGAATGTGGTCATGCTGCAGTCACAGCTGAAGCCCTCCCACTGCTGGAGACACACGCCCTGGTTGGCACACGAGTCCTCCTGGCATGTAGTGCTGGGGCCTGAATATGGAGATAAATGGCAAGTTGGTGAGCAGACTTTTGTAATAACAAGCAGCAGAGTGAGCAGATTGACTCTGCGGTGAAATTAAATGTCACGCACAACATACAGACAATAGGCTTCTGCAAATGGAAGCTCCCACAGAACAAACATACATATGCTGTGCAAACTAACAACTGTGTACCCAGTCACATTTGGTATTCTTGTACAAATACTGCAACAAATTGCCAGATTGTAGCAAACTGCCTGCCTGAACTCTCAATGAATGAATTGTATTTAGTAAACAGCACAACAGAAACCTCACATACACAAAGCTAGGAGATATTTAAAAACATTTTAGCAGCTCTAGTGTCTGGATTAAACTCTTTAACTCTGGATTACACTCTAAATTAAGTTATTTATATTTTTTTCTGTGTGAGGGTGAAGCTGTATCTGGAGTATCACTTTAAAAAGCCATATTTATGTCTCATTTTATGAACTTTATTTATACTTAAGAGCTTATTTAGGAAATAAACTTTACACAAAAGGTCATTTGTTGGTAATAAATCTTATACTTTTGTAAATCCTGTTTACTTCTCTTTTAATTGGAGCCACATTCATGAGGAACACACATTTGATGAGCAGCAGAGCTACGTGTGGTGGTTCTTCTTCTAATGCCAAACAGCTTATTCTGTTGTTGCTACCGATGTTTGAGCCTCTGTTACTCTTAAGCCCCGTTTCCACCGAACAGTCCAGTATGGATCAGTACAGTTTGGTACAGTGTAGATCGGTAAAGACTGGTCCTGTTTGCGTTTCCACATCCAACTGTGCCCCCTTGTGGTAGACAGTGTGTAAGCCGGATGCTGATAGCTGTGTCGGTTACATGGCAGCATGACGCCACAGCAGTGCAACACGGTGTACCTTGCTAATAAATCCAACACAGTAAACAAAGATCAATGATGGAAGACATCCAGCAATTTGTCTTTGTGATTTTCATGTGGCTCTTTGTTACAAAGAACAATCAAGCTTTGTTTCAGAGAAGTCTGTGTGCCACCAGGAAAAATGCAGCCGCTGTCGTGTTCACGTGTAAGTGACATTTCTTTTGACCAATCAACAGACTGCAGTGTTGTAGCTCCACCTTCTTGGATTGGATCGGTTTAGTCTGGTACCTTGACGAAAGAGTCCCGAAAAGTGGGATGGTTTGTCTCAGGGATCTGTCAGTGGAAACACAGCAAAATATGTGTCGTACATAGATGAACTGAACTGAACTGAACTGAACCGCTTGGTGGAAGCAAAGTTTTATATGATATGAAGGCAGTACCTATGAGACTGGGCCCCTGCTGCTGTGGTCAGTAAGTGTCTGCTACGAGACCTACCCATGTGAAAGGACAACTTCAACATGGTGGTCTACAAAATCACCTCCAACACAAAGTTCAAGTTTCATGTGACGGGGACTAAAGAAAACACAGCTCCCCCACCCTGTCAGAACTTAAAAACAGTAGGTCGTCTTCTACAGATTAGTAGTCAAGGTTTGTTTGAGGAGATGGCCGCCAGCACTCAGCGAATCACAAGGCTGCTAGAAGGCCCAGTTGGGCTGGTGTTGACGCTAGAACAGGGGTTCTCAAACTTTTTTAGACCAAAGCACCCTTATGAGGTAAGACATTTTTTCAAGGACCCTTTTTTATCATAAAAATGCTAATGCTAACAGTATTTATGTGTACAAAATCTACTATTTAGTGTTTTTTGTGATGATAGAATCAGGCTACATTCTCGCTTTCCAAGTTATTCATTTTGTAAACTTTGAGAAAGTGTTTCAGTGGTGGTGCAGTGGTGTGCACAAAGGGGGGTAAGGGGGCTGTAACCCCTCATGGCAAATACTCTTAATTGCCCTCTTGGGTGGCAAAAAAACACATAGTGTTGCGCCTTTTTTTATTTTGTCACCCCTGCCCTTTAAAAACGTTTGTACATGCCAGTGCACCTAGATGTTTTTGTTTTAAGGTATTTTTTTCTTTGGCGCGAGTATTGAAAAAAAAAAAAAAGGCTGATTTTATTGGTTGAAGAGATCCCAGTTTGTTGATATGGTTTTTCAATGATAAAGCACACTTTTGTAATTGTTTTTAAATGATTCCGCAGATCCCTTAGCTATGTTTGCCGACCACCTAGGGATCCTGGGACCCCTACTTTGAAAAACAGTGTGCTAGAAAAAGCAGTTTGGTGCTGGCTGGGAAGATTTGGTAATTTTTTCATGGGCATAACCCACAGACTCAGCTCTGTTGCTCATCACATAAATGCACATTCCTCACACATGTGGCTCCATTAATTTGTGAAAAAACAAAAACTTTCACTCAGTGAAAGATTTAATATAAAGCAGGGTTAGGCAGGCATCCCTGACTGTATGTGAAGACAGTGTGTGCATCACTTTCAGCCTGTCCGTCCTGTATCGAGCACTAAAAACAAGCTCATAGGTAAATCAAACGATGCTCAGTTGGTTTTGAGTATGAGATGAGGTTTTAAAACTGTGAACAAGCCCTGCTTCCAGATGTGATTACAGTCGCTGTTTTAACCTTCATGCTGGTGGATTTATTGTCTCTCCTTCATTACATCACAACGTTGATGAATCAGTCAGTACGTCCGTCTGCAGTTGTGTCGCTTGCAGACATTTTGTGCAGACTTCTACTGTCTGGCTGTCCGTTTGTGTTGCAGTGATGCTGAGTGAGTTCTGTCACAGAGGAATGTCTGGTGAAGGTTAGTATGAAGGGATGTTCTTCCTGTTTACACGTTTAATACCTGTTTAATCACTCAATATTTATTCTGAGTGAGTGTCTCTTGTGGGGCATCAGACGCACATAACAGTCTGATCTTATATCCTCGTCTTGTTCCTGAATAAAGTGTGACCACAGTAGGTGAAGCTCTGACTGAGAGTAACTATGGTAACTGCTTAATAGTTATGCTTTGGCTGTAGCCCACTCAAGGCTGGAAAATGCAAAAAATAAATATTCTGTACACAGTGGACGTACTGCTATGAGACAAACACACAGTTTGATACAAGTCTAAATCTGAGCGGTTAAAATAATTATGATCCTGCTGTAAAGCTATTGATCCAGTCAAAAGGGTGGTCAGTCATGAGGTCAATGAAGCTAATTTATCTTCGTTTGGTTCATTAATGAATCGACTGATCAATGAAACAATTGTGGTGTAATGATAGTTTATTGGTTTAAATGCTTCAAGTACAGGGGTCGGCAACCTTTACTCTCATAAGAAACATTTTGCCTCAGCTCAACGGGATTACAGTCATTCATGAGCCAAAAAAATGTTGGTAGAAAATGTATAAAATAAAATTCTAGAAATAGTAAATGAAAACCTACTAAGGAAACTATGCAAATGAAAAGATTTGTTTTGAATGTAAATGTGATGTCTTAATTTTTTTTTCTTTTTTTTTTTTTTTTTGATGAATTGGCAAACTTTTTTTTAATAAATAAAGAAATTTGTAACATCATAAATTTCATAAATGTCATAAATTTGAGACATTTCAATGAGTTACAAAATTTGGGGAAAATTCTGAAATTTCCAAAAATTTGCCAAATTTTTCAAAAAGGAAATTGAAAAATGTGCAAGAATTTGCAAAAATGCCCCAAATTCTGAAATTTCCAAAAATTTCCTGACATTCCATAAATTTTAAAATATTTTCTGAAATTCAATATATTTGGAAAAGAAAAAAGAAAAAAAAGAATAAATGCTATATCTTACAATGTTTTCAAAAAATTGAGAAAAAAAGAGGTTTTTCCAAATTTGATGAAATGTAAAACAAAAAATTAATTTCAAAAATGTTTGCAAACAGTTGAAAAAATTGCAAAAATCTCAAAAAATTTTTTTTGGAAAGATCAATTGCCAGAGGTGATGCAAATTCAGTTTAACAAAATGTTAACTCATGATTTCACTTGGTGTTAGTGTCTTTGATCATCAATATCCTTTGAAAAAAAAAGGTTAATGAATAAATAATTAAATAAATAATTAAATAAAACAAATGAATATATTCTGTATTTCAATAATAGTTTTGTTTTTTTGTTTTTTTTTTATCTACAAGGAGTCACTGCAAAGGAGTCAAAGAGCTGAACAAGGCTCCAGAGCCGCAGGTTGCAGACCCTTGTTCAAGTAAAATACTGAACATTTTAAGCGCCTAGAAAAATTATCAAAAATTTAGAAAACAAGTTACTATATTTTTTGAAGCACAGTAGAGATCCTAAACGACAGTTAAGTGACAGTGAAGTGCTTTTCAATCACAATTGCTCACTTTGTTTATATTTTAAATAGGAACACTGTAAAATGAAAGTAAATTACTCTTTGTCATGAGAGGGTCAGACATTGTAATATATAAGAAAAATATCCATGGACCTATTTTAAAGTTGATTTCTATTTAAGATGTTTGTCATGAGGTAAGAAAAAAAAACATACAAATCTTGCTCTTGTTGCTCTAACTTGCCAGTCAAGCCTCTATTTTGCATTTTTTCTTAAACTAATGAAAATTAAAGAAATAGTTCCTTCCTTTTTTTTTTCTTTTCTTGTTTTTTGAAGTGGGGCATTATGAGGTCCTTATCAATCCTAAGTGTATCATCCACGTGGGATCAGCTCGGCCTGCAGACCTGAACAGCTCATCAACGCGCTGCAGGGGGCTTTCTGAAAATATCCAAAAATAGTGCACACTGGTGTTTGTGTTTCTTAAAATTAGCTAAATTATGTGGTGCAATGAACCAAATCTGCAGCAGTCCATCGACAGGCGTCTGTGCCAGTCCTGCACCTGCTTTTCAATCAAGTGTGGGTAATACACTTACTGACAAGCACCTTGTGTAACCCCATGAAGAAGCTCTGAACTATCTCTATAAAGGCTTAAAAATATGGAGAATATTGAATCTGTAAACATGAGACTTCTAATAACAAGAAACAACTGATTTTTGAGTTACAGCTCTAATTGTCTAAAAGGAAACTCATGCAGGAGAAAAGCTTGTTAATAGGAGTGTTTTTGGTCATGCAGACGTCTCTCTGACAGGTAAAATATGAGGGAGGAAAATACAAATAAAATCACAATAAAGAACAAAAGAAAATTGTCCAATAGAAACGACACAGAGTGTGTGAGTGCAAACCGAAAAGTGAGCCCCATATGCTTCGATACAAGACGGAAATGACTTGTATTCCTATGAGACTGAAGTCCATTTCATTTGTCGGGTAGGTGAATTCAGACCGGGGCAGTCCTCTTGCTCAGGGGGAGTTTGGGAGTGTGAGGTCAGAGACTGTGGGGAGGTGGTGGGGGAGGCAGAGGCATTTCAGATGCATGAGGAGGGAGGAGGAGGGGGTTCAGACTCTGTATCAAACAGTCAGAACTATCTACCTTGCAAGTCAGCTTTCATCAATGCAACTTTTGTCAGCAAAATAATAGGAAAGGAAAAGGCAAAGCATACCAGCTGTTAGTAAAGCAGCGAGAGCTCAGAGGTGGAGTTACAGAAACACAGACTGTTGAATCAGGAGCGACAGGATTGAGGTGGATGTCTGCCCTGAGATGGAGCCACAGGCGGGGGGGATTGTATTGTAGCGTGGATGCTGGGTTAAGCTAAACTGTAATTGCAACTGCTCTCAAAATGACATCAGAAATATGAAGTAAAAGCATGCAATTGTTAAGTCATGATAATGAGAGTGGGATACGCTTTGTCTGCTCTGTTCCATAAAATTTACAGTGATAGAAAAACGCACACTTTCTCTCATGCATATTCTGAAACGGACCCTGCTGCTGTCAAATTCTATCAGCAGCCATTTGTACCTTCTGACTCCGTACGCACAATACAATGAATGTGTCATCATCGCAGCTATTTTCCTCCGAGAGCAGTTATTGATACTGCAGATTCGCCGAAGCCGCACTGCGCGCTGAAATTGATTACATTCGTAATGTTGATACATGAAAAGATCATCGGCTGAGAACTCAATAGAAAAAGAGTGGATGAATTGTGAAATTAAACTAAGTGAGTGAAGTTGGAGAATAAATCAAATATTGTCTCTGGATGTGGTGCACACATTAGACTGGGCAAATGATATTCATGCATGCAACAAAGGCTTCATACATTATTCAGAAGGATTGCTTCTGGCAAACTCTCAGATCCAGCAAGCATGCATAGAGCAAAACAAAATGGGGATAAAATGGGAAATAACACTGGCAGGACAAATATGGCAGAGAGAATAATCAGATTATGGCTAAGTGAAACAGAAATGATTGCCTGTGGAGGAGTGTCAGGGTTTGATGCATTCTGACTGAATACTAACACACTTTATGGATGTTAAATGATGTGCCACAGGTCGGCAGTGTGGGCGCCTTGCTTGGTGTGCTTTACACTCTCTATGCGTCCTTGTTTGACAAGTGTGTGAGAGGGGAAACTGAGCAGGATGTAAAACCTTTTAGGGTAGCTGTGTGATAATCAGGTAGTATCCAAGTGATTGAGGGAACTGCTCAAACAAGATTTACTTTCAGCTTTCTTCTTGAGCACTAGCAAACATAATCAAACCACTCTGCTTTTTCCAAGACAACACCCAGGAGTAACTCTCCATGCTGCCTACCTTCACATCCTCTCTCTATCTGTCCCACACAGTCCAGAGCGTCTGACATCAGGTCTGGGAGCCGCCCATTCAGATCCATTGAGGCCAGACAACCTTGAAAGCCCTCTTTGGCATGCACCAGTTTTGGCAGCTCCTTGAACATCTCCTTTGCCACCCCGCCGATGTAAAGGTTACCTGTGTGAGAGTGGAGAAATATGACAACACTGACCCCTAGTGGATAAAATATGAAGTGACATTTGAGGGTTATGAGAGGAAGGGAAGAAGATTCTCACTGTTCACAGGGCGTTACGTTTTAATATTTAACAGCAGGCGTATGTGGATCTAAATAATCTAAGATAATTAATCAATGAGGGAAAAGTGACGCCAGGAAAAGCAGAAAAAATTCTCGAAAATGGATCAAAAAGATGAAATAGCACCTTCCATAATTTGATTATGAAAAGAACAAATAAATTAATAAATAGTTGTTGTATAATTGACACATTTTCATTGTTTTAATATTTGGTAAATTTATTTATTTATTTATTTATTTATTTATTTATTTATTTATTTATTTATTTATTTATTTATTTGTCTATTTATTTATCTATTTATTAATTCATTTATAATTTTTCCTTCATGTCTTTATTTATGTATATGTGTATGGGTTAAGGATGATATATTTATACTTATCATTTATTGATTATGAATATAATTAATTAATAGTTATTTTTTATTACTTTTGATTTTAATTTTTTTATTTGTTAATTATATTTATTTATTTATTTATTTGTTTTTGTATTTATTTTTATATTATTTATTTGTTTGTTTGTTTCTTTATGTGTTTATTTATGTATAAATTCTTTCTTTTTTATTAATTCTATTGTTTTTCCTTCAAGTCTTTATTTATCTATATGCGTATAGGTTTGTGTGGCTATACTTATATCTATCATTTTTCTTTTATCTACAAATAGAATTAATTAATAGTTTTTTTTAATGATTAGTATATTGTTATTGTTTTTATATTTGGTAATCGATTTAATTAATTAATTATTTTTTTTATTTATTAATTTGTCTATTTGTTTATTTATTTATTTATTCATTTATTTATTTATTATCTTTTTATTATTTTTCCTTCATGTCTTTATTCATGTTTATGTGTATAGGTCTGTGTGGCTATATTTACATATTTGCAAAACATGGAATTTGTTGTTTTCCACATTGCCTGTGTCTGTCCTAAATTTAAAAAAAAAAAAAAAATCATTTAAAACAAATAAAAAATAAAAGACTGAATAAAATATAAATGAAACCTCTTAAAAAATCTATTTCGGATGCCACTTATAAATTACAGAAACATTAAATAACCATTAAAACCTAAAAAATAACCTCTCTTAAATGTGTTGGTTGACATTTCAAAGTACGTCCAAGGAATGAATGTGTCAGCAGCTGCTTACCGCTATTTAAGCAGAGCACTAATTAACAAAACGTCTTTCCAGGTAGCAAACTTTATTATCTTTCCAACTTATAATTATTTCCTAAAAACTTTTTGGTCAGTGAAGCACAAATGCTTTTTCATGATCCCCCTGCTCCACACGCTCAGCTCCCATGTTTGCTGGAACAGATGGGGGTTCAGTTCAGTGCTTAAGGGGGCCTCGGTGGTGGTAATGAGTTTGAGCCAAGCGTTGCTTTCTCCCCCTCCATCCCCACAGGCTTTATCCTGCTGCAACCTTTCAGCCACAAACCTGCTTTCTCTCACCTCCCAGCCACTGCTGCCCCAGTTAAAAGGAAATCTAGAAAATATATAAATTTGTTTCGCCTGCTCACCCTTCAGGTCCAGGTTTTTGGCTCCTGTGGTTGTCTGTGTGGTGACCTTGGTATCAATCTTGACGGTGTGGAGGTTGTTGGTGTCCCTGGAGATGATGACATTGTGCCAGTGGTTGTCGTTGAGGGGCTTGTTGGAGTTGCCTTTGATCAAGTGGGCTCCATTTCCCAGATCGGACACGTAGTGCAGGTAGCTGGAAACGGATATCAAACATCATAACTGCAAATTGCACACAAATCCCAAAAGAAAGAACAAACTTTGAAGAAGAAAAAGACGAAGAGGAAGAATTATAAAAGTGTGTTGAACTTCAGAAAACTGGAGCGAGTGTTAGCATGTGCCCTCTCATGTGGAGGGAATCAGAAAGAGCAGCTGTCTGAAAGCAAGCTGAAAAAATGTCAGGTTTCAGAGTTAACAAAAGGTTCTGGGCTGTGCTGAACAAATTTGTTTTAAGTTCCTTTGGTTTACAGGCTATTTATGATTTCCATGCTCATTTTTAATTAAACTAAATGACTTTAATGTTTAGCACATTGAATAATACCTTAACTCCAGGCGTTACTTGAAAGAAGGTCATTCTATAGCTGCATTTCAGCAATAAGAAAATGCGCCCTTGTGCAGTTGATTTCCTTTTATGTCGGGTATTTGTGTTGCTTTCATGAAGATTAAAAAGAGCAGTAATAGCCGGCAGCTCTTTCAGTAAATATTCTGGCACAGGCGTGATAAGAAATTTGAATCCCCGTAGTGATGTCTTTAAAAGCTGTCAGGAAACATTTCAGTTTGGAAACTGTCACATACTGTGAAGGTCTGCATTATTAAAGTCTTAATCCATTTATATGGAGATTGTTACCTAAACAGACAACTCGCTACACTTATTTAAAACTATTTCAGCCCAGTTTACAGCTTTTATGCGTCTCCTTCTCCTGCTCTCTACACCTGACAGAGGAAGGTCTGTCCCACAGATAAAGTGATGTGTGTGTAAAGAGAAGAGCTGTGTTGTTTTCTGTGGCGTCAACATCTAAACAGACACAGTGAGCCTCCCACACTGAAGCAAACTCCACGAACGAACTCTCCTTAAAACTTGTCAGAAAACAGAAAACTGAAAACATTGTTTTGAGTTTACTCAGGGGAGAGCTGGATAAAGCTCTGACAGCAAAGATGCTGTCAAAACGAGTAAAGAAGAAACCAATTAGAGGTAAGGAGGTACAAAATACAGAACTAGGTTAGAACAGGCTACTTTTTCAGAAGTCTGTACTTGTAAATTATTACTTTTTGACAAGTGCACTTCCTAACTTACATTTTACACACATATCTGTGATTTCTGCTCCTTTTAAGATGAGGCCTTTACTCCAGCTTTAACACATTTGACTGTAAACTTGGTGTGTTTTGATTCCCCAAACTTAACCTTCTTCTTTAAAGAGGGGGTATTCTGTTTTCTTATATTCGAAACATGGAAATGAAATTGCAATGCTGGATGTTCAGATGATCTGCTTTAAAGCGGTCCATTCTAAAAATAGCGCCAAACCTGAAACTGAAAAATGAGATTATCACATCAGGATTGCCAAACTGCAAATAAATCACTGGTGCCTCAAACACCAAAATCTGCCCATAGCTCCGCCTCCTACAGCTTCCAGAAGGCTGGCCAATCAGAGATAAGGGGGTTTGTGGAGTGGAGAAGTTTAAAGAGGCGGCAGCTATTAAAATTGTTCCTGACAGATCTTGGAATAATGGTTTTATAAAACAACAGGGTGAGAAAAATTACAGATTTTAAAGCTTTTAATCATCAAAGAGACAGTTTAAAGCTTTGTTTAAGCCTGGAATGTAACAATTTGTTACATTGCGGGGTGATTTTTGCATTTAAGGCTCAGCACTTTTGTTACATGATCGACTAAGGCTGGCATGCTGTGCTATTCTCATGAGTCAATTCTATTACGTGCCCATTCGAAATTCCAATTCTTTGATGTTTATTATTTTTTGCCAATTTTAGTGTCCTTTTTTAACACCAGACCATGTGAAAAAGTTACATGATGATGATAATGTTTACAGACTACAGACATATTTTCCCATAATATGCACGAGTCAGAGAGAAACATTTCGCCCTCTGCTGGAGAAAAGTGCTAACTTTTTTCCGATCCAGTTTATAGAGAAGGACTGAAATGAAGAATTTGAATTTGAGGAGTCCAAGTTTTGATATTGTCAAACAAAATATCCCAATATATCTTTTTTTTTTCACCTCTAGTTGATACACACACAGAAGATTCTCTCTTGTCTTTCATTGCACCTCCACACCACAATGACCATAGCCGTTTGTGTATAACACTGTGCCAGTTTGCGCCTTCCTTTCAAACATGCAAATTATAGATGCTAAAACAGTGGGTGCTAACAGTTTCAGGTTTTTTGAATCACTCTTTTGACAAAGAGTCATGATTCTGATAGTGTCAAACAAAAGATCCTAATATATAATGTTTCGATTTTTTTTCTCCCACCCCCTACTATCAACCACTTATTACATTTCAGGCTTTTTTTTTTTTTTTTTTTTTTTTTTTTTTACTTTTTTTTAACTTATACATTGGATCAGTTATTACATTTTGGGTTGTTGTTCCCTTTTGGGTTCAGATAAATAAAATAATAATAATAATAATAATAATAATAATAATAATAATAATAATAATGATAATAATAATAATAATAATAATAATAATAATAATAATAATAATAATAATAATAATAATAATGAATCAATTTAGAAAAAAGAAAAAAAAAAAAAAAACCCACAATGCCCCCTCTTTAATGGTACTAACTTCAGCTTGGATGGGATGGGATGATAATGCAATCATCCCTGTATCTCCTTGAAATGTTTTTTGCCCGTCTGCATCATTTTTTTTCTTGCTAGTATTTTTTAATATGATTTTTGGGAAGCACTTTTTGCTTCTGTCCTAAAAATGATGATGACATAAAAGAGTCAAATGAGAAGAACCACTGTCTGATTTTATTCTCATCTCAGCTCTTGACCTACTTTTACTTTCACTTTGGTAAAGAGCTTGAATCAGAACTTCTTCTTTCACTAAAACCTTTCGGTATCTGTTTCTGTGCATGAGTAGAAATGTTTGCCCTCCTCCCACCTCTGGATCTAATCATACCTAAGAGTTGTAACACCAATCAAAAGTAGATGTGACCAGTTTTTGTGTGAGCAGTTTCTCACCCTTTGACCAGCTCCACCACGATGAAGTCATTTCCATCCCCGCTGTTGAAGAGGATGAGTCCGTCGGAGGAGGTGGTTTTGAACTGAAAGAAAAGGTGCATGGAGTAGTAGGCCTGCAGAGTGGTCAGGGTCACGTAGCTGGAGCGGGACTTGAAGGTGATGGGGTCAGCGATGATGTTCTTGAAGCCGATCATGGCGTTGAGCTCGCAGTAATCGATGTCGCCGTTTTTACACAGGTCTATGTAGGCCATGCCGTTGAAGGCCAGGCTCTGGAGGTGGCCGATGAAGTTGGACGGCACCATGGACATGAAGCGCTTCTCTGTCACGATGCCCGTCTCTATGTTATGGAACTCCAGCTGGGTGTGGTCACCCGCCATTTGACCTTTTATCATCAGAGAGGGGAGGGGAGATGTTACTGAAGGGACATTTACAAAACCTCAAGATCAGCTGTTTTTAAATGACACAATGCTGCAGGTGGAGGTACGACGGTGACTCATAAAACAGCCAGACTGTGGGACACATGAGAGACAATTCAAATCAGTGACCTGATAAATAAACCCAAAGGTAACGGGGGCTCAGGGACTTTGACTTCTCACATCTGGAGCTACATAAAGGTGAAAAACATGGTGTCAGCAAGTGAAGATTTTCCAATTTAAGGTAAAGAGACAGCGTTGCCCAAGTGAATTTACCACTAATTTCAGAATTTTGTGTTAAGACATTTTGAAAAAAGACATAAAAAAAAATCTCTTCCTGTCTTTATGTTGCAGATGTTGCTACTATGGACTGTAAAACACATGAAGATGGTCTCTATGACATCATATGTGGATTTCTAAGGCAAAGTTTTGACATGTACCATAAAGCTAGCCATAGACTGTGCAATTGTCAGCTAGTTTTGAGCCACTTCCAATCAACAAATCTGTTGATCGAAAGAAAATCAAACGTGTTTGAAATCCTGGCCACTCCTTAGCATGTGCAATCTCTGAAGTTGGTCTAAAGTTGGAAGAAGTTGGTCTAAAGTTCAATTTAGCTGTCACTGCTTACTTCCTGTTTTCTTGAAGAATTGAGAGCATGTGCGATCTCTGAAGTTGGTCTTAAGTTGGAAAAAAAAAAAATTGGTCTAAAGTTGGAAGAAGTTGGTCTAAAGTTGGAGGAAGTTGGTCTAAAGTTGGAAGAAAATGGTCTCGAGTTGGATGGAGTTGGTCTAAAGTTCAATTTAGCTGTCACTGCTTACTTCGTGTTTTCACTGGAGAATTGAGAGCATGTGTGATCTCCGAAGTTGGTCTTTAGTTGGAAAAAAAAATTGGTCTAAAGTTCGATTTAGCTGTCGCTGAAGAATTGAGAGACCGTATTTCCCACGTCTGCCCAGCCAGTTCCTTGTCTATCTTCTTCTTCTTTTTTATTTATTTATTTTTTTTGTTGTTGTTGTCTCTTTACACAGAATGGCACAAATTGCCAAGACAGTGCATTTGTTTTTGTTGAGCATCTTCGATGTGCGCCTTCAACTTCTGGGTTTTTTCTTCTCCTCCTTTTGACGTTGCAGAGCTGGATACAAGAGTCCAGCTCCCAAACACCAAAGAAGAAGAAGGATACAGAGTCTGACCGTGTGAGCAGTGAAGTTGTATAACCTGAGAACTTGATTTGTGGGCTGCAAACTTTTGAACTAAGCGATCGAGTCATGCAGTT
This sequence comes from Halichoeres trimaculatus, assembly GCF_033239565.1. Taxonomy (NCBI): domain Eukaryota; kingdom Metazoa; phylum Chordata; class Actinopteri; order Labriformes; family Labridae; genus Halichoeres; species Halichoeres trimaculatus. Next base: position 34,140,380 of record NW_027437186.1, on the reverse strand, counting down.
TGAGATGGAGCTGAGTCAAACTATTTAAAATATTACACAGTGTATGCTCAGCTTAAGCAGTGTCTACCTATCTTTTGATCATTCTAATCAAAAAAATTGACCTTTAGCCTCTTTGCTAACAGCTACTGTGTCCCCACCTATCAGCCAAGTCTGCTGTGACCCTAATTATGCAAAATGTGAGTTATCAAATAACACAAATCCCCTGTTAGTGTTTAAAAACAAAGACGTTTCTCTGCCTAAAAATCATTTTTGAACCAGGCTGTCGACATTTTACTTTGTTGTACAGATCAGCTTTTTAAATTTGTGTGTGTGTGGCTCTTATTGCTTTTTGCAGCAGGCCTCAAGTGGACACTGCAGCTTTAAGACAAAAACACTACATTATTTCAGCTTTCACCTCTTTGGGGTTTCTTAAGCCTCTGTCAAATGTTGCTGTTAAACGTGTCCAGAGCTTGAACATAAACTAATTTGCTGAATTTGTATCTGGCATCTTAAATCTTGTTTTGAGAGTATCGTCACCCCCACCTGCAAGACGCTTTAAAATAATTGTTAAAAAAAAAACCTCGAGCTCCAAATTAAACATTTAATCATGAAGCTAACATCTTGATTTATATCTCTGTGAGAAAACACTGAGAGCAGTAAAGTGCAAACAAGATAAACTCATGGAGCCAACAATTTTTGAACAACAGAAAATGTGCAAATGATAAAACCTCTTGGAAATACTCAGTTTGTCCTTTATTATTTTATATCAGGTTTTCTATTATTTGTTGTAGCTTTCCAAAGGCCATGTAGTGCGGAAAACTTTTTTTCTGCAGCCCAAACATTTTGTCCCAAATCGATCTAAAGCCCCAAGACTCTCCCGAGTCTATAAAAACTTAAGACCTGCTATGAAAACAAAAAAACTAGAACAGAACATTTCACTTAAGCTCTTCTTCTTCTTTTAAAACTTTGCTTTTGTCTCAAAGTCAGAGGAACCCAAACTCTGAGAGCCTAAAAAAGGTTATCTATAATTAAAGCTTAAAGTAGAAAAATCAGTTTCTGAGAGGAGAGGATGGGATGTACCTTCCACAGGCGGCAGATCATCCACGGTCAGTTTCAAACTCTTGCCCCTCCTGAACACACGCACTGTGTGCCACTCATTATCGTTCAGATTCTGACCCGCAAAAATAGTCTCTGGACCTTTGCCTGCAGGACAGTCCAGACAGCGGTTAACACACACGCATGCAAACACAGCACACAGAGTTCATAAGAGACAGGCTGAGAGAGGAGGAGGAAAGGAGGAGGAGAGGGGGAGCTAAAGGAGGACAGAGTAGATAGCCTGACAGAGGCAGAAAACATTAAGGTAGACATAGTTAATGGTCCATAAAAACACATCGCTCTGACTTGCATTTGCTGCACTGATCGCACCATTAGATAGGGCGTCAATTTCTCAGTTCTCACTGAACACAATCTTCCTCAAACAAAGAGGAGGGGGCAGTAATCAGGGTGTCATAATACTACCAACAACAATATTAACATTAGCTGTAAACGCACAGTGTCACAAGTTAAATAATTAGACATCTCATTACTGGTCTCAGTCATTTCTTCTTCCTCTTCCTGTTCTCTCCACTTGGTGGCAGCAAATCGCCACCGAAAGGCCTCAACGCTGCACGGCACTTAACAGCCGAGCATCACTCTCCATCTTGTTTACCTTCCACGGTGCAACCCAGTATTTGATTTTTTTGTCCTCCCTTGCTCACCACAGGAAATGAAAAAGTGATATTGAAAGGAGGAATGGGAACGATGTGCTTTGTGGTGAAAAAAAAAAAACCTTCAAAGTAAAACAGACGGGCCATTGTCGCTGGAAATCCAGGAAATACAGAATGTGATTTTTTTTTTCCTGCTTCTTTGCAAAAGCAGCAGGGGAGAGATGCATCTCAGAAGCTCTGCTCAACCGAGTCAAATCCTCTTGACTTACATCTGTCAATAACGCCAAATAACCGTTTGATTAACATTCAGCAAACAGTGATACTTCAAACCTCTGAATCATCCCTTCACTGAATCCTTTTTTCGCTTTGCATAAAGTGTGTCACCGCTCGCAGGCAGAGATGGAGATGTCACACACAATCACGGTGCCAAAAAACCTCAAGAGGAGATAATCAAATTTGGAATCACAGATAAATCAGAGCGTCTGCACCAAATCTCTGTGATCTGAAGAGCAGAGAGAAAAAATAATCTCTCTGAGATACGCTCCTGCATTTAAAAATTCCAACATCGGTCCAATTGAAGCAGCACATTATTTTTTCATGCTGTCTCCGTCAGAGAGTATCTTTGAGTTGCTTTGGAGCTCTGATGCTCCCCTGCTGGGCACACACAACCAAACAGACCAATGAGGACGCGCCGCTGCGACGGTATTAAAATCCCCAGGCTGCAGATACCTTGCCCTCTGTGGGGAGCTTTTGCACATGGGTGCCAGGATCATTCCTCAGCATCCATTTGTGGCTATTTATTCCTTCCTTTTTGCTGTCTTCAAAGCTGTGATACAATGTGTATGCAAATCTGAGGGTGCCAAAGTACTGGGACACACTCAATCTCAGAGGCACAGTTCTGCTTTGTAAGCACTAAACACCGGGCCGGGATTGAAACCAGACGACTGGCGAGGGATTAAGGAGGAGAGATATGAAATAATGGGATGGAGTCGGACTTGAAAGCGGACTTGATCTTTGCCTTCCATCACACTGTCCTTGTTGCACTCCAAAGAGGAAAGAAAGGGAAGAGGGGAAGAGGTCAATCGTATTGAGACGCACATTTCTGCACCGCGTTCACTCCCTCAGAGCCTGAAGTGCAGCCTGGGGTGTGAGCAGCAAACTGCTGGCCAGACATGAAGGGCGTTTAGTCCACTCTCTGCCACAGCCAGGCCTCTCCAGTGCCCTCACTGATGGTGAAATATCTGCAGTGATGGATCTACAGTGATCCTTCACTGCCTCACTGACTTCAGGCCCAGGGGAGCCGCAGAGACGTGCAGAATAAGGGCAGAATGAGAAGATGTGATTATCCAGTCAATCAGCTCTGGCTGGCTGGATGACGGGTCAGATACTGGTTCTGCTGGCTGCTGATGCTGGATATCACATACTCTGTGACTGAGGAGTGTGCCACAACTTCCAGATTGTCATCGACTCATCCAGGCCAGCATGTACAGGCAAAAAGTATGAGGCTCCGATTGTAAAGTTACACACACACTGCAAATAACATTTCTGCACAGTCAGCTCTTAAAAATCACCTAGGTAATAATTAGACAAAGTTTTTTCTTATTTCTTTGAAATTACCCCTGAAATTTAATAAGAATCTAGAGCCTTCAGTTGCATCATGAAAAACATTATAGACCTAATCATTAAGGTTAATCATTTTGCATGTGATCTCAAGTGTGCATATCAACAAACTAAGTACTAAAGAACTTGGTGAAATTAAATAAATAGCTAATTATCAACTGCTTATTGGGAAACTGAAATAGCAGAAACGTTGGGATACTTCTAAAAACATTTTGTGGTGGGTTGTGATTTTATTTCAAATAAATTATTTGCTAAACGTCACCTTCATACCTTGCAATTTGGAGTGAAATTCAAAGAAACTGGAAAAAAACAAAACAGTAACCTACCAACTGTGACTTGCGACAATAAATTTTGGACATTATTTTAAAGAAGTTATGTGCTAATTTCAAAGAAATAAGGAAGAACTTTGTCTTATTATTACCTAAGTGTGATGAAATTTGCACACCTCTAAAGTAAAGTGTTACCAATGTTATTTATAAATGTTATAAACGATTGGCCTGATTCTAAATATTTAGCTTTGTTTCTTAACATTTGGTTTTATTTCTAAATATTTAGCTAAGACTTAGACAAAGATTTATAAATCTTAAGCAAGGATTTCTAAATATTTACCAAGGTCTCTAAATATTTAGTCAAGATTTCTAAATCTTAAGTAAACATTGCTAAATCTTTTGAAAAAATTTCTAAATATTTGCACAAATTTCAAGATATTTGCTAAGATTTCTTAATTTGAAGTGGAGATTTCTGAACCTTGAGCAAAGATTTCTAAATATTTAGCTAATATGCAAATTCACCTGCCTGCCGGGTAGTACCAAAATAAAAGTTCAAGTAAGCCTTTTGAGAATGTCAAGCTCCACTTCTTTGATGTCAGCCACAGGATCTCCAACAGAACCAGCACAGCACTTGGTACGTTTATTTTCTAACAGCTGATTAAGCCGACTGTGTTTCACTTTATCAAAATCCTCTTAGCGCGATTGCTTCCTCAAGATTTAGGAATCTTGGTTTCATATTTAGAAATCTTCGCTTGAGATTTAGAAATCTTGACTAAATATTTAGAAATCAATCAATCAATGTCTTGAAATCTTTGTTAAATATTTAGTCTTGGCTAAATCTTTAGAATGAAACTAAATGTTTAGAAATGTAGCTACATATTGAGAATTAGGACATTCATTTAAAAAATGTATAATTAGCATTCAACATTTAGATATGTAAGACAGCTGCAGTACTTTCAGAACGCTGCTGTCCGAGTCCCGACCAGAACCAGGAAATACGACCATATTAGTCCAGTGCTCAGGTCCCTGCACTGGCTTCCTGTGGCTCAGAGAATAGACTTTAAAACACCTCTGCTTGTGTACAAGTCTCTTCATGGTTTAGCACCAAAGTACATCTCTGACATGCTGGACCCATATGTACCAACTCGATCTCTGAGAACCTCAGGGAGAGGTCTCCTGCTGGTGCCCAGAGTCAGGACTAAACACAGAGAGGCTGCAGTCCAGTTTTATGCCCCCAAAATCTGAAACAGTCTTCCAGAAGATGTGAGACAAGCCTCAACTCTGGGTTGTTTAAATACCGCCTGAAAACAGTTCTGTTTAGCATTGCATACAACAACTGAAAGTATTTTATCTGCACTCTCCTCTTTTAATTTAATTAATCATTTTTGGTGTTTTATGGTATGATTTTGTGCAATTATTTTATTTTGCCTATTGTGATTTTATTTTGTCTTAGTTGTAAAGCAGTATGAATTGCCTTGTGTATGAATTGTGTGATGTAACATTTAACATTCAGATAAAACATTCAACATCTATATATAATATTTGATGAATATATTTCACAAATATTTCTCTAAATCTGCAGAAAAAGTGATGTTTTAGAGCTAAATGTGGAGAAATGTTGTTATTTCCAGTGTGCGCCCCATAAAAAGGAGCCATGCAAAACACACTGCAGTCTGCTTATCCAATCAGTGCCCTGCTAACAGGAAGTCATTGCTAAAAATGTCCCGGTCATCAGGGGTTAAATGGTGTTAAAACAATAAGTGCTCCAGTCAATACTAATCTGCTGCTGCCATTTGCATTCCTGTTTCTTCATCTCATATAACGAGAGCGAGCGTGACACCGAACATGTTGAAGGGCTGTTCTGAACACGACCTGATCTAACTGACACCACTTTGCCCAGATTAGAGTATTTTTAGCAACAACTGCATAATCATGAGGAGTTAACTACCTGCTGGCTTGACAGGAAAGTCCCTCAGCAGGCTGTTGCTTTGGGAGATGTCACTGTTTGTTTCCAGGGTTGGACCTCAGAGGGTAATTTTTCTTACAAGGAGCCGAGGAGACGTGGTGACCTCCATGTGACACTAACTCAACCACCACAAAGAAAAACCTGAAAATAACTCTGCTTCCTTTTAACTGGGAGCTCAGTCTACACTGGTGCACACATATAAGTATATACAGGAGCATAATCAGCTTCAAGAAGCATTTCTGACTCAGTGTTGCAGGTTGATGTGTTGTAATTTAGGGAACATTTATTCTTTGTTTCATCTTTTACAGTGCAGAAAAAAAAGCTTATGTCGTCTTAAATGTCAGAGAAAAAAATATATAAGGCTACATAACAGACTTTTCATGGCCATCTGGGCTGTACTTTTCCCATCTATGCATGTAAACCTGTTGTTGCAGTTTCTTGCTTGACTACACTTTATATTATCTTTAGATTAACTCATAAATGAGGTACAGAGGTGGGCTGAAAAGTTCATAGCCTGACTAGGAAGGAGTTATGTTAGGGTGATGAAACTTGGCAAGCATTACATTCAACAATTCTTGACACTTAGGGCATGGTTTATTTCTCAACATAGTCTTGACATAGTCCATGTCTGGTTCTATTTTTCAAAGTCCTAAAATGGGACATCAGTATCAGTTAATCTGAAAATAAACCATGCCCTAAGTGTCAGAAAATGTTGATTTTAGTGCATGCCAAGTTTCATCAATATGGCATAACTCCATCCTTGTCAGGCTATGAACTTTTCAGCCCCCCCTCATATAGGAAGGGTCATAATGGAGGGTCTCCACTCTGAGTCTTTATCCTTGGATTTGTTTGCAGTTGTTTTAAATTCAGATGGATGCTATGACACTTAAATTGTTTCTCCAACAAACTGTTTAAAAACTTGTAACTGAGATGATTAACTCATTATAAGAAAATGTCAGCTGAGCGAATTAGCAATAAAAAGCCGGAGTAATTTTCTATCTCTTAATACTGTGTGTTGCTCTATGTCTGACTTTTATTTTGAAAGTCTCGTGGATTGTTTTCTTTTTTTATATCAAAGAGGCCTGAGTCAATGTATATATTTGCATTCATTGTAGTTAATTAAGAGCAGGCCCCTGGCAAGTCATCATACAAGGGGATGGGTGTAATGACCAGTTTAACATTTGTTGCAGTTGTAATATTTAATTTTTAATTTTTATTTATTTATTTATTTATTTATTTATTTATTTATTTATTTATTTATTTATTTATTTTTTTTTTTATTTATTTTTTTTATTTTTATTTAATTATGTCATTAATTCTTTTTTTTTTTTTGCTAAAAATCATGATATTTTTCAATTTTATTTTAACTCAATATAATTTTATTTCTATTTGTATTTTATTTTATTTTATTATTTTATTTTATTTATTTATTTTTTCCAACAAATGTAGCTAAAGGTGATTTTTTAAATTTATTTTTTATTTAATTTTAATTACTTATTTTAACAATTTTTTAATTTTCTTTTTTATTTCACTTTATTTATTTATTTATTTTTTTTCATTTTATTTACGTTAAAAATACAGCTTTAAGGTGATTTATTTATTTATTTATTTATCTATCTATTTATTTATTTATTTATTTATTTTGGGGGGGGGGGGTGTCAGACCCGGATGTGTAACAATAAACCAAAATTTGACTTTTTATGATGTATCACAGCATCTGTCCATCATCATTGAAAATTTAACATTAACTCAAAGTCTAACTCCTCAGAGGAGTCTCCACCTGCGGGTCATTTGCGGGATTGCAGTTGAACTTTTATTACAAGAGGCCAGGTCCACTTTTTATTTTTCAGTCTATGTGCTTTGAATCTAAAGAAGCAGCAGTAAGCCAACTTATCTTCCATGTAATCATTATTTTATGTTGATATATAGTTTATTTTCCATTCCCATCAATATTATGATCTATCATGAGTCTCTGGCTAGAAAGCAGGCATCATATATATGCATGTCTCACTCTATATGAATCCTCCTCCTCCTCCTCCTCATTCATCATTTCCATCACAGAGCGGTGATATCCATGTAAAGAACCCCCGCAGCTTCTTCACACTGAATAAGTCAAAAACTGACAAGTAAAGGAGATCAATTATGAAGGACAAATCAACCTCGGGATGCTGCCCATGGAGGTCAGGAGGCATTGATCACATGAAGTTGCTTCATAATAGAGTCTTAGTTACACTGTAAATGTGATTACCCAGCAGTTTAAGTTAATGACAGAGACGCAGCCTGACAGTGGAAAGAAAAAGCCAATCTGTCAAAAGTTATTTTAGCTCCATATTTTTAGTCTGTTGTCACTCAGAGCCTGTTAACAGTGTTTAAGTCGAAGTGGCAGTGTTTTCTTCAGACAGCTCCGGGCAGCCCCAGGGAGCCAAGGTCCCTAATTGACAGTGATGTGTTCTTTGAGTCGGTGCTGAAATTCTTCATCCACCACACTGACCGGAGCTGCAGCGCCTGACAAGGCACATTAATTAACAGGGGGAAAGGGGGACAAAAATACCACGGAGCAAAATAACAACCTAGAAGAAACGGATTAAAGACTATCTCCTTAAGAGAGGAAACTCTCCAACACAGTTCTCTCCAAGAAGTTCAATTAAACATTTCCTCATGACACAATCGGGTCCATGAGAGAAAGATGCTGTTCATGCTTTTTCACGTTTTATTTTTACATCAGCTTTTCCTTTTGGTAGAATAAACACATTTTCTCTTTGAATCATAGCGTTTATTAGTGAGAGCAGCTACAGTCTTTAATCTATAAAACATCAGTTATCTCCCTAATCTAACAGCATGGCTCGGTGTCAATATAGACTCTCACTTTGATACAAATCAAAGCCCTGAAACTGGGGAACGTGTTCAACAGATTTCTGACCAACAGAAGAAGTGTAAGAGAAAACAATTCAGACTTTTTCACAGCAGATTCTCCTTGGGGTCTACAGTACTCAGCTGGAGACTAATGCCCCTCTGTGATGGAAATACACCAGTAGACTTAGGGATGTGTACCTTTCATATTTGAAACGATATGGTACCATTACTTGGTACCTGGCAATCAGTATCAGTACACAATGCTACCAATTTTTGGTACTTTTGAGTGTGTTTATGTGGTAATAAATATAAATAAATAAATAAATAGATAAATAAATAAATAAATAAATAAATAGATAAATAAATAAATAAATAGATAAATAAATAAATATATGTATATATATATATATATATACCCTTTCACAGTCACAAGGATGCATTTAGGTGCCAAAACATGGTACCGTTAAATATTATGTGAATCATGACTTAGTACAGAATTTGATCGGTATCTTTAAAATAGGGGTGGGTGAAAAGTCAACGTGCAATATATCAGGGGTTTTTTGTTTAACAATATCAAACTTGGGGTTCTTTGTCAATTTTTTTTTTTTTCAAATTCAACTTCTTCATTTCAGTCTTTGTTTATAAACTGGATTGGATAATGTTACCACTTTTCTCCAGCAGAGGGCGAAATCTTTCTCTCTGACTCACGTGATGTGCATTTTATGGGAAAATATGGCCCCTGATACAGTCCATAGAAAACAACATAATTTCACTTTTTCATATGGTCTGGTGTAAAAAAAAAAAAAAAACTAAAAGTCACAAATTCATAAATATTGAGGATTTGCAATTTATACTGAATTGGCGCCACAAAAATCATAATCGACTCGCGAGAATGACACATCATCCCAGCCCTTATTTAAAAGTGCATAATTTGGTTCCCATCTCCAAATAGACAAACCAAAAACCAGACAAAAGAAGATATTTAATTTCGCTCATCTGTAGAAAATGAGACTACTTAAGTGCACATACTGTTTTCCAAATTAATCTGCCCCCACTGATGCCATCATTATCCTGGTTTAGTCACCCCAGGGGTCTCCCACAAAGAAATGTGGAAAAAACAGATCAATCATTTCCTGTTGGCATGGTTTTATGTAAAAAATTTAATCTCTAATTTTGTTCATATTTTAAGGATAATGAATGAAATATGCATTGGTTTTTGGATTTAGAAGGCGTTTTGCAACCTTCAGTTTGGGAACGACATCAACACAGTATAACTAAGCTTTTAAACAAACAGTTTCATACATCAGTGTTTGATATGGCTTTAAGATTATGTATCGTGAGAAAGTTATAGACTTTATCTTCAACTCATGCTGGATTCATAAGGTGTTGGACAAGTATTTGATGCTTGACTTTTGCAGGAAGAGACAATTACGGTTGTGTGATTAGACAAGTTTTCAAATGATATTGACTTTTACCTGTAACTGTAGGGTTTTAATGGTTACAGGTTTTACATTTAATTTTATGAAGGATAATTTATTTTAATTTGTGTATTATTTTTTGTTCTGTAAAGCACTTTAGTCAAACCTTGGTTGTTTTAAATTTGCTATTTAAATAAACTTGACTTGACTTGTTTGACGGTGGCTTGTTAGAAAAGTTTTATAGTAATGTTAGTATGCTATTTACCTTAAAATATGAAGTCAGATTGGGTAGCCTAGGCTATATTTTAATCTTTATTTGCCTCCCGCATCAATTAACCAGCCAGGTAACAACTGACACCTGCTTTTTGGATTTAAAGATTTCGTTCTTTTCTTTGTCTTACATTTATGTCATCGTCTGTGTTGAGCGTTTTGAAGTGTTTTGGCCAGACTTTGTTTTTCATGCTTGTGATATTTATTTGCTTTAAACACAGGTTGAAAAATGGGCTAACATGCTTCACTCTGGCTTATTTTAGTAGTATAAATCCATAAAATGAACATATTTTCCTCTTGCCTCCGCCAAGGAGGTTGTGTTTTTGGGAGAGTTACTCAAAAATGTAACCAACGGATCGTGATGAAATTTTCAGGAAATGTTCAAAATAAGATAAGGAAGAAGTGATTACATTTTGGAGGTGATCCGGATCTCCATCTAGATCCAGGATTCTTTTAAAGGATACTCTATCATTGTGCGATAGGGCTGTTTTCACCATATGTGTATATAACTCCACCATAAATGGTCGGATTGCTTTGCAAAACAATACAAGACAAGGTCACCGTAATTTCTGACAGATGTAAAAGTAGAATCCAAATCCTGCCAATATTCTGGATACTAAGCAGTAGCAGTAGCAACAGTGTGGTGAAAGGAAGTATAACATTAAAGTCGGACTAAAGTGTTGCGTGACAATCACAATATGCTTGGTGGAGATCTGCGTTCTCTGAGTGCTTTTCTAGTTTTTATTTTGATTGATGGATCTTAAATTTGTAGAAATAATAACATTGACCGGTGAAGACTCAGTAAACTTGGTATGCCCTGAAAAAGAGGAGATTTAACCATTGATTTCCCAATCAAGCAAAAATGCTGCATCGCTCCATAAAGATGTATAAGTCAATCTCCTGATTTGATGTAATTTTGATAAAGAAAAATTCACATATTCAAAAACCATAAATTAATCAGTGGAAAATGAGACAAATATTGACGCACATGTTTGCACATACAGTCCCATCACTCTGTCCTCATACACCAAGAGTGACCTTTCAAAGCATCAGAGTGGGGAATTACAGCTTAGAGCTTTTTATTTGCATACACAAACAAGGGATGCAAGCCAAGATGCATGAAAAATGCTATTTAGCATTTAGAAAGGTGTTAAGAAGGGCTGGCTCACACAGGCATGTCTAGAGGTCACATCATGTGGTTGTGTGCGGAGGCGCTATGTTGTGTAAGTCTGCGCTTCTCGTCAAGGCGGTGACCTTCAAATACTTTAACACTTCACACACACACGAACCCAACACGCGTGTTTCCGGAGAGAGCAGTTTGTCCTTCTTTACAGTGTGTGCGTCTGTGTGTGTGTGACACTGGCACTCTATCACAGAGCTTAAAGCGTCTCATTTCTGTTGGTGTTTACTGATACAGAGAGTGCGCCTGTCACTTCACAATCATTAAACAGGAAGAGCGCTCACGTATTATGACTCCTAAGAAGTAATTATTAATTCATCACGCTTCCTGAATAATAAATGTCAGGGATATTTACCTCCCAAAATATTGCAATGTAACCTCTTTGTTGAAACAAACACACACACAAACACTGGCAAATCCACCGTGAATCCCACAGCAAGATCTATTCTCCCTCCCTCCCTCTTTATCCCTTTCTTTCTGCTCTGTGAGGCAGGTTAATGAGAATAATAAAATCACACTCTGTATTTCCTCTGCGCCGTGAATGGCCTCATCAATTTACAACAGGCGTGAGATACTGAAGTAGAAAGGAAACAAAAAAGTGAGGATGGAAGAGGAGGAGGAGGAGGGGGGAGTTCAGGAAATCATGCATGTCTAAAATACCTGCACTTCCAAAGCATGCGTTTTATATCAGCCTGAGTTCATGAGTGAAAATGGTTCGTTAATTAGGAACAACTCAGTGTGCAGAATCACAGCTGACTGCCAGATCTGGGTCCGTCATTAATTCAAGCCTCCCTCCATCTCCTGCCTGCTGCTCATTATTCTCCTGGACGAGACAACATCATGCAGCTCGACTGTGCCCTCAGCTCCGACCTTAAATGTTCTCTCTAAGTCAGTGCAAGGTGCAAGTCAGATACATTTCAGAGGAGAAATCGCTTTAGGATACGCTCATGTCAGGGTCATAATTAGTCTGCAGAACAGAAGTTATAAACATGAGGACATAACAAGAGCTCAAAAGACTAAAACAAGAATGTCCAGAGACAGAAAAGAAGAAAGGTGAACAGTAACTTACTGGTGGTACAGTTAATCCTGATACAATCTAGATGGGGAAGAATAGATGAGAGATAAATTCATCTTTCAACGTTACAGCTGCAGACATCATTAAAGCATACAGTCCACCCCTCTGGGGACGCACACACGGACACTGTCCGTCCTCTGATGCTCTCACCATGGCCCCCGGGCTGCAGCGAGCTGGTAAAAGCACTGCAGTGTAGCTGTGCCAGAGGAGCAAAGCATGGTTTACTGAAATACACATCTCAGCCATGTAGAACAGAAAATAACAAGAGCTGAGGTCTGCTTATATAACACTGCTTGTTTGGATTTGTCTTTTCATGTAGCGTAACTCTTTCCTTTAGGTTGGATAAGGATCTGTGAAGTTGTATTTATGTTTTTTCTTTACTAAACGAGAGCATCAGAATTCGGTCAGGGTCAGACAGGGCCAGCTGGAAGCTTTGCCTATTTTTCATCACTCTTCCCTCTACATTACCATCTATCTGCTCAACATTAGCCTGTTTTTCAGATCCACTAAATTAGGTTACAAGCCTGATTTCAGAAATCTTGGATCTACTATTGAAACTAGGGGGATTGACTCCTGATTGGAAAAAAAAACTCCATATTATGGCAAGGGATGCACGGTATTATCAGTATCAGCTGATATTGGCTTAAAAATCAAATATCGGCTATCACACACCAAATTCCAAAACCGATCATAAAACTTTTTGTGGTTTTGTTTGCACAGTTCAGATTGAGTAGTCCCATATTTGGCTCAAGTAAAACTTGAATTTAAGCAGCATTCATTATGGTACATGTAACAGACTAATTTAGGCACATTTACAGTTTAATAAAACAAAACATTTTATTCAGTTCAAGTTTGAATGCTATACAATTGCACTTCTCTTATGTTTCCTGTGAACAGAGGTCATGTTTACAGGCTGTCAGTTATGGGATTAACCAAATTTGCCCTGGTTGTGGGTATTGTTATGACTTTCTCGGGAACAGCCTCATCCACCTTTCAAGTAGGATTAATCTTTTAGATTTTTTGTTTGTTTGAAAGCAGTTGTCAAATATAAATATACAGCATCAGGTATATATTTTTCTTATTTTGCACAAGAAATAAATATTTCATAAGAAATTTGATAAGAGTATGCACTGAAATAGAATATGCTACTTCCATTACAGAAGACAGATAACACTGGGGAACAACTTAAGAAAAAAACTCTGTTGAGTTAGATTTTAATGCTGATTAAAACTAAAATAAGCATGCTGGTTCAAAAACAAGTGTTTAATTTACAAAGGTCTATATATTTTTTGTTCCAGATCTTGTAATCATTGCAGTCATACCTGTTTCTTGATTTCATTAAAGGTCAATATTTGATTTTTTTTTTTTAATAGAACAAGCACATATCTGTAAACATATTGAATATTTTTTTTTAAATTATTTTTAATTATTACAAATGTTTTTCAATTTTATTATTTTATAGTTTCATTAAAAAATAAATTAATAATAATAATAATAATAATAATAATAATAATAATAATAATAATAATAATAATAATAATAATTATTATTATTATTATTATTATTATTATGGACTTTTTTGCACTTCTTATACAGTTTTTTACTTTTTATTTCTTGATTCCTGCCTCTTGAATTTTCCCATTGGGTTTAATTAAAAGTGTTCTCTATTAAATTCCTCTTTTCTATATTTTTTCAGAAAATGGGGATTCTTTTGTTCCAAAAACTTGACGAGATAGAGAAAAAGTTGGATCAGTTTTAGATGCCACACCCCCAAAAAATAGTTAAAAACGGCTATCAGACCAAATTCAACAAAAAATGTGTTCCCCTAGTGTAATCGCTCTGCAATTGTGTTAAAAAAATATAATTATTTGTAAAAATTTTGGTATCGGAATCAACTAAATGTGTTGTTAAATATCAGCTAAAAAAATCCAATATCGTGCATCCCTGATAATAGTTTAAGTGTCATGTGATATACAATAACAAGCTGAATATGGCACCTCTTAACCATCAGTTAATGATACTAAAACTATTTATTGTCATACTGAATAAGATCATGAGGATTTGCACTGAAGGATTTTTTGCTGCATCAATTGAGTGAACTTTTTTCTTTTTTTTGTGTGTAACAAATTATAATTCTGTTGACCCCTTAACAAAAGCTTGATTTGTCATTGCTGTCAACAATAACCTAGTCTCCTAGCATGCACACTGCTCCTATTGTATCTGTATTTACTCCTCTGATTCCTGGAGCTTAGCTAACACTGAACTCTTCGAAAGGTGACCCAGATCCAGCTCCCCCCTCCCCTCCATCCCTCCACGGCCCTGCCTGTCATGTGTCGTCAACCACAGCAGAAAAGTGGTCGCAAACAGCCAGAGACCAACACCAGCCTCGCCCTTACAGGGAATGCTCTGCTTTCATGAAGGAAGGAAGGAGCCGCATCAAACGCCTTTAAAGTGTCAAAGATAATTCAGAAGGAGACGAAACACAGAGCGGCCTTTGAGGATCTTTTTGTCAGCCCTGTCAGTGTGTGGCGCTGTTGTCCTCCGTGGTGGGACAGATGCTTCCTTGTGGTTGGAACAGACTGTCTACTTTGTATGCATCGCTAAACGGCGCCGCTTAGGGAGCCCATTTCTGTTTAGCCAGTGGAAAGGAGAAATAGATGGCTATCATTTGTGCGGCATTGCTCTGTCTGGGAGATATCAAACTTTTCACAGGCATCATTGGATCCTTTCCTGAGCAAATAAGCACACATACACAAATCCATGGAGTCTTTCATTTTGTCCTCAATTTCCTTTTTGCTGCGGGCGCAGGTGTGGAATATCTTTTCCACTCAAATTTAAGACACACTTGTAGATTCATGTGCAATCATGCAATTCTTTCAGCAGTCATTCAGATTAAAACGTGTGTGCAGGACGCCACGACTGAAAAGAAAGGCTGTGTCGTATTTCTGTGATTGGCCACTAGCTGGGAGGAAGGAGTGGATGCAATCT
Source organism: Halichoeres trimaculatus (assembly GCF_033239565.1). Taxonomy (NCBI): domain Eukaryota; kingdom Metazoa; phylum Chordata; class Actinopteri; order Labriformes; family Labridae; genus Halichoeres; species Halichoeres trimaculatus. Next base: position 34,125,056 of record NW_027437186.1, on the reverse strand, counting down.
AGCATTACAAATAATTCAGCAGTGTGTGTGATGTGAGGGCGATTTTCTTTAGTCTAACACATGTACGGATGTTGAGGAAATGGGCGGCGAGCATTCCCTTCCGGGCATCAGCAGCTGTGTGCTCAACTGGCAGCGAGCGCAGAGCCGCAGACTCTTTCCATTGAAAGTCTTTACTCTTTCTATTCTAAATATGCTGTGTGTGTGAGTGTCAGAGTGTGTGTGTGTGGGTGTGTGTGTGCTGCTGCAGCCACTGTATGTCCGAGGCGTTACCTAAGTTGACAGTCAGGCGAACGCGCCCGCTCTCCAGCTCGAGTCGCAGGGTGTCAGCAGAGTCCCGAGACGTGGTGGCGATCAGGATACCGTAGGCTCGCTGCGAGCGGAAGCGCATGGACACGTCCTCGGCTTCTGTGTGCATCACCACTGGCAGCTGGACCTTCATAAACTTGCTGCCGTCGTAGCTGAGGACAGTCGCCTCTGCAGAGAGAATAAAGAGGAGGAATGAGATGAGCGATGGGTGAAATAGAGTGAAGCAGATTTATCGTAAACCAATGGCCGGGGCTGCCGGTTCAGATTTAAATGATGTCCTTTTTATGAGTGGAGTTTGTTGTAGTGACTTTCAATCTTGATGAAAGAGATACAGAGGTGGAAGGATATTAAAAAGGCATTTGGAAGTCTCCAAACCTGACTGTGAAGGTTTATTATGTGTCCAAAAGAAAAATGCTCTCAGATGATTAACTTTGTGTTGAGGAAGCGTCGCAGCCTGACTTGTTATCTGCACACAGGAAGTGGGAAAAACAAACTGCTTTTCTTCTAGCAAACAATATTTGCATGTTGGATTCACTGGCCCTGCACAAAACATTTTAAGTTACTGACTTTAAATGCTGGGTCACAAAATCCTTGCTGGGATGCTGGGATTTATCCCCAAACTGAAACAGATCCTCGCTGCCTGAACTAGCCCCCCTGCAGCCGAAGAAATTGGCAACCGGGGTGAAAACTCACCATCCAAGGCAGTCGATAATGACCTGAAGCTGTGGACAGTCACTGACACTAACAGTGCTAACACCTGGTGTGAGATTGCAGCTGATCCAGTTTTGTAGTTTTCTTCAAGATTAGCAAAGTACGTTCAAAGCTGACACCAGGGACATTTAAAGAGGCAGTGAAGAGTTTTTAAGTGGTCTTGCAAAAAGTCTCCTTTCTAGATATATGCCTGATCATAATCCACACTTTCAAATGAGATAAACAGTACCGATATAAGTTATCTAGAAATGCTACTTCATAGCTTTCCAATTGGGTCTAGCAGGACCGGATTTAAATTAATGGCATGTCTGAGTCTCTATGACAACACCACCGCCGACTGACAAAGTATAGCAGTGAGAAGAGAAATCTGTGTTTTCTCTGCTGAAAACGATTTCTGTGATTAATTTTGTAGTGATGGTGGACACTGGAGCCTAACTGTCAGACAGAAAAAGGACAGAAGAGAAGAAGAAAGATAAACAGAAGAGAGATGGAGCACGAGCTAAAGGCTAAAGTGCTAAAAGTTGCTGTTCATCAAGAATCTGGTTGAGGCTGGCTGCAGAAAGACCAGAGGTTATAGTCACACCCATGAACTGTATATAGAGTCGACAGCGTGGCTTCGCCATTTATCATTCTACAGTTTTCAAGCAGAAATACTGCCATCTGAGGCGCCACCATTGTAGCAGTTTGGAGCCAGAGTCTGCGCAGTAGAGACGATGAGGGATTCTGGGAGAATCTGAGTGGAGCTGGGTGACAAAAATAATATATATTTTTTTCTTTCAAGAGTCAAATCACTTCCTGACTCTACCTCCCGACATATTTTACAATCCCTGAAAAAAATACACGAGAACTGCAGCTGTCAATCATTGTTAAACGTTATGTAAAGCCTCGTTTTTAACCTCGTATAACTAATGAAAACAAAACTTTTCAGAAAAAAGAGGACTTGAATACAAGGCAGACAAATAATATCTTCAAATCACCACAACAATCGGACGTGAGAAACATTTCTACCAGGTGTATTAATTTTTTAAAGTTTGACCACAGCCCATGTGGAATGACTGGAAGGCTGTATTTTTAAACCTATAGTGCAGCCAGTCACCAGGGGGAGCATTTTTTGTGGAGCCCTCACTTCGAGCCCAGCGAGTGGAGGTCCATTTTTTTTTTACAGTCTATGGTCACACCCAGCTTTACAAACAGACTTTTACAGCTTGGGTCTGAAACACTGATTTTGCTCTCTGCACACACTGTACAGTGGGTGATTTTTTTCTAACTTCACATTTTAGAAAAAATTAGGATTGTTTGATTGTCCAATCAGAGACACAGCTCAGGTCACATGACTGCCGGGCACCTGTGGCTGTTTGAAAAGAAACTCACAGCCGGTGTCATATCAAATGTGGCTGTGTCGGCGTATTGGCTTCATTTCACAGTTTCAGGAACAGACGGGTGACGTCGCGGAGACTAGGTCCATGGTTTTTACAGTCTATGGTAGATGACTGGCAGGACACAACCAGGATTCACTAACATTACACAGACTGCCAGTAGCATTACATATAGATGGTGAAGATTCTCCCAGTTCTTTGGTTATACACTTAGAATAGAATAGAATCACCTAGAATCACCCGAAGAGGATCCATTTCTCAGTTTTGCATTTATTCTGAATCTGATCACAAGTAAATTTTACAGCGCTGGTCCCAAAAGAATGAGCCCTGAGAATCGGAAGCAATACAATTTTATAACAATCACTGCCAAAAAACATTACTGACACCACAGTCTCAACCCACAGCTGGTGTCAGTTTTCAGTGAGACATGTGCCATCAAAGTGTGTGACTGTTGAATCAGAGCGAGGAGACTGGGTAAAAGTTTACACAAGGTCAAAGAGACCTCACAGACACAAGCTGGAGACAGAAGCTATCCTTTAATCCGCCAGATAAACATACATCAACCCTCAACACAGCATGTGGCTAAATTAAAATGCTAAATGACGTCAAATATTACAAAAAAATATATATACAACAATAGTTACTTAACTACTGTACGAACTGACAGTTAGCTTGTTGTCACATTAGCCTATGGATACATTGTAGCACAGGGCTGCTAGTAGCGCTACATTTTGCCAGCTACTGACGTACGGTAAAAACTTACAACGTTAGCTTGCTGTCATGCTTCAAACAACAGCGCTACATAACTGTACTGATAAAAACTTACCTCAGCGTGTTGAATTTAGTAAAAAGTTGACTTGAACAAAGAAAATTTGTTCCTAAACAAACACACGCCTGGTTAGAAGTCACATCAGTGTGCATGGCTAGGCAGTCCAAGCAAAATATATCCTCCTCACTGCACCTTAAAGGAGACTTATATCACTTTTTAAATTTGAATTTGCATTTACACAAGGACTTAATAATTCATCTTTAAATAGTCTCCCTGTATATATCTGCCTGTTCTCAATCCACAAATTAAAATGAGAAAACTTTGTCTTTATCCTGGGAAGCACTACTGATCCCAGCCACAGGTGTCACTTCAATCAACACTAATAGATAGTCCTCACGTCACCTGTAATCAGAGAGCTGTTGAGTGTTAGCTTCTATTTCTGAAGTTTTCAAACATTCGGAAAATCTGCATTCCTTCACCAATCTGCTTCTCAGACACCAGTACTGCAGGTTTGCCAGAAAATACAACTCCATCTCACTCCACACCCCTCTGACTCCTGATGTATCAACATTCACACGATGAGTTTTACAAAAAAAAACGAAGGAAAAAAAAAAATCAATGAGTCAATTCAAAAGTGACTCCCAAGCAGCCTGTTCACAGATCTGTCATCCATGAGCAATGTGTACACACTTGCCACAAGTCTGGCATCACATTACAGTGTGTACTACAGCTGACAGCCACCTTAACTCCCTCCAAGTCGAGTACTGTCTTCTCCGCGCCAGCTTACACGAGCGTGGTGGCCTCCTTTAGTCGAAAAAAAAAAAAAAAAAAAAGTCTAGGGCAGGTGCATGAGAAGAAAAACAATAACACATCCGAAGAAAAATAAAATCCTGCTGCAAGGTGTATGAAGGAAACTCCAGGCTTGTATCTGCAATTTCCTTACCTCTGATATAACACAGACAAACTCCAAAAAGGCAAAGTGATATTGACTGAAGGTGTAAAAAATAAACAGTGACAGAATGGTAATAGTCTGTGGGCCTTGAATATTGAGCTTCTGCTCAGGGTGACTGCATTTACTCAGAGCATTAGGCAGTCGTCTGGAGAAATGCAGGGGAGATTGTTTAACGCCGGCAGGAGGTTGTAACAGCATTTCCGGTAGTGTAACTAAACCATAACCCAATAAGAAAGCCATTACTGCGGCTGCAGCGCGGAGACAGATAGAAGCCGAGTCAGAGGGACGGGAGGCGGAGAGTAGTGGGGGTGATAGGGTACCAATGTACACACACCACCTCATCGCCACTTCCTCGTCACACAGAGCCAATGTCACATCCATCCCTTGGGACGACTCCGTCACATTCCTCACCCAAATCCAATTTCTCCACGCCCTCCTGGGGTACGCTGCAGATGACAGGGGCGTGTGACAAACGAGTTCTCGCTGCTAAACTGCTTCCTGCCAGGCAGCCGAGGCGAAGAGCTGAGTTTAGGAAGCGTTAGCTGAGATCACAAAACACGGAGCGAGTATTCAGATGTTGTCACAGGAGTACCAAGAGCCAGACAAGTTCAATACCGTTCATTATCAAGAAACACTCCTGTGTTCATGTTTCCGGCACAATGATGGGATGTGGAAATCGTTGCTGTTTAACGATGAGAGACAGATCTGAGTGCTGGCCTGTATAGAGTTCCTGCTCCAGCATGAATCTTACCCTTTAAACACCTCCGTATGAAACAGAATCTGCTCTACTTGTGAAACTGTGTCAGAGGTAATAAGGAGGTGAAATATGAGAGAACACATTCATCGATGCTAACAATTTCTTCAACAAGATCCGCCCTGGCTCACCACTGATTCATTCAAAGATCAGGAGATTTACCTAGAAATAATAAAGATATAAACATGAAATCAAAGTTTTAAATGGATGAAATCAGATTAGACATGAATACTTGTGAACTACCAGAAAAATTTGTTTAGTGGTTTTCATGCTCTCTTGTAGCCTACTTGAGGACTGTTCTGTTGTGGGCTGGACTCACATGAAGTCAATGGCTAGCTTGTCTCTTTTCCTGTGTCACACTTAGGCGGAAAGTTCTTAAAACTTCCTAAGAGTCTCTGTGAGGACTATATGCCACTTATTACAGAGACACCTGATATCTACTGAAAGTACGGTGGCTGGTAGGGGTCAGATACTTAAAATGCTTCAATCAAAAACACTTTGTAATATGAAACAACACAACCACACGACCAAACCTGAATGCAAACAGAAAGACACAAATGTGGACTGGACCAGTAAAACATTTTGTTTTTTAACTTCAGCTATCACCAATATAGCTTTTAAGGGGTCTCAACTTCTGATATTACTTTGATAGTTATCAGTAATGTGTCATTTCATTAGTAATAAATAATGAAAAATGGACTTATCAGAAAATTTCTCTCTCTCTATATATATATATATTTTTTTTTTACATTTTGACCACAGACTACCTGCAATGACTGGACGGACAGAGCAGTTTTTGCACTTCAAGCCAAGCGAGATGACGGCTTTTTTTTCACAGTCTATGATTGTGCTGCATGTTAATTTTTAATAAAAATCAATCTGAGAAAAAGACCAGATCTTAAATCTTTTTTCTAAACTTTGCCAACCAGTGTAGTGTCATCAAAGTGGCTTGAGATTGATGTGCCATGAATGGATTTGTGTTGTGAATCCTACCAATTCACAGACACTAAGAAGTAGCATTTAGAAATAACTAACTTTGGAGTTCATAATCCCACTTAAAGTTGTCTACCATGGAAAGTAAAATATATAGAAATGAGACTTTTTAAAGGTAGGGTCTGCAGGATTTTCCTAAAAATAAAATACCAACTTTATAGGCGTAATCCTGCTCAATTGTTTCCTAAGGGCCTCTATACATGTGTGTCAGTGTCTGTGTCTGCCTTGAACCCTCTCCTCTGTCTGTATGTTGATGTTGTGGTTGTGTTGGATTGTTTCTGGGTGGAGAGCTAGTGTGGTTTCCTCAGCCAATCACAGTGTGCTAGCAACTTTGCTTAATAATTATAGCGAGTGAAAGAAGCTAATCATAGCAGCTACAATACTAGCATGGAGGAAGAAAAATATAGCTTTTTCCTTAATGAGGGTGAAGCTTGGCTCAACTTTCACTCACTTACAGGAACTTGGAGGGAAGAAGAGTGACCCAAGTTAGCTTTCTGCTTACCAGGGATATGTCAAATACCTGTGATTAGCTTGTGCTAACATGCTAAGTCAGGTACACGGTTCTTGAGAAGAAGCGTGATTCTAGAAGTGGCTGCTGGGCTAGTGAGTGTGTTCATCTAGTCATGGTCAGGGGCTGTGGGTGTGTGCTGCTGCTGGCACTGAGCCAAGGAGGAGGAGCCTAGTTTGAATGTTGTGTTTACGAACAAGTAACAAAATAGAAAATAACACTTCCTGCACAGTTTCTAATGTGAATAATGTGAAATAGAAACATTTTATTTAAAATTTAAATTCCTTCAGGCTGAGAGGACAGATCAAATTAATCAGTGCTGGAGTAAATCTGTTGTTCTCCAAGTTGTCACTTTCACTGAGTTTCAAATAAAACTGTCTGAAATTCTGTAAATAATAAAAAAGTTTAGTCAGATATGAAAATATGAAGGATGACATGTGAGCCAATCATTACCTAATGCAAAGTGAGCACCTGTCAGAAATCCAATCCCAGGAGCTGAGTCAGTTTTAATGCCACTTGCATGTTTAATATCAAAATAAATTGAGAGGACTGAAGCCAGAGCTCCGTCTGTGCCAACCCAACAGGAGGCTGTCAGTGGTGAGACAGAGCATCCCAAACTAAAACAAGCATTCATCTTCTGCCTTCTAAAGCACAATACGACATTGTTTGGTTTTCACAGGGAAATACGCAGAGACTGGTTGTGGTTTTCACAGAAGCTACAAATAAGGTTGTGCTACTAACAAGTGGGAGTGCTGGCAGGCAGGCACGCAGCGCTGCCTCCATTCTCCCTGAAGGAGAAAAGGCTCTGCTGGAAGCAAGAACTGTCAGCTGCATGTCACAGGATTGTGATGTCCCACTGTATCAGGGCACCAGGTCCAATCCAATTCAAAACTAACCCAGAAAACACCTGCCAAAGGCTTTTGGAAAATGTTTTCACGGCTCAGAGATATCATAAATAATTCAAAGCTGCTCATGTCTTTTTCACCGCAGCCCTCTTCGGGTTTCTTAGTATACACAATCCAAGAAATAGACTCACTGGCTATTAAATGTGTGAAAACAACCTGCCAGCTGAGTGGATTTCCTGAGACATGGCGAGAATTCACTATCTATACAGAAAGGAACAGCTTCATCATGGGCCAGCTCCACATCCGCTGCTCTGTGACCGTACGGCGGCTTCATTACAGCAGAGATAGGGAATGGATCCGTGTGTCCGGGTAGAGGGATGGAATCTGCAGCTTCAGCAGGAGCTGTCAGGAATACACGCGACAGCCAGGACGGTGAGGGGAATTAGCTTTTTCAGCCTGTAGAGACTATTAAAGGAGAATTACCGCTTAGTTCAATGATTAACACGTTAATCTTCTGTCTTTTGTCTTAGCTGGGCTTATCAAGGTCTCTTAACAAGACCAAGCTTTAGATCAAAAGCCATAATGTAAGGCTCACACAGAGAGGAGAGGTCACTGAACTTTATCAGCAGATTTACAACTAAAAAACTGTTTTTTCCTTCATGCTCTTTTTTTCCCCTTTTATCTCTGCACAGAATCGACTCACAGTCTCACACGCTTACAGTCACATTCTGCATGTTTTCCAACCTATTTCTGCACATTTGTGCACACCGCTCCAGGGCATGCAAGACAACCAGTTCTCTCTAATTTTGTGACTATATACGAGTGTGGTGAATGGTGACTAACACACGGTATGCTGTCAAAGGGCATGGCTAAAATGTTTTTTAATGCTACACCACAGCAGTTCTCTCCTTTGAGGGCATATCACAATTACGCAACCACATTCTGCACCTCTTAGCTTTAGCTCCGGGCCAATGGCAAATGGTTTTATGCTCTAAAAAACAATAATTACACTCAAAGAACCAGTTTTCCTATAGCTGCTCTCATTTAAATAATACTATTATGTATTCTATGCAAATTTGTAGATGTTTTCCAGTTGTGGGGCACAATATCCATCATTATAATGCTGGCAGTAGTACAAACAATAATGCAGTATTATGAATTTGTGCTTTCACAGTTATTACCTGCAGCAGGACCGCTCTACATGACAAGAATCTGATTTTAAGAGGCCATGTCTGAGTGCACAAACATAAGGATGTTGTATGTCTTCATACGTCAAAAACACATGAAGTACACGGAGCATTGATCTGTGTATTGATCTGCAGCTTTTATTTATGTTTCCTGCAGATGTGCTCACACAAACATCCATCTGCAGCCTCTGTCCATGTGAAATAATGCAGGTGCCATCAGTGCTGGAGTCAAGCATGTCATAGCTCATTAGGGAATACGTGCGTGTTCTGCAGCTCACCTATTACACCATCTGGGAGGCTGCCTTAGCCTCACTCTGCAAGACTAATATTTGGGCTAATTAGCAACTGGAGGAACAATGAAGGGGAAGACATTTGGGATGCGAGGGGGGAAAATTGCTTTGTCTGCTTAATTAAAATCTCTCAAAATAGGGCGAATAGCTTTGTGGTTCTACTCCGGAGCTCCACCTCCTGTTCCTTGCATCCGTTGTCGTCGTCCTCCTCCTCCGCCATATGCAGTAGCTGTATTTTGCCACCGGGTGGTACACCATGCATGGATAAGTGAGAGCTGGGGTAATTCTTTTGACAGCTCCTCGGCCTGCTGGTGCCTGCTCCATCCTACCAGCGCTGAGGCAATCTGGAGCCATCAAAACAGCTGGCAGCACGCCAGGACCCGTCCTCCGTACCACTGCGCCCACTCGCTCTCATCGTCGATGCCAGTCTCATGCACAGAGCAGAGACAGGCAGCAAACGAGAGGGCTGGATGGAGGAGACGCCAGGAAACGCTTAAGTGTGAGGATGGAGGAGAGGGGGGGTTATGATCGCAGAGGCCTTTGTATCACACAGCACTCCCTGTGATGTGATTCTCAAACGGCTGAGCTGTTTGTTTTCTGCTTTTGTTTCTGCACGAGGTCAGGGTGGATTATATCTTTCTGAATCCAAGAGCACTCTCCGCATAAGTAATTATCTTACTGAAGTGAAACAATCTGTATCTCATGCCCACTCCACCTCCCTCATCCACTATGCCCTAATTCCTGTCAACTCATTAGCTGGAATGGAAGGGCACATGTGGAGAATCAGCACAGAGCAGAGACGAGCCAAAGTGACACATTTATCAGACACAGAGAGATTCAGTTTCTGTCTTTCCTACAGCATCGTCCTCTGAAACACACACCCAGCCATCAAAGTGTCTCAAGACATCTGATGGTGTGTCTTAAGACACATTTGTTGAGATTTCTAGAGACATCTTGGTTAAGTCTATAGACAAGGTCTTAAGTGGGGATGCTCCGATACTGATCAGTGGTATTGGTGTCCCTCAAGGCTTGATCGGTGTCGGTGGGAAGAGATCCATGGTGCTGATCCAGGCAAACAGCTCTCTGCCTATTTGTTTTCTTTTTTACCAGCACTCTTTGCTATTTGATTTGAAATGTTGCTTCTGAAGCACTTACTCTGTTTTTAGCTGCATTACCAGTCTACAGGGTATAAAAGTTTGCATGTGAAAAGAATTTGTGCACATTCTGAAGAATTGTTTTGATGGTAAACATTTAAATATTTCATAGTTTAAATGAATATTAACTTCAGTAATTCCATCTACTCATTTTTTTGCATTTTACCCAAAACATTACCAGTCTTATCCCACAGTAGGGCGTGCAGGTTATTATTTAACACTGGTATCGGATCGGTATCGGAACGAGAGAAGTTGGATCTGTGCATCCCTAGTCTTGAGACATCTTAAGTTATCTTAACAAATATAGTTGTCTTGGAAATATAAAGATGTCCTTAGATTTCCTAAGGTATTACTATTCACTATTCCTTGTTTATCACATAGACTGTATAAAGAGTGGACAGCGTGGCTCCACCATTTACCATTGTACGGTTTTGAAGCCAAAATTCCCCCGTCACAGGTGCTGCCATTGGCAGCCAGAGTCTGCGCAGTAGAGACTGTGAGGGATTCTGGGAGAATCGGATAATCCTTTTTTTATTTCTTTCGAGAGTCTAATCACTTCTTGACTTTACCTTCTGACATATTTTACAATCCCTGAAAAAAATACACAAGAACGGCAGCTGTCAATTGTCATTAAACGCGTCATAAAGCCTTGTTTTAACCTCTTATTACTAATGAAAACAAAACGTTTCAGAAAAAAGAGGACCTGAATACAAGAAAGCCAAACAATATCTTCAAATCACCACAACAATCGGACGTGAGAAACATTTCTAGGAGGTGTATTAACTTTTTAAAGTTTGACCACAGCTCATCTGGAATGACTGGGGAGCCAGGTTTTTTTTACCTATACTGTGGCCAGCCACCAGGGGAGCAGTTTTTGCGGCAGCCTCATGCTGAGCAAGATGACGTCCATTTTTTTTTTTTTTTTTAAGTTCATGGTTTATCAGGTGACTTTAACATTTATCTTTTTTTTTCAGTTAAATTTTCATTACTGATGACAAAAAGTGAAATAAAAATTGAAAAATAAATCCTATAGTAAAAAATAATAATAATAAAAAAAATAAAAGTAATGATAATAATAATAAAACATTGGAATGTATTGAATTAAAAGCCTTTAATAAATACTACAACTACTACTACTACTACTACTAATAATAATAATAATAATAATAATAATAATAATAATAATAATAATAATAATAATAATAATAAGAAGAAGAAGAAGAAGAAGAAGAAGAAGAAGAAACAAATGAATAAAAACTTTAGTAAAGTATTAATTTCATGTCCCAGCAGTGACCATGTAGCTTAATAATGCAAGAGCAAAAGTCTAAGACATCCATCCAGGAGTTAACTTTGTGTTACTTTCCCCTGCTTCCTCCAGCTTAGCCACACTATTAATCTATCAGCCAGACATGTTCTTCATCCCAACCACAGGATACTTAAGGAACACCATTTTATGACTTGACTGACTCGGGCACGGAGGAGAAGCACGAGCACATGTAGAGATGACACATGTGACTGCGTGGGAGGTGTTACATTTCTACCCAAGTCTTTTTTTTTTTTTTTCTTCCCAATGAGAGAACCTGTTCCTGCTGTCGCTCCTGCTCACATGCACCACGCTGTGATAACAGTGTGACATGCCTGGGCTCTTTTTCCTGACATTTGCCTTGATTATGCATATGTTAACTGTTCTGCTCATTTGCAGCTGAAGCTCGACTGACTGTATACATACCACTGAGCTGATTCCTGACTCTTTACAGACAGATAAACACTGTTTCAGCATAAAACAATATCATCTTGTGATGTTATATCCACTATAAGTCTGCTTCATACAGAATATCGAGCATTCACTTCTTCTTTTTTTCCATCAGTTTGTCAATACAGATTAAAACCACTCTTCTGTGATTGAATATAAAAACTATTAAACAACACTCTCAGACTCTTTTCATTAAACCCAAATCCTCTGCTAGTAATACACTCTCATACTTCAAATCTCTTTAGCTAATGAACTTTACATCCAACATATTTATTCACTCAGTCCGAGTGAATACATAAGCCTGAAATTCCAATTTTCACCATCCAATAATTGCCGTGCAGCAGACCATATTAACAAGTGAAGGATTTGGCTTCCTCACCCTGCTGCTCGTTGTATGACCTGGCTAGATTTCAATCAAAAGGGTCAAAGGCCAATCCCCCTGTCACAAAGACCAACAAGCTAATACTGAGCAGGCAGAAAAGCAGGACAGTGCTGAGCTGTGCATCAGCCAGCAGAAAAATAAGCTCATGACTGTTTTTCTCACTTTCAGCTGAAATACAGTGAAGTAGAAAAAAGAAAAAACAGTGAAAAAAGAGAAACATCAGTGGGTGGTTGATGGAAAGACAAACAGAGGTGGAAGTCACAAAGTACTATATGTACTTACAGTCTGTCAGGGGCGTGTCCATTTTTTGTCAACTAAAATGAGTGGACTTAAGTATTTGTGTGAGCATAAAAATGAATATCATAATTGACCTTTTCCGTTCAAGCAAAAATCCATGACAACTAAAGCATTAAAGGATCATACCGATGTTATTTCCTCACTTTCATTTTTGTTACACAACCAAGTTGATAACATAAAGTGCCTAAGCTTCACTCTTTAACGGCTCAACAAGGTTTGTTCAAATTGTTTAGTAATTGGTCAAAACAAGTTCCCGTTGATGATCAAGTAGTTGAGCCTGGCTTAGCATATTTTGGTCTCAAAATATAGATAAACTTGTATGCAGGCTGTGTGTAGTTAATTTTACTGGAGCAAGGCATTTAGAAAAAAAAACAAAAACAAAACAGGCAGTTGGATGTTACAGTCCATGATGAAAGGCTGGTGCAGCTAGCTTAGCACATTAAGCAACCCATTGACATCCTTTTTGCACATACTTGGTGATCCTGTGTCTAGCTGTAAAAAATAAATAAATAAATAAATAAATAAATAATAATAATAATAATAATAATAATAATAATAATAATAATAATAATAATAATGATAAAAGAAATAAAAACATAATTGAAAATAAATAAGTAAATGAAATATAATAATAACAATAATAATACTAATACTACTACTACTACTACTACTACTAATAATAATAATAATAATAATAATAATAATAATAATAATAATAATATTAATAATAACAATAATAATAATAATAATAATAATAATAATAATAATAATAATAATAATACATTTTGACTTTTTTCCCGGCATTTTTTTTCCTGCCTTTAGATATATCAGCCAGTTTTTTAGTCTTCCCGAAACGTAAAGAATTTTGATAGCCAATTTGGTTGCTAATCTCTTAAACTCTCAAGTGCCATTAGGATAAAATTTGTTCTATTTAAATGCAAAGAAAACAAGTGGTTGGCTGTTGCAACACAATCCAAATTTGCAGCTCAACATCCAAAATTGTAAACAACAGCCTCTCTGTGAAGTTACCAAAGGCCGATTGTGGTTTGGAACTCCAGGGTGGCCAAAAGGGGCCTAGTCCACCCTGACCAGCCACCCGTAGCCGCCCCTTTCTCCACCATATCTACTTAACTTATCACAAAACTTCCTAGCAAACTATTTCTAATATTTTCGAATCCAGCTGTCTCTTTGAATGTGAGTAGAGTTAGCATGTTTAGCTTGTGCCACTGCAAACATGCTAACTTCCCAACATTCAGACCAGCTCTTCCTGCATCAGTGGTAACGAGAAAGACATCCAACAGAATTGCCCATTGAGTAAAAGTAAATCAAATTTGCTACTACTTTAATTATTAGAATACATTTCTAAAAATTCAAGTTAAATAATCTTTCCATCCATTGTACTTTTATCTGTGTCTGTATCTGAGATTCTTTGGAGAAAAGATTGTGCATACTTTTGCAATCTCTTGTTATAATTTCATAAGCTTTAAGGTTGGCCCACATGACACCCTCCCGAAGACTTCTGGGGGATTCTGCTTTTTTATTTTTGATACAAACTCCTAAAAACTCAGTTTAATGCTCCCAGCAGGGACATGCAGCTTTAAGAGTTCACTTTCTGACACTTCTGCTTTTTCTCTTCTCTGGAGAAAATGGGGATAAGTATTCTGCACCAGCCCTGGTCATGAGCGAGTGGTTTGATGAGCCAAATGGTTAGCAGAAGACAGCCAATTTACAGGCTGGTGTGCATGGTGGACGTGACCAGCAGCGTCTCACAGTGGTGCATCAGTCACCTGCCACTCAACACGCTCCAGCATCAGTCAATCAACAGTCTGCAAAGCCTGACTCATTCTGCCTGCCTCTCTGTGCCTGTCTGTCTTCACATGCACACTTTCTTCAGTGTTTTGTTCTACTTTCAGTTTGCAGTTGAAGAGGAGCTGTTGTTCAGCCATCAGCCGAGATAAAAAGACCACCTGCAGGCTTCTGTCTGATGATACTCTTCACTCCGAACTTGAAAGGAAGATTCATTTCAGACAAAGAAAACTGAAACTACAGTTTTTATGATTTAAATCATTCTTTTTTTCTGGTTTTCTTTGATGTCAGTTACAGTCATGTTGTTAAGATGCTCAGCCTGTCTTGGTGAAACGCATGAAAAGGTCTGTTGACTTTACACATTGACAAACCCAGATTAGTCCAACCTCACTTTACTCAGAGCAGATTCTGCTCACCAGTGGGATGTGGGATGAAATTTGTAATTTACTGTGGTAACAGTTCTGAATTTATTTTCACATTCATACAGCTTCACTTGTATGAAAGAAAATCCGTCAATTTGCAGAGCCAATAAAAGAAGATGACACATAAATGTAGCTTTTGCAAACGAAAAAGCTCAAATATTTTTTTTATACTACACTTATCCTTTCACTCAATCCTCATTTTGATTTTTGGAATAAGTTTTAATACTAAAAATATCTTCATTTGCTTTACTGCATAACGTGCATCAGTTTTAAACCAGTAAATGATCAAAGTGGTCTATCGTCACTTCTAAGCCTCCATAAGTGTGTGTCAGTGTCTGTCTGCCTTGAACCCTCTCCTTTGCCTGTATGTTGATATTTTGGTTGTATTAGGGCGTTTCTGGGCAGAGAATTAGCGTGATTACATTAGCTAACCACAGCCTACCCAGTGTGCAAGTCACTTTGCGTGTTGATGATAGCGAGAGGAAGATGCTATCCTGAGTAGCTATGCTAGCAGAAGTAGCACAGTGAAAGAAAGACACAACTGAAGCTTGGCTCAACTTTAAGGAACATTTAAGGAAATAGGCTCGATGAAGAGCGACGTAAGTTAGCTTTCTGCTAACCAGGTATGTGTCAAATACCTGTGATTAGCTTGTGCTAACATGCCAAGTCAGGTGCATGGCTTTCGAGGCTCTCCCATGTAGAAATACGATGCTACATGTGGTTGCTGGGCTAGTGAGTGTGTTCACTTAGCTTTGGTCATAGGCTGTGGGGGTGTGCTGCCGCTGGCACTGAGCCCAGTTTGAATGTTAGTGTTGTAAATTTTGCTGTAGTCAATAGAGGTGAGAGAAAAAATTGAAAAATCAATATATTGGATTTTTTTTGTTTTGTTTGACAATATCAGAATCAGGATTCTTTGTCCAAATTATTTTCTTTCTTTTTTTCAAATTCAAATTCTTTATTATTCTTTGTTTATAAACTAGATTGGAAAAAGTTACCACTTATCTCCAGCAGAGGGGGAAATGTTTCTCTCTGGCTCATTTGATGTGCATTTCATGGGAAAATATGGCTCCTGATATAGTCTGTAGACATCATTGTTGTCATTTTACTTTTTCACATGGTGTTATAAAAGCAAACTAAAAATGGCAAAAAAACATAAATATTGAAGAATTGCAATTTAAATCGAATCAGCACCCCAGAATAGCATATCATCCTGGCCCTAGTGTTCAAGCAACCATAATGTCAGCCAAAATTCATCTCAGAACAATCATCTGTCATCTGCATATAATCACAACCTTCTCACTGACACTGTCCTTCCATGCTCATCCAAAAACTGCATATTGGATCTAAAGCCCAAACTCCAAAGGTGAAATGAAACTAGAACCTTCTCCTACCTCTTTCACACGAGCGTCCCAGGTATCCAGTTCCAGAGCAGTCGCATATGTATCGGTTCCATCCCTCTCTGCAGACCCCGTTGTTTTGGCACGGGTTGCTCAGACACTGTTTGGGAGGCTCTTTGGAGCAGGAGGGCTTGACCCCTGTAGCCTTCTGGACCTCAGCCAGGCGCCGCACATCCTTGCTCTGCCCGTCAATGAATAGATCCCGGATGCAGCCCACGTAGCCGTAGTTGAGTAGTGCTGTCCACACCTCAGTGGGGAACACCAGCCCCATTTTGTTCTCAGGCAGACCCCCGAGGTACAGATTGTCATCCAGGTCCAGGATTTCGCTTTCCCCAGGGGCTGTGTAGGCAGTACGCAGGGTGTTGATAGAGATGGTACCTAAGAAATAAGAGACAGTAGGAGTGTTTTTTTTTTTCACCAGATACAAGGTTATTCACCAGATGGACAGATTATAACACCTATCGACGGTACAAACCAGAACACTCGATCTGCCCTGCAGTAACAAAAACATGCAGAGAAGACCCATTTAAAGATGGTTTGATGAAGAAATTAGCTTAATTAGTGTTATCCATCTGGACAGGGTCAGGATTTTCTTCATTTAGAATGACTGATGAGTGTTGATAGGACACATTAATCACAGGACAGCTAGTCTATTAGTAGCCTAATCTGGGATCCCTCAGAGTATCCTCTCCATTTTCTATGGATTTCCCATAATAAATCTTCTTTATCTTTAAAGCAGTGGTCATAAAAAAGAAAAGGGAGGAGAAGAAAAATCGTTGCCCCCTCTATCATTTCAGCCAACCAAACAAAACAAAACAAAACAAAAAAAATCATAGGCATCTTTTAGAACTTGATTAACGGACTGCAGGCTGTTTTTTTCACCCTGTCTCCCCCTCTGTTTGCCTCTCCAACACATAAACCTGCACCGGGAGTTTGTGTGTTTCCCCACCATGATTTATCGCTCTCATTCAGGTTTAATTCTCGATCTGGAGCACGGTAAACAACAGCGGACATGACTGGACTGTAAAGCTTCAGAAAGGAAGGCCTTACTGTGGGACTCAGACTGGGTGATTAATTTGTATATAGATCTGTTACTCTCAGTGCAGGAGCCATTGTGGATCTTTAATTAATGGTGGCTGCCTCCACTGCCCACAACCTCGTCCAGTAATCTATACACCCTGCTGCTGAGGATCTGCACACGCCACTGCCCAGGGAGACCGGCGGCAGCGGCGGCGGAGGGAAAAAAACGTCTGCTCAAATACCCTCAAAAATAAAATTGCCATAAAGTCACAATTTGCATTTTGAGTGGCAGATGCAAACCATGGAAGATATGACTGAGCTATTAGCAGATTTCCTCGGGCTTAATGGCAGAGACCTAAGTGCTTGTATGTGGAGGAAGAGGAGCACAGCTTTTAAGTTATTTTTCCAGGCAAATTGTTTATGTTGGGAAAAAGCCCGGGGCCACACATGAATTTTCAGCAGGGCTGCCTGGCACGTTTTAGAGACACATTAAACATTAAATGGGGCCTTTCACGTTTCATTACAGCTCCTATTAGCATGCATGAATATACATATCACAATTAATTATACGTGTGATAAATATCTGTAGGTCTTTTTATCTAATTAAAGCAGAATTCACTGTGTTGTCTGTGGTTTTTGGGTCTGTTCACCAAAGAAAAAGACATATTTAAATTCATCTATCAGCTAATTATAGTCGTGGGTCCGTTCTTTACAGCCAAGGTGAGCCAGCCTCCCTGCCACGGTGCCTGAGAGAGACGGCTAAGGGCCGAGTGCACAATGATTAACCTGGTCCCACTAACATGTTCCAGCTCTTTTCTCGGGGTCTTGGCCCCAGGCATCTGTTCCAGCACTTTCCTGCCGCCACCCACTGCCTCTGCTCCCTCCAGCCGCAGCTGCTGTGACTTCCAAGCTTTGCACACTTGGCAAGGGCCACCCGTCACGCAGCCAGAACAGCTCCCTTCAGGTCATAGCTAACGAGCTCACTACATCAAACTCATTAGCGGGGAAACTTTGCTCAGAATATAGCAGGTGCCTGGCTGGAGAAAGAGCATCAGCATAGTCAGAGATGAAAGTTTCTTTACTGCGCATGTGTCAGATCTCATCACAGGACAAGAGGTAGCTCAGCTGTGAAATGTCTCAGATCTGTGGCACCATGGCAAACGGACTCTCATCTTTCAGTCAATCAAACTAGCTCAATACAACTTAATTCACATCGCATTCATACACCGACTCAGGGGGATGCTGCTGACCTTCTGCATAGGACATGAAAGTGTCAACCTTCCATCACCTGGACGGCTGGAGGGACATGCTACTAACTGAAAGCTGATGCTAAATAATTCCTCTACGCCATAAATTCCCCGCCGTGAAGTGTAATCGATTTATTCAGTCATGATTATCTCCTCGTGTGAAGTGGGATGTACTCACAGGTAAAACAAGGCTAACTTTAACGTCAGTAGTGTGCCGAGGAATGGAAAGGAAGCAGAAGTAGACCACAGCCAACCAACAGAGGAATTGTCCTACTTGTACCTTTTGAGGTCTCTTGTGAAACTTGGGAATGATGCATACTGCTTTGGCCACAGGGGGCGCCAAAATTAACACAAATTTCTCTGGAAAAAAATATTTAACTGCTTTTTTTCTAATGTATCTAGGATTTAATGACACACTTCCATGAAAACCTTCATTTTTAATTTTACACTCGGAATCCCTAGGGGTACTTTGTTGGTTGAGGGATATAAATTTTAATTTTTTTTAAAAATGCCATTTTTCTATTTTCAAAACATTTATATATATATATATATATATATATATATATATATATATATATATATATATATATATATATATATATATATATATATACACAGCTTCCTTTAAGATCTAGCGCACAACTTAAAAAAAAAAAAATTGGAAAACCTGAACAAATGCTTCATGCTTGAGGATTGAGGATCTATAGAGTTTAGTCCTCAAAACACATGTATACCCATGTAGATACATGTATCTTTTTTTTTATTCTATATTATTTTTCTTTTTAAAATTAATTTTAGTTATTTATTCATTTATTTAGTATTTTTATTTTTTAATACATTTTTCTTTTTTACTTTAATTTAGTATTTTTATTTATTTATTTATTTATTTTATTTATTTATTTATTTGCTTTAAGTAAAAAGATGAAAACTTTAAGACGAGTGTTTGTGACACTTTAAGTGTCATATTAGGAGCAATTAGGAAGTCTCTGGTGAAAAACAGCTAAGATGTATACTGCGTTGGCCACAGGGGGAGCCAAAATCAGTACAAAGGTTATAGGTCAAATGACTCCTCAATTAATTCCAAAGCATTTATACTAAAAATAACACCAACAAGTTTTACTCTTTCTTTGTTTGTCTGCTTCTGCAGGAAAAAAAAATCAGCAAATAGATGATTTCAGCCCTATACATTCATGTGTTGGATCATCCAGAGGCATAGTCTCGTGTTTCCTTTAACTAGGCATACTGGAAGTACTACTTCTCATAAATTTTCATCCCAGATGCAAATACCCTTTTTGGATCTGAGTGCTGTTAATTGCTTTGTCAGAATTGGACCCAGTGGCCGTGAGACAAACATTAAATAATAACTCTACAAATAGTTCTGCTTCGAGCTAATGGTCTGTCTGCTTTTGTAGGTCATCTCAGGTAAGTGTAACTTCTGTCTGTTTCATAACCAGTTAAAAGCTGCTCACAGCACAGATCAGGAGGAGTAAAGATGTAAACACAAAACAAGGACTTTGGTTGGCACGTCTGTCTGAACTGATGTAAGTGAGGGACAAAGAGAAGGATGTCATCATCTTCCCAGCATCTGCTCAGAGTGCTCCACTCACTTGTCACAGTCCTGTAAGTAACGGGTAAACACAGTCAAGCTATGTTAAGTCACAGGCACTGTGCACTCCCATGGGGACGTGTGTGCCCTCGCCAGCATGTGACGCACAACACATACACACACAAGTTGCAGGATGGCGGCCTATGTTTGGAACTGTATTCATCGCCAAAAGGGGAACAGGGACGTGTCTCGGTGAACACTGCTGAGCATAAAAGAGGAGGAGATGGATTCAGAACAAGATGGGAACACGGAGATAAAGATGTCTGGAAAGAAGATGAGGGAGGGGTACATGATGACTGATAAGAAGGCAGACGAGGAAACGCAGCAGCGAAGAATATGTTGAGGAGGAAGTCTCGTCTGAACATTTGAAGCATCCGTCTCTCCTGGAAGCAGCGTCTGCATATAACTGCCTTTATAATGATGTTATAATGGCTGAAAGGAATATGAGCATAGGCTATGTGCTTTAAGAGTAAATGAAACACTGGATTTATTCACAGAGCCTGAAGAACCTGGAGGCAGGATGGAAGGGATGGTGTCCTTATTTCAGGTTAGAGGATCAGTTCAGGCAACAAAAAGCTCTTTACTTTTGGTAGGTTGGGAATCCAATTAAGAAATTAAAGGTTAGGTTGAGGTTGGAGGGAGACTGGAGTTTGGGTTACATTTAAACCAAAAATGTGGTACCACATGGTCAGATTTGTATAATTCAAAAGCCTTGCTCTGCTTTTCTGAAGCAATTTATTGTCCCCTTAATATCCTGATTTATTTTCTTGTCATCTTATGATGAAAATACTGGTTTTCCCATTAAAACAGATTGAGTTAGCTCATTATCTCAAGATAAAAAGATTTCTTTCTCGTCCCGATCAGGTAACTTCTTGCATTAGAACAATGAGCCAGGCCATACTATGGCTACTTTTACATGCATGCAAACAGAGTTCTTCCTATTTCCATGGTAACCCGATCAAAACAGTGAGGCACAGGAAACGTCATGACACAATGTGCGTCATCTCCACTTCCTCTTGCTAACCATAGC
Source organism: Halichoeres trimaculatus (assembly GCF_033239565.1). Lineage (NCBI taxonomy): Eukaryota > Metazoa > Chordata > Actinopteri > Labriformes > Labridae > Halichoeres > Halichoeres trimaculatus. Next base: position 34,104,251 of record NW_027437186.1, on the reverse strand, counting down.
AACAACAACAACAACAACAGAAGCAGCACTGCAGACTTCTGTACTCAAAAGACCAAGATGCCTTGCAAACAGAACATGCACAGGACACAAATTAATCTTTCTTTGAATGGGGTTATCCTGATAAGGGTATACATTACTGAATATTTGGGTTAGAAAACGAGCACCCTAGGGGCGTTTTTCAGGTTTTTAAAAACCTAGAAAGAGCATATTCTGGTTTTTCAAAAGGGTTTTTGGTGTTTACACAGCCCTTGAGTATCTCAAGGCCTTCTTCACAAATGAGGGTAAAAGTGGTCATGGCATAAGCTGTTTTCCAAACTGCCTGCTACCTACTTCTTTTGCATGTAGTATGTATGACTGTTCTGTTGGGTCTGTTTTGTAGTATAGTGCTCTGGTTTCCAGTCTCAGAGGGCAGAGCAACAGATGATGTTGTTTTTTTTGTGCCTTTATTATAAATGTACAAAATGGGCAGATCTCTGCATGGAGATTTTGTTAAGCATATCATAGCAGAATCATTTTATTGGATTTGTAATCTTACACCAAAAATAATATTGCTTACTGAAAATGAAAATGAATCTGGATTTTTATTTTTACACCTGATGGAAAAACCCATTATATATAATCCATGTATGGTTTAAAAAAGTGAGTTTGTGGTTTTTATGGGCTTAAATTAATTTGTAGAGGTAAACACCTCTTTTACAACTAGAAGTGACAAAATTTACAGGTGTTTCGTTAGCATCACTTCACTTCTATCTCACAGACTGTCTAATGTTAGTGTTGTATTGTAGTTATAATGCTGACACATTCCAGCAGATGGCGATAATTCACCGAAACCTCCCACCCGCATCGACAAAAAGCGTTAGCGCCGTGCGTTGTGGGAAACAGTATGCCAGGTAGACTGGTCCGTTGCATACTGGGAAATTTTCCTTGACTTCCTGACTGAATTTTGCCCAAAATAGTGGGCACTACTAGTGTAGTAGACGGTTTGGAAAACAACCATAGTTAGACGTGTTTGTGTTGCATCAGAAGTTATGTGTGAATTGTATTGGACCATTGTGGTGAAGAGGAAGCTCTGTAGGAAGTCAAAGTTTTTAATTTATGTGTCATGTTCCAGCCCTCACCTTTGGTCATGAGCTTTGAGCAATGACCAAAAGACTAACGTTCTACAATCAGCTAAAAAGGGGTTTCTTCTTAGTGGTGGTTGAACAGCTTACAGAAATCTTGGGCTCAGAGAAGAGCCGCTTCTCCTTTGCATCAGAAAAAAAATCTGTTGAGATGGTTTGAGCTTCCTGGACGCCTCAAAGGTGGACCCAGAAGCCATTGGAGGATTTATATATTCCATCTTGTCTGGGAACACCTTGGAATTCTCTCAGAGGAACTGAGTAGAGGGATGTCTAGGTTTTGTTGAGCTGGAAGAATTTCTAGGGGCCAGGTTTCTCCAAAATTAAAGTACAAAGATAACAACACGAAAGACAATCATGAAACATCAAAACAGACCTTGAATGGAGAGTTTCAGGGACAAAAGGTTAGGCCTAACGTCCCAGTTTCTACAAACAGGGCTCATTTAATGATTGATCAAACTGAGGATGAGGAATTAGCATTCCAGACTATTTTCAGACACTTGGACCACATCTCTCCCTTTCCCTCTCTGTTCCTGCTGCCTGACCCGTACATGGTGCTCCATCATCAAACCTGAAGGCAGGGGTCCAAATGACAGCTCAGATCTCTCTCACACTTTCTGCATCAGCAGCCAGGCTCAGCTCGCCATGATGTCCCCTAACCCCACTCTCACATCCCCAAAACATGTCAGACAGGGGATTACCACAATCCAGTTAGGGCGATACGGCCAAATCTCTCTATGTGATTGGATTCTCTGTGGAGAGGAGGCTTGTGAGTGGGCTGAGGGGATGTGGGCTGTTTGTTGCCTATATGTTTGTGTACGTGCATGAGTCTGTGTCCACTATGTGTGTGAAGTATAGTGGTGTGCGTGCTTTGGCAGGAAGTGGAAGCTACATCAGAAATGTCCGTGTAATGTCTCTGATGAGTGACCCACGGCTCTCCCCCACTTAAAAGCAGAGTGTCTCTTAGCGTCTCTAATGCGCTGAGGTTAGAAGATGCTGTCTGAAAGTGAGAGTCCATTTACAGGGTTGCTTCCTACAGGAAGAGCCGGCTGAACTAAAGGGGCTGGGATCATTATCCGCCATTGTCACGGCTGCAGGAAGTGTTCCACATGGAGGGCCCGGCTGCAGATAATTACGTCTGGCTGTTGTGTTGCACTTGTGTGTGGAGTGATGTGCTTGATGGTGTGTATTAACAAAACATCTGACGTACAAGGGAAAAGGTGAGCGGACCATATGTTCTGTGACTCAGCGTCTCAGGGGACTGCTGGATTTTCTTCTGAGGTTTAAAAACGACCTCAATTGTGTTGAATATTAAAAAGTGCAACATGAGTTGCTGCAGTCGAGCTGGTGTGCTTTATGATTGGAGGGAGATACCAGGGGCCAAAGAGACAAGGAGGACGCAAAGGCAGACTAATGCAAAAGTGCTAAAAACTGCAGTTCCTCGAATGTCCACTTGGGGCTAGCTCTGAAATAACCAGAAGCCACATAAACACCCATTCAAAGCAGCAAAAATAAACATTTTTAAAGCCTGGTAAAAATATATTTATATATTTTGGTAAACAAATAGACACGGCTGGGCAAAAAAACAGTAGCCTCTGTATTTGGGGGGGGTCCACATTTACTATCCGTACAGACAGCCTCATTCATAGCATAAAAAAAGATGCTCTCTTTAGAAAATCTTTCACAGCTTTGTTGATGCTTTTGCTTCACTAGACTAAAGGCCCATTTTTCCTCCCTTTATGTTTGGAAATGTATCCAGCCTTTTCAAACAATATTACCGTCATTGCTCACATACTTCTGTGCATTCTTTAGGTTGGCAATGTGGTTAACCAATACGTCCACCAGGTGGGGCAGCCCATAGTTAAAAGTTTATGACAACAACAAACTCAAAAACAAATAAAGTGACTGTGGAGGAGGTATTGCTAATGTACCTCTTGCATAAAATACAAAAACGGAGGCAGTGTTGTAAGAGGCAGTGGTCTGTGAGGCCATTAAATACATTGCAAAAGTTCCACTATTGTTAAAGAGCCACATATCAAATAATATCAGCAACACTGCCCCCACGGTTTTTTGTGGAACTGTTCTGTTTGGTCCGTATCCCTAATCTCTCTGGAAACATGCAGAAATACAGACAAAATGAACAGAGAGCAGGGACAGAAGGCTCTGTCCGTATACGGGCCTTAATTCTGACACAGCTCCACCCCTGCTGGTGAAATACTGTAGTTGGAACTAAGGCCCTGTTTACACGACGTTTCATCTAAAAACACTAAAACGCTGTAAAAAAAAAAAATTGCTTTTACACAGAAATGCTGAGGGACCTAAAATTCTGTACTAAGCATGCCAGGCCTGTAGGCTATAATTGTCTTGTCCAGAAGCCACTTTTGGGAGATCTCCACTGAAGTAAAGTTGAGCTGATTATCTGGTGTTGTGGTAAAAACTAAGTACAGAAGTGGAGGCAACAGATTCACAAGATTCAGCAGTACATGCACAACTTGGTAGTCCGTGACAATCGTAGCAACGGTACTGCTATCCTGTTGTATGCACTTGCGCAGTCAGCTTACTATCTACACGGCAACGGTGGCAACAGTGTCTCAAAAAAATTCCCACTCTGGAGGCCTTTTTTTAAAAGTTTGCGTTCCAGGTCAACTGAAACGCTGTTTCTGTGTAAATGCGAGGCTGAAACACAACAAAACTTTGCGTTTCACCCTAAAACCGATGTCGTGCAAACGGCCCCTAACACTAGTAAATGTATCAAATGCTTAAAATTAGAGATGGGTACTAAATTAAGTACTTTTACAGGTACTGACCAAATTCTGTCAAAAGTACCAGGTATTGTGTGAAATTGAAAGGTACCATATTTAGGCATCTAAACGCATCTTTGTGACAGTGAGGGAGTGGAAGAGTAGGTGATTTTCCATGCTGGAAATGAACACAGCATTGCAAGGTTATGTATTACAGAATAAATATGTTGAATTAATTTTTTTTTTTTTTTTTTTTTTTTTTAATTAAGCAAATTGATATGTTTTAACCACATAAAAAGAAAAAAGTACCAAAAATTAGTACTGTTGAGTAACAGGTACCATATTGTTTCAAATGGGAAAGGTACCCATCCCTACTTAAAATTTATGTTTTCTTCCTTGCAGGAAAAAATCCTCAAGTACTGATTTCTTTAAGACAGCTCATCACCTTAATGAGAAATATAAATAAATATAAATAATCACTTTCACCCTTAAAGCTTCACACCCCTACTTCAGTGTATATTGAAGAAAGCTGATTTTGTTCACGCATAGCACTGCACGTTTAATTGCATGAGAACATGACACATACGTTTAAAATCAATGTTATATAATGAGTTAGCCTATGTTTAGTAATGCCTCTTATCATCTTATTCAAATATGTATGCATGACTCTAATTTAGAGAAAAGTATGTAATGTGAATGAGTGATTCTATATAAATTTAGTCATTAAATTTTACTTTTCATTGACAATTTCAGCTTCATGTTTCCAGTGAGAAGACTGCATCAGGCCTACTGGAGGTGCAGGAATTCTCACATTCCTACTGGAGGTACCACGCACACACCATTACTCTCTGCAAACAATAGTGCTTTGTACAGCTCAAGAAAATCTGGATATGCAAGATTTCAGATTAAGGAGGACTGCAGACTTGCAGAATTTAATTGCCTTAACTCGATGAGCAAAGATAAAACAGCTCTGGCAAATTTTGAAAATCACTTTGCGACTTTAAACGCCGTGTTTGAGAACACAGAGTCTCTGCATTCTGCTTCTCTCCTCACACGAGGATTCATCACATGGCGCAGACCTCTTTATGTCCTCTTGTAAGTGTTGATGCCTCAGACTTGTGGAAAGGGAAGAAAAGTTACTCTGAAATGTCATTAGTGCACAGCTCAGCACAGAGCAGTGCAGTAACTGTCTCAGTCCAGGGAGAGACCACCTCCTGTTTCCATGGAAACTTAGGCAGGGTAGACAGAGGGAGCAGAATGAGCTCAACTAACAAAAAAAGATGTTTGATAGCTTTTGTGTGTTATTCTGTCTTGTCTGCATGTGCATGAATGAGTATTTGGAGATAAATGACAGATATTTTCAAACCAGTGAAAGTTCAGTCTGCTATATCTAAATCCTGTAGATCCATAACAGAATAATCCTAGACCTCTAAGAGCTCTAAATTATTGTTCATGATCAGTGGAAGTGAATTAGTTTAATTTTAGCCTCCATGAGCAGTTCAGCTTCAAAAACACACCAATGGACTCCAAGCTGTTTTAACCATGTAGCTCAATTTACGCTGCTACCCTAAATTGCTCTGGGGAGAATGAAACAGTTAATGTAATTTCCACCTCTTGAGATGGAGTGGAAAACATGGTCAAGGGGTATATCTAATTTGCAGCGTGACATTGCGAGGCCTTGGCTCCGAGCACACGCTAACAAATTGCTGCTTAGATAAGCAAATCAACAGGGACCAAAGCAGAGCAACCCCGAGCTTGGAGGACACGACAGGAGAGGGGGCAAAGTTATTTCATGGCCAATGTAGGTCTTGAATCACAACATATGACGCACAGGCTCTACTTTGTGGAATAAAAGTGCTGCTTTGAAACCTTTGGGCTCCTGAAACAGCTGTGGCTGTAAACAAAAGGTGTGAGAGTAAACATTAAGTTTACCTCGGTGATCTAGTGTCGCTGTTAAGTGCTGTAATAGATTTTTTTCCCCCCACAGAAAAGTTAACTGAGACCCTGCAGCTGTATTTTTATAGCAATTTAATTATTCATCCTGCAGAGCAGACACTCCATGTTACTGCAGAGTGTTATGAAGTATGCAAGAGCCTGAGATAGCCAATTACAAACTGTCCTTAGCTACACATGCATCCATGAAAACACTGTTACATCTATCCAGGAAAGAAAATATCTTTACACAACAATGGTTTTAGGATGAAATGCAAAAGTATTGTTGCATTTTTGCCTCTCCTTTACACGGAAACAGAGTGTCAAAAAATAGTTTCTGAAACAGAAACTTTTAAAAATGGCCTCCAGAGTGGAATTTCCCTGAATGCTGAGTAATCTGCTAGATGATTGGCCCAAGTCTACTTTGGTAGAGATCTACTTAGAGCTGCCTCAGGACAAGACAGTTACAGCACCAACTACAGGCCTGGCTTGCTTACTACAGTGTTTTTAGTCTCTCAGCGTTTCTATGTAAACACAATTTTTTACTCCTTTTATGGGGTGTAACATTATTCTGTAAATGGACTCTACTCAACCCTAATCATGTGGAGGTGAAAAGGCTTCTGCATTATCTATGTAGCCTGCCTTCAAGGAAAACCCAGCTGATATGAGCTGAGTTGAATTGGCTCCTGTGGTGACGTAACGACAGGAGGGTTTCGCACTGGCAGCAAGCTGCAACCTCCGGTCTAGAAATATGAGACAATGCTGAAGTGCTAAAATCTGCTGTTTCTTGAGTGTCCACTTGAGGCTGGCTCCAGAAGTACTGGAAGTCACAAACACACCAAACCAAAAAAAGCTGTTTTCAAAGCAAAAATTAACCTATTTACAGCCTGGTTCAAAAAACATCTCCTGTCTGAGTCGCTAACTTTACTATCGGCACACACTGTGTGGGGGGTGAATTTTTTTCTAACTTGGCAGTTCAGAGGATATTAATATCGTGAACTCGCCCAATCAGAGGCACAGCTCAGGGTCACGTGACCAACAGGCACCCTATAGCTGTACATGAAGCCCTTGCAATTACCAATATGGCCGCTATAGCGATGTGCTTCGTTTTCCGTTCCAGAAACAGACAGGTGACGTCAGGGAGACTATGTCCATGATTTATACAGTCTGTGATTGGCAGCCTTGTAAAACTGACCTGCACCCAGTCCTCAAGCACCTTGTACTGGAAGACCAAAGAAAACAGCCTTCATTTTCCCAACATGCTGCCTACAGTTAGTGTTTATTTGTTTACACCAACAACTTAGCCTCAAACTACTTCAACAACAAGAGTCAGAACAAAGCTGTGCTTTCTCTAACACTCATTACAGGTTTTACTAACAGCTTGTCACCCAACAACTCCACCAAGTGTTGATGATATTGACACTTTATTACCAGAAACATCTGTCACAATATTAGAGCTCTTCTGGAGTGCTCACTATCTTTGTGTTGGTGTTTTTCTACCTCTGCATCTGTCAGCACTGACAACATTCAGACAGCCAATCAGCACAGCAACATACACTAGGTTTACCTGCAGTCAACATTTGGATTAAGGCCAATTTGTGGCTTCGGAAACCTTCTAAATAACCCGTTAACATGCTTTAGCACACAGGGTTATTCCTGTTTCCGTAGCCATGGCAGTAACAACAACAATAACAACAAAAGCAATGGCATGGTGGACTTCCTGTACTCAAAAGACCAAGATTCCTTGCAAACAGAATCTTTGCAGAACACAAACTAATGTTCCTTTCCATGCAGATATCCTGAGAGGCGTATACGTGACCAAATATTGGAGTTAGAAAATGAGTAACCCTTTTTTAAAACTGGGACATGAGCGTATTTTAGTTTTTAATAAGGGTTATTGGTGTTAACATGGCTGTGCGCAACCTGGTTATTGCGAATATGTTGAATATGAAAGGGTTAATGACTGCATGTAAAAACGTAGCCATACTCAGATCAGTTTGTGAATACCAAGATGAGAAAGGCTGCAGATTGTACACAGAGGCAACAATTTGACGTTTCTAGAGGAAATTCTGGTAAATGTGACGAACTGTCAGAAATAAACTCAAGTTGTTGGATCATATCTGGACTTCTGATAGTGTCCACCTTGATTTTGTTTCATATTGTTATTTCACTGTTTGTATTTAAGACATTGTTCATTATGCTGCATTAATCTTGACAACAGTGCTTTTGATGCTGCATTTTTTTAGTCCAATTAATAAGAAGTTGTTGTTTTTTGGTTTGTTGCATGTACTTCAAAACACACGACATTATGTTGGGCTCTGTAGGCGTCATACCCTTTCTGTTACATGACTCTTGTCTAAGAATAGTACCCAGTATTGGACTTTAAAGGTTACCTGATCTGCCATCCCGCTGGAAGTCCACATGGTACCACTCCCCATCATTGACTTTCTTATTGACAGCCCTGGTCTTTGTGGTCCCTGAGCCCATGTCCAGCAGCAGATACAGGTGGCCATCCAGCATCTCAATGGCAAAGAAGTCCACCTTAAGGGTCTGGGGGCTCTTGGAGTCCTTGGGCTGCTGCTTGGGCTTGCCGTGGCTGAAGAGAAGGAGGCCGTTGGGCTCTGTGGTACGGAAGTCAAAGGAGATGGAGCCGGTCTTCTTGGCGTTCCACTTGTTGAGGACGATGAAGGACTCGGGCGTCTCGAATGTGATGGGGTCCAGGGTTGCCACATTCTCACACTTGAACGCCACAGTGCCGTGGATCTTCATCTTGGGGTCACCCAGTTTCGCCAGCCTGGACAGCTCAAGTCTCACATCGTTGTTTTTGTACACAACCTGGAAAAAGAGACAAAAAAGCGGGTTAAACATGAGGTAGAATAACCTACAAACAGAGAGGAGGATTGGCTTTTTTAGCTGCTGCAAGAAGTCTAATAACTTTATCAGCCAGTGGTTCTCATTCCCAAGACACCAGAGGATACCTCTCATATTTAGTTTTCCTGAGACACACTGGGCTGTAGTCTCACTGAAACAAAAAACAGTCTGCGAAAGTATGAGACCCTCAAAGAAACTAGCAGTGCTGGCCTCTCTGAAACAGAGAAAGTCCTCTGAGGGTGGATATGACGAGTGCCTTTGTTTCTGTACGATCTTCAAAGAAGATGTGCGTGAATAAGATGCCAAAAGGCCATGACAGGCCTCAGCATTTAATGACCTTAGATGAGAAAGAGTTGTTTGCACCAAAATAAAATGAATGAGCTGGATACTTCAAACATTAGTCGTCATCGTGACATTTGTCCCCTCAGGACAGTGTGTCATACGCAGCGTTTGGACGCCACAACCCCCGGTCAGCGCTGTCACACTGCACCTATGCGTGAGAAACTGTGTCAACGTGGCTCCAAATGTCACCCACATCACTCCGCTTTCTTTACTCCCCTTTGAAGCCCTCGAAACACACGCGCAGGATGAACTGTACAGAGAGCAGACTTCAGCTCCAGAGGCAGCTTATAGAAGAGGCAGCTTCGCTTTTTGAGGTAATGGGGATAATGGTTTGAAAAAGGATTTTATCAGGGAGTATCTCCGGGGATTCTGGGGTTGTATGTGAAAATTGAGATGAGGGTGATAAATTAAAAGCGCTGCCATGGTTGCAGGTGTGGGTGAAATGCAGATTAAGGTCCCCAGTGCAGCCTGTGATTAAAGCATAAGTGAGGAGGTGACTAATGTGCCTCTCTAAGGCAAACTAAAATAAGAACATACATGAGCGAAAACAATTCAGCATGTTCTGCAGAAAACATGGAAGCAAATAAAAGACATAATTATTTGACTTTTAGCAGCCAGTTAATACTAAATACTGAAAAATACCACTGAATTCACAGCATTGAACTATTTTGCTATGAAAATCATGCATCTGAATTTATTTGTCCAGAATCCACCGACTGAAAAATGTGCAATATGACATGAAATTAAGGAGAGTTGGACTCAACATTGATTTGTTAAAGCTACCAAAGAATCAGGGCTCCATGAACATCAACATGTGGCCAGAAATAATCTCCAGACATTTATTTGTACCTGATTTCAATGCCAGGAAAACTCACAATGCAAAGCCTCTATATGATTCAATTTACAGTGTACAGTGGATTGACCCAAGTGAATACACATATTATCTATTTGTGCTTTTGGTATTTAACACAGACTATACTATTAATAAACATATAGTTTCCAAGATGGTGTATAAGTATAGTTAATATTGAATACTTTATCACAACACAGCTACAGCTGCTTGTGCTGGAGTCCCCCTTATTTAGTAAAGTGGGTTAGCCTCAGTTTAAGTTAGTTTACAAATCATGTCAATCACAAGGTTCAAAATCACAGGAAGACAAAAATGTTTCAGTTATGAAAAATATGATGAATGAAAATGCTAACATTTAGAGATTTTGTAAGTAAGGGAATGATTCAACCCCAAAAATACAGCATAAATTAATGTTAATTGACACAAAATGGGAACTGCAAATCCATCTTTCGTTGCCTGGATTGTTTCAGGAAATCACCGTGATCCATCAGTTTCTCATTGTCCTTCAGTGGTCTGTCAAGCTCCATTTTGTTTTAGAGTTTAGACGATATTTGAAGCCAACGCTGCCACTCATTGGGCATAACCGCAGCGACTTCCACGTACTGTGACATTACGTGCATACCCTCTTTACCGTATTGGGTCCGTGTATGTTTCGGTAATCGGATTTTCCTTCCAGAAAATGATAACAAAAACAAAAAACGAGTGGTTATTAAATGTTTGTTTTAACATTCAGAAATGTAAATTAAAAAAAAAAAAAACAGTTGATTTTCATTTTCTGTTTCCGTCTTGACTGGCGCTCTTACTTTGAAAGGCAACTTTCGGTCACAGGAATGAAAAATGGGCTTTCTTTGTTGTTGTTGTATTGTCTTTTGATATTTTATTTTCTGGTTTAAGAAGCAGAAATTGAAAATCAACCAGTTTTTCAATTTTCATTTTTGAATAAAAAAAAATAATAATCAAAATAAAAATCAAATAACCACTGGTTTTTTTGTTTTGTGGACAAAAAATCAAATTACAGAAACATACACGGACTGCATTGACATGGAAATAAGAAACTTTTTTTCCCTCTCTCAAATACAACTGACAAGTTGAATTCAGAATTGAATTCAAGCAAACCAAATCTTTTTGTTGTTGAGTTTTGAAACTTTAATTTTTAATAAATTATTTTTTTGAACTGACTTTTCAATCGGTGAATTCAGGACAAACAAATTCAGATACGTTATTTATATAGCAAAATATTCCAATGCCATGAATTCATTGGTATTTTTATATGAGTATTTAACATTCAGTCTCTGGTAAAATTCATATAATGTCTCTCATTTCCATAAAAAACACAACATAGAGATAGATGTGATGAAATACAAAACTCTGCACCTTTATGTTGTGTTTTATGCAGAAACTCATGTTGACTGTATTCTCAGAAGAGCAAACCAGACAAGGCTTGGCATCAGAGTGCTGTTGTAAATGAAGTACATTAGTGCGGTGACCTTTGTAGTCCCAAGCGCTGCAGAGCTGAGGAGCAGAAGTGACAGCAAGTTGCAGCCCATTACCAAGGACTGGGCCATAATGTCATTAAAATACCAATTAAGGATGCATTAGAATCATTATCATGTGCCTCTGTGAAAGAATCAGCTGACCAGTTTGGCTCACTGATCATTTTTTTTTTATTTTTTATTTTTTTACAATACGAATTTGTGCAGAAGCTATTTATTATTATTATTATTATTATTATTATTATTATTATTATTATTATTATTATTATTATTATTATTATTATTATTATTATTATTTAAATGTCATAGAAAAGGCCAGTTTAAGTCTTTTTTTTCAGTATTTTGTGTTGTACTTCTGAAGGCTTAAAAGTAGTGCCAGTGCGCATAGGTTGGGAAGCGTTATCACTCCGTGTAATTGGCAACAGTCTTACAACAAAATTAGAGACAGCCAACACCTCCTTATTATCCAATCTCTGTAATAGCAGAGTATGTTGCAAAAGTGCAGCTGTGATAACAAGAAACCCACTGTCTACCTCATTTGCATAAAAGAAAGTAATTAACGATTGGGCGAATGTCAAAACTTTTTCATTAAGACGTCAGCACGGTCATGATACCACAAAATGACTCAGAACAAAAACACACACACACATATGTTGGGTAATTTTTTTCTCAACACAATGATACTTAAAATACTGTGCTGTCAATAGCCGTGGAGAAGGATAAAAGAGCATCTAATGCTCAACAATTAACCCCAGGGGGCACTAGCAGAGAAGATGATCTCCTCCACGCTGCTCCAGCACTTCTAATTGGTAAGATAAGATTATCAAGTGACAAATAGCCTCATTTTGGTTGGCATGTCTATTTACATAAGAGAACAGCTGTAATGGTTAATCCATATTGCTTGTAGAAGCATAAATCCAGTGAGTTATGGATGTAGAGTCACAGCATGTTCTAGATGTATTGTCATGCTAAGCGCTCACCTGAAAAGCAGGACACCTCCGAGGGGATTGCATTTGCACGGAGCGTTATGTTTATCACTGAGTCAGATCTACTGTGTCTGACTGCTCAGGTAGATGAAGCTCATCGCGCTGCATCAGAATTAACAAGCTCAGGCTGGGTTTCCTGGGTATCTGACTGAATTTGAAAAATAGAAAGGTGGGAGCACACTTCAATGTCCACATCTCCATCTTAGATATATAAAAATATGCATTCTGAAGAATCATAAAAAGGTTATTGGAATGAAAAGTTATTCAGTAAGAACCTCCCACAGGAAAGATAGATAAAGGGAGCAGTGGGATGAAACAGGCATCTCTGCAGTTGAACTCAAGCCATGGAGACTAAAGGTGCAAGAGATGCAGCCTATAAACCCAAATCAATCCTTTACAGTCAAGACAAAGGGCACCTTTCAGAGTCAAAGGAGCCTTGGTCTGAGCTACAACTTTGCTGCACTGGTGCTGCACTAATTTGTCATCAAGCTCAGGCTGTGACAACTGAGCTATTACTGCACCACCCGTTTGTTTTGCCATCAGAACCAACAGGCGGGCGTGGCTGGGATCTGCACATTAACGCTGCAGAACAACCCTCGGGAACGCGCCATCAATCAGGCGCTACAGCACGTCCTGTTAAACCAGCACTCATGTTATCACAACATACATGGAAGATGACCCGAGACGGGGCTCCTGTATTATTCAACAGGCCGGATGAGATGATGCAGGAAGTCGTGGTTGTACATTAAAAGTCAAATCCGAGCAAGGCTGAGAACGAATCAGGGTGAAGAGTGTCAAATATGCCTATAGCGTAACTGTGCTAAATTAAAGTAGTTTTGAAAATGAAAACACGTTTTAACTGTATTTCACTGCATGACTTCACTAAACATCCATATGGCACAAATACTGGACCCATGTCTTCAGAGACATTAAGCGCAATATAACTGAAACAACATGGGACACAACATGCTCCCATGAAACAAAAATTGTGCATTTTCCATCCTTTTGAAATGAAAATAAATATTAATAAAACTGGATACCTGATTAAGATTTTTTTTTCCATATAAATGACTATTATATCTACATTAATTTGCATTATCTAAATTTATATATGTAATAAAAAATCAAAAATTGGCAGTGGGCCAAAAAAAAAAAAAAAAATTAGAAACAAGAAATAGTTATAAAACTGGACACCTGGTTTGGATTTTTTTTTTCCATATAAATGACTGATTTATCTACATTAAATTACATTAATGAAAAATATATATGTAATAGAAATTCAAACAATGGGCAATGCCCCCCCCCCCCCCCCCCCCCAAAATAAATAAATAAATAAATAAATAAAAAAATAAAATAAAAAACAACAACAAACAAACATTTAAAACTATTAATAGTAATAAAACAGTACACCTGGTTTAGACTTTTTATACCATATAAATGACTTATATATCTACAGTAATTTAGATGAATTAAAAAAAAATATGTAATGGAAAGTCAAACATGGGCAGAAGGATAAAAAAACAAACAAACAAAAAAACAGAAACAAACAAACATAAAAAACCCATTTCAAATAAGTTATTATAATAAAACTGGCCACCTGGTTTGGATTTTTTTCCATATAAATGACTGATATATCTACATTAATTTACATTAATTAAAAATAAATATGTAATAGAAATTTAAACATGGGCAGTGGGATGGAAAAAGAAAAAAACAAACAAACAAACAAACAAAAAAAAAACCCAACAACAACAACAACAACAAAAAAAACAAAACATTTAAAACAATAGTTATAAAACAGGACACCTGATTTAGACTTTTCATACTATATAAATGACTAATATATCTACATTAATTTAGATAAATTATTAAATATATATGTAATGGACATTTCAACATGGGCAGCAGCCCAAAAAACAACAACAAAAAAATACATTTAAAATAAGTTATTATAATAAAACTAGATACAGGGTTAAGACTTTGTTTTTCCATATTAATGACAGATATTTCTACATTAATTATATTAATTAAATATGTATATGTAATAGAAATTCAAACATGGGCAGCTGACCATGAATAAAAAAATAAATAAATAAATAAAAAATTAAAAAACATCTCGCAGGCAAACTTTGGCTCACAGGCCCCAAAGCGGACAGCCCTGGTGTAAAGTTTGCATTTCTTTTTCTTTTCTATCTGAAGAAAAAAAAAAAAGAAGGGTCTTCTCTTACGACCAGGGGACAATCACAACACTGTGCATGTTTTTGTGGTTTTGTAAGCCAGCAGGATCCCTAAGAGTAGCCTTAGCTCAGGGTGCATAAACAGAGCAAACCAAATCTGATCCCCCCTCCTCACCACATCTGCAGCACCTCAGGAGCGTACAGTCAGCTAAGGCTCCCCTCCAACAACCAGATCTGTAATGAGATGTAACCGCATGAGGACATGTGGTCCACACCCGGCCTCCTCATTAAACACTGCTGCCTCACACTCCTCTGAGAGGTTTCACTGAGGACGACAGCGTGCACTCCAGGTGAGAGACAAAATGTAGGACACCAAAAAACACAAGAGACGAAAACCCAAAAAGAGAAAAGAGAGAGGTGGAAACTTTCTTCGAGATTAAAAGATGAATGAATTGATCATTTTGCAGCTCTTCGGGGGGGTTACCTGGTGGATATCTTTGTGTATCTCTGGTGGCCCCTGAAGTGGATGCTTAAGGTCAGAAATCCTATTACCAGCCAAAATAAACAATAGTTCCACATAGCTTGAAGTGAAAGGTGAGTTATGAAGTGTCTGACAGAGGATTTTCATCCTTAAACTTTTTACTTTTTATTTTTTGCTTCATCTCTAGTGATGAAATGTAGCCTGAAGAGAAACACAAGTTGAAGAAGCCAGAAACTCGTAGATTAGAGAGGGGTACACGGTGTTCCCTTTAAAGTAACAATGCTGAATGTTCATACTATACATGTACACATTTTCAGAATCCTTATCCATTAATCCATCTTTAAACTGCTCAAAAATGGCCATTCGAAAAAGTAGCATCAGATTTTCGTGAAATCTTTACAAGACTTTTTGAAATAATGAGGTTATCACACAAGGATCTTCCAACTGGTTCATGACATGCTAGAGGGGCAGGTCTCAAACACTTAGGTTTGACTATAGCTCCACCCTCCAAAGGCCTCCAGAAGGCTGTCCAATTAGAGGGAAGGGGATTTGTGGAGGACGGAGCCTTAAAGAGACAGCAGCAAAGTGCTACAGACAGAAGCTGAGATAAGGGTTTTAAGAACACCAGTGTGAGAAAAAAAGGGATTTGTTGAGCTGGATCATATAAAGCTTGTATGGAGACAGGATAAAGACAGGATAAAGTCTTTTGAAAATAATTAAAAAAAGAAAAAAAAAAAACAAACTCCTCTTTAGATAAGGTAACAAATAGGGGTGAGTATTAGCAAGAACCTCACGACATGATATGTGTCACGACACTTGGGCCACGATACCATAATATCACAATATCTCAATAACAATAACTTGAAACATAAAGTGCATCCAGTTTGTCACTTAAACTACTGCAACATTAAACTGATGTTGCAAAAAACATATTCGGTGAAAGACGTGGTCAGTTGGTGAAACTGATAAATGTCATTTGATGTAACCAATGTTACTCATATAATATCAAATTTTGCACAAAACCTGACGTTTTTTTTTATATATATATTTTTTTATTTTATTTTATTTTTTTAGTGTGATCCACTGTGAAAAAAAATGAACTTCAAATGATTTTAAACAAACTGACCCAAGGATAGAGAGAAACATTGCTGTTAATGGCATCAAAACAAATATCATCAAGTTTAGGAATGATATATTTCATATACACTTCGGGATTTTATTTATTATATAATTACAACATACAACAGAGTTGCTCTTTGGCGCCTTTTACTGCAGTGGAGGTGCTAAAGACATATTATACTTCCAACTCACCTAAAATATGGAATTTTATTTCAACAAATTATCAAAATTAGGAGTAAAAATATCTATTTTATCACCTATAAAAGTATCAGGATGTATTGCAGAATCAATATTTTTCCATTTCCTTTTTTTTTTTTTTTTCATTTCATTCCATAAATCCTATATTTTTATTTTCTTATACTGTCATCGCTGTATACATTGTCTGACAACACTCAGGAAGCCATGCAATGACATTTCATTCCAAATGCACTGCTGTGTAATTTGTGCAATGACAATAAAGGAAGTCTAAGTCTTTTCACACCTCTAGAAAAAAATCACATCCTGTAGGTAACGAGCTAGATAAATAGTACTGAGTTTGCAACAGATCATTTGCATTTACTTCTATTACTTCTTTTACATCAGAGTGTAAACACATCTGCGTGATCACATCTGAACAGAGTCTACCTTGCTCTGTGATCTTCCATAGTTTTCACATCACTGAAATCAAGAGAAAAGAAGAGGGACCTTTGTCTTTGTAGCCATCAAAAACCAGGATGTTTGGTACTTTTACAAGGTGACAATGCTGTCAGCAAAGTGGACACTTCCCTCAAAAAGAGATCTATCCACAGAGAAGTTTGTAAACAGGTGAATAGACAAGGTTGGACGGAGACCTTGCTGCGAGAAAATAAAAAAGCTAAAGTCAGTTTGTCATATAAAGCACAACGTCTTACGCCTGCAATGACGAGAGCCTACAGCTCACCTGCTGCCACCTCGAATAAGTCAAACAGGTTTCACTCTGAAGGACGGAGATCTGATCTCAGTGAGGATGAGAAACTTTGTGGAAAATATAGGTTTCAAAGCAAAGGAGAGATCACAGGCTGCATTTTAACACCAAATATGAAATAGGTGCAACATATATGTGCTAAATATAACAACACATCTGCACCTCACTGTGCATGTGTGTGTTTTCAAGGTGAGACGCCTGACCTAGTTGTATCACTCAAGAGTTAGATTTGTGTGAATTCACACACCACCACTTTTTTTTAGTTAAACAAGTAATAGTCGTAATTTATTCCAGAAGATTTAAGATAATATTAGCCTGGTACGGCACGGTCCCCTGTGCGAGAATGACGAGGCGTTAACCGAAGCAGTTTCCTGACTGCTCATGAAAATTCAACTGCCTGATCTCAGGATCACTGCTCCTCTTTGAAGTGCTCCTGACAGAGCCGTGTGAAGCCTGTGATAAATTCCTCTCTAAGACAGAGTTCTTCATGCCTGGTTTTGTGCTACACCAGACCCCTTGACGTGCATGGCTGTGTGTATGTGTGTGTGTGTGTGTAGCATCAGGGGTACAGTGCAGCAGCTGCAGCAGAGGAAAAAGTAAAGTATGTGTGAGAGTTTGTGAGGAAAACAAACTAAAGCTAAGTGTAAAGGATGAGACAGGGTCAGCATGTGGGTGGAAGGGCCTGTTTTGAAGTCCTAAGGTGAAGCCAGTCATATCCAGTCCACCCACCAGCCTCAGAGTGTGCACAGAAGTGGTGTTTACCTCCTTCAGGCATCCCATGAAGTTGTTGCTGACTGGAGATCCAGGGAGGTCAGCTGTGCTAGGACTCCCTCCAACATAGAAAAAGTCATCAGAGCCTAGCATGGTGTAGTCTTCCTGTGTATATCCTGTAGTGGTCAGAATCCCATCCACGGATATTGTAACCTAGAGGAAAAAGCACAGGGAAAGAACATGCTATACTCAGACAGCCTAAATACTGCAAAGCTACTGCCTTTCCTTCTTGTCTTCTATGCCTTCCCTAAATGTTTTTATCTGAAACCCATTTTCATGTCTGTTTTCATTGTCTTTTTTCTTGTTTGTTAATATTATTTTGTCCAGTTTGATTAGTTGGAAGACTGGAAGCCTTCAAAGAGACGCTAGTTAGAGAGTTAGTATTCGGCCCATACTACAGTGTTAGTATTGCACCTACTGCAACTTAAAAGAATTTAGCAGACACAAAAATGGTGTTAGTAGAATGTTATCTAGGTTAGTTAAACTGTTATAAGTCCATATTAGTACGTCCAGCAGTTCTACGAAAGAAACCAAATCGTGCTACTGGGTTAGATAGGGAGCACATGCTCTGAAAGCACAATCACCAGTTTGTACAGGACAATGACTGAGGGTATTAGACAAAAAAAAACATGCATGCATTTGTTTTTCTTTTTGTTTATGCACACACAAAAAGAAAATGTTCCCAAAATGTTTGTTCGGGATTTTCGTATTTCTCGGTTCTTTGTAAGTCGCAGCGGTGTCAGATGCATGCAGAAGCTCATGGACACTGAGAAGCCACGGAAAATAAAAGAAGCGCCATAGACAAACACAGCTCGACTGTCACAATCATATCGACAAATGGGCGGTGTGACATTTGCAACACGGAGTCAGATTGCATGCCATGCAAAGTGAATGGGGATACAACTGGCTGAGCCCAAGAGCATCAGGCCAGCCAGCCAGACAGGAGAGGGTCCTCATTATTAACCACAGCTTGATGCAAAAGGCTCGAAATGATGCTCCTAAAAAGGTGGGTCAAACAGAATTGGACAGGAAACAAGTGAAATAAAGAGGGTGAAACCGATGAATGACCCAAGAAATTAAAAAAGGATTTGAAAAGTAAGCAGAAGAGTACCAACCGCAATTTCCCTTTTTTTGTTAATGACGTCTACAGTAAAAAAGAAAGAAAAGAAACACACGGCAAACCCAAACTAAGAAACAATTAGAATGATATCTACCGAACAATGTAGTTTGTTTACCATAGCGTGTCCAATGCCTGAGTGCTTTGTGGAAAAGGGGGGAGAAAGGAAATTAAAAACTGTGAACAGAATAACGATTGTTACTCAAATCATATATGATGGTCTTTTCTGTTAGTACATTGTTAAACGGCAAAAACCATACTGTTAGTAGAATGACACATTCCATGAGTGATGTTAGTTAGTTCCAAAGCATGTTAGTAACATAGAGAAAAAAGGGCAAAATAAGTTTAACAAGAAAAAAGCAGACCAAGGAAATAACAAGAATGCTCCACAAGAGGTGCCAGAGCTCAACCAGTGACTCCCTGCGACTCCTCTTGGTGTAAGTGCGCCATGTCTGTATGCCACCAAACCATGGAGGAGCGGAAAGCCCCTCCCCCTAACCCTGACATCAGGTTGTGATTGACACAAATCAAATGGTTTATAGGAAAGAATGCCTAAAGCACATCAGTTGACCCTCTTTGACAAAGTCCTAAGTTCAAGACCGGTTAAACTTGATTTCTCTTAAAGATACATTAACCACTTTTACTTTGTTTGAGGCTGGAGACCAATCCAGTGTCAGACTGTCCGCCGCTCATACAATACTGTACCTCCATTTGGTCTTATTGATGAACTTTAGGATCACTTTACTGCAATGAGACAAAGCAAAGAAGACCCTGACACAGAATGAGCAGGATGGGAACTTGGATTCCCCCACAGAGCATGCACTCTAAATGCATGGTTTTCTCTCACAATTTGAATGCAATGAATGTTGCGTCCGAATCCTGAGGTTAGACAATAATCAATTTGCTGATTATGCAAAAGAAGCAGCGTTGGTACGGCGGTGAGGAGAAACTTTTCCCAACAAGTGAGCAGAAACAAATAGAGACGCTCTAAATGTGTGTTTGGTGAGACGAGTCATTTTTTTGTGAATCAGAACAACCTGTTAGATACAGTTTAGGTTTAACAGAAAGAAATATTGCTCTATTGGAGACATATTGAGTAGTCTGAGCTGAAGTGCTTACCTGGCAAAGCTTAAAGCAATAAATCTTTCAGAGCCAAAGTCCATGCAAGACTCCTGAAAACCTTAAGCCCTACACCCGAGACAAACTCTAATGTCTTTCTGTCCCCCGGGCTTTGACAAGTGACCTGTGCCACCCATGAGTAATCATTGCACGCTAAAGCAAGTCGAAATGGTTTGACTGGATAGTCCCAGGATGTTGCATAGCTTAAATAGAAATCAGGCCTATTTGTCATACTCTGCTGGTGTCAGTGCCACTCACCAAACCCATGCCTGAATGGTTGTTCAGGAACATCCAGAGAGTGTGACCACCATGACTGACTGACTTTGAGTTTAACAAACAGAAAACAGGTACAGCAATCCTTTTTTGGCAACTTAACCCAGAGAAAACCAGAGTTATCAGCGCACGACTTCAAAAAAATATTTCTCTATCTAAGATTGATGCAATTGTACTCAACTAACTGATGAGTTAGTTGTGAGTCAAACTCAGTGAGTCTATACAGAGAGCCATGATTCTGAATGTCTTCCAATCACTAAAGGTGTCCCCCAGGGATCTATTCTGGGACCCATTCTGTTTTCTAGTTTTATAAATGACCTAGGAATGGACTTAACTGCCAAAATACATCTATATGCTGATGATACTGTCATCTGCACCCATGCAAACTCTATTACAAAAGCAGTGCAAGAGCTTCAAACAGCATTTCAGTCCTTACAAATGAAGCTAGATTTGAATTCTTAAAAACAAAGTTCATGGTCATCTCAAGAGGTAAATAAAATCTAATTCTTGTTTACTTTTTATTAAGCTGCTATGCTGTGTCTGTATATATTTTTATGTAATAAATTGGGCTAGTTTTTAATAGGGATGGGTGCCTTTCACATTTGAAACGATACGGTATCGATCCCCGATACCTGGCAATTGGTATCGGTACTCAACAGTACCAATTTTCGATACTTTTGTGTGCATATGTGGGAAAAAAATCAATTTGTTTAATAATATAATGTAAATTATTTTCAATTTAACATATTTATTCTTCAATATATAACCCTATAATGCTGTGTTCATGTCCAGCATGGAAAATCAAATTCTCTTCCACTCCCTCACAGTCACAAGGATACACTTAGGTACCTAAACATGGTACCTTTTGATTTTACCTGAATCGGTACTTGGTACTTCTGATAGAATTCGGTAGGTACCTTTAAAAGTACCTAATTCGGTTACCATCCCTAGTTTTTAATTAATTAATTTTACACAAATATGGAAAAGACTCCAATAAGGCTGCTGATTTCAATGCTAAATTCATTTCAAAGCAGACCTTCACATGAATGCTACACTTCTGGTTGGGGTTTTCTTTGTTTTAACAGGTAAAGATAGAAAAAGAATAAAACGTATAAAGCTCCACAAGCTGTTTCATATTTTGCAGCTCTAGTCTACTTTTCTTTGGTGGAAGAGGGGGCAAAATGGCTCTTTTGATAGTAAAGGTTGCAGACCCCTTGTCTTGGCAGACGTGGGGCCAATTTTTTGAAAAAGCACGATATGAGATGGGCTCAACAGCTCTGTTCATCCCTGTTGCCAGCTTTAGATAACCGTCATGAGACACCTGTAGCAGTTTTGTTTACTCAGGGTTGGATCCCAAATGTCACATCGCCAGCTCAGTCTATTATTTGTAGTCATTAGGCCCCAGAGAGCTGAAGGAAACCCCGTGTCCTGTTGAGCCTCTGACTCAGATTGAGAGACGGGAAATTCCAAAAGCATCTGACTCAGTGGAAGCTCGCATCAGCCGACGCTGGGGGGCAGTTAATGCTGAGAGCTGCTGACATGTTTATAGGTGTTTCAGTTATGATCGTCTCTTCGGAGCAGTTATGATTCCTCCAGAATCAAACTGCTGTCACGTCCTGCTGCAGAATCCTTACATTATAAAGTATGTTAACCAGGTCAACATTAGTAATGAGTCTGTTTACAACACTCCAGCAGGATTATCTGTCTGCACGTGCTCTACAGCCACAGGCTTTGCTTTACATCTTTCCCTCATCCCATCTGATTCCTCTGCTCTTGGTGAGCCGGGCAAAAATCAATTCTGTTGATAGCCTGGCTGCTCCTGAGGTTATGAGACATACTACCACAGGAGAATGACTCTACCTGAAGGCACAGGCTGCTAAATTAACTTTCTAAAGAAGTTACTACGTGGGTAATCTTGTGCTGTCTAACCAGATCACACAGCCAATCTGTAGTCTCTTTAGAGTTAATGATGTAGATGTAAATCTCTGAGGAAACAGAGCAGCAATTAAGGCCTATAAATGCTGACAAAGGCTTTCACCTGTGCTCGGAGAACGTTGGTGGATGAAGCAAACAAGTTTATACACTTTGCTAAAGAAATCATGATTCTAATGTGCTTAGATTTCACTGCTGTTGATCGCCTTTAATGCTCAGCTCATATCTAATGAAACTTTAATTAACACCTTAGCTAAGGACAGCTATGTTTGTTGGGAGAGTACGAGCAACATCCCAAGACAAAGCCAAGCAACCACCCAATTTCTTAAACCAGTAGTTTTCAAAAATGGAGGCCACCAAGGGAGCCTCAGAAAATTGAAGGGAAGGGGGGAAATAGGATGTAATTAATACAATAATAATAATAATAATAATAATAATAATAATAATAATAATAATAATTATTATTATTATTATTATTTTTATTATTATCATTATTATTATTATTATTATTATTATTATTTTTATTATTATTATACTTTTAATTTTTTTTTTATAACCATCTGTCTTGAACATACCACACATAAAGTACCATTATCATTGTGAGTTTGGCTTTTGTTTTTTAATAATTTTCTGTTCTCAACAAATGTAAAAATTATTGAGAAGAGAACAAAAGTTAGAAAATATATACTTTAAGTTGCCTTTAAAAAAAAAAAAAAAAAAAAAAAAATATATATATATATATATATATATATATATATATATATATATATATATATATATATATATATATATATATTGAAACATCTGTATCCAAAGGGGGTCCCCAGCCAGAAGCAAAAGCTGTTTGGGGGGCGTTGGCATAGTAAATTTTGGGAACCCCTCCCCAGAAACTTGGGTTGTCAGGGGCTGGTTTTTATAGAAAGCAAATATTTTGGTTGTATCTGAGCAGGCTGCTGGTTGCGATGTTGCTTTTCACTATTTTATTTTGTTGTTACCAGCAAGGTCCTGTGAGGACTTATCTGTTTGGCACTGATAGGAGTGACCCCAGTGGTGTTTCTTTGGGGTAAAGACCCCTTTTCCACGGGTCACCTAGGGTATCAAGGATGTGACTCTTGCATTTGTTTTGGAAACCAATGAATGGAGAGAGGATCTTCTTTTCAATACTAACTTACTTTGGTAAAAAATGACATTTTTACATGCTAAGTAATGAGGTAAACATGCTCCGTTGCTGTCAAATTTAGCTGTCTCCTTCTCTTCTGTCCTTACTTTCCCGCAATTCCAGCTCCAGTGTCCACCATTACAACAAAATAAATCCAAGAGCAAATTTTCTTCTGGAAAAAGGACAGATCTTCATTCCTGCTGCTAAACTTTGTCCCCCAGCCTGGTATCATCAAACAGATTTTCAATCTACAATGTTTTTGTGTTTTCCTAGGATAGTACGATCTGACCATAGATACTGAAAATAGAGTTTAGAAATGAACCATTTTTGGTGTTGATAATCTCATGTTAAATTTTTGATTACTTACAGGAAAATGTATCAAAGAAAGACTATTTCAAGGTCTTAAGGAGTCCTCACAGAGCCTTTAAATGTTGGCTTTGACAAACATCGTCTTCATGAGACATTAAAGAATGATGTTCAGCACTCTGTTGAGTTACATTTGAAAGTTTGAAATTACAAACAGCACGATAACATTTTGATTATTTTTGTATGACAAATCAAAGTATGACTCTTCGTAATGTTTTACTCTTCGACTCAAACTCCCCTTTTCCCTTTCCGCATTCGCACAGCTGTCCTAAGAGCCAGCCTCTAGTTGGACACTAATACAACCAGATGGATACTTTAGTGTTTAGAGCACAGTAATTTAAATATCACCTTTTATGCTTGCACTGTCTGTGTTTAATAATGTTGTACTCCTTACTTTCAATAACCTCAGAACAGATCTTGCTCTCATTTTGCATGGGTTATGAAGACTTCATTTTTATATTTTTCAAAATATCAATCTATCCGTCCATCTTTTCTGTCTAACTTTCTATCTATCTAAAGAAGATGTGATAAGAGGAGATTATCCTCCTTGGCTCGGGGTAAGCTCCTCATGTTTAGCCACCCCAGTCAGAAATAATACGGCTCAACCACGGCACTGCAGAAACAAACACATTGTTCATACAGACTGAATTCAACATCTAATGGAGAGCCGTCAAAATTCAGTTCCATCCAAATACAGACGACATCAAGCGTCGTAGCTGCTTCTGAGAAAACATTCATCATTCAGCAAACCTTCCATCACTCATTAAACCAAGATAAATGTCATACCTCGACATCTGAACGATCCGTAATGCTTTGGATGTGGTTTCTAAGCCATGTTTTTCCTTTCTCTCTGGAACCGTAACTCAATAGAAGTCTGGATTCACATCTACATGTCCCTGCTCACTTGTGGTTCTGTTTTATCTCCACCATACACCACCATGATTCAATTTAGCAATCCCATTACAATGTCGGGAAAAATGATATATTGTATGATGGTAATGATTTAAGTGCATTTGTTTTGATTCATTTACTGAGTCTCTGCATCACCCTCTGTACTGTTACCTGACGTAGATTCCTTGTTACTTTGACATCATGCCAATCATTGTCATTAAATTTCCCATTGACTGGCTCCACCAGAGCTTCAAAGGCTCCAGACCCCAAATTAATGACGAGTGAGACAGCCCCGTTTTTCAGTGCCAGGTTGACGTAATCAGCTGATTTGCCCGTGTGCAGCATCAGTCCATTCCTCTGCAGGGTTTTGAATGACAATGTGATTTCATCACTGCTGCTTTGAATCGGGTTCAAGGACAAGTCGTAGCAGAAGAACTCAGATCCTTTGAAGGTTGCCACATACTCTTCTTTTCCTGCGGAGACAAAAACAGAGAAATGTGTTGCATTAATATCTCGGCCTCTTGGGTGCCAGTTGGGTAGCAGTCAGGAAAAATAAAGAGAAAATGCGAGTTGGTAGAAAAGACACTGAAAGAGGAAAAATGGAACATGCTGAAATGCAATGAGTGGTGCGCTCAGAGATGATGAGAAGAGCATAGGAGTGTGTTGGTTTACATACTCTGTCACACTGGATAATAAAGCAACATTTACACCAATAGCAGCTTCAACTTTTTGTTCCAGAAGCTTCATCTCAAAGGATTTAAAGGTTCCTCCAGCCCACTGTTGTTAGAGTTTCTACTGAAGACCCGTGTAAATGATGCAAATTAGCTAACAGCATGTGAAAAAGCCCCTAAAAGAAGGGTTTTATTTTAGGGAGAACAATCCTGGTCCTCTAAAAGTCCCAAGTCCTCAAGGGAAGTTCCTATAGTGAAAATACAGCTATATATAGTTGGAGGTAGTATTTTTGGACTCCAGATGTCACACCATGTAAAGTTCTACTTGACACGTAATGTTACCTCACTGCTGTTATGCAACTCTGCAGCTCTTATTCTCCCTTGTGTTCTTTGTTACATGTGCTATTTGTCTTCTTTTGTCGTGCTGATGTCTTGTGATCAAGGTTTAAGTCATCACTGCAGCATCAACATGAATTTGCTGGATGCAGCTGTTACACATAGCAAACATGAAGGAGGAGTGTATTTAGAAGCTGTGCCTGAGCAGGAAAGATAAAAGTAATGGTGCAGCAGTGACAGAAAGTGTGGTGGGATGCAAGTTACGACAACTTTACAACATCTTTATTTCTTCATCATCATTCTTTCTTATTATTCCACAGCATCAATGAACGCTAATTTGTCACCCTAAACATGCTCAAAAACTGACCAAAATTGGCACACACCCCAGGATTGTGAAAAGATTTGATAAAATACCAAACCTGACCCCCACAATCTTATGATATGCTCTCTAGCGCCACCGAGGTACTCAAAAACACACCAAAATAGCTGTAAGGGGCGCTAGGAATGTCAGCGAGAGTTGAAACCAATGCCAAACTGTTTGTCTCATTAAGACGCACAAAAAAGCTAAATTTATCTCCTCCGAAACCACAAGTGGTATCGGCTTGAAAATCGCTCACACGACAGACTAGACCAGACCTGGGCAAACTACGGCCCGCGGGCCACATCCGGCCCTTTGTACGTCCCTGTCCGGCCCGCGTGAGGCCAATCATAAACATAAACATAAAACTCGTGCCGGTGCATATGTCTTAATACTCCATCTATCACAACCACTGAACAAGACATTGTGGATTGAATTCTCCCTCTCTTTCACTGGCTCAGTCAGTCTCCTCCACCTGAACTCTGCTGTTCTGAAGAGAGTGCCGTCGCGTACACGCGCAGCGCATGTATGCGACGGCACTCTCTTCAGTACAACGATACGCGTTTCACTATTTTAGAGTCAGCCTTCTCACTATAAAATTCACGCTGCTCTTTCCTGATTGGAGAGAATGCTGCGTTAGAGCAGAGCTACGTTAGTCTAACTCACGACATGTCATGACAAAGTTCTCCAAAAAAGAAAGGACACAGCTAAAGCTCTGATAAACTCTTCATCAACAAGTGCTGCACCGTTATCTGTCTCTGTCTCTGAGGTCTCCTGCAGCGTCTCTGGATCAAACCAACTAAGAGAGGGGGGTGGATGGTTTCTGAGTTTTCGATATAACGCCCAAGCACGGGACTTGATTTGACTTAGTAAAGTATTAGAGCTCACAGAAGCAAACTTAAATTTTGGGGACTATCAGGAGAAATCACAAGCCAGGAGAACAGCGGGAGAAAGGGCTTAAAAAATGGGAGACCCCCTCCATATTCAGGAGTGTTGGCAGTCTGCCAGCACTCTCGATCGGTAAAAGTGAGTTCATGTATGACAGATATTGACAACGACGAAAACTTAAGACATTTTCTCTTTCATTTTAGGATTCAATAATTGTTTTTTTTTCTACTTGACCTATACACCACATTTTTACATAACCTAATATAAACATTTACAGAGTGCTTTATTCTTCTGATAATCAGTTCCGACTATTCAAAATATTAATTTCAGAGCATTTTACGATGGAAGACAGTTGGTGGCCCTCTGACACAATTCAGGTTCCTCATGTGGCCCCTGGTAAAAATTAATTGCCCACCCCTGGACTAGACCCTGCTCTACAAAAGTTCGTATGGAAGTAATTGCTTCAGACCCGGTTTTCAAATGACGAGCCCTCAGAGTCAGGGTCAACCCTCCCAGCCCCCTTCATATAAACAGATGGGCTTTCTCATTCCTGCCCATTCAGGCTGCCGATTGGGCCTCTAGACAAAAAAAATAAAAGTCGTATAGCTTTAAAAATGACATGAATGGATTCCTGACAAAATTTCCTACAAATATATCCACTTTTTACACAGATTAGGTCAACATTCTGGCCTTTATGACGAGTTATTTGTAAACTTCAGTGAATTTGAATCCTCCCTGTGCTGCATGATGTCACACACTAATTAGGAGTTCCATACAGCTGGTCATGTGACTCAGCAGGGGAAATAATACATGGTATCAACTGTTATAGCACTAAGAGAGCTAGAAAGGGATGAAACCCTAACAGTGGAGGGGAAACAGGTATGACAGACCAGCAGGAGCCTGAAGACCCATCTAACGCTGCTTGCAGCTTTAACCAGGGTCCTCAGCCACCTTCTTATTATTATTGTCAACTTGCAGAACTTGTGTTAATGTTGAAGAGTAAGTGCAGGTCACTTGCACTCTTTTAAGAGTGCAATCTCTTCTTTGCTCTCCCTTGCAACATATTTTAGAATCCTCGCAAAAAAATACACAAGAATGCCAGCTGTCAATCATGGTTACATGAGACATAAAGTCTCGTTTTTAACAAAATATAACTGATAAAAACAAAACTTTTCAGAAAAAAGAGGACCTGAATACAAAGCAGCCAAATTATGTCTTCAAATCACCACAACAATCAGATGTGGGAAACATTTTTTCAAGGCGTATTAATTTTTTAAAGTTTGACCACAGCCCATCTGGAATGACTGGGGAGATGGATTTTTTGACCTGTACTAGTCCATCTAATAGTCAGCCACCAGGGGGAGCAATTTTTGTGGCGACAGACTATGGTTAGGCCTGGGGATGGTATGATGCAGTACATATGTGACTGATGTGTCATTTTCCATCACATTTGCACAGAAGCTAACAGTAAAGCCCATTCATTTCAATGGGATTCTTAATACACTGAGTGTGCCAGCAAAACTCTTCTCCTCTGTGATATTTCTGCCTGAAATTCACTGTGAATTTGTAAATATACCAATGTTGATATTTGAAGCAGAGTCTAGACACTGTGTTAGCTAACTGCTAACTAGCTAACGTGTTTAACAGGGCCCTTTACAAGATGCCACTTTACTCAGCTCTGCATCAGCCTTTCAAATGTGTCGCCATTTAAAAAAAAGGGGAAAAAAAGGCTTTTTAATGTCACTAAAGAAATAATCTTCCAAACAAAAATTTCTCTGCTTTTTAATTTTTCTATTCATTCATTTCTGTTGCCGTCAGCCGTGGCACTGACATTCAGAGTTCATTCAAATAACCCCTCTTCAAATTTAAAGCCTCTTAACTAACACACACCACAGGTAAAATAAAATAGCTGTGACCTTGCCTGTGTTCGCCCTGCTTCATGCTATCTGGTGTGAAAATGTCAGTGAGAAATCAAAACACGCTTAGCATAGCAATCCACATCCTGTGTTTATTTTGACTCAAAGAGGTGACCTCATTTGTAGAGCGACTCCTGTGAATAGAAGGAGATTTGGCTCACTCGTTGGATTCATGTATCCATCTTACATAAATCAATTTTAATATCTGCTTGCTTTACAAATCAATAACTGTGTGATACAGGTTTTGGATAAATTTGATATTTTTGTGACTACTCTAAAAACCAAGAGCCGGCTCTGGCTCCATCACACTGCAAACGCCAGTATTTATTCAGTTTCCTGACAGACAGCTCTTCAAACACGAAGTGTCCCTCTGACAGCTTCATATGGGAGCGTTGCACCATCAAAACCACTCAATTAATTCAGCTACGAATATATCTCAGCACGCCGGAGCAAGTCGGCTCTCATCAGCCATCAGACATCCTTGGATTTGACAGGGGCTCGACAAAGCAAAAACAACCTTGAGAAAAACCTTAACGGTGTTATTGTGTGATAAAAACGACGTGGCGGAGCTGAGCGTCAGAGGGTGATGCATGTGAACACCCATTAGCAAGCGTTTAAAAACAGGTTTAGACAGATAACAAGCCATTAAGGCCACTAGCAGGAAATAAACCAGCAAAACACAAATGGACCAAAGCATTCAATTATCATAAATGGAGAGTGCTGCACATTTGTATAAACGGCTGCCAAAAAGAGACACACAAAGACAAATACGCACACACATTCTTAGAGTAGCATCCAGGCATGCATTCAACAACACAACAAATAAAAGGGGCTGCTGTCCACAACAATTTGTCACCTCATTGATTCCCCCTTAAAAGCACTATACTGCACCCCTGGGAAAACTGCGAGGGGCCGTAATTGAAGTTGACTGGATCTCCCCGCTCTTTGGTCATTCCTTCAACGTCTGAGCCCCCTATCAGTGAAAATGAAAGACCTCTACCCTCCTCACTAAACCCACCCTTCCCCGCCCGGCGAGCTCAGTGACCGCACGACAAACACAGCCAATAGCGTGGGGGTCATTCTCATCTCTCCCTCCTCACACCTCTCCACGGCTGCACTTCACAGTTAATTCCCTTAACCTACGGAGCCAATGGAGAATGAATTGCGTGTGTACAGCAGGGTTGTTGTAAGGAATTTACGACGCTTGGGGCTCAGCCAGGAGGTAGTTTTCTGGATGAGGGGCGTACATCTCCACGGGGGATTGCGTTTTCGCTCAAAGGCTGGCAGCCTGTTGTACTCTGGTGTAAACATGGGTCCAAATGAAGCTGAATAATTTGGGCATCAGTCCTGACTCGGCTGCATTATGTTCCACCAATGACCACGTTTAACGTTGATGGTTTCAACTCTCCAAAAGCACTGAAAGCTAAACAACTTCCACGCATTTTTTATCACGGATATTAAAGCTAGAAACAATAACACGTCAAGCTTCACACATTGAGCTTTTTGAAGCTTTTCACCACCAAATCAATAACCAGGCAAAGCCAGCACTCAAGCCTCCATCTGGACACTAATAGAAGACTGCTTACAAAGCACACAGCTGCCTCCTTTTAGCTGATTTTCCATGTTTGAATAATGAACCAATCTTTCATGCAAACTATATTCTCAAAAGAAGAGGGGGCGCTCTGAATCGAACTTAAATGGGGTTTTAATCATCCTTTATTCCAAAGCCAGGACCCAGATGAATCTGCATAAGTGCTTTTGACCACCAGGATATTCTGACTTCTTAACAAGCTGTTTTACTGTGTGTCAGCTGTCTGGCAGTTCAAGCTAAAACCGAATATCTGATGAATCCTGGAGATGGTTTGATGAAATGAGAGCCAACGTTGGAGGCCGTCTTTCTCACCACCTTGAGGATTCAGGCGGAGAATTCACTGATGCTTTGCACAAAAAGTAAACCTCGTATTAGTCTCTAGAGAGCCTTATGAATCAATGTTTATCATGAAGTTGCTCTTCTCAATATTTGGAATGAGTGTGAGAAGATACTGTCTTTCCTTGATAAATTTCTCTGATCATCATGACCCAGAAATTGTAGCTTCTCTGTCAATCAGCGTAGATGAAGCCAGCTTGATGGTAGTTGTACTCTTGAATCAGATTAATAAATTTGAAAGTAGAAATGCACGATATATCGGTATTGGTTGTTGGTCATTTTTTTAACATATGTATAAAAGTGCACCAATATTTACTTATTAGCTGCCGGCCATTTTCAGCGCATCTTAAATGATCTTTCAATACCTAAATGATACTGTCTTCTATGACTATGGAAACACCAAAACTACCTAAGAAGAGTGGACTCTCTTCTTTTATTTCTCTCTTCCTGTTTTTGATCCAAAAAAAACAGACAAAACATACTTTTTTAAACGTGTTCATCTAGGCGCTCCAACCTTTGATTCTCCCCATGGTCGTCTTTTCTCATGATCTCCCCGCTCTTTCTCTCTGAACTACCTCGACACATAATCTCAGATTGTTGTGATATTGGCAAATATTGGTTATCAGCCATAACATCAACATTAATATCTGATATCAGTATCTGCCAAAATTTTCACAACGGTGCATCCCTATTTGAAGGTACTTTGGTGAGATATATAGCACCTCATTTCCATCACTACTCAGTGCCAAACTTTACCTGCCTGACCTTGGATACTGGGAAATAATTGAATATATTGGGATATTCTACTTAGTTGACTATTTGATTGAAAAGAACTTTTCTATTTTATTGTGTTGTAAATAATGAAAGTCAGATGCAACACTTAACTTAAAAACATAAAATAAGTCAAGTTTGTCACTTAAACTAATGTGACATTAAACTAAGGCTGAAAAAAAATAATGGGTGAAAAACATGGGCAGTTGATGACACTGATAAATATTACACAACTATGATTTTTACTATATCAGTCTACTACATGGTAAAAATTGAACTTCAAATCATTTGAGACGAACTGACCCAAGAATAGAGAAAACACACTGATGTTTACTGCATCAAAACCCACATCATCAAGTTTATGAATAAAATATTTTAAATATACTTTAACATTATATTTATAATATAACATATAATACAGTTTATTGGCAACATAGAGCGGAGTAGCTCTTCAGCGCCATCTACCACAGTGGAGGTCTGGAAGGCACATTGTACTGTCAACTCACTGGTAATATGAATTGTCATTTTAACAAAAATATTGATATTAAAAGATGAAATATCATTTTTTTAACACAGGTCAAAGTATCCCAATACATTTCAATATATTTTTAGCACCTCTTATATACCCTATTTTTCAAATAATGTGAAAAGGGGCGGGGGGGATCCATTCGTAAAAATATACACCTACTTCTTGTTATGAGTAGTGGTGTGCTGATCAATCTAAAATACTGTTATATTGAAGCCAACGTTTCGATGAGAATGATACTTAAGTTTCAGTTTCTCTTCTCTACATGTGCTACTCAATCGCCCATGTGTTCGTATCTATCTATCTATCTATCTATCTATCTATCTATCTATCAATCTATCTATCTATCTATCTATCTATCTATTGATAGATAGATAGATTGAAAGAACTTTGTCTCCATTGCAGTAAAAACATAAATTTGTCTTTGATACGTCTCCAAGTCCAAATTTTAACACACAAACACAATATCAATATTTTATCACAGGTCAAAGTATCACAATATATTGCAATATATTTTTCAGACCTCTTTTATAAGAGAAATAAAAAATTGAAAAGGAAGGAGAGACATTAGCAAACATGTGAGTCTAACAACCCAGAATTTCATGTGGACTCAGTGTGATGCTAACACCATGCTCAGAGTCCTGATAAAGCATTACTGTTACTTTAACAGCTGCTTTGGCTCTTGGCTATTTAGCACTCGACATGTGCTATATAATCAGCATAAGCTTGTGGTGACAAGTGTGCTGAAAGCTCTAAAATACTGCTTAAACCTTCATACTCTGGCTTTGATGTCATTTAGACTTACACATATCTTAAATGTGGAGCTCCGATGACATGACTGTGACTGACAGGGCCCATACCATGAAAGGTAAAAAAAAGGGACAAAGGTTTTAAATGCAGGCGGCATTTATGGCACGTCAAGCTGAGCGTGCACACGCCATATTTAAAATCAGGTTCATATGAAAATCTGTCTTCCTTGTCATCTTGAGGAGTAAGCACATTCTGGAAGTATATTTGATGTTTTTGACAATTATCCCCTTTACATACGCTTAAAGGGGATAATGACTTCCACCTGAATTCACCTCATTACACAGCCATATGCAGAGAGCGACCTGAATATGTTGTGCAGTCACTGTGTAATTCCTGAGCCCTAAAAAGGAGGCAACAGAACTAGCAAGAAAGCAGTACATCTTGGTGTGCATGTCTTTCAGGCAAAGGATCACAGCAGACATAACAACCTGCAGTGTTCATGTCTCGCAGCCGATGTGTCACTCAGACTTGTCATTTTCCTGCAGAAACAAAAACGCTGCTTGATCTTGAAAAAGTTTTGTCATCATCTTCTTGTGGGCATTTGGGGTGTGTGTCCCCCCTGCCTCGTCTCTCTGGGCTGTCCTACGGTCTACAGTCAATCAATCTGCAGCGGGCTGCCAGCACCTTAATGCCCCTGAGTCATGACACTGAATGGGGACATGGATAAGAGCCAGCTCCTTTAGTCTGTTTTCAGAAAACAGAGGACAGAAAAAGACAGGAACAGGAGAAAATGTAGCTCCTGGGGAGAGGCCATAAATAGATGGCGAGGTAAGAGCTTGTCACAGTCGGTTGTTTCCATTTATTCGCAGCTCTTTGCACTAAAACAGAATTTCAGAGTCTTCACCTGGAACTAAATTTACACCAGATTATCACAAGTTATGAAGTTCATCATTAGAGGAAAATAATCTACAAAGATTTTTTTATTTTTTCTCCAGCAGAAAACTTTTCTTAACACAGTCACTTTCCTATTAGCTCCCCTGTATATGAACTCTTCTCTACCATTACAGGTGCTGTGAGGAGGATCTGTTTTAATTGGCCAGGAGTCTCACGCACACTGTTGTAAAAATGTGACTTTTAACCAGGCGTGTCTTTGTTTTGGAACAAATTTTCTTCGCTCAAGTCAACTTTTTATTGGCTACAACGCGACGAGGTAAGGTATTATCAGTACAGTTACATAGCGCTGTAATTTGAAACGTGAGAACAAGTTAACATTGTACGTACCATACGTCAGTAGCCAGTAGTAGCAGCCTGGTGCTTCCTGCAGGCTAACGTGACAACAAGCTAACTGTCAATCGTACAGTAGTTTAGTAGCCGTTCATATGTAGCTCTACTGACAGCCTGATGCTGTGAGACGTGTCTGTAATGTGTAACATCAGTGAATCCTGGATATGTCTTGCTAGCTCTCGTCTACCAAGCAGAGCTAACGTAACCTCACTCTTTATTTTATTGATAGACTCTCAAGTTTGAACAGACCACTGCAGAATAACTGCTGACTGTGGGTTGGAGTCAACATTAGCGCAAACAGATTAGCCCTTTTAGCCTTTAGCTTGTGCTCTATCTCTCTCCTGTTTTTCTTTCTTCTGCTCTTCTATCCACCATCACTACAAAATTAATCACAGAAATTGTTCTGCTAAACTTCTTCAGCTGGTGTGGTGTTGTCATAGAGACTTTGATGTGCCAATATGGTCTTATTCGACCCAATCAGGAAGCTATGAAGAAGCTAGGAAGTAGTATTCCGAAATTACTTACATTGGTGCTGATAATCTCATTTTAAAATTTGGATTACAATCAGGCATGTATCTAGAAGGGAAAAATTTTTCAAGATCACTTTGAAACTCCTCTCAGCCCCTTTAAAAAAATTCTTAATCAATAGCATGTAATAGCTGGTGCCATTTACAAACAAACCCCCTATGGTTCCACTACATTTAGAACCATGGTGCAGAACTAACTCCCCTTTTAATGGGAGTAATGCAATTATTCGCCACTTCAATCGAATTAGTGTCACAAAGAGTCAAAGTGTGACGCTGTTGCATCACAAACAGAAACCAAGGTTTACTTCACTGACAAAACCCCCCCAAAAAACATAAAAACAGAAGAGGCGGCATAACTGCCCCAAAGTATCAATTAAGCCTCGGCTAATAAAAGCTGAGTACGTAGGACTAAATCACTCATTCATCATGACGTGCCAAGAGGCCACAAGCTGGAGCATATGTAAGTACAACAGTGCCAGCATGCGACCGGGCGACCAGGAGGCTCCTCATCAGTCACTCTGCTCTGACACTAATCTGGCATCTGCTACTCTATGGCTGCTTTTTAAATTAGCGTGCACCCAGGGGAGTGCTCTGCCTGTCAACATCAAATCATGACACAACAGTCTGCCACAGACTCAGCAGGATGCGGGAACAAATTACCTCGGAAATTGACATCAGGGGTTGGCTGTGAATCTGAATGTTGTTATCCTAATGTTTGACATTTTCGACCTCAAGATGTAAGGAAGACATTTTTCAAAACGTGGGTGAAATGAGGTTAATAGAAATACTTTTTTTTTTCATTTCACAAACAAAAAGATGTGAAACACTGCTGGAACGCAAGATATATTTCCTGAAAGCGCTAAAAAGTGATAATTATTTCTTGTAATTAACTTAATTGAATTCCACCCTGCTTTCTTTACTGCCTAACTTTAATTCTATAGCCCTCTACTAGGTGTTTTAAAATATCTCCATGGGGGACATAAGGACAGGAGTTACTTCCGTATACATGCAGGCAAGAACTGAGTAACAGAAAAGGCAAAGTTGGAAAGAAACTACAGTTTTGACACACAGTTTTTCTTTCTGTCTGAGGTCACATTCTGAATAACAGGGGTGGCATCATGGGTGGGCCCAAGGGTGCCAGGCCCACCCACTTTCTGGCAGGCCTATTTCAAACTTTTCTTAAAAAAATATAGCTTTCTTTCTTTTTTTCTTTCTTTCTTTCTTTCTTTCTTTCTTTCTTTCTTTCTTTCTTTCTTTCTTTCTTTCTTTCTTTCTTTAAAAAAACAATTTCAAAAAGGAATTTTATAAAAAAAAAAAATCACTTTGCGCTCATTTTGTTATTATTAGATGCCCTGTCTTTATAAAATGAGCTAAGTTTGGCAATCTTTTAGCCTGTTGGTAAAAAAAAAGTTATGATTCATTCAGCCTCATGCTACATTGGTAAGACTAGAGGATGATTTTGGGAGAGACTGTAGATTTTTGTTTTTTATTTAACTGCGGTTAATGTTGCTGCTCTTACAGTCTATAATACATGGAAAGTTAAGGTGCAACCAATGAGTGTGTTAGAGCACTTTGGCTGATACCATTGAGAGCCATTGTTGTCTGATTTACAAACATTTGTAATTTAAGGCCCACCCAAAATCGGTTTGGCCCACCCTAAATTGAAATTCTGGCTCCGTCCCTGCTGAATAGTATGTGTCAAGTTCTGGACGAGCAACAACCTCTGTTCTGAAAAATATGAGACAAAGCTGAAGTGCTAAAATCTGTCACATTCACACCAAGCCCCCCCCAAAAAGGTTTTCACAGCAAAAATTAACCAATTTGCAGCCTGGTTAAAAAGAAATTTACAAAATTAAGATTACTAGTTCGCCCAATCAGAGGTACTGCTCAGCTCATGTGACTGACGGGTGCCCTATAGCTGTTAGTGTGGACACTTCAAGCCTGCATCACTTCCAATATGGCTGAACCAGCCAATTTGGGGAGATTACGTCCATTTACAATACAGTCTATGGTTCTGGATCAGGTTCTTCTGGCACCTTCACCAAATTCTGATGTTTTTCTGCCTCTGCATCCATTTTCACCTTCCCTTGTCATTGCATCCCCCAATTATTAACACATCCTTAATTGGATTACTGCATGGATGATCAGGTTAGCAACTGGGAGGCTGACGTTTGATTAGTTTTTGCAACTGAAGTCAAAGTTGTTTGAATATTTTGAAAACTTGTTTTGCACTTGCATTTGTGTTACTTTTGGTTTTCTGCATTTATTATTCTCGGCTTGCATTTTTTTCTAATCAATTCTCAGTCTATTTCTTTAAAAGAAAAGTTTATAGACTGTTGCAAGAAGTTTGCAGTTGTCAGCAGTCTTCATAAAATATTATTAAAATGATGAAATGATCGAAATGTCCTAGTATTTATCTTCCCATGTGCTTCATCACATCAGTTTTCCCACAAAGCATTGTGTTTTTGAACAATACTTGTCTTTGCGTCATATGTGACTAATATTCATTTTATCTCCACTGATTGTGCACAAAGCTCAATGATACGAAGACCAATTAAAGGCCTGTATCTATTTGAAGAGACCACAACAGTCACGCTAAATGAGACACAGTTATAAAAGTATATTGGTTGTCTCCACAGGTGTCGTCTTGTTCCTCACAGTCTCCAACAATAACTCTGACTGACTACATCACCATCAGAAATCTCACTCACATCCACCCAAGCTCCAGTGCCACTAGAAATACCCATCCTCTTCTCTTGGTAACAAGCTAGAGTAAAGGGAACTTTTTCTGTGCTGCACTCAGTTTCTAAAGGTTCAGAGGAAGTTCACAGTTGTAGAAAGAGGAAACACTTCCTGTGTAAGATCTGTATTTTTTTTTAAAGACTAGATGTGCCATAAATAAAGCAGGACTCCGAGGCGAGCAACATGAAGACCAAAGTTGTTTAATCGTCTGCGGCAGGGCTCTGTGACTGACACTCTGTTCCCATTCACTCCCTGTTCCCTCGTATGACTGGCAGCCTATTAAAATGATACAGAAGTCAGCGTCTGGCAGTCTATTAAAATGATAGGAAGTTAGCGTCATGAAGCCAGCTTAAGCCTCTTACATTGTGACAGAGAGAAGAGTTTCTGAAGTGCCGCATTCTCTGAGGACATATTTTATTACATGATTATCACACCATTCAAACAACTTAATAAAATGTCTCAAACTGCTCAAAAGGCAGGCATTCCCAAATCACTCATTGTTGTATTTCACATCAATTGTCTCTCTCTGCTATAGATGTGAAATCTTATTGTTGCTGCTGGTGATGGAGCTCCAGGAACGGGTGACAATGCTCCAATTAGCTCAGTAAAATGTATCCAGGCGTGTAACTGAAGGAGTAAGCGTGTGGGACACGTGTGAGCCTCCACATACTAAGTTCTGTCAGGCTCCATGCTGTGCTGGCTTAACATACAGTGTCATTTAAACTCAACAGTTTGAAGGATGTCTTGCTGTGCTCGGAGAGAGTCTCCTCCCTAACCGTCAGTCTGCAGAAATGCTCCATCCACACTAAGTTTACTCATAATTGGCTTTTCCATTCAGCTTGTCAGGCGGTTAAGGCAGCTCTCAGACATGTGGCTCATATCCTGCAGACTGATTGTCATTCAAGGTGTGAATACATTTTACTTTGGGAACTTATACATGTTCAGTGGCCCACCACAAAGTTTCATTGTGACTTGTAGAGTGTGAGTTGTGTAACAAGACTCTTAAGAACAAACTAGTGGTTATTTAGTGCATCGTAATGTAAGCTATTCCAATTCAGTTGATTTTTTGTCTCGCAACACAAATTTCCAAGTGAAACCAATGCAAAACAAAAACAACAACAACAAAAAAACCCTGTCTAGATACAAGTAAATGAACATCCTTCCACAGTGGAAAAACTTAATGCAACCAAGCTTTGTTTTAGTTATGAGGTAAAGAGGCGGGACTTATGCCTCTTTGCTAACAGCTACATCGTGTCGACCTGTTAGCCAAGTTAGCAATGTCCTTATACAGGCAAAACTTGTATGGTAACTCGAAAATTTGTTTTTAAATAATGTGAAAAAGGGAAGGTCGTTTTATAATCGGAGTTTAACTATTGACACATGCTTATAGTTGTTTAGAGTCGCTACACAACCCCACCATTTTTTTTTGTGAATCCAGGGACCCTACTGTGGTTGGGAAAAACGGTTGGAGCTGCCTTTAAATTTGTGCAGGCTGCAAACAAAAAGGAGTGGTACTGTTTTTTTGCTTCCACATCAGCTTAAATCCTCATTGGATTTCTGTCATGCTGCAGCCTGAACCATGTCTGGCAAGAAATTGAACCGTTCTTCAAGAAGGAAAGCCTCCAGTTTCTTTTGGGACAAAGAATTCAGAAACGTTCTGCAGAAAATCCTGATCCAGCATTCTGAGTATGAAAGTGCTAAGTATCGACTTAATGTTTATGTTGGAACGTGATTGCACTTTAAATGGAAACTACTTGCTCTACAGGGAGATTTTTTTTGTCCTTTAAATGAGTTAAACATGTTGAGATTTTTCACACAGCCGTGCTGAGCTGTCGTCACTGAGCTGCTGCCAACAGCACCACAGATAGCACCGTGTTGAACAGCTGGCGGAACGGGTTGTAGGAAGGAAGTCGTCCTTTCGCTTCCTCCGGAAACTCATCCAGATGCAGAAAAAAGGGTGAAAGATGCCTCATTAGACTGTTTATCTGCACTGAGTGTGCTATGTTTTTAACCCACTGCCAATATGTTCCATGTCAGAGGAGGCAAACATGGAAATGTGTAGCGGACATCACAACAGTTATGCTGAGATAATTATGTTTTATTTTAAATTATTAAAATTATGTTTAAAGTGTAAGGTTAATATACTTTTAATTTTTCAACTTGATGCATAAAAATCCTCATATGGACAAATGTAACTGATAAACCATAAATACTGACTCTAAGTCTTGTTTTTTACCTCACTTCTCCAAGTCTCTTTCTTGGTAAATTGCTGTCAAGAGTCGAGAAAAACAAAGTCAAACTGAATATCATTTTGTTGGACTGTTTGAGACAGAGTTAAAGCTCCTTTTAACAGAGACTGCAGCAGAAAACTGAAGGTTAAAGCTTCATTTTGTTATTTATAGCCTCCATCTTTATCACTCTTTCTCTTATTAAGTATGTTAATGTGGTGCATATAGAAATGTAAGGTCACAAGGTCTCATTCTTATTCCTACTGTTACTTCTCAGATATGAAATAACAGCTTTCACATTAATGTCTTCTGAGCGCGTTGAGAACCAGTCAATAAAATCTAATAAAGCTTCACACTAACAAAAGCAGAACGGCCTTATTAGAGTGTGTCAGTCAGCTCACACTGAATGAAAACTCTCAATCACATGTGTAGGCGAACCTCACCAGGGAGGCGAAACCTCCTCTACAGAGCAATTTTGACAGTGCATACATCTGTGCACACGTCCATGCACGGAAGAGGTTGGTTTAGACAACTTCATTTAACCCAATGGGGAATTCTGATTTTGCAGTCCTCCTAGGTCACACATATGACCTCGATATATGATATCTGATATCCATATGATATCTCGGTTGCTAGGCGCTACCCAAGTAGCTGCCTGTTGCAGCAGCTCTCTCGTCTTTGTCCGTTTCTTGTAATTTTTTCGTCTCTTTTTCGTCATCTTTGTATTTGGAGTGAATCATCACTTTGTATGATTCATTGTCGGTCACGGACACCAAACGTTTTGTGGCTTTGGCGATATTTTTTACTACTTTTCTCCTGTGTTTGTCTGGAGATCCTACATGTAACCATGGCTGCATTGTTTACATGCAAAATTAGCTGTTGGCAGCCTGTAGCATGTCAATGCTAACTAGCGTAGGGCTTGATGATTTCCCTCGAGCTGAGGAGGAGGAGGTGAGGACGACGTGCTGGTTCTCGGATGAGAGCTGGGAGGTGACGACGTGGACCTGTCCTTCCATCCATCGTTGTTGGGAACGTGGGATCTCGCTCCGGGGGATGGACGAGCTAGCTGTGCTAATCCAGTGGCATCATGCTGTTCATGGACGTGGCTGACGGAGCTGACATCGGACGCCGCGACACATCGGAGGAGCTTCACCTGCTGTAAGCAGACAGGATCCAGGAGACAGAGACTGAACAGACTGCTGGGGAGGCTCAGTCCTGGACCCTGTGGAGGTGGAGACTGGCTGGGCTGGAGAGTGGTGGACGAGTGGTGGACGGGATGTCGTCATCTAACTTCTTATGGACATTTTTGCACTTTCTATACCCTTTCTTACTTTTGTTTTCTTAAATGCTGCGGTGACTCCTGAATTTCCCCTCGGGGATAAATAAAGTATTTTCTATTCTATTCTATTCTATTCTATATGTCTTCAAACAGCAAGAAGAGACAACAATGAACAGAATATAAATAAAATGAAGGCAGTACATGATGGAGAGCACATTGATACACAGCAGCCTTGAACAGAAACCTTTCCGTAGCGAGGATCATTACACATTACACATCCATACTTAGGCAGGTCAAAGAGAACAGTACCAGACGGTGACAACAGTGAAAAACAAAAAAGTACCAATATGTCAGTCTAACAGACTATCAAGGTTAAGCAGCCGGATGGCAGAAGGAACGCAAGACTTGGAGTACTGGTTTGTTCTCCAACAGGGGTTGATTAAGCGGCGGCCTGAGGGCATTCAGGTAAACTCTGAATGCAAAATGTGGTCATGTTGGGAAATAATTCCTTTTGACCACTTGTCTCTTCCACAAAAAACAAAGATCTCTCTGCTGGACTCCTATTTTGGAGCAGATTTTAACAGTGCTATACAGGCTGTTTCTGTCTTTGACAGACAGACCATCAAACCAACAAATAAAAGAAAATATCAAAAGACTTTCAATAAAGGACCTGTTGAAAATACTCAGCATTTTGTTACAGACATTTAAAGACTTCAACTTCCTCAGTAAGTGGATTCATTGTTGACATCGACAAGCAATGCTCTCAGCGTTAAAGGTCCCATATTCTGCTCCTTTTCTGCAGTTTAATATGGATCATTGATGTCTTCATGAAATGGTAGTAATAAAACAATAGTGGGAGTGACCTTCATATGTAAATGAGTCACAGCTGATACCGCCCCGCTCTTCCGTGCGTCACTGAGAGCGGGGCCACGAGCTCCGAGTGCACAATGTTTGCACAACAGGCTAACTACAGCTAAAGTTAGCATCCTGAAGCTAACACAGAGACAGGGGGGACACTGAGGAAAAGCTCTTCCATCTGCTCCACAGCACACAGCATTTAAAATACTCACATTTCCAGGGTCCCAGGTTTGTTGGAGGATGGTTGGTAATGTGCCTGGATTCAGGACCAGTCTATTCGCTAGCCCTCTGTTGGACTGTCCAAAGTTGGAAAAGCAGTCGGCCGTGAAGTGACTAGCACACACATGCACAGTTTTACTGAGTGTAGCTGGAACATTTCCTTGATAAATGAACTCTAGACACTTTGTCTTCTTCTGAGATGGGAAGCTTGAGCATTGAACTATGTGGCTGTTTACAGCCAAAAACAGAGCAGTGATGGCTCTATAACTTTGGCATTCTCCTCTCCAGCAGGGGGGAGAAGAGTGGACGGGGAGGAGGTTTGGGGGTATCTGCTCCGGTGGACCAATCAGGTCAGACTTGCTCCTGATTAGTCAAAAAAGGGAATCGCTGACATCGGCAAATCCCCAAAATCCAAACAGCTTGTTTTAGGTCAGGATTTTACATTCACAAGCTTTACTAAGAACAGGTTTTGTCATTAAATATCACATTTTGTGGGATTGGAGGAAAGCCAAAGACCCACAAATTTCACTAAAAGACTTAATACAGTGATTTTTGCATAATGTGGGACCTTAAATGCTGAACCTCAGCTGAGAGTCAAACACAGTACCTAAATACTTGTAAGATACAACAATCTCCACATCATTACCATGAATGAAACTGGCTTAGGTTCAAAACAACTCCTTATAAAATCAACAATAAGCTTCTTTTTTTAGACACAAATAAGTCAAGGAAATTGTCGTCACACCAGTCTATAAAAGCCATGAAAACACCACCATGCTCTGACTCTAAACCTTGGAGATGGACATGACTCCATTAACAAAGACCTGCTGTTTCCTGTCAGTTAAAAAGTTTAAAATTAGCAATAAAAATTGATCAGGGAGCTCAAAAGAAGAAGAAAAGTGATCAATCAAAAAGTTTTGCATCTTCCACTCCTTTAACAACCTGGTATGCAAACTGTATAGGGTCAAGTTTCCCAAATACCAAGGATACAAGCTCTTATTTCAAAATTCTCTCAAAGGTTTTCATCACCAATGATGTTAAAGCCACAGGTGTAAATTTACTCAGTTCTTTTGGATTTTTGAATTTAGGAACAGGGATTATAGTCAAAGTTTTCCATAATTCAGGAAGCTGGCATTGATCTGCAAACATCTGAAAAAGAGACAATGAAACTGATGTGGACACACTCTCACACACAGGCTGTCCGCTGATAACACACTCACATTAAAGGGTATTATCTCCTTCATCCCTCTGACACATAAACTGGATGACATTCTAATAACAACACCGCCTACCTCACGAACTGCAATTTCCTCCTCGAGAAAAGGTGTTTGAGGCAGCTTTCAAAACAAAGTATGATGTGCAGACTCACCATCAACATCCATCTGAATGTCAGAGAAAGTGTTTCGTTTGATTCAAACTGAACACTTTGCAATTATGCGTAATTTTCTCTCACTGTGATGCTTTTAAGATATTACAATTACACAAAGCAGGCTTTTTCCACATTAGACACAGTATCAAAATGACAGATTTGTGTGTGTGTGTGTTTGTGTGCGTGTTGGGGCTTTAGATACTCAGCTGAAAGGGCTCTATCAGCACAGTTTGTGTGAGAAGTGGAGAAATCTTCTGGTTTAACTCTACAGAAGATTCTCAAGATCAAATATATGCCAGAAATAAAAACGGGCAGACATTTATAGATGGCAGCTGGGCCATTAAACTACATCTTTGGGTGCTCTCCCCCCGTCAACGGGAGCATTACTGTGGAGTGGGTTTAACAAATAACTCCCCCAAAAGCAGCATCTTGAGGACTTAATGGCCCTGGCAGGAATAAAGGTAGTCAATCTCTTGGCGATGTACAGGAGTCTCTTTTTATCCGAGTGTGAGGACGGTGTAAAAGCAGCCAAGCCTCCCTGTTTCCTCCCATAGTGGAGGGAAGAAGACCCAACGAGAAGCAGCTGAATCTTGCAGAAGCTGTACAGCCGAATGCTCACAGACGGGGCAATATGCATGCACAACACTGTACAAATACACACACCAAACTGCACACTTCCAGCTGCAAGGCTCTCATTTGCTCTCAGCCCATTACAGAGTCACAACAGCATTACAGTGAAGAGGGAGTGTAATATGCTGAATACTAATCTGCAAAGCCCAATCCATTTCTACGGAGTAAATCCAGGGGATAATAGTGTAAGCCTGAGGGAGATGTAGAGG
Source organism: Halichoeres trimaculatus (assembly GCF_033239565.1). Lineage (NCBI taxonomy): Eukaryota > Metazoa > Chordata > Actinopteri > Labriformes > Labridae > Halichoeres > Halichoeres trimaculatus. The sequence goes on along the minus strand of NW_027437186.1, from coordinate 34,060,082 downwards.
GATCAATATCCTCATCAAAAGAGGAGCATTTTGATATTAACGTATAGTTACCACTTCACTTAACTACACCTTAAAATAAGAGGAGTATAACATTATCCTCCCCTCTATATCTAATGAAGCTATCAGCACTTAAATACGACACCTGATGATGGGATTAGAGTCATTATTTACGGGGGAACCACATGGACAGGTGTGCAGTAACGTTTGATAGCAGCTTCCCCGCAGAATGAGCTGTGCTTAAAATGTGCGAGCGCTAATGAATCTTTGCCATAAGCATCTTAACAAGCTGCTCAATCTGGATGTACCCTTGTCAAGGTTGGACCTGAAAAGCACGCTGTGAAAGCGAGCCGCAGAGGTTACAGTCCACTTTTGATTACCGGAGCCGAGGACGCAGCACCGGACTGTAAAGGACTGGCATTTGGCAGATGTCTAATTCAGGCCATACACATAGAGACATTCCTCAGACAAGAGCGAAGCCGAGAGGCGCTGAGGCATGTCATTGCATAGAAATAATTCATGTGCTAATTACACCGCCAGAGTGTCTGCGGATGATTTCTGTGCAGAGCTGCTCTTGTCTTCAGCTCGGAGCTCAGACATCCAGTCCGTCTGACACAGCATGAATGCCTGATAGTGAGGAGACACACAGACACTTTCTTATCCTCATCCTCCCCGGGACTCATCCCTCATCGTCCAGACAAGGCATGCATCAATGCAAGTGTTGAGCTGCAAAGATTCTGGATGTCCTTGGATGGACTATTTGTCATAAAGGCAGAGTCTCATTCTGCTATCCCTTTAGATAAATGTGTACATTTTTTTAGGAGTAGTTTTTTTAATGCAGTTGGGAGCTTTTACATGATTGAACTAGAAAAGACAAGCATACTGTGATTGTCACCAACACTTTAGTCCTACTTTAATGTTATACTCCCTTTCAGCAGACTGTCTGCTACAATTTGGTGTTAGTTGCAGGTTTGTATGGTAATTTGTTTCCTGTGTTGAAAATTATGATGACCCAGTACATATTTCATATTCCAGATCTTAGTATCCAGAATATTGGCAGGATCTGGGTCGTACTTTTACACCTGTCAGAAATTATGGTGACCTTGTCTTGTATTGTTTTGCAAAGCAATCCGACCATTTATAGTGGACTTATATACACATATGGTGATAAAGGCCTTATCTCACAATGATAAAAAATCCTTTTAAAAAAGTCCTGGATCCAGTCAGTGATCTGGATCACTTTCAAAATTTAATCACTTCTTCCTTACCTCATATCGAACATTTCCTGAAAATTTCATCCGGATCCAATCGTTACTTTTTGGCATTACTATCATAACCTGGTGGAGTTAATCAAGCAACAATTACAAGTGTAAAAATACAAAGCTGATGTGGAAGTGCTAAAAAAAAAAAAAAAAAAGCATTTCATTGAAGGTCCACTAGAGGCTGGCTGCAGGAACACCAAAAACCAATCAACATCGTCAGAATGCAAAGGCCTTTGCATTCTGACGGCAATGCAAATGAACGGCAGGAAATTGCAAAACAATTGGAGGCATCATATTTAATCTCCACAGCTATTCTCCTACCAAATGATGTCTTTGTAATTGTTGTCTTTGCAGTTTTTATGTCTTTTGTTGTAAAGAACCTGGTGCTGGGACACGAACACAATCAATGCTGAATGTTTTGGTACATGACTTGTCATCAAAGAGCGCTTTGATTGGTCGGATGTGTACTTGTCGCAAGTGAAACTTTGAAAATCAACCTCGGTCTGAACATATAAAAGCCGCAATTTTGTTCAGCGAAATACCATTGCTGGTGTGAAAAGCTTGCACTGAAAAAGAATAGGTTTGAAAAAACTAAAATAATGTGCGATAATCACCCAAAAAATACACCTCCGGTGTCCAAAGGGCTTTGGGCTAAGCTACAGCCCTTATCCGGTGACAGTGCCATATTACAACCAGTCAATGTTAAACACAGGTTAAAACTGTATTTTTTTATTTATTTTTTTTTCAACAATAGATTGAATCGATTTTTATAAAGCCATGTTCGATGTTTCCAAAATCACAACACCTCCCCAACGCTCACCAATTCAAAAAAGCAGATCTTTGTGACAAAAATGACAGTTTTGGACACACTGTACTGAGGTGAACTTTTTCTAACTTAGTATTTTTCAAAGTTATTGAATTTATTAGTTTTGCCCATATAAGGGCATAGCTAACTTGACTGATAGCCGGGCATCCTGTGGCTGTTTGCAAAGAGGCTAAAGACCCACCTCTGTATCTCATTCCAACTCAGACTACATTAGAGTGAGTCAGGCTTTTAAATATGGCACTCACCAATAAAATGCCTCAAATAAATAAATATTACAAATAAAAAAATTAACAAAAGTTTAGGGTCACTGGGTCCATACACTTTATATATTAAACTCAGTGTATTTCATTTCTGTTGACTGTAATATATTGTGTTTAAATCTCAAGGAGCATGCCTACATTTAATAAAATTTAATTAAAGACAAAGTCAATATTAATTCACTCTCAGGAACAAAGTAAAGACACTGAGACAGAGTGAGCCAGACAAACTGATTCTAATGGATTTTTTTTTTTTTTTTTTCAAACTAAATATGTGGCATTAATATGAGTGAAGGGGGAAAAGAATCAATTTTCTGTACCAGGGATACAAGAGTGAGTGAAGCAAAGTTTGCTTACAAGGATTTAGTGCTCCGTCGTATGTTAATAGAGCTCAAACCTCGATAAAAGTAAAATGACTTAATCAGCTGTGGCCGAAACACTTACTGCTGTGTTTTATGAGCTGCCAGAAATAATTAAACCATATAATTTGGAAAGTCATAATCATCTGGGTCACTGCCATAACCTTCATTCCCTGCAGGATGATAGCAAGACTGGAGACGTCCAAATGCAGAACCAGTTACTCCCTGCGTTTTAAACATTCATGAACCTAAGCGAGGCGTTTAGTGCCTCCGACTTACTCATGTTTGCCTTTCAGGAACAACCAGACCTTGTATCAACACAGGTATCGTTCGATTATTTATGGAATTAAGTACATTGCAAGGGAGGGGGGTGAAAATGAAGCAGAACACTTCGGAAATATATTTACTAATTGGTTGCTGAGTTTTTTTTTAGTTTGGGGAAATAGTCTTACTCTGAAATTCAAATGTAAAGAGACCTACTGCCTGGATAGTTCTGTCATAGCATCACCACTTCCACAGGCACACAAGTTCACTTTTGTTCTTCAGTCCCAAAGTCAAACCAGTACAATCAGATTGTTCATTCATGCTTTCCAGACTCTGACACTGGCAAAGTGGCCTGTCTCCCAGGACCAGGTCTCTCAGGTGCAGTGAGGTGAACTTGAGATAGATGTATCCTGAATCTGAACCAAATCTTCCCGTTACATCACTTCCACTCTTCTCAGACGAGGAGGAGCCCTGCAGTTTGGTTTCACACACACAGTTTCAGTCTAAGTTTTCAAAGTTTTGTTTTGTTGTCAGATTCTTCGGCGCTCACTCAACGGAGGTTTGCCAATAGCCTACACATGTGAGCTCTCCTGATGTGAAAGAACACGGCACAGCACGCTGAGCAGCATCATTGCATGTTTAAAAATCTGCTCCGATGAACAAATCGCTGCAGGACGGCCAAGCCTGACAGAATCCCAGCATCACCTCGCCGAGCTGCTGGGCAAGGTCACCAACACCAGAGTCTGTTGTTTGTTCTCGCTGGCTGAAGGAAGGCCATGTCCAACATTTTGCTTGGTTCTGGGATCTACTGCAGCCGCACAAACCAGCTGATAAAAACAGCTGCTGTCCAATTATTTTCCTCGGCGTCAGATGGGCTTTGCTGGCTGGATGTGTTGTGGCTCTAATGCAGACACAGAGGAATTTCCACAGCAGCTACCGTGTGAATTTCACAACAGCACCCAGCGCCTTTTCTCCCCCCAAGTTCCCTGTCGCCGTGCCAGCTCTGCACTGAGGGGTATTTGAGCAAGTAAAGACAACACATTCCTCTTTGTGTCTCACAGAAAGCCTCGCAGCCATGAGTAGGATCACACTGAGGTATCCTTAGCACTGGAGAACCAGAGGCACAAGAGTTTGCACTGAGACAAACACTCAGCTGCAGTGGAGATAAAACCAAGGTCTGGTATTCGTACCGTGCTGGCACTGCACCACTCGAAAGGTTGAAACATCTGTGCTAAAAATACAGACTACAAAGCAGCACTCTCACTTAGCAGGTGATAAAAGCACTCAGGGCTTCCCTCGAACATGAGTTATTGAAAAGAGTCAACAAAGTTTTGATGGATCTATCTTTTACTATTACTGGCCCAGCCTGCTGCTTTAAAGAGGGGCTATTCTGCCCTCCCATTTTTTAAACATGAATATAAGGTAACAATGCAGGGTCTTATATACTAAACTAGTGCAAATTTTCAAACCTCTACATATTCATATGTTGTAGAAACCCCTGAATCTGAATGTAGACTGCTCATAATGGTCAGTTCTAAAAAATGTAGCTCAAGATATTCGAGAGATTTTTAATAAAACTTGCTTAAATGATGAGGTCATCACATCAGGATCTCCTAACTGGTTTGTAACACAGTGAAGGGGCATGCTTCAAACACCACACTCTGTCCCTAGCATGCCTTTAGAGGGCTGGCCAATCAGAGAGAAGGGGGTTTGTGGAGCAAGGTGCCTTAAAGAGACAGCAGCTAAAACAGAGGCAGGAATATATAGATCATTCTGAGCTGTAAATTGTGTTAATCTGCTACGGTGGTGTCAGAAAGACAATATAAAGACTATAAAAAGCACAATACCCCCTCTTTAAGAGAAAGGACCTCCGACTATTGGTCACATTTGATGTGGTCTGCCTTTGTTATTTATATGAGTGTCTCCCCATGTGTAAACTACCAAAGAATGCTTTTGCACAGTCTTGTAGCTGTCTTTGAAATAGTTTGCTAGCTGTACTGAAAACCATGCTAGCAGAAGGTCAAGATTTTCAAGCCACATTAAACTCTGACAATGTTCATATCCTGTCTGAAAACAGTTCAACTTAGCTCTTCATATGACAACTGAAAGTATTTTTTATTTCTAATATGTTCACAAAATGATTATTTTGAAGTTTTACTGAATTATTTTATTTTGCTTACACTTTAAAAATAAATAATAAAACAAATAAATAAATACATTTAAAAATTAGAAATAAAAAACCCAGTTATTCTTACTGAAAAAAACAGCAGCTTGTAGTTGCCAGAAAATAATTGTAAAAAAATATTTGGTAAAAAATGTAAACAGCTTTACAGAAGAGCCTGTCAATTTTACAGTTTAAAATTATTATTTACAAACAAATTAAATTTCAAACTGGTAAAAACAACACCTTTTTTTTAGGTGAATTAGCATGACCAGAATGCTATTTTCACTATTTCTTTCAGTTAGACTGACGTGCGGTTGTTGTACAGTGAATCGTATTCAATTTCACAGAAAAACACCAAATAAACAACAATGTCCAACTGTGAAATCTTCATTATAAGACATTGAATTTTACACCAAAGTCACTTCAAATGTAGAGTATTTTTCTGTAGTAATGTCTTACTCTTACAGCGAAAGCAGCACCTAAATACCGCACAGCAAATACCTTGCTGTTAAACTTCCAGTCTTAAGCTAGTTTAGAGGAAAGTATTAAATTCTTGACTAAAATGAGACTGAAATGATTGAACATTTTTTCCTCTTAAAAAAATTCCTTAAAATGAAATGTCAAAGGACATTGACAGGCTTTTCTGTAAAGCTTTTTATAGTTTTATCATATTATTTACAAAGTTTCTCTGGCAACCACAGCTGCCATTTTCTTCTCTGTAAAAATGACAGGACTTTTTTTTTTTCTAACAGTGTTCTTGTTTTTATTTTATCTCAGCTATAAAGCCCTTTGAATTGCCATGTGTATGAATTGTGCTCTACAAATATACTTGCCTAGCCTTGTCATTGGCAAGTTTGAGCTATCCATATCAGCCTGAACAGCTGCAGAAGTTAGCTAGATGTTATAGCGAGGAACACAAAAAAAATGCTCTGAAAGTTTCCAAATACAGTGTACATTTACACAGAGGGCAGTTTAAATAGCGCTCAAACTCTTTCCTAACTTAGAAAATACTTTCAACTATGCTAAGTTTGCTCTAATGCATGGATGTTGTGCACACTCCTGCAAACTAAGCTAGCTAAAAAGCAGCTACTTGTTACCCAGTCAGTTGAACCAGCTGGGAGCCACCACGTCTTAAGACAATGCAGGTACGAGATGGCATAAAACACACACACAATGAAAACTGAGACAGCTCACAGAATCCAGGTGCTGAGTTAAAAGTGTTAATCTGTCAATCAATGATTCACATCATAAATATGCAAAAGCTTCATCTTGAGGCTATAACTAACAACAGGTCAAATGGGAAAATCGTTACCCAGGAGCAACTGAAGTAACAAGCTCCTGCTCATTGTTCAGCCTCCAAACCAATAGCCCTCCCGAGGCTCTAATGAAATCCGGTCCAGTGAGTGCATAAATAAATATATAGACTAATTAAACAACCTTGAAATGGGATGCAAAGCAAGATCTAATTGTTCTTTTGTTGATCTGCTCCTCAGTTCTTGGGGTCTGTTTAATCAGATCAGTCTATTGCTCTAATTACACCGACGCCACCGTCCTCACCAAGGTTTGCTCACAGACGACTGATAATGTGCCCGGCCCCTCCATCTACTTCCATCACCTCTGCGATTGATAGTGACAGAGCCCCTCCCTGCCTTTATCTACGGGGGTAGATTGTCCGGCGGCAAAGATGCTGACCTATGGAGGGAAAATTACTCACTTTGGGGTGTTACTGTTCCAGCAGCACCATGGCCCTGCTGACACCAGAGCAAGGTCATTTCATAATGGGTTGTCCAGCTGCCACTCTGCTGTCAACAGGCCTGACTGATGAAGGAGAGTGTGTAGCCAGTTACGGTGACAGGAGTCAAGGCTATGGGAGCTTGATAAAGATCAGTTGCTATCAGGAGTGAAAACAGCAAAGAAAGAGGGATAGAAAAGAGATGATCCTGCATTTTGCCCTCTAAGCCTTCAAAGTGGTGACAAATAGATCTGCTTTGCGGCGCGCGTATGTGAGCCTTCCTGTTTGCATTCTGCTGGGAGCTGCAACAGCCGTGCAGCAGGAATAAATGCATGTGATGGTGGAGAGCAGTCATCACAGTGCAGCGATACCCTGAGAGGTATTGACTGTGTTACAGCTCTTTTCTCAGGTCACTGTCAATCCCGTCCGTCTTATGAATTGATCAGCGGGGAGTTCACATCTATCAGAGTGAGTCATCCCGCTCAGATATGATGTTTCAGAATCACATTTTTTATCTGCAGGGCTGAAGTAGATAAAAGTTTGGTGTTTGAATTGAGTTTGTTTCCTATTCTCCAGAAACTCCTCTGTGAGTCTCTGCTCTTGACATACTCAGATTGTTCCATCTTTAGATATTTCGAAACCCAAATGATGAATGATGACTTAAATTCTTTATCATCAAGCTTTAACTATCTCTAAATATGATTGTTTCTTAAAATTTAATTGAAACTCTTCACTTGTTTCCCATTTTATTGAAGTAAGATGGGAAAAGTACAAATATATTGAACGCATTTTAAAGTTTCATCTCAGAGCAGCCCGCATTTTGTGGCGTTTCCATTGACTTATCCCAGGACAGGTCCCCGGATAACCAACCTGTACCGTCCCACTTTTTGGGACCCTTTAGTATGGTGTGCTAGACTAAACCGAGCCAATCCCAGAGGAGGAGCTACAACACTGCAGACCGTTGATTGGTTGAAAGAATCATCACTTCCTGTGCGACAGCTGTGGCTGTATTTCTCCTGGCGGCACACAGCCTTCTCTGAAACAAAGCTTGATTGCGCTTTGTAACAAAGCGGCATATGCCAATCACAAAGAAGACAAACTGGTGAATGTCTTTGTTGCTCTTTGTTAACTGAGTTGCATTTTTCTTCTTTGTTGGATGTATTAGTGCGGTAGCGGGTTGCGCTCATAGACCGTTTATAGAGTGGACAGTGTGGCTCCACCATTTACCATTGTACGGTTTTGAAGCCAAAATTCCCCTGTCACAGGCCCCGCCATCGGTAGCAGTTGTACGGCCAGAGTCTCCACAGTAGAGACTGTGAGGGATTCTGGGAGAATCTGAGTGGAGCCAGGTGACAAAAATAATATATATTTTTTTCTTTCGAGAGTCTAATCTCTTCTTGACTCTACCTCCCAACATATTTTACAACCCCCGAATAAAAATACACAAGAATTGCAGCTGTCATTCATCGTTAAACGTGATGTAAAGCCTTGTTTCTAACCACTTATAACTAATGACAATAAAATTTTTCCGAAAAAGAGGACTTGAATACAAGACAGCCAAATAATATTTAAGTTAGACCACAGTCCATCTGGAATGACTGGGGAGATTAATTTTTTTGGCCTATACTGCAGCCAGCCACCAGGGGGAGCAGTTTTTGTGGCGACCTCACTTCAAGCAGAGCAAGATGACGTCCATTTTTTTTTTTTTTAAGTCTATGTTTGCGCTGCTATGGCATTATGCTGTTACGTAACTGATGTGGCTATCTGCATTCAGCTTACATTTTGCCTACCACAAGGGGGCACACTTGGCTGTAGAAACACAAACAGAATTAGGCTTAACTGTTCCAACCAGTACCAAACTGTACTGATCCAGACCAACTGCTTGGTGGAAACAGAGCTAAACACACTTTTCATAAGTTTTTGACATCCAACCAGTGAGGTGAAATCCTATAAACCAGTCCAAACAACACCAGAGCAAATCCAAATCTGTTATTGTATTACATTATGGTGTTTGACCCAGTTGATGCTAACAGAAGAAGCTTTTCTGTAAAATACTTCACCACATCAGGCAGATAAAAAGATTAAATACCATCATCAGCAAACGGTCACATTCTTTGGTTGAGTATAACTTTGAGAATTAAATAAGGCATTAAGAATATATGTCAGTGATTTTGTTGTAGCCTTCAAAAAATGAATGGAAATGAATCACAACCCTTCCTAAGCAGTGAAACTGATGTTAAACCCTTTCAAAGCAGACCTTGGTTCTGTTTGATGCCGTAGTCTTGAATCAAGGCAAATATTAACTGAACCACCACAACAATATTTATATACCATACAGTTGGTTTAGTTTGCAGCAGGGGGCTCAAGGCGGTTCTGGGACTGAAGAAATCTTAGCTTGACCCAAAAATGCTCCCCTTAAATCACTGGAACCGCCTCTGTCTGGTCTTTGTGTATCTTCTGTGCACTCGTCTGCTTTGTTCTCAAACAGTGTTTTCCTGGAAGAGGCTCTCGACTTAATGGGATTTCCTTGTTTCAGCAGTTTACAGCCTGAAGAATGATTCAGTGCATACATTGCATAATTCCATTTTATTCCCTTCTTTTGTAATAAATACATATACAAAAGCTGACATGCATACAATATGCAGGAAAACACTTCCAGCATAAATGCACAGAAGTGGGCGCTGGATTCATGCCTCTACAAAGATGCCTCAGAAATTTCAAATTAATTAAAATTGCAGAGAAGCAGCTTGTTTTCCCTCTAGAGTTTGCTGCAGAGAAACATGCAACAGGGCTAACAAGCTCCCAGCATGTATTCTTTGTTTAGGAAATACATACACGGCAAAGAGGGTCGTTTTGTGTCCTTTTTTTCTTTTCTTTTTTTTCTTAAAGCTGCAAAACTCGCTACTTGCTGTAAACACTGTTGTCTGTGTAACCTCATGCAGTTCAGTTCATCAAGAGGGAATAATAACATTTAATGGGACCAGTTGTATCATTAAAGATGTTATGTGGAAGATCTGTTTTCATTGGACTGCCTTGCCACCTTCTGGCCCAGAGTCTCACACTGAAGTAAATTACTTTTAAAATGGAGATCTGATTGAATCAATTTTCTTTGTTCAAGACAACTTTTTACTGGATACAAGGCGCCGAGGTATCCATCAGTACAGTTACGTAGTGCTACAGTTTGAAACGTTGTAGTAGCTGGCTATATGTAGCGCCACAGGCAGCCTGGCCTCTAAGACGGGTCCATAACGTGTAATATTATCCAATCCTGGTTAGCTATGTCCCGCCAGTCATCTACCAATCAGAGCTAACGTAACCTCACTCTTCATTTTATTGATAGACTCTAAAGTTTGAACAGACCACTGCAGAATAACTGCTGACTGTGGGTTGGAAAGAACAATAGCACAAACAGTTTAGCCCTTTTAGCCTTTAGCTCGTGCTCTATCACTCTCCCGTTTAGCTTTCTCATGCTCTTCAGTTTTTCTTCTGGCTGACAGTTAGGCTCCAGTGTCCACCACCACTTCAAAACTAATCACAGAAATCGTTTTAAGCAGAGAAAAACAGAGTTCTCTCTTCTGATTGCTAAACTTCGTCAACCAGCAAATCAGTCCTGGAAGCTAAGAGGTAGCAATTTAGAATAAGCTGTAGACTGTATATAGAATGGACGGCATGGCTTCACCATTTACCATTGTACAGTTCTGAAGCCAAAGTTCCCCCGTCACAGCCATTGGTAGCAGTTGTGCAGCCAGAGTCTGCCCAGTAGAGACTGTGAGGGATTCTGGGAGAATCTGAGTGAAACCAGGTGACAAAAATAATAACTGTTTTTTTCTTTCCAGAGTCTAATCATTTCTTGACTCTACCTCCCAACATGTTTTACAACCCCCCCCCCCCCCCCAAAAAAAAAAAAAAATTCACAAGAACAGCAGCTGCGAACCATTGTTAAACATGACGTAAGATCTTGTTTTTAACCTCCTGTAACTAATGAAAACAAAACTTTTTAGAAAAGAGAACTTGAACAAAAGCAGCCAAATGATATCTTTGAATCACCACAACAATCAGACATGAGAAACATTTCTACCAGGTGCATTCATTTTTTAAAGTTTGACCACAGCCCATCTGGAATGACTGGGGAGATGGATTTTTTGACCTACTGCAGCCAGCCACCAGGGGAAGCAGTTTTTGTGGCAACCTCACTTCGAGCCGAGCAAGATGACGTCCATTTTTTCTTTTCTTTTTTTTTTTTTTTTTGCAGTCTATGGCTGTAACCTGTAGTATTGTTGCTAATGATCTAATTTTAAAGAGTGGATTACAATCGGGCATATATCTAGAAGGGAGATGTTTTCAAGATCACTTAGAAACTCCTCACAGCCCCTTCAAGCCACTTACAGGCTTAAAGAAGAGTTACAGTAATGCCAACAAAATTCTCAAGAGTAAATACACCTCCTTGCTTTTCAAAAATTTCATGAAATAAAAAAAAAAAATATCTTTCTTTTATTACAAAACACCTAGACAATGGCAGAGACAGCCACTGAATGAAAGAATCCTGTGCTGTGTGCTCCTCTCTGCAGAGCCCTTCTTTAGCGCTCTCCATCAGGGCCGTAGCCCTGGGTGACTGAGCCTTTTACCTTTCTGCAGCATCCAGCCACCTGCCATGGAATTCACGGCTGTTTCCGCCATATGCCTCAATGTTCTGCCAAGCCTCTCCGGTCTGTTCCGCCTTGAGCAAATTTCATTACGGGATGGCTGGGAGCACTCGGTGCTGCTCATTAAGGCTATCAGCGTGGCACGTCACCGTTTGTAACACGGAGCATGCAGGAGTCTGAACACCCCCAGCAAAGAAGATCACATCACAACTTCAGCAGAACTTTAGTTCTGAAACCAGGTAACATATGGCCTCCTCTTCAAACGCGCCAAGGTCACTCTGAGATTTCAGCTGTATTTTCATTTGAAAGGTAAAAGTGTGATGATGATGACGGAGAGGAGAGACTAACCTTATGCAGCGGGAAAGGAAGAGTGGCTGGCAAGTGTCAATTAAAATCTTATTACAGGACACCTCAGGAGTTCAATAGTTTAACAACTGTTCTTAAATCTTTGCACAAGGTGTCGGAGGGAGACCCTGGAAAGAAGATTTAACAAATTCTCTCCTTCTTAAAAGTGAAAAGATGAATTTCTGTGTAATAAGAGCGCCCTTGCTCAGTTCAGTACAATCAGGGGTTATAGTGTAATCATAGTACTTATCTGTCTCAACATCCAGCACCTGAAATATCAGCTACTGTGGAATTTTATCTGAGTCTACTTATCATCCAGACAAATTGTATCCGGGCAAATACTTCATTTTTATGAACATTATCATTATTAATATGCACGTCTGATATAAATCAAATGTATTTCTACTTAAGGAGACGAATGCATATATTTCCTTTACCTGCAAATTCAAAGTCATATCTGGAATAGTAAATGTAGCATATGTGTCACCTTAGTTGCAGTACAGTATGGGTATGGGTGGTCAAATTATATACAATATATATTATATAGAACAATAAACAACAAAACAGGAAAGTTAATGGCCATTCAGACAATAATACAACATTTGACTCAACAAATTCAGTTTCTTTTGTTTAAATAAATACAGGAAGTCCAAAGGGGCAATAGCACATGAGCAGCTGTCCAACAACAGCCCACAATTTAAAGTTCACTTTGTTTCCAGTGACTCTGCACAAAGTTAGACCAGCTCTAGTGTCCGTAGGTGCAGAAGGGGAATGAGTGAGTGAGTGGAGAGCAGTGTTGGGCAAGAAATAAGCCTGTGCAATGTAGTTAGTCACCAGGGAAAGTAAATACTGTGTTACGTTTTTGAAAAACCTTTAATTTTGCAAAAGAATTCAGTCTTTGAGCATGTTCAGATGTCTGTTTTTGCCTTTATCTCTGACGTTGAAGTGGTGTCTGTTTACTTCCATCCTGAAAACGCCAGTTTTAACCCCACAGACTGCTCCAGACTCACACAAATTAAATCTGCAGCTCCTGTCCAGTGTCTAGCTGAATGAGCCAGGTCAGATAGACCTGCCAACCCTCTTGATTTAAGAGGGATTCTCTTGCTTTTTAACCCTGTCTGTGACTCCACAATTTCTCTCAATAGCCCTCTAATTTTAAGCCTGGTCCTGCCGTCTCTAATATTCTTTCAAGTCAAAACAAGTCAGCTACTTGTGCCGTACATTCAAACTTCAAAAAAGCATCCACCCCTCTCCCTGGAAATGGTTTGTTTCAAAGACGCTGTATGAGATCATCTCTGACCGCAGGTCACACAGACACACACAGGTAGCTGTGTGATATTTGTTGATGAAAAGTTGACTTCAGCGTCAGCTCTTTGGTAAAGACGTGTGTCTGCCGCTTTTCCCCACGTTTTATTTGCAGCTTCTCTTGTGCCTGGCTGAGCGAGCCAGGTCAGATAGATAGTAACCGGCCTCATTTCACTGTAGGTAATGGTAATTACAGACAGTGAAATTATAATGGTATTATTAAAATGGTATTATAATGTTTTAAAAAGTAATCAATTAAATTACTCATTACTGAAAAAAGTAACGACGCTGTTACTGGTGGAAAGGGTTTGGCTGCTCAGTGTGCGAGTTGGAAAAAGGGACTGAAGCGATAAAAGGACAAAAAGGGCGGCAGCAAGAAAGCCTCCTACCAGCCCGACTAGAGCAGGAGGATTAGTTGGTTGGTGTTGCGATGAATAACAGCTAACAACAGGTAGCAGAGGGTTCAGGGATTCAATCTACTGGTGTCTGGCTCGCCACCAACTTGGCCGTAGTTTAACTCGGAAAAAACGCTCGACTGTCAGCGCTTGTGGTTGGCTTCTTGCAGTATCGCCATGCCTCTGAAGCGTCCCCCGTCTTGAATACTGACTGGCTGAGCTTGGTCACGTGACATGCCCATGTAGCATCCCAGTTCATTGTTTTGTACAGTTCATTGTACACTTGAGCCGTATCAAACCATCACTACTGGATGCTTTGGTTTAGATGTAATAACCCTTGCCTTGAGCAGAATCATGCACGATCACAGTTCAGCACAGACTCATCTCCTATCTCCTTATCGACCATGGTGCATGTAAAGCAAAACAGCTAACACACTGCTGGCACACACTGTGTTTAGCTTTAGATGTAGCTGATTCACTACAGATAAGACATCCTCCACCAGCACATATGAGCCAGTGTTGTGCTGCCACGAGGCTGTGGCAGTTGTCCACAAACATGGTCAGCATATAGCCAGATGGAACCGAGCCACAGGGATCAAACGGAGAGTTCTGCTGCTGGAGATTTCCTGCCAGCAAACACCCACCACCCTCTGACATTTCCCCGTCACAGCGCTCTCTATCTCTTCACTACCCTTGAAGAAGAAATGAGTTCACTTTGCCCAGGTATTACAGTCGTGGGGAGCAGAGGTGATTCTGAGCAGCACAACAATAATAGCTTATCTCCTTGGCTGTCTTTTGCATTGTTTACTCACAATGGTATCCTCCTTTGTGTTCTCATGCGAAAAGGCCAATCTGTGGCCTGTGCATTGGAGAGGCAGAGTTTAGCTCCACTGTGCTATAACAGGATGTTCACTCAGCCATACCGGTGCCATGAACCCAGAGCCATCACAGTGCATTAACCCCTGGATGCTGCCCGGCAGTGTCCCGCTGGACTGCAATTCCAGTCTGCCTGCAGTCCTCCGGGTGTTCAGACCTCAAGCTGGCTGGGGGAAGGGCAGCCAGGGTCAAATAAAGCTGAGAGGATTTAGAAAAAACATCAACAGTGAAGTAAGGGGATAAAAAAAGAGACAAGGAGGGGAGATGGCGTGGAGATGGATCTGTTGTTTTGTCCGTCTGACTGAACGGATAATAGTTATAGCATGTGAGTGATGCATGTTGAAAAGTCCATCGATCTCTTCTCAATAGAAGCTTGTCAGAGATGAATGAGCTACAATGGTAACCAATCAATGCAGGTAGTTATTTACTGGCTTCTGCTGCCAATAAGCCTGTGCATATGTGGTGCATCAGCCATAACTCATTCTTACCACATTTCTGTGGCGAGAAAAAAGAACCGAGGGAGCACAAACCTCACCTCGTTTGCAATATTTTGCATTAAACACTGAGGCAGAGTTTAGCAGTTTCAGGGCCTGTGCTCGGCCAGGGAACTGATGGATTAGAAAATGCTTAGATGTGACACCTCCTCCATTAACAGGAATCCCTTACAGGCTCACATTACTAATACACAGCCTTGGGTTGGCCATAAGTTAGAATATATTGCATAAATAACGATACAAAATGTAAATAACTATGAATTTGGTTGTAGAAAAGCCAAAATGAAATACCTGATCCCTGTCATGTTTTATTTAGCATTGAATACAATTAAATCAAGCCTGAGCCGATCTGTTTGCAGCAGGTGGAGTTTGCATGACTTTGAAGCTTTTTTCAGTGATTAAATTGTGATTATTCACATATCTGTGAGCTCTGTTTTTGGTCGCCACCACCTGTTCACAATTAAATATGATTTACAGATGTTAGAGTAGTTCCAAAATAATTCTAACCTAATTATGCTCAATGTTCAGTGCCTAGAATTCCAAAGAACCTCTTATGTTAAAAGCAGCAGCCTGGTTTAGCCAAAGCATCAAGCGGACTATTGATATCAACCTAAGTATGGTTTAAACCTCTGTAAAGAAGATATGTCGGATACAATGCGCTGAGGTAAGGTATTTATCAGTAAAAAGTTAAAGTTACGTAGCGCTAGGGTTTGAAACGTGACATCAAGCAAACGTTGTAACAGCCGGTTATATGTAGCGCTCTTGGCAGCCCTGTACTTCAACTACTATCTGTAGGCTAACGTGACCGCAAGTAAACAGTCACTTTGTAAGTAGTTAATTAGTCGTTTATATTTAATTCAGCTGGCAGTCAGGTGCGCAGCAACATTTCAATAATGTGTAACGTCAGTGAATCCTGGTTAGCTATGTTAGCAGAGCTAACGTAACCTCACTCTTCATTTTATTGATAGACACTCAAGTTTGAACAGACCACTGCAGAATAACTGCTGACTGTGGGTTGGAATTAACATTAGCACATTTTTGCTAAGCCCCATATTATAGAGTGATACAGTCTGATCTAAAGGCTAATTAGCCTTTAGCTTGGGCTGTATCTCTCTCCTGTTGATCTTTCTTCTGCTCTTCTGTCCTTTTTCTGTCTGCCAGTCAGGCTCCAGTGTCCACCATCACTACAAAATTAATCACAGAAATTATTTTTAGCAGAGAAAAACACAGATCTCTGTGTTTTATCTCTTCTCTCTACTAAACTTCATCAGCCGGTCATAGAGACCTATAAAACAATCCAGTCCTGGTCAACCCAAACTGGAAGCTAAGAAGTAGCAATCTAAAATAACCTGTAACCAACAATATTGATGCTGTTAATCTCATTTTTAAGTGTGGATTGCGATCAGGCATATATCTAGTAGAGATACTTTTTCAAGATCGCAAAAGCTTCTGTGAGGAACTTTGTGAGCTTTTGTTGATTTGGTGTCTCAATCCTCAGATGTAACTCTTCTGTCTTTGCTGATTTTGTCTTGAACATGTGCAAACTGTGTTTTTCAACAATGAATTTCACACTTTCTTACAAACACTTATCAGACATTGGTGTCAGGGAAGTTGTGAAATAAATGAATACATGATTATTGTCAGTTTTTATGCTCTGGGAGTGGCAGTGTTATTAACTTAGCAACTTTCTCGCTAATTTCGCTAAATTTCAGTCATTTTCACCAAGGTATCTCTTTAATAAAACCAGCAGCACATTTAACACCTTCTTCTAATGTTATTAAAGACTTTAAGAGATAAAGACTTGAAGGGACACCTCCCTCCTGTTTGCACACAGAGACAATTTTCACTCCTTCATTACCTGAATGCAAATGAACAGTTCATGTGTGAAGCTGCCAATAGCGACACTGCAAAAAAACTGAAATCTTGTCAAGGTTTTTTTTGTCTTAATTCTATTAAATGTCTTTTTTAGGCTTGATATAAGCTACATTCACCTGACCAGGTCAGAAAATTGTCTTATTAAAAGACAAAAGTGAGGCCTGAGTTGTGTGTAATAAGTAAAACAAAATTGGCCAATGGGACAAGAGAAAAGTTACACTTGTTAAGACATTAATTAATTAAGAAATTTGACAAGCAACTTTTTTCTCAGTATAATAAGAAATTTATTTCTAAAAATAGAGACAAAAACACTTGATAAGATTTCAGTTTTTGTAATTTGGGTCGTTTTGTTACTTTAGGTGTTTTTTCTTTTTTTGTTTGTTTGAAATTTTATAAATTTTAAGAAACCGTAACGGCAGCAAAGGACAATGAAACGACATAAAATAAATACACATCCAGACAATCACATGACACAACAAATATATATATATATTTTTTTCATTTTGGCCTATCATGTTATTTTTGTTCTCTACAGCAGTGGTTCCCAATCTTTTACAACTCAGGGCCCTCTTTAAGTCTCAAAAACTCATAGGTCCCTATCTCTCAATTTCTTGTTACATCTATATACTTGAAGGAAAAACAAAACAAAAGAATAAAAAAACGTTTGAACATTTTTCATATCCTTTTAAAAATAACAGACCTTCAACATTTATCACGTTATTATAACACCCCTCGTTAAAATCAAATACTTTTGGAGATAATTTGGTGGCCCACTTGCAATACCTTCGCGACCCATCAGGTGGACATGGCCCACAGGTTGGGGATCACTGCCTTACAGCATCCATTTCAATTATACCTACTATGTCTATTGTAGATATTAGGTGAAGATGTCATTTGATGACTTTTAGCTACTTTTAGGACAGAAAATATCTAAGCAGAGGCGTTGAGGTGGTTCAGGCAATCCACAAGGAAGCCCCCCTGGACGCTGCCCTTTTGAGGTGTTCAGGGTGAAACACCTTGGACGTAGATTCAGAGCTTGCTTTTGGGATAACATATCCAATCTGACCTGGAAACACCTTGGTATCCCCTGAGAGGAGCTAGGGAGAGCTCAGATTTCGATCTCTGTGACCCAATCTTGGATAAGTAGATGGAAATGATGGATGTTTTGGTGCCATGTTGTTTTCGAATTAACTACCCCCTGCCAGCACAATTAGAGATAAATACACCCAAACAGATTTAACCAGTCCTTCCTCAGATGGTCTCTTTTGCTTCTGTAAGTCACTCAGCCACCTGTCAGTCTCTTTCATAACCAGTTAAAACTCCTCACAGGAGCTTTAAGCGACTGAAGAGTTCACCTTGACTTGCACACAGACGTGTTTTACCAAAGCTTGAAAAGCTCACACTTTCTTTTACACTCTCAACCAGAAAACTGTCAACCCAATTCTGTGCGCATGCCGACCTTTTGACACCACAGCAGCAGCGCCTTTTCAACAGCGAGAGGAAACTTTCTGACCTGGAATTTAACCTCGACCAATCCAACAATGTGGATGAGAGCATCATCAAAACTGAGGTGCTGCCATTTCCAGACAGTGACAAACACGAAGCGTTGTCCCCGGCAGTAATCACAGAGATCTGGGAGGAGCTTGATGGTCAGGAAAGGCATGACTTCACTTCCAAATGACCCACACCAGCAGCTCTACACTGCGAGAGGCGATCCACAGTGACGTGTGCCCTCATTTATGGCTGTGCTAACCAAGATTAAAATAGCCAAAGCAGCTTCTACAAATTTAGAGAGCTGAGGGATACGAAGCTGGAGGCAATAAGTCATTTGTGGAGACTCTGCTCTCTGAGTTGTCTCTTCAAGGGTCGTCTTTTTGGAGGCAAAGACTGTCCTTCTTCTGTGACCCCAGGGTGGCAGTCTGTCAGGCAGGACTGACACCAAAGCAATGTCTAATGGCTCTTAAGCCATAAATACGGCCTGAGAGTTGACAGCCTGGATCTACGGCTCCCCATTATCTTGATTCATTCCACCACAAAAGCAGGGACTCTGGGAAGTATTGTGGCCTTCTTAAGTGGGGATTTCAGAGGGATCCACAGACATGCCCCAGTGAGTTGCAAACTGGCTGAAGCCTTTTCCTCTCTAATTAACATTTACAGGTCTGCAGGAACAATCTGTTATGATAGAGCACCAGAAGAGGTGAGAGCCCTCAGATGGATATTGGAGTAAAAAAAGGGGCTTTTTACAAGAGACCAGGATAATTTAAAGTGCATCTCAGCACTTATGAAAGATTCATAGTGAGTCCCTTACCGTAAATCTAATTGTTCTGCTCGCAATGAGCGTGCCTCGTGGACACATTTCTGCAGGACATTTGTTGAAATACGAGTCGACCAGTTCAGCTGCTGGTCAACCGGAAAGATCCGGATGCTTTTCAGAAACATCAAACATGCAAAGTGAGCGACTGGGATGATAAATATTTCACCGTCTCCCCCTCAGATACTTGTCTAACACATTTTTGCCATTACAACTTTGCTTTTTTTTTTCCTCGACATTTGTTGGAGCCTACAGCTGTGGAGCTCAGGAGCTTTTCCCTGTAATGAAGATCTGAAGATGAAAACATCAAATCTTGTCCTACAAACTGTCAGATTTCCTCCAAATGAATTATTAAAAATCATGAAACAGACTTTCTCATTACAGTTTCTGATACAGTTTTTAACGATGTAGCATCAGGCTCAGAGAGAGCTGTAAAGTTCACTAACGAACAAACCGTCCCAATTAAAACCTTTTACACTTAAAATGTTTAAAATACCCTTGAGAAAGTCATGGTTACAGAATGTTGAACATGAGATCAAAAACAGCCCCTGAAACATCAGAAAGTATATCGCTCTGTGTGACTTATTCTGCCATTGTGAAGTCACGTGAATGAATAATTTGGCGAGTAGGCAACCAAAGTTTTCCTACACTATAAAAATGAAAACTTAAAATTGTTGGCCTGAAAATGATTTTTGGTTAAGCAAACACAAACAATTGTTCTGTTGTGTTCAAACTACTTCAAAGTAGTTATCCAGACTTCCTATATAGAGTTTGTTGTGTAAAGTTGGTCTAATTTCATAAATTAAGTTGGCAGAACTTCAAATTTTAGGTCTGATGCTATAACTAATTTTTTGAGTATTCTTTTAGAAAAGAACGGGGTCTCCAACTCAAATCCACAGGGATCTTCAGTTTCCCCTGTGTGCCACCATCTCCCTTCCTCTCATGAATAAAATGGATGAGAACAAAATGAATTCACCATGAAGGGGATTTTTTAAAATCATTATTCATACTCTAGCTTTATAGTTAGTGGATAAATCATTACTACGTTCCTGTTGAGAAACGATAGAAAATGTTTTAATCCATTGATATCATTAGCCTTTATGCTTTATGCTAAATGATTCGCTTATTAATTCTTTACAGTACAATGGAGCTGCAGGATCTTAGGTTGACTAGTCTGCTGTGGCTATCTTAGCTTAGTAGTTAAGGCAAGGCAAGTTTATTTATATAGCACATTTCAGCAAGGCAATTCAAAGTGCTTTACAGACAAAACATATTAAAGAAAAAAAAATTCAATTAAAAGGCAGATTAAAAAATAATTAGATAAATAAAACAAAGTAATGTTAAAAGAAAAAAAAAAAGCTGGAAAAACTTAGATAATGTTTCCCAAGAAAACCAATCCAGGATTTTCTCTTTGAAGTTGAACTAAACTCACAAAGAAATGTACTTTTCTCTCTGATAGGAGATGAATATTTGATACTTTCCACATGGTACAAATCTCTTTAATTACCAAAAGCGATATAAACAAAATCGTGCTAGCCTGGTGCTAAGGTATATAGGAAATTGTGTTGGTATGCTAGCAGGTAACATATATCGGTATAACTTTGGATTTAGAAAAGACTTTCAACTTCCATCACAGACACATACCACAGTTACTCTTTGTAGAAATACAGAAAACTCCAAATTTCAAAATACTTGAAGCCAAATGAAAGAACAGTTACGTGCAGACTTATGGCTGACTTCATAACTACGGCAAGGTTCCAAACAACTTAAGCAATTGCTATAACCACTTTGAGACACTAGAAGGCCAGTACATCACATGTCATGCAATTTTTACTCATTCCTATATATTTGTGCTCAAAGATATCCAGATCCAATTACCAATTTCATATTTTTTTCACGTATGGATCCAATCTAATGTTTTTGACCCAGAAAACCTATGAAGCTAGTTTTTGTACAGAGAAAATTCACAAGAGAAATTGATATGGGGAATCAATAAAGAATCAGATCGATGAACTGAGTCGATAAGGGCATTGGTATTAACAGAATCTTACCAATACCCACTTTTAATCTTTACTTGATTAATTAATGATCTCTTCATCAGTAGGGTGGCTGTGGCTTCTGGATTAGTAGATTAGAAGTCATTGACTCCTAATCAGAAGAGTAGGGATCAAATCCTAAACGTGATAATAAGTTATCTCAACAAAAACTTAAAGTTTGGTTCAAACGCTAGATTTTTAATTGCCTCTAAACTCAAAAATCCAGCGCAGGCAGTTGCCTTGAAATTTTGAGTTTGCACAATTTTTTTTTCATTTGTAAAGTGTAGGCTGTTTGATTCTGACAACAAAAGCAGGACTACTCCAGGATACAACTTCAAAGCTGTTGCTAACATGTGTGAGAGTGTGTGGAGAAATCTGTGAAAATCATTGAATCGTCTGCAAAGAGTTGATTCCAAAACTCTCACTTTCCAGCACATTCTCAACACTTCTGTTACAACCAGAGCTCTTAAAGGGGTTAAAACAGTAACATAAAAACCAGGTGTTGAGGTAAATGGAAGTGTTTAATTAAATGATAGAATAAAGTGTTCCACCACCTACCCAGAAACTCCTTGTGCTTCTCAATCTATGTCTGACTGACTCATTGCTGCTACATACACATGCAAAGCCAGAGGGAGATCCAAAGTGTCATCTTTTCACAACTTAGCTGCTGTATTTGGTAATTTAGGTGCGAGAATGAGCTGTCACTGCACAACTTCGACAACATACCTCAGCATTTGGCACATCACGCTGCTGTTATCTGTGATTCATGTGCAGAAGAATGAGATTTGTTGAGGGTTGGACTGCTTTACAATATCAACTGTGCAGCAGTAACTCTGTATCGTTTTAGAAGAATGATACCACCGGATAATCATTTGTACAGGAGGCTGTGAAGCAGAGTGTGGTGAGGTCTTTGCAGAGTGCAGTTATCACTGAGTCTCTCCCTCTGCTTATTTACACAGCCATGTCATTCGATTACAGCACTGAATGTGCGGATTTAGCGAGTCAATCTTTCCATTGTGCGCCCGCTCATAAAACACGGGCTGCTGTGGCAGTGGTGGCCAATTACAGTGCAGATTAATGGTGTTGACAGAGAATTTATTAGAACAAGGTAGTGGGTGCCCAAGCTTCTCCCTGGGTCCCGGGAAAAAAGATGCAGTCTGTGATGCTGTGCCAAGAGGAGGAACTTCATTACTCAGAGCAGAGCCTCCACCATGGATGTGAAATCATAAAAACAAGAAGAAGTGAAAAAGAGAAAATGCAAAATACTGGAAATTGGCTCCTGCTGTGCTTCATGACTAAGTGCTAAAGTTTGCGGTGTAATTTAAACAGGAATTCGCTAGGAGGCTAATAAAAATGTGACGAATGTTTCTGCTCCCCCGTCTCCCTCCATTCATGTAAATGCTGCACGAGCCTCCAGCTCCAAGGTCACCTGTGTTAGCCTTGGCCTCGCTCCCCTGCATCCCCTCCCAGCTTTGCATGCCGACCATCCCAGCAGCCCCGCAGACCACAGCTCACGCCACAGCAGCCCTGATGGAGGAGAGGGCAGACCAGCAGCTATAAAAAGAGGATGGATGAAGGCGGACAGAGGAGCGGAGACGACCGCGAGCTAACAGCAGAGCACAAAGGAAGAGAAAGTATCCCATCCCGTACCGGACTGTTTGCTGACATCATCACACGGGGCGCAGGATTTCTCGATGATCTGCTGGGAAAATATGCCCCTGTGTCACAGGAGGCCAGGGATCCTTCTCGTGGCTAAAACAAACAGCTGTGAGCTCTGCTGACGGGGTGAAATTGAACTGTAAAACAATGCGCCACGCCTTGCTAGCGGTGGCTGTCTAATACCAGTACATCACCTATGATGACACCTCATCAGAGTGAAATACAGCCAGCGTGTTGGACAGCAAACTGCACCTGGAAACCATAAAAATCTGCGTTTTCCATCGCTCCAAATTCATTAAAATGTTCAATAAAAAACAAGAATATTTATTCGCAACGTCTCTAATTTAACTCCTCATATGTAAGTGCACAGTCTGTTCATTTTTACACTTCCTATCTCACCAGCTCTGCATCTGGTCATGCTCCCTCATAGCTTGTCACAGACCTCAATTGCAGATAGTAAATGAAGCCATAAAATTGATAGAAGTCCATAAACAGGGCTTTTAAATTGGCATGCTGTTTTTTCCCCTCTGCTGAATAATGATATGGAGCACTTTAACGCTGGTAAGACTCTGGGAGATTCCTTTTTGGTATTTATTTCTCAATTTCCCCTCATATCATCAGTCTGCATCACATCGCTTCCTTAGCACGTTCAATAATTTCACAAAATGACACGGCCGAGATGCAATCTTACTCGGGAGCTTAAAAGTGTGGGTGTGTGTGTGTGTGTGTGTGTCCGTGTGTGTCGGCTCATCTCAGCCTCAGCTCAGACCTTGTGAGACAAAATGGCTCCAATGAATAAAGAGTGAGAGGGATTTATGAATAAATAGAGGCAGATCGCTTGTAGACTGGCGTGATGGACAGATAGATGAACCCTCGCCAGCTGAGATAGGGAGCTGATTTGCACTTTGTATCCCTTCAATCCCTTTGTCTGTGGGGGGAAAGTGCCGTCTCAGCGTGTTGCTGGCAGGCAGGAGGAGGAGGAGGCAGGAGGGGGGGGCACGCACGCCTACTCACCCAGAGCAACCTCCTGGCTCGGCCCGTCCCGTACTGTCTGTCACCAGCAGCATGCACAGGGTCCCAACAGCCAGGAGCTCCACTAAACATGCTGCACCTCTTACACACCGCCTTTAAAATTCTGCTGTCATCTGCATCAGTTTGATATCAGAGTTTGATGCTCTCTGGGCTAAATCCAGTCCATTCCTGTTACAGTCAACGCTTAATGAAAGCTTCAAAGATTTTCTTTAACTTCTTTCATCTCCACGCTGGGGAAAATAAATCCTTAGTTTTCTATATTTACTTAGATGTGCATTATTAATTGTGATCGCCTCGTTTTGTTATCTTATGTCGCAATTAACAGCATATCCATAGGCGATACTTTGACCAACGATACAATATCAATATTTCAGCTCTCAATATCGATACTTTTGTAGAAATAAAAATTCAGAGCGCAGATGGCCTAGTGGTTTGGGTCACGCTCCATGGGGTTCCCCCTTTGCGCAGGTGGCCTGGGTTTGGGTCTGGCCTGTGGCCTCTTTCCTACATGTCACTTCCCACTCTGGCCCTGTTTCCTCCACTATCCACTGTTCTTTCTCCTATCCAATGAAGGCATAAAAGCCCCAAAATAACTTAAAATATATTAACCAAAAAAAAATTATACAAAAAATAATTGAATTAATAAATAAAAATAAAAAATTTTAAAATTAAAAATAATAAAAATAGAAATTTTAGCCGAGTGGGAAGTAAATCACAACTTCCGCACTTCTAAAGTGGTAGATGGCACAGAAGAGCTAGTATCCAGTATGTTGCAAATAGATTGTATCATAAATATCATCTCAATATATATACAAAATTTTTAACGTTTAAATTTGATTCTATTGAATTTTGAGTGATACTTTGATTTATTTAAACATCATCTTTGTTTTTTTTCAAAGTTTACTTTAGATTATCGCAATATATCACAATATTGTGATACATCGTGATACTACTATATCTTAACCCAAGTATCTTGATGCATATCGTATTGCTAACACTCACCCCTAGTTCCCACTAAGACCCTTTCTAGCTGTATTTTCAGTGACTGTATAACACTTCTGAAATCAACATTGTGGGAAAAACTTTGTTTTATAATTCGGATCATTTGTTCATTTTAGCACCAAAAAGGTGACCGTAATGATGACCAGAGTGGCGTCCCTTCAAGATCAATGGGCAGGGCTGTGTGAAATCTCGTCTGCTCAAAGACTTCATTTCAGTTGGAGTTCAGAGATGTTGTAAAGAGATCATTTTAAGATTCCTCAAAGAAAAACAAAGAAGACTGAATGCACAAGCACTAAAGTTGCGGCACTAAAGGAGCCAAGGTGGAGATGAGGAGACTGGGACTAGTGGTCTGCTTGGTGATGGTTGTGATCTAATGGTTAACATAAAAATAAAATCAGCTCTGGCATACTGTTTATGAAATTTAACTTGAAAAGGCATATAAATCTCTAAAAAATCTTGTGAAAAATTCTAATTTAATGCTAAAGCATGAAATCAGAAGTTCATCAGTCAGCCTCTTCAGTATTTAGCATTCTCAACGTCTTTTCAGCGTTGGCTACAGATGTCTTTTAAGTCTCTAACCACGCTCAGGAACAGCTTCTACCCGGAAACTGTCAGACTACTGAACTTGAGAGGTTCCCACTCCCCCCACCGTATCTGGACTATGAACCCTTTACACCAACGTAAGTCAAACTCATAACTTCCAACCTGAAAACTCGTACCAGATCAATGTACTCCAAGTTACAACTTGTGACTTGATGTCACTTATTTTTGTGGCTTTTTCATAGCAAGGTATTGCTCTGACGTTATTCGTCTGCCAATGTTGACGCATCATTGGCAGCAGCTCTGGCATTAGCTTGTTTTAAGTGCTTTATTCAATACAAAATATGTTTCAGTAGAACAACAAATACTGTAAATTATAAAGTATAAGCTTCTGTTACCTTATGAGCAATTTTCCCTAATCCATTTCACTCATATAAGCACATTTCACTCATATGGGCAAGTGGCAGGCTCTTTTTGGTGATTTAAATGATTAATAATTACGATTATAATGTCTGTAATGTTGGTTTGAATTCCTTGAGCTCAAACTGAAGTCGGAGTTAGCCTGGAACACTTGTAGGTCAGAACTTGGAGATTTCAACTTTCATAATTTACAAATTTCGTGTTAAGTCCATGTTCATATAACTTGCTCTTAAGTTTACTTCTTTATCCTATTCTTTTATATTGTTTTTTTCTTTGGTACTTATCAGGCTTAAACACAGGACCTTGGGAGTGAAATTTCATGCTATTCATGTGGGAATGTGTGCTCGTATGACAGTAAAGCTTCTTGTATCTTGAAATGCTTAAGTGCGCTGGGTTCCTGTGGTGGTTCCTAACAGACCTTCTTTTATTTCAGTGCTCCTCTCCAAAGTAAGGTCAGCCCATTTTCTGACACAAATCCTTCATTTTCCACTGATTTTTCAAGTTGGAGCATTTTTTTTTCCTAAGTGTTGCACTTACACAAAAAAAGTGTAGCCTGCATGCAAATCCTTTCAGAGGGATAACAAGTACTTGAGATTCTTTCTAATGTTAGATCAGCATTATTAAGGTTAGAAAATGTATTTTTGTCATGTGCAAAATATGCAGAAGCTGCACACTCCAGCTGATGAGTGTCATGACACTGCACCTGGATGATGTAGAGGTGGAAGACTGTGGGTGTGTCAACTTGAGTGCATGTTCCAGTTGACCTTGGCAGAGAGCAGGAAGGTCATGATCAGGTGCAAGTTTGAATGAAAGCTCCAACAAGTGTTAATGTGGAGTTTTTATCACCATACTCTCCTTATTGTGATTGCATTATTTCTCTTTTTAGGACAATTTACATTTTTGCCAGTTATTAAAAGGAACTCAGGACACGTGACCCTGACGAAAATAAATACAAATCACTTGTTTCATAAAAAAATAAGCTACTTGGCACATGCACCTAACAAGGTTTAATCTGGGAAAGCTATTTAATAAAAAGAAAAAACATGATTTAGTGTGCCTTTACTCTGGAGAGGAAGCTTGAGGAGGCAGAGACAATTAAAAATCAGGGAGGAAATAGTGTGCTTACCCCGATTAAGCAAATGGGTTGGCAAAGAAACTAAGATCTCAAGCCTCATTTGTCTGCCCCTAACATGATTAAAGTACCAAATGTTTAATTAGTTTTGCCACTTGTTAACCAAAGTCATCTTTGTCTGTTTTAGGGTGGGATTTTGATCCCCGTCCAGCTTCAGAGACACGAGTACAGCACCTCACGTCGACTGTAGGTCTGAATCTGTGAGTCACCTCTGTAAGCACAGTTGCCATTTGAAACCCTGCCAGAGTTCTCCCCCCTGCAGAGTTAAGTAAAGTACTTACGAACGGCCATGTGCAAGAGGAGGGCAGTTTCATCCTTGAGTCATAAGGAAGGCTAAATAAACTAATTAAAAAATATGGCTGGGAGCATGCTGTGTTCAAGGGGAATGGGTTGGAGCTTAATGAGCGGCTTCACATCAGGAAACATAGCTGGGGGCGCAAACACGCTGAAGCCCTGTGACAAAGCGGGTGTGACTGCTGCATCACCTTTGCTATTCAGAATACGTGCCCGCTCGTGTGTGTTTGAGCGCGAGCGAAAGAGTGTGTATCCGTCCCGTGGTGAAGCCCTCCATAGTTGGGGTGGATGCTTGGCTGCTCTAATCACAATGCGAAGGAGTCTCTAGGTGACTGGTACATCAATCTGACATGGCTCCTCGGGCAGCTGAGAGGAGACAAGGCCCCGCCAACCAGCGCCACGCCATGTGATTCATTATGCCAGCGGGCAAGAGAAAGAACCTCACTGCATGGTTAAACTGACACCTGAAGAGGAGGTTAAAAGAAGAGGCAGGCAGAGAGGCGTGAAAATGTAAAATGTGAGGGTAATGAAATTAGAAGTATCCTGCAGTTATTTCTCTGTGGTGGCTCTCGTAGTTAATAGATCAGTCCTCTTCATCTCTGCGATGCAATGACTTCACTGTATGATGTCATGCCATTACTCAGCCACAGCAACGAGACCGCAGCCTCCAGAGCCTCCAGAGCCTCCAGAGCCTCCAGAGCCTCCAGAGCAGTTCACTGGGTCCAAATAAAAGATGTGACTCCGTGCATTCAAAGAATAATTCATGACAGAAGTCAACATATTGCTGGGTGTTGGCTCAACAGAAGCGTGGGCTGTTGCCCTTTAGCTCCAAAATATGAAGATCTAGTTACAACTCTGGCATCAGTTTGACGTGTGCAGGGATGACAAGAATCGATAGCAACATGAAGTAAGAATTTAAAAATAAAACTTACAAATTACACACAGTGAGCAGCACAATTTGGTATTTACAACCCTAATTCGACAAGTTGAAACACTGCATAAAGTGTTTATAAAACTTGATTTAGTGTTTTTTCAAAGGAATTAAAGCAACTTTTTAAATCAGGGTGTCTGTAGTATCATAAAAGTATTAAAAAGTCTTTATAGTAATTTTATGAGGTATTGTATTTTATTGGTATTCAAGCTCCAAAAGTATTCATGAATAATTTGTTTCCTCCTTGCAACGATCACAAACTAACCTGACACACAAGACAGAGAGTTTCATAAAACTGCCACGGAAATAGTCCATCTGGGTAAGCGCCAACCGGACGTGTTTTCAGGGGCTGAACCTTCAAAAATAACCCCACTTGGTGATTGGACAATCATTGTGCTCATTGTGCCAGCCATTTAGCATTTGAGTGGTTCAGGATTTCAGACAATGAATGATGCAAGTCCATCTGCTCTGCAAAGTAAAGTCCAAGGAACGGTGTGATGTGAAAAAAAAAGAAAAAAAGATCGATGTGTTGGTGGCATACTCTGAGCTGAATCGATCTTGAATAACTGCTGTTCCTTGTTATGGGAATGGGAATGTCGATGAACCTGCCTTCATTTTTCTTTCTGGCTTTAGTCCTTCTCATCTTACGTCATTTCTATTAAAGTGCAAACTACAACTTTTTAACAACTTAAAGTCACGGCGAGGTCTTAATTTTTTTTTTTTAAAAGGTTTTTTTAAAAAAGTTTTAAAAAAGTACTGAAATGAACCTCAGGATTTCAGCATATACCCTGTAAATAGAAGTAGCACCAAAATAACAACTTAATTGTTAAAACTTGAAATCTCTATTGTTTATCGAAAATGTACAATCATTGAAATGCAATTAAGGCCCTCATGTGGTGATCTCCACTACAGAGCCAGACAGATAGAAAGATGAAGGTTTAATCCCTTAATTTAAATCACAGCATTGCATATTCCAAAATTGAAACCTTTTGATGTGCATAAAACATAATATTAAAAAGTGTATGTCCTCCAACAAATAAAATTGATCTCTTAGCAGAAATATAAATTGAGCTTTTGTATCAGTTAAAATCCGGGGTTGTCAAACTTTACTATGCCAAGGCCCCCACACAGCATTTGCTTCTGTCTGGGGACCCCCTTTGGAAACCGATAGACTTCGGAATATGTAAAGAAATGTCAACTTTAAGAATGTCTTTTCTTACTTTTATTCACTGTTCAATTGTTATTTCATTGAGGGAACTACAAACAAACAAAGGCCAGACTCACACAAGTAGGTTGTTGCAAAAAGGAGGAGGCATCTCAGGGCTCAGTCAGCCAAGGTGAGGTACTCCTTTCTTACATGTAGCAATTAGTTAGACAGGGGAAGAGCCTCAAAGTTCACTTCAGTTTCTTAGATCGCTTAGTGATGGACCCAAACGATCAGTTCCACATAGACCATGACATCATAACACAAGGAGCAGTTAGGTACAGTCGATAATATGTGAAACCGATGATTACGGCAATTTACATGTTGTATGTTCAAGACAAATGTCTATGTATAAATAAATAAATAAATAAATAAATAAATAAATAAATACATAAACTATTATTATTATTATTATTATTATTATTATTATTATTATTATTATGAATAATAATAATAATAATAATAATAATAATAATAATAATAATAATAATAATAATAATACAATATAATAATAATAAAATATAATTTAAAAAAAATCTATTTTCCCCTTCCCTCTGAATGTCTGAGGCCCCCTCAGGGCTCCCTGGCGGCCCAACAGGGGGCCACAACCCCAACTTTGAAAACCAATGAATTAAATCACCATAAAAAAGTGTAATGACAGTGGTTCACCTCTGGAGCACAATTGTTAGATTATTTTACATAACAGTGATATACCATAAGAGAAGACAACAGGAACAAACTCATCACTTTAGCTCTTCTAACTTCATCATAAACTGACAGTAATGTCAAAAAAAAGATTTAAAAAAATCTTTAAAAGTAACAGAAAGTATCAATCATGTAATTACGACTTATGAGTGATTTTTCTAAATGCTATCAGTCTTTCTCTGATTTAATTTGCATTAAATTACATCCGAACAAGGAATTGTATTTTACAGCTTTACCCACCTACAACAAATGCATCTGAAGACACACACACACTGCGTTTTCCTCTGCCTGAAACTGCTGGGACTTTTGCCAAGGGAGGCATCAGAGACAGTCGCTAACATAACGCGATTGCGGCATCTGTTCTTCTTCAGCTCGTAATGTGACAGAGAAATATAGTAACTTATTTTGATTTAAGATGATTTTTTAAGAGAAGTACAGCAGTTTGTGTTTTTGAGAGGCTGGTTTGAGAACAGCACGTCTCAGCGGAGGAGGAACATCTGCATCTGCATCATCTTAAAACGCTCAGATGAGATTCTGGGCCACCAGTAAATTCACTCCTCAGGCTGTGTGTGCGTGTGTGTGTGTGTGTGTGTGTGTGTCTCTTTCTGTGACAGATTCAATATGCACCTCAATATCCTCTCAATAATTCAGAGCACCTATAACACATTTCAGGCAGTCAATTTGATGTGATTCAATTCAGCCCTGTCTCACTGCAATAAACAACAATATAATGCAATGTAATTTGTTTCAATTTGCTTCAAATGCAGTTTTGTCACTGGCCTCTGCTGTCTCACCTGCAGACTGCAGCTGCTAAAGAAGCTGCTGTCTTGTTTGCTCAGCGTGATGCTCCACTCTGTTTCCAGAGAGAAGCAAACAGACTCTGGAGTGAACAGTTCATAATCCCATCACGTGCTGCTGCTGTGTACTGTCTGTCACGACGAGGAGGGCGGGATGAATACACGTCTGGGCAGAGGAGTAAAGCTGTTTCTCACTCAAGGAACAGCATGATCTCATTAAACATGTACTTTAAGCATTAAAGAGCATATTTAACGTATTAAGATGAAGATATGTAATAAAAGAGAAGAAAGAGAGGTGACATCACATCCGTCTCATGAGGATGGAGGCATTTTCTTGCACCCATCCTGCAGACACCTGCTGCCACCCTGCAGGGCTAATGTCACCTTCATCAGGTACATAACTGTGTGTGTTTCAGCAGCTGTCCCGTCACGCTGACAAGCATCTTGTGACACACACATGCATACATGCATGCATGTTCCCTCTCCTCATCTCCTCCCTTTGTTTCAGCCCTCAGGCTCTGTCCTGTGCTGCTCTCGTTGAAAGATGCATCTGAAGGAGGACGTCACTGCAGGTTGAGTTTTAAGAGGTGTGTTTTTGTTTTTACATCACACACATGTTTGAGCTCAGCGTATTATACCACTTGCTTACTCTTTTTTTGTGATGAATCATTTCTCCTAACAGCAGCATCCTCTGAAGAATAGTCAAATGATTACAGAATATTTTGTCCTCAAGATGGATTTTTTTTTTAACACTGAAGGGCTCTTCAGATCTCTGCAGAGGACACACTGATCATAATGTCAATATTACACAATCACAGTTTCTGCTGAATAAGTCCAGATTCTCAATGGAGCAGGAAAAGAAGTCAAAGGTGTTGTAGTTCCTCCAGATTTAGTCACTTACCAAGTCTACCAAACAAGGGTCAGTGTCTCATTAGCTGCGTTGCCATCACGCCTTTTTGCAAAAACAAAGCATTATTTCTTAAGTTTTGATAAAGAACAATTGCATAATGATGCTGATTCATAAGTGTTTTTATTAGTCCTGTCAGGCGATTAAAAAAATAATCTAATTAATTACAGGATTTGTAATTAATTAATCTAATTAATCGCTTTTTAATCTCATATCTTCAGATTCCCAAATAAAGATCTGAATTCTAGGACATTACAAAATTGTTGTGCATGACTAATCAAATGAATACACAAAAAACTAAACAAAACCAAAAAAAAAAAAGTTTTTTTTTCAACTGGCCAGTATTAAAATGTCTGTGTTTGCTGTCGTTAACATCTACAGATGCCAATTTGATTACAGTTTACTGCGTCTATAGAAGTAAATTGTGTTTTTCAAGGGGGGGAAAGTGGGGTCTAGTGGAGCTTGTCAATCAAAATCCTGTTTGTAAACTACTGTGGGTGAGAGCGGTGTACTCTTTGGATGAGAGCTCAGCATGGATATGAGGAGAAGATGAGAGATGACAGAGACATAGTGAGATGCTGCAAGTCAGAAAAGTTCAGGCAGCTCACGCTCCAACTGAGGATGGGTTGACATAGTTCAGAGAGAAAGAGCGGTGCGATCATGAAAAAAGACGACGGAGATCATGGAGAGGATCAAAGGATGGAGCGCCCAAGATGAATGCGGTCAAAAAAAGTATGTTTGGTCTGTTTTTTGGATCAAAAACAGGAAGAGACATAAAAAAGTGAGTCCACTCTCCTTGGGTAGTTTTGGTATTTACATAGTCAGAAAAAACAATATTATTTGGGTCTTGAAATAAACAACAGCAGTTGAATTGAACACAAAACTAACAGCAGAGCTGTTACAATATAAATGCCGGAGTCCATATGTGTGGGTGTGGACACGTACTAGAGACTTCTGGGAGAGGAGCATGGCTGACAGGGAAGAGGAAGGTGTGTTGTTATGACAACATGACATGTCGCGAAAAAGCTTCAACATCAAAACTTCTGAGTGCGTAAAAACTTCAATTTAAGATTTGGGTTTTGCACAATACAAGGTGTAATGGGAACATAGCTAGTGAGCCGTTTGGCATCAGCAGAGAAGATCTGGCAAATGCACCATCCCACAAATGCATGTTCCTTACAAATGTGGCACCTTTTAAAAGTGAAGTGAACAGCCTTTACACGTATATTTTCCTTACTTTTTGTGCTAAGTTGATACATCTTAGTGTTTTTCTTTCTGTTCCTGCTGTGTATTTTTGCAGGCTTTTTCAGGAATAGATGCCCTGCAATATACTGTCAAGGCCAAAGCAAGGTGAGAGCTGCAAACATCTCCCTCCAGCAATATACTGGTATCATAATTGGACCTGCCCACAGCCTATTTTCCACTTACCACTCAGCTGACTGGATGTGTATAGTGGCATCAGATAGGTTACTTTAATTGGCATGGGCCACACCAACATATCAGCTGACCTATATATGGATCTGTCACTTCCCTCACTGTGAAGTCCCCGAGCCCAGGACAAAGATGTCACCTTTAATGAAACAATTTGCACAAACCGTGCTGCAGATTTGTGCAGGACTGTCGAGCACGTTCAGGAGGTGACGACCTCATAAAGACAGTTTCATGAAGACGACTATAATCACTGCTAAATTATGGCCTTTCAGGTGTTTCAGTCATGCAATAAATTCGGTCATTCAGGTTTTCACTTTGTAGACTGAAATAGAAAGGAGGATCCCTGGAGCAGAGCAGCATTTAGCAGAGCAAGTTCGTACTGAGAAATAAATGTTAATTTAGCTTTTTCCTTCCAGAGCTAATCCAGAACATTATGAAAACTATAGAATATGTTTATGAGAGGAAACTGAACATATCATTACGCCTAATGTCTCACAGCAGCCTTTGTTGTAACACATGCAAGCCCTACAGATACGTGAAATTACTGTAGCTGGCATCACATGCTCTGCAAATCTCCTCCGCCTTTTGGGAGTAGCATGCATTGTGTTGTGAAATGTACAGTAGATGCTCTCATGCACGTAAACACAGGCCGGGGGGCAAATCATATCAGGGTTACATCATTGACACTCAACTATTCCCCCTTTATGATGATGTTTTCCTGCAGCCTTCACACGCTGCTGTCCATAAACATGAGAGCTAATACCGTGCAGCGTGTTGGGTAGATACTGTGTACTCAGCTGTGTGGAAGTCTCTGAAAGCCTCTCTTTCCTAGCCCTCCGCATATCATGTGTCAGATAGCAGGTTGTTTTCCTGTTGAGTACTTTATTTTTCCCCCCTTCTCTCTGCCGCTGCATGACCACGTCTGTATTTCTCCCTCTCAGCCTCGTATCATCTGCAGCCCCATTGCTGTGCTCTCTTCCAGAGTTCAGTGATGAGTACATTTCCTCCCGCTTCAAGGTGAGTTTGTGGGCCTTAAAAAGCAACAGGGGTTTCTCTGGCTCCACACAGTATTTCCTAATATCCACTCCGACCTCAGCCTGACAGCACTCAAGGGACGATACTGTCTGAGGGAAGGATGCACAGCGGAAGGCCGTGAAATATTGCACACAGAGACGACCTCAATCTGATGTTGGGCATTACACAGTGTGTGGCGAGGTTGTGCTCGTGCAAAACTGCTTTTTTCTTTTTTTTAAGTGAACGGCTGGAACACAGAAGAAAAGGCATGATTGTTGCATCTGACATGTAGTTCTGTCAGTCTTTGGCTGCTCTTAAGAGTGGAAAAGTAATTTCTGTCAGTGAAAAGTGGAGTAACTTCCTGTCCTGCAATCTGGACAACAACAACAACAATAGTTGTTTTGTATTTTAATTTTGATTTATTTACTTGTTTATAGTTCAGCACTTAATTATTTGGTGACTTTTTTTAGACCAGAACACGGGTCTGCAACCTTTACTTTCAAATGAGCCATTTGGCCTCAGCTCACCTGGATTAAAGTCATTCAGGAGCCACAAAATCAACTTTATCTTCACAGAGTACTACAAACTATAAGTTGTACAAAACTCTATATAAAGTTAAAGCCTACAGAATTTTTTTTTTAACAAATAGGTTTTTTTTTTTTCCACTTTTTCTTTAACTTATGCAATTCTACATATGGTGTAATATTTATTTCTTAAAAAAAAAATGCAAAAAAGTAATAAAAAAATGAAATTAAAGAAATGGCAAAAAACTAAAAAATAAAACAAAAAAATGAAATAAAAAAATAATTCAAAGTCTTCAAAATATTTGAAATAAAAGAATGAAATTTAAAAGGTTTTTAAAAAATCTGAAAAAAGAAAAGTAAAAAAATGCAACATTTGAAATTAAAACAATTAAAATTAAAATAAAATAAAAAAATTGAAAGTAGGAAATGATATCTTAAAACTTAGCAAAATAAAAAAAATAACACAAGCAAAAAAAAAATAAATTAAAGAAATTGCAAAAAAAATAAATTATTGAAATTTAATAAATTTGCAAAAATCTTGAAATTTTAAAATAATTCTTGTATATCCCTCAACTCGTCATTTTTTTGTGTGTCATTTTTTTTAATGTCTTGCTGTCCTATTGCGTAAACTTGATTTTATGTGTCATAATTTTTTATTTGAAAACAAAGACAATGTTTATGGTTTGGTGAAGAAAAATGGGGAGCATTGTATGTTTCAATTTATACCTTTATATTTCCTCTGATCGTGTCAATGTAAAAAAAAATATATAAAAAGAAAAAAGAAAACAGTAAGTGTATAAACTACTGATATCTAAGAAAAGGTTACATCTGAGTCTTTCTCATCCTGTTGAGAGCCAAACTAGCATTATCACCTCTTCACTGTACATCTTTCCTCATCTGTCTTGAGATAGAGCAGCATCACCATCACATCTAACACCACTTTGAGCTCAGGTGTGACGGTTTGAGCACCACTGACAGGTGATGTGTCTGATATTCCTGACGGACGGACGATGTTCCTCTTCATGCTCTCCAAACGTGGCTTTCATTTTCACTTCCAGTTCCCAGTTCAGTAAGAGATCTGGTGTTGATGTGTCCCACACTGTAATTGGCAAATTAATTTGGGTCACAGGAAGCCCTGTCTCCATGGCAACAGTAGACACATCTGTTATGCTCAGAGTCAAGGCCAAAGATATCTTAATGAGGTGACCGTTTTCAAGGCTGTACACCAAAGCAGCATGAGCAGTCTTCATGAAACACACACACACACACACACACACGCACACACACACACACACACACACATATATATATGTGCTGGTATTTTTATATATCTCAGCGTGTACAGAACGACAAACCTATGAGAGCCGCGGGAGCCGTGCAGACAGCGTCTTATTGAATCTGCAGCAAAGCCAGTGGAGAAAAAAAAAGCTCCATGTGTGGAGTAAGGGTCAATAAAAAGCACTAAGCAAAGTCCAGTGTATTGGATTTCTCATACACAGGAGGGTGCTTGGAAACACAATGCTGAATGTGAGGCGGGGCAGCCGTAAAGAAAGGTGAGAACATGCTGTCAGTCAGTGCAGTCAAAGAGCTGACATTTAGCATGAAGCGTACATTTGGAGGGACTGTAGGGTCTTCTCGTGCCTGCATGTGAGCAGCAACATCCCCTTATTAGGTGAGCAGCTCC
Source organism: Halichoeres trimaculatus (assembly GCF_033239565.1). Classification (NCBI taxonomy): domain Eukaryota; kingdom Metazoa; phylum Chordata; class Actinopteri; order Labriformes; family Labridae; genus Halichoeres; species Halichoeres trimaculatus. Next base: position 34,023,665 of record NW_027437186.1, on the reverse strand, counting down.
TGGCACTGAGAATTAGTGGATATGAATTTTCCCCTGGGCGCTTATTAAAGACCTGAGCATTAATGATCCAATTCCCCGTCTCATGATCCTCAAGGACCTCTCCGCTGACTATTGAAAGGACTCTCAACTCAACACAAAGCACAGCAAACGCACCTGCCCTGGAGAAACGTGTGTAATAGTAAAGGGAAATACATTGGATGCACACATGCAGCCACTTTTACTCAATAAAAAATCAATGCTGCATTGATTTTTCATAACTCTACAAACTACTGCGCATTAAAAGAAATGCCTTTAGAGGTGCTAAGCAGACGAGTGACATTTCGCCTCGCCAAATTACAATGTAACGTGAACCACCATTTTAGCAATTACACAGCTGGGATTCAGAATGAGCAACAGGAAACTAGACGTATAAAACGGCGCTTGCTGAGGCAGTAAAACACTCCAGTTTAAATCTGACTGTGATCCTTTCAATTGTTCCCATCAAGTCCTCGGTGTGTGAAGTAAAAGAGATTCTGAAAAATGGATGCAATAGAAAGCCATCACCACTGAACTGAATCAGAAAAAAAAGAAATCAATTTAAAGTATTTAGAGTTTAACAGACATAAACACTGAACCCCTGTCATAGCTTCACTTCTCTGATCTAAACTGTGTTTTCTTGCAGGGGTTCAGTTTTCGTTTGTCACTGAAAAAGATTATCAGTTTTAGGCAGCTTTGCTGGCTCCTCAGTAAGGAAAGTAGCTATTGGCTGTCTCCGAAGTCTCTAATTGAGAAGAAGAGAGGTTTTCCACAATGCAAAAGACTAAAGTCTGCAAAATACCACTTGAATGTTTAGAACTAAAAATGGCATTTCTTCTCTTTATTCTGACTTTTTTTTTTATGTCAGACTGGCAACACTGACCCTTGTGAGTCAGTTTTGCCTTGGATCACGCAGTCGGTGGTGTGGGCGGGGCTGTGTGATCTAAGACAACTGCAAGGGTTTGAAAGACAGGCGCTGACCTGCCCACTTTGCATAATTTCTAAAAGTTGCTAAACACTTGGCGAACAATTTAAGATTTAGGTTTAATATCTAGATTTGGTATTTCAATTTGTTGTGAGATTTAGATTAACTATTTAGATTTAGATTTAACATTTGGACTTAGCATTTAGATTTAGCATTTGGAGTTAGCATTTAGATTTTGCATTTAGATTTTGCATTTGGATTTAGCATTTAGATTTAGCATTTGGAGTTAGCATTTAGATTTAGCATTTGGATTTAGCATTTGGATTTTGCATTTAGAGTTAGCATTAAGATTTAGTATATAGATTTAAAAGTTTGGCAGTAGCAATCAGATCTAGTATTTAGGTTTAGCATTTAAATTTAGTGTTTGGATTTAGCATTTGGATCAAGCATTGAGATTTAGCATTAAGATTAGCATTTAGATTTTACATTTGGATTTAGCATTTGGAATTAGCATTCTGATATAGTATTTAGATTTAGCATTTCAATTTAGTATTTGGATTTAGCATTCAGATTTAGCATTTGGATTTAGTATTTAGATTTAGAATTCAGATTTAGCATTTAGATTTAGCATTTGGATTTAGCATTTGGATTTAGCATTTAGAATTTACATTTGTATTTAGCATTTAGATTTAACATTTAGATAAGTATAAATATTAAGATCTATTTTATATCTTATTATTATTTTTTTTTTTACCAGAATATAGAACATTCTTTTTTTTTTGACTGTCAGTCTGAAATGAAAGAAAAACTAGCTTAATCTTAGAAAAGAGAACTTTATCTTCACAAAATGTCTCCTATTAAACAGTGACTGAAATTTGACATCAAGCACCCCAAACAAACTGCTTTGATATCACCTGTGTGCAGAACACGAGCCAGGTATAACAAAGGTGGACGAGGGTTTTCTGACTTTTGATATTCAACTTAACATGACAGTTCTTTAACCCAAGTCAAGTAACAACAATTCAATCACTTACATGATTATTTGTACATCACTCTATAGCCAAGGGTTAAGCTCAAACATCAATGATTTTCTAGATACTTCAAGGCTGTCAGCAGTCTCCTCAAACCCTTTGGTTTTGGTAGAGAAATGAGGTATTATACTGATGTCGTTCCCACCTGAACTTTGTGAATTCACCTCTCCTGGTTAATGAAAGACATAGAATGAATACGGAACAGAAACAAGCGTTGCTTCACGCTGCTTCTTACTACGTTCCTCGTAGTGAGACAGGACACTCAAATACACACCAGTGTTATCTATCCTGATGCTTGTTTGTGCAGCATGCTGTGAGGACAACACCTCAAACGTCCTGCAGCCGTTATCACAAGGTTTTAGATTGTTTTGAGTCATGCTTTCTTGAAAGAGTTTAGAAAAACTCTCACGTCTGCTCTTGTTGAGGATTTTTTTCCCTCACCACCGTCCCACACTGGCTCTTAAAACTCCCATGTAAGCACATTTTCTTGTCTTTATCAACTGAGCTGTGAGTAAGTGAAGTTCATCTACAGTAGTTAACATCAGCAGTGTTTTGGATGTTGCACAGCCATCAATCAAGAGGAATCAGACGTCAGTCTTTGTGTTTTCTGGCAACGGGCCGGCCTGATTGGGATTCAGTGGACGAGCTGGATTGTCAGCACATAGCCGGCGCTGGTGATGCAAAGTCTGAGTCATTAACACTCAACAAGCGCGGTGCAGCCCCAGGGCACCCTGCTTTCTGACAGTAATGCATTCTAATCTTGTCAGCCCATTGAGAGCTTCAGCTACATTACAGATAACAGGAGCCGAATCAAACGCCGCTGTCTGTCAACATCTCTGATCAATCAGGAGCTAAAAGTCTGTGGGGCGGCCGTGCATGCTTCTCAGGCCAATCACCAGAAACCCAACACGGAACGTCAGACTCCAGACCTGCAGGATGAGTTAGCTCTGTCGTGCTCTTTAAAAATCAGCGCTGTCTCCTGCTGGCCATAAAAAGAAAAAAAAAAAAAAAACACAAGCAAAGCCCCGAAAGTGATTTCAATTAAAAACCTTCTTTTTCACATTCAGTCACTCTGGGCACAGAGGGGATCTGGGATATTTTATTCAGAGCGCAGAGTGTTAGAGAAGCTCCAGACAGGGCTGTGAAAAAGAGGCAGAAAGTGGGATGAGGATGGTTTATTTTGAGGGTTTGGCTGTGCATTATTCAGCGGTCGGTGTGGTGGAGAGTCAGACATGTCAGCTTCACCTCCTGCAGCATCATTCCTCCCTCTTAAATAAATAAAACAGCATTCCAGCTCTCCTCTAATTAAAGCACATGAGCTCTGGCTATTAGAAAGTAATGATTACTTCATTTTTACAAAAGTCAACAGTCTCCATCAGCTCTGAAGGGCCTCTGCTGCTGGATGAGGACTCAGGAACGTTCAAGGGTTTTCTCCTTTTTTTTTTTAGTCCTAGAAGCATCTGACGCATCGCTGCAGTATGTGGAGCAACTCCCTGAACGCATGTGAATAAACTCTTTCTAAAAAAACACAGATGAAACATGTGTTTTACTCTGTGGGGTGATGATTGTAAAGTTGCACACATTACAAATGACATTTAGCCCTAAAACATCACTTTTTATGCAGATTTAGAGAAATATTTGTGACATATATTTGTCAAATATGATATGTTATATGTTACCTCTAAATAGAATAGAATAGAAAATACTTTATTATCCCCTAGGAGAAATTCAGTAGTCAAAGCAGCAAAAGAAAAAAAATATATAATATAAAAAATTATATATACAGCAGAAGCAGCGTTTTGCTCAATTCATTCAGACAAGTTAGCATTTTTTAACAATAAATTCAACCTGAGTCTACAGTTAACAGGGTCACACTTTACACTGAAACACCAGCGACGTCTGTGGGTGAATAATTATTGTAATGTAGTTTTCTGATTCTTTTATAATAAAGCGGGTCTCAGACTCAGCAGTCTGTGTGCTTTTCTTTTTTTGGTCTGGGAGGGTTTCTGATTGATTGACACACGTTTATGTCCTGGTCTGTCACAGTCTGGTAAGTGGGTAATGTAGTCATGAGCATCGAGTGACCGTTGTGTGTTTAAATTGCTCTCTGGGTACACAGTGGGTTTCTCCGCTAAAAACATCCGTCCATCTAATATCTGTCCACTTGCTGATCTCTTCTGTCCACTCACAACTATTTCACAAACCTGGGAGCCATTTCCCGTCTGTATTATTTTTGGTTAAAAAATGCATTTTTTGGTGGTTAACTTCCCCGTATCTATAGACAAACCATCATGCTCCGCAGTGCTTCTGCACCCAAGTCGCGCACACATCCAGCGTTGTTGATAAACAAATAATCCCTTTATACCTGGCTGCAAACGTTCTGTTGGGGCATTTGCCCAGTTTCCTCTTTGAGAAAATTTGATCAATTTTGTTGAGAGATCTGCTGATCAATTCCATGATTTTAGGTTTTGAAGAGAGCCTCTGATATTAATATTTAGAAATCTTCACAAATACTCAGTCTTAGCTAAATATTTAGAAATCTTAACTAACTAGAAAGCACTCAGAGAGCACAGACCTCCACCAAGCATATCGTGATTATCACCAACACTTTAGTCCTACTTTAATGTTATACTCCCTTTCAGCAGACTGTCTGCTACAATTTGGTGTTAGTTGCAGGTTTGTACGATAGTTTGTTTCCTGACTGTGCTGAAAATTATGATGACCCAGTACATATTTTATATTCCAGATCTTAGTATCCAGAAAATTGCCAGGATCTGGATCCTACTTTTACATCTGTCAGAAATTATGGTGACCTTGTCTTGTATTGTTTTGCAAAGCAATCCGACCATTTATGGTGGAGTTATGTACACATATGGTGAAAACAGCCCTATCTCACAATGATAAAGAATCCTTTAAACAAGTCCTGGATCCAGACGGTGATCCAGATCACCTCCAAAATTTAGGTGTTTTTTCCTTATCTCATTTTGAAGATTACTTGAAAATGTCATCAAGATCAGTTTGTTACTTTTTGAGTTATGTTGTTCACAAGCAGACAAACTCTCCCAAAAACATAACCTTCTTGGTGAAGTTAATATGTAGAAATGTAGTGAAGGATAAGCTAAGATATAAATGTGAGAAAATGTTCTTTGTAGTGTGCGAAACTTAACAATCGGCGCCCCCTACAACCCCAGCGCCCTGATGTACGTGGAAAATGTTTCAGGTAAAATCTGTCCTGTCCTGTTTCCATCACTTTACATTTCCAGTCATCCTGTATACATAAAACGATACTTCAGACCATTAAGTAGATTCATTATTCATAAGGAGATTATTACTTTGCTGGTTCACTTCCCATAATTGTCCAGATATTTCTCCCTGTGATCCATGGATACAGGAAGTGCATGAGAGGGAGGATAAACATCATAAATAATCAAAAGGATGTCATCAACGCAGACATGGCTCGGAATACAAATACGTCCCAAAGCGGACAAAAGACACCAGGAAGACACACGATACGTCCAATAATCAAATGCACAGAACACACACACACACACACAGTACCTGTCTTAGGAGCATCCAGGTAGAAGAATAAACTCATGATTTGTCAATGCAAACTGAGACATCTCATCTTATAAATAAACCCCCTGAAAGCTAAAATACCACCGCTCTATTCATCCTCAAAAATATAATTGCTTCAAATCAAATAACAGCGCCTGCGACAGCAAATCCAGCAATTCACGCCTCATTCATCTCGATCTGGCAGCAACATGCATGAATTATTTTGAGATAAAAGTTCTCAAGGATCCTCCAGAAAAAGCTGACTGACAGATCTCATCTCCCACAGACACCAACATGACCTCTTTCCACACCTGAGTGGGAAAACACGCCACTCAATCAGCTGTCTTTGTCTCCAATTTTCAGCCTGGAGAAACAGACCGGCTGCTGTGAAAACACGACTTTTCTAGTAAACTATCCATTTAAATGAATAAATGATTAATGCAGTTCAGAAAAGGAAGGATCCTCCTTCCTCTGTAGTAATAAGCTGCAGTTTAATCTTCAGTTCAACAGGGAATTCCAACGCTCATACACATTAAGGCCTGTTTACAGGTCATGGCGAGGACTACTGCTCATGAAGTCGTGGATGCACATCTAATCTAAAGTCTTTGAGGCGCTGCGCCCTGACGTGCAAAGTCCCATGTGTTCAGCAAGTTGAACAAGTTAGTTGAGTCCGCTACAAGTTTGGCTTTAGACTGAGAGTCTGAAATCAAATAATCTGGAGATAGGGAGTTAGAAAAATGAGTTCTGACCTCCGCTGACCTGAACCTGATTCTTTTCTCTGCTTGAGGCTGGAGACTTTATCAGCTCATTCCAGCAGAACACCACAGTCTTTTGTTTAAAGGAGTAGAGTTTGCAGCCGTTACTTCATCAGTTTGTTTGTGAAATGCTCTATTTGACTATTTCTGTTAGTGATTTCTGGAAAACAAATCAGTCGCCAAGTGTGTTCAAACAAACTTGTACCATCATTACAGTATGGTGAAATGAAGCCACATTGGATACGACGCCGACCTTGAGTTGCTTCTCTAACAGCTATAGGGTACCTGTCAGTCAAGTTATCTGAGCTCTGTCTCTGATTGGACAATCAGACAATCCTAATATCTTCTAAAATGCTGAGTTAGAAAAAGATTCACTCCCAAACAGTGTTTGCAGATAGAGAAAGTAACTTTTCAGGCTTAAGCTTTTTTTGAATCAGGCTGTAAACATGTTTTTTAATGCCGTAAGAGTCTGTTTTTTGGCTTCTGGTCTAGTCTGTGGTTCATCTTAATTAACAGCGACTCATAGCACTTCCACACAGGCTTCATTTTTCTTCACAGGATGTTTTCCCCTTGGATCCAAACATCAGCAAACTCTGCTTCTGACCAAGGAAATTGTTCACCTTTAGGGGGCCAAAATATGGATAATGAAAATAGGATTTTTTTGTGGCAGTATCAGGATTTGGATTTTATCTGGATTGTTTTTTACTTGATGTTTTAAGACCTGCAAATAACTTGCATCTAATAATCTTAATCTCATTTTGTGTCCTGTGTTTTTTGAACTCTCACATTTTCACATCATAATAAATCCATTCATTTAAAGACGTTAGCCATGGGAGTTGTTGAGTTTCTGCTGAACGTACAGAGCTTCAGCTTTACAAAAGCAGCCTATGCACAGTCCAAACGTAGTTTAGTTTGACATTACGAGATAAACTATGGTTTGTGACCTTAACAGAAAATGTAAGTCAGTGTGTTTAGATGCAGTCATTAACGCTTTTATATTCCAAGTACTAGCAATAACCCAGTTGCGCAAGGGCCATGGAAACACCAATAACCCTTCAAAAAAAAAAAACGGAATATGCACCCCTGGGTTACTCCTTTTGTAACCCAAATATTTGGTCATGTGTACGCCTATCGGGATATCCCCATGGAAAGGAACATTAATTTGTGTTCTGTGCCTGTTCTGTTCACAAGGAATCTTTATCTTTTGAGTGCTGGAAATCCGCCGTGCTGCTGCTACTTCTGTTTTTTCTATGGATACAGCAAGATGAAGCGGACATGATGCGAATTGCATCATGCCGTTTTCTGTGCGTCAAGTTGTTGCCCGTGCTTTAATGTTTTGATTGGGATACCATGTAGACAAGAAGAACTCTGTTTGCTCACACATGTAAACAGGTTATCCTGAACATTCCAGAAACCGGAATATTGACCTAACCCCAGATATTTAACGTAGCCAGAGTAAACATGATTTAGGACATGATTCATTTCAGTGGCATACATTGTACGATAAAAGATGGGAACTGTATGAAGATGGACCTCTGGACTTTGGTCGTGCCTAACTTTACAGAAATGTCTTATTCTAAATCGGACAAGCTTGATGAAAATGACTTATTCTGAAAAGTGCTGACCTCTTGATTGAGACGTATATAAAAATGTTTTACCATAGAAATATTAGATTAGATTAGAGTCTTTATTGTCATTGAACAACACAGAGTTCATAAGCACAACAAAATTGGTGCCCAGCTCTCCTCTTTGTACAAAAAGATCTGATAAATAATACATAAAATAAACTTTAAAAGACTATAAATAACTAAACAACGCTGTATATAGCAGCTCTATATACTAATTAAAAGACTATAAACTAACAGTTTGCTAAAAATGAAACACTTTGTACTTCTGTAAGACAAAATGGAATGAGGGATCTTTTGATGGTTTGGAGTTTAGATGGTGACTGAAAGAAGAACATCTAAGATATTAGCTCAGGGGAGGACGTGGTTATCTTAGAAAGTTTGATAGTTCGATCCACATGCTGGTGTGTCCTTAGAGAAAATGTTGAACCTCATATTGTTTATTGTGATATGCATCTTGTCAAATAAAACTTTATTTATTAAGTGCTTTAAATACATTCAAAACGTAGCACAAAGTGTTTTACATGTTAAAGGTGGCGTCCGCAGGATTTTCCAAAAAATAAATGTCAACTTTTACAGGACTTATTCTGCTCAAGCATCTCCAACGGGCCTCTAAACATGTGTGTCAGTGTCTGTGTCAGCCTTGAACCCCTTCCTCTGCCTGGATGTTGATGTTGTGGTTGTTTAGGTATGTTTCTAGGTGGAATGTAAGCGTGGTTACATCAGCCAATCACAGCGACACTGGATTGTATCAACTGTTTGAGTTTAACAGGACTATGGCTTTGTTGTGAAACTGTCTCTGAGTCTGTTAGTCCGTGCTTTCAGCACCCTGAAACATCCACCAAAGGGCAGCAGCTGAAACACACCAGTTTCCCCCCTGCATGTTGTCATGTACATGGTGCTAGTCATAATCACAGGGTATGATAAGGGTTTTTCGTCTAGTCACAAGTTAAAGGCATGGTTTGTCTCATCTCTGTAACTCCTTTCATTATCTTTTAGCTCTGTTGTATCCGAGCATCATCTGAAAATGTGATCATAGCAGCTGACACAATCACTGGTTCTCAGTGTGAACAGCAAAGGTGAGAGTGAGATCTCAGCTGGAGCTCTGATAAGAGAAGACTGTCGAACGTGGACGTCAAACTGAGTGTCTCAGTCAGGTAGCTCTGCATCCATTTCATGACAATATAACTATCCTCTACGCTGCCCAAACTCTGGACTTTCAGCTGCTGAGTCACACTCTACAGACCGGTCCCAGAGAGGTGAATAAGGATGGGATTAAAGGTGAAACATCAGGTTTTGCTGCATCTTTGGTTCTTGTTTTAAACTGTCTATCATGAGCCTCAGTGAAACTCTCCTCTGACTGATATCTGACCTCCGAGATGATTCTGACGTTCATTTCATATTAAACTGAACACACTCATGTTGTTTACGAGGGGAGGTTTGGCAGAGTGAGGCTGTTCAGAGAATAATTTCATCATTGAGTAAAAAAATCATTCTGTGCTGACCTACATCCGGCTCACTGACAGCGTCCATATATTTGTGTTTGTGCCTATCTGCAGCATCAGTCTCGCAGCCTGTCCGAGGAAGCCCTGTAAAGTAATATGATGTGTCTGTTGATCACCTAAATAAAAATAAATTGGTCTCCGGTCTGCGGCTTTGATGGAGACGTCTTCATTTTCTCGAATTAAGATGCAGATGCAGTTGTGTGAAATCTGAGATGTGATAAACATTCAGGCTTCTGCTGCCAATTACACTCCATCACATTTTATGTCTGTGCTCAAGTTATTTCATCCTTAAAAAAACACCTGAGATAAAGATGATGTGTGAGCCGGCTGAGATGTATTCAGTGTTGGTTGTTTATTCACGTCTGATTCCAAATAAGAGTTAAATATTCTGATAATGCGATGACAGGAGCAATACACAAGCACAATATGCTTTATGTGGAAGGATGCACCTCAAAAAAACCCAAAGGTAACAAAGAAGGAATCGAAGTGTCTCTGTGGAGTAAGTGCTCCGTCTACCCGAGTGCTCTGTTTGTCCATTTAAAAATGTCATCTGCTTCAGGACTCCCCAGGACGCGAGCTGAAAGCTTCACTACAATGGTCTTCCCTATTTACTGAATGGGCTGGCAGAGAGATAGTGCTTCTGTTTTTGTGTACCTGTGGCCACCGAGAGAGTCTGAGAGCAAAGGTCTTTACCCAGGACTACACTGGGCGAGGATATTAGCCAGCGACCGCCCCAAGGAAGGCTATGGAGCTACTCAGATAAGAGCTTCTCACCGGAGAACAGACGATTGAAAAGTCAAAACAGCGCTGGACTATGTAGACATGAATCAGAGTTATTGATTTCCACTAAATACGGCTGTAATGCCCAGTTTTCATTTACCATATTTGAGAGGTTTTGAAGCTACACTGAAAATATGGAGGCAAATGGAGCATCAAATCTTTAGATGGTGACCGAAAGAAGGACATCTAAGATATTGGCTCAAGGGTGGACGTGGTTCCCTTAGAAAGTTTGATAGTTTCGCATGCTGGTGTGTCTTTTGAGAAAATGTTGAACCCCATATTGCTTATTGTGATAAGCATCTTGTCAAATTAAATCAAACTTGATATATAAAGCACATTTTAAAGGTAGAGTCTGCAGGATTTTCCTAAAAAATAAATCGTCAACCTTTACAGGACTAATCCTGCTCAAGCGTCTCCTATTGGGCCTTTATTCTTGTGTGTCAATATCTGCGTCTGCCTTGATCCCCCTCCTCAGCCTGGATGTTGATGTTTTGGTTGTTTCAAGATATTTCTGGGTAAAGGGTAAGCGTGGTTACATCAGCCGATTAGTGCGCAAGTGACTTTACATGTTGATTAGCAAGTGGAAGAAGCTATCGAGTAGCTACAATAGTGGATGTAGCATGGAGAAACATTGGAACAACCACGGTGAAACGAAACGCTGAACAGATAAAGCTTTTTACTAAATGAAGATGAAGCTTGGTTTGACTTTCACTCGCTTTTGGGCACTTGGAGAGCAGCACAGGACGAAGAATGACGCAAATTCCCTGTGATTAGGTTGTGCTTAATTGCCACCTGCTACAGGCGGTTGCTGGGCTAGTGAGCGTATTCACGTATTCACGATTGGAGGGAGTGGGTGAGTGCTGACACTGATGCTGATCCAAGGAGGAGGAGCCCAGTTTGAAAGTTGGGTTTACTGTGTGTTTGAGTACAGAGAAGTCAGGTCAGGAAACACACTCACAGGAGGCCACCTATAATGGGTGCCACTCATAGCCCAAAGGCCAGGTCACCTCTGACAGGGTGCCCACCTTGCTACAAGCCAGCGAAGGGGGTGCCTCGAGCACTGCCACAAAAACCGTATGTCCACTAAGCACCTGTTTGGTTCGTCTCGGTACGGCACATTTTGAGGCGTTTCCACTGACTTATCACGGGACAAATCCCCAAAAACTGAGACGAGCTGGCCTCCTTTTTTGGGACCCTTCCGTATGGGTGCCAGACTGAACCGATCCGTTCTCTGAAGGTGGAGCAACAACACTGCAGACCGTTGATTGGTCAAAAGAATCGTCAGTTACCCCGACAGCGGCTTCATTTCTCCTGGCGGCACACAGACTTCTCTGAAACATAAGTTTGATTGCACTTTGTATCAAAGAGCTACATACCAATCACAGATAGCTCTTTGTTCTCTGTGTCGCTCTTTCTTCTTTGTTGGATTTAATAGCGGGGTAAGCTACTACGGCGTCACGCTATTGTTTAACAGCTGGCATCCGGCTTACACGCCACCCACCACGAGAGGGCACAGTTTGCTGTGGAAATGCAAACGGGATCAGGCTTAACTGTACCAAACCGTCCCAAACCGTACTGAACCGACCCGAACTGCTTGGTGGAAACGGGGCTAAACTGATGTGTATTGTAAGACAAAGACAGAGGGCCCCCCACTGGGGAAACACTGGACATATGGAATAAAAACATAAAAATAGATAAGATATAAAGTAAAATTATCAAACTATGTTGGCTAGGAAAATAAACTGCCAAGAAAAGTTGTCCTCTACCAATAATGTGAGATTGTTATGTTGGATAAATGAACATTACTAGTAAAGTACAGGCGCTTTAAGTGGTCTGAAGGAAGAAGGACTAGAAAGGAGCTGTATAAATGTAGTCCTTTCCCACTAGAGCAGTTTCTTTTACATGATGCTTGAGCTCGGCCTTAGATAAAGGGAGAGTCCTCGACATCTGGAAGAAGCTCAAAGCGCGTCAGCAGCCTTTTCATGTCTCAAGAAACTAGCTCAGAATTTTCCGTCTCCAGTCAGATTGCCTCCAAGTGGCTCACTTTAGATGTTATTTGGGCACAGGTGATCACTCATAGATCATTCATATGGTGCTTTCATGGTTCATGAATATTTCAGTATGAGCCGCTGGCCCTCTTTGAAAAAGCTTGGACATCGCTGGTCTAGAGGGACAGATAACACCCACAATCTTTGGTGGTGACCAAAAACAGAGCACAAAGAGGCTACACATCAGATAAACATACATCAGCTCCACAAACATGAGCTTCTGGATTGGAAAAAGGAAAAAAAAAAGTTGTTTATGTTGAGGAAATGCATGTGAGAACTTGTTTCTACTATCCCCAGGGTGCCAAAAGAATCAAAGTTTTTTTTTTGCAGGATCTCATCAAACTGTGTCCGCCATGTGAGGATTACGCAGAAAGCGGGACAAACATTTGCATTGCAGCGTCTGAACATATGCCCAGGCTTTTACAGAACTGTCCTATAAATGTTCTCGTCTGGCAACAAGGTTGATTGCATTCAGAGATACAAATTCCTTAACGCACATCCCAAACTAATCTTCATCACTCAGATCCTTCCCACTCAGTGTAACTGATGCTCATCACCCAAAACACCTCCGCACAAATGTGTACTGAGAAATCGTTTACATCCAGACGACACATAATTCACATCAGTTTGCGTTGCATGTGCATGCCTCCAGGAGGACGCTCGACGGTGTTAAACCACAGCTATAATTATGCCATTATGTAGCAGGAACTCTGGTTCCGATAGCCTGTGTAGCCCTGAGGCTCCTGTATGTTCGGAGAAATCCCATCTCAAGGTAAAAGCAGCCACTTCACAGAGAGTTCGTATGGAGCTCATTAAATGAACTTCCTCTGGGGACTAAGTTGGGAACGGATCCACACCGGTGCCTTTGTTACCGCAGGCGAGTCACGAGGGAGGGGGGGGACAACAGGGATCACAGGAAACAAACAGTGCAGCCAATCAGGACGCTCTTTGAATTATGTTACATCCTACTATAGATGTATTGTACATGGCTGAAATGTTGTTTTTCTGTCATTTCTAATGCACGTCATTAGTGTGGAAATTAATAAAGGGAACAAAGACAGCTCAGTGGAAAGAAGGTAAACAACAGGATGTGTATTAAACCAATCACAGCGCACATCACAGAGGGTTTCGTACATACTTTGATCAAAATTTCCTATTATCTTAAAAAAGTTTAACTGATTAATTCTATTCAACAAAACTGATTCATCAGAAAAATACGGACACATATCTTCTTTTTTTATGCTGATGACACTGTTATGTGCTGCTCCAGACCTACCCCAGACTGAGCTCTTAAGGCCCATTCACTCATTATGTTTGAAAGTGTATCTGTTGGGGTTGGAGAAAAAAAAATAAAGTAGTGTAGTATTGGGATTTTTTTCTTAAATGATTTAAGACCATGATTCTTTTGTTTGAAAATAGTTTGGTTTTTTTTTTTGAGTCTTTCAAGCATTGAGATGTTGTCCCCCCTTAATTAATCTTAAATACAGACTTACATGTGCTGCGCTTTTTTTCTGAAAAATATGGCTCTAAAATATGGCTCCTGATAAAAAATGTCGGCATCATCATCATTCAACTTTTTAACTTGGTGTGACGTTAAAAAAAGCAAATTAAAAATCAGAACTATTGAAGAATCTGTATTAAAATGGAATCAATACCCCAAAATTGTAAAGAATCGAATCAGGAGAAAAGCATGTCATTCCAGCCCTCGTATCTGTATGAATCGCCTTTTTAAACAATGTTGCCGTCACTGTTCACATACTTCTGTGTGTCCTTTATGCTGCTGTTAACCAATACATCCACCAGGGGGAGGCAGCCCAGAATAAAAAGTTTATAACAACAACAAACCCAAAAACTAACACGGCCACTGCAGAGGAAGTATTGCTAATCTACCTCTTGCATGAAATACAAAAGTGGAGGCAGTGTTGTAGGAGGCAGTAGTTCATGAGGCAGTTAAATAAATAGATATCTCCAAAAACGCTTGATGGCTTAAGGCGGAGTCGGCAGCCACCATAGGTTAGGATACTGCTCTAATGCACTGTACTCTGGTCAGTTAGGGTGGTTGATTTACTCACTTAAATACCAGTAAACCACTGAATTCTTGACAGATTTATCAACAGATTGGTTTATTACAAACTGATTTTCGTTAATTTTGAGTATGCAGTATAACAAACAAAGCTGATGAAAATCGGTTGAAAACCGAGCAATCTACACTTATTTCAAAGTCCATGCTCTATTGACTTTGGTGTTATGAGTGATTGAGCAGCCTTGTCCCAGGATGGCCGCCATTGTGACGACGTTACTTCCCATTGGCTTACAGTGTGCATGAGCCATCTAGTGTTTGTATATATCTATGGTCAAGTACATTGCAAAAGTTCCACCATTGTTACTTCATCTTTGTGTCTCACCAGAGCTACATATTGGGTGGTGACAGCAACACTGTTGCAACCACTGTTTCCAGTGGTACTGCTCCATTTCCCCGGAATTCATAAGCTTCATGGGAACGTGCAGGAACACGGATGAAATGAAAGCAGAGCAGGGACAGAAAGCTCTGTTCATATCCGTATTTATTGTTGAGCATACATTGCCTTTCACACAGTTGCAACTTGCTTTTAACTCTGCTCAGCGTAACTTTTATGATTTAAAACTTGTGTTGAATGTTGACCAGACTGAAGTGATGCTATTCTGAAGCACTAAATTTGAGCCCTTAAATCTGCCTTCAATCTTTACTTCTCGGGATCGTCACATTGAGTTTGTTTCTAGTCTGACTTTCACTCCTCGCATTCAGGAGCTGGTAATAAAGCTAAAACTTGACTTGTTAGCGCTACTTTTATGTCAGTGTCAGACTATGGAGCTGTTTTGTACATGTATGCGTCGTCTTACATGCTCTAGACACAGTGTATCATGGAGCTCTGAGATTCATAATAAACTTTAAATTCCTGAGTCATCTCTGTTTGTTGTATGGTCATGTGAGATGGTCTCCATTGTTCACTCGCAGACCAAAACACTGGTGCATTCTTGTCAACAAGGTTATTCTTTGCCATCTACCCTACTACTTCCAGACCTACATCTTTCAGAAGAATAAAGGAACAAACAGTCTTATTTCCCGGGATCTCGTTTCACCGTCCGTCCCAAACGCCAGAACTGAACTGGGAAAAAGAGCATTGAAATTTGCTGCTCCCTCTTCCTGGAATAATATATAAAAAAGATTTGAAACTTTCTGGACTAATCTCAGTTCACTGCTGCTGTCTTGGACAGGACACTTTTGAAAAAGAGATTTTAAATCTCGATGAGGTTTTGTCTCTTGGCTCAATGAAGGTTGAATAAAAAAAATAAACCTGAGTCTGTTTTTTGTAAACAAACATGCAGAGTTTAAGAAATGTTTCTTTCCCAACCACATTCATCATTAGAGGTCCTTCAATATTAGCATATTGATATACCTTGCAAATCAATCAACAGTGCTGGCTGTGCAGCATAACCTTTGTCACAATAATGAATTGAAGTCGTTTCTGACCCTTACATTTTAATGGGCAATCGATCAAACCGACCAGACAGTGTATATAAATGAAAATGTAAAGCACTGCATAAAGGAGTATTGAGAGCATGCCCACATAGTCAGAGTTGTAAATTACGGAGACATGCTGCTTAATGGCAGATGTGGCTCTCAGGGTCACCCTTTATTAAGGTTTAGCCCTCATAAATCTATTTCATATTGGAGTGCTCATTGTCACAGCGCACCAGTGGACGGGCACTTTGTAGAGACGGAGAAAAAAAAAGGACATATGCAAAGCCTGCAAAGCTCAAAATTAACAAGGAAGCCGAGCTGTCAGGAGCAGAGCGGGGAAGAAAAAATGAAGCAAAAAGAACACATCGGGAAATGTCAAAACTCCCCAGTGGGATCCAGCAACACTTCGTAAGAGATGTGGGTCACAGCTTTGGTGTCACACAGGCCTACAGTCATGGACAGTGTGGGAAATCTTTTTAATGTCTCCTTAAACGGATAAAAATAGAATCTATTTTTATCAGCTCTGCACCGCAAAAGACAAGACAGCTTAATGTAGTGCAGAAAAGAAAACAACCCTCAAATAATAACAGCCTACTCTCTAACTGCCAATATATTTTTCACTTCATTACACTCGTGCTTGGAACACGATAAAAGCATTATCAGGAACTCTAACAAGGGAAAAGACTCCATGCAATCCTCAGAAAAATAACAAACAGCAGAAGAAGGAGATGAATCTAAGAAAACACCACAGAATAAATAAACCACTGAGTATTTAAACAGCACAGGAAAACATGAGCTGGATGTTAAAATGACACTTGCATCGACATGAAGGAAGAATATTTTCAGTCCACAGGGCCCTGTTTACGAGCCATCTCTGCTTTAGTGTGGCTCTAACTGAGGACGTCTGATGCTTGGTCTTGGGATTTACCGAGCTACGATTGACCTTCTGATACTTCGCCGAGGTTTTATGGGTCACCAATGTGGGTCACAGGTCATGAATTACTATCAAACAAGACCACGTCAATGGCTTGTTATCCACCGCGGGATGCAGAGGGAAAATGGAAAGACCCTTCTCTGGCCTTGATGTGTTTAGAGCTCTTTTCAGTCGACCTGGGAAACAGCGTTTAAATATGCTTACTCCGCCAAAATATGAGCAAGTATGGGACTTAAAAGCAAGAACAATCAATTGTTTGTCTTGAGTTTAGATCAGACCAATGTGTAGAATGGAAAGGATTGTGAATAATTTCAAAGCCAAAAAGGTCACAACAAATCTGACTGAAAAACAACGTAGTTTGGGAGAATTTAAGTATTTAACCTTCAATGTTCAGTCAAATCTGCAACAATATAAACATTTAATCAAAGACCATTGGTCAACAGCCTAAAACACTTTAAAATATATTTAATCATTCATATTTTGATGTCACTCCTGGAAAATCTTGTTCAGTTTTTGAATAAGGGGTAGGGATTGGTACAGAATCAGGTACTTTTATTGGGACTGCCAAATTCTGTCAAAAGTACCGGAAAAATCAAAAGGTACCATGTTCAGGTACCCAAATGCATCCTTGTGACTATGAGGGATTGGAAGAGTAAGCGATTTTCCATGCTGGACATGAACACAGCATTGAAAAAAAAATACATCTTATAATTAAACAAATTGATATTTTTAACCACATAAATGCAAAAGTTTTGTTGCTTTTCGGCCTCATGTTTATATGGAAATGGTGTTTCAGCCAACCTAATATGCAAACTCTTGAAAACAGCCTTGAGAGTGGGTTTTTGCCCGAAACGTTGCTTACACCGTAGTCCTGTAAACAGTCAGCCGGTGTTTTCAGTCGAAATGCTGACGTCACACTCCGCTTGTGCAAGTGCTTACAACAATCTGCTGACTGTCTTTCAACTAAATGAGCATCTGTTGCTCCACTTTTGCATTTGGCATTCATCAATACACCAGATGATCAGCTCAACTCTGCTTCAGTGGAGATCTACCAAAAGCTGCTTCTGGATAAGACAGTTGTAGCGCCACTTATAGGCCTGGCATGCTAACTACAGCATTTTCAGTCCCCCAGCGTTTTCACTGCTTTTAGCGTTTTTGGACGAAACGTTGTGTAAATGTGGCCTGAAATTCTGACATCTGGGTTGTTTTATTGCTCCAAAACATGAGGTAACATACCACCGATGTTCACATGGGGCATGGAAATCGAAAACCAAAGCATTTAAATCAATATTGAATCAAATTGATATCAAATTGAATCGTGAGGTTCTTAGCAATACACAGTCCTATTACAGACCTACAGATGTTTGGATTCTGGATTCCACAGGTGACCAACCTTTTCCTCCTGCCTGATGTCTTGCAGACAAGCTCCTGCTTGGTTCTGTGCTTTTGAGCAAATGAAACACTAAATCATCATTTCTGAATGATTAGCTTTATTCATGATGCAGAAGGACACACCGCGGCTCTCCAGTGGTGTGGCAAGCGGTTTGCCCCCCTTTCCAAACCCACAGCGTGAACCAGATGTGGAATGCTAAATTTATCTATTAAACGGTGTTATGTCTCATATAAGGGTCAGGTTATTTCTCAAGCCTGGAGCTTTGCATACATCTGTTCTTTCATGACTTTTTCTCAACATCAGACTGCAGGTCCCTCGACTCCCAGTATAATGATATTCAAAACTATAACTCTTTAAAAAGCCATTTTTATGCTTTTGTTTTGGATCGCAGATTTAGATGTGTTAAATCTGTTTGAAACACAAAATAAATTCAAATATTTACTTTTATGGAAGTCCCATTTGAGTTTTCATAACAGCATGAATTTACAACAACATTTTAAAGCCTTTGAGAGAGTGTGATAAAGTGGCTCTTCAAATATATATAGGCCAAACAGCACATTCCCTAATAATAATAATAATAATAATAATAATAATAATAAAAATCATTAAAAAGAAAAAAAAAAAGAGTCTACTCTGAATTTACCAGTCAGAAGAATTTTCCAAAGAAGTCTTTAAAGCCTTCAGACACTGTTGTCTTAAGGCCTCTATCATAACATACACACACACACACACTGTAGAAACTTGCATCCAGCCTAACAGGCTCACTGAGCTGAGTCTGACTTTTTGAACGAACCAACACTTGCATACAGTATTTCCTGCACCTTGATGCCAGCTTGAAATACTATTAATGCTCATATTGCCAAGACACCGCTATCACGGCTTCCTACAGGAGATATCAAGGTCGAGAAGAGTGCCAGACACAAGATGTTCTGTATTGGGAGAGCTGCTAAAAAGACGTTGCAGCAGTGAATGGGAATATCTTTGTGTACCAGTTGGTACTTGAATTGCGTTTGTAATTTGATTTGCTGTGTGTTTTCTCACTGGTTGTGACCTGTTTGTATGAACAGATTCAGTCCCCCGGCCTCCATTGTATGACTCAAAGTGTGGCGGGCATTATCAGCCTGAACACGACACCTCTACACAGAAGACATGCTGACACTTGCATGCATTTAACATATCCAACCTCTGTTATCTTCCCTCTATTCATTCCCCTACAGCCTCCATATTCTACACATCGGAGCTCTGTCAGTCTCATGTGCAGGCGGCATGATTTATTTATTCAAGTGTCTCTCTGGAGAATGAGCTGTTACTCTCTCCCCCGTCACTAAATGCAATCTCACCACAATGTGGCCACAGCAATTTGTCTTTATTTAGGTTCCCATTTGCCTCCCTCAGACACTGCAGCGCAGTTCATTCTCTTCTAGTCTGCAAAAAGTGGCCTTTAGCTTCTTCAGTACCTCATTTGTCAGGTTTCACGCTTAAAGCAACAACTCCACTTTGGTAAAATATGAACATTATAAGACCCATTTCTCACTGCGGCTTCATCACAACTTAATTTCCCTGCTTTCTGCTCACAGAGTTTCCGCTCTATGTTGAATGAGTTTTTATACAAGGCACGTGTTTCCAGTTTTGACCTACTTTTATTGTTGGGTTTCCGCAGAGCAGTTTGTGTCTGTTCGAGGTTTCTGTCTGTTAAAGAAACTTTTCCTCTGTTCTGTCCTCCATGATGGATTCATGTTTCTGTATGCATGGACTCATCAACATGAAAATTCAGAACTTCCCCATCTTTCCAAAGCTCAAGTGAGAAAAATCAATCCAGTGTTATGAAGTCTGAGGAAACTCGTCTAACGGCCATTAAGGGAAGCCGTTTCCTCTGCTTATGCTGACATTGTGCTTCGTGCTGGAATCAGAAACCACTTGTGAGGCTGCAGCGTGTGTAGGTGTGGCTCTCTTCCTACTGTGGTCTGACCTAGCTGTGAGCGCTGGGCATCTGACTCGAGGCGCTACATCTCAGGACTAATTACAGACAGGGTTGCCAAGCAACTGCTGCAATTGGGGCCCCGAGGGTCCAGGGGTGGTCGAGTGGTCCGACCAGCACTAGTCAAGTCTGTGATGGATCTTCATCTGGCCTCAGTGACCCTCCGGCCCTCTGACTTAGACAGAACATCGAAGCTCTGCATAGTCTGCTGGACGCTGAGTCCAGAGTTTACTGTTAATGATGGACATCACAGTCTGAGCGCTGAAGAATGTCACAGTCCTCCAACCCTACAGCTTATTTCCTGGATGGCTGGAGAATAAGACTACAAAAGATGAGACCACTCTTAAGATGCCTTCAAATGTATAATTAACAAAAAGGTTTTTAATTTCACATTTGATCCATTTTTGAGACAATTTATCACAATTTTTGGCTGCTCCAATGTCTTTGTAGGGTTTTTAATGTTGGCTTATAACTGTGTGCGCATTAGGGGTGGGGAGGAACAAATCGAAACATGACATATCAGGAATTTTACTTTGGCAATATCAAAATCAGGATAAATTGTCAATTTTTTAAAAAAAATACGTGTTTATTTTTTTCTTCAAATTTAAATTATTCATTTCAGTCTTTGTTTATTATCATTATTTAACTTTTCCCATGGTCTGGTGTTAAAAAAAAATAAACCAATAGTCACAAAAATTGTAAACATCAAAGAATTGCAATTTAAATCAAATCGCCCCCCCCAAAAAATCATAAAAAAATCGGATCACAAAAATAGCATATTGTTCCAGCCCTAGTGTGCATGCTGGTGAGCAAATTAAAATATCCCAAGAAACTGTCTATGAAACTGACAATAAAGGTTTTAACATTGAATTTACAGAAAATATTTAGATGTAGAGATTCTTCCGACCTATAATTCTACAAATTCCATGACATTATAGATTTCAGTTTATTACAAATCACGTACAAGCCTCGTAAGAAACTGTTACCAAAAATCATCCAGGATTGTTTTGTAAAAAGAGACAGCGGTTATAATTTAAAAGGATTTGAAATGTTTAAGAAACCCAAGTTTCATATCCAAGTTAAAGGAATGGTATATCACAGTAAGAATAGAATAGAATAGAATAGAATAGAAAATACTTTATTTATCCCCGAGGGGAAATTCAGGAGTCACCGCAGCATTTAAGAAAACAAAAGTAAGAAAGAGTATAGAAAGTGCAAAAATGTCCATAAGAAATTAGATGACGACATCCGTCCACCACTCTCCAGCCCAGCCAGTCTCCACCTCCACAGGGTCCAGGACTGAGCCTCCCCAGAAGTCTGTTCAGTCTCTGTCTCCTGGATCCTGTCTGCTCACAGCAGGCGAAGCTCCTCCGATGTGTCGCAGCGTCCGATGTCAGCTCCGTCAGCCACGTCCGTGAACAGCACGATGCCGCTGGATTAGCACAGCTAGCTCATCCATCCCCCGGAGCGAGATCCCACGTTCCCAACAACGATGGATGGAAGGACAGGTCCACGTCGTCACCTCCCAGCTCACATCCGAGAACCAGCACGTCGTCCTCACCTCCTCCTCCTCAGCTCGAGGGAAATCATCAAGCCCTACACTAGTTAGCATTGACATGCTACAAGCTGCTAACAGCTAATTTCGCATGTAAACAATGCAGCCATGGTTACATGTAGGATCTCCAGACAAACACAGGAGAAAAGTAGTAAAAAATACCGCCGAAGCCACAACAAGTTTGGTGTCCGTGACCGACAATGAACCATACAAAGTGATGATCCACTCCAAATACAAAGATGACGAAAAAGAGACGAAAAAATTACAAGAAACGGACAAAGACAAGAGAGCTGCTGCAACAGGCAGCTACTTGGGTAGCGCCTAGCAACCACAAGAAGGGTAAACTTATGGAATAATCTGGAAAAGGAAAACAAGAGGCAAAATCATAGAACATCTCTTAAAATATGATCAAATCTAGTTTGTGTAGAAAGAATGGGGATAAGAGTTGAAATAAAAATCCTTTGTTTTGTAAAAATTTGGGAAGTCAGCATAGAGATCCTTTGTGGATTCTTGCTTTTTTTCTTGTTTTTTTGGGGGGGATAAGAACAAATGAAGTGTACCATGATGTGCTGGCCTGCAGCTCTTTTTAATTTTTGTTTTAGGTGGTTTGTAAATAGTAATTTGTGTGGGAAGGGGCAGACAAAACAAGAACTTTTCTTCCTTCTGCTCCCTTTTCATTCATATGTATAACCTCTTCAGACCCAGTTTCCACATATGTGGACATTACATTTCTGCCTCTCAGACCCATAATACTTTATTTTTTTGGAAACTTTGACCGATGGGCCACATTTACAGTAACTGCCCACATCATCTTTTGGTGAACCCACAACATTACACCAATTTTAGTGGAAAAAAACAACATATTTAAGTACAATAGCACTACCAACAAACACCTAATAGAGATGTCATAACCC
Source organism: Halichoeres trimaculatus (assembly GCF_033239565.1). Classification (NCBI taxonomy): domain Eukaryota; kingdom Metazoa; phylum Chordata; class Actinopteri; order Labriformes; family Labridae; genus Halichoeres; species Halichoeres trimaculatus. Next base: position 34,001,150 of record NW_027437186.1, on the reverse strand, counting down.
AAATAATCAAACTTCCCGTACTAAGACCAAGTTCAGTTATCATACTTATTAGCTCTTACTTATCCAAAATAAGAGGGTGAATTAAAAAATGCACATCAGACAAAAGCTTGGGTCTTAAGAGGATAAGTTTGTTTTGCTTTTTTTGCAAAATAAAATAAGTCAAATCAAAAATTACAGTTACTTCAAAAGCTTGATTTTAAAACATATTCTGTAAAAAGTGTAATAAGCTTCATAGAATCTGAAAGTAGAGTGGCTACAGCTGGATTATTATTTATTTATTTATCTATTTCTTGGTTGTTGTTTTCATCATGAGAAGAAACTAGATAACCATAACATCATTGCTCTTTAGGCAACAAATTGTGTTCTTTTATTTTTCTACCTCTCTGCAAATTTGAGATAAATAAAAATCAAATCAAATAAAAATTTGTTTAATTCAGACAACAAAATGTAACTTTATTTCCTCTTCCTGTTTGTTCATGTTAGATAACGACTTGATTTCATTCTGGTGCCCTGGAGTGTGTGTCCTGGTTTACTTTCATTGTAAGTAACCATTATAATGGGGGTTTGACCAATTAGAATTAAGGATTACACACAGCAAAGTAATGAGTAAAACTACCAGGTGATAAAAAATAAAGATGCTCCCCTCTAATGTGCTTCCTTACTTATTTAGTGAATTTATCTGCAGCTTTAAAATCTACACGCTCGGTTCCCGGTGGAGGAACCTTTGTCATTCACTTTGTTATCACCTAATTCCACATCATAGCCTCCCTGTTTGTGTTTAGCCTACATGCATGGTAATTAGGAGGAGGCTGTTCTGTCTTCAATGACAACATGGACACATTCAACACATGCCACCCTCCCCTCCTTCTCCCTCCTTCTCCTCCTCCTCCCTCCTTCTCCTCCTCCTCCTCCCTCATGCCCTCCTGTTCCTGTCTCTGTGGTATCCCCCCGTTGAGTTATGTCTCTGGTAGAGAAGCAGACAGCAGTCCCAAGACCTCCTCCTCATAATTACCACCCTTGTTTTTATACCACAGGGCTGCCAACAAGCTAATTACAGAGGAATAATCACATGTTTGTCAGGACCCCTGCAATCGCAGGGATGTAAACTCTGTGTCTCTTGTTAGATTCTCTCTTACACACAAACACACACAAAAACACACAGCCTGCCCTCTGAGAACTCACTGATGTAAAGATTCTTCAAATGTTACTTGAAGTAAGCCACATTAACCTGGGGAGTCAAGCCAAAAAGATCTAAATTGCACGTAATGAGTAAAAAAATCTGCAAGGGAGTTTAAAAAAAAAATACTTTCAAGTATTTTAAATGAAGATCTCATACTTATTTTAATGAAACTTGACGAGTTCATCTTCCAAACCCCACAAAAGCTCAATTAGCGTGTATGACATGCATGTGAGCCCGACATGTTTTGGGTTTGCTCAGCTTTTGCTGGTCGCTTGGCGTCCTCCGTGTGGGCGTAATGGCTGAAGATGCTCTGGAGATGCTATCAGCAAACAGCCACCCCCTCACACACAAATGTGAAGTGCATGCTTGACCTTTGCATTGTAAAAAGCATATCACACTCTGCCATGAACAATTAGCCAAGTGGTTTTCCACACTTACAGTGCTTAATGTGAGAGCAGTGAAATTAATTCCAGCGACAGACTCTGAGAGCTCGTGCTCGGCTGTGATCATTGAGACATATTTATGCAAGTGTGGCATGAAAAATGAAAAATAAACTGATTTATCTGTCTGCTGCTATGGATTCACTTCTTGAATATATTGATAAATTGTATGTTTAGCTGTTTTTGCGTCAGTTTGTGCAGCATCAACTCTGACGACAATGCCAAATGCCTTAAAAGCAGGGCTCATCGTGAATACTTTCTGCAGATTCTGCATCACTCCTGCACTTTACGGCTGTAAACTTTGGATTTCTGCCTCCTGGTTGAATAAATATGGGGAAACTTCTGAAATTGCATCATGCTCTCCCGATCAGTTGCTGCAGATTGAACTAAAACTCACACCCTCGCCCGGGTCAGCGCTGACATCTGCGTGGCTGCAGGGCATCTTGTTGTTTGTGTGAAAACAGGATTCATTATCACACATGTGCTTCAGTTCCTAAAAGAAAAACACGCTTTGATTCTACAGTATTGATGTTACAGTGTCACCAGGCAGACCTGACACTCATGGTGACTCACATTTATGTTACATCAGCTAACCCAGCAGTGACACTGCGCTGCTAGCTTGAAAAAAACATATTCTTCAAACAGAGAGGCTTATGTTTGTTCTCAGTGAGCACCAGGTGCTGAAAGCAGCTTTATATTATCCTGAAGTGTAAAGGAGCAGTGTTTGACTTTGAGACGGGCTCCTTACTGTCCTCTCCAGCTCATATTTACTGTTCAGCCATTCACAAAGATGAGACAGAAAGCTGAGGGGAATAGTTCTTGTGCTTTCCTGAAATTTCCCTTTACACTGGTTTGACGGATCTATCATGTCTAAATTTAAACAGCAGGTTTTGTTTGCATGGGAAAGGATCCAAATCTGGGTTACATGTTCCCTCACCAATCAGCAGCTTCCAGGAGCTCCTGCGATGTTCTCGCTCAGCTGATTGCCAACGCCAGCGAGAGGATCTGTAAGGTGGTTTTCACACCTAATGTGAAAGATCGCATATACAATGGTGCAAATGTATTTTGTTGCCTTGCATAACGTGTTAATTCCTTAATTTGTCAGCCAACATGGATGATCTCTGTGTCGGGAGGTGAAGCCAGTTTTGCTGATTAGGGCAGGGCCGAAATTAATATACAACCAGTAGGTGCACTGCAAAAAATAAATATATATATATACATTTTATGAAGTTTTTTTATTGCCTTATTTTCAGTAAAAATATCTTTTATCATTTAACATTTTTTTAATCTTTTATTATTTATTTTATTTATTTATTATTATTTAATATTTCAAGTAATTTAAAGACAAAATTGAGGTCTGAATTGCTGTAACAAGTAAACAAAAACCTGCCAATGGTACAAGAGTAAAGTTTCTTGTATTGATAAATTATTCACGCAAATTTTTGAGCAAATTTTCTTGTTCCATTGGCAGATTTTTTTTAAGTTGTAACAAGGAATTCAGACCTCATTTTAGTCTTTAAAGAACTACAAACAAGACACTTTTGTGGACTTATAAGTTGAATGTGACTCATAATAACTGTAATAAGACAGTTTTTACTTAAAATAAGACAAAAACACTTAATACACTGCAAAAACTGACATCTTATCAAGTGTTTTTTTCTTATTTTCAGTAGAAAATGTCTTTTTAGACTTAATACAAGCCACATTTACCTGACCAGTCCAGTAAAACGTCTTGTTCAAGTTATTTAAAGACAAGAATGAGGTCTGAATTGCTGTAACAAGTTTCAGCGCATTACTTTCACACAAAAACACCGCTAATTAAGGCTCTAGTTCTCATCGTGTCGTAAAACGGCGCTACCTCTGCTTTAGAGCCACAGCTGGCTACGAGGCGCTCGCTGCTTAGTGTATCAGTCCGCGCACGGCGTGCCAGATATAAACAAATGCAGGTAGTCTGCCAGGACGAAGAGACACGATGAGAACTAGAGCCTTATTTAGCGGTGTTTTTGTGTGAAAGTAACGCGCTCAAAATTCTCCAAATAAAGCGTGAATGCAGACTAATATCAGATTTTTTCGGTGGGAGTCCATTTATTTGTGTTTTTGGTCAAGTAAAATATGGCCCCAACTTGTTTCATCCCGGAGTATCACTTTAAGGTGGCTTCTAGCACATAAAAGAACATAAAAGAAAGTCAGGACTTCCTAATCTGGCACAGATTCTGTTTCTTTGGAAGGTAAATATGATAATGAGGAAATCCATCATACAGGAGGTTAAACCAGGAGCTATTTAGCCTTTTTAGATGTCTTAAAAGCAAAATCCTGAAACAAACACTTATCAAAGTAATCAATGGCAGATATGAAATCCGACCTCTGTCTAATGTCATGTTCCTTGTGCTTGTGGCTGAACTGAAAACACATTTCCTGCTCAGAAACACGCCCACCCTGCTCATACACACATTCAGAGAGCATCAGCAGAGATTAGTGCAAAGCTGCTGACACTAAAAACCAGGACAATAAGTGAGTGCAAAGGACTGGTGTGTGTTCTAACACCTTAAAGACCAGTTTTCTCCACTCATCTGCCACTTAACTGAATAAATTTTTTATCCCTGAGTTTGCACCCTGTCCCCATCCACCCACATCCCCCCACCCCTCTCTCCTGACCTCCTTCTGAGTGACTGTGGTCCTTGCAGTCCACACGTCTGGTCATTAATAACACTCTCTGCACTGTTTTTCCTGCCAAACAGAGCAGCGCTTTCCTGTCATCCTGACACAAATTAATTCCCCTTATTTATCTTCTGGCGCCAAGGCCGGCATAGGCGGAATAACTGTTTATGGACAAAAAAGGACAAAGAATTATAGATGGTGTGCTCTTCATGACAGGGCCATTTGTTTCTCAAATAAGACTCCAGATAAAGTTCACTATAACTATTTTGATATCAGAAATCCTCCGTCAGCTCTGTGCTGCTCTGAGCCGACTCAGCGGCCTCTTTGAGGAGATACGATCAGGTTTGCATGCAGGGATGTACGTAAAAGCAGGGTGGGTTTGTTTAATTGTACCTTCAGATTTTTTATAATGATTTTAAAAGACTTTGAAAAGCATTACATGAGCAGCCAGGTGTGTCCTTAACCTGAAGGTAACATTATCTATCAGACTGAAAGGGCTCATGTTCAAATAATGAAAGTATTCAGAGTTTCTAATTTAGACAAGAAGCGAAGACAGTTTGATAAAGCTGTGCAAGAATAAATAAATAAAAAGCCTTGGGCAAAAATTTCAATCTGCTTTTTTTAAAGAATGATAAAGTTGCTCCATGCTTTACTTTTCTTAGACAGCGCGTTAACTGAAAGTACTGAAAGTTCTCTGAATAATAAAAGCTCCTCCGCAGGTTCATCTCCATGAACTCCATGAGGAGAAACAAAGTCTGTTTGTTTATAAAGCTCTGTGAAAAAACACACAAAAGAACTGTTTGGACCTTGAACGTAAAATTCCGTCTAAATACTACCAAGATGTGCATCAAGATATCTTACAAATGGTTGAGTGTGAAACGTGAAAGGAGACAGTTTGTCCTTGATAGATGAACATAGGCGCTTCTTTTAACCATGAAGTCATGCTCAGTGTTCCTAAATCAGCTTTTCTTTCTTTAAATAAAAGCATGTTTCTTGCATTTATTCATCACTGAATGTTCTTTCAATCTGTTCCTGTCAGATATAGAAATAAAACACTGTTTTTTGTTCCCAGCTCCCATCTGTCTGTTTTGATAGACAGGCTTCATTGAGCACTCCACTCGAGGGCTTTAGTGTCTGCAGGAATCTGATGAAGTGAAGCACCTTCTGCATCCAGATGGTGCGACTTGAACCCAGGGTCACGGGCTGTTTGGGGTCTTAAGATCACAGACACCCTCACCTGGGCAACCCAACAGGGGCTGATGGGTACTTGGTTTGTGTCCACATGGCCCAATCAGTGAGAAGGTTTTTGGATGCTTCACTGATGATCCAGGTGATTTTCCTCTCCAGAAACCCTCTGGTTCCAAGAAGGCTGAGTTCACTGGAAATCCTCTTTAGACAACCTCAGTAGGTTTACCACGTCAGGTCCCATCATTTAATATATATGTTCTGGTATATTTAAGTACATGTTGACTCTTCCAACCTTTTTACACCTGTTGGTCTCCTGGGTTGTAAGATGCAGCCCCTTGATTCCTACTGTTTCAAAGGGTTTTGTATGTTAATTGTGTTGGATTTGAAGGATCAGAGACATCCTATTAGAATCAAGAACAAGTGTCCACTTGAGGCTGGTTGACGCCTTCTCCCGACGCCCACTCTCTGTTTCGCATTTGTTTTCCACAGATGTGCCTTCAACAAAGGCAAACATTTCTTATTCCCCTCAAAGAGAAACCTGAAGGACAGGGGTCGGAGTTTGGGAAACTCACAAAACACTTCACTTTACAAAAAAAAGTCAAAGAAAAATGGGCCCTGGAGTTTTCTAAGAGGTGTCAGTGGAAGTAGGATCTCAAAAAGACACTCACTGACTCCATCAAAATGAAAGTGTGAGAAATAATTTGACTCCAAACTTTCTCTCAAATGACAATCTTCACAGCGTAAATAATCAAGTGTGCCACAATTTGCAGAAACTGCTCATGGGGTAAATTTTCTTATAGCTTTTGACAATTTGCATAATTAGGGGCATGGATGACCTGACCAAAGACAAGCACCCTTTAGCTGTTAGTGAGGAAGTGAATCTCTGTTCTAGCTCTTTGCTTCTCGATAGATACACCAATGAAAAGGTCGGGTCGCCAATTCAGATAAGGCGACTTCAAAACTCTGCTTCATGAGCCAACAGGTGACGTCTCAGACTCTACATCCAAGTCTGAGTAGTCTGGGTAGTTTTTGATACTAGGCATGCTTTGTGAGGTTCTTTTGCTCTTCCTTTCTCAAACGCTGACTCAAGACAATGTACTGTTTTGTATCATTCATCTTGTATGTCGTTGTCTAGTCATTTTGCTTTGCCTTATTTTTTATATAGATTTGTAATAGGTTTTATATTTCATTATTTGGAGGCTGTCACTTTAACATGTTTATTAGATTCATTAATTACACCACAAATTGATGGGTTATAAAAAATTACGCCATTACTTCATTGGCTGTCAGCCATATTTAGTGTATCTTGAACGATCTTTCAAGACCCAGATAATATTGTTTTCTATGACTATGTAAACACCAAAACTACCTACAAAGAGTGGACTCTCTTCTTTCATGTCTCTCTTCCTGTTTTTGATCTAAAAAACAGGAAAAACGTACTTCTTTCTCGTCATGATTTCCATCGTCTTTTTCTCTCTGAACTACCGCAACACATCCTCAGTTTGAGTGTGAGCTGCCTGAACTTTTCTGACTTCCAGCGTCTCACTATGTCTCTGTCATCTTGCATCTTCTCCTCATATCCATGCTGAGCTCTCATCCAAAGAGCACACCGCTCTCACCCACAGTAGTTTGCAAGCAGGATTTTGATTGACAAACTCCTTCAGACCACGCCTCCCCCTTCTGAAAAACACAATTTTATAGACGCAGTAAAAGGTTGCAATCGTGTTGAAAGAGATGTGTATTCATTTGATTAGTCATGCACTACAATTTTGTAATGTCCTAGAATTCATTTTCTTTAATTAGGGACCTTAAGCAAATATGGGATTAAAATTAAATTAATTAGAGTAATTAATTACAAATCCTGTAATTAATTAATTATTTTTTCAATTGCCTGACAGCACTACTTTTTTTCTTTTTTGTTCTCTGTTCCATCTTGGGCTGTTCTTTTGATGATTTAATTTGTGTGGATTTTAAATTTATGTTTATATGAGTGGACCCCAGAAAGAGTAGTTGATACTTAAGCAGTGACTAATGGGGATCCAAATAAACAAAACACATAATTAAATCCAGACAATGACTTTAAGACTATTCCTCAAATGATCTGGAGTGAAAAAACTGACTTATCAAGCATGATTATGAATTATTTAAGAAATAACTGGTCAAAAATGAATCTAAAGTGTATTTGTATCTTCAGTCTTTCTGCAGAACTCAGTGTCGTTGTTGTGATACAACTAAAAACCCCCAAACCCTCCGTGCAAATACAGATCCCTTCCCAAACCTACCTAGTTCCTCAATAATCCTACTTTACATCAGTCATGACACAACGCACAATATGGACTCCATCACCCTCGGTGCATAGACAGGTCCCACAGCAGCAGGAGCATCTCCTCCTCATTCAAATCCGAGCTGCTTCGGCTCCACTGACAGTGAGAAATGGATTTAATAGCCAGAGAACAGCTTGTCAGCAGTCTAAAAACCCACAATGTGAGGAGACTTTTTTTAAACTCATCTCTGGATCCCCAGGGTACGGCCGTGGGAGGGATATTGGAGAGATCGGTAAAAGACCAATGTCAACACAGCATTCATTTATTCTCTGTAATGTATCTGATTCATTGTGTAGTCCCTGTGAAGCTGCAGCAGCGGCAGTGAATCTGGAAGTAAAACCTCATGAAGATGGGTCACATGTTTCATGAGAGGGACACAGGCGCTGCCCATCATGTGTAATTAGAAAGCGTTAGTGTTTGATTAGATCTGTTGCAGTTGCTGTTGTGTTATATTGCAGCTAATTACTCCTCTGTTCCCAACGTGTAATGGGATGACTCACTAAAGTGCTGTTGATTATATTTAAAAGCTGACGAAATGACAATGATGCTGTCTTGCCAACACTGCCTGCCACACGTGCTGTACCTCAGTTTCACAGAAAGAGCAGACGACTTTCATGCAAATGGACGAGGAAACATCCTGCCTTTTAGAGAAAGTACACTCAATACTTTTTTTTTTCTCTCAATTTTCCAGAACAGGATCTTCCTGGAAATGTCTTTTCTCTCTCCATTTCTTGGAAGAATTTGGAGTAGAGTGAAATAATTTCTCCGATAACCTGCTTCTAGGATCACTCTGCTCTCACGTCTCTCTTTACATGAACAATGTGAAGTGCAGGAAGGAGAGGAATCCATGCAGAGCTGCATCAGCCTTATCAGAGGCTCACTCCACCAGAGAACAAACAGCGTCCACACAGTGTTGTACCTTTGTTATCAGGTGCTTCATACAGCCGTGTACTGAAAAACTCTCCATCAGAGCAGCTTTAAAATAAAGCGACGTGGAGAAGGTAGGTCTGTGGCTCTCTCAGCCGTAATTGTGCAGGGTCCTATCTAGCTGTCGTCTCTCTGGGGGAACAGCAGGCAGCTCAGGGGCGTGTTGTTATATTTCACACTTAATGATGTGCAAGCCGTCCTCAGCTCTTATCTGCAGGCCTATTTTAGTCACTGACACAGCCACTAAATTACACAGCAAAAAGCAGCCCCAGCTCAGTTAAACAGTTCATAGAAATTTCCCTTATTATCACTGCAACAAGTTCTTACAAATGTTTCATGATAAGGTAAGCATTTTGGAATCCTGCAATGACTTCATCTGTCTTTCACAGTTTGTGGTTTAAAGAGGGAGTCATGAGATGTAGTGGAAACAGGAAGAGTGGCACCAATGGAGCAAAAACACATTTCTCTTTGAGGACTTGGTGATTGAAATGATGCTAATGCTAATTACTGTTTTTAAAGCATCACTACTATATTGTACTGTACTAGGAAAGAATGGTGGCAGGGTGGTGCAGTGGTTAGCACCACTGCCTCACAGCAAAAAGACCACTCAGTTTAATCCTGGTTCTGGCAAAGTGTGCCTTTCTGTGTGGAGTTTGCATGTTCTCCTGAGCATGTTTGGATTCTATACTCTGACTACACAGTAGGAAAACGTGCTCATCAGGTTAACTGTTGATTCTAAATTTCCCATAGGTGTGAGCATGTTTGTGGAAGGTCATCTGTCTGTATGGATTATTAAAGAAGAAACATGTTTTGCAACTGTCCGGAATAATGTTACTAAGAAAATGATGGTGTATGAATCATGTGAGCTGTTAATGTAATTCTGTCTTTAAAGTAATTTGTTAACGAGGCTGCACTGAATCAAACTGCTCTAACTTTTCCATTGATTGATTACTAAAAAAAAAAAAAAAAAAAAAAAAAAAGGAATTGAAGAAATTATATATATATATATATATATATATATATATATATATATATATATATATATATATATATATATATATATATATATATATATATATATATACATATATATATAAAATCAACAACAGATTTATTCAAATTTGAGCAAATCCATTAACACAGGTAAAAAAAAAAAAAAAAAAAAAAAAAAAAAGTTAACACTGTTTATTTAGTGTGTAATAATTAATTGATTAAGCTTTCCATAGATTACTTTTAAGGAATAATCTTACACATAAAATAAACAATGAAAATAATGCATTAGTAGTAGTATTTGTCTTGTTGTTAAATAAAATAAAAATAAATACAGTTTAAATAAAATAAAACTTAAGAGATCAAACAGCATTTAACAGTTCTCATAATTTGAAACCTCTTTTTCTTCTTTTTTCCCTTTTTTTTTGTCTGTAGAAGGTAAAACTTTACCCATTTGAAATCTGTTTGAGTATAGATTTAAAAAGCTATTTTTCAAAAGAGACCTGGCCAAAGCAGCAGCCGCACCGAGTTAATCTGAACAATCAGCTGTTCTCAGTGCTTTTCATATACTCTACACGCCAGGCGTCTGTCGCCATATCCTTTATGAAAGTCTTACAGTGATTTTAATATCAGATCTTTTTGAAGATTATTCTGTGCCCATGCATTAAACTTATTTCCCAGGCCTGTCAAACAGAAGGTACATGGGGTACTCTGTTAATACTGTTAGAATAATTTATGCACCGTGTCTTTTACGGCACTATAAAAGATTTAGGTTATCCTTTTCTTGGAATGGGCTCTATCTTTTTTTTTTCTTCAAATTTCTGCCTGTTATCTGGATTTATCCGGTTCTCGTGGCTCTAAAGTGATCCAATGAAATATTCTGGACAAATCGGAATTTTTTTTTTAAGGTTTGAGTTTTTGCAATATTTATCTTTTTTTTTATTTATGTATTTATTTATTTATTTATTTATTTATTTATTTATTTATTTATTTATTTATTTATTTATCTATTTATTTATTTATTTTTGTTATTATTATTATTATTATTATTATTATTATTATTATTATTATTATTATTATTATTATTATTATTATTATTATTATTATATGAAAATGTAAATAAAAAGTAAGCAAACCAGTTGAGTAGGATTCATATGCTGTTGAAGCTCATGGTAGTATTACATGTAGCCGTCATTGAAACAAACCCTGATGGTAGAGCTTGTCTTGCATTTCTCCAGTTTTAATCAACTTGATTTTCATGAAAAAGAGTGTAGGAATAAAAAGTGGTAGCAGAAGACAGTAGGACCTCATTATTACATCATTCTAAAGCTTATTGGTTTAATGACTGCAAAAAAACAACAAATTACCATGGAGCCGTGTTCGTCTCTTACCGGCTGTGTCATGGGTCAGTGAGTTGTTACATAAATGTGGTTATGTCAAATAAAGAAGCATGTTGGCCTTGAGTTGTTTAACGTCACAGTTCTGCAGAAGCAGAAATCTGGAGCAGCGTACAGAAGTCATACATAATAGAAAGAGCTTCACCTCCCTCTATGCATGGCTCTGACTTTTCTAATAATTTATTGATCAAATATTTGACACTATAGTGTGTATATTCAAGATCAGAGCAGTCATCGATATACTGGCCTTGGGCTTTTTTTTTTCTACTTCATGTGTTTGCTCATCATTACATCAATTTCTGCAAGAGCTGCACAAACAGGTTTGTTTGCAGCAGCTCAGTTGTTGAGAAAACTTCTTCTAAAACCTCGTATTTCGACTCCAACTTCAGCGTCACTGAGTAGCGGGCAGAGGTAGGAATTTAAAGTCCATTACAGATAACCAAAGACAGTCCTCAGATATGAGAGAGAACAGGATATGTCCTCCCTGCTCTGTTGGAGACAACTTTGCTGCAAGCTTTGATTTTTAATTTCCTGTGGGGTGATGTGACCATTCTCAGAGCCAGAATTTAATTTCAGCGAGGAGGAAAAATGTGTGTGGTCTCAATTACGGGGGAATACGATGCCCTTCTGACATACCCCCACTCTGTGATTGTGCCTGATAAAGATCCTTCGTAATGTAAAATCTCTCCTTCTGTAGCTTTAATCAAAAAACTGCACACTGGCATTGTTGGAATTCTTTAATGAAACCATCGGGAGCCGGCTGCTGGTTTCTCTACATGCAGAACAATTTGAACAATGCCAAAAAATATCCTTTCCAGCACAGATCCAGATAATGATGATAAAAAAAAATATGTTAGACGCTAATGCGCAATCTGCTAACATCAAATTAAATAAATATCTCTCAAAACAGATTCATCAGATTCAGCTGTTACCTGGGAAATGACATTTTACGCCTGTTCCCAACAAGTCTCCATAGAATATTACATAACCCACAGATGCTTAGAAAAAAAAAAATTAAAGGCTATCTTTGTGCAGTTTAGCCAAAATACAAACTCACTGCCTCAAAGGAAAAGCTGGCCCCAACCCAACAAGCTCCAAAAAAGATAAAACCCAAGGATAAATAACAGCTGACTGTGAACAAAAAATGAAAATTAATGATCCAGGCTGGCTCCTCTCAGACAGCCACTTAAATTCTTAGGAGCCTTGCTGTGGTGGCACGCTCATGGGAACATGGACAGTTTGACAGCCCCCCCGCTGACCTTCACCTGAGCTCAGGGACGGGGAATTATGGCCTCAGCAGGGCCATCTGAAAGCAATATATTTACAGTTCATTGTGTCAGTCCCCACAGGCTGCACGGGGTTATCTAGTGTGAAGTCTCAGGTTTCTATGACGGGGGCAGAGTCATGGGGAGTTATTCGCTGTTTTACAACTGATTTAGGGTTATGAGAGAAAACAGAACAAGAGAATATCAAACTAGATGAATATTTGTGTTTACCTCTCAGTGCAAACAGGAGGGTTTGAATTCTCTGAGCTTAAGCGGTGTGCATGAGTTAGGTTAGTGAATGCAGCATAGGAGGCTTTGAGCAGTGCAGTGGCAAGTTCCACTTTTTATCCTTCATTTCTTAGGAATCTCATTAAATCCAACTCAACACAAAAATCCAAAAAAAACCTTTTTCCATCACATGGTCAAAAAAGAAAAAACGTCTCGCTCAAGCTTCACTCAACTTGCATGTAACAAAACTGACCCCCACACCTGTACTGACTGCCCAAATAAACACAAACTCCACACACAATCAAGTGACCTCAGAAGATCTAAATAAATCTATGAATTAACATAAACTACCTACTTAATTTTCTTAAAGTTAATATATCTAAATGAATTCAACCCTAGAATAAATCAACTTGAAGTGGCCTCTACAAGCAGCAGCCCCCCAGAATTAAAAGATGACGCCAGTGAAAAAGGGCAAAACTGCAGTTCCTTGACTGTCCACTTGAGGCTGAGTCCCAAAACTAAGGAATCCCTCATAGAGCCAAGTGCTCAATGCTCATTTTTACAAAGGGAATAAATATGCTCAAAGTTTGATCTCTGTATCCCTGTTCTTTTAAGAGATACTCATGTGAAAGAGATTTGAGCAGTTTTATGACTTATCTGTTTTGATCATGGTTGTCCACAACTCAGGTGATGAGGCCTTCTCGGTCACTGGGCCCAGGCTTTGGAACAACCCAGGCTTAAAACCTGTTTATTCAGACTGGCTGTTAACATACAGTAATAGGGTGAGTATTCTTGCCATTTTTCAAAATTGTATTGGATTTTTTTTATTGCATTGAATTTGAATTGTTGAGTCCTGATTTTAATGGAAAGCACATTGGTCACCTTGTGTGTTGTAAAGAGCTCTACAAGTTGAAGTTGATAGATTGATAATTAGAGGTGTGGCCAATTTGATTGACATGTGGCCGTTTCGTAGGTGTTTGCAAATCAGTCTCATAGCTACGTCCTGGACTACGAGTCCTTTGATGTTTAGCTGAGCCAGAATTAGGAGTCTGATTTCCAAAAAGGTGTTTTGAGATCTAGTGATGGTGGTATAGGAAACTCAAAGTGTGACTTTGACTTGGTGTTTTTTTTGTTGATTTCAAACTATGCCCCCAGCCAGGGAATAGTCTGGATTTTTTTTTTTCCTCTCTTCTCTCCATGTTGTTATTTCATATCTATTGCAAAGGGGCGCTGGGTAGCTGGCGGCTTCTAGGTTAATCCCAAATCCGGTCTGTTTTCCCATGTCTGATTTTGTCTTCTTATATATCTTGGAAGGGATATAACTAAAATTATTTTTTTCCTCTGGGATCAATAAAGTATAAAGTATTTTTGCCCATGTTCAATGCTACCTCTGTGAAATTATAAACCACCATTTATGAAATTCAGGTGCTTGTAAAAAATGTCCTAGAGAAGTCTAACTAGTTTTCATCCCTTTTTCAAACACACTTGTTTACACTATCACCAGTGACACAAACATGGGCAAACAGACCAAAGGAAGTCAAATTCAGGAAAAACTACAAAATGCACCTGAAAGTAGAAGATACTGATTTTTTTTTTAGCTAAATTTAATTTACACATTTCCAAAAGATGCATGAGGTCAGTCAATCAAGCACAGTGACACCAGAGTCATTTAAGCAGCTTTTGGTTCTTTTAGAACCAGAAATCCTATCAAGTGTTTTTGTCTAATTTTCAGTAGAAAATGTTTTTTTAAACTTAATTGGAGCCACACCCACCTTACCAGTCCAGAAAAATGTCTTGTAAAAAAAGTGTATTGTATTCAGACATTATTCTAGTTTTAAGCAAATTTTTTTAACAGTTCTCTTTTGTTCCATTGGCAGATTTTTGTTTACTTGTTACAAGCATTTAAGACCTCATTTTTGTCTTAAATAACTTAAAACAAGACATTTTTCAGGACTGATAAGATGAATGTGTCTCATATTAAGTCTAAAAACACATTTTCTTCTGAAACTAAGACAAAATCACGAGTCTGATGGAGCGTGTAGGCATGAAGTGCTCTAAAGTTTCAGATAACAGCTGCGTTATCTCTTAGCAAGCAAAGACAGAAGACAAATCTGAATAATCCAAGTCAGCAGACTGAAGGTTCAACCACAGAACACAACTTTTTTATGACGTCACGACTTAGAGGAAATCACTTAACCTTATTATTACATCAATAAAAGCCTGGGAGGAATTTGATCTCCGAAGTGAAACCCTGAATATGTCTCAAAATGCTAACTCAGCAGCTAAAAATCCAGTTTTATTCAACCAACCTACTCTTCCCTTCCCTGAGGATGCCATTGGCTAAATGCTTTTAACATCCAATAATCTCAAATCGTATGGGATGGTAAAATGCCATTTAGGAATGAACCATATATGAGGGTTTCGTCACCAGAGAGTCACTGTTCAAATATAAGCCAGCATGTCTGATCTTTAATCTCCTCTGCATGCATGCCATGTGACAGCAACTTCTGCGACAAAAGGTCACCGTCTCGTTCTGCCTTTTGACTCCCACAACCTTTTCTTCTCTCTGTATCAGGTATGCATACAGCACAATGTGTTTGAGTTAATTTACAGCCAGTGCTACAACCGAACATGAGCTCATTGTGATGCCAGCGGTGAACAGGATCTCGTGCAACCTTCACGTCAGTCTAATGTATGTGCCTGTTCATGGACTCCATTCACCATCTGAACGAAGAGTAAGACGCCGTCTAATCTCTCACTATACACTGTCTTTGTTGTAACGTATACGATAACAGACTGTATCACAATCATTCATTTGTAGTGCTATCGGTACAGTAGCTTAACAGTATGAGAGATTTCTTCCAAGCCTTTACAAAACAGAGCAATTAGAGGTCTAAAGATCAGGAGATAAATGGTAGATTACTGAAACACTACAGGGAATAACCACAAATGAAACAATTAGTTTCATCAATAATTCATAAGAGGTGTGAATCCCATCAGAGAGGAGAGAGATGTGGGTGATATTCCCAGGTTAATCTCATGAGGAGATTCTTACCTTCATGCACTAATCACTTTATGAATGAGGCTGCACTGAATCATACTGTTCTAACTTTTCCATTGATTGATCATTAAAAAGGAAAAGATTCAAAATAAAAGAATTGATGATTGGATCAAAAATAAATGAACAATTAATTCATTCAAACCAAATCATCCAAAAATCAGCTTCATGTAACTCCAGTCTCAAATTACACTGCCTGACTTTGTGTTATAATTCTGAATCATACAGTGTTTTCTGATATACAGTGGGGAAAATAAGTTTTGAAATTTATTTCCAAAGATGCAATCCAAACAAAATTTCTACTAGACATTGGTATCAACTCAAATAATCCACATATGAAAAGAAATCACAACATTCAGGTCCATAAATAATGATTATGTTGGAATTAAGTGCAATAACACAGGACAAAACGTATTGAACACGCTAACTGAGACTCATCTAATACTTAGTGGAGAAGCCTTTGTTTGCAGTGACAGCTTCCAGAAGCTTCTTGTTTGTTTGAACTAATGGCCCACACTGCTCAGGTGTGATTTTGGCCCATTCCTCTGCACCGATTGTCTTTAAATCTGGAATATTCTTTGGTGCCCTCTGGTGAACCCTTTTCTTTACTTCTTTCCACAAATGTTCAGTTGGATTGAAGTCAGGTGATTGACTAGGCCATTCTAACAGATTGATTTTCTTTTTTTGAAACCATTTGAGAGTCAACTTTGCTGTGTGCTTTGGATGGTTGTCCTGCTGGAAGGTCCAGCCACGTCTCATCTTCATCATCCTGGTGGATGGCAGCAGATTCAGATCAAGAATTTCCCCATACATGGCTCCATTCATTGCTCCGTCAGTTATATGAAGTTTGCCAACACCATGAGATGAGAAACAACCCCATGCCATGATGCGTCCACCTCCAAACTTCACTGTTGGTGTAGTGTTTTTTGGCTGATGTGCAGTGCCATTTCTCCTCCAAACATGGTCTGTAGTATGACAGCCCAAAAGTTAAATTTGGGTCTCATGTGACCAGACAACATTCTCCCAGTATTCTACAGGCTTGTCAAGATGCTGTTTAGCAAACTTTAAACCAGCTTCAACATGCCTTTTCTTGAGGAATGGAGTCTTGCGGGCTGAGTGTCCATAGAGGCCAGGGCGGTGGAGTGCATTGCCTGTTGTTTTCTCTGTAACAATTGTACCTGCTGCCTCCAAGTCTTTCTGGAGCACTTTCAGGGTGGTCCTTGGCTGGTTGAATACTCTTCTGACTATTTTTCTGACTCCCTGGTCAGAAATCTTCAAGGAGCTCCTGTGTGTGGCCTGTTGATGGTAAGGTGGTGCTTCTTCCACTTGTGAATAATGGCCCCAACGGTGCTGACTGGAATATTCAGGTGCTTTGATATAAGTCTGTAACCAGTTCCATTCTGATGCTGAGCAACAATCAGGTTGTGAATGTCTTCAGAGAGCTCTTTGCCTTTACCCATCATGAGGTGTGTGGTATTTAACTGCTTGGTGAAAAAACACCTTTTTTATAGGACCATCAATTTGCTGTAGCCCAGCTGATGTTGATTTGCACTAATTGGAAGTTCAAGTAATAATTACTGATAGATTTCAGGTGGTATGGTGCGTTTCCTTGCAGTATACAGCCTTTCGATGGTGTGTTCAATACTTTTTTCCTGTGTTGTCGTACTTAATTCCACATAATCATTATCTATGGACTTGAATGTCATGATTTCTTTTCATGTGTGGATTATTTGAGTTAATACTAATGTCTAATATAAATTTTGTTTCAATTGCAGCTTTGGAAATAAATGTAATGAGAAAAAGTTGACACGTTCAATACTTATTTTCCCCACTGTAAATAGAAGAGCTTGATGCTACAATCTTTAGGGAGGCAAACTGCAGTGATACACACCCCAAGGATTTTCTCTGCCCTCTCAAAGACCTTGTCAATGCCCTCAATTCCCCTCAAGTTTTCTTCACACTTACACACTCTCTGATTTTAACCATGAAGCAGCCTTGATGCCTCAAAGCTTCTAAACACACCCTTGAATATAAGCTTTCTTTGATATTTCTGGAGCTACTGTATGTGCTTGATGCACTTCTGCAGAACGACTGAAAGCCAGCTTTGCATGCTATCATTTTGCTCTTCTGAACTTCTCTAACAACAGCAAAATGAAAAACAGGAACCTCCGGTGTCGCTCTGATGATTCTCTCAGGTTGATCTCATCCACAAGCCAAAATAAGACTGCACTGATAAGTAGAAACTCATTGATACTGCAGCTGTGGATCAAGTGGGGTCGTGTAATCTCGCAGTGTCTTTCATCAGCTCGTTTTCTCCCTCTGAGGATGCGTGGGCACGGCGCAGGTGATTTGAATCTGAGGAGCAGGGAGAGAAAGCCAAGGCAGGAAATGAGAGGGGAGGGCAGATGAACAACAGAGGCGGCTGAGTTTACAGCGTCCGAAGTGAAAAACAGTTCAGGAGATGAGCGGCAGAGAACAGAAGCACTAATAAAGCAGGGTGGTGTTAAATATAAACCTCCTGTCTCATTGTGAGCTGCTCCGGCTACTGTCTCAGTTCATATTTTACAACATGAGAATGAAACAGGAAGAGGTCCACTGATTGGAAACCAGCGTGTCCTCGTCGACTCCTCGGACTTGATAATAAAATAGACTCTGGTAAGGATTGTAAGCTCAAGAGAAAAAAACAAAACAAAAACAACAACAAAAAAAAAAGAAAAGCAGGAAGAGTTTGTGAAACTTGCATCTTCAGAGCTAATGAGGGCCCCAGCCCAAAACCTCTTGAAACCCTTATACCGCTGAATGCAAATTCGACAAGACGTGTTTCGAGATTACAGACAAAGTCAATGCAAAGATGCGTTTGAACGCAGATTAATCCGGCCCATGAAAATATTGAACTTTGGACACAAATTTGCATGACCCTGTGCCGCGGCATCCAATCAGCGATGATATCCCCACCCGAAATCATTGATTTGATGACGTGTGATGCTCCCGCCACCTGCTCCAGGAGCCAGGAAAAAGATGGAAGTTCTCAGCGCGTCGCCTCTCAGCTTGTCAAAATAGGCCAGCGTCCTGCCTCGGGCTTTGCGCGTTTAAATTTGCCAATTTGCGTCCGGTGTGTGCGTCTTCTGGCGCTTTAACCCCAAATTGCTTGCCTTTGGCTTTATTAGAACACAAATGCACCCAGCAACAAAATTCAGTCATTACAAAAAATTTAGGAAACCAGTGCTTTTGTGTCAATACCTGCACCAGTGCGCCCCCTACTGACTTAAAACTGCAGCCCTTCAGGCTACTTTGAGCTTCAGGCCTAAAATTTTTTGTACATAACTATAATGGCAACACCTCCAAAAAAGTCTCTTACGACCATAGTGAATTTCAAACAGGAAGTTAAGAAATTTGGGTTAAACATCATATTTTGACAATTTATAGGGTAGGGTATGTATTCGAATGAACTAGTTCTACGTTTTTCACAAGATCAACTGAAAACTTGGCATGTATGTGCTACACACATTGATGTTTAAAAGCTATCAAAGGATTTTTTATAGTTCCATGGGCGGGGCCACAAACAGCCGCAAGAGTTTACGATTTTTTTCTTCAAAATGTGGGCTCACTTATTGCTACTTATGGCTTTAATTCAACTTAAAAAAAAAAGAAAAACATAAATAGCTATTTACTACACTTGGAGAAGTTATTGTGACACCACTGCATTCTATTCACCATTGTATTTTATTTTATTTTTCAAACATCACCTCTCAACTTCAGCATCTATTTGCACATTTCCTACATTCAGCTGGCAAGTTTAAATTATTTTTGTATTTATTTCCTATTTCAGGACCAGCAGTTATGTTAACTTTATTCTGGTGTATATATCTCATGATTCTACTGGTTTTTATTTCAAGTTCTTATGTTATGTATATATTTTATTGGTAAACTGGCTCTGACTGTAAAAATGTATGTTGTAACATAATTTCCCAGTTTGGGATCAATAAAGCAATTCTGTTCTATTCTATTCTATTCTATTCTATTCTATTCTATTCTATTCTATTCTATAAGGCTGAAAATAAACCAAAAGTACTGTATTGTATGTAAAGTTCGCTAACAGACAAGTTAAAGAAACAGCCACTCAGAAAACCTGACTGACAGAGAAGCTGCTTCAGTATAACAGAGGAAGGTTTTGCACTGTGCTGGTTATTCTGCTGTTATGCACACATCAATTCATGTGACTCCTCTGAATGGGGAGAAAATCTTCACACCTATTTACAGGAGGAAGCAGAGGGAGAAAAGGGAAATATTTTATACATATCAAACGGGAATAAAGAATGGTTCTGTCCCTGGGGACATGTTGGTCCTGAGCATAATGACTCTCGGTGCAGACCTCCTGAGACAAATTGCCACTGACCCCCATGGATTTTCCAGGGCACACTCGATTGGAAATGGACTATTCAATTTCCCACAGGGAGCCGTGCCATTTCCTCGCCATGCATCATTGAAAAGGCACTTTTAGGTGGGATGCTCTCACAAACTATTCACAAAATGTTGCCTCAGTGCTGCAGGAATCTCAGGTAATTGTTGCAGGATTTACCAAACTTATTAAAGGATCCTGTCAATGAGGTCTGTTAAAGTTGTACCTGTTGTTATATTTTTAAATCAATGCAGAGGAAAGATGTAAAGTGATAGATGCATTTCACACTGTGTTTTTCCTGAAATCTTTATAAAGATTTCACGTAAGGTATGGTTACAAATACAACACAAAGATATATGGAGTTTATTTTTGTATTGACTGTAACAGTAGTCCCTGGGGTAAAAAGAAACAAATCGTAAGAATGATCGTTAAAATGCAAGCTGCAGACTGTCTTTTTAATTCAACTGTAAGAAATCAGTCACAAAAAAAACCTACAAACACAAAGTTTATGGAAGCACCAAGCTGTTTCAGCCATGGAACTTGAAAACAAGCACTTCGCATCCAATTTGAGTGTAAAGCAAAAAGTGTCAGGTCTCTGCAACCCTAACTTTGAGGTTTTTAATCTTCAGAAGGTCCCGAAAAAGCAGAAAAAAGCCTTGGGCTTCAGCCTTTTTTTTTTTTTTGGTCATCATTTTTGTGAAGTCTTGTTGTGTGCAATAAACAAGCGACAATCTCCGGTTTAAGAATGAAAGACAATGCTTTAGTGCTAAAACTTGCTGTTTCTTGAGTGTCCACTTGAGGCTGACTCCAACAGTGCCAGAAGTGACATACACACCAAGCCAAGAAAACTGTTTTCAAAGCAGAAATTAACCTATTTACAAAAAATGTCTCCTGTCTGAATCACTAATTTCACGGCGCACACTGTACGGGGGTGAATTCTTTTCTAACTCAGCAGTTCAGAGGATATTAAGATCAGGAGCTCTCCCAATCAGAGGCACAGCTCAGATCACATGACTGACAGGTGCCGCATAGCTGTACTAATCAAACTCCTCAAAGCCCTTGACACTTCCAATATGGCCGGGATGGCTGATCTGCTTCAAAACCAGTTTCAGGACCAGACAAATATTAGAAAAAAAGCTTTATTTACTTGCCTCAGAAAAAACAGTGGTCTAAATTCTTTCAGTAATAATCAAACTGCATTAACATTCAAAGACAGTTTCTGTGCACATGAATATGTGTCTTACATATCAGCTAAAAGCTGTGGCTGTTGGTAACATTTGTCAATAAATCCTTCACTGTTTATTTAAAACTGGTAGAAGCAAGCAAACACATTATCATAATCCATTTTTTTATAATGTGTGTATCAAAAAAATAATCCCAAACTGCCGTGTTTGCTTTTATTTCTCTCCCGTTTTCAACCGTCAACTTGAAAACCATCCTGCACAGACCGGGCACCAGCCATGTGAAGGGCAAATGAATATTTATCCCAGTGTGACTGATTCCATATGAATTAGTCACACTGCATCCCTTTTCTCCAACGCGCCTTGAAAGCAACACTTTGCAGACTTGCAGCATAATGGAGGAGGATGAATGGATCATTTAAAGATGGGGGGGGGAATAACAGTTTCTTTTTGAGCTAGCTAAGCCACCAGCCTGCTCCCATAAATCACAGATACAAGCAGCAGTACAGTGGCACTGTTGGCTCTATAAACATGTATTGTGGTGTTTTATCTCGTTTTAAAGTACGTGCTATAAGAATTCATAACCTACAGAGCTCACGGTGGCTGCGCCGGGCTCCGCCGCTCCATCACAGAGGGCCGTAAAACGTCCACAATCAATGATCTTAAAGCTGAACTCTAAACAAACCAACATGCTAAGGATGCATTTCACAGTCTGCAGCTGAAGTATAGGTATCTCCTTTTTATCTATTTTCTGCTAAGATTCATCCACTCTGTTCTGCAGGCCAAGAAATAGAGTTTTTCATCACTGCAGTCTCTCCCTGGCATCGACCAGCAGTATTGATCTGGACCAGATCTCCTTCCACTCTACCTGGGGAGCCAGATGAGCCTTGTTCATATTGATCCAACCTTTTTATTCCACATTCTCCTTCGCCCTTTCTTTAGGTTTGGAAAAATATATATGCTTGTCATCCCTGATAATAAATATTCCTTGTGAAAGGCGCTGATGCTATTAATCCAGAGTTGACGTTTGGATTTTGTTATCATTGATGGTCTACGTGAGAAGACAGGAGAGATGTTGAAACCTGCCTCCGACGTCTGCCTGTTGTGACAGTTCAGAGATGTGGAGGTACGCTCCCTCTTTTTATCTGATTGAGGATGCTGGCGATGAAGCCGAGACTGGCACAAAGAGGCAAAACATGTCTATCAGGAAGCCAGGGAAGCAGGTCTCATGCATGAAAATAAATGTTTGCTTGAAACAAATACACCCGATCTTCTTCAAAACGGTTTCATTTCACTTCAGGCTACAGTCTGAGTCTCTCTTTCCCTTCATTACTGTATTTTCCTTCTGCGTGTATTCTAATCACATGCCTCTGTTTTATAATCCCACTTTATCACGCTGCTTCTCTCCCCTCTCTCTTTCTCTGCCCGATTCCTTGTGCTCATTCTTTAAATGCCTCTCTCTGTCTACTTTAAGTCCTTCACTCGCTCTGTGTGTCTTCCTGCCTCCCCCTTAGGAGCAGAATCTGTGGTAATGTACTAATCTGCCGAGCTTTAGTGCAGTCTTGCCAATCTGCCGTGTCAAGATACACAAATCTCACTCCAGGCAATTACAGGCCTTTTTTCTCTGCACTGCAAAGGAGTCTGTTCCCCCATCTCTGTTGCAGTGAAAAGTGCCTCTGCGACCCATCAAGTACAATTACCTTGTTTGTAACAAACACTGATGGCCCTGGGGTGGTGTGTGGAGCAGGTAAGCCAGGCTGTGCAGGCATGAAAGAGGGGAATTAGTATGTGGTAAATAAGCTATCAGGCTGGATGAAATCGTAACTTAATGATCTTTGTTTGGAAAACCTGAGCTAGAAAACAAGGAAACTGGTCCCAGAGGCCCCGCCGTCCACAAAGTGTTTGTAGCTAGCTGCAAAGGACAGGTCCTTTAGGGAATGCCAGAGTCTGAGTGCTTAAAAACAGCTTTGTGGGTTCAGTTTTATTTTATTTTCTGGAGTCTTTTACTTCTTGCTTTGGTATTTTCTCTGGATATGTGTTTAAAAGGCAGGTAGCTGGTAGTTTGAGGAGCAAAGCTGAAGAAGGACACACTTCATTCCTCTTAAAAGTACACAGTTTGGTTCTTCAAAGGCTGCACAGATGGCTGAAGGAAGTCAGAAAAGTGAGTTGGTTAGTTATTAAGCTGCAGGAAACATTCCCCTTTGGGATTTTGCATGTGGATCCAAGTCCTTAAAAATGCTCTAAGGAGGATCTGTTTTCATTGGACCACCTCGCCACCTTCGGGCCTGGAGTCTCACACACACTGTCGTGAAGACACGACTTTCAACAAGGTGCGTGTCTGTTTCGGAATTAAATGGAGATCGGATCAAAATTCATTTTCTTTGTTCAGGTCAACTTCTTACCACATACAACACAGAGGTAAGGTACTTATCAGTACAGTTATGTAGCGCCATGGTTTGAAACAATAACAATACTGCAAAAAATGAAATCTTATCAAGTGTTTTTGTCTTATTTTAGTAGAAGATGTCTTTTAAGGCTTAATATGAGTCACATTTACCTGTCCAGTCCAGAAAAATCTCTTGTTTCAAGTTATTTAAAAACAAAAACGAGCTCTGAATCACTTGCAACAAGTAAAAAAAAAATGCTGATGGAACAAGAGAGAAGTTGCTTCTATTAACACATTATTCTAGTTTAAAACAAATTTTCGAGCAAATTTTTCTTGTTCCATTAGCCTCATCAAGTACAACAAGACAATTTTCACTTAAAATACGAGAAAAATACTTGATAAGATTTTAGTTCTTTGGAATTAAAGGAAACTTTCTCAGTTTGTCCCATAGTTTAATAGTCGGCTATTTTGTGCTCTACTCACAACTTTGGAGACGTGTCTGTAATGTGTAAGGTTAGTAAATCCTGGTTATGTCCTGCCAGTCATCCACCAATCAGAGCTAACATAACCTCACTCTTCATTTTATTGATAGACTCTAAAGTTTGAACCGACCACTGCAGAATAACTGCTGACTGTGGGTTGGAATGGATGCTATCACAGCTTCGCTCGTGTTTTTGCCTTTAGCTCATGCTCTATCTCTCTCCTGTTTGTCTTTCTTCTGCTCTTCTGTCCTTTTTCTGTCTGACAGTTGGGCTCCAGTGTCCACCATCACTACAAAACTAATCACAGAAATCGTTTTCAGCAGAGAAAAACACAGATATCTCTTCTCACTGCTAAACTTTGTCAGCCAGCGTGGTGTTGCCATAGGGACTTGGATGTGCTGTAAATCAATCAATCAAATCAATCAATCAAAAGTACAATGATGTTGTTCGTGCTCTTCAAGTTTGTGTTTTAAAAGCAAATGAACTCTGGCTCGAATTACAGGAAAATGGAATTAATATACCTCATGTCTACTCTTTACAGATCTACACCATTGTTGTTGACAAAGTCGATATCAGAAGTCCCACCCCTCCTTGATACTGATTGGTCGGAGAAAAAGACGTCTAACAGATGGACTTGTTTTTTTTTTTATTCTGCTATCTTTTCATTGTGATTGGTCAGGTGGGTTAACAGGTGACAGCGCGGTACCTGAAGTTCCCCAGAGCTGAACATCTCCTGCACTGGTGGCGGCCTGGTTTGTGATAAAAGACTCAGATCCTTCAAAGATCTTGGAAAACTCAAATGACCAAACAAGAGGAAGTAGAAAAGTTCCAAAGCCTCTCAAAAACAAAACTCTCAAACATTTCCAAACTTTGCTGAAGTTTGTCTTTTCATCTCCAGCAGCTCTGAGCTCCTTTTTATCTTCCAGTTTTAAGTGAAAAGTTGATTAGATCAAGGCCAGCTTGGCCAGTGGTTTGGCCTAGATGTGAAGTCAGACTTCTCTGATATTCTTTTTATTACGTGAAAGTTTGGGAACTTTTAGCTGACGAAAAACACTCAAAGAAAATGTTTTTGTTTGAAAAGGAGACAGTAAAAGCATGCAAGCTGTGTTTGGAAGGATGGGAGCGAAATTAAAAACACCAAGGACAGGATTTTCCTGGACAGCTCCTCCGTCTCTTCATCTGTAAAGAGCTCCTCTTCTAAACTGAGACAATTAATCTGAGACCACTGATCTCTTCTTACTCTCATCCTGAACTCTTTCATTTTTACCTTATGAACTCTTCTCTTCAGGTGTTGATTAAAAGTCTTTCAGCCTCATTATATTCCTAATTTTTTGATCAATGAGGTTTTAAAACTGACTGATTAAAGTGGGACACAGACATCATCAGTGTGTTGCGTCTGTGCACCACTATCAGAGGAGTCTTTGTCGGGATTTTGCAGCACGGCGTCGACTCATTTGTGCGTCACCTCACTAAAGTTATCATCTCATTTCTCATCTATTAAAATAATTATAACACTTATTCATCATACTTCCCCCTCACCCTTGCATTAATCATATTTTCACACTATTGTTATTTGGGAGCGTGAGTAATAAAATGTGTGAAATTAGTTTGACAGGAAAGGATGGCATTCTCATCTCAATGCGTTTACAAACCGAGATTTTGGTGTTTTTGTGAGAGTGTACAGATTCTTTAAGTTAAGGAACAATCACACATCACTCATACATCCTCAGGGGTCTGCTGTCTTGGTAAACACTTAGTTTTAATATCAGGGTTTGATGATATTTGAAGTAAAGGCCTGTTTTTTGTTGTGTTTAGGAGTTCCCGTTGAAGGTAGCATAAAGTGATGTTTGGTTGAAATTGACCTTTCTCTGTCAATCCTGCATCATCCACACCCCGCAGACCTTAAATAACTCCACCCTGTTGGCCTCAGTTTCTCTTTTTCTCTACAAACCTCAGCTGGCAGACAAAAGAAGCAGACATGTAAGTGAATCTGGAAAATACAAACCATAATGTAACCAAAACACCAACACTGAGAAGATCTGATTGTTTAATTCTGATGAAATATTTGTTTACTTTTAGTCGATACCTGACTAATTCTTATTTCTCTATATTTACTAGATGGATCAATGTGTTAATGATGTAAATCAAAGTGACTTTGTTCAGTATTATTTTTTTCTAAATGGTCAGATTCATAAGATTTCCTTTGAAATTTGTTCAGATAAAATCATCTGAATCCATCCACTAAACAAGCCCAGACCTTACTATAATAAAACCTATAAAAAACTTCATATGTTCACATGTACCTAAGGTGTCTGTAGATTATATTTTTCAGGGGTATCCTGCTTTCTCATAGCTTGCACACAGATATCAAATAACAATGCTGGATGTTTACATCTAATGTGCAGATTTTCCGACCTCTGAATATTTATCTAATCTTGAAAACCCTGAATCTGTCTGTAAACTGATCAAACTGATTGTTCTAAAAATAGCAGAAGATCCTCATAAGATCTTCAAGAAACTAGATAAAATGTTAAGTCATCTTAAGAAACTCCTCACTGGTTCATGACACGTTCGAGAGTCGGCACTCTAACACCAAGGTCTGCCCTTAGTTCCACCTCTGATAGGTCTCCTGGGAGCTGGCCAATCAGAGCGAAGGGGGTTTGTGGAGCCTTAAAGAGACAGCAGCCAAATCAAGAGGTTGAAATAACCTCTTAAAACCCAGTGTCCACACGTATGTGGACATTACATTTCTGCCTCCAGACTTGATACTTCATTTTTTTTAATTTTTTAACTTTGACCTGTTGGCCAATGCAGGGACACTGCCCATATCATTTTTTGGTGGTATCACAACATTACACTTTTTTTTGTGGAAAAAAACAATAACACTAATAACTATCAACAAATAAGAGAACCAATAACACATATAATCACATCTTGTGTTCAATGACCAAATTAAGTTATTACTTTGTAGGTCTGACTTATCCCAAGTAGCAAAAGCACATGAGACAAAAGCTCAGGTCTCAATAGGTTAAACACCAATCAAAAGGTACCATGTTTAGGTACCTAAACCTATCTTTGTAACTGTGAGGGAGTGGAAGACTAGGCAATTTTCCATGCTGGACATTGGAGGGTTATATATTGAAGAATAAATTTGCTAAATTGAAAAACTTTGGGATTTTATCATTAACTAAATTGATATTTTTACCACATAAACACAAAAAAGTACCAACAATTGGTACCGTTGAGTACAGATACCGATTGCCAGGTACCGGACATTGGTACAGTATCGTTTTACTTGCCAACTTTGACCCAACTCCTATCAAGACTGAATCTGTCACGAAAATGTCAGGGAATATTTCATTGTCTGTCTCCTATTTTGTCCCTCAGGAGAGAACATTTCCCAAAATCAGGTTTTCTAAAATATTTAGAAAACTTATAACATGACCCAGTTTCTCCAGATTTTAAAATTTAAGCTGTGAATTAGTCACAAATTGTTGGATAACTGAGGTTTATATGACTTATGAAAACAATAGTAAGACATTAAAGGAATATCTGTGCCTCTACTTTAAGCCTGGCGTTGCAACAAGACGGTCAGTGAGGGAAACGAGCCTTTGAGAAGACCATCAAAAATAAGCTCTTGATATTACACTTCGTAGAGGAAATGTCAGTGTTTTTTGGAAAATATCTCGAAATAGGTTAGCAATCATTTCAAAGTAGTAACTACTAGCACAGATATGCCTGAATCTGGGGTTAAAGCTGAGAATTGTAATCCTGGGGGAGTCAATGGAGCTGAAAGGATTTCTCTGACAGTCTTCCAGGTTTCATGTGAAGCTACAAAGGCAACATCTGTTGTTGATGCAACGCACACCACATGGTATCGTGTTACCTGTCAGCTAAAGAAAGCAGACGAGGCTTGACAAGTTGCACTCTGACATGCCGTTCTGCATTATCTGAACAAACTTGTTGCGTGTTCGTTGCAAAGGTGCCTCGTGCGTCACATGGGATAGTCTTTGGTTGCAGCTGTCGTCTAAAAATATGAGATACCTTTTGGTTTGATCTTCTCCGTTGTGCATGGAAATCTAATCAGAGTCTGAGGAGAATGTGACAAATGAATGTCTAAGAGCTTAACGAGAAGACAGAAACAGGCTCGAGTACACACTTAAGGGACCAGGACTCAAACTTTACAATCTGCCTCACGGTGATGCTTCTAACTCAACAATATCACTCATACAGATATGTCACACGAACACCCCTTTTAGCAAAAAATGACAGGATGAATATCTGTGACATAACACTTTGACAAACAGAGCCTTTGCTTGTCATAATAGCTGTTATTCCCATCTGACAGATACCTGTATAGAGTCATATGTGTAAAAGCATGTTGCCTTATTCTGACAAGCGGAAAATTTCAGCTGTCATCTCACAAAGCTGATAACTGTACAAAAAGAGGCAGGGAAATGCAGCACTCTCCCAGCAAAACGCCACACGGAAGCTACTCTGACTGCTCTGCTGCATTTACTACGCCCGTGCCTTTCACACTCTGTTCTTTCAGGCTGTACGTACTTAGGTCACATAACCCTGGTGAGCTCACTCAGATGAAAGCAGGGATGACTTGTGCTGCTGGCCTCTGTGCAGTCAAAAGCAAATGGAGCCGGAACAGCAACCCATGAAGGAGTGGACGTTTCTTACTAAGCAGGGACTGGAAAATACAGCTCTGGTGTCTTTGGCAGCCTTCAAATCCATGGCTTTTATATTTGGAAGCTGACGAGTGCCATCATATCTACTATAATCTTAGACTTTGGTGCAAGTTGTAGCTGCTGCTCTGTAGAATAACCGCTTTTTATGTGGAAACTAGGGAGGGAATCAAATTATTGATTAACATGTAGCAAAGCCAATGAGGATGGATGATAGGACACTAAAAGCTGGACAACACAAGGGTAAATTATCACAGCTAATTCATAAAGGTCATTGATGAGGGGACAACAAGCACACAAAGGGACAGTTTTGGGACAGGAATAACTCACCCCCAAAACACAATATGAGTTCTTAAATCCCAAAATTAAAAAGGTCGAGAAGACTTCAATCATTTTCAGGTTATATATTGAAAAAGACGCTTCTTTATCAGAGAGTGGAATACATACAACAGTCAAGGTTGCTCTCAAGTGTGGTTTCTGATATTGGCTATGGCCTCCTATTACAGCCTATCATCCTGTCACTGACTGTCATTTTATCATCCCCTATCATAGACTATCATCCCCTGAAGTCCTATCATTGACTATCATTTTATCATTTCTTATCATAGACTTTCAACTCCTTTCATATGTCATTACACATCATTAAATCATCATAGACTATCATCCCCTATCATGTTTCATCTTCTATTATCATCTATTATTTCATCATCACCTATCATAGCCTATCATCCTATTATTACCTATTATTCTATCATTGCCTATCATAGCGTATCATTTTATCATCATCTCTCAAATACTATCATCCTATTATCACCTATCATTTTATCATTTCCTATCCAAGACTTTCTTCGCCCATCATAGACTATCATCACCTATTCAATCATTTTATCATCACCTATTATGGTCTATCAATCTATCATCCCTTATCATTTTATCATCTTCTTTCATCACCTATCATTTGATCATTTTCTATCGCCACCTTTCTTTTAATCATCACCCATCATAAAACAACATCCTATCATTACCTTTTATTTTATCATCTCCTATCATAAACTATTAATCTATCATCTTATCATCACCTATCATTTTGTCATCATCTCTCATCGCCCATTACTTATCATCACCTTTCTTTACCTATCAGAGACCATAATCCTATAATCACCTATCATTTTATCAAGTGCTATCATACTATCATCAACCCTCATTCTCTATCATTACCATTCAATAACTATCATGGTCTTTCATCTTATCATCCTATCATTGCCTACCATTGCCTGTCATTCTTTATCGCTTATCATCTTCTCACCCTATATTTGCCAATAATACTTTCATAGCCTATCATCATCTGTCAACCTATCTGTCTATCATTTTCTATCATTTTTTCACAGCCTATCATCACCTTTCGTAGCCTATTATCCTATCATGGCCTCTCATTGCCTATAATTATCATTATTACATGGTCTATCATCCTATCATTTCCTGATGACACGACATGATATCTGCCTGTGGGAATGTTTGCCAACTTGTCAGTTCTTCCAGTGAAGCCAGCAGCAACTTCCGACCAAGACTTTCTTTTCTTCGCTACAATTTCTGTCATTTGCATCTGTTCTGTCCCCTGAGATATCACCCACTCATCTGTTGTAGAATGCACAGATCTTAATTCAACAACAATGGACACACAGATACTTTATACTGACTTACTTCAGCAACACAAGCTTGTTTTGTTGTGACTTCATTACAATTAATGGCTATCAAGTGGGCCAAATAACAGCATTTTGATCAACTTTGACAGATTTTTGCTGAACTGAAGTCTGAAAAATCATTTCTGATTCATTCCAGGTAGTTGGGAAATTGAGCAGGTGAATTGCTTCTGCAATACTGCATTGAGCAGATTTTGGTCCAAGTTCAGTTTTTCCTCTATCTAGATCAGGTTGTTAGTTTATAGCTTACATACAGATGTCAGTTTTTGGAGAGGAATAAATTATCCAATTGGAGCTGGGTTTGTGATTGGTGATTCGTAAATACTAATGTGGATACTGCTAATAGAAAACCAGAAAACTTTCCACAAAAATCTAGATTTTCTGGACCTCTAGGCCCACACTCTTCATTTTTTTTTATTGAATCTGAAGAGATTAATGGAAGGTGCTTCTGTAACCCTTTCAGAAAGTTCTGAGTAGTAAAGTCACTGAGGCGAAGCTGTAGTAGGATTTTCAGCTGGAGCCTGTGAGAGGTTACAAATGACACTTTGACCACCTGAAAATAAACAAAGCACCTCTAACACAGCCTGTTAGTGTTTCTATATGTTTTCAAGAGTGTGAGATAAAGCATCCAGCGCTGAGTGCTTTAAAACAATGTGCCATTATGGCCTCTTGCTGTTAAGCAGATGGTGAAACTGCATAATATGGGACACTGAAGTGTCTTCCTGAGCTTGTATTGAAGTAAACGGGCGGTACTTCAAAACCCCACATACTGCATGTTAAGTGAGGCTTTTCCACGTCTTTCAGTGACCCAAACACACTCCTGAAGCACACACTCACTGAGCTGCACTGAATCCTAGCTTAAGCACAAAACCATTAGGAATGCAAATATATGTACACCTTCTTAAAATGTGATCTTTCTTAAAGGGGACATATCATGCTTGTTTCTTCTTTTCACTATGCCAGACTAGGATGCCTGTAAAGCATTTCTGCCCTCAGTACAAGTCATTTAGTTCCTTCAATGCCCCACAATAGCGTTCTCAATATCCTCATTTTAGGCCATTCTGAAGATCTCGTTGAAACGCTCTGTTTCAAGAATGACCTCCAGTAACCTCGCAACGTCACAGCCCTTTGTGCTCTGATTGGTCAGTTCTATCAGAGGGGCGGAGGGGGTAGAGCAAGGGGGCGGTTTTTGCAGCATGGCAGTATTTACAAAATCGCCACATTGAATGGGGCAGACCGAGCGAGTTTGCTGTTTGCCAAAACTTCACCGTAAGGCATTGATAGCACTAATAAAATGGCAGAGTGTAGGATACGTCCTTTTGTATTGGACCCCGAGTCAGACCCGGACGGTTCTGCAGGAGGAAGAAAATCCACCTGGACACAGATCATCTCAGGATGCTTCAGTGTGGTGAGTCAAAGCGGTACTGTAACATGTATAGTTAATACCTGGAAATATAGGCAGACTTCACCAACACGTCACTATGTTATTACCGCCGCATTATTGTGGTCCAGGTTCACAGTGCATGTCAGAACAAGCTTGCAAATATCACAGCCTCACAAGTATAACGACGTCTGCTAAAACTACAGTGTTTTAACTGCTAATTCACCATGTAAAGCCGAGCTGCTCAGCAGAGCAGAGTCCCTGCATCCAGCACTCAGTCAAGTCAGCCAGAGCTGGTAGGGAGCTGTATTTATACTCGGCTCTTGGTGGGTGTATCCCTCGGTGGAAAGGTAAGGTACCTCGTGTCGTCACGACGGTTGAAATCTCGCGGCCAACTGGCAATGACCTATTTTCAGAGGCATCAAATCTCGTTCTAGGATATCAGAAAAAATACAATATCTCATTTTTTGAAAAGTCAGGGGGTGTAAGGTCTTGTTCTCAAATGTATTATATTATTTGTAAGTATTAAATCAGGGATCAGCATGATATGTCCCCTTTAAGGGGTAAGTCAACATGTCCTGGGTACTAACACTGTAAATCTAAAGCTTCATACTATGTTTATTTTACCACAAACATAAAATGAGCATAGATCTGTATCTGACATCAATAGATCATGTGATTCAATTATTCTTAGTGTTGTGCTGCTAATTTGTGCAGAGCATACAGCAACCATGGCATTGTTTGAGTCTCATGCGGCTTCAGTTTTAATCATTTAACACCAAAAATACACAGCATGATCAGACAACGCACACATTCTCCCACACAGATCTTCATACATGTTAAGTGTGATTTTCTCCTCTTCAAACCAGAAAACCGCAGAGGATTTGTATGTGTGAGAACATGACGAACACTAACACCCTGTTAACTCCCACAATGGCTGTGAATTATCATTTAATATTCAGTATCTATATCACGGCGTAAAAATCTGGCTGTAAAAGTGGGAGGTTGAGCCACACAGATGCAAGCTTTTGCAGGGGAAACCTTTGCAATGTAGTAAGTGATAACTGAGAATGAGACTATTTAGAAGCATGGTAGGATACTGGAGTGTATCATTTTAATGTAGAATAACCAGGAGAGGAAAAGTGCATTGTAAAAATCTAATTAATTTAGCATATAAAAAGCAGGTCATCCAGTCCAAACATCCACCAAAGGATTCCTTTTGCTCACCACACTAAAATCCCCTGGAATCTGCACGGTGTAATGAAAAGCGACAATTTCCATCTTTGGAAAGTGAAAGCAATTACATTAGAAAGTACACTAATTTAGAAATAGCCCTGTTGTACCTGTAAGCCTCCCTGCACAGCCTGCACTTCCTCTTAAGCTGCACATGGCGGTTTATTGTGATGACAGCAATTAAATACCCTGTGATTTGTGTGCCAGCGGTATTATGACTTATCCCACTGTCTGCCCTGCGCTCTGGAGCTGGATGCAGGAAAGGTTTTAGGAATCCAGTGCCGAGAAAAAACTAGCCCATCCTCCAGGGAGCAGCCATGAAACAGAGGATAAACCATAAAAGTGGTTAACATGACCGAAGGGGACCTCAGAGGGGGGGCAACATAATACACAATAGTCTCACAAGCTTAAAGCAGACAATGAATACAGGCACTGTCCTCACTCCTGGGTTTAATACTCAGAGGGGATGTGTGTTTGTGGCCACACACTACATAACTGGTGACAAGGTTTTATTCTGCAACACAAGGGACAGCTAACCAGGGCCCAAATTAGAAACAGCACGCTCAGGTTTGTGCTTCATCAGCATTCTCTCAATCTCTCCCTGTGGCTTTCCTTCTGCCACTTCTACAGTAAGATGAGTGTTTGGTGGAGTGGAGGGAAAACCTGTGGGTTATAGTACAGTGGCCTGAGAGTGTACAATGAAAACAGCAGAGAGTGATGTGAATCACAAGGCAGAAAGAGTCAAATAAACAACATCAACCTGTCAGTATTTTCACAGGTATCACCAGATCCTCAGTTTTTCTGCTCATTAGTGTGACATGTTTGCATTTTGCCATTTAAGGCCATTAAGTCCATCCATCTTTTGCAAAACATTGTGTGTAACTCATGTTTGGTGCATGCTGTGCACAGTTTGTGTAATGAAAAGCCCGCTTGTGTGCATCTGACCTCAAAACCACAATGAACCCGCTGGTGAATGAAAGTGAAACTTACCTTTGTTGGTGAAGAATCTACATTATTCATTTTTATCTGTGTGTGTGCATGTGCGTGTGTGCGTGTTATCCACATGTTCAAATCACTTCAGCTTTCTTAACCCAGCATGGATCAAATACCAACACTTTTTCACCAGCCCTTTGCGTCTCATTCTAAGAGCAACAAGAGCATGTTTTTTTTTTCTCTATTATATCTTTAACGTCAAACTTTCAAACATAGTGCACGCTCTACAAATGAACCAGAAAGACTTTGACTAATTCACAAAGCATGCACAAATAGTTGCAGAGCAAAAAGCATCAAAGTGCAGGTGTTATTTGCATATGTTTAAGTTAGACAAATGCATTTATTAGAGTAAAACAGGCCCACTTTATGTAGTTAAGCTTCAATGCAAATAACATCCAATTTGCTAGTATTGGTGCCAACACTCCTGTGCAGTTAGAATAAAATATCTGCACCTGCAGAGCCAGTACTTTATTTTTTCAGTGATTAAAGCTAAAATTCCACTTACGCTCTCAAAGTAATATTACTTTGCATAAAGTCTGTTCATTACTGCAGTTTTGCTGTATTACAATAATCTGAGGTTACATCACTCTGGCTTCCTGAGGTCAAACCACCTAATATACAAAATGTGCCATTGTGCACAACAGTTCATGACACACTTGAGCTGGTTTGAGCTTTTTTTTTCTGGTTCGCTCCAGGAAATTGGGTTGGATATAGCCTATGAAACTTGTGTCACATCTGTTATTAATGTCAGATGGTAAGAAGTTCCCTTATTGATGCAGCTCATTGTATAAATTAATAGAATCAGCTGTCGTTGGGATCGGTTAGGTTCAGAAAAAATATTGGCTGGACTGGGTCTTAAGGCTAAAAATGAGTTCCACATTGGTCCAGGGCTGGATTGTTTTTTAAATTAAATTTCATAACACGTTCTCTGTAGTGTACCTTGAGGTGATTGGGTGTTTCGGCCATTTATCACTGGATTCCTTCTCTCAAGGAAGACCCTATGGGTTTGATCAGTTCCCGTGTTGGGTTCTGTAGCCACTAGAGTTTTTTTTTTTTATTTATTTTTTTTTTAGTTCAAGTAGTCTAGGGTAATCTGAGCAAAAGCCAGTTTAAAGCACTGGTTAAAAGTCCTATCTAAATTTTTTGTTGTTGGGTTATTCAAGACTTACGCTGTACTTTGAGTTAAATTGAGTTTATATAGTTTTAATTTAAAAAAAAGACTTATCCTAAATGTATTTCAGTGAGGGATTCTTAAGTTACAGTTACGGTGCTGACAGTTATTTTCCAGCTCTGCAGGTGCAGGATATTTTGGATTTTTATATATATATTTTTTTAGTAGTGTCAAATAATCTAGCCAACTAACCTTAATAAATTGCTGCACTAATATACCTCAACCTTCGACAACTTTCAGTAATTAGTCCTGAAAATTCACTTAGAGCTGGGTCTTAGACCTTCTGACTCATTCTATCCCTGAAGGCTCAGATTAAGGGCCTAAGTGTTCCCTGAAAAGATGAGTCTTCAGACATCTCCTAAAGTAGAAAGGGACTCTGCGGATCGTATAGAGTTAGGTAATTTGTCCTACCATTTGGGCACAACAGAGGAGAAGAGTCTGGCTAGAGATTTGGAGCCACACTGGGCTGGGAGCACCAGGTGTCTAAACCTGGGTGAGGGATCCCACTTAAAGTATTATCTAGGGTTTTGGTTGTTAGGTTTAGTCAAAGCCTTAGTTTGTTTAAGTATTTTTATCTGTTATTAATTTATCCTTAAAGTTAAATCTGATCAAAAATCCTATCTGATGTGAGGGGGAGTTAAGGAGTACAGGGTAGGAGGGGAAGTAAAACATTAAGTAAATAGGTTGAGGAAATAGATGATAGTCAAAATCCTCCCTAGGGTCCTGGTGCACTCTTGGCCTGATCCCCCCCATGGTTCAGGGGGCATGATGTTATGCTTCATAAGCAAACAGTGCAGCTCTGCACAGAGTGGAGATGCTCACAGCTCATCTCAAAGGTGCAAAACTTGCGCAAACTGCACAGAAATGCACATTGACGTATTTGGGATGTAAATATCATTACAGCCATTTGCTTTGTGAATTAACCTTGAAAGAGAATCAATCAAATGGGAAAGCGGGGAGCAATTCTAGCTGCTTTTAAAGGCTGCCGTACATTCTTAGTGCATCATTCCCAGAGTGTTTGATGTTGACCCAAAGGGATTTAAGTTCTGCTACAGTTACATTAAAGCCCAATGGCGACACTAAAAGGTGTCATATGTGTCGGTATGTGACGTTTGGGGCTTTTAAAAGTGTTGGTTTTGTCCCTTGAGGAAAGAACAAGCTGCTGACAGGACAATATCTACCCTCCTTCAAACATAGCATTATTAAAAGCCATTCTGTTTACCACAGACTTACCTGCTCAGACGGTGCTTCACAAGTTTATGACAAGAAATGGTATTTAACATTACAATCATGTTTTTAACGTAAAGATAAAAATGTTTGAACACCCCTTTATGAATGCAAACTTATGTCGTAATAAATGTCAAAGCAGACACAACAGCAGGCGAAGACATGAGTAAAATAATGCCAGAATGCACGTGGAAGACTTGAATGTCAGTGTGTGATCACTAGTCTTAAAAATTTGAAGTGATACAGTGTTTTTACATCTCATTCCCCGATTACTAAGCGTGACACACTGACATTCACGCCTCCCACTCTTCAGTAAGCTCAGGATGACTCGCTAAATATGGCTCTATGTCAACTTAAAAGAATCAAAGTTTTACCTTGAATGCTCAGTAGGGACCTTAGAAGCCAAGCTTCCCCTCTCTGCCCTGAGGAGGAGAGTC
Source organism: Halichoeres trimaculatus (assembly GCF_033239565.1). NCBI lineage: Eukaryota > Metazoa > Chordata > Actinopteri > Labriformes > Labridae > Halichoeres > Halichoeres trimaculatus. The sequence continues at coordinate 33,964,211 of NW_027437186.1, read as the reverse complement.
AAATAGCAAAGATCAGAAGTCCACTTACCCCACAGGGAGAGGAGGTGAGGATCACAGCCAGGATGGGAGGCCCACAACACTATGATCAAAACCCCCCCGAACCTCCTAATCCTAATCCTAACATACACAAAGTTTCTCCTGAGTGGTGGTGGTGTTGTCCTGGGACTAAAGCAGCGGCTGTTATGTGTCCATGTGAGTCTCATTAATGATTCTCATGCAACAAGCAGAAAGAAACAGGAGACACAACTCAAGCGTGTGGATGCAAAGTGGAAGCAGCACCTACCTTGAAAAGCTTTCATTAATTTTGAGAAAGCAGCTTTTGAAAAAATATGCCAATGACCTGAATACACTTTGTGTAAGTTTAAGCATTCGATGCCACAAACACTGCTGTGATTGTTTGTATGAAATCCCAGAATGAAAAGGTCAGTACCTTTATTTTTACCTATGAGATTTGATGAAATGTTCCATGAAGAAAGCAGATTCCAGACAAAAAAAAGGGAGAACAAAAGGAGAGGAGACACTCGTGAGTGTCCAGTCAGAAAAGGACAGAGACGACAGGAGAAAGAGGCTTGATGGCGACCTATATGTGCAGATCTACGCGAGGGGATGTGTGATAGCAGCAGCAGAGAGGAGGTCAAAGGAAGAGTGCTTTACGTCCCTGTTATGCTGCATGAGAGCCACGCCAATGGGAAGTTTGTGACTACATGGACAAAATCTGTGCAGATCATGCATTATTAGGACAGATGTAGGATTAGCTCAAAAATCCAGTCCACCACCATGCATTATATCCTAATAATTTTAATGCTAATGCGCCTTCACTTGAACCACATCATCATAAAACATCCGAATGTAGATGTGAATAATTAAAAGGAGAGAAGAGATGAGGAGAAATGACACCCGGCAGAGTGGGGAGAAGAAAGCCAAATGAGCTTGAAAAAGAGGTCATATGAAAAAAATATGAAATAAAATGACGCTGGGAGAATGAAACCAAGTAGGTCATTCCAAAATAAGTGAAATGACAGCTCATATCTGAAGCTTCAAGCCTGAGCACCGAGAGAGTTTGAGCACAATGGGAGGAGGAGGAGGGACAATGGAGGAACGACGGGAGTAAGGAAAGGAGCTCATACCTTGGTCGCCCATCATCAGGTGTGCCAGACCTTAAAGGAAAACAAGAGCACAGTCAGCAGAGAACAAGGGATCATGGGAAGCTGTGTGACACTGACATGCAGGCATCTCTTTCAGAGCAGATGTCTGTGTTACCTGAGGAGTGTTGGGATAGGGGAGAGTGGGACGGAGAGGAAGAGGAGGAGGAGGTGCATAGACAGGGTTAGCATGATGAGCATTTAGCCAACCGGAGCTGGTTGCGATGCGTCATCAGCCACTTACGAGTCATCATTCAGAAATACAAATTTAGGTCCACTCTTTTATTTTTTCCCTCTTAAAGATAAAAAGTACACAGACCCTCAACTCACCGACCACAAATAAAACCAACACCGTCCTACCTCCAACTTCCACCGCCACACATGAGTCATAAAAAATGCAAATTGTGGAGTCACTGTGCTATTTTAAGAAGACATGACAAATCATTTTCACTTTATCAGCTTCAGCACAAATACGTATCAGTGCAGACAGAATCTCTTCCTGCTTTTGGAAAACGCATCACTGTTAGCTACAAACCAGCAACTTCCAGATCTTTCTGTTAGGAAATCTGTTCTCTGCAGGACAATTAGCCTGTTTTTTTTCTGACACAAATTATTAGAAATTTTAGAAATCCTGTGGGATTCATGCAGAGAATGCATGATATCACGAGTTGGGACGCTGTGTGAAATGTTGGTAAAAACACATCTTGATGGTTTCCAAATCATTAAAAGCACATGTTTAATACAAAAAGATGCAAAGACAGCAAAACAGTTTAAAAAAATATTTTGTTTCATGAATTAGATCCCAACAACACATGTCCAAACATTTGGAACAGGTCAAATATGCCCTTGTTCTGCATCACCTTCTTTTTTACGATATCACATGAACGTTTGGAAACCCAGGCTTCTCGGTTTGGCATCCAGACTCTTTTTCCACAGACCTGTACAGTTGTAACACGCGCAAAATGTAAATCTTCTTCCTGTGTCATGGAAAGTCTTCTCTTGAAAAGGCTTCAGACATGCACTGATCATTCACCATCAGTGGTTTCTTTCCAGAAACTGCCCATGCCACGGATGTGCATACCTTCCCATCAGGGATGCTGAGGACTTTTGATCTGTGCACTGACAACAAACCTTCTGAGAGTGGATAATGCTTCTTGGTTTATGTTTATGTTTGATTTCTTCTTTGCATAAACTAACTGTGTTAAAAGATGATGATTCCTGTACGTAATTTGGAGCTCATGCATTGAATTCCACTACAGAGTCTGATTTTGGTGCAGTTACACTTGAAAGACTGAAGATCATGGCTATCCTGTACTGGTTTTGGGCCTTGTGTCTTTTTGTACAGCTATTTCTTCATACTGTCGGAATTGTTTAATGGTATTATGATGATGCAGATGATGACATCCATGATTTATTTGCAATTTTATTCTCAGGGGCATGTTTTCTACTGGAGACCTAGCCTCTTTGGAGTGTCTACTTTATACCCAATCATGTCATGTTCCTGCTCTAAAAAATGTAACTGGTAAGAGATTCCTTTAGCTGACAAGACATGAGTATTTATTTTCCATAAAACAACAACAAAAAAAATTATACAGTTTTAACACCTGAAATGTTGTCTCTGCACCATTTGGACTGATGCATGTGCTTTGAATGATTTTTGAAATGATTTTCAAATAATCAAATCCTGTCATTTTCAACATTTTTCTGCAGCATCCCGACTCTTATGGAAGAGGGATTAAAAATAATGCAGATCCAAAAAAATTAAACATAAATAAATAAAATAAACAAAAAATAAAACATAAATAAATGAAATGAAAAATAAAATAAAATAAAATGGAAAATGATAAATAAGTTGATAAATACATAAATAAATCAAATAAAAATGAAAATAAAAATAAAATGAAAATAATCAATAAATAAATAAATAAATAGAATTTTAAAAAAAACTTAAAGCAATTAAATTGATAAATAAATAAATTAATTTAATTTAATTTAATTTAACTAATTGGCATGAAAAAAAATGAAAAAAAAAAAAACATTTAGTAAAGAGCCAGAGCAGACACAGTTTCTTTCCGTTCACATGACATGCCCATCAACAACCATTTCAAAGCAGTTAAAGCCAAATAAGCACATTTTAACCTGAACAAGCAAACTTACCAGAAACCCCTACACCAGCATTACACATCATTTACACACATTTATTTGAGCTGCCATGGCCATGATAACAAACATTATTATTACTTTAAAAAATGTAATCTAACAAATGAAATACCCACCTTCAGCATTGTTGTCTTCTGGAAGCACGGACAGGCAGAGAGAAAGAGAGGAAAACATTCATTAAGAAGCATGCAGACTAGTACAGGCCATTGCATGTCATAACCATGCAAGGCATTAAACACCATGCAAGTGACCTACAGTAACCCCTGCAGAGGAAACGCTGTTTTATGCATAAGACTTTTTATTGTGCTTTAGCTCCGCACTGACCTGGAGAGCAGGACAGAGATTTAACGGAACGAGCTCTACTGAATATTTTACGTAACCTTGAAGAATTACGTTCCTTCAAACTGGTCTTTGTTAGCAGCAGATAAAAACTGGCATCCCTGTTAAAAGATTTAAGAACCAGGATCGATCATGAGTCATACGACGGTGAGGGGGTAAGAAGCTGATCGAGAGGCTGGTTCATCCTGTTGTGTTCAACTCTGCAAATCTTACATTTATTTCCTTTTTTAAATTTATTTATTTAAGTTGATAGACTGAAACTTTTTGCATGAAAACTCTTTAATTCAACAGAGTCAGTGGAATCTGTGAATCTCTGCTTTTTAAACGCTCGTAGCCACAAGTGATGAAATGCAGTGCAAGAGAAAACAACCGAGTGACGGCTGTGGGGTAACAGCGCCTGAGGTGTCAGAGCGTTCAGAGAGGTCCTGAGACTGCAGCAGGAATTTTCAGGTGATGTGGTCACGGCAGTGAAAGCAGAAATCTGTGAGTGAGCTCTTTAGAAATGCAGAAGAAGACTGACATGATACGCCCCGACACTGAGCGACAGTCAAAGTGAGAGCGTGGAGATTAAAAAGATGCATCTGTTACTCCAGAACAGGAGATGAGGAGGACACACAGGTGAAGCTGAAGCAAACAGGTGAGGTTAGCATCATGCTAATAAACAGAGTGGACCGAAAGATGTGAGAGGGAACATGCAAAATGATCTAGAAATGGAGGGTGTGAGGGCCAGCAGCGTATAAATAGAGCAAAACAAAACAAAAAATCAGTCAACAGATCTGTTCATCATTGAGCGCTTAAAGTTTTCTGGGACACTGACTCAGTATTTAATATTTAAAACAACACAACAAGACAAAATGGCATGAAATGGGGAGACAGTAACTGATGAGACACAGTCAGCATTTTTTTTAAAGAGACAGTAGCATGCAATGTCTGATCAACACCGAAAAAACAAACAACGTTCCTGTTGTCAAACCAGTTGCTGTAGCGCCCAGTTTGGCAGAAAAGCCCAATTTCCTCTAAAAAATAAAGTCCTACCTCTTTAAAATCTTTCCCAGACTGAAGCGATTGTTTGACCCGAAACTTACCATCGGCACCGGTTCCCCTCTTCAAATCAGACACCATGCACAAAAACAATCCCAATCATCGTTTTGTGAACAACTGACGAGGAAATGAAACAGACTGACTTTCCAATTTCTTTGTTTTACCTCTTTTTTTAAAAAAATAATCAGATATTTCTAGAAGTCAAAACTTAAGAATTAAAACAGGTCCACAATTAAACAAGACCTTGGAGCCAGGAGATGATTCATAGACTCTTTAAGATAAATATTAACTTTGATGAAATGTGTGCAGATTTATAAACCTTGAGAGAGGAGGTGCAGTTTGTTCACAAAAAGGTTAGCTTGATGACAAAAAGCACACTGCTGAAAACAAAAATCACACAAGGCAAGCATGAAGCTGGCAGCTGCAAAGTGACCACATGATGAGAGATAAGAAAATAAAGGTCCCATATTATGCAAAAATCACTTTATTAAGTCTTTTAGTGAAATTTGTGGGTCTTTGACTTTCCTCCCAGCCCACAAAATGTGATATTTAATGACAAAATCTGTACTTAGCAGTGCCTGTGAATGTAAAATCCTGACCTAAAACGAGCTGTTTGGATTTTAAGGGATTTGCTGACGTCAATGATTCCCTTTTTTGACCAATCAGGAGCAAGTCTGACTTGATTGAACCCCCTTCCCACCCACTACCCTCCCTGCTGCTACTCCAGCAGCCATCACTGCCATTACTGCTCTGTTTTTGGTTGTAAACAGCCATAAAGTTCCATGTACAAGCTCCCCATCTCAGAAGAAGACAGACTAAGTGTCTAGAGTTCATTTATCAAGGAAATGTTCCAGCTACACTCAGTAAAACTGTGCATGCATGTGCTAGTCACTTCACAGCCGACTGCTTTTCCAACTTTGGACAGTCCAACAGAGGGTTAGCGAATAGACTGGTCCTGAATCCAGGCACATTACCAACCATCCTCCAACAAACCTGGGACCCTGGAAATGTGAGTATTTTAAATGCTGTGTGCTGTGGAGCAGATGTAAGAGCTTTTCTTCAGTGTCCCCCCCTGTCTCTGTGTTAGCTTCAGGATGCTAACTTTAGCTGCTGTTAGCCTGTTGTTTTAGCCTGTAATGTTACGGTAAACGAGCTTCGCTGTTTTCTAAACATTGTGCACTCGGAGCTCGTGGCGCCGCTCTCAGAGTGGGGCGGTATCAGCTGTGGCTCATTTACATATGAAGGCCACGCCCACTAAATCAGAGCGTTCTGAACAGAGGGGCTATGAGAGCCTGGAAACAATGCTGCTGTGCTTGATTTATTGGCTTTTTGGACCAAAAAATGTTATTACCATTTCATGAAGACATCAATGATCCATATTAAACTGCAGAAAAGGAGCAGAATATGGGACCTTTAACATTTAATGAAGAGTTAAAAAGATGCAGTTTCTGATAAATCCTCCCTCTGCATTTCAAACCAATGGCTGTTCAGTTCGTTTTGGTTTGTAGTAAACTGTTTCACAGGTTATCGTGCAGCTAACTTTGAGGTTTAGCGATTCCCTTCCTCTAGTTAAAGGTGTTCAAACAACTCTTCTTACATAGATTTACAGGAACGATCATGAACATGTCCAATTGTTTATGATCATACTGTGGGACATGCATGCAACTCACCCTCCAAACACACTTTATTAAGCATTAAACTCACTAAAAGCTTCTGGTTTTGACATTTAATAAATGTCAGGGAAGGGTTTAAAGATCTCTGAAGGTGAGCTCCATCGTTTCAGCAAACAGAGTCCGCGAGCATTTCTTCCCCGACCGACTGCGGCCACGCTAAAGGCGCTTTCATTCTGCGGTGGTCCGAAGAAAAGAAGCTTTCCTCTAACAGCAGTATCACCTGACAGAGACCATTAAAACAAGCCCCCTATCTCTATCATGCACACACACACACACTCACACACACACACTTCCCTCCACAAATGTACCCAGCTGGTTACATCCTAATCCACAGACGTAAATCCATTTAATCCCCCTGACAAAGTGATCCCACTGCTATTGTGCTGGTAACACTACACCAAAATGCACTCAACTGTCTATCAGATGATCTGCATCTCTGATGGTCTTGTGCTGGTGATCATCGACATGGTGTGTGGCTCATGGGAAATAATTATATTACGATTCAAATTGGTTGCTCTAAAGATATCAAACATCTGGTGCATGGACAGAAGGAAGAAACCAGAGCCTATAAATAAACGCACGCAGCGTTTTTTCCTCTTTGTTTTCGCTCTACATGCTTCTGACACCTCGACACAACCTCGACGCCCCGGTTGTGAACTCACAACTGTGACAACTGATTCTCACCGAAGTGACAGTCCCTTCAAAGCCAGACTTGTATCACTCAATCCACTATTCTACCCTTTACTGGCTCCTATCAGGCGTCTGGATGAAATGTCATTAAGACGTCCACGTCTGCTCTGCTGAGGGTCTGAACGCGGCGGGCTGAGGACACATGGCGATAGCAGGGAGGGTTCTGGGTGACGTTACACTTCACATGAAGGAACATGTGTCACATTCACTCCACACAACATCCAGCAACAGATATAATTCATTTTTCTCTGCCATTTGACAATTTTAGAGCATGCTGTCTGACTGAATCAGCGTCCTGTCCTCCACTCTTGACATCAGAGGCGTTGGGGGGGCCGTCGGATGCTCTTTTTTATGTCTTAAATGTTGTTTCAGCTGAGAATTCAGGAGGTTATAACTCTGGTGACATTGCTCTTAAAAGCTTCCATTAGGTGTCGTTTGTTAATAAAATAAAATATTTAAGGGAATTTGCCTCTGAAAGCAAATTGTTATGAAGTTACTGATCATCTTTTAAAGTGGGATCTAACTGGGTGTGATGGAGGCAGACGTTTATCATGACAAATTACACAACACTTTGTGGGTACCAATCAAACAACAGTAACAAGGCTGTTCAGCTGATTACAGCGTGTCAGCATCGCTCCTTACTGGGTGCTAATTAATCAGTCAGTGGATTAAAGCTGCTGAGGTTCATTTGGGGAAGCTTATGATGTATTTGTGGTGTTGTTGTTTTTTTTCTCCCATACTGTATTAACTTAGAATCTCAGATACCTTTAGCCACAATCCAAAGGCAGGGAGTGAGGGGTGCCCTAAAGAAAAGCAATGAAGGAATCAAGCCAATTACAGTTCCAACCTAAAATAATCAGTAAAAGAATTTTTGATAATAAAAACTTGGCAAGTATATAGTTATATTCATCAAGCATAACAAGAGCAATTTATCTGCAAACGCCATGACCCCATCTTCAAACTAACCCCTTGATGCCTGTTGTTGTCAATTGACAACATACCCTGCCAGGTCTTGATGCAGCTGAAATGACCTTTGTATCCCACTAATGCCTGTTGATTTATATTCTACGCATACCAAAGATAGTACCAAAGCACCATGTCCCAATATATTGGTCAGAGTGTGAACTTATTGTATCTATACACATCATATAACTTAATAATAACTATTGTGTGAGCTGTATTCAAATCAACTGTCTCCCCTCAATGTAGGATCTATAAGAATGCAAAAGAAACACAAAAACAATATTTTGATATAGTTGTAAACTAATTCAAGCGGTAAGGGGTTAATTAAACTTCGCTTAAATTCATGTCAATCAATCAATCTTTATTTGTATAGTGTCAAATCATAACAAATGTTATCTCAAGACACTTAACAAAAACATTCACAGGTCTAGACCCGTAAATGTTAATAAAATTTTATTTGCGGAAACCCAACATCAAGACAAGATAAGGAGTCTTATCTCATCTTAATCCACCATGAGTACAGGACTTTGCAGCATTTGGCACTTTAAAATGGCAAGGAAAAACTTCCCTTTAACGGCAGAAACCTCGGAGGGTACCAGACTAATTTCAGACAGACATGAATCCTGTTCTAAATTATGGGAATATTTACAATTTCTGTCAATCGTGTATTCTGCAAAAGCTCAAGACCTCTTGCAGCTGACATCTTTACATTAATGTATTTATCATGATGTGAAAATATGAGACAAAAAACACATTAGACGATACAAGACAAGATTACAGTTCAAAAATTTTGTAGAGAAGGTTAACACTGGTGAACAGAAATAGTTCAGAATGCAGGATAAGGAATATTTGGGGATAAAAAATGTTTGAGGTCAAAACAGAGGGTGTCTCTGGAAGTACCGGAAGTCACAAACACACCAAGCCAAAATAAGCTGTTTTCAAAGTCGAAATTAACCTGGGATGAATCTTTTTCTTTTTTCTAACTCTTTCAAAGGATATTAAAATAGCAAGTTTGGCCAATCAAAGGCACGGCTCAGCTCACTAGTGTGACTAGTGTGGAGATTCAAAGCCCCAGTCAATTACGATATGGCCATGATAGCCAATCTGCTTCAAAGATCCATTTTCAGAAACAGACGGGTGATGTTGGGGAGACTACGTCCTTTGATTTTATGGTCAATGTAAAATCCAGATCCTGATCCATCCATAGAGATATTCTGACATGTTTTTCTCACATCGCCCCCTAATGGAGAAAATTCTCCTTGGCCAGAAGCAGAGTTTGCTGATGTTTACGCATCACTTAACACTGCTGAAAACTGACCACTGATCATCTGGTATCAAGAGACAAATGAAGGATAGGTGACTGATTTTTTTTTTTTTTTTTTTTTTTTTTTAACAGAAATGACTAAAAGAAGTATCTCACAAAAAGATTATTCAAATGTTACTTTCATGGCTGATAAACATGTCCGTAAGAGCCACCAAAAAACAAACCCAAATACATTTCTTTCAAGTGCCAAACATGCATGAAGGCACAAATGTGTTTAAAGAGTCTTGTTATTTCTTACTTTTATTTATCTTATTCCTTTTTTTGTACAATATGAAATTTGCAGTCATTGCTGCATTTCAATAATTGCTTTCCATTACAAAAAAAGGATTTGTGCAGCCAGCTCTCAGAGCGCCTAATTGTGTGTGTAATGTAGCAGCTTTAAAACAAATGGACCCAATCTCTGGGAGAAAGTTGTGTGAGAAGTCGGACTTCTCCTCAAACTTTTAATAATATGTCTGACATCAAAAACAGTCTGTGTGTTCATGTCCTGCATCTGTAATGGAGCCATTCACGATTCATTATTCGACTTTCACAGCATCCCGATGTTTTGCAGAGCTGGTCAGTAAAGAGATGATGAAGTCACTTTGATTTGAAAGCCAAATTATAAATGTCATAAAGTGAAAATTAGTGATAAGTTAAGTAACTTTCAATTTGATAAATAATTAAGAGCTGACACCTCCTAATGAAAGCAGCTCAATTCTTTATTAAACAGCCTCAAACTGAAGCAGTTTATCAAACCAGCTCAGTGAAAGTAGGTCATCCCCTGCTACGTTTCATTGTAGCAAAGCCGAAACTCTGTTGCAAATAAAATCTGTGTGAATATTTGAACATCCTTTCAAATGAGCTACTAAATATTTGCCATTGGACAGCTGCACAAGCAGTTAAAGTAACAGTTTAAGAGCTGGAGCGTCACTAAATGATGTCAGGAAGAAGAGTTCCTAGTGTTCAAGGCAAAGCAAGGGGAAAATGGAGAGTTTGTTTTTCTTTTTTATCCTTTATTCATGACAAACAGTATTAGGTGTCCACCTCAGATAGCGGATCAGCTGGGAACTGATATCCTTGAGTTCTCGTCATATAATAAACAAGGCCAAAGGAAAGCGCAGCCTTTACCTCGCCATCTCTGAAAAACACACAAAAGTCAACAGAATGAATCCCTGTAATAAGTCCCACGTCAGATAGAAATAGAGTTCCTTATTGCTGCTCTGCTGTGTTACTTATCAGGCTGTATCATGTCATCACCACACAACACAGAGGAACAAAAGGTAGCGACTCTTCAGCAGCCCATTAGACAGTTGTAGAATTGAAAAATAGCAACACAAACGCTGCTCCAGAGCCCCTTGTCGCAGAGGCGCTTTAAGGCAAAATGTAAAAGCCTTCCAGCAAAGGTCAGAGCCACCAGACGATCGATTTGTTGTTAAATTACAATTTGAGGCAAATCAAGAGTAATGAGTATAACTGGGGGCTCATCTCTTAGTACCTCAGCCTAAACCTAATGCATCTATCCAGCAGAGCAGTGTTAGTGGTATTACACACTCACCATCTTCCTCATTATCCTCCTCAAGCAGCAGTGAGAGCGGCGAAAGAGGAAACGGGCAGAGTGACCGACCACTCTGATGGAAATTGATAGCTCCCACAGCTGTGGCTATACTCTGCAATTTCTGCTCTCACCAGCTAAGACAGTCAGCAGTGACACAAACACTTGAGAACAAAACGCTCTTTATGGGCACTTGTTGCAGGACAGCGGATTCAAACTGAAGGTGTGGAGAGACTCTGGTATATTATGTGTCACAGTCTAGAGGAATGACTAAGTGCTGTCATTTCACCACCGTGTACCTGAGAGTGTTGTGAGCTAGCTTAAAACAAACATGCCAGCAAGTCTATAGGTGAAGAAATAGAGAACATTTTGTAACTTCCAGTCATGTCTTGGGTAGCTGCTTTCTTCTGTTTTAAGTACTTTTGACTTTCTGCTCCCCCATTTTTTTAAGATATGGGATGGTATTTTTAAACACACTTAACAATTAACAAGTTAGAAAACACAACATGAAATTTATCAAAGGAGATATTGAGAGCTGGGCTGACTGTTTTCTACTATTCCTTGGATTAAATCTATGCTTAAAAAAGCTAAGGTGAATTCATTAGCTCTGGGTAATCAGAAATATTCAGGTGTATCAAGTGTTCATGCTATGCTAGATCAAGTGTTTATGTTTAATCTAAATTAAAACGTAGAAGCTGCAGCCTCGTTGCTAACACACACAAGTAAATATGCTAATAATCTTCATAGATCACTCTCTGCTGTGAAGCTTTTAAGAGTGTTTTCCAGTTTATTTCAGCCGCAGGATTATATATTGACACTAAATAAGTTTTATTTTGCTTTAGTATCCGTACAACCCTGGTAAAATCAGACACAGCGTGACAGGAGGTGTTTCAGATGTTAATTTAAGCTGATCTAAGCTAACAGGCAAGAAACTTTAACTCTGTACCCAGTTGTAGAAGTGATATTTATCGTCTTTTTACCCTGGAAAAAAGGATTTACATTAAATCTCAAACTCTCAGACTGTTTTCATTGGTTAGCTCGGTGGTTCCCAAAGTTAGGGTTACAAAACGCTCATATAAGGGTACAAGGGCCATCCAAAAACACAAGTATTTACAATTGAATGTTTCATCCATTATATACTTAAAATATGGTGAACTGTATCAGTTGCAGCAGATTACTTTAGGATACACAGGTAGTCTATTTTCAACCACTGAGCTGAAATAAGTGTCTTCTGCCTTTTTACCGTCTATCTTTTTTGGTATATTCTTGCAGCAGGGGGTAACCGGTCTCCAGCACCACTATTTTTTGGCTTGTGGGCTAAAAAGTTTGGGAACCCTTTTAGTTAGCCAATCAATAAATGTTGTTTAAATCATCGACTGAGCAAAAATTTTTCAGCAATTCTCCTACTGAAAGGATTAGATTAGATTTGCACTGAACAGTAGCACAAAGTGCGTAAGAACAACAGCATTAGGGAACAGCTCTCCTCTTTGTGAAATAGATCGGATAAATAATGAATAAAAATAGTAGAGATGCATGGTATTGGATTTTTTGTCCAATATCTGATATGCCCATATTTAACAACTCATTTAGCCAATACCAATTTTTTTTTCTGTGCATTCAATTGCATATTGTATCATGGTACATACTCTTAGCAAATTTGTTATGTAATATTTATTTCTTATGCAAAATGGGAAAAATAAATACTTGAAAATGTATATTTGTTTATAATGATTGCTTTCAAGCAAAAAAAAAAAAAAAAAAATCAAAAAATCAAAAAGATACATCCTTCTTGAAAGCTGACTGATGCTCTTCCAGAGAAAACCATGCATCCACAAAAAAATTGAAATGTATGTATATGCCAGCGCTATATACGCATCAAATGACTATACTTTTTGCACTTTTTATACACTTCCTTACACCTGTTTTCTTGATTGCTGCTATGACTCCTGAATTTCCTCTCAGGGATAAAGTATTTTATATTCTATCCTATTCTATTCAATTCCACTTATGTTTACAGTTATACAGTAAAGGAGAACTTATTGCACACATCCTTTTTGGACAATTATAGCACATATTTCTCCTTTATTGCTTATTGTATAGCTTATTGCTTATTGCACCCGACCCATGGCTGAACGACAAAGGATTGTGTCCAATGTTTGAGTTTAACCAGACTATGGCCTCGTTGTAAAAACTGTCTCTAAGTCTCTGAGCACCCTGAAAAGACCTAGTAGGCTAAGCTAAGCTAGCTACCTGGTGCGGCTGTAGCTTCACATTCGAGCATCACTTATATTTTTTTATTAAATAATTAGGAACTGAAAGGGAAAACAGCCACAGAGCCAGGAATTTATTGAAGCTTATGATGAAGCTTTTCTGAGGAGCTCCAGACAGACGGTGTGTGGACAATACAGTCAATCCCAAGGAGACAGCCCAAACAGAGAGGACTGTTGGAGCAGATGTGCTGGTGACCTCTCACCATTCTTTTACATCTTATGGGTTGGAATGATCCAACAGGATAATGGTAGTAGATTATACAGTAGTTGTAATAACCTTAATCCCTGGATTGGATGTATCTGGGATAGAATTACAGATGTGGAGTAAATCTTTAAACACTTGGGAATAAGCCTGACAGGAGAACTGAGAAAGCAACGTAACATACAACTCTGTCAGCACAGGCTCGGCTTATTTGTACTTTTGCTGTAAGATATATCACATCCTGGTGTTAAAATAATGTGTACCACTGTTCACCAATCACCCCTCCAGCTAAATATGCTCCGCAGGCCTTTAAGGAAGCAGCGCTTTTGGATCCAACTGTTGACGTGTGACAAATCCCCATCTGAAGAGGAGCTCTTCAGCTAAAAAAGTATTAATAAAGCTACTGTGTGCTAAATACAGCTAAGCTCTAAGTACTGTTAACATTAAGCCACGCCATCCTCCATTACAAATGACAAAATAGGCAGAAGTGTGAGAAAAGGACAGATCCCTGGTGTTAGTGAAGTCGATGATTAGTGCAAGAAAAAGCAGACTTTTAATTGAATTCAGGAGCTGTAATAAGGGATCAGGTATCAATAATTCTGAGGCTCACCCTCCTGCAAAACCCTCTAAACGTGGGGTATATGAAGTGAAGTTTGGTTTATTTTTCACAGTCAAAAGGTCTTCAAAGTCTCGCAAAAATGTTCCTGAAAAGTGATTTGTCTGCGCTCCATCATTAGTGCAGCAGCTTTCAAATTACGGCAGCGCGCTTTCGACTTGTTTTTGGCATTTCAGACGACTCTCATGAGGGATGACACCCAACCGGCGGCATCAAAGGCAGCTTCTTTTCAAAGAGAAAATATCGACTCCAGCCTGGGATTTAAAGAGGCGAACGCTCGCCTCCGTACAGCTTCATTCTGTATCCACGTAGGTGAGATCAAACCGTTCGGATCTGATAGAAAACACCCAGCAATTATGCAAAGTGGGATATTCTTCTACATAAAACACAGGTATGAATGAGGAGTCAGTGTCTGAAAAGCTGACAAAGATGGAGGATGTTTTGAGAGCTAGTTTTCTGCCAGGTGCCGCTCATGACATCTCATCTTTGCAGGGGTAATCACTCCATCTATGAATTATGCATCACATGATATCCTGGAAACTCGACATGACGGCTGATCAACATGGTAAATACAGCCATGTGTGCCAGCTCGGCGTGGATTTCCTGATGTGTTTACTTGTGCAAGGGTCAAATCCCTTTAAAGGAGGAGTTTGGTGTCAAAGAATTTCACAAACACCCTTTGACAGTCAGGAACAGTTGTATTTAAACAAGGCAAAAATCCGCGGGGAAAATCCCTCTAATCTTTTGATCCCAATATCTGTCTTTGGACTCGGAGACAGCGGTGTGCTATTAATCTGCTTTTGTCTGAGTGAAGCTGCGGGAGGCTTCCAGACGGTGACACTGACAGAGATACAGTCAGGTCATGTGGTTTGTGCTTGAGCAAACGGCGTGTCTAAAAGCAGGGGCGGCGTTATGGGTGGACCTAAAGGTCCCAGGCCCATCGTTAACTTTTCTCACAATTTATTTACTACGGTGTGCTGAAAAGTTTGTAGCCTAACTTGGAAGGAGTTATGCCATAGTGATGAAACTTGGAATGCATTAAATTCAACATTTTCTGACACTTACGGCATGGTTTATTTCTCAACATGGTCGATGTTTTCTTGGGTTGTTGCTGTGGCAGGTCATCTGGACTTTGGGTCATCTTCAAGCCTCTCCCTACCCCTCTTGAATTCAGCTGCCCACTTTTTCACAGTTGATAAAACTGGAGCATCATCCCCTAATGTGGCAACCATGTCGGTGTGAACGTCCTTGGGGGTTAACCCAAATATCTGCTTTTTCTGCAGATATTTGATAACACCATGGTGCCAGTTTTTATCCATATTCACAAAATGACTCTGGTTCTACTTTTAAATTCCTCAAACACTACATCAGCGTCACTTTATCTGAAAATAAATCGTGCCAGAAGTACCAGAAAGTGTTGGCATAATTGCTTCCTACTCAGGCTACGAACTTTTCACCTCCCTGGAGTGTATATATATATATATATATATATATATATATATATATATATATATATATATATATATATATATATATGGCTTTTAAAAAGAGCATGGTAAAATTTTGTCACTCAGTTAGAGTTAGATACTCCATCTTTGTAAAATGAGCCTTTTTTTCTGTTGAAAAAAAAAAAGTTGTGAAACATTCAGCTTCATGTGGCTGGGATCAGAACAATATTTTGTGAAACTTTTTTTATTTTTTTTATTTTTAACTTTGGTTATTGTCCCTGCTGTTACAGCTTATAATGAACTGTAGTTGTGCAGCCTACAGGTGCATCAGAGCACCACTCTTTGGTCAGCACCATGGAGAGCTACTGCAGGTGGATCCGTCTGATGTAGTGATGTTCAATACCACCAATCTTTCATGATCCAATACTAGGTAAAATTCATGCTAGTATCAGCGATACTGATCCAATACTTCTTTTATGTCTGGTTAAAAAAAAAAAAAAGCATTTTAAATCCTTTCACTGAATTGAAATCGACAGTTAAAAATTCAATTAATCAAATAAATGGGACAATGAGTGCTCACGTTTGTCAATACCTACATTTTGATATTTTTTATTCAACAGTTCAAGCAAATTAGACAGGTTCTAAATAGTAATGGATACATTTTATTGATTAAATGATTTTCTATTTTTTTTTTATAGTACATATTTTTTCCTAACTGACCATGACCGTTTATTGGATTTTTTTTTTGTTTTTGGTAATTTAATGGCACCTGGTGTTTGTAATCCACTTTAAATGATCAAGTCTTTGGGGAACCTTACCTGAATTAATCTAGGCTTTTTTTTTTTTTTTTTTTGCTAATGTGAGATCATCTCCTTGACACACATTTTATTACTCTAAACAAACTCATGCAGCTTTTTATTAAAGCATGTATTTATTTTGACATTATTTCATATCTGATATGAACAACTCCAACAGCATCAGAGCTCTGCATGTATCACAAAGTGCATCTTGGCTGTTCATGGAACTAAAATAGCTCCATACAAACTGCAGACTATAGGCTGAGGCCGAGTGTGTGAGTGAGTGACAGACTGAACAGCATGCAGGTGCGCTCACGCATCACACACTTAACTAGGCGGAAGAAAAAGTAGTTCCCACAGAATGGCACATCACTGCACAGTTTGGTGACTTTTCACTTTGTTCCTGTTTATGATTTACAGGACCTCACATTAATTAAGTATCAAAAGTATCAATATTTTGGTTTGAGAATTGATTTTAGAGCACAAAGATCACAGAAAGAGCTTCCTATTACTTCAAACTAAGTCATACATGTCATTCACGTGGAGACATGCTAATAAACCATCTGAAAGTGGTTGTTTTTGCTTTTCAACAACGTTCCATTTTTCATGTGAGTTGCTTCATGTGAGCGCCTGAGCCAGGACCCAGGATTTGTCTAATGCATTAAAAAAGCACGCCGCCCTTCCTCTCCTGCACCTTTAAACAGTTTCAATTGCATTCTTGTCAGTTCACTTGTTCAGCCACCCATTCTAACCCTGTCCGCTGCTCTGCTTCATTTCTGCTTTCACTGTGTTAAGTTGAGTTGTCCCTGGGGATGAAACTTGGCACAAACATGCAGCGCTGACTTCAGGCACCAAGCCAGAGCGTCAACCAAACAGAAATTTCTCACTGATTTGCCTCCTTATACAGAAACAAATACAGAGTGATGGGATCCTGAGCAGCCTTCGTAGCTGGAGGTCATATACAGCAGCAGTGATACTTAACACAGTCATGCAATACACCCTCTGAGGGCCAGTGTTTTGATGACATCATGCTAATAGCTGGAGGTAGAAGGAATTGGAGGGGGGAAAAGGATCCACCATCACAGGAGGGAAACATGGGAGTCTTGAAATGTTGTCTCGTTGGTGCCGGGACATAAGGAGCAATAGTAACCTACACAGATCAAATAAACATACTACTTTTTCTGTTTCTGCTACCTAAGACAAGAATAAGAGATAAAAGCTGATAAAGCTGCAAGCAGTATTGGACATTTCACCTCTACTGTCAAGGTTACATCCCTTTCTGACCCTCTTAGAGGTATCACAATGGATATAATGTATTATTTCCTCTGCTGAGTCACATGACCAGCTGCACGGAACCCCTAATCAGTGTGTGACATCATCACTGCTGCTTCATGAGGAGTGAAATTTACAGAATTTTTGGAAACAACCCCTCAAAGATGCCAGAGTTGTGGCGAAATGATAGTAAAATTGTGATATTTTTGTAGGAAATTTTGTCAGGAATCCATCCATGTCATTTCTAAAGCTATACCACTTTTACTGTTGTGTGTAGAGGCCCAAATGCTGCAGCTTGCATGGGGCTGGTAGCGATACTCCTGTTCATTCTAATAGAGGGAGCTGAGAAGGGTTCCTTGGGGTACACCAACTTTGAGGGCTCGCCATTCGAAAGCAGTGTCTGATACGTTGATTTCCATAAAACCTTTTTTAAAGCAGGGTCCAATCTGTCAACTTAGTGATTTTCAAGTCCATAACACTTATGATTTCAGAGGAGATCATTTTTGAAGAAAGGGCAAAAATGTGGAAAAGTCTTATTTTGAAAGGCAAATTGCCGGCTTCCTGTGTGAGATAAGGTTTTTTTGGCCCGACATGGGATTCATGCATCTCAATCAGACAAACAATTTGACGTCGGTTTCATCTCTCTGTGATATTCCTACCCCAAGTTATAGTCATTTTAGCGTTTTCTTTGAGTGCCTAGATGGCGCTAGAGATAAAATTATGGGATGTTGGGGGTCAAGTTTGGTACCAAATACAATTTTTTTTACCCATGTGAGGTGTGTGCCAATTTTGGTGAGTTTTTGAGCAGGTTTAAGGGATCAAATTAGAGCTCAAAGGCTTTTAACACAACTTGCCTGTCGAAGTGTTTGCATTAGTGTTGTTGCTTTTGCAAATCGCCTGACACCTGACGGTCACCATAGTGTCCTGTCTCCAGGTCTCTGGCAGTTAGGGATGGGTACCTTTCACATTTGAAACGATACGGTACCGATGCACAGTGCCTGGCAATCGGCACCGGTACTCAGTGGTACCAATTTTCGGTACTTTTTTGTGTTTCTGTGGTAAAAAAACCCCAACAATTTGTTTATTAATTTTTTGACGACACATATTTATTCTTCATTAAATAACCTTGCAATGCTGTGTTCATGTCCAGCATGGAAAATTGGCTACCCTTCCACTCCCTCACAGTCACAAGGGATGCATTTAGGTACCTAAACATGGTACCTTTTGATTTTACATGAACCGGTACCCGGTACTTTTGACAGAGTTCGGTTGGTACCTATAAAAATACCTAATTTGTTACCCATCCCTACTGGCAGTTGACGTAAAGTATTTGAAGGTGAAAAGTTCCTGAACTTGTCTAGTTTTGGGTTTCAATGGCTTTTGAATCACCCTGCTTTCACTGTTTTTTGCATGTTTCATTTCTGCTGCAGAGGACCCCTGATTGCTGGAGCTGGGACAGGGCACAGACTGGTTACAAATCTGGTGAAAGTCTTTTGTACAAGCTTCACAATCACAGATCTAATCAACATCTTAAATACCAGCAGCAAAGACATCACCTCTTTAGGAAAAGTCACACATCTAATCTGGAAATAGTGCTTTTATCCAGTCTGTTATTACTGTTTCAAGGTGTTTGACGCCTACACCTCCACATCCTCTCACTTCTCACACTGAGAAGTGTTAAAGAAGGTGTTTCACTGTTGTTGACGAAATGTTACACACATCTTCTAATGTCATCCAAAGACATTGTTTCAGGATGTTTTAATTCAACACTGCTGCAGCTGTTTCTAACTTGATTTGTGCACAGAAAAACAAATTTGTTGTCTGACATGCAAACGGGTGAAAAGGCACGTTTTTCTTAATAAAAGTCTACATTAACAGCCGGGTTCATGAGAGCAAAATGAAACTCCCCTGATCTCCACAGTGCTTGTAAAAAGCATGTGTAACCTTGAGAGCTGAGCACAAATTTTCTGAAATTGCACGATTCACTTCAAACCATTAACCATAGCAACAGAAGCAACAAAAGCTCCTCAATTTTTAATAATTCATCAGTGAGACAGAAACCGCACATAATACAAAACAGGCGAGATCTGATTAGCTGTGGTTGAAATCTGAGCCCGTGCACACTCCGACACGTGGATGTAACTCAGAGCGTTTCTTTTCAAGCAGCAAAGCACAAATCTGTTGAGAGGGTTTGTGAGTCTGGTGAATAATTTGATCACACAACCGAGCTAGCTGTTGGTGCATGACTCAAATGTGAAAATAGGTGTGACATAATTTCACTTACTGTATGCCAGAGTCATTCTCGGCACACTGTCATCAGGCATTAGCAGCTGAAATGGAGTGGCTTAACTTGCCTGTGACGCAAGTTTCAGGGATTTCCAAATGTGTCTTAGAAAGGTCTTCCTCCAGAAACATCCGCAGACATTTACTGTACCCTCTGTGTTGCATAACGTACAAGATAAACAGTAAAAACTACAGTACAGAGTGTGTGTCAAGGTCTGCCCTACTTTCCTGGCTGATTTAGTATGTTTAGGTAATGCACGAGGGAATAAACATCACTCCACTTTATCAGGATGAAATATGGAGCTATGCAATGCATCTATGTTATTTCCCTAATGAGAAAGTAGAGGACGGATTCTGGGAACTTCCCGCTCGTAAAACAGTGCATTTAAATAATTGTTTCAACCGATCAAAGGGATTTTCGTGTGTGTGTGTATGCGTTGTGAGAGCTCGTACTCGGACAGGGGAGTGTTGACAGGTCTGGTGGCTAATCCCATAATCCTTTCATCTGATCAAAGTGATACAACAGCTTTTAAATTATTTAATGGACAGGTAAAATCTCAACTTCAATGTACTTTCAAAGTGAATGGATGTTTGGGCTTAGGGGGAACTTCTGGGAGGGCTGATTTATTATGTTCCTGTTTCTTTCGCAATTAAATTTGATCCTTCTGCTGAATTCAGATTAAACTATTCATTTTAAAAAACACTCCTGGCGTGGGCACTACCTGTAATCCTTATATTAAAATGGAGAGTGATGATGTTTTTCAGGCTCTGATATCCGCCTTCTTCCTGCAGCACACAGCAGCACATTACCCCGAGATGGAAAAATCCAAACACTGTCCTTGCTGGAATAGTAAATTAGCTGGGGGAAGGTACAATTTGGTGGATGCTTTCATCCAAAGTGACTTAAGGTAGCACGAGTTCACATAATTTCAGCACGAATGTCTCCGCTGGGAATTGAATCTCTATGTCTTGCAATGTTAGTGCCATGAAATGAGCCATAAAGAGGTGCCGGCTCCTCCGTCAGCGCGGGGAGTGTTGTGTTGTTTTATGTGCTGTGACGTCAAACACGGTGAATGCATAAAACACATTAATGTGAAAAGTCTAACTGTGAATAACTTCACGTGAATGATGCTGGTTTTATTGGAAAAGGAAGCTCTGATATCACGTTTCAGAGCTGAAAACAGAGCAGAAGAAAGAAGACGAAGAACAGATAAACCAGACTAATGACGCAAGCTGAGATTGTTCCCTCTTTATCTAATAAAAATAGAGAAGAAAAGAAACAGATTGGGTGTTTTGCCATTTATCTTTCTCTACAGACACCAAAGTAAAAGGATGTGGAACATCAAGGACAAACATCACCATTTTACACTTTATCTAGTTCCTATTCTCTCTTCATTTATTCCAGCATATTTTGGCAATCACACAAATACCTCTTCTTCCACACCTCTGCAATCATGCGACTTCCAGCTATATACAAAGCTGCAGTCATCGTTATGTTCACATCAACAATGGTGTAAAAGGAAATGTGTTATGTGAGAGGCTGCACAGCCTCACACTAACAAACCCTCTCAGGTTTATTTTATCCCTCCTCTCTGAAGTTTTCTTAACTGAATGGGTTTTATAGCATCTTTCACTCGGGGGCCGCGGCTTTTATTCTGTCAGTTCAGTCTCAACACTTTTATCAAACCTCATTTACAAACATACGCAGCTGCTCTCACCACATATAAGAAAGATGAACAAAACATGCAGCGATGCCAAATTTCCCCAGAGGAGCCACAGAGTGAGAGGATGTTGTATTCAGACTTTTAATAGAAGCTCCAGATCTGTGTCGTCAAATGACTGATGAAAGCTCATGTTGCTCTGCACTGTGAAAACTGAAATCTAAACAAGTGTTTGTGTTATAATTTAAGTTTTACAAAAAGGTCTTATCTCATTTAAACTGGATGCTACATAAGTGCATTTATTCCTTTTAGACCAGATATTTATACTTCATTTCAGATGGTATCATCCATCTTAGCTGTCAAAAATGCACTCCCTCTAGGTGTTTCTAGCCAATCACAGCACATTTCATTAGTCACATGACAATATTTTATATATTATTGTAATATATCATATTTTTCTCATGCCTGCTCTCCGTTACTGCTTTATACTCCTGAGGTTTGTAGCTGCCCAGCTCCTGGATCTTGTCCTGGTACTTACTGAAATACGGGTTCTCCTCCAGATACCGAGAAGACTCTGAACTGAGCCGTTATGACTCCTTATCTTGTCTTGATGTTAGGTTTCTGCTAATAAAATTTTATAAACATTTACGGGTCTAGACCTGTTTATGTTTTTCTAAAGTGTCTTGAGATCACGTTTGTTATGATTTGGTGCTATACAAATAAAGAGTGATTAATTGATTGATCGATTGATTGACATGACCATTTTTTAGGGATGCTGAAGCTGCCCAAATGTTCTCGCAGCACCCCTAAAAATATTATTGAGGCATATGCTGAACAAGGCTTTTTAATTCAGTAGGTATTGTGTTACAATATTCATTTAAAGGAGAGTACATCAGAAATTGTTAAAATTAAACATATTTTTCTACTTTTTTCATAGAGTAATGGGGTTGGTTCACCTTTTCTGACATGGGATAAAAATAAAAAATACAAAAAAAAAAAACAAAAAAAACATACCCACTATGATAAAAGTTCTTCCATGAACTTGCAAATCATCTTATTCCA
This sequence comes from Halichoeres trimaculatus, assembly GCF_033239565.1. Lineage (NCBI taxonomy): Eukaryota > Metazoa > Chordata > Actinopteri > Labriformes > Labridae > Halichoeres > Halichoeres trimaculatus. The sequence goes on along the minus strand of NW_027437186.1, from coordinate 33,941,734 downwards.
TCTTCCATTTTCTTCAGTATTGTGTGGTGTGAATCACAAATTATTTAACATTGTTTTAAAAAGAAATTTCTTTGAACTATGTGTTGTTGTTGTTGGGTGAATAAGGAGTTAAATGATTGTGTGTGAAATGCTCTGTATTGCAATCTCTCTTGAGGCTAAGTACAAAAAAAAGTCAAAACTTAAAATCACATGGCCTTAAATGACAGACACGTCAATCTGTCCTTAAAGATATACATACTTGTAAATGTTGCATCCAGTTTTAACGAGTTATTAGACTTAAAATGAGTGACTTTCACCTGACAAGTCCAGAAATTAAGTCTAATTTCAAAATGTTAGAAGACAGAAGACAAAAAAAGATGTGACAAATTTCTCCTAGAAAAATCTGAAAACGTGGTTAGAAAAATTTGCATTTAAAGGTCCTTGAAATAAAGAAACCAAACAGTGTATTTACATTTGAGTATAATTTTCTGCAACAGTTGGCTGTTTTTTAAAAAAAATTATATATCAATCTTTACAATCAACTATGGAGACTTAAAAAAAAAAAAAAAAAAAAAAAAAAAACTTTTTTAAAAACTCATAGTTATTCATTTATTTTGATTGTATTATTATTATTATTATTATTATTATTATTATTATTATTATTATTATTATTATTATTATTATTATTATACTTTTTTTGTCTTTTAAGGTCTTGAAATAAGACATACCCCCTGCTCAGATTTCAGCGTTTTGCAGTGTATATTTGTTGGATTTGTACCAAAGAGGCACTAGTGGTATGGTATCAGTATTGTTTCTTGGAAACCTGACCTGAACTTTAGAATTTTGAGAAAAAGGGACAGAATTTTGTGGTTTATGAAAGAATTATGAGAAAGACAGGTCTGTATTCTGAATTTAAAATCCGAATTTGAAAAAAGAAGCCTATATCTTAAAAAAAAAAAAATGATGTGTTGGCCTCCAAATTTTTTTTTCTCTCCTTTGAAATTTCAGAATTTTAGGTTTTGGGGAATATCAAGCGAGCTGACTGCAGTAGACATAGTGACATACTTTAAGACCAGTGCATATGCATGGGCACTTATCCACTCTTCATCTACATGTTTCAGTCATTTTGAAAATGCTAACTGATTTTTGTTGTATGCTACAAGAAAAACTACTTTTGTTTTTACGCCTGAGTTGGTTTTAATATAATTATGTTATTGAAATACTCATCATTGCTCACCAACTAATCATTATAGTACGATGATCTATCTTTGGGTTACAGATCTGTTCCCAACACGAGCCAGTTTAATGAAATGACAGATATAATGTCAAATCTGTGTTTACAAGCTGACACACTGCCCAAAGTTGTCATGAAATAGAAATCAAAGATCCAGTCTAACCAGAGAAAGCTCACATTGGACCAGTCATGCATCACCAAACAACAAATTAGTAAAACAAAACACTGCTTCATGAAACTCCTGAAGCTCAACAACCTTTAAAACCCTCAGAGCACAGATGCAGCCGGTGGACTGTTTCAGACAAAGAGGAAACTCAAACTCGCTGCCTGCGTGTATATTTTGGGAAAATCTTCCAAGCAGAACGAGAGCATGTCTGAGAGAGAAAAGGTTTCTGAGCCTCGCTTTGGTTTGTGGCTGTCTGGGGTGACAGCAGCAGACATTAATACTAAAATATCACCCGTTTGTCTTCCCTCGGTGTAATCTTGTGCTCCAAATGACTTCAGATTTGCAACCTTAGGTTTATGTTCTGTCTTTTGAGACGGCAGTTCAGGCAGGTGTAGACATTGGGGATGAGAGGAAGATGCTAAGATGCTGGTACTTTTTTACAGTCAGGAGTGAAGTCTGTCAGAAAAAGGGTTTAAATCCAACTAATTTTGAAACGTCCATCCAAATTTCATCACCTTTTTGTATCTTTAACTTTAACCATTGTGTTTCTGTTGTCTTATTTAACTCACTTTTGATTTATGGGACTCAGCTCCTCCACAGACTGCAGAGGAAAAGATCACATCATATTTTTTTGTGATCATGCTTTTCTTCTTCATGACTTTAATGGATCTCGTCACCATCTCTGCTCTCTGATCATTACAAGAGCCCCTTTAAACAATAACCGCTCATTCTTCATGCGGCACGAGGATGATATCCTCTTCATCATTCATGTTAACACAGCAATAACATAACCAATTAGGTCTTTCATGGCCATGAAACCATTAACATCACAAGTCGCCGTGGTGTGGAAATAATCAGTCCTTATGATTTCCTGAGAAATGACACGACCCCACACAGGCAGGGGATGATGGTTGAGAAGCAATTTTATCTGTAATAAATGATTTAAAGTGTTTAAAGTATAAAATAATTCAAGGATTAGTTGAATTAATTCCTCCCTTTGTTCTTTTTCTTAAAGTATACTTTATTTATCCCTGAGGCCAATAACATATTTTAACTCTTTTCAATCATGCTGCTCACACAAAGCTGGAAATACACTCAAAATGATTCTGTGAACATGCAGCACTGAGGAGCACCCCAAGCACTTGGGAGTCCTTGCTCAAGGGCACAGGAGCTCTCCAGTTCCCACACATTTTTTGCTTGTGTGAGAGGGATGCATAAATGATTATCTTTGCTAACTGTGGTGACGAAAGTGGAATCAGTCGTTCTGTGTTTTATGCAAACTGTTGGATGGATCAACATTCCAGCTTCATATGATAAATGATTCTTATACATGGTGAGAGCTGTTGTTTTAAGGATCTTCTTCCAGGAATATGCCTCCATCAGCACTCATAGATTAAAAACAGACTTGCAGGTTAATTTCTCATCAGTGTTGTTGGTGCAGTGTGTTTGATAATCATGTGCTTAGAGATATTACACGCAAAGTTTTGACTTTCCTTTACACATGTGCTCAAGTGCCACTGACGTTTCTGCTTCCTCTTGCTGACGTAATGCATGAGAGCATGTCTATCCATTCTTCTTGTTTGTTTTTGCTTGTTTGTTTTCTCTGATGGAAACAGGCATCCAAGGTTAATATGACTTATTGTCAATTTTCAAAGATACAAAGTCTTTTTTTATTTTCATATTTAGCTGCAATTACATTTTTGTTAAATGACTGTTAAGGATTTGAAACAGTTGTCATTCTTGTTGTTCTGTAATGTGGACCCAAAGAAGACTAGCAAACTCTTTGTAGAATGGAAATCTTAACCTCTTCAAAATCAGAATCAGAATCAAGCTTTATTGCCAAATACATTTGTACATACAAGGAATTTGACTTGGTGTGTTGGTGCTAAAACTGAACCAAAGAATAATGAAAATGCAGATAAAATATAGAAAAAGTTCAGATATGAGATATAGATATGCGCAAAAATATTAAGTGAATATAATAATAACAAAGTAAAATAATAATAATAATAATAATAATAATAATAATAATAATAATAATAATAATAATAATAATAATAATGATGATGATGATGATGATGATGATGATGATAATAATAATAATAATAATAATAATAATAATAATAATAATAATAATAATGGAATATTCACAGAAAAATGAAATATGAAACAGAGGATACTAGGTGTAGCTGGAGCTGTGCAATTTAAAGCTGGGTGGGCGTTAATGTAACTTAAGCCCTGGTGTGCATCTCTTTTTAACTCACCTAGCTATATGGGATAAGTAAGACCTAGGAAGTGTAAAAAACTAAACTTGGCTGTTGTACATAAAGTTTGATTATTGTTGTTGTTTGTTAGTAGTGATTCTGAACCTAAATACGTTGTTGTTGTTTTTTTACTAAAATGAGGGGAATGTTGTGATTTCACCAAAAGATGACATGGGCAGTAGGGCTGCACGATTATCGCAATCGCAATCGCAATCGCAATGTCAGCACATGCAATTCAGATTTTTCTCCATGATAACCAAGCAAGCCTGTAGCCTCATCATGACACAACTTTTTTTATTAAATCGCAAGCACAATCGCAATCGCAATATTGTCCACCTAATCGCAAATCGCACCTTTTCCCCAAATCGTGCAGCTCTAATGGGCAGTGTCCCTAAATGTGGCTAATAGGTAAAAGTCTAAAAAAATCAAGTATCATGGGTCTGGGAGGCAGAAATGTAATGTCTATATATGTGGATGTGGGACTCGAGAGGTTAGGAGGGATAAACCAATCATTCTGGTATCAGGAATTGGCCCGATACAAACTCCAAAAGTTAGATCAGATATCAACAAAAAAGGGCTGATCAAGCGGCAACCTCCAGTGTAAGAATATGAGACAATGCTGAAGCGCTAAAATCTGCTGTTTCTGGAGTGTTTGCTTGAGGCTGGCTCCAGAAGTACCAGGAGTCACAAACACACCAAGCCAAAAAAAGCCGTTTTTCAAAGCAGAAATTAACCTATTTACAGCCTGGTTCAAAAAACGCCTCCTGTCTGAGTCGCTGATTTCACTATTGGCTCACACTGTACGGGTCGAGTGTTTTTCCAACTCGGCTGTTCAGTGGATATTAAGATAGCGAGCTCACTCAATCAGAGGCACAAGCTCAGGTCACATGACTGACAGGCTCCCTATAACTGTACTCGAAGCCATTGCCACCAAATATGGCTGCTTTGGCCAATGTGCTTCATTTCCGTTTCAGGAACAGACGGGTGACATCGAGGACACTAGGTCCATGTTTTATACAGTGCATGGAGCTGATCTAGAGGACAGATCTAACCAACTCAGTTCTAGCCTCTTCTGTGATTACAACAACTGTATTTGTTGCTTGACAGAGCTAAAATATAATAAATGAAGCTAACTAAAGTGACTTATCAGTTTTTTTCATCAACTCTGACTTGAAAAGCGCAAATTTATTTCCTCACTTATCCACTGCAATTCCTGTTAGTGTTGGAGACTTATCTTACCAACTTACAGTTGGTTTCAGTATATTTTTTGATTCATTTTGGTTTAAAAATAGAGAAAAGCCTGAAAGTTGCAAAAACATATTTCTCAGCCTAATGTAGAGGGATGGGGAATGTTAAACTCATATTGGTATTGGATCAGATCAGATCAGTATCAGTTGATGCCAAAGTCCAGTTATCAGTTCTGGTATCAGGACATAGAAGGTTGGATCTTATGATCTTGCCCAACCCATTTCCTCAATTCAGCTCCTGCCACCTCCATGAATGAAGTTATGTTTGTACTTTTAGTAGCATATTAGGAACAAATCACTTGCATTCCAAAGTTATCTTTCAGATTTCAAACAGGTTGGATCCTGAGTAAAGATATTAAATACATGTAGCTCATTTCCCCATCCTTAATTACTTTGACGCCAAAGAACCTCAGAGGACTGCAGCCAATCTAATCGCAGACAAATAATAATATGAAGTTGAACTTTGAAAATGAGTTTTTAATAAGTCAATATGAAGATAAAATACTAAATCATATTTGAAATGATTAAATCTCAATGAGGGAAAATGAATTTGCTTCATTTCCAGGATGCAATTTCCTCAGAAAGGTCTGCTTTAAACAGACAAAGTCTCTGGTCAGAAACAATAACAACAAAAGGGTAATTAAAATCAGCAACAAATTGCTCCTGTTGCGTTTAGTTTCACATTTGCATCATTTTATGACTTTATGTGCTGAGCTTAGAGTATCAGAGCTGGCTGGGATGGGGCCTAATGAGCCTTAAATTTGCACTTCATACAAAAAAGATGGCTGCCATAAACTTGGTAAGCACCAGTTCCTTTTTTTTAACATTAAAAGTTCTTCCTAAAGGCTAAGACAATTTCCTCACTTCTCCACCTCAGAGGAATGGAGGAAACAACAGCTTAAGTTTTCAACAGGTTTTACTTTTGCTGTGGTTAATTTACAGTATTATCCAAAAGGGGCAATTAAAGCAACTTCAAGTCTGCCTTGAATAGACGAAAAGAAAAGAGAGCAGGATTAAAAATTTCGGTTTGCACGTCAGAGTAAATTTACTAGCCCGGTTCATTCCTGATGCAGATTTATTCAGGACACTTTGATGTAGTAGAATAAAATCCATCCTGGTGTTTCGAGCTGATGTGTAATAGTCAGAGCAAACAAATATGTTACGCTGCTCGACACTGAGAGCCTGTTTGTGAACTACAGCAACATTTATGCACTCTGTCAGTGCATGAGGTCGGTAAAGACCCTCAGCTGCCTCCCTGTTGTATTAACACCATTAAAAAAATCTGCACAGCACAAAACAAAACAGCCTGAACACTGCGTACAAAGCTTATTAATTAGTACTATTTTCTATTTGCCTGGATGGCTAATGACAATCAGATGGGAATACCTCGTACTGCTGTAGTATGTTATCCATTGCCGGCCTAATGAGCACATTGTTAATAAAAAATTCATCTGCTTGGATGAGGCTTCACCAGCAAATGGGATGAAATGTAAATTACACGTGGCCTGACTTTCTTGAATTTCTTGAATTTCTCATTGCATGTATTTTCAACTGAGCCCGTATGTCCAGCAGTGTTTGAGTAACGCTGTAGAAAAAATAGATTTCAAACCAACACACACGCACATACACACACATGCACCCCTCCCCCACCGACACTCAGCCTGACCAACAAACCTGCTCCTCCCCGACACAGCAGCAACCTGCCAATCTGTGGGAAGCTCTGCGCCGAATACCCTGAATACTGATACACTTTCATTACAAACAACACCAGGGATGAGAGGAAAAAGTCAGAGCGACACTATTCTCGCTACCTCAAAGAACCCCGTGTTCTCTTTGTGTATTGATTAGCTGGGCTGCTAGCTGCTTTCTCCTCCTGCTGGTTTTTCTCTTTTTTATATCAGTCAGAATTATTAAATGAATACACAGCACAGTTATGAGGAGAGATGTTGAACAGCCATGGTTCATCCTTTTACTGGTTTTTAGAGGATTAAGTACGACTCTTTTCTGTTGCTTTTTATGTTTCTAATTCAACGATATCCCTCATGTTTCCGCCTTCTGACTCCTAAATGTTTACTCCAAGGTAAGCCATTGGAGATGATGTTTCATAGGTCAACCAATCCCCATGGAGCGTCTGAAAAGGAATGGAAGACACCTTTGGGGATGGAGAACACCTGCATGTTTTGCTAATGAGGCCTTGCAGGAGATCGCTCATTACAAACAAATAACTGCAGATCAATTACACACGTCTGAAGACAAACATGAGGCTTTGCATGAATAGAGGAAGGGAATGCTTTAATTTCCTGATGCTAATTACTGTTTGGTGCTTTGATTCGTTTGATTCGGCTACCCGGATGTCTTACCTTCACTGCAGTCTTTTCCCTGGAAGCCCGTCTGAGAGCAGTCACATGTCGGTTCTTCGTTAATTAAACTACAGACTCCTCCGTTTAAGCACATGTTGGCGGTACCGCAGAGGTCCTGCAAGACCCCGTCTCCGTTGATCATCTCAGACTCCGTGTTGTTGACCTTTATGTCTGTTATCCATCCAGTGAAAGGCAGCTGATCCTTGACCACGGCCGATGTCAGTCGTAGCGCCACGGATCGTAACTCCGGTGGTATTCCACCAACAAACAGATGACTAAAAACAGTCATATCCCGTCTTTTTGACTTCACCTCCACCCACTTTGTCTCACCGTCCACTGTTAGGGTTGTGTTCTTAAAGTTTCTCCGTATTGTCACGGCGTGCCATTGGCTGTCGTTGACCGCCGTGTCTGACACCACGGTTGCAGGCTCGGCGCAGAAGATGGAGAAGCGAAGGCTGAGTTTGCCGTTGAGTATGAGCAGCTCTAAAAAGTCACAGAATCCCTCGTCGTCGAAGTAAACCAGCAGCCCGTGGGAGCTCTTTGTTTTCATAATGAAGCTCATTTCACTTTCACAACATGCATTCCACACTGGAAACCTAGCCCACTGCCCCTCAGCACCTGTAAATTCTAGACAAGTGCCCATTTCTAGAGAGCAACAAACGAGCAGCCCAACCCAAACGATAAGGGCCCCCTGTGGCTTTTGTAAAACCATCGTGTAGTTACAAGGTTTGTGTTGGAGGAGAGGGGAGATTTATTTGTAGGAGCTTTTGCTAAAGCAGAAAATATAACTATCAGACAGCAGGAGAGTAAACTGGCATGTAATCGACTGTCTACATTGGTTTGTAAGTGCGAACTGAGGCATTGTCAGAGAAAAGATTCACTCTGATGATATATTTGCATAGCAAAAGGCTTGGCCAACAATTATTTCCTGGAGCAAAAACCATTACCTGACACTGTCCAGGCCACAGGCCAAACCTCTCACTGTTGGTGCCAAAATAGTTTGAACTGTTTAAAGGTCCTCTCTGCCATGGCTATTAAGAGCAAAGTGACAGGGATTCAAATATCCATTGGGCACACTCAGTCTAATTTATGTAATTATGGAGCAGTCCCTTCTGGTGCCAGTTAGAGCGTGCACGGTTTCACTTGAGTCGAAATGGCAGCTTTAATCTTCATGTTCATGCCAACATTCTTTGGCGGGTAACTGGAAGCCTCGCTCAGGGCTTTTCACCCCGCATCCTCTGTAGCAATAAGAGAAAAAAAAGCCATATGGAGTCACGCTGGCTGATAAGCTCAGCAAAAGAAAGCAGTGTGTCGGTCTGTCTGTGAAGGCAGTCCTCAGTCCCAAAGCCCCCCCTGCAAAAGAAAAGCAAATTCAATACAGTATCAGCATTTCTACTGGATCCATTCCCAAATCCACTTTGGTGAAAGCTTTAATCAAAAGTCAGAGTTAATACTGAGATTAAGGCAGAAGCACAGCCAATCAGGCACTTCTATCCAGAAAGGCCTTTGTTAGAATAAACACAGGCCGTATCATTACATTAATACCATCAGGGCTTTCCAGGAAGCACACAGCTCCACTGGACGCTCATGAGTCCAGACATGAAAACCTCTGAGTGACTGGCTTTGTCAGAAACAGTCTCTACACATGCAGTGCGTTAACAGCGGGCAGGCAGCCATGCAAAAGAACATCACGTTAATTATTATGTGTGATCTAAGTAAACTGCATCATTAATCAGATGTTCGCGCCTCTATAAACAATCCCTGCTGCTAATCCGCCTCAGCAAAGTCAGAAAATGGAAACAGCTGATTTACAACTCGGGCAGTCAGACTTCTCCTCAATCCAACTTCTGCAAATGTGAAAGAATACCACCAGCAGCATTCCGATGTACACTACAGGCTTTTATTTTTACTGGCCTGCCCTCCCTGGAAGACCTACCATGAGAAAAAGTGCGTCATTTGATTCACAATGGTTGGTTTGTGTGAGACGAACCAGCTGGGCATCCTGCTGGGTCTCAGTCAGAACCTCCAATGTGCTCTTCACAAGATCTGCCTCGTCACTATAAAACAGATTGTGCTTTTGCTTCAAAACTCTTTAAATATAAGAATGAAGAGGAAAGACAGCGACCTGGTTTGAAATCTCCGCAATTCTAGTTTGCATTTCAAAAAAAAAAAAAAAGAAAAAAGAAAAGGGAATGTGGATCGGTTTTAGTTCAGCAGCGCACTTTACACAGACCGGAACATCCTCTCCACAAACAGCAAATGTGTTAAAGAGGAGAAATGGGTTTATGGCATCATAACGCTTTAACTCATACATGGAAAAAGCCTCTGTGGGTATTAACGTCTCGTTGTGCCAAACGGGATATCCTCTTCACAATAACATGCCCCATACCTCAGCATCCTCCTCTGGACGGCAGCTGTGAAGAGCGCACTATAATCACAGTCTTATTCAAAGACAACATCTGCGTTTTTCACTCTCAGACAACTCTAAAAATCCGTACCATCACAAAATGATGCGTTTTTATTACCTCTGCGCGTCAACTTAACTCGTACGGGACCTTGCATAGTTGGCACATGAGGGAAAAAATGCATCTGAGCTCCCATAAAACCACGACAGTCGAGTTATTTCAAAGCCTGTACCTCAAATCCACTCTGGCGAAACCTTCACACCAAGATCTGCTTTCAAGTGAATCACAGCATCAGCGAGAGGAGGAGGAAAAATAGGCAGAGAGATGGGTCCACTTTCACTCTAACTCCACTATAAACCTCACAGAGTGGTGAGAAAAATTTACCTTAAATATCCCGTCAGCCAAGTTTGCTCCTGTGACAAAACAAAACACAACTCAAGAGGAAATTAAACCGCAGGATGGAGTCGTTTGGGAAGCGCGCGGAGCCAAAATCCGGTTATCTTTGAGGAGGAGAAGGTGCAATCTGGTCTCCCTGTTGAGCTTATCCAGCGACTGTCAGGAGCCACAGACAGAGCGTATCACGTGTCTCCCAGTGATGTCTACCGGGGAGGGGCTGAATGCAGTACCTTGGACAGCGCCTCTGCCTCCACGAGCATCCATCCACGGACATTTATGGCTCAGGCAACTTTGGAGACAAGGCTTGTAAAACTGCTGGGATTGATTAATTGATCTCAGTAAAGACACTAAAGGCAGGGAAGCAGTCGGAGGGGTTTAGGAACACTTGGAGCAAATGGGGTAGCGTGTGTCTTTTTCTCACTCCTCCAAACTGATTCTGCTAAACTACTGCAAACGATCAGACCCAGAATCTAAAAATTAGGGAAATAAAACAAAAAATATTCTCACTGCAGGCTTTTTAATATCTGTAAAATTATTGCACATAACATTTGCTTCTTTGCTTTACAGGGAAATAATATTTGAATTATTTTCTAAAAATATTTCGCATTTCAGGGCAGTGTTAGCTCAACTTTTTCTTGCACTTTTCAGAGAATATATATTTCCCCAGAGACGTTTTTTATCCATTTAAAGATACACAAACAGACAGTGTCATTACTTTGAGTTACAACACACCCAGAGGCCTGTGGTAAATTTGCACACAGAAAACACCAAAACACACACTCATCATTTATACTAAACCAAACCAGATACTCACTGTACCACTTATTTTATATGTTTTCATCATATATCTATTATAAAATCTAGGGATGCATCAACATCTGATATTAATAATGTTGTTATGGCCAACAACCAACATTTACCAATATCAGTATTAGAAAAAAATAAATAAATAAATAAAGGTAACACTTACTTTGATAGTCCATCTGTCGACACTCAGCAACTATCAGAAGACATTTAACATAATTTTTCAACAGACCAGTAAAATGCATTCAGCTATTAGTAGATGATAAGGTGCATTTAAAGGTTTAACATTTTAAATAAGTCGTCTCCCAAATCTTAGGTTTTTTTTTTTAACAAGCTATTAGTTGACATCTGTAGATTGTCAACTTCTTCTTGTAAGTTCAGACTCTACTACTCTTAATCAAACTGTCAGTTGAAAGTCAACAGTAACATGTCAACATATGTCCAACATTTCTTACCCATTAAATGACTCTGTTGATGTTTTGTTGGTTGTCAATTACCAATTAGATTAACTGACTATCAATAGATAACATATTAATTAATTAGTAGTTGAAAATCTGTTGATTGTCAGCACATATACAAACAACGATGAACAGAATATCACTTGGCATTCTCGGCTAAGTATTTGTAGACCTGGGTTAGGACTATCCAATTAAAGTGAAAAAAAAAAGTTGACAACAGTTCAAACTCTATAAACTATCAACAGAGCCAAACACAAACAAGTTTGCACAACTGCATGTCAGAGAAAGAAAGCAAATTTATCTAAATTATTAATTATATGTATGCATGCTTTTCTTTTGACTCGTCTTGTGATATTTGAACTAACACTTCATTGATATGCAATGACTTTTCTATCATGACTATCAAAATAAAGTGTTACCAAAAAAAAAAATGAAAGAAAAAAAAAAAAACTTGACATAGATGATGTGTCGAGGTAGTCCAGAGAAAAAGAGCGGTGTGGTCATGAGAATAGATATCAGAGATCATGAAGAGGATCAAAGGATGAAGCGCCTGAGATGAACACAACCAGAAAAAGTACATTTTGCCCGTTTTTTGGATCAAAAACAGGAAGAGAGACACAAAAGGAGAGATTCCACTCTTCTTAGGTAGTTTTTGTGTTTACATAGTCATAGAAAACAAGAGTATTTGGGTCTTGAAAGATCGTTCAAGATGCTCTAAAAATGGCCGGCAGATAAAATAAATATCAGCTCACTTTTATACATTGGCTGATACCGGTATTGATACTCAGTTAAAGGAGTCAATTTGTTGAATAAATGCAGTGAAAAATTAAAATATGCAGATCACTTAAACAGTCCAAACAGATTTATATAAATCTTATTTTAAGGAGATACAACAGTGAGATGGAAGCAAACTTAAACCAATAAACATATGTGTTGTTTGTGTTTTTTTTGTTTGTTTTACTGAGATGCACTGTCTTTTCCTCTGTTTTGTTTTATACAGATTCTCAGACAGATTAGACTATAAAGTGAAAAACAAAGGGGTAGGACTAGAAAAGTTTTCTGACTTCATCATACAACCATTTGAACAATGTATAATGATCTCTGTTATAGGAGTCGTCTTTTTAATTGTTTTGTTGTTTTTCTGTTTAAACACATCATACATCTTATTTATCTATGTTCTGTTTTGTTTTGTTTTGTCTTTAACCTGTTCGAATAAGCAAATAAATGAAATGATACGGATATATCATGCATCCCTAATATCATCTATTTTTGAATATCTGGATGATAAACAGGATGTACTACAATCTGAGGATCACTCAGGCAGAAGAGTCAACCTCTGAAATGTCTCTAAAATCCCCAAATTTAACAAGTTAAATTGAGAATGACAAAAAAAAGAAAAAAAAAAGATTATTAGTCAGTAAGCTCATCCTTGGGTATGAACTTATTTTGTGATGTGTTGTGATTGTGAATAATGATGCTTTGGGGTTCACTTTCTTTGTGCACCTTTGTTTATTCTGGCACCAACACAACCTCCATGTAAACACCACAGTCCACTCCAGCTCTTTTCCCTCTTTTCAAACACCAAAAGGAAGAGCGAAGGGGCCAAAAACAAATATAAAAAGAGCACCACAGAAGAAGAAAATAGGTAGATTAACCAGAGCTTTAGGTCCTCCCACTTACATTCAGATGATAACTTGGTATATGTAATGTAATTCTGTCAGAAAAAGACGTGAAATGGATCATATTTGATCATATCTTTATGGTTCTTTTTACGTGTTTCCTGGTATTGTACACTCGTGTTAAAGGGACAGTTGAAGTAGGGTTGTATAAGGTACTCGTCAATAGTAACTGTATTACCCAGAGGATGCTGGTCAGCTCGGCTGCTCTGTTGGGAAAGTGGCCAAAGGATGAAAGCAAAGCTGTCAATGAGGTTGGCTCGACCACACACTTCACCTGATTATAAGAGCCTTTGACCCAAACACCAATGTCAGTTTGAGTGTAGGCTACATTTAGGGATGTCGGACATAGAGCACAGGGAAGAAGTGTCTGTGCAAACTGTGAGCTCATGAACCCAGAGTCATAACAACAGACCTTTCTAAATCAGGTACCACAGGCTCACATATGGCTTCAGTTAGCATCCCTCACAACTCAGACTGTTTCACCTGCTTTCTTCAATTTTTTAAAGTTAAATCAGAGAATCAAACGTGTTGAACGGTTGCGTCTTCAGAGTTAGTTTTCTCACTTTTTTCTCAACCAGATTTTAACTGCATCAAAAGACACTGTATGAGGTGCTGCAGAGGCAAACTGAATACAACAGAACTAGAATAGACTAGACTAGAATAGAATAGAATAGAAGAATAGAATAGAATAGAAGAATAGAATAGAATAGAATAGAATAGAATAGAATAGAATAGAATAGAATAGAATAGAATAGAATAGAATAGAAAATACTTTATTTACCCCTTGAGGGGAAAGTCAAGAGGAGTCACAGCAGCAATTAAGAAAACAAAAGTAAGAAAGTGTATAGAAAGTGCAAAAAGCTCCATAAGAAAATAGATGCTGACAGCTTGTCCATCATTCTCCAGTTCAGCCAGCCTCCACCTCCACAGGGTCCAGGACTGAGCTTCTTCAGCAGTCTGTTCAGTCTCTGTCTCCTGGATCCTGTCTGCTCACAGCAGGTGAAGCTCTTCCAATGTGGTGTTGGTGTCTGCTGTTAGCTCTGTTAGCCATGTCTGTGAAAAGCATCATGCTACTCTGCCTTCTGGTATTCCAGAGTTGCTGTGATAGCACAGCTAGCTTGTCCATCTCATTGGAGATAGATCTTACGTTCCCAATAACGATGCATGGAAGGACAGGTCGATGTCGTCACTTCTTGGCTCTCACCTGAGAACCAGCACGTCATCCTCACCTAGTGGGCAAACATCTGGCCTTGCACCAGTTAGCATTGGCATGCTACAGGCTACTAACAGCTGATTTCACATGTAAACAATGCAGCCATGGTTACATGTAGGATCTCCAGACAAACACAGGAGCAAAAATAAAGTGAAAGAATATCCCTGAAGACAAAACCAGTTTGGTCTCCACGACCAACAAATGAACCATACAAAGTAATGACCCACTCCAAATACAAAGATGATGAAGAAGCAGCTGAAATGAACCCTGTATCTCACTAATGATCATATTTTACTCAAACCAATGATTGCACCAGATGTTGGTTAGAGGGTGAACTTCTGAATCTATAAATCTTTTTATATCATGTGACTTATTTACAAGTACAGTATGTCCTTTATTTAAATTTACAATCTCCACTGAATTTGGCATCTGTGAGAATGCAAAAAACCTGCAAAAGCATTTTTTAAATAAAATTGTGAATTAATTCGGGCAGCAAAGGGTTAAAATTTATGATGTATCAGTGTGCCTGGAAAAATATTTCAAATTTAATATTTAATTGCCACGTCGTAGCTGTCACTCAGAGTGTGATAAGATAAAACCATCTGATAATAAGAACTAAGGGTGATAAAAACTAAAGCAACTGTGGAGGGTTGGCAGTAATAAGAGCGACAATAATAGATAACAAATAAATGTGTATTTTATGTAAAGTCTTCTGAAGTGTCCACGACAGCTGACCCGTCTCATCATAGTAAATCCTTCTGCAAAATGATCCTCAGAGTCTTTCTCTGAAACTGAATGGATGCATTTTATTTCCCATGCTTAATCTGTACAGCTCTTTTCTCTGAATACTTCTCATCAAGGATTTCCTTTACCTCAGAAAACAGTAAAAACACTCCACCACCAATTTTGTCCTTCTGTGGAGTATAACATAAAAACATATTGTCACGGGTCAACGCTGAAGATTTGTGCAGCTGACTGGAATCTTGTTATGGTTTAATCCCTTGGGTCAGCTTTTAAGAGCCGGTGAATGAGTTAAGCAAAGAACTAGTTCAGTGTACATCACTGAGCCATCCTTGAGGAGGGCACTCCAAGAGTGAAACAGCCTCTCAGTGGCAGGAAACACTACTGCTAAAGAAAACATCCTCTTCAGCTCCGTTTGGATGGTTTAAGGTCGATAACTCAGAAAGTAAAGAAAAAATTCAAACGAGGACTTCACATTATCACACACGCTTCAGCTTTCAGCCGACTCCTGACTTGAAGTCAAAACTGACAATTCTGTTGTGGACTCATCAGAATAAATTGACCCATTTAAAGGAAAGAAATGGGAGTTTTTTTTCCCTCCACAACCATCCATGTCGGATGTATCTTTTATTCACACCAGGCAGGCTCTGCACTGGAATCTGTGCACTCATGTCTGGTGCAATTGTGCTGCAATCAGTCTCTGGATTCAGCAGAGAAAAGCTGCCTGGTATGTTTTCATGTGACTGAAAAAATAGCAGAGTGAGAGGGTAAAATTATTGTGAGGTAGATTTCAACTGGAGAAGTAAAATCTGTCTTTCCCAGAAACAGTTTCCCTTCTCCTATTTGTTGTTTATCTTTCCAGTATGTGACAGAGTCAAGAGCTAAATTTAGACAGAGTAGGCATAGATGTTAATGCATGGAGCTGTTTTCTGCAAAGCTTTATCCTTTTAACAAAGCACATCTAAGTGTTTGTCATGCATTTCTTACAGGCAACCTTTTGGCTCATAAATTTCAGATATATGTGTGAAAATACTGGTTTAAATCATCAGTAAGTCAAACAACTGTGCTCAAAACATGTCACTTGTTTGATATGTCTTGTGTTTAAAGTTATATTTCTAACTTTCCTTAACTCTTAATCAGTAAAACAGCCACTTTGACAGAGAAAAAAAATAACATCTCCATTTTATGAAAGAAAATTAATAAAATCTTGACTAAAATTGATAAATGCTGATAAAAGTTCATCATATTAAGTTATGTTTACTGTAAGGTTTTCCTTCTGACTGAAACTACTGTGTGACTGTCACTTTAAGAGATCGATGTTTACATGACGCCAATGCTGTGCCTAATCTAATCTTTATTTTATTTAATTTACAGGGACAATGCATATTAATTGACATTTCAGTGAATATGCCAGAGTTAGCTTCAAGGCTAGTTGTCATCTGTAGTCCCTGGCTATATGTTAAAGTAAGCAACCTAAAAAGCACAAGATAAAATAAAACAGAATAGAATAAAATGTATGGAAAGTCAGTTATTGAAAAACAAATCACACCCTAATGTTGAACATTACTGGGATTTCAGAGAAAGAAAGGAGAGAAAAAAAATGCATAAGGGGCCTGATGTTACCTTTAAGCGTGTGAACATGCAGCAGAGCGGTTATTTGTAACATGTGTCAATGCATTTCACGTCAAGATCCTCTTTATCACCCACAAAGCCCTCAATAACCTCACCCCCTCATACCTGAGCGACCTTCTCAAATACAATTCTCCATCTCGCCATGAGGGATGGGAACCGAATTAGGTACTTTTATAGGTACCGACTGAATTATGTCAAAAGTACCGGTTTCCGATTCACGTAGAATCAAAAGGTACCATGTTGTAAGGTACCTAAATGCATCCTTGTGACTGGGAGGGAGTGGAAGAGTAGGAGATAGCCATGCTGGACAGGAACACAGCATTGCAAGGTCATATAAATACGTTAAGTTGAAAAAAAATAAATATATATTTTACTATTAAACACACTGATAATTTTTTACCACATCAACACAAAAAAAGTACAAAAAAGTGGTACCATTAAGTAGCGGTACCAATTGCCAGGTTCTGGGCATCTGTACCATATCATTTCAAATGTGAAAGGTACCCATCCCTACTCACCACCTTCAATTATCAGATCCTCACCCTCATCACTAACACTAACACACCCAGGGAGACAGACTTTTTGCCATTGCAACTCCAACTTTCTTACCAACCATTTCATCGTTCAAACATCTGCACTTCTGATTCACCACCTCATTTAGAAATCATCTTATAACCCACCTTTTCAAAATAAAAGCCTACAACAAGTGACTTAAACCCCTTCTGTTACCTGTGTTACATATTATGTCTTTGAGTATTTCGAAAATTAAGTCCGATCAATCATGATTGTTATCATTATTGTTAGCAGGAGTCTGCAGGATTTTCCTTAAAGAAAAACAAAAAAAACAAAACAACAACAAAAAATAGGGTGCCAGCTTTTAAAGGAATAATCCTGCTACATCGTCATTTCTAAGCCTTTATATATGTGTGTCAGTGTCTGTGTCTGCCTTGAACCCTCTCCTCTGCCTGTGTATTTGGGTTTTGGTTGTATCGGGATGTTTCCAGAGAGTAAGATGGTTACTTCAGCCAATCACAGCGCGCCTAGCGTGCAAGTGACTTTGGGTGTTGATTAGCAAGTGGAAGAAGCTAACCTCGAGCAGCTACGAGGACGTAGCAAGGAAAAAGAGAAACACAACAAAAGTGAAACAAAACACCAAACAGATAAAACTTTATCCTAAATGGGAGTGAAACTTGGTATGACTTTCACCCGCTTCAGGCACTTGGAGAGCAGTATGGAACGAAGAGCGACGCCAGTAGTCACAGTCAGAAGCTGTGGGTGTGTGCTGCCGCTGGCACTGAGCCAAGGAGGAGGAGCCCAGTTTGAATGTTGTGTTTACGAACAATTAACAGAAATTCCTGCAGACCCTACCTTTTATTAATGATACGTTATTTACTAAAAGTCTATGCTCTGGTTTGCTATTAAGTTACCAAAAGCTAACCTTTACTTGCTCAGTTTGCACCAGTTTTATAGCAAGTACATGAGTCAGCCAAATGATTAGACCAGTGAATAAAAATATAATTGGTGTTACAGAGATAGTATTAAACAGAGATTTTACCCACTCTTGGACTTGCACTCTTTATGATCTGATCTGTTTCTCTGCTCATGTCCTTTGTGTTATTAATGATCACCAGCATTTCTCTCTAAAAGCTCCATAAAGTTTCCCCCTGACATTTTCCAAAACTCCCTCTGAAATAAAGTTTGACTCACCATTCCATCCTCTTTATGAGGATAAAACTATTAGTCATAACGGCTGACAAACAGGGGCTTTGTCTTCTGGAAGGGTTAGACGTGCAGAAGTCGAGGTGTAAAGAAACATCTGAGGTTACAGTGTTGCTTCTGTCACCGTGATGACAGATTGAGGAGAACAGAGAGATAGTGCATCCAAGATTAATAGAGGTCTGAGCTCTCTGGGTTCACTCCGGGATGAGATAAGGCAGCTTTTTTGTTCAGACATGAACAATCTCTCTTTCTGCAGAGTAATCTGAGTCAACAGCTTAGAACAATATGACATTAAGAGTCTGTAAACTCTTCTTTTCTTTGAGCTACTTATTCAGAAGAAAAGAGTTCAGGTAGAGCAGGGGCGCGTCAAGGCCGGGACACTGCAAACCAACACATGATTGGATATTATTTAACTCTGTCTTCATTAACATCTTCTTAAACTAAATCTTATGAACTATACAGATGCTGCATCCATCTTTATGATGTTTTAAAAGCAACAGCAGAGACAACAGGTGACTTTTCAACAGATGACTTAGAAGTACTCAAAAGGTGCAGAGCAAACTTCTGTGCCCTGATATCAGAGAAGGACTAGAGTGGTCATTACAAAACTAATCTTAGTCTCATATACTTGAGTGCTGCAAAATCAAATAAACATGTAATGCAAAAAACTGCTGCTGCTGGGACCCATAATAATGGTGTAAACATGTACATGGACACAGACACCCCCTTACTGTCATGTTTATTCTTCTGATTTTGTATCGTACATTGTTCAGCTGTTAAAAGATTAATACTCAGGCACTAACTGTTGTATCATTTTTTTAAGGGACAAACAAAGAAACTAAAGAATTGAACAGCATCTTACTTTTAGCAGCCAGTATGGGCTAAAACTAAGGAATATCTATCAGTTTAAACTTAGCTGCCAGTTGTCCCTCCTGCCCTCTCAGCTTTGGGGTAGGAGTAAACAGAATCGTAAAAAGCAGAATGACAGGTGACAGACATTGCTTTCAATGTCTTCAAGAGTACAGGGGATGAAGCTGGACACTGCCCAATGGATGAGCTTGCTGAATATTGCAATGCTGCTGTTTAGATCAATGAGACTTTAAAGGATCTCTGGATTTTGAATAACATTCTTACATTTAAAGATTTCCTCTTTCTGACTGACAAATGAAGACATCTTCATGTCCTTCCAGTCTCTCCTGAAGTGTCGACTCACATGCATCCTTAAGGTTTTTTCTTAGGGTCTGTGGAGGCCTTCAGAGATCTTTAGGGGTCTTTAGAGGTTAAGCAGACCTAGGGGGCTCACTTTGTTCAAGATGGCTTGTTTCGAATAAAGTTTTTGGATTAAGGCTGACTGAACTCCTTGGCTGACCGGACTCCGCGTCTTCTTCCTCAACAGTCTAATGTCAATGTATTAGAAAATTCAGTAATGAAGTATTTAGGCCGAGGAATTAGGGGCCCATCCCGACAAGGCCTGCAGGAGGCCCGAAGCACCAGAAAAATTACTATACTAATGTAATATTTTAGTAAGTTATTGGTGGTTAAAATGAGCAAAGCTCACACAGGCATTTTGGGGCAGCTTTGGGGTCTTCAGAATGCACGGGTACAAGCATGTCATTTAGTAGACCAGGGTGAAAGGCAGTATACAGCCATGTTGAATCCCTGTGCTTGTGTTTCTGTATTTACAAAGAGTTTAAAGTAAAAGTTAATTCTAAAAACCCACGCATACCTGGAACATCGTTCATTTTTCCAAGTGTGCAACACTTCTAAAGCAGCCTGTTGCAACACAGCCCATAAGCCCTGTTTCCACCAGGCAGAACAGTACCCTTTGGTACGGGTCAGATTAGTACAACCCAATCCTGTGTGCACTTCCTCAGCCATTTTTGCCCCTTTTGGTAGGAGGCACGCAAGCCAGATGCTGATAGCCACATCAGCTGTGTAATAGTGTGATAGCTTAGCAGTGAGACATGATTTACCCTGCTAATAAATCCACAGAAGGAGACACACTCTTCTGTTTCGACAGCAGCTTCACACTGTTTGGTGACACCATTTTTCCAAACAAAGAGAACATTATCTTCACGAGGTCGACTGAAGATTTAAACATGGCAGGGTTATGTGTTGTTCTCTGTTACCACTGTCACATGGTAAGTGACGGTTGGATTGGTATGTCTGGCACCCCAAATAAAAACATATTAAATGTTAAATTCCAGCTAATTCTTTCTCCCTTTGTTCATCTTTGGTTCTTTACCAGTATCCAAGCATCTCATAAGTTTCACTTTTGTATTTTCTGAGAGCTTTGTCAAACATTTCCAGAAATTTCAACAATGGAGCAGAGGGTACTGATGTAACAAAACCTTTTTGGAAGAGTCGAGGCGTCTAATCTCTGGTCTACATGTTCATCTTCCCTAAATTATTTAGAGCAAGCTGACACAGAAGCTAAAAATACACCTATTCAAAAAACGACTTGAACCTCTTTGGACATTGGAGACACAAAGAGTCCGTGTGTGTTATTTTAATGAACTTTAGTGAATGCCAATATTTTATGGGTGTTAATTATACATCCAAACTAAACTTCTACTTCTCAACCTTTTGTGACCTTTGAAACATTTGGCTCCCCTTATCGCATTTATCTCTGTTAAGTTTGTCTTCAAAATGGTCCAAAAGCCAGAGACTTTTTTTGCACTTGTATTAAACACTGAGAGGAAAAGAAGAGCTTTGTCTCTATGGTGAGAGAAGGCAGTGCATCACAAATGTTGCTCAACAGAATCAAGACGGACTCTTTCAATTCCAGAAACAGACTTTTAAAACAATATAAATACATAAAGTTGTTACTTGTCATCTGAAGCCAATCTTATATTTATACATATCCACAGTAGTAAGCCCTGTTTCCACCAAGCAGTCCAGTTCAGACCTCTACAGTTTGGCACAGGTTGGATCGGTAAAGCCTGATCCTGTTTTTGCTTCCATAACCAACCGTGCTCCCTCTTGGTAGGCAGCGTGTTAGTCAGATGCCGATAGCTGCTTCACTAAGGTAATAGTGTGACACCACAGTAGCCCAACACAGTTTACTGTCAGGAATCACAGGTAAAACAAGAGAGGAGGACCCAATAGCAAATAAAACAAAAACTTTATTTTAACTAAACTTTAGAATTCAAAAACTCAAAAAACAAACAAAAGAAACAAAACCAAGAACCATTAAAAAACTTGAGAGGAATCAAAGTACTGGGAGCA
Organism: Halichoeres trimaculatus; assembly: GCF_033239565.1. NCBI lineage: Eukaryota > Metazoa > Chordata > Actinopteri > Labriformes > Labridae > Halichoeres > Halichoeres trimaculatus. The sequence continues at coordinate 33,920,209 of NW_027437186.1, read as the reverse complement.
CACAAGACATGAAGCAGGACAGCCAGAGTGATGGCAAACAATGAACCAACACAGAGCAAATGAAAAACAAAGACTTAATACACAGGGAGTGATCAACACAGGTGTGAAATAAGACACAGGTGAAACACATGAGGAGCAATCAACAAGGAGGGAAACACAAAGAGAACCAAACCAAACACAGGAAAACTCAAGAAAGAGACTAAATACATTGAAGACACTGAAACACTAAAGATAATCACAAAAAGACAAACACATGACAAGAACCAAATCAGAACCACAAGGAACACAAACTAAGGAAAATAACAATAAAAACAGAACACTCAACAAGAATAACTAGGATTAACACAAGATAAGAATTACTAATATAAACCAAGAACCTCAAATCCTAAACCCAAAATAATAAAAAACCCAGTTGTAAACCCAATCCATGACATTTACCCCACTAATAAATCCAATGAAGAACAAAAATGCGAGACAGTAAACAAAGAGCAAAGATGGAAGACATCCAGCAAATCGTCTTCTTTGTGATTTTCGCGTGCCACCAGGAGAAATTAAGCCGCGGTCATACAGGAAGTGACAATTCTTTCTACTAAACAACAGTCTGCAGGGTTGTACCTCCACCTTCTGGGATTGGATTGGTTCCCCAACTGGCAACCCAACAGAAAGGTCCCAAAAAATGAGACAGTTTGTCTCAGTTATTTGGGGATCTGTCCTGGGATCAGTCAGTGGAAACGCTCCAAAATGCATACCGTACTACAAACCAAACTGAACCACTTGGTGGAAACAGGGCGTAATTCACATTAGTTCTATCACCCTTTTGTGGACAGCATAGACCAAGGAAAATAATGAATGAACCTCTGAATGTGTGGTTATTATTTTGGACTATCTAGCCAGGCAGAAAGAAAGAGTTACGGGAGTTGTATCCTTTAATACAGTGGCCCCCAACCCCCAACCCCCAACCCCCGGGCCGTGGACCGGTACCGGTCTGTGGGTCATTGGTACTAGAAAAATACTCAACTTACATTATTTCAGTTTGATTTTGAACATTGATATTGATCTGATTCTGAACGATGTTTCAATTTGAAAAATGACTCATTCTTGACGGACAAAAAAAAACATCTCTGGAAAGTTTCTTTAGGCAGGGTACAAGAGCCAGGGAGGAGACAGACGAAGAAGCAGTCCATGAAAATATTGTCTGACATTGAACTGGTCCATGGTGCAAAAAAGGTTGGGGACTTCTGCTTTAATACCAAAATCTACATAGACATTTCAGCCTTTAAAATGTGATAAAAAGAGAGCAATGTAAAGGATTTTTACAACCTGTAGCCTGAAAATGATCATATTTGGCCTATTATAGAACATTACATCTCTATTAAAGTTTTCATAAATTAAGAAACAGCTCTACAGCTCTACATGTTTTTAAGAAGTAGAATAAAACAGAGCAACAGGTTTGATAATGTAGCTGATGTAACCCCTCTTCGTCATTTGTAAGTCTCATGTTTACTCTCGCCATGCACAAGCGCGCAAGTCTGTGGAGGATATTTTTGCAGCAGATTAAACTATTTTAGTCTATTTTGAGGAAGGTACATGAGTGTTGGCGGAAAAGCAGAAATAAATGGACTCTGATATTATTGAACTGTTTATGAGACTGGGCAGTGAGAATCCTTAAGGACTACAGGAACATCTCCCAAGCTGATTCTGTCTCTCCCAGACTAATTTAAAAAAAGACTGTGCACTTACTCATTTCTGCTCTTGAATTTCTGCACAACATCACTTCCCTCTTTGGTAAATGCTTAAAGAATAATCAGACGTCATAATGCAGAGAATTCAGGTTTATTGATATGATGCTGATCATGATTTTAAGTGTTTGCAGCCTTACACTTTGCATTAACAGCTCATACACATGTATAAAAGCTTCATTTTCTTTTATTCATTCACAACCAGTCAGTGCAGCCTTTTTCTATCCCCATACATCAAACTCATTCTATTACAGTGAGGGCATACTGTCTTTTTCTTTAATATATCCACACTTTATGAACCATAATCCCTCCAAAGTAGCTAAATTCTTTTCATAACCGTTTCATCCCTCACCAGCTGGGACCATTTCTCTCTCCCCATTGAGAGCATCTGTATACCCTCGATTAAGACTTATTGAATTCAGAAATCTCAATCATTACAGTTATTAGATTAGCAGGCTGGGGAAGGACATGGCAGCTCCAGATTTCATTCAGAGGAATTAATGAAACGTAGGCGTGTGGCCCTCAAAGAGCAGGTCACATGTCCAGCTTGAGTGAGCTCACTGATTGTATTGACTCTTACATAATGACCCCACAGAAGATGCATGAGAAGGGCGCTTACATGACAAATGTTTGATAGAAATCTGCGTTTCAAAGCCTGAACAAACAGCCTGGAACAAATTGGTTCCATCTGTATTGACATCAGATCCACAGATTATTGAAGCCATCGGTTTCAAAGCCTTGGTAAATTTCAGGATTTGCATTTTCGATACATTCCAACACAATTCCATTACTCAGGGTTGTTGTCTCTGAGGTACAGGGCCAGGGGAATGATGGCTTTCATAGTAATTATACCTCTAATATCCAAATATTATGATAAAGCAGTGACGATTGTAAAACTTCTGACTTCTGACAGAAAAGAAAATATGGTATTTGGCTCCACTCACAGCTTATCCATCTGCCTGTCTCTGTGTTTTTTGGAAGGATCTTGTAGCTTGCAGCAAAACTCAATCTACGCTTGTGAGGAACTGAGCCTTAATAGATTGTTGACCTGCTGGAGGTTGAAAGCTAACGGCTTCAAATCCCAGTATCTGCTTAATCTAAAGTCTGCTGCTTTGTTGTGTTTCCTTCCTGAGATTTATTTTTACACATACCAGCATTTTTTTTTTTTTTTTATGAATAAAGGGATTCACTGTTGATTTAACTGGGCACATGATTTAAACTGTGTGTTTCAGACAGTTTGGTGACCCCTTCAGACAAAACCAGCAGTGAACACTACATTTCCCATGAGCAACATCTCCGTGAAGATGTGTCTACCCAAAGAAAATAGGTGTTCTTTAAATTCTACTTATGCTCATTTTGTAAGGATGCAGAGTGATGAGGTCATTGATTGATTTTTTTTACAATAAATCACTGATTGAACAAAATACGAACCAAACCTTTTTTAAATCTGATTTATTACCATCGATGGGGATGACAAAAGAAGAGCAGACGTACTGGTCTACAGTTTCCCTGGACCAGCTCTCTGGCTGATGAGTTGGGTAGCGCTACAATTTGAATATTATTGAGAGATATTCTAAAGCTTATCATTTTCACGCTTTTTAAAAAAAAGGAATTGAAAAAAGTTTCTGCACACTGACCAACTCCCAAAAAGAAGAACTTTAATGTTGCAACATTTTGATCATAGACCTTTTTCAAGCAAAAGGTTGAAAAATATTGTCTTGTGTTTGACATCACAAACACAAAGTCAAACCTTCAGTTTTGCATAAGAAGTCAGTTTTTGAGCAGGTTTTACTCTGTGACACAATGTTCACGTCTGTTCTTGCCTTTTCCATCTGTGACATTGAAGTGGTGTCTGTACTTCCATCCTGAAAACACAGAGAGACCACTCTGGTCTTGCACATGTTGAATTTTCTCCCGCTTCTTAACCCTGTCTTTTACGCCACTCATGACTTTTTGTTTCTCCACATTAGCCCCTTTATTTTTAAGTATGTTCCTGTCATCTCTAAAAAAAATTTTTTAAGTCAAAACAAGTCGGCCTTACATTCAAACCTTATAAAGTGTCCACCCCTCTTGGTTTGATGCAAAGACACTGCAGGTGATCCTCTCTGACTGCAGGTCGCACAGACACTCACACAGGTAGCTGTGTGATATTTGCTGCTGAAAAGTTTACTCTAGCATCAGCTTTTTTTAAAGACGTGTCAACATGATTGTTCTTGTCATTACTGATGTTTCTGACGCTTTTCCCCACATTTGAATGGGCTGGCTCCAGACTACCTGTCTGATCTTACTAGGGTTCATTGGCCCTCCAGAGCGCTTCGCTCAGGAAGCCAGATGGTCCTTGAAGTTCCTCGATCCTCTCTAAAAACCAAAGGAGATCGAGCCCTCTCTGTTGTGGCTCCTAAACTGTGGAACGCACTACCAGTGCGGACTGCAAACAGCCTCTCTACCTTTAAAACACAGTTGAAGACACACTTATTCACCTTGGCCTTTGGTGGAGTATAGTCACTTTTATTTGGGACTTTTATTGGTTTTACTGAGCATTATGCACATTTAAACTGGACCATCCCTTTTCTTGTTCCTTTATTTATTTTTTATTTATTTATTTTTAATTACTTTTATTGTTTATTTGTTTTTATTACTTTTATTGTTCAATTGTTTTTATCATGTCTGCCTTTTTACTGTGAAGCACTTTGGTAGGCTGCTGGCTGTTTAAATGTGCTATATAAATAAAGCTGACATTGATATTGACATTGACATTTATTTACATCTCATCTCTTGTTTCTGACTTAGCAAGCCAGGTCAGATACATAGTAATGCCCCACATTTCACTGTTGGTAATGGTAATAGTGTTATAGTGTTATGACATTTGAAACAGTAACTAATTAAATTACCCATTACTGAAAAGAATAACAGCATTAGTAACCTGTTAGTTTTAACACTGTTATTTCCAAAACTGATTCTCTCTAACTGACTTGTTTTTGAGGAAGAAAGCACCCAGAACACAGTTGAAAAAACAGCACAATTTATTTAACACAGCTCAACACAGGTTCACAGAGTCTGTAGGATGTTAACTGCAAATTGGTTTGCTGAATGTAGCTAACATCCATAAAGCTAGCTCCAACAACTGTTGGTCCTCCTTGCTAACATCCTTTTGATGGTTACATACTGTTTGTTTTTATCATACACCCAACGCTTCAAGATAGCATCTATCATGTCTGCTTCTTTACATCTGAGTGGTTCAACATTACAGCACATTATACGGCAAAAGCCATTAACTGAGGAGTGAGTGACTGAATTAACAATTAGACCTAACATATGACTGATTTTTATTCCTACTGCTAAGGTAAAGATATTTGATCATTGAAATGACTGTACCCTCCCTCACGTCCCCATTAGCAGCATATTTGACATGTGCTACAAATACAAACACTCAGATTGTCATTTCTGATATTTGATTAGTATCTTAGAGTTGGAACATCTTGTTTCATTTCCTGAGCTGTTCCCCAAGAATAGATGTCATGCTGTGCTTAATGAAACCCAGGTGGCACCGCTGATATAAATGTTTTCTTTATCCTTAGAGTCAAGATGTCTCTTGTCTCTTCACAGGAAAGGACACATTTGTTAGCCATATGTCTTTTTTAACTCTTGCTCTGGTGCACTGCAGAGCATGACACCCCAACCCTGGTGTTTTTTTTATAACAGTCATGCTTGTTTTACACTGGGCTTTGTCTGGGTTGCATCATCCTCCCTGACCTTGTTTTTCACCCAGAGCGAATCCAGTCCACAGAGTTATCCTCCTATCCCTGTTTTTTCAGTCTGCTACCAGACCACTGGGTCCAGCAGGTCCCCACTGTGCAAGAAAACCTCATTGAAGATTGGGTTAACAGATCACCAGAGATCATCTCAGCCTGCACAATACTCCTACATTTATGAAAGATGGAAGATTGATTTCCTCTCCCAGGTCTTTATCCAGTCTGTTCTGCACTATTCATGAGACCTGCAGTCCGTGTCGCCTCCGGGACCCCCATAACTATGTGTAAATAAACACACAAGCAACTGTTTACCCACCATGTATGTCTGAGTGCAAGTAATTCCTGCCCATTTCTGTTGAATTATGGATTCGAACAATGCTCCTCAGGGGCGTTCAGGGAAACCTTGACCTTGGTCATGGAGAAATGAGCATTAATCCTTCGTAAAGTGTGCAGCATCATTCCCTGTTTCTCATATTTTTGTCCATTAAGTGCATCCATTACTGGATTAATTGCAGGCATCGTGTCAAGGTGGAATAAGTTGTTCAACACGTACAAATTACACATTGTGCCTCTTTGCTTTTGTGCAAAATTACCATCTTTTGTTCATCTCATGCATTTCATATTTCACTGATCTTTGCAGCTTTATCAAAACCCCTCCTTACAAGATGAGCATCTCTAGGAACTCGATTGCATCTTAATTTATTTTAGACTTCAGTGATTTGCAATTCGGCTAAACTTGGCTAAGTTCGAGAGATGAGTGCGTGCAGGAAAGGTGCGACGATATCATTGGCCAGTATCTGTAAAGCATATGATAATGTGGGATAATATTCATTGGAGTGCAAGCAGGTGTGAAATGGCCTGATAAAATGAGACTGTTGACACACCTGCTGATCACAAATAGTAATCCCAGCATTTTATGGCAGCGTCTTTGCCTTATCATTTGGGATTGTCAGTGCTAGTGCCATGGAAAAGGATTTTAACTGAACGCAGGTTTCACATTACCAAAATAACTCGATTGAAAGGGAGACACGGAGATGTATTTCTCCTGTATTTAACTCTGCGTGACCTTCCTTTTCCTAAGCTCACATTGATCATTTAAGTGTTAAACAAGCAACAAAAGAAACACGACACTGCAACAATGAATAATAAAAGAACAGAGGAACTCAAGAATTAACACATAAAAGTTTGTTTTTCTTGGAGAGATTTGACCAAAGGAACCAGACTGAAGAGAGGAGGCTGTTCGAGCAGTCTGGGAGTTTTGACTGCCAATGGCAAGCGTTTAAAAGCTCAGCTGCAAATCTTTGGAGAGAGCTACAAATCAGTTCTTCCTTTCAAGAATGATCATTTCAGATAACTGCAATAATATTCAGACTAATACAGATAACATCTTTTTTTTTATTTTTTAAGTGCTAAGGAGTTTCAGTGTCAGATATCTGTTACCCCATTCTTCCTTTTCATTATGAATGTTTAAGACATATGCAACAGAGTTTCCTAAAGACAAAACTCATTTCTAAATTTCCACAGTCCGGCTGTTACGAGCCTAACAATGGAATTTCAGATATCCAAACTGATATATCACCACATATATTCATTAAATATATAAATAAAATATACATTTTGACCACAAATAACTGTTATTTAGTCAACCAACATTTATTTATTTAATTTTATATAATTTTGAATTTTTAAATGTTGTTTAATTTTATTTAACTTTTATTTTTAAAATGTTATTTAATTCTTATCCTTTTTTTTAAATTTAATTTAATTTTTATGGATTTATTTTTACTATTTCTGGGGAGGTTGACTTAATACTTCGCAATTCATGTAAACAGCACCTTTCATTTTTTAGCATTTCACAAGAAAAAGAAAAAATTACAGCCATCAATAAATCAAACACTAAAGCAATATAAACAATAATAAAGTGCTTTGAGGCAAGATATAAATTAATACATTTTAAACAATAAACAAAAAATAGGAATTAATTGAAATAAGTTAAAGGTGAAAATGATCTTTAAGTTATAAACAAATATAGAGACATTATTTAAAACAAAAGAATGAAATTAAATTTACTCTTGAAAACAATATTTCAGATGTAGTCAAATTAATCACAATCAAGACTAATGGCTTATTGTGTGAACATCACACACAACACTCACACGGAAACACTTTCAACCAGTTGCCTGATGTCAATGTTGGGTGAAAGAAAGTCTTATGGGAAGTCATACCATTTGCCTCATAAACACAATATATACTGAATGTTTTTACTATATACTCTTGTATACAAATAGTGTTTTTGAATAATGTGGAATATGATGTAATTGCTAACCACAAAAAAGGCATACAAGAAATTTTTGGAGTCTGAAACCCAAACCACAGCATCAGACTTTACTCCATCACAGCACTTCGTCCTGGGTATATCTCCTGTCTCATGACTCCAGCTGTCTGGTGACCCTGTTACATGCTGGACTGAACAGTAGCTGATGTGAGTTAACTGGTGAGGAAATGCATAATCAAAACCACAACAAAGCAGTGACGGAGTCCAGTTTTAGTAATCTTGGAGCACATTTGATATGATTCTTGGTAAAATATCTGATTGCATGAACAAACAAACCAGGAAACTTTCTGAAAATGACTTTAAATCGTGGTATACTTTTGGACCTTGTGTTGTTGCTGTTGTGTTAAGTTGTTGTCTTCTGACAACTTGCTGATACTGTTTCTCTTTTTTGTATTTGTGTAAAGAGGCTGTCAGTTTGAGTTTATTTAATTAAATTTACTGATTTATTCTCATTTTGCTCTGCTGTTTTTATCTCATAAAAGAAACACATTTTCAACCCATTAATAATTGAAACTAGAAAACAGTTAGGTCCCTGTGAAATTCTTTCCTCCCAGTGATTTTCACAACAGAAGCCAGCTGTCACCATTATTCAGAACCGTCTCAGGGTCAGTGATGTGTGTGTGGTGTGTGTAGTGTGTGTGGCGTGTGGTGATAAAGGGACGTCCGGGCAAACACACACACACTCTGAAAAGTGATTAATTGCCACTGAGCTCCATTGTTGTGGTGCTTAAAGATTTCTTGTCGTTCACTTCATTAAACTGTGAGATCAAGAGGATTTTGAAAAGAGAGCTGTTTTGAAACGCACAGGGCTGGAGGGACGCGTGAAGCTTTGATGTATGTGACACCACACAGATATTTAACTTTCATTACCTTTGTTCTCAAAAAGGCATTGTCTTAGGCAGGAAAGATCATCGCACTGAGGCTTTCAATCAGGTTTTCATGCTGCACAAAGAACCAGTGACGCTTTTTTAAAAGAGTGAAGACTTGACCTCGTATCTGTTCAGGGGGGAAGTCAAGAACTCATCGTAGAGCCGTGACTCATCAAGACCACATCACCTTTGCTCTGCAGTTAACACCCCTCATCATGCATCAGATAGGATCTTTCAATTACAGCCTGAGTGGCTCAAGGCTGGGTTATGCTTTCCGCACGAGCGTGCACGAAAATGAGACGTACGGATTGAGGGCAAGAGCGCGTGTGTGGCTTTTGTTCTTAACACTTATCACGGCGTCTCTTCCTAAACTGTAGGGGGTGGCGTATCGCAGATGCACGTCTACCACAGTACTAAACCAGAGTAGAAGAAGTTGTCTTCCCCGTTTAAACTTTTTTTTTTCACTGTTGGCCGCAATTTCATGACAGGAAATGTTCATCTCACAGTTATCATGGTGATATCTCTGTGATGAATTGTACGCTGAAAAAACTCAAATCTTATAAAGTGATTTTGACTTTTTTCCAGTAGAAAATGTCATTTTAGACTTAATATTAGCCAACAGTTAAAAAAAAAAATCTGCCAATGGAACAAAAGAAAGGTTACTTGTATATAAGACATTATTCCCATTTCAAGCAAATTGTTGAACAAATTTTTCTTGCTCCATTGGCATATTTTTCCCCTTGTTACAAGCAATTCAGACCTCATTTTTATCTTTAAACAACTTAAAATAAGATATTTTTCTGGACTGATGTTGAATGTGGCTCATATCAAGCATAATGAGAAAATTTTTACTTAATATTAGACAAAAACACATGATACAATCTTACTATTTTTGCAGTGTAAAAGTTCCAGAATTTTTTTTTTCATACAAAATTTCAGAGATGCATGGGCGTGGAAATTTTCCCCATGAAAAGGTTCATGGAAAGGGGCAAGGCTGCTAAAATGATGTCATTCAACCACACGAAGCCACACAGACCTTGCAGATGTATCAAGTATAAACCAAGCTTCAGGTACACACACTTTCCTCTATCCTGGGAAAAAGAAGAAGTAAGCCTTGAAGGAAAACTAGTGTCCTCCAATCTGGAATCTGCAATCTCCAACTCTTTCTTTAATCACGACACTGTTACCAGAGGGATCTGAAAACAGTGTGATAGCCTTGATTTGGTGTTTGTACCAGGAAACAATATCCTGTGTATGATTAGATCCAAAATGAAACCACTTCATAAAGCTGCAGTTTCTTGAGTGTCCACTAGAGGCTGACTCCAAAAGCAACGGAATCTCTGATAGAGCCCATATTAAAATGCTTGGAACATATTTTCACCCTTGTACAAAAAAACAAAAAAAATATTTTTCGTCTCATTGAGGGAGGATTGATTGATTGTAACAAAAACGCAGGGTATGAATAATCTGTTTCTATCTTGGCATGAATTAGCAGGAATCATCTCTGGGTGACATTCTGGAGCCTACACCCATGTCTGCTACTCTCATTGTGTTATCCCAGCTTACCGGTCTCTCTACATTGTGAGGTTACGTAGCCATTGTTCTCAGAGTGAGTGTGATGAGGGTAGACACCACAGGGCAGCAGAGTGTTTGTCTCAGCCCTGGTTTCTGTCACAGACAAAAACAGGATGCGGGTCAACGGCTGCCTGGCAGCTCTGGAATAGATGGGATTATGAAAGTGCTGATACGAGTACGATTACACAACACTTAACCTGAGAAGACCACTTATCAGGGCCCGGATTTATTTCTCCTCCCAGGAAGACTCCTCGTTCAGATATTTGGTTTGTTGTAAAATGTTTACTCTCTCTGTCTCTGTCACATACTTCAACTCGAGACTTCACAATATTTGTTAGTCTTAGGAAAACAAACTGGAATTGTATTTCTTACCCTCTTGTTGTAGCTGTGACTGCTGAAGTTTCAGATCGGACCGGGGATGCAGGGTGGATTCACCAGATGGCCAGTTGAAGGAACAAACTGGACCTTGAGAACACTTGATGACTTTGTGAGCTTGAAGCTTGACTGCCCTTTAATTTTTTTTTTGCATTCTGGTCTTCATAAGTCTTTTTCAATGACATAATCCTTTGAATTATTTAACCATGGTGACCACTGCTGATCCATTTTAGTTAATTGTATAGAAATTACCCTAAAATCAATCAAAGCTTGCTTGAGTTACAAACGACAATCAAATCAAGGGTAGCTATTCCCAAACTTTTTAGAATGCAACTGGTGACCCCCTGATGTGGGAATACACCAAAGCCCCATTTCCGTTATGGCATGCATTTGGTGGCATTTCTACTAACTAATCCCTGTACAGTCCCCAAAATAACCAAGATGAACCATCCCACATTTACAGACCCTTCCTTTGGGGTACCAGACCAAACCGATCCGACCCCAGAAGGTGGAGCTACGACACTGCAGAACATTAATTGGTAAAAAGAATCACCACTACTGTGCGGCAGTGGCTGTATTGTTTGTGTTATTAGCAGGGTACACTGTGTCATGTTGCTATGGCGTCACGTTATTATGTAACTGAGGCTGCTCTCAGCATCTGGCTTATACGTATGTATATCTACCACAAGGAGGCACGGTTGGTGGTGGAAACGTGAATAGGATCAAGCTTAACTGATCCAACCTGAACCATACTGTACTGGTCTAAACCAGCCTGCTTGGTGGAAAACGGGGCTTAATGGACGAATCCAAAAACACATGTTCGATAAACTGAGCTGCTGCCACTGATACCATCATTACCCTGGCTCAGTCACTTTATGGATATTCAACAAAGAACAGACCAAGGTGAAGAACAGATCCAACATTTTATGTTTGCTTTATTTTGAAAACAATGGTTGAAATATGCAAATGTAAACTGTTTCTGATTAAACATAACCTGACTCCATTTAACTTACAAAAGTGGACCATTCCTCACTGAAGACCACTTTCTACAAATAGAAATGACCACAACCCCTGGAAATCAGGATCAGGAATTAGGAATATTTTATTAATCCCAGGGTAAAATTTGGTGTTACCATTGCTTTGACATAATATAATAGTTGGAAATAAGATGTAATAGGGTCATAAAATAAATAAGTTAGATACACAATAAGATAAGCAATAAAGTATCACAGGAGTTCATCGACTTATGTGGTTCTCGACTTGTCGTTTCGACTTTATGACGCCAATAAATACATGTACATAAGAAAATAGAGAAGGTTTCAAAGTTAAGCCACTCTGTTTGTAAGCATCGTCCACTTTGTCTCAAGTGTCATCATAGTGTAGATTGTCTGTGTTTGTGCTCCGCAATTTTCTTGGTATCCTCAAAAAAAGAAAAGCAGGATCTGTTTTCCCATGAATACGAAGTATAACACATATATTTGGATAGTTATTTAGAGATTTAGGGTAAAATTCCGACTTGCACAGAATTTAGGGTTACGACATCGTAAGAACGGAATTCGTTGGTAACTCGAGGACTGCCTGTATTTACATTAAGAGTTAGACAAGGCAAGATGAACTATTATCAGCAGATATATTGAACAGATAATGCACATGGTGAACTGTGTCAGACAGAGATTGCACTCAGATGTACAGTTTGGGACAGATATTGGGCTCGGTGTATGGATATTAAACAGATATTGCACTCAGTAAAATGTATTGACGGATTGTATAAAGTGAACTGTATTCAACAAATGTACTTGAAGACAGGCATTGCACATCAAAGTACCAGTTGCTTAAGTTAAATAAGTAAACCCAGGTTTTATCCAGTGTCCAGCTCAAAAGGACTACAAGCACAAAATAAATTTCTCACATCAGTGCCAAAAGGCCTGTTAGTACCAGACAAAGATGTTAATTTGTTGGGTCCAGTCTGATCTTAATCCACTGATGACTCAAAGTCTTGATCACTTGATCTCAATCAACAGCAAGAAACTCCACAAACAGCCCTGAACCACCAGCACAAACTAGCACACAGATACATTTTTGGATCTTGTAAACATTTGGTCACTCGTGCTGTCCTGTCACTTCAATTGGAAGCAAACAAACCCGCAGGCCAAGAGGATTGCCTCTTATCAGCCCTAATTCTTTTCTCTCTTGGATTAATGTGGAAATTACTTTTACATGCCCCAGTAACCCAATGCATTAGCAGAAAGACTTAACGTATTTGTCTGCTGAAGATAGGCCAGAAAGACACCAACTAATGATGAAGAATGTAGAAACCAAGGTGCTCCTCAGACTATTTATACCCCGGCCTGTAAACCTCAGGAGAGAGGACGCTGGAAGGGCAATCACTGGAAAATGGTCTAAACAACAACACAGAAATGATTTTGCTGATCCAAAGTGAGGGCTCAACTAAAGCCTGTTAATGTATTCTGCTGCTGAATCCTCCTTTAACATGTCTCAGAAACAAGTCATGTGCCTCAAATCACAGAGTGCATCGTATGCACAATTCAAAGAGGCAGAATCATTCCCGTCAGAGCTGAGGTAATTCAGAGGAAAGGCGAGATATACAATTAAAAAGTGTTAAACAGCTGCGAGGTAAAGGCTGGTTGCTTCCACACGTCGGAGGAAAAATAAGCTGATTCACAGCCATCTTGCTCCCCTGTCCTTTATCTGAGGAAGGGAAGAGCATCACCCTGCTCGGCGGTTTCGTCAAACTGCCAACCAGGGCCCGGGAACACACTTCATTAACCACTCCTATGGCAGAGGATGGTGGCTTTTCCAGACAGCAAGCACAAATCTGAAGACTTAGGAAGACCACGATGCATTACACTGAATGGGCCTGTCACTCCTGCCCAGGTTCATTTCCTTTAAAGAGTGAGCTTGAGTCAATCAAGGGAAATGAGCTAAGAAACCCTGACTATTATTTATCAGTTTAACCACTGAGGTTGTTTCATCACCAGCCCTCTTCATGTCACACACTGTAGGAATGGGAGATGAGTGAGAAAATAGATTTAGCCTTGGAACCACCCCCACATACATATTAAACAGGCACACTACAAGCAGTTGAGGGTAAAATATGTTGTTCGTTAAGGGACATTGAGCCTCATGCAAAAACCAGTGGTACGTAGAGAGCATTTTTTAAGTGGCAAATATGAATTATTTAAGAGAATCTGATGCTATCACTGTTTTTCTCTCCGTCACAGTGAGTGAGGGCAAATTATTTTGGAAGCTGTTTTATAAAAAATAGTGGTAATTGTTTTTGTAAATAGAACAGGATGGTCCAGGATGGGCCTCCATCATGATTATACCGGGTGACTGAAATGACTGGACGGCTGTGCTACCTCTGTCCATCTCAAGCACTTCTTATCTGCAGTCCTCCATAAAGCCGGGCAGACTCGTAGATAAAGACAGATCGCTTGTCACAGAGGAATGGCTGGAGTAATCGTGGGATATGGTAAGCGATGACAACAATGTGCTTTAAACTGCTTCCACATGTGTCTTGTGACCTATTCTCCAGCACAGGTCACACATCAATCTCAGAACCCATTCACTATCATCTGACGTCAATACGGCCCCTGGGGGCCATGGTGGTTAGGGATACGGGATCTCTAGCTAATGCTTCTTTTTCCGTGTGTAGCTTTTGTTTACAGCTTGACTCTCAACTTCTGGAGAGCAAATGACGTTAGTATCAGGAGATGACACCTTAAAGCAGCTATTAAGCTTTATCTCTAAAGCTAGGGGGTTTGTCTCTATGCTTCCAATCCAATCACGCAAGCAAGCGTGATGTATATCTGGTTAAAAATCTGGTGGCATGTAAACTTCCGTTTACCATAGAGCACCTAGCCACCGAATGATAATATTAAATGTTTGTTGTTGAATCATCCAAAACGGTGGATTATTATTAAAGTTTTATTGATGTATGCTAACGGCTAGTATATTAATGGAATCTCCAATGTACGTTAGCATCAAGCTGGACCCAAGTGTTTTATATCATTTTTGGTAGATTAAGAGCTATATAACATGTTGAATGGATTAAAAATGACTCTCTTGTGCGAGACTACTACACTTATTTGTGTGTTCAGAGATGAAAGTTGATATTTTGCTGGAAAAACAAAGTTTTATCAATGAACGCTACCTGCTAGCATATATCTTGTCAGAGAGTTATGTATCAGGGAGATCTCTTGTAGCCCCTTTTTTACCTCATCCTTTCATAAAAGTACAAATATATGAAGTCAGAGGTATATACACATGATTAAACTTCCTTTAAAGTATGATTGACCTGAAGCTCTCAACTTTAAACACGAAAATAAGTCTTCGAGCTCAGGCTAGCTACTGTTACAGGCTCCAAACAAATAAAAACATGTACATTTTAATGCCTTTTTACGACTTGCTACATGATGTTGTACTAGATACCTGGGAGATTCTCTATGTATCATTAATAGAAACTTTAGGCAACTCCAGCAAACACCATATTTATTCAATCTCTGCCATTATAACACTGTCTACTGTCACTTTCTACTGCTTCTTTTGGTAACCGGAAATGCCCATGCCACCGCACGCCAATGTGGAAGTGATCAGTGCATAGAGCCTATAGTCATAATTTAAACTTCTCCTTTTTATTTACTCTTCATATTGAGAGTCATATTTGATCAAAGCCTTGGCCTTGAAACCAACTGTTTCATTAACTTCACGGAGTAAGAATGGATTTAGCATGTCAGCAGTTCATGTCATTAGAAATATATTATTTGAGGTCAAACCTGGTTAACTGAGGTTGAGCACAGATTTCACACAATGGTTCTGTTCACACTACAGTTCAAAGTGACCTGATTCTGATTTTTCTGCTCAAATGTGAAAGTAAATGGTGTTTTAAATTTATCTCCAAGTGGCAGTTTTACTTTTTTCCCTTACTGCAGTATCTGTTAAAAGGAGCGTGGACTCTGTAACTGTGCGCTCAGAGCAGCTAGCCGCATGTTTCATGTGTAGGATTTGGAGACGAAAAAGGTCAATGCTTTTAGATCAGTCAGGGGTTCTGAAAAAATTTGGCCACCAATGCATACACGCCCATACATTTGTACATAACTACCACCTGGACGCATTCAGATCCAAAAACAAAAATTGAACCCTTGAACAAAAATTTAAAACAACAATCCAATCTAATCCAATCCACTTTATTTATAAAGCACATTTTACAAGCAATGCGTTTCCTAAGTGCTGCACATCAAAAACATAATAATAAAAACAGTAAAACAGCTCCACCAGTTCTCATTAAAACAATAACAATTATCAATAAAAACAAGTAACAGTAAACAAGAATACACTAAAACAATAAATAGTACATGAAATAATAAATACAAATAAAATAGATTAAAAAAAACAAAACAAAACAAAAAAAAACAATTAAAATAATAAAATCAGGAGAACAACAATAAACTTAAACTTAATAGTATAAAATAACTAAAAGTAATAAAAGACACAGAGGACCACACAACTCACGCGGTGTTAAAAGCCAGAGAATCAACAAACCTCAACAACAAACTTCATTTGAAATGAAGTTCCATCACTGACATGTTTCTTTATGACGTCAGTGTATTTTAATGCAAGCAGTGAAAGAAAGTATATGGTTTTTAGAGCTGGGAAGAAATGCTAATGCTATCTGATTCTGTTACGATTTTTTGGGGTGTCCGATTCAATTGGAATTGGTTTTCGTCGATATCAATGATTTTTTTTTTTTTTTTTTAACACCAGACTAAATGAAAAAGGTGAATGATGATGATACAGACTATATCAGGTGACATATTTTCCCATAAAATTCACATCACCTGAGTCAGAGAGAAACATTTCACCCCCTGCTGGAGAAAAGTGGTAACTTTCTTCCAGTACAGTTTATAAACAAAGGCTGAAGTGAAAAATTTGAATTAAAAAATAAAATAAAATAAAATAAAATAAAATTTAGAAAAAAGACAAATAATCCAGATTTTGATGTTGTCAAACAAAAATCCTGATATGTGGATTTTTTATATTTTTCTCCGACCCCTAATGATTTTTCTACCTGTTTAATAACCTGCTGCAAAATCGTCCTTTCAGTGCTGTCCATCTACTGTGAGCTGGGCAGAGTTTTAGTGGTCACTACAGCACCTAAAAAGCTGTCTGTAGATCACGTTATTGTCCCCAGTTTAACTCTAAGTATGGAAAAAAGCTTCTCCTGTGAATTTTATCTATTTGCATACTTTGCATACTTTCCAACATTTGCTCTTTTTTTTTTTTTAAAGTCAGGTCAAAGATTGGAGCGCTCACTGGAACAGCAGCGGTTTCATGTACACACCGACTCGTGTGCTCCAGTGGGGTGCACTGTCTCATTTGTATGGGTGTTATTCACAGGCATTTCAACGATCCCTCACTGCATACTCAATTAAAAGATTATTCATTCATTTATTTTCAGTTATTCAGCAGCACTTTGTGTTTCGCTGCTAATTATTGCAGCCCTATCTGGCCCTGCTGGAGGAGGTGAGCAAGAGGTGGACGAGGATTTATGAAGACGCTCACTGTTGGAGTCTTTGAAAAACATGCGTGTGGCTATAAATGCACGAGCTAACTCAGCGTTTTCTCTTCATAAATGCCATCATACTGCATTAATGTTTGATGTAAACATCCAGAACAATGCCTGGTAATTATTCTCCCAGCGTGGAATTTGTGGCGTAAATGTTTTCGCCCCCCATGTAATGGCAGTTAATCTTATTTCAAAGAGGGGAGTGAGTCAGATAAAAGCACAGCCACGTGTTACGCTCTCACAGACTCTCCACAGTTATGCTCACAGCACAAGAGAGCAGTCAAGTCAATCAGGGTGCATGCACCACGGCTCGTCTTTATTCATGCCAAGTGCACACATTTGTTCTCCTGGTTTCCTCCCTGCACTTCACTAAACCCTCATGTCTGAAGCCTTTTGTTTGTTTCATACTGTTCTTTTTTGTTTTGTCTCTGAAAGCCAAGGTCATGTGCAATCTATCATTCTCTGACAGGTCATTCTTGAGCGTATGTGCACGGGCACTTTTCATGCTGTTGCTGGAAATGACAGGTAAATCCTGAGCCATGGAGGTGTTAGTTTGAGCAGCTGAAAACAGACACCAGGTCGGGGATTTAAGGTATAACTGAACTATGACAGTAGAAAGTAGAGCTGGGAGATATGACTTCAGTTTTACCTCGATAACGATAAATGCATGATGAATCCCCAACTACTGTATGTCTTTGCCATCTGAAAATTACTGCAGCAAATGCAAACTAGAAAAGCACTCAGAGAGCGCAGACCTCCACCAAGCATATTGTGATTATCATGCAACACTTTAGTCCTACTTTAATGTTATACTCCCTTTCAGCAGACTGTCTGCTACAATTTGTTGTTACTTGCAGGTTGTTACGATGATTTGTTTCCTGACAGTGTTGAAAATTATGACCCAGTACATATACACATCATGTTCAGGATCTTAGTATCCAAAATATTGCCAGGATCTAGATCGTACTTTTACATCTGTCAGAAATGATGGTGACCTTGTCTTGTATTGTTTTGCAAAGCAATCTGACCATTTAGGGTGGAGTCGTATAAAATTATGCTGAAACGGTCCTATCTCACAATGATATAGAATACCTTAGAAAAGTCCTGGATCCAGACAATGATCCGGATCACCTCTTAAATTTAATCACTTTTTCCTTATCCCAATATGAACATTTTCTGAAAATTTCATCAAGATCCATCGGTAATTTTTTGAGTTATGCTGTTCACAGACAGACAACTCTTCCAAAAACATGACCTCCTTAAAAAATGCTTTCATTGATATACTGACCAACTGGCACACATTACTTTCAATGAAACATAAAAGTATAAAAATCCCTTATAACCATTTAAGTATAAACAGGCTAATATAAGGCTCTGACCTGACCACTGGTCACATTTGGCTTCAAAATACTCGACATATCTAAGCTTAGTAGTGACCCTCTCCCTTTCGGTGTTGTACATATCAGGAAGCACGGTTTGCGAAAAAATATTTTCGCCATGGTATGGTCTACCTCTTGTTCATACTGTCTACCTCTTGTTCATACTGTATGCATCTCTGGAGCTGCCCACAGCAGCAGCAGCTTTCTTGTCCCACTCCTGGTAAAATAGAATAGAATAGAATAGAATAGAAAAAAACTTTATTTATCCCAGAGGGGAAATTCAGGAGGAGTCACAGCAGCATTTGAGAAAACAAAAGTAAGCAAGTGTATAGAAAGTGCAAAAAGGTCCATAAGAAAATAGATTCTGACAGCTTGTCCATCATTGTCTGTCTCCTGGATCCTGTCTGCTCACAGCAAGTGAAGTTCTTCCAATGTGACGTTGGTGTCCAGTGTTGGCTTCGTCAGCCATGTCTTTGAATAGCATGATGCTAGTCTGCCTTTTGGTATTCCCTCTGTTGCTGAGTTAGCATGGCTAGCTTGTCCATCTTACTGGAGATAGATCTTAAATTCCCAATAATGATGGATGAAGGAACAGTTGGGTGCTGTCACATGTTAGCTCAAACCTGAGAACCAGCACGTTGTCCTCACCTACTTCTCATCACCTTGTGGGAAACATCAGGCCTTGTACCAGTTAGCATTGACATGCTACATGACTTTTACTCCTGTACCACTCCAGTTTTTTTCCCCTTCTTTCAATTACAGGCAATGCATTGAATTTGATTTGATTTGATTTTCTCCCCATTCTGTTTTAGATTACTGTAGGCTTCTGGGAAGTGTAGTTCTTTTCACTTGCGTTAGAGTGTAGGCTTATTGGAAATAAACTACGAAACGGCAGCACATGTCACATTTTATATTTTATCTTCCTGCTTGGTTCCTACTCCCTTTAGCTTTTTACCCTGTACTGTCCCAATCTCTGGATTAATAGTTATGTTGACTCCAATTCCGTGGGAATCCCGAAAGCTAGAGTGGAGTGCATGGCGCCCACGCTTCATGTGATGCACAACAGGATCAACTTCGACTGACGTCACTATCTCTACGGGTGTGTCCACTGCTTCTTTATTTTAACCATCAGCCATTTCCTCATCCTCTGTTTCCCTTCTTGTTCAGACTGGATGTGTAGAGTCACGTTACTACACACTCTGTACCTCGTCCTAAAGGGGAATTGATAGCCTACCAGCACCACAGTCAAAACAGACAAAAAAAAATTGATTTAATACAAAACCAAATTTACCATCATAGGCAAAATGACGTCACTTATCATAGCAAATTTCAGTAACAGTAAATTTTTGATTTATTGCCCAGGCCTAGTTGCAATAACAGTATGAGAATGAGACACATTTCACACATTTCCTTCACGTCCAAGCTTTTGTCCATCTCAGTCTGAGGATTTTCTTTCTCTTTCTCCTCTGGATGCACCGTAAATAACCCCCAGCTTTAGAGCTGAATGTATCAGTTTAATGAAGACATTTACACTGGAAACACTCATTACTTCTCTATTTGTGATTGTGGGTTTAAAATGTGGCTGTACAAAAAGGAGGCTTTCAGTGATAGAGCTGGAAAAGAAGCTAATTTCATCTCATTTAATTCTCGCACAATATCTATAAAATTGATTAAGACTCCATAAAGAGCGGGTATCCTTCCTCTTAAAATATTTAATTTCCCATTATTCTAATCAAGACTTACTCTGGCAGTAATGAGTGTCTGCCAAGCAGCAGGCTGGAGGAGCTCATCCATGAGATGAACAGATCGGGTTGTGGCAGAAAGAATTTCTCCACATAGAATGACAACAAGAGCAATTTGTGCCCGGAAGCATGTTTTAAACGGCGACTGATCCGTGATGGATACAGGTGACAGAGAAACCTTCAAGAAGTAAACAAAGAGACCATATAAATGAGGGAAGGGGTCTCATTATGTGGGCTGATAAGGAGGATCATGTCTGTCTCCATGTGAGACTCTTTAACATGATGCATCTTTTTAGAGGGATTCAAATGAAAAGAGAGAACGCACATTTTATAGCAGCATCTGGTGACACTGTGTTTGTTTCTTCCTCCCAACTCCCATTAAAAGACCCGATCCATAATGTGATAAATATGCAGATTATTCCTTTAAAAGATGGAAACAGACGGTTAATCTGAGCTCCATTGTTTGCTTTGTTTTGGGCTGTGCACAGGATACTTGAACAAAGCTCTGCATTCTGCAAAAACTCAACATCTCTTGCAGCTGACGTCTTTAATTGAACGTTTTTATCATGATGTAAAAATTTGAGATTCAAAAAACACATCAGAGAAAACAAAATGGGATTAAATTTATGAAGCAATACAGAAAAGTAAAAAAAAATTGCTGCAGTTACGGTGTAAATAGAATGCACCACTATATCTGGATCAATACGCTAATTTCCCCACATCGCCCCCTAATGGAGAACATTTTTCTTGGTCAGAAGCAGAGTTTGCATATATTTACACAGCACGTAACACTGC
Organism: Halichoeres trimaculatus; assembly: GCF_033239565.1. NCBI lineage: Eukaryota > Metazoa > Chordata > Actinopteri > Labriformes > Labridae > Halichoeres > Halichoeres trimaculatus. The sequence goes on along the minus strand of NW_027437186.1, from coordinate 33,899,062 downwards.
AGAAAACTGATCATCTCGTCTAAGAGACACCTGAGGAACAGGTGAGATTTGATTTTATCAGTCTGTGATGATGCAAAAAGTATGTTTGACCACACATAGTGACTGATTTTTTCAGAAATCACTAAAAGAAAAAGTTCACAAACAAAGCATTGATGTTTTCACTGTTGATGTATTTTCAGTAAGAGCTGTTGGACCTCAGTCAATTCCACAAAATCAAGGAAGCTTAGACACCCCTGGTATAACTGGTAACTGACCCTGCCAATATAACTCAGCATCACTTCCCTTTGAGATGAAGAGTTTTCGGATGGCAGAGCTGATTCTGTCCTGGGTGACTCAAACATACGGTTAAATCCAGAACTATTGATTGTCACATGGGCCGTCGCTGTGCTCCGTCGAAGGCAAATGCCAATCAAAATGTCAGCCACACCAAAGCAGTCATGAGAAATTATCAAAGCAGCTGAATGATTCATGGTTTGATGTGGCCTGTTTAATTGTTCTGACAGTTCGTTTTGACTCTGCTTTCAGTCGGTTCTTAATGAGACTCATGGTTTATGTCATAGAACAGAATAGAAACTAGAATAGAAAAATACTTTATCTCCAAGGGGAAATTCAGGAGGAGTCACGGCAGTAAGAAAACAAAAGTAAGAAAGTGTATAGAAAGTGCAAAACGGTCCATAAGAAATAGATGCTGACAGCTTCTCCATCATTGTCCAGTCAGCCAGCCTCCACCTCCACAGGGTCCAGGACTGAGCTTCTTCAGCAGTCTGGATCCTGTCTGCTCACAGCAGGTGAAGCTCTTCAAATGTGGTGTTGGTGTCTAGTGTTAGCTCCGTTAGCCATGTCTGTGAATAGCATGAAGCTACTCTGCCTTCTGGTATTCCCTGTGTTGCTGGGTTAGCATGGCTAGCTTGTCTATCTTATTGGAGATAGATCTTACGTTCCCAACAATGGATGGAAGGACAGGTCCATGTCGTCACATCTTAGCTCACATCTGAGAACCAGCACGTTGTCCTCACCTCCTTTCTCGCACCTTGTGGGAAACATCAGGCTTTGCACCAGTTAGCATTGGCAAGCTACAGGATTCTAACAGGTGATTTCACATGAAAACAATGCAGCCATGGTTACATGTAGGATCTCCAGACAAACACAGGAGCAAAAGTAGTAAAAATATCACCGAAGACAAAACCAATTTGGTGTCCATGACCAATAAATGAACTGTGCGAAGAAATGATCCACTCCAAATACAAAGATGATGAAAAAGACAAAAAAATTACAAGAAACAGTCAAGCCAAGTCCCAAGTTTTGGGTCACGAGTCCAAGTCAAGTCTCATGTCTCTAAAAAACAAGTCTTACGAGCTTTGCCATCTCTTGCTATCCTATCTACTGAGAATACTGCACAGTTATATCTATGAAAAGTATTCAAAGCATAAACTGTTATCACTTCTATCTATTAGCATCAGTGTCAGTAATGATTAGTTGTTTGCTGAATGATCCTATCCAGGTGAGTTTTCAGGTGCCTGATAAACTTAGTTGTGGTGGATCCAGTATTTTTGATCCAGATCCCTCAGACTTTGCAATCAGCACTTTTTTGTTTTTGCCATCTTGTTTGAAGTTTTTTTTAACCAAATGTAACGACAAATGGAGCAATAGCAGCTTTAGAGTGCCGCTGGTCACTATGGTCGTAGTCCGATGTACAAGTGGCACTGCGTGATGCTGCAAGGCACAGACCCGATGCATAAGTGGTTACCATGGTTGCCATGAAAAAAACATTAAACTCTTCACACTTTCTTTAATCTTAATGTGCCAAAAAAAAAAAAAAAAAATGAAACAAAACATAATGATTGTTTACGAGTCCCAAAACAAGAGTCAGAGCTGAGCATCTGTGTGCGTGACTTATGTGCGACTCGAGGCACAAAGTCGAAACCCCATCTCTGGGTTATAGTACATGCATTTTTGGAGTATGTGAAATATGTTGTTTTTGACAAAGCGCAAACTGCTGCATCTTAATTTAGGAGGGAAACAACATTGATTTTAATCTCCACTGGACACAAAAAGTAATTTCAATGATTGCACAAATCAACCTCATGAAACACATTCACAAACCCTGTGTTTCAATCTGTGGTCTGAAGTGTTTCCTGATGAATCCATATTCTCTCCTGTAGGTAGAAAAGTCACGCTGGCAGGCCTCCCCTTCATCTTTCCATCTCAGCTGGGAGATATCCTCATTTAGCTAAATTAGCTCAAGTCAAGCTTGGCTTTAATGTGCAGACACTAATGACGTTCCAAGGTTAAAGTGAGGAGTCAAGCATTGATTTGTACTGTCTGTCTTCAAAGTCTGTAACAAGAATGAGGAAGGAGGCGTCTTAACAAGGCCACACCACGGAGTAGAAAGGCCAACAGCTGGAAAAAAAAAAAATCAATCCTGTAATTTAGCCTTGATTTCTTCAGTGGGGGTCCGGAGACGCTGCTGAAATGCTTTAATGGCATGTTTGAGTCCACATTTCTCAGGATGATAATTTCAAAACAGATTACCTGACGATTTAATGCCCTGCCACTAATGATTGCAGCACTCTGAGACAAAAGGCAGTGTGGGTGTAAAATTTACTGAATCATGAGTGGAGGAAAAAAATCAAATAAGCAGAGTGATGTGAAGAAAAGGAGAGGATGTGAGGGTTTGGAGACAGACTTGGAAGCCCTGTTTTCACCTGTAGCCCATCCTCTCTCAGAGCAGATATGGAGATTTGCTCCTGAGGTTGGATGCGGTGATGAAGTAGGCTGAGATAAGGGGTGTGGAGGATTATTCAATCAATCACCTGTAGCCATATCTTTACACAGCTTGTCTGAGGAGACACAGGAAGTAGTCTGAGCCTGAGGGGGATAAGAGCAGAAAAAAAATGAGACAGGGTCAGTCTGGATCACACACGCCGCCCTGCGAGCATTGTGTCGGAGGGTTTAATAAAAGGAGCCTGTGAGTGTCTGTGCATGCTAATTAGCTCAGGCTGACAAAGGGCTCTTTAAGGGATGGCTACGCTAATGTGGCTTTGATAACATTTCTTCACATTTGAATCTTTAAGAATGATTTGTTATGATTAAATTTCAACCTTGAGCATTAGATCCAGTCAGAACAGAAACAGGATGACCTAATATGTCATCCATGATTGATGACTTCTGAAAGCACGCTAAGAGCACCTTAGAAGAACACATGTACTCTGTATCTGTGGTCAGTATCTGCTGTGCCATTATCTTAAAGATGCAGTGTTTGACGTGCAAGCTAACAAGCTCGGTGTAGCTTTTAGACCTGTTAACACTCTTAGATTTAGTATCAGAATTTGTAATCACCAATTGATTTTCACCTTTATTGAATTATTTTTAAAACCAGCCAAAAGAATAAAGTTGATTTAGAATGAATGAGTAAAAAAATCAAGTGCAGTGACTGAGCAAATAAAAAAATAACAGTTTGAGATAGAGTAAAAAAACAGTATTGCTCAAGTAGTGATAGCAACAGTAACTAGTTATTGTTATCTACTGCATATAGAATCAATCGTCAAACACTCCAAACAAAGAAAGGGAACCTGTGGCTCAAGATCTCACAGAAATACCCCAGTGACTCCATGAATAACTCTACATGCACCTGTTTGATAAACTCCAACATTTCACCACACACAAGCTTGCGAGAGCAAAGTAAACTTGCAAAACTGACAGCAGTGAGCGATTGGATTTCCGCCCTCATCTCATCTTTAAACTGAAAGTGAAGTGTCTCGTAAATATAAATTTGCTGTATAACTCTAGAGCTGTATAGCTCTACATCCCCTTACTTCAAGTATCCACTACCTTTGCATATTTTGTCTGAAACAGATAAGCACAATGTCCACCTTTGATCCTGTTGGTAGTGGCTGTAATGGTGAAGTCTACCTCCAGTAAATTAAATGCTCTTTTGGGGCATTAACCTTGCTCATGTGTACCACCAATCTGTTGTTTTTATTTTACCAATAGTAAAAACGGTCATTATCAATACATTAGCTGCTTCATATTTATTAGACTCTTATTCATCTGGGTGGGGAAAGTATCGATAACACAGTATTTTGTTTCCCTCTTATAATGATGTCAGTGTAATACGTGCATGTATTGATCTTTTTTTTTTGCATAAAATATTAATTTTACTCACTGCATCAGGACATCATGACTCTCTGTGGTGGTTTATTTGGTTGTGCTCTCAATAACTTGTTCAAGACTTTTTTTTTTTTTTTTTTTTTCATTTATTCAGATTTGATGATGTCCGGCTCATAAAGGGCCATTTCAAATTGACCTTTAGATTTTTACATTTAAATAAATATACAAACATTTCAAGTTCATATGATTTATTGTACAGCTCAACTTCATGTCAATACAACAAGTTTAAAAGTAACCAAGCAGGTTATGTATGTTATTTTATTGGGTAATCTAGATCTGTTTGGAAAAACGCTTGGTTATGGGTTGAGTTTTTATTTATTCGGTCAGTGCAGGTGTTGGGGTCAGTCTTTTGTTACGTTCAGGTTTAATGGAGCTTTATGCAAACATTATCAGACCATGTGAGCGTGGAAGATAAGAGCTTTGGGATATTTTTGTTAAGTTTGACTCACGAGATGTTTAAAAAAGGACAAATTGAGGGGTTTGCATCTGTAAAATTAATGGGTCATCAACCGCAGATCTGTGAGCAATGAAATTATTTTTTGAAACTAAAGTGAACATGTGTCAGGACGGCAGTAAAGGTTCCTTTCATTCAGGTGGCCTGTATGTCAGTTTAAAGCTATGGTCTACGATTCAGAAGCTTGGTTATTATTTACAACGTTTTTGAGGCTGTTGTGGTCCGATCTATGCAATATAAAAAGCAAAAAGAATGAAAAAAAAAATCCATTCAGTACATCAGCTGGAAAAACGGTTAAATAATTGACCATTCTGAACCGCCGTTCCCTTCATTTTGGGTTTGTGAGTGAGTCCATCCAGTACCCTGTTTCCCAACTGCCCCACCCATGGTCCCGCCTTGTCCTTCCCCACTACCCCTCTCACGTCAGCTAGCTGCTCAGCTACTGAAGCGTCATGGAGCCAGAGAAGACCGAAACCAGGAAGCTGTTACTGTTACCCTCCACAGCGAAGGAGGAAAAGGCTGGAGCAAGGTAGAATTATGAGCGATACAGGTGCCAACGGAGTCTGAATATTGGAGAAATGCACGACTGGTGGGAAAAGCTGCAGAGAGATTTGGGACTGAAGGCTGACGCTGAGACAGACGAATTTAACTTTGTTTACTACAGTGGGAGACGTCAGCTGAATAATTTTGGTTTGAGCCTATACTGGCTAATGACTGAACGCTGCTGGTCAGAACGGGTCGGCTCTGTCAATGGATTTTAGCCTAAGTTAGCCACGCCTCTTTAACATTGTAAACTAAGCCGGTGAAGACACGCCGAGAAAGGTAAAGTCTCATACACAGTTGGCTCTGCTCTGATCAGCTGGCAGTGGCAACGCCAGACCTGCTTCGCCGGCTAATTCATGGTTTTGATCGCGCCAGTCCAAATGAAAAAGCTACCACCATGTGTTACAAGGGGGATGACTGTCTTGTTTGTTACTTTCAGCTAAAACATTCAGAGTTGTTTTTGAACCTAGCTTTGCTGCTGACATTTTTTGCTGGCGGCTTTTTGCTCTGTCAGAGAGGGCGTATTGATAGGAGGCGAGGTAGGGCGGTACAAGCAGACTGCGCTTTTCGAATGTGTCTCAGCCAAACTGGGTTTCAGATCGTAGACCATAGCTTTAACACTTTTCACAGATGTTTTATGTTGTATAATATTGTCATTATTGCGCTTGATTTAGCATTAAATCATATTAAATAACCTCGTGATTTTCCCCACTGCTCTTCAGTAAGGTTTCACTCTCATGCACCTCTCAACATTTCTCCCACAATGTCAAACTTCCATTGAAATCAATCGCTTAACCTCTTTATTTTTAACTCTGATACACCCGTCAAAATATGACAGACTGGGTCTTTAATTGTGTCCAACAGGAGGCTTGAGTAAAAATGCTCTGCTGTTATTGAAAAGGACTACCTCGTGGCCCAAACATGATGAATAATTTAAAAGGATTAGTGCTGCCAGCGGAGTATTTATTGAAAGACAAGAAGACAAAGAGCAGAGGCTCTACTTTGTGTGTTTCTTCATTTATGTAATCAACCACTTGTTTGGTTTATGTTCTCACAGCTTTAAATTACTTTTCCAAAATATCTGTTACATCTCTTTCTTCTTCTCTTTTCACTTCATCTAAAATCAGCTTTGACTCGACGCCTTTTTTTATTGATTGACTGAGATAACAGCTTCAAATGTTCTGCCAGGTTACATTAGTGATAAAGAAGAGCCCACAATCAGAATAAGATCAGTTTTGATGTGCAAGGGTTGATTCCCAGCAGGCAGATTATACATTTTAAAGAAACTGTTATGTCATATGGTATAGTTTATGCATGCTCCACAGATATGCTCCTTTATACAGTGGGGAAAATAAGTATTGAATGCGTCAACTTTTTTCTCATTACATTTATTTCCAAAGCTGCTATTCAAACAAAATTTCTACCAGACATTCGCAACCTGATTGTTGCTTAGCATCAGAATGGAACTGGTTACAGACTTATATCAAAGCACCTGAATATTCCAGTCAGCACCGTTGGGGCCATTATTCACAAGTGGAAGAAGCACCACCTTACCATCAACAGGCCACGCACAGGAGCTCCTTGAAGATTTCTGACCAGGGAGTCAGAAAGATAGTCAGAGGAGTACTCAACCAGCCAAGGACCACCCTGAAAGTGCTCCAGAAAGACTTGGAGGCAGCAGGTACAATTGTTACAGAGAAAACAACAGGCAATGCACTCCACCGCCATGGCCTCTATGGACGCTCAGCCCGCAAGACTCCATTCCTCAAGAAAAGGCATGTTGAAGCTGGTTTAAAGTTTGCTAAACAGCATCTTGACAAGCCTGTAGAATACTGGGAGAATGTTGTCTGGTCACATGAGACCCAAATTGAACTTTTGGGCTGTCATACTACATACCATGTTTGGAGGAAAAATGGCACTGCACACCACCCAAAAAACACTAAGTGAAGTAACAACAGTGAAGTTTGGAGGTGGAAGCATCATGGCATGGGGTTGTTTCTCATCTCATGGTGTTGGCAAACTTCATATAACTGACGGAGCAATGAATGGAGCCATGTATGGGGAAATTCTTGATCTGAATCTGCTGCCATCCACCAGGATGATGAAGATGAGACATGGCTGGACCTTCCAGCAGGACGACGATCCAAAGCACACGGCAAAATGGTTTCAAAAGAAGAAAATCAATCTGTTAGAATGGCCTTGTCAATCACCTGACTTCAATCCAAATGAACATTTGTGGAAAGAACTAAAGAAAAGGGTTCACCAGAGGGCACCAAAGAATATTCCAGATTTAAAGACAATCTGTGCAGAGGAATGGGCCAAAATCACACCTGAGCAGTGTGGGCCATTAGTTCAAACATACAAGAAGCGTATGGAAGCTGTCATTGCAAACAAAGGCTTCTCCACTAAGTATTAGATGAGTCTCAGTTAGCGTGTTCAATACTTTTTTCCTGTGTGATCGTACTTAATTCCACAAATTCATGTGTGGATTATTTGAGTTAATACCAATGTCTGGTAGAAATTTTGCTTGAATTGCATCTTTGGAAATAATGTGAAGAGAAAAAAGTTGACGCGTTCAATACTTATTTTCCCCATTGTATTTCCAGAGCTTCACGTTTCATGTTCAGGATGTCAGGGGCTCAGGTGACTCCTTGGACAGATTAAAAGTTGAAAAAAAATCTATCATGCTGAGCAAAATCATGACATCAGCCTCTTTACAAACTCTGTGTATTATGTATAACCTTTGTTTTCTCAATGAAAGCTTCCTCGTGAGTCACAGCCATTGATGGGGAGAATTATTGTCAGGCTGCAGCCATTTTCACAGCTGAACTTTACATCATCTTTTAAAAAAAGGAGCAGATGGGCTCGGTAGTGAAGGGGTCCTATTGATCCTTGGTTTCATTGATTTCCTCTTTTTTTTTGTCGGTGGCAAAGCAAAGGGATGGGAGGCGCGGTAGCTGTGAGAAGGTCTCTCTCTGAATAAGAATTGTGAAGCGCCGGGCACCAGGGTGAGGTGCTGCATGAACAATAACCGCTGCTGCTGCTGCAGATCGTGCTGCACTCCAGACTTTGTGTGCTCAGGGGCTCTCACTGCAGATGTGCTCCTGACACGTTACAGCAGGTAAATTGCAAACACTTAATGAGACAACGAAATTATTGGATTCCTGTCCACTTGATGTGAGAGACACCAGGAGACACTCAGGCTCTGTCTAAAAGCTCTCTTAAAAGCCTCCTCCACTCCCGTCCTCACAGAACATGCGATGATGAACGGGTCGCCTCATGAGATCAGGATATCAGGCGTTAGCTCGTTATATTTATGATTTCACATCCACAGCAGGTCCTTCTTACTTAAGGAAGAAATGGCTGTTTAAAGAGCAGTTAAAAACACCAAATCGATAAAGTCTGGTGCTGTTAAAGACAGAAATCATCTAGAAGAAGCTGGAGGAGTTGGTGTTCTGTTAAAAATGAGCTGTGGGAGACATCTTAACTGTAGATTCTGTGCTCAAGAATTAAAATAAAATTGATGAATTGTATCTATAATTTATTAATAAATCATAAAATTAGGATTGATTCTGTAAAGTACTTTGAAAATCCAAATTGAAAAGTGCTTCATAAGATTAAAAATCTGGCAGTCCATAAAATCACAGCAAGGATTATAAAATACCCAACTTATTCAAAGTGGGCCGTCCAATGTTTTATTTTATCGCTATCTGGACAGTTTATCACATTTAATCATGTTTACGATTCAAGTCTTTAGCACAGTTCTTAGGCCAGAATACACATTGTAAACAAATAGAAAGGAGTCATTTAGGAATCAAACTACAACTACGCTGTAGTAAGCATGCCAGGCCCGTAGGTGGTGCTACAAGTGTCTTGTCCAGAAGCAGTTTTTGGTAGATCTTCACTGAAGTAGAGTTGGGCTGATCAACTGGGGTGTGTCTCAGTGCGTTAACTTCATGCTTCCTCCGTCCTATCTCCTCCACTACAGGAAGTACTTTCCCAGTCGCCATTTTGAAGACTGTCCCAAAGCGATAATTGCGCTCAAAGGAGAGAGGAGAGAGGATGGAGGAGACTGATTGGAGGAGCGATGATCGAGGAGACACGAGAGCCGGCTTTGCGGAAGTCTTTTCACTGACAGACACGCCCCCATATGGAATTTCACTCTCTGATTAGACGCTGCAGCAGCTCAGACTTTACATGAAACTTAACAAACACAACAGAGTTTAATGAGAGAAAAGACGAGCTGAGGACAGGCACAGAGGATCGTTCAGAAACTGATCATAAATCTGGTATTAAAGTGTTCGCTGTGAGTTTAAAGCACAAAACGCTGAACACAACCATCATCAAATCAATATAACAGAGGACTAATACAGAAAACTGACTGATAAATAATATCTTCCTGAGACAAAATAAGGTGGATTATATTAATAAGCTTCAGAGTTCACGATCAGATGAGCTCAAGATAAAGGCTAAATAAATCATATACAATCTCACAATTATGCATTTTACTGGAAAAGTGATCCATGAGCTTCTAAACAGCACACAGAATAAACAGAGAGCAGGTTTTCTTCATGGTAACGTGTTTGTTTAACTGGTTAAAGAAACAGACAAATCTCTGTTACTGTTTCTGTTTGATCAGAGTTATTGCAGCACACATGCCCAGACGCACAAACAGCTGTTAGAGCTGACTGACAGATGATCCAGAGGTGATCAGCTGATGCTGTCATCACTGAAACACGTCGCTTCATGTGACGTTCCGAAGGAGAGGATGTCCCATTGCTCTAAAAACAAATCTCCTCCATCCTCTCTCCTCCCTTCATTTCCTTCTGTCTCTCCCATGCATCTCTGGTGGGAGGGACTAAGATGCAAATGAACAACGCATGTGGAGGAAGGAAGGATGGAACTTTAGAGCTTTGAGACGCACCCCTGGTGTTTTCGTGAATGCTAAGAGCAGAAGTGGCGCAACAGATGCTCATTTTGTTGAAAGAGTCACAGATTCAGCAGATTGAGTAGCACCAGCACATCACTGTAGACTGCAACGATCGTAACAATGGTGCATACTGTGAAAACTGTTGTATGTGCTTGTGTGAAGTGAAGCATGACATCAGCATTTCCAGTGAAAACACAACTTTACTGTTTTGATGGCAACGGTGTCAGCAGCGTTTCAGAATAATTGCTAAATATCTGTTGCCATGTAAACAGCCCCTCAGTGCTGGCTTTTATTTTATTTTTTTAAGGGATAAGACTTTAACACTTTTAAAGAAGACAGGAGAGCATGCACAGTGCTTCAGCATCATCTACAGCTCTGTGCTGATTCACACACTCCTGCAGACATCAGTCTGGTTAGATGCACCTGTTTGCTTTGCTCCTAATGTGATAGCAAAGCAGTTTTGTGATATTTTCATGATGTTTGAAGTGCAGATGTTTTGGGGTTTTATTTCATACTTGTAAACTCAGTTATCTCTGAGAAGATAAGACAAAATTGTACAGTCAGAAAGCTCAGTGGTGAGTGTGGGCTCGGCCTGGTGGCTAAATTGTGTGCCCATATAACGAGCAGCCCAAATTTACTTCCAGCCAAACGCCCCCTTCCTGCATGTCATTCTGGCTCTGTCTCCCAGTTTCCTGCTCAATCCACTGGTCTGTCCTCTGCATTAAAGATGTAAAAGCCCCCAAAATATAACTCTAACTGTCCATCAGTGCAGACACACTACAGTGTGCTAAAAATGACAGAACACCTCATCATGAAAATAAAGAGTTAATGTCAGGCATTAATTGCATCACAACCTAACACTGACGGCCCTAATTAAGACATATTGATTTAAAAGATGACAAAGACGTGTATTTTCTTTTTCTTAAAATTAATGGTTTATGTCATTAATACCTTTAACAAGGTAGAGTCTGCAGGATTTTCGTAAAACAAACATTTTCAACTTTTACAGGAATAATTCTGCTCAATCATCACTTCTGGGCCTCTATATGTGTGTCAGTGTCTGTGTTGGCCTAAACCTCCTCCTCTGCCTGTATGTTGAAGTTTTGGTTGTGTTAGGACATTTCTGGGTGGAGAGTGGGCCCAGTGCGCAAGCAGACTTTATGTGTTGATATTAGCGAGTGGAAGACGCTAATCAGAGTAGCTATGATAGTGGATGTAGCACAAAGGAAGAAAAACACAAAGTGAAACAACACGTCAGACAGACAAAGCTTTTTCCTTAACGGGCTGAATCTTGGCTCAACTTTCAACTTGTGTTTATTTAGATTTATTTATTTATTATTATTATTATTATTATTATTATTATTATTATTATTATTATTATTATTATTATTGTTTATGTATATATATATATACTTTTTCATATGTATATATAATTTTACTATCTTGTATTACGCTACTTTGCTCTTTATGTTGTTATGAATCTGAGGATCCCCTCAAAAACGAGATAACTTATCTTAAGGGGTTATTCCTCACAATAAATAACTGTTAAATAACTTTCAGGAACTTGGAGAGCAGCGCTGGACAAAGAGTGAAACAAGTTAGCTCTCTGCTAACAAGGTATGTGTCAAATACCCATAATTAACTTGTGCTAATCAAGTCAGGTGCACGCTTCTCAAGATTCTTACATGTAGAAACACGATGCAACAGGTGGTTGCTGGGTTAGTGAGTGTGTTCACATAGTCACAATTAGAGGAAGTGGGTGTGTGCTGCCGCTGGCACTGAGCCAAGGAGGAGGAGCCCAGTTTGAATGTTGTGTTTACAAACAAGTAACAGACTCAAAATCAGATTCTACTTTGTTTCTTTTAATGCTTTCAAATGATGCAAAGGGAAAATGTCAAATGAAAAAAAAAAAAAAATACAATATGGATACAGAACGGTTTAGCTTTTTTTTTTTTTTTTAAATTTATCCATTTAACAGCATAAATTTACAGTTTTATACTTTTTCACTCCACTGTTCAAGAAAAAGCAGGATCTCAAATTTGAGCCTCGGCAAAGATGCGAGACCCCCTTTGTCCACAAGGGGCACCAAACTTAACACAAATTTAAAGTTCTTGGTGGCATCTTTGATGACAATCAAATGCAAAGCATACATTTAAGTACTTCTCAGAAGAAATAGCTCATTATTTTAGTATTTTGAACTTCTCTATTGTGGTGTTGTTGGTGAAACTGAAACATTAAATCAAAAAAGTGCAGAATTCTTATACAATAGTCTGAGACAGTCTCACATTATGTTTTAATTCTTTGATCTTGGGAAATGCAGTGTGTTGGGTATAGGTCTCTGCGTGAAGTCCATTTTAAGCAATAAGAGCAGTGGGCTGCCTCTGAGCTGTGGGATTCAACCAGCGCTGTAAGGCAGTGTCTCCTACAAGGACCCCTGTGAGGAGAGTTTCTCTAATATACAGGGTCTTAATGGAAACACAGGGAGAGAGCGAAGAACATTCAGACTCCAGTCAGAGAGGATCTGCTCAAGCCAAGACCCCAGAGTCACTCTGCCAGCATCTGGCTTTGCAAAAGTCTGTTGCCAAGAGCAAATGATGTCCCTCTTTGGTTGAACTCACTTTTGAGGAGACACAGAACTTCTCTTATTCCTCTTTAACACTGACTCTGCTTAGTGGTTCCCTGCTTCTGCCAGCATCCACACATCTTTAATTTCAAGGATGCCAAAATCTGGCATTGACTTGTTATTTGAGGATGAGAAAAATAGTGGTATTAAGAAAACAGTCTGTGTGAGATGTAAAAAAAAGAGACTGTTGAGATGCGAAGAGAAAGAAAACAAAGTTCAAAGCTTTGACTTGTTTGAAAGAATGACTCAAATTCTCAGATGAATAGAATGACTCAAACAAGATGACACAGAGTTTTTCCAATATGAGTTATCTCCTCCCCGTGGCTGATCTTCAGAGGTGACCGGCTCAGGTCAGAGCGATGTCTAGGCGAAGGAGCCGAGGGAACGGTCCAGGTGAAAGGCTGAGCTGAAATCCACAACCACACACTGTCTCCTCCTGTCAGGCTCTGCTCCTCGGGGACCTTCCCCCCAGCGTTATAAGTGAATAATCAAACCGTGATGAGTCACTGTATTGACATGTTTGTTGTTTGTTGTTAGCAAAGTTTAAAATAACTTTAAACCTTCACGGCTGTCAGGTGTTTCCTCCATCTGCTTCCTGCTCTGAAAAATCACTTCTTTAGCTTGCAAGTTTAACCAAGAACTTCAGGTTCTGTCTCACTGGAAACCTCTATATGTCTCTGAAAAGTGCACACAAAATAAAACACAAGGTACTCTAGAAAAATACCAAAATAACCTTAAAGCTGGTACACATACACACTTCTTCAAAACTTCACAGATTCGAAGGTCACACACTTGGTTATCACAAAGGGACATATCACACTAAACCTCTTTTGTGATCTTATAGTGTGTGGTGTGCATTATGGAGCAAACCACACACTAACCCACTCTTCAGCAGAGAATCAGCTTCTTCACGCTCAACATTCCAAATCTCGTGTGGTAAAACATGACTTTGGTGTGAACAAAGGTGAAGAAGAAACTAGAACAAGCAATGATGGTTATTTTCAGGTTCTTAAAATTTAAAGCAACTCTCAAAAAAGAGTGACACGTAGAAATCAGACGTACGAGATCCACGCCAGAGAGTCTATCAGAGTACTAAAAAAGAGTTGAAGAAGTTTGCCTTTCTTTACAACATGACATATCTGTCCCGCAGATTTTTCCATGTTATTTTAACCGATTTCTCTTCTCTGCCGAGAGTGGCCACAATTTCACGTCACAAACTATTTAACACCCATTCCCATTCCCCTTCTTCTGCCGTCTTGTCTCAGTCCGGCAAGTCAGAAATTTTTGAGTGTGTGCGGCGTGGAAATTTTCACACTAAAGGGACTGCATGAGGGGGCATAGGTGAATCCCGTGGATGCACCAGGCATAAATCAGCCTTTAATGTCAGGCAGAAAAGGCCAGAAGAGCAGAATAAAGCTAAGCATGAGAGAGATGCATCCTGAGCTAGAGGCTGAAACACAAGCTGAAGGCTAAAACAGGGGCTAATGTTAGGGATGTGCTAATGTTCATGCAGCAGTTATTCTGCAGTGGTCTGTTAAAACTTGAGAGTCTATCAATAAAACGAAGAGTGAGGTTAAGTTAGCTCTGATTGGTAGATGACTGGCAGGACATAACCAGGATTCACTAACGTTACACATTACAGACATGTCTTAGAGCACCGGGCTGTCAGTAGCGTTAAATATAGCCGGCTACTAAACTACTTACAAACTGACAGTGTTAACTTGTTGTCACATTAGCCTACAGACATGTCAGAGCACTGGGCTGCCGATAGCACTACATATAGCCGGCTATTACAATGTTTGCTTGATGTTATGTTTCAAACCGTATCATCCAGTAAAAAGTTGTCTTGAACAAAGAAAGTTTGGTTCGATCCAATCTCCATTTAATTCCAAAACAAACACATGCCTCACTAAAAAAAATTTACGACTGTGTGCAGAGACTCCAGGCCAGAAGGTGGCGAAACAGTCCAGTTGACTGCTTTGATCCTTCTCTTAGTGTCTTTAAACATATTCATTATCCACCGTCTCCCCTTCTGAGGCCTTCCGAGCAGCTCAGATACTATACAGTTGCTCTCAACACACCCAAAACCACAGGAAACTAAGACACAATGTCATTTGCAATTGGGAAAAATTATTGGGGATAATATCTAGAATACAGCGGCAGAGGTTTTAATGTAGTAACATTACAGCTAAACTAGCAGCCACTAATATATCATGATTGCTGACTTCCCTTTACCCCTGTCAGTGCAATCAGTATGTCACAATCCAACATTTATCAGTAAATACATCATATATATAATTTATACTGCCTGTAGGAAAGAAACCAGGGTTTGATTTTACACTAGAGATGTTAAATGTTGTGTTCAATGTTCAACGACTCCATTTTGTTTAAGCAGAAAATACAAAACAAATATTTCAGTGTTTTCACCGACTCCATGTTGGAATGGGCAGCTGAGCATAGCTCACAGTGTTTCCACCGTATTAATCACATCAGGAGGTTTCTTCAGTGGTTAACTTCACAGCAGGACGGCTCTGGGTCTGAACGCAGCCGCAGCAGCAGCTGACTGGGAAATTTCTGCATAGATTTTGCATGTTTCCAGTCTTTGTGAGTGTTTCCTCTGGGCTCTTCTGTTACGTCCCAGCAGCTCAGCCCTGCAGGCCCGGTGTATTGGATACTCTGAATAACCCGTGGGACTGTGTTTATTTATGCTGGCTCTGCAGGATGCTCAAGACCTCCCGTGAACCTACAAAGGAGGAGGGTAGAGAAGATGGATGTTGCTCTGGGTTCATTCTTAATAGGAAATGGGACAAAGAGAAGAATTCATACTCAGAGAAATTATGGCTGATGTAGGTTAGACTGTCTGGGATGGAGAGCTGGATAATATCACAAGAGGGTTTTTAAAAACCTCTACTTTTGCGAGTTGTTTTCAAAAGCTGTCTTTTCAGAGACATGAAACTGAATGTAAGGCCGAAAACAATAAAAAAAAAACCCAGTGTTTTCAAAAATGTTTAGTTTAATTTAGCTCACAGCAAAAAAGTTTCTGTTTTTTCTTTAGTGAAACTAAAAAAATTCTCATTGAGAAAATCAACATGTTTCATTAAGTCGTCCAACTGAGTTGCTTCTGCTGCTGTTTAATGTTGGAGTGTTAATCTGCAGAATTTGGAGACTTTGGGTCACGGTGCTCTGTGCAAGTGTGAACCTGACAAAAATTTAATCAAATGAATCATGCAAAATTATCTCGGATTAGTGTATTATTTTCTTAAGGCCCTTGTTCAAACATATTACCTTGCATGAGCAATAGATAAGTGAAGTTTAGGATGCAAATATTTGTACAAAAATGGAGCTGAATCAACTGGTCCGCGGGCCAAATCTTGGACGTCAGAGCTCTCTTTCTGGTCCCCAGAATATTACTCAAAAGCACCAGAGTGAGGAGAACAAGTTATGTTACTTTATTTATCTTTTAAATCAAATTATAACAACAATTAAAATAGAATAAGATAAAATAAGATAAAATAAAAATGAAAAGTAGCATGTGTCATCGCCTGCCATCAATCAAAAATAACCACAAACTAGTCGCATTCAGAGATGTACTTGAGTTCCCCTCTCTTGTTCGGTTAAAGTTGGGTTTATAACTCTTCTCTCATGGGATTATTCAGATTTCAAAGTAGAAATGTTTCTCTGACTGTTCGGGAAATGACTCCGTGAAGCTTACATGCTTTTTGTTGTGGTGACACCTCAGATTAAACTCTTTAGCAGCAGAGACAGTTTGGTTTTAAATGAGGCACACAGGTTCAGCATTTCTAAAAAACGTCTCCATAAATACTTATCAGTCAATTCTTTATTAGAGATTTTCTGCATCAACTTTCTGCTTAAAGCTCTTTGAGAGTGACATATTCAGAAGGTCTTTCTCCAGCCAGCCTCCAAAACTTACTACACTGCATCAGAAGGTGATGATAGATTGACAGCCTCTCTGATATGAAACCTAACCTAGTGATTCCCATCCTGCGGGCTGTGGCCCCTGGTGGACCACGCAGGTATTGCAAATGGGCCGCCAAATCATTTCTGAAATAGTATATTTTTTTGTGTGGGTGGGTGGGTGGGTGTGATGATAGAAAATTAAAATAAATAAGTAATAATAAAAAATAAATAGAAAGTTATGTTCAAAAATATTTTTAAAATGTTCTTATGTTATTTTTATTATTTATTTATTTATTTATTTATTTATTTATTTATTTATTTATTTATTTATTTATTTCCCTTAAGTATTACAGGTGTGGAAAGCAAATAAGAGATAGGAACTTTTTTTGCTATCAGTCCCACCACTTTGCAGCTGGGCCACGTTGCAGTATTCAATTCAGTCCTTTTTTTTTTTTTTTTTTTTTTTAGTTGGTTGGATGGCATTTAAAATATATGAACAATACAATAAATAAAAAAAAGTGTTAAACAAATGAAAAGGAGCAGAAAGAAAAAAAAGTGTTATTTTATCTGCCCCTTCTTTCACAAAATGTTAAATAAACATATGATTATGTTTAAAAAATAAATAAATAAAAATAATCAGCCAGCAAGCTTTTTAACTAACTTAATTAATTCTTTCTTGCGCAAAGTCAAAACGTTCAATCTTCAATAAATAAAAAACTTTTAGAATGCATTGTATGGCCTGCATATTTATGGGGTTTGAGATGTGTCGCAAAAAATGTTTGAGTCTTAGTGTGCCCTGAATTGGAAAAGGTACCTAAACCTAAACTTTTCAATCGCCTCCTGGTGGCTAGCTGCAGTACAGGTTATATGAGTCTGTTAACACTGAGAAATACTTAACACTAAGATATATTCGGGCAAAAAATGAATATATCAGTATTAATATTATTTATCTAACAAAAGTATCTGGCCCTAAAAGTTTCTACTATAAAAGTTGTTGGCACTCGGACAAATGCAGTTGATGACCCCTGGTGTAAATGTTTTTGCTACAAGTTGCTTTATCTTAAGGAAATATCTTATAAAATGCCAAAACCAGAACAATTTAATGCCAGAGTAAAAGACTGAGCAGTTATTATGACTGTTCCTGTGCCACCTGATCTCCAAACAATCAGTGAATCAGTCATAATCTCCTCATGTATCACCACAACACGACATTTCTCAAAACATGTTCAGAAACAAAACCTTTCTTCTAAAGCAGATCTCATGAATCATAAACCCAGGGAGGGCACAGGTGTAACTTATCAAATTAACAAAGCCTCTTTTCCACTGAAGAGCTGCTGTAACCATGACAGTGTGACAGAGAGGAGCCAGAAACAAAAAGCGAAGCTGCAAAATGGATTTAATCTTTGTTCACCTGTGCTCTCCTGACTAAATGAAACAAACTGAGTCATTCATTCTGGGTTTTGGAGGGTTTTGACTTGATTTCATGAATATCCAAAATTATATTTGCACTTTAAGAGTTTCTCTGCCCAACTCTTGTTCCTTTCTTCTGCTCTCACACACCCACACACCTGCCCCTCATTACCCTAATGAGGCTGTTATTATATCCACCTTCCCTTAATCTCTACCCCTAATTATTTTCCAAATTGTCTTTCCTGCTATTCAGCCTAGCTGTTGGAGCCTCCATAGACCTCTGTTTAACCTTAAATGCTTTTCATCTGCCTCTGAGTCATCTCCAGAATCGTCACAGATATGGTGCAATTCACACAAACACAGCAATAACCGCCGTCTGAACCTTTGCTTTCAGATGTCTTTCAAGCATTAAGTCAATCAGAATCAAATAATATGCAACAAGACTGAAAGGGTTGTTAGGAAGGCTACGGTGACAGGATTCTCTATTTGCAGATTATACAGGCGCATGTAGAATCTATAGACCAGGGTCTCCCTTTGGGCATAGGAAGTGTTATGGTTTCTGTTCATTATTGTCAGAGGAGTCTTACCCAACCACATATCAGAGGGTTTGGAAAATACTGATAAAACCCAGCTGCCTTCATTTTATTTTCTTCTTTTTTTCTTTCTGTGATACATCAGAAATTATTTGTCTAGCTTTCCTTCAACCAACAAATGTTTAGAAATAATAATAATAATAATAAAAAAAACTCTTGTGACCCCAACTACAGCAGCCAACAAGTCTAACTGATTAAACCAAGAAGCAAGGGAAGAGGCTGCAAATTCAGAAATGATGCAAGCTCATAAACTATCAGCAATCCGAAACACCTGCAAGGATGGAAACCTGCTGAAAAAAAAAAAAAAAAGTTTAAATAGATAAATAAATTAATAAAAATAATTAAACAAATAAATAAACCACATGCATTAAATAAATAAATAAATAAAAATAAATAAATAAATAAATAAATAAATAAATAAATAGACCCCCTTCAATGAATTAATAAATAAATAAATTAATAAATAAATACAACAAGGACTCAATTTGGGAGCCAAAAACAGGTTTTTATTCTTTAAGACAAAAATGAACTGGGGACTAAAAACCCAGCATCTCAGAGCTCTGTTATAATAAACTCGGTACAAAAAGAAAAAAAAAGTGCTCTGGGCCTCCAGGGGTTAATTAAATAACATTTTATTGATAGGACATTCGTTGTTAGGAAGGACTGAGGAAGAGGGGATACCAGCAACACCTGTGTCGCACAAACTTGTGTACAAAAAAATACAACTTTATAAGCTATTGAAGCTACAGCTACAGCTAGCCACGCTTAAATTACCTCATCTAGATGTAGCTTTAATTAGACACAACTTTTTCCTAGCTGAAGAGCGAACAGTAATGTTACTGTTGGCATATTTACAATTGTTGCAGATGTTTTGTTTTTTGGCAATGTGTTTTTGTGGTTTGCAATGCATTTCCAACTTGAAAACAATTGTTCTTCGTAAAGGCCAGCTCCTGTTTGTTATAGCCTGGATCTGAGGCTGCAAAAAAAGGGAAGTCAAGATGAGGAAAGATGCGGAACAAACTCTCAAATATTTTTAAAACAAAGGAATAAGAAAACAAATGTAGTCACGCCCTTACCTTAACCCCAACCCTTACACATAAAGCAGGAGTAAGCCGATGGAAAGCCTGTTGGAAAGCCCCAACGCACTGGGATGATAGCCATTGTAGACCAAAGTCACTGTATCCCATAAACACAACCACTGTCACTGGAACACCTAGCTGTGTTTAGATTTAGCACATTGTGGCTAGATATAATGGGTGGGAGAAAAAAAAAAAAAAAGAAGTTATTTTGGGGATTTTTTTTTTGTTTGGCAATATCAAAATCAGGATTATTTGTCTTTTTTTTTTTTCATTTTTTTTTTTTTTTTCATATTTACCGGATTGGAAAAATGTTATCACTTTTCTCCAGCAGAGGGTGAAATGTTTGTCTCTGACTCATGTGATGTGCATTATATGGGAAAATATGGCTCCTGATACAGTCTGTAGACATCATCATCATTTAACATTTTCACATGGTCTGGTGTTAAAAAAGCAAACTTAAAATCATAAAAATTGTAAATATGGAAGAATCGCAATTTAAATTGAATCAGCACCCCAAAAATTGTAATAGAAATGAATTGCGAGAATGGAATATCATCCCAGCGCTATCAGGGATATCATTTCTGAATTTACAATATGTTTCACCATCATTCAGACCATTAAAGAGCAGTAAGCCCTGATGGCCAAGTTATATATATATATATATATTTTAGGGACACTAAAGACTCATAATTTCCAAGTAGACCACAGCAAAACTTGTGTTTGTTCATAAAGCTAGAGCTAACTTTGGTAGAATCTCTGTGTAATGTACTATTTACCGTGAAACTGAGACTTACCACAAAGAGACATAAGGTGCTACCCTCTGGACTGAATTCTGAGAAACGTCAACATTTATTTTGCTGGAGTATTTCTAATTGGACTGTAAACGGTAGATCACACGTCAGAGAAAGACCTGGTTGTTTTCCTTTCACAGCTTGTTACACTTGAATGCGTGAGGAGTCACCCTGAGGGGCTCTTTGTTGGTTATGAGTTTTCACAATGAGTGAAAATGAAGCAGAACCAAATCATTTAAAGAAGCAGAAACACAGAGCAGGTGAGTTGTGAAGGTCACATGACGAAGCGCTTCAAACTGTTTGATGACTTTTGGTTGTTTGTGTCTGCTGATGTGAAATGTGACTTCAGTGATGCTTCCTTTAACCCATCCACAGCTTAAAATCCCGAGTGAGGGGGGGTATGTTCAAGCATCACAAGATTACCGAGGTGATAGGACGGTCTCTGGTGCAATCTAATGAGGCTTTGTTTGTTTACCTCTCTCTCTCCACACGGCTCTCAGCAGAGTGTGCCAGCATTTGCACGACATGAATGCCAGTGTTTTGATAAAGGTCAATGAGAGTGAGACAAGGCCGCTGAAGTTTGCCTACTTTAATTAGCTCAGGCTTTGTGCTTTCTCCTCATCCTGTAGTGTCAGTACACCCGTGTGCAGTCTTCAAGACGTGGCCAGAACAAAGATGGGGCTGAGAGTGCGCCAAATGAGACAGGAGAGCTTCACTATCAGGGATGAATCACCGGGATGAGACAGTCGGAACGCTTCGACCAGAAATAAATGAGGAGGACTTTGATGAATTTGAGATGATATGATTGGGGAGGAAACCTGTTAAAAGTGGATTATTTGTAATCGTTGCCTTGCTCGATGCTTGACCGGAGAGTCCGCAGGAGCTGGAGCACTGACACAATTTCTTTTTTTTTCCTGTAAGATTAAAAGTGAAAAATGTGTTCCAGGTTTGTGCGTTTTCAACGATTTTTAATCAAGAGTCACTCAAACGGTCTCACCCAATGACAAGGCTTCACTAGCCGCTCTCATTTGTACCTCTCTCCAGAGGCTGCCGGTAACAAGAGCAGGAAAGACGGGGAAAAGGTCAGGTATTTGTCACAGCCTCTAAATAGCAGTTGGTATTACAGTGTACCAGACTGAACAACTGAATGTGACCCACTTCAGGTTTCACCAGCTGTGAATCAACAGGAAACTTGATCTGACTTTTCCTGTATTTAAAGCAATGTCGTGATGTAATGTGAAAAACATCCCAGAGGAAGAAAAACAATGTGCGTTTGGATCAATAAGAAGGTTTTTTAAGACATAACATGGCTGTTTCTAGACATAGCAGTTTCTTTTCAGACACTTGATACGTCACTTAGTGTTGAGTAATATCATCGCATGGATTACAAGCAAAGTTTTTTCAGATGTGCATGTTTCCCAGAAAATACATCCTCCAGGGATCCCTAGTTGGATTCTGAGGTTTCAGTAAAATATTTGGAAAACTTTTGGGTGGATTTTCTGAAATCCTGCTTCAGGGATTCTCAGTTATCTGATAAATACCTCTTCCTGTTGGGTTAGTCAGGATTTCTGGTCACTTCCCTGCACCACTGCTACACCAGCTCCACCTTCTCCCACACATTCACTTGTAGGCTGTTACAAAAGAGTAAAAGACGTTATCTCATGGCTCCTCAATTTACTGCATGTGAGGAGTGATGGGGTCGGAGCCAAGACACCAAACACAAACATTTCTCTGCTGCTGCAATAAACATTTAGGACCATGACGAGCTTGAGTTGTGTGGCTGAGCTGAGGCTCTGGGAACCTTCCTTGTTTCTATGTTTAAAGCTCTTGTGAGGAATTTGTATCCAGTTATTAAACAAATGGACAATTTTAATATTTTCTCTTTAAGACCTACAATATCAAACAGAACTGTGTGATAATTCCCATGTCACAAGACTTGGTGACTTAAACCACTGCAACTAGAAAGAAAACCCAGAAACAACTTTTTTTTTTTTCCAATGCAAAGCTTCCCAGTGTTGGATGAATTTGACTGTTTAAAGAAAGAAAACATGACTTACTTGCTAGAGAGGTCATTTTGTGCTGGGGTAGCAGCAAACTTAAAGAGAGGATTCGGTGTTCTTTTATGTATTTATTTATTTATTTTTTTAAGTAATTATTTTTTCCCATAGTACATTAAAATGATTTACAGCTAAAACAAAACAGAAAAAAAGAGGAAAAAAAAATTCTCACTCAGGTGTTTTAGAAAACCCTTTTCAGCCTCTGTTTAGAAGCTGCTGTTTCTTTAAGACTCCCTGCTCCACAAACCCCTTTCCTCTGATTGGATGCCTGTTAAGGGTGGAGCTATGTGCAGACCTTGATGTTTAACTTATTGGCTGACAGCCATTTTCAGAGCAGTTTGAACAATCTTTAAAGACCCAAATAATCTTGTTTTCTCTGACTATGTAAACACCAAAACTACCTAAGGAGAGTGGACTCTCTTCTTTTATGTCTCTCTTCCTGTTTTTGATTAAAAAAAAAAAAAAACGGACAAAACGTACTGTCATAGATTGCACACATCCTGGGCGCTCCATCCTTTGGTCCTCTCCTGGCGCCGCTCTTTCTCTCTGGACTATGGCGACACATCCTCAGTTGGAGCGTGAGCTGCCTGAACTTTTCTGACTTGCAGCGTCTTGCTGTGTCTCTGTCATCTCACATCTTCTCAACATATCCATACTGAGCTCTCATCCAAAGAGCACACCGCTCTCACCCACAGTACTTTACGAGTCTGTTATTAACTGACAAGCTCCACCAGACCCTGTCTCCCCCCCAGAAACATAATTTATTCTACAGACGCAGTAAACAGTTATCAAATTGACATCTATAGATGTTGATGGTAGCGAATGGGTTAAGGGGTCCCCCTCCAATGTGTCATGGAGCAGTTGGGAGATCCTTCTGCTATGACCTCCTAATTTCAGCAAGTCTCGTTTAGATCTCATTAAGGTCTTGAAATATTTAAGGATGGAGCGTTTTGAGTAGTTTACAGACAGATTCAGGGATTTCTACATCAAATAAATATGCAGAAGTTTGAAAGTCTTCTCACATTTAGTCTGAACATTCAGCATCATTATTTAATATCCATGTTTAAAATATTGAGACGTGTAATACTGCTGCTTTAATACAGACCAAAAGCTACTCACAGGACCTATAAATGTATTTGAAATATTTGCTTACATGTTGTCTTTGGCATCATATGAAAAAAAAAAAAGATTTTAACACTACACCTCGCAGGCAGCACTGCAAACTCTTGAGGCCCTGTAATCAAGAGATAACCCATGGAGCAACAGCATGCTACAAGCCTGCTGGACTAAACTAAACATGGCATAATCTGGGTGCAGACATGTTGTACTGAGTTGATTACTTAACCTTAGGTTGGCTGTTTACTTTGCACATGTCCCCTATTTTTGAAGAAGACAAAGAGCTCAAGTCAACTCTGGCTTGTTTACCTCCTGCTCTGTCCACTGTGCTGATGTGCATGAACACCTGAAGACCTGGACAAAGTGTTCAAGAGTGAGAATGACCAGCGGTGTCTGTTGTATTAGCAGCAGTGAACTGTTTTCCTCTGTGCCCCTGCATAATATGGCACCAAGTCTTGTGTCATATCTTGTTGTTGCTATGGAAAACATGAACCAAGGCCTGAAACTACAGTAATAATAGAGTCAACATTATGTAACCCGCTCTATATTAAGTCAACTCAAAGCTCAAAATAAGTCCCAAAAAATGTTTCTAAGAGCCAACACGATGCCAACATCCTGACAATTTGAATGTGTGGTATTGTTATGAAACTGTCATTTTCTAATTATAACTTTAAGACACTTGCATCACTCTAACAGGTCTTTTTAAGGAAAAGGAAAAAAATCTTATTTTGATGATTTTCAGTTCACTTGCCCTTGAGAACTCGTGAACTCACTGCTTCCTATACCGAGCGAATGAAACTGCTGCAGTTACTGAAGGTGCTTGTTCCAAATGACAGCTATTGAAATTCTGTCTTAGCATAAAGGTTACTCAGAGTTAATTAGAGGTTCACTCGTAAAAAACAAGATAGGGCTGCAGAGCTGCATTAACCTGCCGATGGAAGAGAAATCTGCTCTGTAGGAATGTTGACTTTTATTATGTTTTCTTTCTTTTCTCTTTGAAAAATTTAGTTAAAGTTTAGTTGATATCAGTTTGAATACTGAGTTACCTTTAAATTAATATGAAATGAAATGCCTTTCAGATGAGCCAGACTGGAATTTAAATAAAAGAGGTGTTACTCAGACAATCTCAGAGCCCAGATGCTATTGTTGGTGTGAGAGGCAGCTGTTTGGACTAAGGCTTTATTATTTTGATCCATGTTTGTTTAATGTTTTACAAACTGTCCAATGGTTTAAAATGTTCATAATACTAAATACATGCTGCTCTCAAGAGCCAATACCCCAAAGGCTTGTATTTCTACTTTGCTAGGAACCAATAGAGAGAGAAATACAGTGTCTAAATATGCCAAAACTCTACTTTTTAAAGATGCTTTAAGAAGGATCTGCTTTAACTGGACTGCATCGCCACCTTCTGGCCCAGAGTGTTACGCACACTGTCATGAAGACATGACTTTTAACAAGGTGTGTGTTTGTTTTGGAACTAATTGGAGATTGGTTCAAAACTTATTTTTTGTTCAAGACAAAATTTTAGGGGATAGAGTGTGTCAAGGTAAGGTATTTATCAGTACATTTACGCAGCGCTACAATTTGAAACATGACAACAAGCAAAAGTTATAGTAGCCGACTATATGTTAGCCCGGTGCTTCAGTGTGTCTGTGGGCTAACTTGACAACAAGCAAACACTGCCAATTTTAACGTAGATTAGTAGCTGTCTCTATTTAGCGCTGCTGGCAGCCTGGTGCTGTGGTTACCCCCTCCCACTCATCTACCAATCAGAGCTAACGTAACCTCATTTTTCATTTTATTGATAGACTCTCAAGTTTGAACAGACCACTGCAGAATAACTGCTGACTGTGGGTTGGAATCAACGTTAGTGCAAACAGTTGAGCTTGTGTTTTAGTTTTAAACCGATGTTTTAGCCTTAAGCTTATGATGTAGCTTTTAACCCATGTTTTAGCCTTAAGATCATGTTTTAGATGTTAACCCATGTTTTATTCTTTGGCTGGTGTTTTAGCTTTTAAACTGTGTTTGAGCCTTTAGCTCATGTTTTAGCTTGTAACCCGTGTTTTAGCTTTTAACCCATGTTTTAGCCTTAAGATCATGTTTTAGATGTTTACCCATGTTTTAGCCTTTAGCTGGTGTTTTAGCTTTTAACCTGTGTTTTAGCCTTTAGCTTGTGTTTTAGCTTTTAACCCATGTTTTAGCCTTTAGCTGATGTTTGAGCTTTTAACCCATGTTGTAGCCTTTAGCTAAAGTTTTAGCTTTTAACCCATGTTTTAACCTTTAACCCACGTTTTAGCATTTTATCCATATTTAAGCCTTTAGCTCCCATTTTGGCTTTTAACCCATGTTTTAGCCTTAAGATCATGTTTTAGATGTTAACCCATGTTTTAGCCTTTAGCTGGTGTTTTAGCTTTTAACCTGTGTTTTAGCCTTTAGCTTGTGTTTTAGCTTTTAACCCATGTTTTAGCTTTTAACCCATGTTTTAGCCTTTAGCTGATGTTTGAGCTTTTAACCCATGTTGTCGCCTTTAGCTAAAGTTTTAGCTTTTAACCCATGTTTTAACCTTTAACCCACGTTTTAGCGTTTTACCCATATTTTAGTTTTTAGCTCGCATTTTGGCTTTTAACCCATGTTTTAGCCTTAAGATCATGTTTTAGATGTTAACCTGTGTTTTAGCCTTTAGCTCGTGTTTTAGCTTTTAACCCGTGTTTTAGCTTTTAACCCATGTTTTAGCCTTTTGTTGATGTTTGAGCTTTTAACCCATGTTGTCGCCTTTAGCTCGCATTTTGGCTTTTAACCCATGTTTTAGCCTATAGCTCGTGCTCTATCTCTCTCCTGTTTATCTTTCTTCTGCTCTTCTGTCCTTTTTCTGTCTGACAGTTAGGCTCCAGTGTCCACCATCACTACAAAATTAACCACGGAAATCGTTTTCAGCAGAGAAAAACACAGATCTCTCTTCTTACTGCTAAGCTACATCAGCCAGTGTGGTGTTGCCATGTAGACTTTAATGTGCCTTAAATCAGTCGGTCCTGCTCCACCCAACTGGGTAGCTAAGGAGTAGCATTTTGAAATAACCTGTAATATTGGTGCTGATGATCTCATTTTAAAGTGTGGATTGCAATCAGGCTTATATCTAGAGGGGAGACTTTTTCAAGATCACTAGAAACTCCTCTTAGCCCCTTTAACCTTTTCTTTTATTCTTTTAGTTGAAAATTTACTGTCATTCATTCTCATCATTGCATCATTATTGCACCTTGTATACTTATGTTAGGCGGTTCATTGGCTAAGAATTTGAATGTTTATCTTCGAGATCCTTGGTGTGCAACTGCCACAAACATCTCTTCTCTTTGGGCTTGGTCATCCAGACTGTATCTAACATGGTCCACTCAGAGTGACTCTAATTCCTTGAGTTCTTCCTGGGCTTGGGAGATCAGCTTTTAGTTTTTTGGACACCATCCACTTGGAGTTCTTTGCAAAGCACTTTAAAGATGAACACTTTGGTATCCCTTGGTATTTCCCAGTAGGCATCAGGGTCAGGAGCTTGCGGTAGAGCGGAGTCAGTTGAGGAGGTTCAGACACTTAATAAGGACCAAGAACTTGTTAGAGGGATTATATGTATCCCACCTGATCTGGGAACACCCAGGGATCCCTCAGGAGGCGCTTGAAAGTGTTGCTGGAGAGACGGATGTCTGGAGTCGATTTGCTTGGAAAACTGCCTCCATGGCCTGACCCTGGATAAGGTAAAGAAAATTCATCAATGAATAAGACTCATGAGCTCTGTTTGCACCTTTATTCTGAATTTTCTGACCTTTTTTA
Organism: Halichoeres trimaculatus; assembly: GCF_033239565.1. NCBI lineage: Eukaryota > Metazoa > Chordata > Actinopteri > Labriformes > Labridae > Halichoeres > Halichoeres trimaculatus. The sequence continues at coordinate 33,871,562 of NW_027437186.1, read as the reverse complement.
TTTTGTAATTTGAATGACCTAAAACACAATTATCTATTAGTTAAAAACCATAAAGTTTCTTCAGTTTATTATTGTTGTAAATGATGATGGTTGAGATAATTTGGAGAAATGATCACACAATGTGTGATTTTCTATTACACTCCCTCTTGCTGCCTCACTGCGTTATTATGTGTGATCATTTCTTTATTCATCGCTCACACGTCGCTGCAGGAATGAAGCGTTAGTGTGTGACATTGTAACATGCATGCTCGATGATCTGCAGTAATATCAGCAGCATTAATAATCCATGGATCATGTCTGTGATGTCTGAGAACAGTCTTGTTGTCTCCTGATGTTTTTCTCTGGTTTCCTTCGACACAGCGTGACCATGGAGGCTCCAAAGCTTTTTACCACCATTTTTTCCAATGGATGCTTATCTGCTCTGCCCTAATGCACTTCCTCTGTTTATGCACCATGGCGTGTGTTATGGGAGTAGGCTGGTCTGGGTGTAATGTCTGCAAAAAGTCAAGATGACTCACCAGTGTTGGAAGTTTAAGTATGAGAAGGGTCAGCTGGAGAGAGTTACGAGGGTCCTCCAGCTCCAGCTCAGGACTTTCACTCTCTCCTGTATCGATTCCTCTGTCCACCATGTAATTAGGCCTTAGTGAGAGAAAAAGAAAAGAAGAGGGGGAGTCGGGTTTCTGGCAGAGAAAGAGCATTTTTGTATGTTGTGTCAATAAAGGAAGAAAGGAAAAGCAGGGTGGATGAGATACTGGCGTATCTTTCAGAAAAACCTCAATAATCTTTGGCTTCTTGGCCGTCTGTGGCCGTGTGGGGTGAAAGTGATTGAAGAGGGATTGGATGAAACGGCTGAATCAGGTAGTGAGGGGGCTGGGTGGACAAAATGTCTCCTTGCACTGAGGATTATCTGGTTTAGCTCGTGGCATATTGTTCTATAGTGTCAAAGATGTGAGGCTGTGCAGTTTATTTCACCATATAAACTCTCCTCACTGGTGAGGTTGGCTTTTTGTGTTATTTCTGTTCAGTTTGTACAGGATAAGATAGAAATGTCCCTTTGTTTTTTGTTTTTTTAGAAGGTACTGGTTTTCCTCCATCAAAAGACTTTATTTACTATATTTGCATTTATTATGAATGAATTCTTGATCTTACTCTGTAACTGCCAGGAGAAGCAGTTTTAACAAACAAGTGATTTTAGTTTATTTGTTCATTTCTTAACAAATAGGTTTTAATGGTAAATAAGATAAGTTTTACTTCTTTGTCTGTTTCTTGTAATTTTTCATCTCTTTTTTCGTCATCTTTGCATTTGGAGTGGCTCATTACTTTGTATGGTCGTTTGTTGGTCATGGACACCAAACTGGTTGTGTGGTTGTCGGGAGATCCTACATGTAACCATGGCTGCATTTTTTACATCTGAAATCACCAGTTAGCAGCTCGTAGCATGTCAATGCTAACTGGTGCAAGGCCTGATGTTTCCCTATAAGGTGAGGAGAAGGAGGTGAGGACGACGTGCTGGTTCTCAGGTGTGGCCTAAGTAGTGACGATATCGACCTGTCCTTCCATCCATCATTAATGGGAACGTAAGGTCTATCTACAGTTAGATGGATGAGCTAGCCATGCTAACCCAGCAACAGAGGGAATACCAGAAAGCAGAGTAGCATCATGCTATTCACAGACATGGCTAACAGAGCTAACACCAGACACCAACACCACATTGGAAGAGCTTCACCTGCTGTGAGCAGACAGGATCCAGGAGACAGAGACTGAACAGACTGCTGAAGAAGCTCAGTCCTGGACCCTGTGGAGGTGGAGGCTGGCTGGGCTGGACAATGATGGACAAGCTGTCATCATCTATTTTCTTATGGAGCTTTTTACACTTTCTATACACTTTCTTACTTTTGTTTTCTGCTGTGACTCCTAAATTCCCCCTTGGGGATAAATAAAGTCTTTTCTATTCTATTCTATTCTATTCTATTCTATTCTATTCTATTCTATTCTATTCTATTAAGAGAATGATCTTGGAATATTCTGAGTTTTTGAAGTGTATTTTTGTGATAATCCCCTTTGTCATTTATATGAAATGTCCACGGTCACTTTTGACCGGGAACACAGTATAGGTGTTGTTTCATGTGACTGATTAGAAATATCAAACAGTTTTGAAACAAGTGTCCCTGTTAACTTTGACCCAAAGTATTCTGTGATAAACAGCATACTTTGTTTACTTTGTTTCATCAGATTATTTTTTAATAGTCAAAGAAAAACAGAAATTATGGTTTTTAGAACTTAAATTCAGCGTGTATAAACTGAGGTCAATGAGGCCTAACAAACAGGAGCTAAAAAGTTTTAATGACCACAAGAACCTAAGTTGATAAAAGACATTACAGCTCAAAATGTTATGATGTTTGTATTATTTCAGTTTTTATGATGAGTCTGAATAGACTGAACATTTTTGACCAGGAACACAAAGATGTGTCAAAAAAACAACAACATGAGGGTTAATAAGTAAGTTAATAAATGTAAAGACATAAATGAATAAATAAGCTCATATTTGTAGAGGCAACAGAACCTTCGTTCACTAATTTAGAAGGGCAGAGTTTATTGACGCACACAAGCAGAGAAGCAGGAGTGAAGGAGAAGGTCGAAAAAAGGTTTTGGATTTGTTTTGTCATCTGTGTCTCTGCTGCAGAGTTTTCCTGAAGGTTGTTTGATCCCCTTGATGCAGAAAATGAGGTGATATTTTTCTCTTTATAGAAAACATTTTCTTTGTCGTAAACTGTCCTTAAAGTTCACGTGATCAGTGCATGATCACCGTTGTAGTGCATATTTTAAGTCTTTAAGCCTCAAGTTTTTGATTTGTGTAATATGATTGTATTGTTGTGGCTTTAAGGCCTGTAACCAGAATTCCCGTGTACTCCTCATTGCATCTTGAGGGGACTCATTCATTCCTTCCTGTTTAAGGTCATTTTCTGACTTGTATATGAAGTGTTTTCGCCTGGAGCGTTCTCCTTGTTTGTTTTGGTGTTTTTCCTCCTCTGCATCTGTCCGACTTGGTCTAGACCCTCCCTCCTTTGAACAAAGCTTCGTTATCATAGCTTTTTGCTTTCTTAGATCATTGCATGGATATTAGGGTCAAAATTTGGGTTGTAGTTCCTCAAAAGAGGCTGAATTTAAGGTGCTCTTTGCAATTTTACAAAACAACAAGGATATGTTGTAAACAGCTAGAAATACCATTATAGAAGGCCTTGAAAGACAAATCTGTGTCATGTAACATTTACTTTCTCCAGTAACTCTACACTGACACATGTGCAGTGTTGCACTAAGATGAAGTTTCTATAATCTACAGCGTGCACAAGAAAATCTGAATCTGCAGCCTCCAGCAGAGTTGTTGTTACAGAGTACTCCTCAAAAACAAAACCCTCACATAAATATGCATTTCCTTTTTTAATTTGCAGTGTTTTGTGATGTATGACCTTCATATGATTCTGTTTCCTGCGTATGACACGAGTTCCCCCGCTCCCCGCTGCTTGTTTTTCTGTTTCCTCCATTCCCTTCGGAGCAGGACGTTTTGTGTGTAAAAAGCTTTGCTGGTTCCCCTGACACAGTCCACCACTTGAAAATGCTGGGAATACATCCCTGCAGTACAAACTCCACTTAGTGAATTCCTTGAGGTTTGCGGACATATTGCTTGACAGCTGTAATAGCTTTGGGAGGGTTGGAGACGGCGGTGTCTGAAGAGGTAAATGTTGCAGAATTGAAGTGTGCACGAGTGCATAGCTTTGTTAATATTGCAGGATGGTTAAAAAACAAATTTGACTGGTTACATATTTTTATGTGAAAGCCCTTTTTTCCCATTCTGTTAGTTTATTCTGCTTTATGCTAATCTGACAAGTTTCTTTTTGTTTTTCACTCCAGTGGACCCAAACGTCCTCTGTTCATAAAGTAAAGGATAAAAAAGATGTTCTTAATCAGGAAAGAAAAAAAATCATCTCTTTTATCAACCTGTTCCCTATTTTCAGCATGACTCCTTTTAATTGTTGTGTTCAATAACAAACTGTATCTATCATTGAGATAAGAACAAAACTTTAAATTATTTGGTGCTCTTCTTGACATTCTTATCTATTATAACTAATTTCAAACAAATTCAAACACTAATATCTCCCAATGCAGCCCCATTGAAGACTATTTTCTGAACTAAAAAGTTTGAATTATTAATGTTTAAAAGCAAATAAAAGCATTTCAAACCTTGTACGCATCACTGAAGGACTGATAGAGCTCTATGTTCCACAAAACAAGCCTGTAAAACTCACATTTCCAGCTCCTGTCACATTAGTTTAACGGGAAACATTAAAAATTCATCACAGTGTTTGTTCCTCCCAGCATTTAAACATCAAATGATGGGTCAGACTTTTGGTTAATGCTGTTTATTGTTTTGTAAAGACCCTGAAATCTGCAGGGGAGACGACACGTTGTCGCGCGGAGTGATCTGTGCTGTTGTTTCATGTTTGTCTTGTCTGCGCTCTCTTTGTTGTGTTTGAAAGAAGAGGACGAATCCACCTCTTTGTTTTGGATTTTGTTTCATTTTGGTGATTAATTTCAGTGACACAAAGACCAGAGCGTCAGTAGAGCTTTCAACAGCTGGCAGAGAAAACAAAAGATATCCAAGGATATCACGTGTTTTAATCTACACAACACTCTCATCGAAAACTCAACTCCAGTACAGAATCACTAATTAGTTTAAACAACATTTATGTAAACAACACTGAGGTGTGGCCCCTGATTCAACAATGAAAATTAAAAAATTGTTTCATTACACCGCTTCTCTATTCAACTGCATTAATAATAAGTGATTCAACAAGGTGCAGGAAAACTTCCTGAAAGGATTTGCGCCATATTGACACGACAGCTTCACACAGCTGCTGCAGATTTACAGGCTCAACATCCATGATGAGAATCTCACGTTCCACCACATCCCAAAGGAGCTCTACTGGACTGAGATCTGGGGACTGTGGAGGCCATTTGTGTACAAGAAACTCTGGGTACACTGTGGTCACTAAGGGATGGACATGGTCAGCAAAAATGTTGGGACATAGTCTGGAATTGACCTTTTTTTACCCTCTCTTTTCCCATTGTTTTTATTTCATGTCTATTACAAAGAGCACTGGGCACGCTAGCAGCTCCAAGGTTGATCCCATTCCTGTTTTTTCCCATGTCACTTTATGTTTTCTTATATGTCTTGGAAGGGATGTAACTGAAATAAAATTTCCCCTTAGGGATCAGTAAAGTATTCTAAATGAGAAGCAGGGGCAGCAGTAGCCCAGTCCATGGGAAATTGGGTTTGTAACCAGAGGGTTGCTGCTTCAAATCCCAGTATGGACAAAGATTGAGAATTGGGCCAGTAGCTGGAGAGATGTTAGCATAATTTACTAAGCATTGTCGAGGTGCCCTTGATGAAACTGTCTGCTAAGTGAAATTGTAGTTTGTGAATTCTAAGAAATCCAGACTTACCAGACCAGGCAAAGTTTTTCAGTCTATGGTCCAGTTTTGTAACCTTGCAGTGCAGATGGACCTGCCTGATTCAGTTTCTGAACTCCTGCAGGTCCATCTTGCCAGGCTCCAATGACCAACGAATTCACTCGGCTAAATTCTAACCAGCCCAATCAGGGAAGAGAGGTGGGAGCTGTGGGAGCAGACGTGACGTCAGCAGACTTTTGTACTTGTCAGCGTTCCTTTGATTCTTAAGTTAAATTTATAAAAACGCAAGCTGTCTCTAACGCCTTTTTCACAACTGTTTCTCATGATTCAGTAGTTGTTCATCTATTGTTTCTTAGAAGCATCGGCTCACATAAGCTACGTCATACCGTGGCTTGATGTGGATTGGTCCGTGGTGAGTGTGTTAATCAGAACGGTCGTCCAATCACCAGCTGCGGATTTTTTTTTAAAGTCCCGCCTCTGAAAACAAATCGGAAGAGCTGCTACCCAGATGGACTAGTGAAATAATTCTGTGGTGGGTATATGAAACTGTCCGTCTGGCGTGTCAGGTTACCAGTTTTGGTGAGCCCATGTAAACTGTAGCCTCAGTTTCCTGTTCTTGGCTGATAGGAGGGTCACCCGGTGTGGTCTTCTGCTGCTGTAGCCCATCTGCTTTACACTTACATGTGTTGTCTGTTCAGAGATGGTCTTCTGCAGACCTTGGTTTGGTTACCTTCCATCATCTCCAACCAGTCTGTCCATTCTCCTCTCACCTTTGGCATCAACAAGGCATTTTGTCCTAGAAAACTGCTTCTCACTGGAGATTTTCTCTTCTTGAGACTATTTTCTGTGAACCCTAAAGATGGTTGTGTTTGAAAATCCCAGTAGATCAGCAACAACATTCAAAGTTATGTTCAAAGTCCCTTAAACCAGTGTTTCTCAGATTTTTTCAAACAAAGGACCAGTTACCACTTTCTCGTGGACTGGGCAACATGTATTTGCTACTGTAATATCAAGTTAGATTAAGTTAAATTTAAAAAAGGACATTGTCATGGGAGTTCCTCAGCTTTCTCTGATGTCAGTAAATATGTTGGACTAGTTTAAGAGGCTGTTAGCCTGTCAGTTATCCCTGGTATGGCAGGTATCTGCATGAGAGAGCATGCACGTGATTGGCTGATGGGCAAAGGAAATAGTTGTGTTTGTGTGTGTTATGAGCTTGAGAGACAGAATGAAGAGAGCTTCCAAAGCTCTCTACTGCAACTACTGTGATTGGCTGATTATATATTCATGTTAAAGAGCAGTTGAACAGGTAAACCTAATAAAGATGAGGTGAGTTTTCATACAAAGATAAATAAGACCTCTCTGGGTTTTTTTCCGGTCTTGGTTTCACTGAATTTCAACATCTTGCTGCAGATTTTGTGTATCCACCTCATTTCCAGCAGCGGAGAGGAGATCGACAGCAAATATTAAACGTCCTCAACTCTGGTTGCTGTCAACCTGTCACTACCAGCGTGTAGGACAAGGGAGCAATGGGAAAAGATGGGCAGCTGTGACTGATAGGACAGTGGGTGCTTTCTCCCATCGAGACTCTCAGTTATATATCTTTCATTACTCAAAGTCAAAACTCAGTTTCTTTGTCGCTCCTGAGTTAAAATGTTGACACCATGTTTGTTTTGTAATCATGCCCCTTTATCCCATTCTTTGGAGGTCTTCTTTTAGCAAAATCAAGCATCTCAATAAAGATGTGAAGATAATGGCTTATCCCAAATTATCCTAAATGGAGAGGAGGAAGGTTTTTTTCTTTTAAATGAAGACAGACTTCATTTACAAGTGAACAATATTTTATCTCACCACTCTGGAAATTATGAGTAATGTTCAACCCCTGACGGGATCAGACCCCATCGTGATGGCTTCATGTAGTTGAGGCTTAGTGAGGCTGAGAGCAGGACAGGGTACCCCCATGGAGTCCAGACACTGGGGATGGTGGTGAGGGAAGGATGAACGAGCTGAGACAATGGATGTGAACACTGATGAGGTGAGATGGAGGAGACTGAGGAGGAGGAGGAGGGTCATGGTGATCTGACTTAAATGATAACTGAAAGCAGGAGAAGGAGAGCAGGAAATGATCATCAGAGATCATAGTGAAATCAGGCTAGTAAAGCACCAAGGCATTGTCAGATTTTTACCACACGGTTATTCAGGCAAAACAGCATCAAGCAAACAAACAGTAAAAGTTAACAAAATGATTTTGGTTCAATGGGAAAGTTAGACAAGGATAAAACGACATTTCATTTCACAAACTTCACCAATCAACACATTTGCCTTACACCAAACTACATCACACCCTACTGCCACCCTTCCCATCAGACTGTCTCTGTCAGTTCCCACCTTTTCCACCCTTCCCACCCCATTGATGACCCTCTCCTTGTTCATGTTCGGCTGTAAAACCTCAAACCTGTTGACTCCTGTCAGTTTGTTGTTATGATAAAGGTATTTATGATCTTGTGTCAACATGGTGTTCTTCCTGTAGCACTCATTTTGCTTTGTGTAATCTCTATTCTTCATTGCTCTGGCATTCAGCAAAACTAGAGCACTTGTGTGTCTATCCCTGAGGGCAGGAACTAAGACGCTCGGAAGTCTTTACCAATGGCTTGCTAGCTATTTAAAGGACATCTCCGGTTTTTTGACACCTGGACCTTATTTATAGGTGTGTGCATGCTCATATACTCACTCAGACAAACATCGTGCAGCTCGGAGTCCTTCAGAAGTTATTTAGATCCAACCAATTTTAGCCACACTTAGCGGGGGCCACGGCAAGGGAGCTTCAGTACGGGACATGATCTCTGGAAAATCACTCAATTCGGCTATATTTTTTCATCCATCGCCAGTGTTATCATAAAGTCAGCTCGTCTACCATCTTCAGACTACGACTTCTAGTTTGACGGTTGTCCTTACCCGTTTGAGCCTGAGTACACGGATGAGGAGCTCCATGAAAGAAGGAGGGAGAGGGACGAAGAGCTGGCTCGAGAACAACAAACAGGAGCACGTCCACGACTCAATGCAAACTGGTGGTGCGTTTGTGGACTGTGTTCATCTATGGCAACAGAAGAGGAGTGTGTTTGTGATAACGATGGATGAAAAAATATAGCCGAAATGAACGATCTTGCAGAGATTATGTGCCGCTCCCTTGCCGTGGCCCCTGCTAAGTGCGGCTAAAACCGGTTGGATCTAAATAACTTCTGAAGGACTCTGAGCTGCACGATGTTTGTCTGAGTGAGTATATGAGCATGCACACACCTATAAATAAGGTCCAGGTGTCAAAAAAACTGAGTTTCCCTTAAAGCCCGTATGCACTTTCAGTCATTAAACAAACAGGACCATGAGTCTTAACGTTCTGTTATGGGGCGGCCCGTTTGGCTGGAGTGTTAGCCACATGCAAGACTCCAAATAATCAGTCAGTTAACTAATTACACCATGAAAGGGATGCAGGTGCAGATTACGTCATAATTAAGGGGAACCTCCTGGGAAACCCCATCAAACAAAGTTGAACTGCAGATGTCTATTACGTATAAATAGCAATGAACCTGGTGAGTGGTAACAGTGTGACTGAGAGAAGATCAACAAAAACGTTTTTTCAGCGAAAAAACTGGAGATTTTATATCAAGAATACACAAACAGCTGTTATCAGTGAGTCAATCAGGTGAACAAAGAGAAAGTGAAAGTTTGGCGATCTTGTGCAGAGTAAATGCATGTGGTGTTTAGAAGTGCAAAGTAGAAAACCTGGATAATAAAATAAGCAATATGAAAGCTGCTTTCCGAAACAAGCGCTGCTTGTTTATGAACTCCAACATTTCACCACACACATTTTGGACCCAGACGTTTAAAAGCAAAGAGCGAATCAAATTTGTTAAACTGACGGCAGTGAGCCTTGCTGGTTTGAGACTTCGGTTGCCTCTCTTATCTCATCTGTTCACTGAAAAAATGTCATGTCTCTTAAATCTAAATTTGCTGTATGGCTACACAAAGCCACCTTTCCAAAGGATTGTCCACTGTGTTTGTAAATTTGGTCTGAAGTGGTAACACATCTTTTAATGTCCATCATTAAACAGCCGAACAGGCGCTGTAATCCTGCTGTTAGCACCTGTAATGGTGGGGTATACCTCCATTAAATTCAATGCTCTTTCGGGCCGTTTATCTGGCTCATACATTCCACTAATTGTTTTTCTTTTTTTTCCACTCAATCAGTACAAATGGTCAGTTTTCCTTGCTAATGACTGGACACACATACAGGCTGTGGTCACTCACGTCTTCTTCTTTTCCCCTTTATGAGCCACGTAGTCATGCAGTTATTTACTTATTCACTTATTTATTTATTCTTTTTTCACAAACATTACAATTTCAGTTTCTAAAAGGATCAGTATATTGCAACAGCCCAATATAGTGCTGAGGGGTACACACCATCAACCAGCTGAACACATTACGTCAACTTAAAACTCATATGAAATCCAATAAAACCGCCTGTTCTCCAATCATTTGCTGAAAAACAATTAAAAGTGATGTCTTGAGATAAATAGCTTACTTGCTGTGCTTGTCTTCATCCAGTACATGTAAAAATGTCTTATGACTACTTAATAAACAAGTGTTCCCAGTCTTAGTCAAACTATTCTCTCATTTTCATCCCACAAGGAAATAAAATCATCTTCAGTGTCAAGTTCGTGTTTGATAAGCAAAGAGAAAGCAGTTAAAGTCAAGTGCAGTGTTCAAAAGACGCCCCACTGACGGAGGAAATTATCACTGCTATTAGAATATGTATCTAAGGGTTGTGAAAATGATTTGAAAATTACATACTGGAGCCTCCAACACTCATATGCCAAGAGCTTTGGAGGAGAAATTGATCAAGGCTAATTAAGAGAAAATCAAAATACCAAGGAGGTACTGTATAAGGACTCTTGGGGCTTGGATGAGATATCAAATACAGAGATAAAAAAGAGCGCTGCACTGGGAAGAGTCCCTGGATTCCTTTGCATACTGTTGATGTGGGGCCAGCTCGGAGGTTGGGCTTCCTGACATCATTCATTATGAAAGATCTAATTAGGGTGAAATAAATCCATAAGCAGGAGCCTCAGAAACATTAAGTACCTACCTGTCAATTGGTGGTTAAAATGTTGGTCCAATTTAAATGAAATCCATCTTTAAAGATTAAACATTATTCATTTAAAGGGTAACATTTACGCCTGCCAACAGCACTGGAAGCAAGTCAAGCTGCCAAATTTAGAATTCTTATAGAGAGCCTCCTGGATGACGGTTTGTTCTGTGAATTTCTGGAGACAAGATGACTTTCATTGCATAATTTTATTTTTTGCCATCTCACTTCATGTGCTTACAGCGAAGTCTAAATCTGGGATGTCAGACTTGGCTCTTGGATAGACTTACATTACCATAAAACTGTGCTGGGAAATAAAAAAGAGATGCCAAAAACTCAGCAAGATGGCAAGTTTATTGGCAGCATGTATTATTCATTTCTCAGTTATGGCATCACTAAAGCAGCCGTATTTGTATGAGGTGGGAGGAGTGGCACAGTGAGAGCTGTGTTTATGCAAATAAGGTTAAAAACTTATGGCATCTTTTTTTGGTAATGAATTGGAGGAAGATCTCTGCCAAAAGAGAAACCAGAGGCAGATGCACGTCATCAAAAAGATAACCTTGATAAATCTTAACCTGTTATCAAATATGTTAACTTTGAAGACACTTCATCTGTTAGTTACCGAAACCTGTTGAATAAAGATGAACTGCAAAACAATCTGCAAAGGCTTCATCCCTTATGATTTGGTTGTCTGCGATCTGTTTTGCCATGTAAAGGTGTGATTTGAAAGAAGGAACTTTTCACAGGAGCCAAGAACCTTGGGAGGAACTAACTGTGTTTCACTGTGTATTTCACTTGCCATGTACAATAACATCACACACAGCTGTTTTGATTTCAAAACTTTTTAGAATTTGCCCTATTTGAGCAGTCTTAAATGTACGGTCTGCAGGAATTTTCGTTACAACATTCAAACTTGGCTCCTCCTCCTCCTTGGCTCAGTGCCAGCAGCAGCGCACACCCACTGCCTCCAACAATAGCTACGTGAATACACTCACCAGCCCAGCAACCACCTGTAGCATCACATTTCTACATGGGAGAGAAACGAGAGCCGTGCACCCGACTTAGCATGTTAGCACAAGCTAATCACGGATATTTGACGCGTACCTGGTTATCAAAAAGCCAACTCGGGTCGCTCTCCAAGTGCCTAAAAGTGAGTGTTTAGTGAAAGCTTTATCTGTTTGGCGTTTTGTTTCACTGTGGTTGTGTTTTTCTGTCTTCGTGTTATGTCCTTGAATCGTATCGTAGCTGCTCTGATTAGCTTCTTCCACTTGCTATTATCAACACGCTAAGTCCCATCTTGCACTAGGCGCTTTGTGATTGGCTGATGTAACCACGCTTACGTCCTGACACAGCCAGAACCTCAACATACAGGCAGAGGAAGGGGTTAAGGCAGACACAGACGCTGACAAACAATGTATAGAGGTCCAGAAGTGATGATTAATTAGGATTACTCCCGTAAAACGTTATTTTGCAAGGAAAGTCCTGCAGACTCAACCTTTAATGTTTCTTCAGTTACCGGTGTTACAGTTTGAAGAGTAACCTTGTGAAGTGAGGACCTTCATTTGAGCACACTAGTGGTTCTCAAATTTAAAACATCTTATGAAACATACAAGAAGTCCTCATAAATATATCTTAGTTTAGTTTTAAGTAACAAATTAAAAATATTCTGATCAGATTAGTATTACATAATAATTAATTATTGTCTGAGAGCAGCACATCCAACTGAAAGTCACTGGGAAACAGGATTACTCTTTACACCAAAACACTGACCAATCTCTGCCTTTTACATGGTTTTGAAAACCTCTCTTTTTGCTTTGATTTGAGCATTTTAGGTGGTTTTGGATCCAATTTGCTTTCTGCATTTCCTTTTAAGAGTGATTCAACAAATCCTTTGACAACCACTTAAATAACGGCTACAAACAGCACAAGCTGAATCACCCTCATGGTAACTGGCTCACTGTGGTGGAAATGCCACCATTCTGTTGCTAGTACTGGTTTAGATTAGTGCAATTAGTTTTACTGTTCCTCCACATGCCACTGGCCTGAGTTGTATGGTCTCATCTTGTATCAACTCGTTTTGTCCAGAGCTGCCCAAAAGTAAGTAAAAGTCGAGTCAAGCTTCCCCCTCAATTAAGAAAAAGCTTTATCTTTTTGGCGTTTTCTTTCACTTGGTTGTTTTTTTGTCTTACTCCTGCTACGTCCAGTATCATAGCTGCTCATGATAGCTTCTTTCACTCTTATTCCTAATCAACACGCAAAGTCACGTGTGCACTGGGTGCTCTGCCCAGAAGTTTCCCAACACAACCAAAACATCAATAGACAGGAAGAGGAGGGGGTTGAGGCAGATGGAGACACTGACACACATGTGACACACACTGTTTCTGTAAAACTAGAAATTTTAATGTTTCTTGGCTACTGGTGTTACAGGTTGAAGAGTAACCTAGTGAACTGAGGACTTTCATTTGAGAAAACCATAGGTTCTCACATTTACATCCACTGATGAAACATATTAGAAGTGCCCATAAATATATCTTAATTTATTTTTAAGTAACTTAGACTCTTAGTTTAAGTTTTGGTGTATTAAATAATTATCAATCACTGTCATAGAGCAGCACATCCAGCTGAAAGTCACTTGGTAACAGGGTTACTCTTTACACCAAAACACTGACCAATCTCTGGCTTTAAATGGTTTCGAAAATCTCTCTTTTTGAGCATTTTTTGGTGGTTTAGGATTTACTTTTCCTTTCAGTGTTTCCTTTTAACAGTGATTCAACAAATCTAGTAACAATGCCTTAAATTAAATAGCACAAGCCCTCCTGGTAACTGGCTTACTGTGGAAAAGATGGCGTCATTCTGTCGTTGGCATCATCTTTGTTTGATGGGCTTCTCGTTGTTCTAACTGCCCTCTACTGGTTGAGATATCAATAATCTGAATATCTGCCCGTAAAGTATTTATTTCCTTCAATGCGTTTCTTATTAAATTGGTGTTTATGGACAGAAGCCATTGCTGTTCTGTGATGCTCATTTTGTATTAAAGGAGCTCATAGTAAAGGCTGTACAGTGCAGTCCAAAAACAGTCTGAGTCTGTCTTCCATGTGCAGCACTGGGACAGTAACGACTCTGTTTTAGTTGAACTCAGTGTTCCTCTCTCTGCAGCACACGGGGGACATGTATCGAGCTAATGATGCCACATGAGGATGAAAGGAATGTGCCCGAAGTTACACTTTTCCACAAACAGAAATAAAACTACACTAAAAACATGATCACAGGCAGCGCTCAAACCAACTCAGAAATACAGAGTCGTTTTGGACGGGGTTTCTTGTTCCTTTAAATGATTTGGTAGCAGTTCTCTGCAGACTCGGTATTGCACAAACAGATATGTTGAGCACTGTAGGGGACTTTTGTGTCTGGAGTTGCCATATTGTTGCAGCAGAGGATTTGCAATGCAGTAACTGTTGACTATTTTTTAATCATAGGCCTTGTTGACAGTTTGTCTCCCATACAATCTTCAGCTCTGACTTAAACACTCCATATTAACTAAAGAACTAAATTCAAGCTTTCTTTGTTGAAAAATTACTTGTGGACATTTCATTTATTGCACTAATATAAGAGATGGTCTTTGGTTTCCTCATTATTGATCAGTGCTGTTAGATGTTTCAACATCAGTGACAATTTTCTGCCATCAGTGAACTCCCCACGTTTCTTCTTTCATTCCTCAGGCTGGAGTTTCTATTTTTGGGGACAGCGGGTCGGCGTTGTGTTCTGTGACAGCAGCCCTGAAGCAGAAGAAACAAACATCTGCCCTGTGTGCCCTTTAGCAAAGCACTAAATGCCCACCAGCTGCATGTGTAGGAGGTTTCTCACCGACATGTGGAGGGAGGAAGCTGACAGAAAAGAGTAGACGAAGAAAATGTACAGTAAAATGTCTCAAACGTTGGTTTTTGGCTTAAAGGTCAAAGATTTAACACCAGAGAGGAAAGCTAGGGAAGTAGAGTCTGGTTTGAAACCGTTACTTTATAATGTGGTGTCTCTAGATCATCACATTGTATGAAAATAAAGCCCTCCCTCTAGGCATTTTGATTTTACACTAAGTTTACCCACACTCTCCTTTTACAGGTTTCTGTTTTTATGCAATTTTTCTGAGGAGAGATCACAACAGATCGAGCAGAACACCAGGGGAGGGAGTTTAAGGTTTCACTTTGGAAAGAAGCCACAGGTTGAAATGGCACTGGCACTCAAACACTAAGCTGGACTGGCACTCCCTCTTGGCTAATTTTTTTTAGCATCAAACAGACTTTTTTAAGGTAACAAGCTATCAGTTCACCATCACCAAGCTAGGGAAATATCGCCCTGTTATTGTCTAATTTATCCTTTTTTAGGGGTTGTAAATCCACACAGAAGATAAATAATCAACAATTATTATTATTATTATTATTATTATTATTATTATTTTACTTCACCTTTATCTTACCTGGTTGGTCCCACTGAGATTAAATATCTCTTTTTCAAGGGAGACCTGGCAAGGACAGGCAGCAGCAAAAACACAAAGTTACAAACAGAACACACAAAAAGAGACAAAGTAAAGTGAACGAAACACAAGATTATGGATCAAAATCAAGGAGTCATTTAAGGAACCAATCGTTCTAAGAGCCGAACTAGAATGTTGCCATCTTTTAAAATCTGCCTCAGTGTCTTTCATTTTAGTTTTAAAACCATTTAAGGACACCAGCTCCTTGAGCTTTGGGTCATTCTGTGACTGGTTCCAAGCTGAGGTTCCTGAGTACCCAAAAGTCCTTTTCCCAATCTGTCCGAGCGTTTGGGACACAGAGCATAAAAAGGGCCAGAGAAGGCAGAGAGTTTTACTTTTCTATATAATAAAAACACAGGAATAGTGGGGAAGCTGACCAAGACTTACCATAAGCCCCGTTCCACCAAGCAGTCCAGTTAAGATCAGCACAGTTTGGTATGGGTTGGCTCGGCAAAGCCTGGTCCTGTTTGTTTGCGCCACAGCCAACCGTGCCCCCTCATGGTAGGCAGCATGTTAGCCAGGTGCCAATAGCTGCATCAGTTAAATAATAATGTGACATAATATAAAAATAATGTGACAGTGTATCCCATTAATAAATCCAGCGAAGAAGAAAAACATGACACAGTAAAAAAAAAAGAGCAGCTATAGGGGATATCCAGCAATTTGTCTTCTTGGTCATTTCGATGTGGCTCTTTATTACAAAGCACAATCAAGCTTTGTTTTAGAGGAGGCTGTGTGCCCGACGACAAATACAGCAGCCACTGTCACAGGGTCAACGACGATTCTTTTCACCAATCAAGAGACTGCGGTGTCATAGCTCCACCTTCTGACACCGAACCTGTTTAGTCTGGGACCCTTACCCCTAAATTCCACTGCATGCGCTGCTCAGCGGAGCGCCGAGGTCTTGCTCCAATTGTCAAACCTCACTGGAAGCAGCACTGGGCAGCTCAATCTGGAGGGGGAGGGCTGGTCCTCAGAGAGTCACAGGCTCTCGTATGAATAGCGATATCACACGATCACCATCCACTCCCATAACATTTGATATGTCAGTCCACACCTTGTCCTTTTGGCCTGTATCCTTATAAAAAGGATGTTTGGGATCATATAGAATGTTGAACTTCTCCACTTCTAAGATCAGCTTCTCTTCATCCATGCCGTCGTGTTGCATCTGGGACCCTCCGACTGACTGTTTACCTGATGCCCATGCCTCCAGATGTGATGTATTTACAACTTATGGGGCAAATTTACATTCGAGAGTTTGTGCATTGTGTTTTATTTGGAATCTTCCGGGTACTTCACACAGTGACTTCCTGTCGTGTGCTTTCATATCGACAGTGAATTTACGAGGTTTGGAAGCGGCCTCGCAGAAAATAGACCTGAAGCATAATTCTTGCGTCCGGGCGCGCGCCGGCGCTTTAGCAGCGCTTGCAGTGGAATTTGCCTGATAGATTACAATGGAACCTAAGTGCTCTGCAAGAGCACGATGCTGCACTGCGCGTCGCGCCCTTGCGGTGGAATTTAGGGGTTACAGAAGGTTCCCAAAAAGTGGGACAATTTGTCTCTTTTATTTGGGGAACTGTCTCAAGATTAGTTAGTGTAAATGCAACAAAATGCTTGCCATGTCCAGACAAACTGAACTTAACTGCTTGGTGGAAACGAGGCTTTATAGATATAGATGAAGGTGTACCAGTGTGTGAGCCTCTGGGTCGCCAAAGTGGACCATCCAACCCCAGAGTTGACTCACAATGGTGAGTCAGAGGTTCATCATTTAACTTGGTCCAAATAAAATACTTGGGATGTTTTACTGGAGGAGGTGATGCCTATTTTTCTACACACCATGTTGAACAAGTGAAAAGAATATTTTGATCAAAGAAAAAGGTTTGAAAAGTGATTAAGATCATACGTCATCATAATTCACAGTGTGTGCATGAAAATCAACAACGCTCTGGCTCCTGTCACAAATCGAAAAGTAGCTTATATTATTTATGCCACATTTTAAGTGCAGGGGAAACAAAAACAGAAAAGAAAAGAAAAACTCAGAAATGAGAAGCACAAAGGAAAGCAGCAACACAGATTCAGTGCAGAAAATTCAAAGAAATAAAGATAAAAGATTGAACTTTTGCACCAGAAAAACATGATCTGGAGCATTTTCATCTCAAACTCAAGACAGATCTTCTTCAAGTTTACATTTATTAAGCCAGTTATATAATTAGTGGCTGCAGAAATGACTGTGACACACACTTCTGTGTGTCTTTTAATGGTTATGTTCGAACAGATGTGTGTTCACCGTCCAAAGATGCAACCTCAAATAATTCTTCCTGCAATATGCTGCTCTGCCCAGGGGAAGTCCACAAATGAGAAAATAATGAAAACGCAGCAGGCTGGGCTCTGACGCAGGTCTCAGGTAATGAAGACAAAAGTCAGCTTCTGTGTAATACGGAAAAAAAAAAAAAAACAGAAAACAAGCAGAGAGTGGTGCACATGTGGAAATTAGTCAGACTCCATGAATATAGAATTAGAGATCAGCTCCATTCAGCTCGCAGCTGAAAAAGAGAGGATTTGCTGCTTTTCACTCATGACTCATCACACCTCGGCGGTGCTACCACTCATCGTGACAGCCTTAATTTGATTTCACCTGGCTTGATGCTTGTTATGGCAAAAATCAATGAGTGATGAGCACTGCAAAATGAAATCAAGTCATTGATTAATTCCCTGATATCTGAATTAGACTTGAGAAGTGCTGCTTATTTCCTGGACTAATAATGAAATTACATTTTCATCACCATCTGTGCAGGGAAACCTTGTTATCGGAGATTGCGATGCTGTTATCTCACCAGTGACCAAGAGCTCTCTCTTTTAATACTACATTATTCTGGCTGCAGTGGTATGCTGCCACTATTATGTAAGAGAAAATGTTCTCTGGTGAAGGCTAAGGCCTGTCTAATGGTGTGTTTAAAGAGAACAGACATCCAGTTCAGGTATTGTTTCAGCAAAGCACAAAATGTTAGAAAATTTAATCAGATCCTTTTTTCATTGTAGAATCCTCCTTGATAATAAATCTTCAACTGTTGGAAAGCCTGTTTATTTTATTTTATTTTTTTATAATGGTGCCACATTTGTAGGAAACATACATTTGTGGGTTGAGCAGCAGATATGAGTATGTGGGTATGCATCAATGTGAAATTTGCTAAATCTTCTATGCCAATGCCAAACAGCTTATTCCACCATTGACTATTGCCTGGTGTTGTTTGGTGGGTTGGATGATTGAAGTCGGATGCAAAAATGTACTTATTTAACAAACAAGAAGCTTTAGCACAGTTTCCACTGAGTGGTTCGATTTGTTTCATCTTGGTACATCGAGCATTTTGCAGCGTTTCCACTGACTAATCCCAAGACAGGTCCCCAAATAACTGGGACAAACCATCCCACTTTTTGGGACCCTTCCATTGGGGTGCCAGTAAACAGATCCAATCCTGTAAGTTGGAGCTACAACACTGATTGGTCACCATTGATTGGTCGAAAGAATCATCACTTACAGTGCAACAGCAGCTGCTGTATTTCTCCTGGTGGCACACAGTCTTCTCTAAAACAAAGTTTGATGGCACTTTGTAACAAAGAGCCACATGGAAATCACAAAGAAGACAAATTGCTGGATGTCTACCATCGTTGCTTTTTGTTTACTGTGTCTTCTTTTCTTTGTTGGATTTATTAGTGGGGTACACTGTGTCGCACTGCTATGGCGTCATGCTATTATTTGGCTATCAGCGTCTAGCTTACCACCTACCACGAGACGGCAAAGTTGGCTGTGGAGATACAAACAGGACCAAGCTTCACCGAGCCAACCTGTACCAATCCATACTGATCTAAACCAAACTGCTTGGTGGAAATGGGGCTTAAGTAGCAAAGGGCACCTCCTCTGTTGGGTATTGCCAAAGAAGATTTGGCAAATTTTGCGTTGGTACGAACAACAGACTCATCTCTGCAGCTCATCTCACAAATGCATGTTCTTTATGAAAGTGTCACTATTTCAAAGGACTTTAGAGCCCCATTTCCACCAAACAGTCCGGTTTGGATCAGTACAGTTGGATTGGTAAAGCCTGATCCTGTCTGCATTTACCCCTTTGTGGTGGGTGGCGTTTAAGTCAGATGCGGATAGCCGCATCAGTTGTATATGAGGTTGGGCTGAAAAGTTCATAGCCTTTTTTTGGCATTTTTCCGACATGGCCAATGTTTTTTGGGTTGATTCTATGGCAGAACATCCAGACCTTGGGTCATCTTCAAGGCTCTCCCTACCCCTCTTGAATTCAGCTGCCCACATTTTTACAGTTGATAAAGCTGGAGCATCATCCTGATGTAGCAACCATGTCAGCGTGAATGTACTTGGGGTTAAGCCCTTTTTCTGCAGATATTAGAAAACACCACGGTGCCAAATTTGATCCATATTGACAGAATATCTCTCGTTCTACTTTTCAAAGTCCTCAAACACTACATCAGTGTCAGTTAATCTCCAAACAAACCATGCCGTAAGTGTCAGAACATGTTGAATGTCTGTCCCGGGATTAATTAGTGGATAATTCATAAAATGTGTGCTGTACCGAGATCATACAAACTCAATCACTCGGTGGAAATGGGACTTGATAAATAAGATAAATTACCAAGAAGTATAGTTACAACAATGAAACATAAATGACCTTACTTTTTGTGCTGAGTGTATACTGTCTGGCCTTTGTAAGTACGCACAAATGCCAGGTGTAGTGATGTAAACTGTGACTCAGTGTTGCAAACAATCGTCCCGTCTGTCTCAACAAGACAGCTGAACATAACACCTCTAAGTTCCAGAGTACACCCATCCTAACCTATCATTTCTTCAGCTCCAATTATTTCCTCTGGTTTGATTCCTGTCCTGCCCGTTCAACCTTTCCTCAAGTGTTCACACTGGTGCTCCTGTGTCAGGTTATGCAGAAACGCTCACACCCAGATGTGTCATTATTCTCCGTATCGACATCAGAGAGAGGTTGCACATGCTCGGGTCTATTTGAATGATTTATTGAAATGCTCCGTGGCTGTTTTCTGACTCAGAGCGGAAAGGCAAAAAACTGTCGCTGAAACGTTTCCTCAGAAAGGAGCAAATCACAACAAACTGTATTTGGTGTTTAACAGGAGTTCTCTGGAGGATCTGTTAACAACCCTAATCACTGCCAGAGGGCGTGAGGAAAACAGAAACGCTTGTTCTGCTCCAACTCTGTAAACCTGGGATGTCAGAGTGGGTTGTTAGCGCAGTCATTTATGAACATCTGTACAGAAATTTCCTTTCATATGGATTTTTTCATTGTCTTTGCATTAAGTGCAAGCCTTTATGCCTGTCTTGGAAGATGTGGAGCCATTTTAACCTTGTAAAGCAAAACAATGTCAAAGATCCCCAAACCCGATACAGTGCACATAAACAAGATCAGCAAAGAGATAGTATGTATCACTTTGTCCACAGGTGACGCCAAAATCAACACACACAGCTCATAACAGGAACATTGGCTGTTTTCCAAACTGCCTACTGCTTTTGTTATTTTGTAAATCATATCACAGCAGAATCATCGTATTTGATTTTCTTTATCTTACACCAAAAGTTATATTGCTTACTGAAAATAAATCTGGAACATAGACTGTACAAGACATGGACAAAGCATCCATGACATCACCCATCTGTTCCTGAAACGGTGAACTGAAGCCAATCTGCAGACGCAGCCACATTTGCTGACGTCAGCTGCGAGTTTTTCTTTGAGAGTGCCCCGTGGTCACGTGACCTGAGCTGTGCCTCTGATTGGAAAATCAAATGATCTTAATAACTTCTAAACTGCAGAGATAGAATAAAATTCACTCACCGTACAATGTGCTAGTTAGTGAAATCAGCGTTTTAGACCCAAGCCAGTTTTTTGAACTAGGCTGTAAATATACTTCTTAATGCTGTAAAAGTCTGATTTTATGGCTGGGTGTGTACGTGACTTCCGTTTTTCTGCAGCCAGACTCAAGTGGATTCTCGACGAACAGCAACTTTTGGCTCTTTCGCATAGGCTTCATTTTTACTGACCGGATGTTGCCCCTTGATCTGGAAGGGATTTCTATTTTTACAGCTGATGTAAAAACCACCTCAATGAAATCTACATGTTGTTAAAAAACAGGGAATTAGTGGTTTATATTAGCTTTAATGAATTTGTAGAAGTAAACACCTCTTTTAAGACCAGAAGTAACAAGATTTACAGTGTTTCTTTCACATCACTTCACTTCTATCTCAATGACCGTCTAACGTTAGTGTTGTTGTATTGTAGCTGTAATGCCTCTCTGAGATTCCACTCGAGGCTGGCTGCAAAAAGACGGAGTCAAAACTGACTTTTATTTCTTTTCCGTTAATAAACAAATTTACAGACTGGTTAAAAAATAAAGCTTGGGGTTAGGTGTCTAATTTCTCAATGTGCACACACTGTGCAGGCAGTGGCGGCTGGCCAATGGAGTGCGCTCAGGGACCATCCCACCAGCAACATCACCTTGAGTAAGAGAAAGAGAAACAAAAAGAATGCTCTGAACTATTTGTGTATTTTTGAATGAGCAATGTAAATACATACAATTAACAATATTTAAAGTTGCTTAATTCATCTCTGTTGTCTGATTGGTGACTAGTTTTCTGCCATGGGCACAAAAATCTTTGGCTACAGACTTTCCACAGGACATGACTGACTTGATGGATGGGTGGGAACCTTGTAGCTGTCTGCAAAAAGACTAAAGACCCACTTTTTTACTTCACCTTCACTTGAACAAAGCTCGGTTGAGTTTAGTATTTTCAATATGACCCCTGCTGACAATGAGCTTTAAAACTCTTGTTTTAGAAGCAAATTAGTGACATCACACAGACTACATCCAAGTGCACAATACTTCATCAGGAAATGTGCAACAGCGCTGCACTGTAAACTGAGCAGTACTTAGTGTAAATGTCTCAACATGTTACGGTTCCTCAGGCTTTGAACATTATTCATCTTTCTATGTACGAGTCGGGTACAGCACTAACTGGTTCTTCTTTTATAAATAATGTAAACTTACGATCAAACTCCAAGAACATTGTTGGCCCAAGGGTTTAAATTACATGCTGAGCTCGTGCTGTGACGTGCACATCTCATAGTTCAGAGGTGAAGCTTGGACTGAGCTGCTGCATAAATAACTACAATTATGTATTGAAATGTTACGTGGTAAAACAGTACAGGAGGAGAAGGAGAAATCTGCTTTTAATGGATTTGAGAAAACACAGTATTAGTCAGAGCCACAGTGCCTTTACATTATGTTTGCATGGTGCAGCTGCAGGCTGAAACACTACGGGTTATTGAATTTAATAAGTCAGACACTTCTGAACCGGCAGAGGCAGAGGAAATTTATTAAAACATATTTGTCCTATAAAAAAACCTCTTACCATCATCAGATTGCAGCGAGAATATGTGTTAGGTTTACAGTCATCCTTTCAAACACACTGATGTTGAAAACACAGCAGAAAGAAGCAGAAAGATAAATGTAGTAGTAAATAGTAAGAGTAACTGCAGGTCTCCACTCAGTCGGGTAAGCTTTGATATCTTTAGTGCGCCTTTAACTCCACCTGATTTAGCTCGAAGAATGGAGTCAAGGTTGCTTAAGGAGATGTGGATGAAAGACGGCACTATTTTACAGTTCTCACCTCACTTCTAATGAAACTTTTCATACAACTAGCTGAATCTGCCCTCTGTTTCCTGTTTCCTCAGTTAGTTGTAAGTATTTAGCACATTTATTAAGAAGTAAAATAGATGGTTGATAGGTGTGTTGCTGAAAGCCTCTGTGTGGAAATCATGGCTATAAATATTTGACATTAATTGTGCTGCCTCTATCTGAACAAAAAATGATATATAAAATAAACAGCAGTCAAACTGACAACCCCTATGCAATTTATTTTAATGCTTGTAACGGCTGTGAGGGGGTGGGTGTCAGAGCAGAGGACTGGCAGCAGGCTGGAGAAGAGTTTCTTTACATTTACAGCAAATGTTTGCAATGAGTGACACGTTTGACTGTCGGAGAGAGCAGAATGAGACTGGACCAGAACATTTAAGTGACAAGATGTGTATCTCTGCTTACATGGAAGCATCATGGAAACCTCAATTACTCTACAATAACAATTATAAACTCTCAGTCCACAAAATTGGAAAATAATATTAAAATGTTTTGGCCTAAAAATGTTGTTTGATACCGAGATGAAAAACAATCCCAATAAAATCCAGATCCTGATCATGCCATAAAAACACCCTGACATATTTTCCCCATATCGCCCCCTAATGGAGAACATTGTCCTTGATCAGAAGCAGAGTTTGCTGATGTTAACACAGCACAAAACCCTGCAGAATCATCTGGTATCAAGAGACACCTGAGGGACAGTTGAGTTTTGAATTTGTAAGTCTGTAAAGATGGCACAAATATTTCTGGTGCCATCTAGTAACTTTTTTTTTCCACATCAAATGGAGCATAATGCCTGAAATACGCCGGATACAACTCTGTTGCATTGCATCTTGACTGCGTTTGTCAAGTCACACCAGCTGCGCGTTTACTCCGAAAAACTGCATGATTGACAGACAGCTGGAGTTTCTGTGCTTCCCACTCCATTGATAAGTCCCTCTATATTCATGTTGGGCTGTAAAACCTCAAACCTGTTGACTCGTGGTGCTGCTCCTCTCATTATGTCCGTTCGTCGTAATCAGACTGAATAGGACCTGATTTTGACATTGTTTGTTGTTGAAAGTCACTGGGTGTTTTAAGGTAGTTTCCGGTCACGATTTCCTGTCCCACTCAATCTTCCCTGCGCTGAATTTGTGCGTCACAGCTCCTTGCATGTCAAAAATAGGATGGCTGCATGTTACCTGCAACATGACGTACCAGCCAGGCAGACAGACTGCAACAGAATAGATCCCGTTTAAGTTGACAGATTCATTTGAATGAAACCTATTTGACTCATCTGGTGTATTTCAGCTGTAAGGCAGCAAGGAGCATGGAAAAGGTTGGAGAGCACACTCCAGCTCAAAGTCACCTGAGCGAACATTATGCAGGCAGACTTCAACCGCATCCGGTTCCTTGTGCAGGCAGACTTCTACACCCTCCTTAGCCCAGTAAACCTCCATTTGTGGGGGCAGAGCGAGACACCTTCCTGCCCCTTTTGTTCTGGAAGACCCTCCTTAGAGCATCTCTTCAGCAGCTGCCCAAAGGCCCTGGACACTGCTGGCGCCAGAGGACACAGCTCCTGACCATCAGCACCAGCAAACACCTTCATGCTCCAAAGAAGGCAGTCCTCTTTGTCAAAGCTGGAGGGAGACCCCAGGCATATTGTCAGACAACAGCAGGCCTCCTTCACACAGCTCCTGATCGGCAGCTGTATGTTAACCTGAGAAAGCAGCACATTGCATCAACAATTCTCTGGCCAGAGATGATCATTATCTCAGAGGCTTCAAAACACTTGATCATGCTGGATCTCACAGTACCCTGGGAGGAGCGAATTGAGGAAGCCAACAAAAGAGTGGAGTCAAGTGCAAAGTACCAGGAACTGGTGGAGGAGCGCAGGGGCAGGAGCTGGATAGAGGTTGGCTGTAGAGGCTTTGCAGGACGTTCCCTCTGCAGAAGTCCTAGGCCATTTGGGCGTGACTGTGGCAGTCAAGAAGAGGGCCATCCAATCCACAAGACAGCCACAAGGTAGCTGTGTCCAAAAGGGCAGATCCATTTGTCGCTATTGGGTAGCAAGTCAGGGAATGATCAACCCTGGCTTGGTCACCACCGATGAACCTAGGATACATCACTCAAGATGCATCCCAGTGCAACCATGAGATGTTTCTTTCAAGAGTATTTATAACATGGTTACTTTCATAGTTTAT
Organism: Halichoeres trimaculatus; assembly: GCF_033239565.1. Classification (NCBI taxonomy): domain Eukaryota; kingdom Metazoa; phylum Chordata; class Actinopteri; order Labriformes; family Labridae; genus Halichoeres; species Halichoeres trimaculatus. The sequence continues at coordinate 33,846,508 of NW_027437186.1, read as the reverse complement.
AAATATGTCAGTTGGAGCTGCTGGCCCTTGATCATTTTCACAAAATCAAATGTGACCTTCCTTGAAGAAAGCTGACACCCCCCTCGCCTTGTGGTTAGCCTTCGAGCAGTCTGCCTGGGTTTAAATCCACCCTGTGATCCCTTTCCCACGTCGCTCTCCTTTCCTGCTTCCACTGCCCTATCCTCTCTGAATAAAAGCAAATAATGCCCGAGTACTGTGCTTTACTTGTATTTATCCTTCATTTTCACTATTTGTCTGACTTCTCCATATAGATTTAATGAATGAGTGACTCAGTCCCTGCTGGTTTTTCAAGTTCACCCTTAATAATTCGTAATGCACTAATTACTATTCCAGTTATTGCTCTCCGTTTTGCCGCTGTGTATACTTAAGTGAAACAAGTAATTATAACGAGGACCTGACCTCATCAGAAAAGGAGTTACAAATCCTCGACAGCATCAACAGAGGAGTGATAGTAATTACCACTCAAGTGCCTCCATGTAGCCTATCCTCCTCCAAGATGATCATGTGATGCTTTCCCCTGGATACTCTTTTAATAATTTCAGTCTAGATTATTTTTCCAAACACTCTTGGCCCTGTGTGACCTTATTTCTATGATAATAATATGCAAAATAATTTAGCTACATGAAGTTCGTCACTAATAGTGGACCAAAAGGGTTTTAATTTGCATAGTAGATGTCAACAGTGGTGCCAAGGAGCAAAAGAAACACAAGTCATGCGCGTAACCCGTGTTCTCTGAGTAACAGGAGTGAGACATCTCACAGGGGGGTTTTCACCCTCTGAAAAGTAGGACGTTTAATAAAGACCAGAGCTCTGATGATGCAGACTTGTAAACACAGTCATCCTTTTTTACCAACAAGTGAGCTTCAAAGAGGTCTCTGTAATTCTGGTCCAAATTTCTCTGAAACCAGACGAAACAGACTTCCTGACAAAATCATGTAAAGCTCCCATGTCCATAAAACCTGCTGTATCTTAAAGCATGTGTTACATATTCTATAACAGCTGCATCCTTAAATATAAGTCGACACTGTGAAAATTCTGCTGTGATCTTCCAGGAGAACAAACCTTTTTGATCACTTTGTGCAGTTGCAATGAGATTAAAATTCATTTCTGTTTTTGTTTTTTTTTGCTTTCTGCCTCTGTGCTTTTCCTTACATGGCTCATTATAATCTTTCATTTGTTGAAGCAGCTAAACGAGAAATTAGACTTGTTTTTTTCCACACTGATTCTTGTAAATACTGCTTCATTGTCATGGAGAAATAACTGCATTGAAATATAAATCAGTCCCTGCATTAAGGGAACAAAGCACCACTCTAAAAGTATGTCAAAACAAAGACCTTAATCTCTGTATGAACCTGTGTCGTGTTGGAGTTTTACCCAACTGGTACATTTATAACTCAAGAGCCATTTGGAATGTTGAAGGATGTTTTTGTGTTGCAGCCAAATAGTGTTTTGTGGTCACAGAGTCAGCTTTATCTCCACAATGATGGGGATAGGAGTTACATAAATGTATTATCCTGGTAACAAAACACTGGAAGTACAGTGATGGTACCTGTAAAAAGCCACATTAGGGGAAGCTGTGCCAAGATTGGGGAACGCTCCCCCTCGGACCCTAAGAGCCGCTACATCTATCACTGATTTTAAAAAGCAACTGAAAACCTTGTTTAAGCAGGCGTTGTTTCTACCCTGTTTTTGGAAAACAACGCATCATTTGTTTAATTCAGTGGCCAGTAGGTGTCTGACTTTTTCCAGAAGCCACAACACAAATGCAAACAGAACAAATCAAATGCAAAAGCCACAGCACAATGGCAAACCATGCACAATGGAAGTTAAGAGGTCTGTTATCCCAATGGACGCAGAAAAGTTGTGAAAGTGAGCAAAATGTTGTATTTTTTTTATTTGAGCGATGATAGATACAGCTATAATGCTCATGCTATGTCATGACTGATTTGTCTGCTTTCTACTTGAACAACTTTTCTGTGTCCGTTTGAATAATCAACTTCTAATAACTTTCATTGTTTCGTGGTGTGTGCATTCTTGTTGTGGCTTTTGCAAATCATTGGACACCTTCTAGTCAACATAGCTTAGCACCCTGAAAATACTGATCTTGACCTAAACAAAAATGTATTCATGATACTCTCAAAAGTTATATACAAATAAACATTACTCACTTACTTAGTGGAAGGAGGGAATACCCTATCCTCCTTTTCTAGCCCACCTTTACCTATCTTGCCCTTCCCTATCCTGTTTTCACCCTACCCATCTTACCTTACCTTACTCAACTATATCCTTTATTACACCACTATGAATTGCCCTACATGCAGTGTTGCCAGATTTGGTTGAGCTATTTTCGCCCAATCACGTTCCAACACCCGCCGACTTCCACAAAAAAACGCCCAATAGTGTTTCACACACGAAAACATTTAATAATTTAATAAACGTGGATTTAAATGCATTTACAGTATTAAACATTTAAGCACAAATGGCAAGTTGTATTATTACAGACAGTGCATGTCACAGAAAATATGGGAAAAAAATGCACCTCCTGTATCCCAGTACCAGGCCCAAGTTGAGCGCTCTGGCTTCTGCCTCAGGCTTCTGTGTCGGCGCACTATGCTAGTTTGTTGATGTGACGTCACGTTGTTATGGCGAGATTGATAGCGACTGAATAACTCACTGCAAATAAATGTGTTTTTAATTGAATATAATACGAGTGAATGAAGTATTCTGAATTTTGTATTTGTACTGTTTTTAAACCGTGAGATAACAGTTTGTTGTGCTGTTTCCACAATATAAAAAAACGCCAGATGTTTGGCAAAAGCAGCCCAAATATTATATACCCGCCCAATGCATTTTTTCCCCGCCAGATGTAATCAAAAGTAGCCCATTTGGGCGGAAAACCGCCCAATCTGGCAACACTGCCTACATGATCTATCTCAGAAATGATGCTTTACCATGGAGTCAACTTCTCTTAAGTTCTGACTGCTGCAGCGCTACCGGTGTGTTGGAGCAAAGAGTGACTGCGCTAAGTGTTGACTCACAGGCCAACATGTCATTGATGGTCGGCTAAGAGTAATGAGTTAACCAGGTCACACTTTACTGTAGAACACCAGCGACGTCCACGACTGGGTAATTAAATGTGTCCTATTTATCCAACCTCAGGTAACCAGGTTTGACTGCAAAAAAAATAATATTACCAGCTGGTAAAAAAAAAAGGTCTACTCATGACGTCTGAATGTTTGGATCCATTTTGAACGTCTTATTGACATCTAGATTTGGTCTGCAAATGACATCCAAATGCTGAACGTCATTATAACGTCCAAAGAAGGTCAGATTTAGATGTCAAGATTTGTACCTATTTTGCACATTGCTCTGACATCTAGATATGGTCTTTGATGGACTGACCCAATAGTGACATGATCTGCATGTCTCTCTATCATGGGCAGGACTCACTATGGGTAAATATCAATTAACCTATATATTAATGAAACAGATTTTGTGTTCAAGTGAAACTATGGTATACTCCTTTTTGTTTGGGAGGTTTTCTGGTTTATTGACACAAGTTTTGCTTGTTCTATTTCTCAGTCTGGTAAGTGTCAACGGATAATGCGATCATAAGCATCGTTCAAACTCTTCCCTTGGGTACACGCTGGATTTCTCCTCCAAAAACATCCGTCTACTGAATGTCTGACCACATGTTAATGTTTTCCATCCACTCACTGACTTTTACGAACCTGTGAGTCGTCAGCAAATTGGTGTCATGTAGGTGAAAACTTTGATTTTTGGTGGTTAACCATTGTACTCTGCAGCACTTCCATTGACCAAGATAAAGGCGTAGTACACTGGTCTATTGAATCCTACCCAGTCTACTCTACCTTTTCCTTCCTTACCCTGTCCCATCCTACACTAAGTTACCATTTCCTTTCTTTCTTACCTTACCTTTCCAACCACATCCTGTCCTAGCCAACTTCATTTTTTTAACACCACAGCAAGAATCTTAAATTACTGCAAATCATTGTGTGTATTGTATTAAAGCCTGTCAGATGATAAAAACATATCTTATTGAACTGAATGGAAAAATTAGATAATGTCTCATATGTACAGGTAGTGAGATACAATAGACTAATATAATATCATATCTTGCTGCATAGTATAGTATCATTGTAGTTTCATATGATTTTGCATTGCTTTCTGTTTATCAACCATAACTCTTCAGTGACTCAGCTGTTTTTTCTTTTTTTTTGCTTCATCCATTCAGATCATCTTCAACACTCTATAGGGCGCAGTGTCAGGTGTGTTCTGCAGGTTGAACTCATATTGCACATCTTCTCAGCTCGGCAGGAAGTCAAAACAGAGACACTTCTCAAAGGTAGCAGCACAAATTGTTGAAAAGCCTGCTCCTCACTCACACAGCTGCAAACCTGCCGGCACTCCAGGAAGTGGCCCTGAAAGAGACAACAGACAAGATATATAAACAAACAAACAAACAGAAGTCAGCTCTGAGAGTGACTCCAGATTGAAGATGAGCTGTTGAAAAGTTTATAGGATTTCTGAAACCCTGAGACTTCAGTTTGTTTTTTTTATATCTATATTCTGAGACTAGAATTGTGTCGTTCACAAACAGCTCATATTTGACAAAACATAATGGAGAAAGCAAAAAGCAAAAAGAAAAGAGAGACAAACTGTCATCCCTGTTAAAGCAAACCATATGCAGTGTGTTATCCATAAAAAGGCTTTCAAACTAAAATCTGTATCCCTGAGTAGATTAGTCATATTTTAGTCATTTCAGATGCTGTTGTGAGTTTGAGCATGTCGACTGGGACTTAATTTACAGCTTTGAGTCTGAGTCCTTTTGAAACTCTTCAGTCTCACAAGTATCATTTTCTTCTCTGTTCCTCTTCTAAAGTCACACAGTGTGCGGAGAGAAAAGATAGCTCCAGCACTGGAATGAGGAGAGGGTCACCTTCAGAGCTTGTCTAATCCTTTAGTTCATCTACCCCAAATTTAATTCACTTTAAATTAAAGATAAGGAAAAGTTTCGCCCAATTAACTCCAAATCCGTGGATAATGGCTGAAGAAGTCAGAGCATCACTGTACAATCTGCTTTAGGTTTAAGAAATGCATGTTTTCTCTGGTAGCGAGCTCTACTGCTGATGAGATTCAAATGACTTTCTGCTTGGCACACTAACCTCTCTGTAATTTTCAAATAACTAAAAATATTTTGAATTAAACCCTATCACTGTGTTTTATATTTGTTTACAGAGCTACACTTTTAGGATATTTCATTCAGTGGCTCTAAGGTAAAAGTATCTTGTTAAAACAAATGTAGAAGCAGTGATGGAAATATATTGCAATGAAATAAAATTACAAAAACATCACATGATAGGAGCATTAAAGGGATATTGCGGATTTTATTTTATTTTTTTTCACAATAATTTAGTTTTTGAGCAGCTTTTGCTCTGTGACGTAATGTTCACGTCTTTTCTTGCCTTTTACATCTATGACGTTGAAGTAGTGTCTGTACTTCCATCATGAAAACGCCAGTTTAAACCCCATAGACCACTCAGCTCTCACTCATATCAAATCTGCAGCTCCTATCCGGTGTCTGGCTGAGTGATCCAGGTTGGAGAGACCTGCCAACTCTTCTAATTAAGGAGGGAGTCTCCCGCTTCGTAACCCTGTCTCTCACTCCATTCCAGACTTGTAATTTCTCCACATTAACTCCTTATTGCTAAATCTGTTCCTGTCATCTCTATTATTTTTTCAAGTCAAAACAAGTCGGCTACTTGTGCCGTACATTCAAACCTGAAAAAAGCATCCACCCCTCTCCCTGGAGTTGGTTTGATCCAAAGACGCTGCAGGAGATCCGCTCTGACTGCAGGTTACACAGACGCACTCAGGTAGCTGTGTAATATTTGTTGCTGAAAACTTAACCTTACAGCTCTGTGATAAAGACATGTCAACATGATTGTTCTCATCATTACTTATGTTTCTGATGCTTTTCCCCACATTTATTTTGCAGCTTATCTCTTGTTCCTGGCTGAGTGAGCCAGGTCGGATAAATAGTAACGGCTTCATTTCACTTTTGGAAACAGCATTACAATGTTTGAAACAGTACTTAATTAGATTACCTGTTACTGGAAAAAGTGAAGGTGTTAGTATGATGTTAGCTTTAATGTCGTCATTCCCAATACTGTGTATAAGTGACACATCACTACTTATTGTATGGATAAATAACAGTCCGCTCCTCTTAATAAGAAACTGCCAGGCAAAACAGCACACAAGAATCTACACTTTTCTGCCTTTAACTGAGCTAATTTTGAGACACTAAACCCAAAACTACTCTTGGTTAAAGTTTATGCTCTACAAAAGATTTCTGAGCAATTGGGAGGTTTGGTAGAGATTGAGCTACCAGCCAATTTCCAAACCTTTCCCTTATCAGAACTTAAGGGGACCAGCAACCAAGTCCCAACAGATTGAGTAACTACCATCTCATAAAGTGAGATCCTAAAACGATGAGCCAAAGAGCTTCCAACATGTACAAGGTGAGGTATTTTTATCTAATTATTCATTCATTTATATATTACCGCTCATCATGTTCAGAATGGTGGGTGAATGGAGCCTATCCCAGTTGTCTTAGAGCAACAGGCTGTCTTAGAACAACCCTGATTGGTCGCCAGTCAGTTGGAGGGCTCAGAGATAGACAACTGTTCACGCCATAGACTACACTCACACCATCGACTATATCCAACATGGACGTAGTCTCCCGACGTCACCCATCTATTTCTGAAACAGAAAATGAAGCAAATCAGGAATCGCTGCCATATTGGAGGTGGCAAGTTCTTCTTGTACAGCTATAGGGTGCCTGTCAGTCACATGACCTGAGCTGTGCCTCTGATTGGGTGAGCTCGCGATCTTAATATCCTCTGAACTGCTGAGTTGGAAAAAAAATCACCCCTCGTACAGTGTGTGCTAATAGTGAAATTAGCGACTCAGACAGGAGATGTCACATTTTCTTAGACCGGAGGTTGCCGCTTGACTCACATCTATGAACAATTTAGAGTGACCAATTAACTGTGGGAGGAAGTCTGAGTATCGAAAGAGAACCCATGCATGCACAGGGAGGACATGCAAACTCCACACAGAGAGGCCCACCAGGAGGGTTTCGAACCATGACCTTCTTGCTGTGAGGCAGCAGTACTCACCATCGCACCACCATGCAGCCCAGTTATTTATACTGATGACTGAATTTAAAAAAAAGAAGAAGACTTGGAGAAAAACTTGTGTAGTCTGTCCACCCGTGGTGAGCAGTTCTGGGTAATTTTAGCTCTCCGGAGAGCCTCTCATGGTGTTTGGCTCAAGTATGGCTCTGGTGTGGATTAACTCTGTTTCTGGTGTGTTTACTCACAGTTCTTCTACTGTTGTCTTTGTTGTCCTCCTCAGATGTGTTTGTAGATCTTCGGCCTCACATTCAGAAATATATATGTTGGGATCTTTCAACTGTTTGGAGATGTGAAGCTGTAAAGAACCTGAGTCTTTAGATTTTTTTTCCGTCCAGCTCCTCAAGAAATATTTTGGGGTATTTTCTCTTTCTTTAGCATCTGCTACAAACACAGTGAAACTTGCATTTGATGGCTGTTTGTGCATCTCTATCCACCTCTATTAAATAAACCATAATTAATCCATAAAAAAATAAGAGTAGGAGTGTTGTCTGTAGATTTTTGAAGGGTATCTGTTCATAGTCGCCACCAAAATGCTAACCCATTGGTCAGTAGATCAACAGTTCTTGGAGTTTGCCTGCTTTGTTCAGATTACCTTTGGAAACCAGACGTCTGAAATGGGGCGTATGTGTTTATCATATAATTTAACCTTTACCAAATAACATACCCGTCTCGACAACTCTGAATTTTTACCAAAAACAATCCCTCTCAGACTGTGTTTACAACTAAAAAAAGATAAGCAGAATAATGTTCCTCCTCGGCTGTGACTTCAAAGTACGGTTTAGGTGAACACATTCATTCAGTCCACTGCTGGAGTGGCAGCTAAGGTGTTAGGAGCGGAGAATGAGGAAATGAAAAAAAGTGGAGCGGAGAGGGGTAATATTTCACGGTCGTGTTTTGTCTGGTGGCAGTTATCAGCAGCTGCCAGTCTGATAATTGCTGCTTGAGGCCCGGTGCTACTCCTTCAAGTCTGCACTGACAGCCCAATTCAAGCCTTCAGCCACGGGAGCTGCTGCCTGCTGCTATGTAGCTGCTGGGATAACACTGGCTTTGTTTGATATCATGGCATAGCTGCTTATGTCAAGTGCTTACTTGAAATAGCACTGCAAACTCTGCCTTATTTAGTCTGAGAGTTTTTACTTAGACTACTGGAGCTGCTGTTTGGGTTTTTAAATGTGTTTGAGTTCATGTAGGTTCATGTGGCTGACACAGTTTCTTCTTCTACAGACTTTAACAGACCTGAGCAGTGCACGCAGACGTGTCATCCATATTTTCTGTAGAGTTTTAAAAATGTATAGCAGGACGCAAGCAGCCAAAGTTCCTGCCTGGTCATTTGTAAAGTGTGAAACAAGCCGACATACAGTGCAGGGGTGTGTGAAGAAATATTAAAGAGAAATAGATTGCAGAGGAGGGCGAGAGAAAAACGACAGGAATTTTCTTTGATTTAAGGGCCGGCGTTGCTCTTGGAAGAGTTGTGGCTGTGTTGTGTACAATCAACACGCTCTGTCACTTAGCCACCAGATAACTGATGTTCCACTCCCCTCATAACCAGAAGCTATCAGTCTGGGACTTCTGCTTGTATCTTTCCTGTCGTCTCTCAAGTAAATTACAGCTCAGCAGTTCCAGATAGCTTGATGTTCTTCCTCTGCCCTCCAGCTTTCTTTCTCCTCTGCCCTTCATCTCTCCGCTCCCTTTCTTTATTATTTTATTTAATCTGCAGATGGTGTGCACTATTAGGACACTAACTCACTACAAATGTCCCTTTGCCTTGCCACAGAATTGTCACTCAAACAAAAGTATTTTACGAAATGTATCCTGGGTGGTGTAAAAGGTAAAAAAACAACAACAACAATATAATCTAACTTAATTATATTTGATTTACATTTTCAGCTGTTTCACTGAATATATAAATTAACTGCTCTGAAAATAGTCATAATTGAGTAAAATCAAACTCGAAAAGGTTTGCAGGGTAAGGCTAATATTGGCAGAGCTAGCAACCCCAGCTTCGTGCTGGTTAATTATATCCCAGTTTAACCAGATACAACTTATTATAGATGACATTATGACCCTTTGCCATCTGTCATGTGTTTTGTTTTCATCCCTGTACTCTAACATTATGACAGTACCACACAGCACAACAACTTTAAAAATGTATGACTAGAATTCTTAGTCCATAGATGTGAAAATATTAATAATTGATTTAATCAGCAGCTGGGAATTACGTAATGCATCAGTGTTTCTGTGTTCAATTATTGAACATACAGGACATCAATGGCTCTGTTACATGGAGCATCATTTTCCTGCTTTGAGCAGTTTTAACCTTCACATAGACTTAAAATGCTTAACATACATGTTTCAGTCTGAATCAACAAGAATAAACTGAGTTAGATTTGGTTCAGTTGCAGGGCTATTTGAAATTGGAGAAGTCAAACTGTGAACTGTTTCATGTAAAAAGTGTTTAAAAATGTCTTCCGGGTGTATTCTCTGTGGGCAAGCCCAACATCAATGAATGTATGTGGTGCTAAACGGAGAATGGTGGCTTGACCAATTGACTGTAGTTAAAAAAAAAAAAAAAAAAAATGGACGTCATCTTGCTTGGCCCAAAGTTATGTTGCCACAAAAACTGCTCCTCCTGGTGGCTGGCCGTAGTAAAGGTAAAAAAAATCCGGTGCCCCAGTCATTCCAGATAGGCTGTGGTCAAACTTTAAACAACTTATACACCTCATAGAAATGTTTATTTTAGTGTTCTGAAGTTATGATTTGGCTGTATTCAGGTCCTCTTGTTTCTGCCACATTTCATTTTGATTAGTTGTTAGAGGTTAAAAACGAGGCTTTACGTCACGTTTAACAATGATTGACAGCTGCCGTTCTTGTGTATTTTTTTCAGGGATTGTAAAATATGTTGCAAGGCAGAGCCAAGATAGAATTTGACTCTTGAAAGAAAAACAGGCTCCACTCAGATTCTCTCTGAGTACCTTGTAGGCTCTACTGCACAGACTCTGGCTCCACAATGGCTGCCAATGGCGGCACCTGTGACGGTGGTGCTTTAGCTTCAAAACTGTACAATGGTGAATAACAAAGCCACGCTGTCCACTCTGTATACATTCTATGGTTTGACCCTACATCGCAGTGGCCGACGAAGGGGTGGGCACCACATGCTTCTGCATCAATGTCTTTGTGTTGCTTAGAGACACGATGCTGTTTATCATACAACAATTATTGCAATGAAACAAAGGGAGGAGACTTAAGAAGAGACGAAATGCTGATGTGTAGTGATTCCTGGCATGTTGTGATACGATCTGCATTGTTTCAATGTATGGTGTGCATGTAGGGCTATGTGCATCAGCCTCTGTGTCCAAAAAGAGCTACTCCGACTTAAAAATGTTAGAGTATATATGTTATGAAACTCAACAAATGTTACATGATGCAACCATTAGATAGTAAGAAATTGTGCCGCACAGATTTGTCAGGAGAACCTTAATACTCTGCATGAATCAGGGACAGACTCGAGCATCACTTCAGAAAATGGCAGCCGTCAAAGAAAGAAAAGGAAAGGAAAGAAAAAGGAGAAAGGGAAAAGAAAAGAGAGGACCCTGATACTCTGCATGAATGAGGGACAGACTCGAGCATCACTTCAGAAAATAGCAGCAGTCAGAGATAACCATCAGTTTGCCATCTTTGGCCATATAGTGCCAGCACAGAAGTTTTTGAAAAGGCTTTTTATCTTTATCTTATGACTAGCAGTGTTGAGAAAAATACTTTTAAAAAGTAACTAGTTATAGTTATAGTTAGTGCTGAGAAAATGTAATTAGTTACTTTACTAGTTCCTAAATTATAAAAGTAACTAGTAACTTAAAGAAAAAAAAAATGGTGGCACAGTAACAGAAAGGTCAACTTTATCATTATAGCTACTATTTTTATGACATGTAGTGGAACAATAAAACACAACAAATATGTTAAGAAATATTGACAGGAATATTTATTTTTGTAAACCAGAATTGCTCTCATTTGGCAGTGTAACAGTGACTAGTTTTGTTGTCGTGTGTTTCGTGGTCAGGTGCTCTAAAAGATTGGCATTGCTGGATTTCGACGTGGATAAACGTTTCTGCCCTGGGCAGAGTTTGCATTTCACAACAATGTTTTTGTCGTCTGCCTTTACCTCCACGAATTCAAAATAATGGTTGTACTTCCATCCTGCAAAGCTGGTACCGCTGTCTTCCATGGTAGATGGTTGTGAGGTACTCTGCTCGCTGCTGCTCATCTTGTCGTGTTTGTTAACTGTGTGCACGCTTAATCATACTCATGTCTGTGTGTGTGCAGCAGTATGGGCCCGCCCAACTCTGTTTCTGATTGGCTTACCATCAGCAGTTCCCCTGTGTTAACCAATCATCACTATCACTCGCTTTCTCAGCAGCAAGATTCATGTTAGTGTGAGAGCTCAGCTCACCGCTCCTCGTCCATGCGTTTGTGAGAGGAGGAGGAATGGGGAGTGCGTCATTATAACACGACTAACGCAACTAACACACCTATTTCATTCAAAAGAACATTAACGGCACTACAGACTGACAAAAGTAACGGGTTACGTTAGAAGTTACTTAGAAAAGTAGTTTCGCTAGGTAACGTAACGAAAAATAATCGCTACTTCCCAACACTGATGACTAGTAGGCACAATACTTGGCATCAAGCTGTTGCTTGGGTAAAAGTAGCAAAATAACAAATACCATGCGGGAAAGATAATGTATCACATGCTAACACGTCCTCTGCAAATGTCACAAAGCTGTACATGTAAACACCAGACTTGAGTTAATCATAAAGCATGTAAACAATTGAATCAATATTTGCAATCAGGCTGATGAAGGAATATTAGGCATGTTAACATGATACATGATGTCAACATATTACTGATCCTGTGTCAGAGATGGGACCGTCTTTCTAACCGTGTAGGTAAGGAATGGTGAATAGCTGAGAAAGATCCGGTCATTGCTTTGTGTTACATAGTCAGTCCCACTCCTGCAGCTCGACTTTAATGCAACTAAGTCTGTTAAGAAAGAGAAAATTCAAAAAGACAACATGAAAAATCTGAATTCTTTTTACCCCAACCTTCAAAACTAGTCCTGTCTTGAGGCTACAGGAGCAGGGATCAGATGCTGAGGAATAGTTTGACATTTGGGGAAATATGCTCATTCACTTTCAATTGATATCACTCTCATGATGCTGCATCTGGCAGCTGGCTGGTGTAGCTCAAAGCTGGAATCAGGGGGAAACAGCTGCCTCCTGCCTCTGTGCACAGGTGAAAAGATCAACCACAGCTCATCTCAGACAAATGTGCTGCAATCCTCACGTCGCGTTTGACATCGGCTTCGGTTTCTTTCTTTAAGGCAGGTTGTTTCCTGCAGTCACCAAAACTCAAATCTCAAATAACTAAAACCCTTGATTAAGGAAACAACTTTAATTGAGAGTAAATCTGCATTATCTTTTGGATGATGCAAACATGGCCTTGGACATGTCAATTTGGTGGGAATCACCTTGTCAGGAATTTTTTGTCGTCCAGCCTCCCCTGCCTTCAAAACATGAGGTGTTCGCCAGAGGTGATAAAACTGCACCATCCTGCTTTCATTAGAGACAGCAAGGCCAGAATTAGAAGGCTCAACTGGAATTAATTACACCAAATGTCACATGGCTGAAGATTAGGAGGAAGACAACTCATCTCACAGGGTATAACGAGAAAATCTTAATAATTAGTCCCACAGGAAAAGATCTGTCAAAAAAAGGGAGCAGGGAACATACAGAGCTTTGAGCCATAAATTAAACTACATATATGGCTGCATGGATCTAAACTGTGCTGGGCGATTGTAAAACCTTTTTATTTGCAGCTGTCCTATTAGTTCAGATCCAGATCAGATTCTTTGTTAATAGGTTTTACTTCCTGTGTCTTAACCAAGTGTGAGTACTTGTTTCTATGTTAAACAGTGTTGGAAAATCCTGTTTAATACAAGTTTCTAATGACTTGCTGCTGGCAGCTGATGCTAGTCTGTGCTCCATTTTAATCCTTCTTGACCTCTGCTCAGCTTTTGATATAGTTAACCACAGTGTTTTAATCAGCCTGCCTCTTGCAGCAGCTCTGTCTTCTTTGTCAGTTTCTTGTCATTTTTTTGTCATTTTTTCTCAATCTCTATGTCTTCGGTGATATTTTTACTATTTTTGCTCCTGTGTTGTCTGGAGATCCTACATTTAATCATGGCTGCATTGTTTACACATGAAATCAGCTATTAGCAGCCTGTAGCACATCAATGCTAACTGGTGCGAGGCCTGATGTTTCCCACAAGGTGAGGAGAAGAAGGTGAGGGCAACATGCTGGTTCTCAGGTGTGAGCTAAGAAGTGATGACATGGACCTGTCCTTCCATCCATCGTTATCGGGAACGGAAGAGCTACCTCCAGTAAGATGGACAAGCTAGCCATGCTAACCCAACAACAGAGGGAATACCAGAAGGCAGACTAGCATCATGCTATTCACAGACATGGCTAAACTCTACTCTATTTTACATGTCAAACAGATCTTTCTCTGTTATACTGGGTGATTCTTCCTCCTCCTGTGCTACTCTCTCCAGTGGTGTTCCTCAAGGGTCAATTTTGGGTCCCCTCCTTTTTATGGTGTATATGCTCACCCTTGGTCAAATAATACACAATCATGGGGTTGATTTTCATTGTTATGCTGATGACACCCAACTGTATGTCCCTTTAAAGCCTGGATCAACAGATGTCTCCTATGGTACATCCTGTCTGGCTTGAGATCCTCCATCAGGGCCCCACTATTGGTACAAAAATCTAGACTGGTGTCTAAAGGGAACAGAACCTTTGCTGTTCAGATCCCCAGGCTCTGGAACTCCCTGCCAGAGGATCTCAGGCAGACAAACTTGGTATCATCTTTTAAATCTCTTCTTGAAATCAACTTTTATCATATTGCTTTTTTATTAACCTTATACTTCTTTTAAAGTTGTTTTATGAATTGTTTTGTTTTATTTGTGTGATCTTAACTGTATTGTGTTTTATTGTGAAGCACCTTGTAACTTTGTTTAGAAAGGTTTTATTTTACAAATAAAGCTGAATTGGATTGGATTGGAATAAACCTCTGTCAAAAATCATCATTTGAGGGTCATGTGATCATGTATGTGTAATTAGGTTGTCCCTGTTTTGAACTTGTTATGCTGACAGATTCTGCAGAGCGCTGCATCGTACGGGACTGTAATCCTCCGACAATCAAAGCTGGTTTTAATTGAACAGAGTGACAAGATAAAGTCTAAATGTCAGTTAATTAGAATGATGAACGCGCCAGACGAACAGTGAAGCAGCTTGCAGCCTGACAGACATATTGTTATTGTCGTGGAGATGCAGCTCGCCTGGTTGCGATTGCAGTTTGCCGCCGTGCACCCTGGTGTTCCAAGTGCCAATTTACGCGCAGCCCTCGACAGTTCCGGAGACGGATTCTACGTCTGGAGTGCCATCGTGGTATATTACAATCATTGGGTTGTTCCACCATTTGTAATTCAAAGCAACTTTAAACCTGCTGTGACGAGCGCCAGGCTGGTAGTGAAACGGTGTCGGTTTAAAACATGGGACTCTGTTGGATCAACAAAAGCAAACCAGACTGTTGGGGGGGGGAAATTGGCTGGGAACATGTAGTTACTTCAAATGCCTGTCACAGGCTAAGATCCCAATGAAGTCGTTAACAGCAGCAGACCAGGAAAGCCTATGTTAAATATGGGGTATGTATTTTTAGCAGACTTTCCTTAAAAATACTGAACAGAAAAAGTGGATAGACTTGGCAAAGGAGTGAAACTGTTTGCTGGAAAAGAGGGCAGATACTGTTTAGTCCAGAATATTCCAAAATCAGAGTCTGTGACAGTAGTTTTAAGCCCAAATCATCTGTTTTGACATTAAAACAACACTTTATCTGTTTTTCTCTGAAAACCTGCGACTCCACGTCTCCCTGTTTGCCAGCCGCTCTTGTTGTTTCAGTCTTGATTTAATATCGCCTGAGCAACATGAAAATAAAACGGTCACTATTTATTTCATCCCTCCGCGCCTCAGAGTCTACATGAGCTGCAGGATGTGGAGGCTGCTGCAGTGATATAGCACTTGTCCTTGCTGTGAAATGATCCATCTGCAGGTATGTCTGTGTGCATCACAGGCATCCTCTCACTCATTCTCTCCTCCACTCCCCAGATGAGCAAAAGCGCCTCATTTACTCAGGCTTCAAAGACGCTGCCTTTTCTCCCATATGACTCGGCTTCCCAGGGGGGGTCTGTCTTTCCCTTTGAATCCCAACCAAACAGGCTTTGATGGCATCTTTGTGTATTACATGAGTCAACCACATTCGCTGAGGAAATATGCATGCTCTGTTGTACCAGCCATGATTTAAAAATGGGAAAAACTTGGCACCAGCCGAGTCCTCATGAAAGAAAAGGATGTTTGGGCACATTTTTTTGCTGAGTTATGTAGAGCTGAGTGCATTAAAGAGCAGGAAGATGTTGCTCCTTAAAATAGTTTTGTGATGTTTGAATGTCAAAGGCAACGGGGTGATTGAGAATGCTGTCATGTAATGTACATCACATATGCAGTCTTCAAAGACATCACAGGGTTTCTGCAACTATCATGATTTGCCAGTCCCATTCATGTTTCTGTGAGGTTTTCACAACACAACATCTCAGCCAACGGCAACATCTTTGTAGTTTTAAATGTAGAAAAAAGAAACTCCTTTTTAAAATGTGCATTTTAAAAACCTCAGGAATGAACAGTGTAACCACAGATGTTTGTAGATTCAAGTAAGGTCTGCACCATAAGACCATCATGCTCAGGTTGGATGTGATTTCCCCCAATGGATGAAAGTCAGCAGAGAGCAGATTTTTCTTTGGTGTGGCATATGTTGAGAGGCGTGTTGTACACTGGAAAAAAATTTAAATTTTATCAAGTATTTTTGTCTCATTTTTAGTAGGAAATGTCTTTTTAGACCTAATATGAGCCACATTCACCATTTGAAGCTATTTGAAGACAAAAATGACATCCGAATCGCTTTTAACGAGTCTGCAAATGGAATCAGAAAAAATCTCTAAAAAATTTGCTTAAAACTAGGATAATGTCTTAATACAAGTAACTTTTCTCTTATTCGATCGGCATTTTTTCTGACTTCTTACAAGCAATTCAGACCTCATTTTAGTCTTTAAATAATTTGAAACAAGACATGTTTCTGGACTAATAAGTTGAATTTGGCTCATATCAAGTATATCAAGAAAATTTTTACTTAAAATAAGACAAAAAGACTTGATAGGATTTTATTTTTTTGCAGTGTAGTGTCCAGGACTTAGACTTTAGCTCAGATGACACTGATTTGTACTTGGTCTCAAGCCTTGAACACATTATGGTCTAAGTTATGTATTTCTATAAACTCTCTTTAAGATGCTATTGGGAGGATCTGTTTTAATGTGACTGCCTCGCCACCTTCTGGCCCAGAGTCTCACAAACACTGTCGTGAAGACGTAACTTTTAACAATGTGTGTGTTTGTTGTGGAACTAATTTTCTTTGTTCAAGACAACTTCCTACCAGATGACGAGGTACGGTATTTATGAGTACAGTTACATCGCGCTGTTGTTTGAAACATGACAACAAGAAAACGTAAGTTTGTACCATACGTCAGTAGCCGGCTATTTGTAGCGCTACTAGCAGCTCGGTGCCACGACATATCTTTAAGCTAACAACAAATCAACTGTCAGTTCGTACAGTAGTTTAGTATTTGTCCATATGTAGCACTGACAGCCTAAAGCTGTGATACGTCCTGCCAGTCATCTACCAATCAGAGCTAACGTAACCTCACTCTTCATTTTATTGATAGACTCTCAAGTTTGAACAGACCACTGCAGAATAACTGCTGACTGTGGGTTGGAGGCAACATTAGCACAAAAAGATTGGCCCCAGCGTTAGCCTTTAGCTCGGGGGTCACTCTCCTGTTTATCTTTCTTCTTCTCTTCTGTCCTTTTTCTGTCTAACAGTTAGGCTCCAGTGTCCAACATCACTACCAAATTAATCACAGAAATTGTTTTCAGCAGAGAAAAACACAGATCTCTCTTCTCACTACTGAACTTTGACCCGACAGGAAGGCTAAGAAGTAGCATTTTGAAATAACCTATTGGTTCTGATAATCTCATTTTAAAGTGTGGAATACGATTGGGCATATATCTAGAACTCCTGATAGATTTCAAACTCCTCACAGCTCCTTTAATATTTATGTTTGATTGTTTTCTATATTTTTATAGATAATTTTTATTGAGTTTGGAGTGAGAGCTACCACACGCGTTTGTCTGCATGTGAGTTCATGTGTGGTCTTGTTCAACTTATGTCACTATCAGAACAAAGAGACGCTGAGAGTTGTGCATTTTGCTTTCAAATATTTAACATTAACTCCAAGCAGAAGCTGTGCAACATGCTGGATGAGTCCAATCTGTATTTAATCTGTCTTATTTCCCTTTTTAAATGGTGCCACATTTGTGAGGAACATGCATTTGTGTGATGAGCAGCAGAGATGAGTGTGTGGGTTGCAATGACGTGAAATTTAATTTGCTGTTGACTATCTGGCTTTCTTCAGTGGGTGTTGTCTTCCGAAGACGCCCACTTCACAATCTGTTCCTGATGTCCTCTGTCATATGGAACTAAGCCTTCACTTTAGAAATGGTACCAGGGTCACTCCAAATAATGCCATGACTTGGTTTCATGGAAAACCAGCTTGGAGTTTCTGTATTGCAGAGGCCATGTCCAGATCAGTCAAACCTGATCTGATGATGCTTGGAGCAGACATTTATGGACCACAGCTGCTTGGCATTGACAGAGAAGATTTGGCAAATTTTCCGTAGACACAACCCGCATACTTATCCCACAAATGCATGTTCCTCTCACCCATTTAAAGAGAAAAAAACAGGCTTTGCAGATATAAGATTGATAGCAAAGAAGCATTGTTTCAACAAGAAAACAATCTACTAAACATACATTTCTGTACTTATACTAAGTTAATGTCATGGTAGTCCTCCAAGTCACTGTGTGGGCATTTCTGGGCCTAAACCAGGCCGGCCTCTATCTGTACGGATGACATCTAACTATGCAAATGGAAATTACACATCAAATTGTTCAGCATGATTCCTGTCGTCAGAAAAAAAAAGGACAGGGACCACTGAATTACAGTTTTGAAACATTGATGTACTGGTGTCTTTTCCAACACTGACTCTTCCCCAAATGTAATAGTAGTTTTCTCTGATCATGCTGATTTATGCTGTGTTGTTCATTTTTGTGAGAAAATTAGATTTAATTAGTAATTTGATGCTATAAAGCAGAGTGTGGCGCCATGACTGACAGCTCTGTTGGTAATGCCATCCTTGCAGAGCCGTGATAAACAGGAAACATGAAGACAGAACTCATTTCACTCTCCATATCTGTGTGTATCCACTTCAAACCTGCTGCAGAAGCTTTTATACCGTCCACTGAGCCAACCCGAGGGGTGGGGGGACCTTATCTGTAACCTAAATGTGTGTTTTGTTCAGCAGAAGTGGCGGGAAGTCAATATCCTGGCTGGAGACGGGAAGTCAGTCTTTGTGTAGAAAGATGGACAGTGATCCAGACATCAGTTGGATGTATAAGGTTGATGGTGTAACACTTTTATAAAAGTGATTTAATGGGTTTTTGACAGATGGGATAGTAAATGTATAGTATTGAGCATCAGAGAGTATCTCGCCTCATCGATATGCAGCAGCAAGCTGAACATTTGACTGATTGTCTATCCACCGGAGGCAAGAACAGCGGGTGAAATCTCAAACAAAGACGCACATCAGTTTTGAACAATGAACATCAGGCAAGCACACTCTTGGGAGCTGCTGTCGTCTCCTTTTTTTTTTGTATTTCTGTTGTATTAAAAATGCTTTTAGATGACTAACAGCAGGGCCTCATTGATCCCAGATAGAGATGTTTAAAAATAATCAGAATAAAGTGGCGGATTATGCAGGGAGTCACATTAAATATTTAGAGGAAACAGCAAAAAGTGGAGTAAGAACCAGCGTGACTCAGCGTTTTAGGTGAATGCCTGTTGTTAAACTGTTGTGAACATCAGCCTCAATCAGTGAAGACTGACTTCATCCAACCACACAATTATTTCAGTACAACTCTGTATACGGCGTGTTGCATTCACCTGAAAATGAAAAAAAAATCTCCTGTTTTTACAAGATACTGTCTTATTAAAAAATTGATTTTTTTTTTCTGTTTTTATGTGATACCATCTCGTTAAAACAGAAAATATTTATTTTTGATTTTCCTGTTTTTCTGAGATAATATTTCTTAATAAAAAAGAAAATATCTATTCCGATTTTCATGTTTTTATGAGATACTATCTAGTAAAAACAGAAAATATTCATTTTTGTTTTTCAGTTTTATGAGATAGTACTTTGTGAAAACAAACAATATTTATTTTTGACTTTTTCAACATCTGATATTCAATATCAGTTTAACAGATCTCATTTAGTGCAATATTTAGTATTATACCTTTACTTAGGGCAATGACTGTTCTGAATAGTTCATCTTGCCTGTCTACCTCCTTATGTAAATAGTTTTTATCTGGTTTAGTATTTATTTCTTGGTACTTTCTGATACTTAATTGCTTTTTTTTATTGTAAACCTATCACTTATTTATTGTATGTCCCTATTCTTCTTATTCCAACTGTTGTATTATGGAAAGAGAAATGGTAATACCAAATTTCCTCCTGGGATTAATAAAGTACTCCTGATTCTTTTTTCCTGGTAGGAATGAGAAACAGCATGACTCAGAGTTTTAGGTGAATGCCTGTTGTTGAACTGTTGTGAACATCAGCCTCAATCGGTGAAGACTAACTTCATCCAACCACACAATTATTTCAGTACAACTCTGTGTACTATGGTGGCGTATCACCCCAACAACGACAAAAACAAAACAAAAAAACTTATTGTTTCTATAAGAAACTATCTCATTCAAACAAGATTTTTTATTTATTTATTTCCTGTTTTTATGAAACACTATCTCGTAATAAAGTACTCCTGATTCCTGTTTCCTGGCAAAAAACAGGAATCTAAAAAGTAAAGGAATTCCAGCAAATCTTTAATCATCATTAATCATTAAAACCTTGATCAGTTTTATTTCTCTCTTGGTTTGAAACATTGGGAGATACTTGTGTCTTAAAGAAGTATAGATGGTATTGTTATTAGTTTGTCCTCTTTGTGAAGTCGCCTGAAGGATGCATCTGAAGTGCATTCAAGCTGGCTACGCGGTAAGTTATGAAACAATCAGGCAACTGCTGGAGGTACTTGAAAGTACCAGTTTGTAAAGGCTGATTTACGCTGCCGAAGATGATACTGGCGTCTTTTGCACTCCATGGGGGTCCAGTACTTTTGGCAGTTCCCTGATTATTTCTTGACTATCGTTGCCAGCTTGAATGCACTTCAGATCATCTTATATCCTGATATGGAATGATCTGAAGTGCATCAATATGAATTGATCCAGCTGATTGTGGAGAAAAAAAACGCAATGTCGAGCAGATCTAAGTGGGCTATAGACCTGAACTACCATTCAAAGTGACGATTAGATATTTTCAGGAATTCCTCCTTGTTTTAAGACTCCTGTTTTTACAAGATAGTGTCATGTAAAAATAGGAAAATGAAAAATAAATATCTGTTTTTATGAGATGACATCACATAAAAATTGGAAAATCATAAAGAAATATTTTTTGGTTTTTACAAGAAAGTATCCAATCAAAACAGGAAAATTAATATACAATTATTTCCTGTTTTACGAGATAGTATCCTATAAAAACTGGAAATCAAAAATATTTTTTCCTGTTTTTATGTGATAGTTGTAACGCATAAAAACAGGAAAATCATAAATAATTATTTTCTGTTTTAAGAGATAGTATCTTATGAAAACCGAAAAAAAAGTCTCTTTTTAGGGGATAGTAACGCATAATAACAGGAAAATCAAAAATAATAATTTCTCTTTTTTATGCTAAAGTATCTCATAAATGCATAATGCCATCTTAGTTTACAAAATACTCCACATTGTAAAATAAGAAAAAAACAAGAACCCTCTCTGGAACATGTCTTTCACCCTTTTTTATTTTCAATCTATTTCCCCAAACTTCCAGCTTCCTGGACTCCAGACTTGTTTTTTGACAGAGTCAGTTTATTTTCGACTGAAGTTATCTTGAGGATGAGACTGTTTTCTTTGAATGGCACGGAAAGAAAAAATCTATACTCTTACTTCCTCCAAAATCAACAATGAGTCAGCGTTCAGCTGTTTTCATGCTCACACCCGTACGTTCCCCCCGGGTCAGAGTCGCTCCTTTAAGGCTGCTCTCTGTACACATCACTGATGAAACGGCCTACGTCTGACTTCACAGGCATGTGTTGGCGTGGAGCTCGACTTATCCTCCGTAGCTAACTCACACTCCTCTCCCTCAGAGGGTGGAGGACTCTTCTTCAGTCCACACACTGAAAAGAAAGCAGCCAGAAACAGACTTTTTACGTCAGCAACTCTCCAAGTGAAGCTTTTAGGGACTCAGACTGTCTCCTTTCAGCAGACTGAAGACAAAATCATGCAGCACAGTTTGCATTAAACTCACCAACATTTCTCTCTCTGGTTATATTTATATATTCGTTTTGTACTCCCCGGCAGCCTTTCGCTTTCTGTTTCTGCTGAGTGCTCTGATATTACATGCTTTTTCAAATCCACTTACATACACACATCAATTTAAACAAAAAGTCCTGTTTTTCAGCCGCTGTTGTGTCCACTGTTTCTACAAAGCACCGCGCTTCCACTCCTGTCGAGAGCTCTCCACAAATACACACTCTCACTTGAGTAAGCTTATTAGCTTCAGGTGTGACAGAAAGGTTTTCAAAAAATAACTCATATTGTTTCCTGCTATGCTGAATTTAAAAAGACAGAATTATCCTTTGTATACTCACTGTGGGAGCTCAGAAAAAGACATCGGAGAAAGTTAAGTTTAATGAAATAACAGGAAACATCAGACCTGTCAAGGTTAGTGAGTCTGACTCTGTCTCAAGGTCAAACTTGTTTACTTTGTGACTGATGACCTTTAATTTATCATTATCATTATTGTTGTACCCCCACCCCCCTTTTTTTCTGAATCAGTTCAATTTATTGTCAAAGGGTCTGTGAGAAGTTTCTAAGTGATCTCAAAAAAAGTCTTCCTTCTAGATATATGCCTGATCGTAATCCACACTTTAAAATGAGATTATCAGCACCAATACAGGTTATTTCTAAATGCTATTTTGCAGCTTACCATTCGGGTCGAGCAGGACTGGACTGGTTAACAGCATGTCTAAGTCTCAGTGGCAACACAGACTAGTGAAGCTTAGTCGTAGTATGATTTCAGTGATTCATTTTGTAGTGATGGTGGACATAGGAGCCTAATTGTCAGACAGAAAAAGGACAGAAGAGCAGAAGAAGCTAAACAAAAGAGAGATAGAGCACGAGCTAAAGGGTAAAATGGCTAAACTGTTTGTGCTAATGTTGATTCCAACCCACAGTCAGCAGTTATTCTGCAGTGGTCTGTTCAAACTTGAGAGTCTATCAATAAAATGAAGAGTGAGGTTACATTAGCTCTGATTGGTGGATTACTGGCAGGACATAACCAGGATTCACTAACGTTACAGACACGTATCAATGCATCAGGCTGCCGATAGCACTACATATAGCCGGCTACTACAAGGTTTGCTTGATGTCATGTTTCAAACCGAATCAATTTATAACTGTACTGATAAATACCTTACTTAGGCTTGTTGTATCCACTAAAAAGTTGTCTTGAACAAAGAAAAAATTTTTGAGCCGAATTCCATTTTATTCCAAAACAAAGACACGCCTAGTTAAAAGTAATTTACGACAGTGTGCGGAAGCTTGGGCCAGAAGGTGGCAAAGTAGTCCAATCCAAACAGATCTTATTCACTTGTACTATTTCTGTTATATTTTAACATAATTTTTATTTTGCACTGCTTCTATTCCTATTATAACTGTTTTTACAAAGTATTGTGTTGTTTTGTTTGTATTTTGTTTGGGTGTTTGTATGAAACAAAAAGCTAATAAACAGTTTTTGCATTTCTTTTTTTTTTTTCTTTTAACCTTGAATTCATCAGGAATCATCCCATTGATATGCAAGATCCCTTTTATAAGAGAGTTGTGGCCAAAACAGCAGCACAAGAATTTTTCACACAGAGGGCAAGACAAGAGACAATAGACAGCAATAAATTAACAATTCATCAAGTTCATAAATTGGAAGCGTTCGTCAGTAAATCAAGTGCACAGGTTCATCAGATTATCCTTGATCTTACTTTTCAAATAGTCCAAGCTAACATGATTGTCCAGTTTTAGATAGCCTTGTATCTCAAACCAAAACAAAAGGAGCAAAAATACTCCCAGGAATGCCAAATGTTTCCGTCTGCATCTCATTGTCACTGAGAATTAGTCAGGATGAAATCAACACAGACAATTTTGATGCCAGGATCATTTTTATTGAAAAGCATTTGAGTTTAGCCTCTCTGTAACCAATTTACACACTAACACTCAAACTCTGACAGCAACAGAGCTCTACGCAGGGACAAACTCAGGGTTCAATGTCTTTCTCAAGGACACTTTGACGAGCCGGACTGTCAATCCTGCAATTAATAGGAAGCCTCTCCACCTCCTGAGCCTCAGCTGTCCCAAGGATGACAAGTTTAGTTTTGTTCTTCTTTTTCTGTTTAGTTCCTCCACAAAAAAAGTATGTTGCTCCACTTAGAGCACAGTCGACCCAGACACTTGGATCTGGGCTTCATCCACTTACAACAACTGGCAGATAATGAATCAGGCACACATCCAAGATTCAACAGTTTGTTTTTAACTTCTGCTTTAAACACATTATCCAGCCATCATGGGCCATAAACCATTTTAACTAAATGGCTCTTATACTTGAATTGAATGTATGGATTATATCATGCTCCATATAGTAAATGTCAATTCTCAGTTTAATGTATTTTCTTTGAAGGGAGAGGAGGAGTATCGTGCATGCCCTGTTCTAAAGAAAAATCAACTCCCTCTTTCAGAGCTGTGCTCAGAGTTCTCCTCCTGTATGGATTATAGGTCAGACCTTTCTCCAATAGCTTAATGCAAAACCACAAACAGTTTCAAGACTCCCATTCAACACAGCAACACAGTACAAAATCATCCTGCATGCAGTCTCAACTTTTTTTTGCAGAAGATAAACGGGTTGAAGTGAGCTTCAGAGATGCTTTTTTCCCCCAAAAGGATTATTTTCCAAGAAATTTTCAAAGCCAAGAAAAAAAATGTAACCATCAAACAAGCTGAGCATGCCGTGATAATCACAATGATGAAAACACTTTCTTTTTTTTTTCTGATAAGCTCTTGAAAAAAATATTTGAAATGATTGTCAGCCTGGCACACTTGCAGATAATGTGGAATAACAAGGTAGCACACTTTTACAGTTTACCCCCATATGAGATGGATTGATGATGAATGAAAGTCTTCCAACCAGCAGGAGGCAGTAACAAATCTGGAATCATGTGAAGAAGCAAGCAAGTGGGAACATCCATTGGTTATAAATGACACTAAAGTCGACACGTAGAGCTTGTCAATCAATACGAGGCTCATAAGCTACTGTGGGTGAGAGCGGTGCACTCTTTGGATGAGAGATCAGGATGGATATGTGGAGAAGATGTGAGATGTTTCAAGTCAGAAAGGTTCAGGCATACACTCCAGCTGAGGATGTGTCGTGGTAGTTCAGAGAAAAATGGCACATGAAAAGACCGTAGAGATCATGGAAAGGATTAAAGGATGGAGCACCTAAAAAGTGCAACCTAAAAAAGGTTGTTTTTCTTTGTTTTGAATAGGGACATAAAAGAGGATGGTCTTCTTTGGTAGTTTAGGTGTTTACAGAGTCACACTATTCTGTGGGTCTTGAAAGATCCTTCAAGATGCTCTGAAAATGGCTGGCAGCCAATGAGTTAAAAACACAGGATCACAGATATTAGGCGTAACCTAGGGCAAATCAGTTTTTCAGCTGTGGCTACCAGTAGCAGAGCTAGCTCTACACCACGCAAAAAAATAACATCTGTGTTTGCACTTATGACCTGTAGATAATAAAGCATTAAATCATTTTATTGTATTAATCCTCACTAAGTTGCGAACATATCCATATCACTAGTATCACCCACTATCATTGGGTTTCTTACGGCTGAAATACACCAGATGCGCCTGCAGTCCTTCTCTGCTCTGTCACGGCAACAGATCAGATAGGTTTCCATTCAACTCAATGTGTCAAATAACATTGGATCTGTTTTGTTGCAGTCCGTCTACATGGCTGGTTTGTCATGTCCCATGAATTCAGCATAAGGAAGATCAAACAGAACAGGAAGTTGTGGCCACAAACGACCTAAAAACACCCAGTGACTTTCATAATAACACAGACCAATGTCAAAAAATCAGCTCATATTTATCTTGACTACAATGACAAATGGACATAATGAGCAGAGCCAGACCAGGGGTCAACAGGATTGAGGTTTTACAGCCCAACATGAATTAAGAGAGACTTATCAATGGAGTGGGAAGGGTGAGAACTTCTTGGTCTTTCAACTCCAGCTCTCCATTGGTCATGCTGCTTGTCGAAATGAACACGCAGCTGGTGTGAGTTGTCAAACGAAGTCAACACCCAACTGAGTGGAGCTGGACTGCAGACATATCTGGTGTATTTGATTACTATTGATAGATTCAAGGCAGGTGATTTTCAAAGTTTAGTTGTTGTGAAAGTTACCTGTAGCAAAAAAATACATCTATTTGGCGTGCATAATTTTAGAGAGTTATAAACACACACAAGGTACTTTTGGTCTTATGAAAAGAAAAGTGCTCAGAAAAGGAACTCAGCCCATTTATCACCAACATTTATGCCCTACAGATAAGTTGCATAATCTACCATCTGGCCCCAAATGTCCCCCAACACCTAAGTATGAGGATAGATGGAGAACGTGGGCAGTAAGAGACAGCACATGAGTTCAGCCCGTGGCAATTTGGGGCTCAACAGTTTAGTTCATATATATTTTAAGGCCAGGAAACATTTGTTTACTTTAAAATTTCATTAAATCTGTTAAGATAAGTGAAAGTCTTTAGTTAACATAGTGGGTCTTCAGATTTTCTGCTTTAAGATCTGATACACTTATGGTGAAATTTGAAGCTGCAAACAAATGCTTGAATGAAGCCCTTTAAATCTCCAAGAAATTACCTCCACGGTCAGATTTGTATTGCATATGACACCCAAAAACACTCTGACCTTGTGTGTTTATTTATCACAACTGTCATTTTGTCCCACTTGTCAGTCGACTCTGCAGTCCGTCCAGTCCTCGGTGAAGTTTGGACATCTACAGCAATTTAAGTTAAGGGGAGTCCCTTCTTCCTCATCCCCTTGGGCCGTGTTGTCTGTCAGTGGGCACATCACAGCTGTCACTCAGATGGTGCACCAGAGCATGAACTCTGAAGACATCAAAGACGTCACGGTTCTCTCACTGACAACCAAAGGTACTCTGTGAGACCACGTAGCCGCTGTTATACGCATCAGTTTTGTTATAGTGTGCTGTGGAATGGAAAACTTTCTTTAACTTGCTTTTGAAAATTCTGTATTCCTTTTTATTTCAGGATACCAACATGTCTGCAGCCATTTAAGGCGTCAACAAACCAAAGGCTAATGTCACATTTGCTCTGCTCCTGTTTATGTTCTCTAAATCAGTGATTTTCAGCCACTGTGCCTTGGCACACTAGTGTGTCATGAGATACTGTAAGGTGTGCCGTGGGAAATTATCTAGTTTCACTTAATTGGTCTAAAAAACTAATAACATGCCATTGTTGAGTGGCTATGCTTTAAAAGTAATGCACTTTCGTCCAGGAGGTGGCAGGAGGTGGCAGCAGGTAGCTAATTGCCTTAATACACTGAGACGGGAGAAATGAGACAGTTGAAGTGATGCATGAGACAGGCAGCAGTTACAAGGATGGAAACGTTTTTAAAAAGGAATAATCTGAACTTCCGACTGGAAAAAATTCACTCCCTGATGAAGGCTCTTGTTCTGGAGGTAGTCAAAAGAAAGCAAAGTTGTGGCTTGGTGTATGGCGAAAAGCTATCCAACAGTCATAGTTCCCAGTAAGCTTATGCGCCATTTCCAAATGGACTACCTGCAGGCAGACTGTTTTGTTCACCTATTTACAACCTTGGCGAAACAACCAACTTTTAAGGGACAAATCACAGAACCCTTTTAGCTAGCTATCACTTTGCTGAACTTGTTGCTAAATCAAAAATGTTGCACACCGTGACAGTGTCATTAATACCACCTGCTTGCAAAGCTATTGTTATGGATGTGCTTGGCTCTGGCACGGTAAAAGAAGTCAGGATATTAGCTTTGTGTTATCTAAACAGGCCCAGGTTTTGCAGTGTGTGAGTATAACACACTATTTATAACTACACTACTTATTCTTCCATGTGCGCCTTTAACCCCAAATTGCATACCTTTCATTTGAGCAAAACGCGAATGCAGCTAGGCACAAAATTCAATCTTGGCGAAAAATGTAAAATTCCACTGCTTACCCAATATAAATGCTCCATAGCACCCCCTAGCGGCTTAAAACAGCAGCCCCTCAGGCTACTTTGAGCTACAGCCCTGACATTTGGTGTGTATAACAATCATGCTTAGCCCCACAAAAAAGTCTCTTTCGACTATCATGATTTCCAAACACGAACTTCGCTATTTGGACCTAAACATTGGAGTTTGACCATTTATAGGCTACATATTTGAATGAACTAGTCCTGGGTTTTTTCTCACATCAACTCCAAACTTTGTTTGTGTATACTTGACACATTAATGCATAAAAGTTGTTCAAACATTTAGATAATATTAATGCACATGGCCACAGCAAGGGCTTAAAGTCCATGATTTCAAACACCAACTTCACTATTTGGACCAAAACATTAGTACATTGGTGTCTCTGGCTATGCATTTGAAAAACTAGTCCTAGGTTTATTCTCAGATCAACTTCAAACTTGGTTTGTGTTTACTGGACACAGTGATGATTAAAAGTTTTTTAAAATTCTTTAGAATATTAATGGGCGCAGCCATTGCAAGGGCTTAAAGTCCATGATTTCCAAACACAAACTTCACTACTGGGACCAAAACATTGGATTTTGACGATTTATAGGCTGCATATTTAAATGAACTAGTCCTAGGTTTTTGCTCACATAACTCCAAACTGGGTTCGTGTACACCAGACACATTAATGATTAAAAGTTATTCAAACATTTATAGAATATTAATAGGCATGGTTACAGCAAGGGCTCGGAGTTCATCATTTCCAAACACGAAATGTACTATTTGGCCCTAAACATCAGATTTTAACGATTTATAGGCTATGTGTTTGAATGAACTAGTCCTAGGTGTTGTCTCACATCAACTCCAAACTTGGTTTGTGTATACTAGACACATTCATGATTAAAAGTTCTTCAAACATTTATAGAATATTAATGGGTATGGCTACAGCAAGGGCTCAAAGTTTGTGATTCCCAAACACGAAATTCACTATTTGGTCCTAAACATTGGATTTTATCAATTTATAGGCTATTTATTTGAATGAACTAGTCCAAGGTTTTTTCTAAGATCAACTCCAAACTTGTTTTGTGTATACTAGACTCATTGATGATTAAAAGTTGTTCAAAAATTTATAAAATATTAATGGGTGTGGCCACGGCGAGGGCTCAAAGTTTGGCATTTTGTTAACTATGTCCAATCTGCATGAAGACAGACACACTCGTTCACTGTTGTGTCCTGGACGCAGCCATGTCATTATTTTCACCTTAAGATACAGCGCCTCCAAATGGCAACAGGAAGTTTTATGTTCATAGGGTATGTTTTCGGAACAACCAGTCCCAGGTTTTTTCTCAGATCAACTCCAAACTTGCTATGTTTAGCTAGACACATTGAAGATGAAGAATCATAAGAGGATTTTTATTAACTTGATGGGCGTGGCCACAAATGACCACCAAAGTTCACCATTTTAGCCGTTTCATAAAAGATCTTAATAGCTCTCTTGTAAAATGTTGGATCAGGACCCAAAGGCACACACAAGTTCAGTGTCACAGCCTGAGTGCATTTCTACCACTGGTTGCCCACTCAAAATAGGTTGGCAAACACTGGTCTATAGTGCCACTGTCCTCGTTTCTATGCATGCATCTGATGCTTTTTCCTCAGTGCACTCTCCATTTCCTCAATCGTTCCTGATAATAACGTCTGTTCTCTCTGCCTTTACCTTCTGCATCACCTTCTCAATCTCCTATCCATTATTGATGCCGTTCCCTTCTGCTATCACTTGCAGGGCTTTTTGCCTAAACCCCACCCTTTCGCTCTTATTGTAACACACAGAAGCAGTTCACAGGCTGTTGTATTTAAGTATTCCGGCTGGAACGACAAACAATTTCAAGGCACACATCAAGGTGGAGATGAGCCCTGTGATGGTTATTCAGTGTGAAATTCCCGACGGTATCCTCTTCCACAAGGACGGCATTATCTCCATGTAAGCCTCATCTCTGCAAAATGGAGTTCAATGAAAACGCGTGGATGTGTGAGTATGTGTGTGTGCGTGTGTGTGTGTGTGTGACAGTGTTTGTGAAGTTCAGTTCTCCAAAAGGTCCCCCCGGAGCAATTCTTTCCAAAGGCAGCACTAGCATGCACGCTGTGACTTCAGTGCAGGTTTATTGGAGCTCTGATAGAGGTTCGATAACACAATCAGTTATTTTCTCCTCATCATCCCGAGAAGAACATTTCACCCCCGCCTCTCCCCGCTCTAATTCGCTGCCAGTTTCAATTAAGAGTCATAATTACTTTTCTCCTTGCCTGGTAAAATGACTGGGTTTGTGTTGATAAAAGATGACACTTGCAGTTGCTAAGAGTTTCTATTAAATACAATCCAGAGCTCATTTACTGTTTGCAGCTCGAGCGTTTAAACACAGAGGTGACATTAAATACCAACACATTCATCAAACTGTGTTTATTTGATTTAAACATGATGCTAAAAATCAATCGGCCTTCACAGAACGCTTATTTTCCTGACACAGCTTGGCCATGTTATTCATGTCAGGGTATGTAGCTTTGATGATGAATTTCAGAGTCACAGCACAGAAAACAGCACATCTGATCATATGAGAGGAGTTTCTTCGGATTTGTTTCTGCAATAACAAAGTAAATCTAAGCATCTGTTTAAAATAAAGCTTCAGTCAGGGGAACAGCTGGAAACCCAACATCTCCACAGCTTCTGATAAAGCACGGAGACAACAAGGACTGGGAACCGCTCTTGACTGTAAGAGGCCGTTGGCTCTGAGTCACCACAGTGTGAACCCTCTCCTCTCAGTAGGAGACACACAACTGCCGGCAGCAGCTACGTGTACAGTGCAAACAGGGTGCCTCCACGTTGAAGAAGCCTTTTAGTGAGGTACAGAATGAGGGCACTATTAATTCCAGATTCCAAACTGCATGGCATTATGGAGGTACATTGTTATCTCTGGAGATTTAGCCCAGTGTGGGGTTTCTAAGCTGGCAAATTGAGGCATTACATAAACACTGTCTTTTTCATCTAGTTGAATACAGAGATAATACTTTAATGAAGACGACTCATGTCACAAAGAAGTAACCAGTTATGTTCAATTACATAAGTTTGGCTATATTGCCCTATAATCTGGGAGGTCTCTGCCCCTCCAGGTGCTTATGTGGGATGCCAAAGCCAAGGCAGGGAGAGCAGCAGCAAGAAGCTGGACACTAAGGGCCAGTCCCAATTCTACACCTTAGCTCTTGGTGCACGAGTAGTGAAAGGGTGTCCCAATTCTTCATAAGCTCAAGGGGAAGAGCTACACAGTCTTTGAAATGAAGACAAACCAGGACCTCACTTGAAACCAAATGGTATGACAAATTTCCTGTAATATATATATATATATATATATATTTTTTTTTAATTTTATTTTATTATTATTTTTTTTTCCCCTAGACATCCAATCCTTTGCTACCCCACATTAATATTATCCATGGTTTGAATTGTTGATTGTATTTTGAAACCACTAGTTTTAGGGCTCTAGCTAATGCAACAGCTAACATGACAGCTAAAGCAACAGCCAAAGCTCATTATAGCTAAACCGATGTCAGACCAGGGTGACAAATTCACAGCAAACATACTTTACTTCAATGAACTGAATTTCATCAACAATTAAACAGCTAAGCTGCATTCAGAAGCTGCATTAGCATGTTAGCTTAACACTGTCTTGACAGGTGATGACCTGAGACTTTAGACAAGCTACACTTTACTGAAAGAGGTTTGTAAGTATGAAAATCCTGATGGTGACTCTTGTTCTTTTTTTTTTTTTTTTTTTTTTTTTTTTTTAAATAGGAGAACGTATTCATATCAATTGGGATTTAATGATATATGTGCTTTGACAGCAGCAGACAGATTTAAATATGCCTCTCAACGTTCTGCTTTAGCACACAGGAAGCTGGCATACAGAGCAAAACTATCAACAGTTACCTGCAGATGTTTGGAGAAACGGTTTTCTCTTTCCCTACAGGTCCGTGTGTGACAGTTAAAAGGGAAGTTTTCAAACTCCCAGCACAAACTAAGGTCATTAAAAAGTGCTGCTTTTACTCCAAGCTTGGAGGCAGAGAAATGCTGCATTCTTCTGGAAAGATAAATCTGAATGCCTGAACGTTACTGTGCCAGTGTAGTAAGGTAAGATGGAACCGGACACTCGAGATAGTCTCACACAAGATAAAACTAATGTTTCAGGTGTGGATATGAAAAATTCCCGTTTAAAACTTTCTTACAGTGACTTCAAAATGTTTAATTCTTTCACTCTGATAAGAGCGGGTTACAGGCACTTTCTCTACTATACACTCACCTGTCACTTTATTAGGCACACCTGTCCAACTGCTTGTTAATGCAAGTTTATAATCAGCCAATCACATGGCAGCAACTCAATGCATTTAAGCATGTAGACATAGTCAAGACGATCTGCTGCAGTTCAAACCGAGCATCAGAATGGAGAAGAAAGGGGATTTAAGGGACTTTGAATGTAGCATGGTTGTTGGTCTGAGTATTTCAGAAACTGCTGATCTACTGGGATTTTAACCCACAACCATCTCTAGGGTTTACAGAGAATGGTCCCAAAAAGAGGAAATATCCAGTGAGCAGCAGTTCTGTGGGTCAAAATGCCTTGTTGATGCCAGAGGTCAGAGGAGAATGGACAGACTGGTTGGAGCTGATAGAAAGGCAACAGTAACTCAAATAACCACTGGTTACAACCGAGGTCTGCAGAAGAGCATCTCTGAACACACAACACGTCCAACCTTGAGGGAGATGGGCTACAGCAGCAGAAGACCACACTGGGTGACCCTCCTGTCAGCTAAGAACAGGAAACTGAGGCTACAATTCACACAGCAACACCAAAACTGGACAATAGAAGATTGGAAAAATGTTTCCTGGGGCCTGTACTACGAAGCTGGATTAAGTCATCCAGGATAACTGTGCGACAACTCCCTGAACTTCACGGGATCTCCGTTATCCAGATCTGCTGTACTACGAATCTCGTTATCAACTCGATAAGTGAATCCGGCTGGGATCTGTGCGCACACACATAAAATGGGTGTGGTTAGCGGCCCCAGAGCATTTTCAATGGACACTGGAAAAGAGAGCAGCCTACTTTACAGCGGAGGAGCAGCAAATAATCCTGCAAAAATACGAGGAGTACCGCAGTATTATCCAGGCCAGGAGCACGGCTGCGGCTGCGAGAAGCCGTAGGGATTGCTGGCAAAAAATCGCCAACTCTGTGAACACGTAAATTTCCTAAATGCTGATATTATTAATAGACCTATCTCATCATGTGACGACACGGGTAGTCAGGTCCTTATTCATTCATGTTGTCAGTCAGTGTGTGTGTGATCAGCATCATATCCGACCTCATAATTAGAAAGAGTCCACTCTCCTACAAATCCCAAGGAAAACGCTCATTATAGGCAATTTGTATTGCAGATGCAATAGCAGTGGGGAAAAAAGGGCGTGGGAGCAAATAAAAAATAAATATAAAAACATCCTTCAAAGTGGTCAGAATGAAAGATTCCATTTGCACACATTTCTACTTTTCCCTGACAATGTCTCAGTTATGATGATCAGTAAGATATTGTTTGTTCACAGCCCATAAGAAAAAATGTTGGGCCAAAAAGACAGGGGGCGGTCCCGTGCCGGAGGACTTCACTCCGGCTGAGCAAATTGGTGACTGAGCGGTCTTTCATGCCCATCCGAGAGAACCGATTAGTCAGCGGGTGGTCTGTCACACCCCGTGAGCACTAATCCTGGAACTTAATCTGCTCCGGACCAGGTTTGGCGTTCAGCATCAGTTACCGGGGCAACGTGTCTGGATAAAAAGAGATCCACATTCGTAGTGCGGAAAACCCAAAACTTATCCTGGAAGTTATCTCTCTAAGAGCTAATCCAGCTTCGTAGTACAGGCCCCAGGTCTGATGAGTCTGGATTTCTGCTCCACATTCAGATGGTAGGGTCAGAATTTGGCATCAACAACATGAAAGCATGGATCCATCCTGCCTTGTATCAACAGTTCAGGCTGCTGCTGCTGGTGTAATGGTGTGGGGGATATTTTCTTGGCTCACTTTGGGCCCCTTAGTACCAACTGAGCATGGTTTAAAGTCCACAGCCTACCTGAGTATTGTTGCTGACCATGTCCATCCCTTTATGAGCACAGTGTACCCATCTTCTGATGGCTACTTCCAGCAGGATAACGCTCCATGTCATAAAGCTGGAATCATCTCAGACTGCTTTCTTCAACATGACAATGACTATCATGTCAACATGGACCAAACTCTCTGAGGAATGTTTCCAGTACCTTGTTGAACCCATGCCACAAAGGATTAAGGCAGTTCTAAAGGCAAAAGGGGGTCCAACCTGGCACTAGCAATAAAAGTAGCATGTGAGTGTAGATATCCTGTGACAATGGTTTGGTTTAGATTTGCCCACTATAATTGTCCAGTTAGCTTTTGGTGTTATTAGCAAAGAAACGGTTGGATTATTCAATGATATCAAAACCTAGAAATGGCTTATTTTCACACCATTGGCTGATAAACTTTGAACTATGATCATTTTGAGCTCATATTCGTAAACTGTTCATCTCTTTTTTTTCTATTTGATTTTACTTCAAAGAGCTTTAGTCAAGATTTATAGAGCTACTCTGTATATTGGTTGTTTAAACGCAGGCTGTGAATCAGACTGTGACATATGGAAAAGCACTTCAAGCTATGCCAAAAGATTCTTAGCAAAACTTGAAAATAAATTTGCCCTTTTCCAGAGACCCCTTCACAAGCCATCTCACTGCATCTGTAGAAAGTGATGACTGAGAAAGGTCTTTTTTGTTGATATGGATCATCGTGGTTCCTCCTCTCCTCGGGGGCAGAGTTGCCACAGGCCTGGGTGACTCATTAATCTGTGAGATTGGAACAGTCAGAACATTCGAAAGCCATGTCCCCTTCCTCCGCAGTGTGATTCCTTTGATGAAACAGCTTCTCGGGATCTAAAAGGGGGGCAAGAGAGGCTATAACTTATGTTTTCAATTACAAGGATATTCCATTTTACAAGTTGCACATTGCATGCTGCATCTGTCTCTGCTATTTGCATGAATGTCCGTTTTCATTTGTCACAATCAGACCCGGGTCTAAAGGGAGGCTTGGGTTGGCTGCGTCCGCAATTTTAGTCTGTAGCCTGTTAGTCAGACTCTCACTGGGAATATGTAGCAGTACAGATTTTAAGGCTGATGTTTTTAAACATTTTCCTCCAATTTTTGCTACGCCGCTATTTCCTCAAGGATGTTTTCATGATTTTTTAGAGTTAAGAGACCCAAAAGTTAGAGTGTAGAGAGCAAAAGTGTAACAAACATGTCAAATAGTGTAATCCTGTTCCTGAAAGGCAGATCATCCTCCACTGTGAGTCCATCAGAGTCCAAACTTTAGCTCCAGTGTTTGGCCTTCACTTGTCCTGTCAGGTTGTAGCATTGTTCTGTCTGCGAATGACACAGTGTTTGTGCTGTGAGGAGGAAGCTGGTGAAAAAATACATCTGTGTTGTTTTTCCAGGGACTTTTGGATGAATGTGTGTGTTCTAATCCCAGTTTGTGTCACGAGTGATCAAAATACACGATGACTTATCCCTGTAACTGTATAGAATATGCAAATAACTCTGTTTGCAGGCTCCCCCAGGCCGTACAGTAGCCTGTCTGAAACTAACTTATCGATCCGTTTTGGCTTTGGGCCATTTCGACCAGTCAGCTGAAAGTGTACCCGCAGCACAAAAGGCAACCATCTCATATTCCTCTCGAGTGTTCTTGTCTGCTGAGATGAATCACCCCAATTTGCATTTTTCCAGCGTCCAGGGTGAAGATGCAGGCCAAAGAGGCGTACATAAAGTTAGAAATTAACAACTGATGCCTGATACGTAGGGAAGACTGCCAGTTTGGCTTCTTTGAGTTTCTGCCCGGAGTATTGACTTTGTGAGCCTCTTCAAGTTTGCTTTCTCACTTTTGTTCACTCAGACTGGAGTAGCACATGGAGTTTGGTCTTTATATTTTAATTATCCTCTGCTGCTAGTCTGAACTGTTACATAATAAAGGTTTAAGAGTTTTCTTTTGCCGTTGTCAAGCTAACAGTACTAAGAGAAGTAAACTTCCCACTGTCTTCAAACTTAGGGCTTAGCTTTACTTGAGCTAACTCACTGGTTACTCAGACGTATGTATTCCTATAGATTGTTTAAATGTTTGTTAGACTGTTTGAAATCATTCACTCAATTAATTCGTCATTCTAAAAATGACTAAGTGACCAACCCCACAAAAGTGACCTGAGCTAATTTAATACTTCGTTTTCCTTATTTAACTTGATGGGGTTTTTTTTACCTCTACATTTATATTGTGTCTAATATATGTTTTATGTCTGTCTACAGTTCTACAGTTCTACAGTTTCATTAAGCAGACACTTTTGTCCAAAGTACAAGTACATGCACAACGCAAGGAAGAATTTAGACAGAAGGAGAACCTTGTTTGTGTGACAGAAGTGCCACAAGTTATTTGGCTGCATGTGTTGCCATGAAGTGCAGGATTTTATTATTTTTATTATTATTTTTATGGTGTAGTTTAATCTAGCCAACTAACCACAATTAATTGCTGCAACCATATACTTCAACTTTCAACAAAATTCAGTAATTAGTGCTGAATATTTCCGAAGAGCTGGGTCTGAGACCTTCTGACTCATTCTACCCCTGAGGACAAAGAGGAGAAGGGTCAGATTAAGGACCTAAGTGTTCCCTGAACAGATGAGTCTTCAGACATCTCTTTAAGTAGAAAGGGACTCTGTGGATTGTATAGAGTTAGGTAATTCATTCACCATGTGGGTGCAACAGAGGAGAAGAGTCTGGCTAGAGATTTGGAGCCATGCTGGGCTGGGAGCACCAGGCGTCTTTCAAAGGCAGAGTGTAGTGGGTCAGGAGAGTAGACCTGGATGAGGGACCCCAGGTAGGCAGGAGCCGTTTTTTGTAAGCCAGAAGAGGAACTTTCAAGTCTTTGAGTCTCTTGTGCTGGTGAGCCGAGATCAATTTCCACTTCAGTGTTCATTGAGGAATTATTCTGTTCTATTCTATTCAGAGCAAGGATTTGCATGTTTGTCTGCATATAGCTTCCTCTGGATTGTTGCTGTGGATGTCCTGATGCCGTGGATGTGTCAGACTCCAGCTACTAAGGCTTTTCACACAGTTATACCATAATCACCACTACAACGCCGAACTACAGACAACGTCTGTGTCTGTGTCTCTATGTCTGTCTGTTTCTCTATCTGGCTACATTACTTTCTCTGCTTGCCAAGGCGGATGGCCAACATGTCTGGTTCTACTCAAGATTTCTGCCCTTTACAGGGAAGTTTTTCCTTGCCATTGTAACTTACTAAATGCTGCAAAGCTCTGTACTCATGGTGGGTTAAGTCCTTAAGACTTCTGATCTATTTTTGATGTTGGGTTTGGAAAGTGTCTTGAGATAAAGTCGATTTGAGGTTATAAAAATGAGTTTCTGCAGTTTGCTTTTGAAGATTTTACCATGTTTGCAATGAGTGCAACATTTCTTAGATGTCAGAGGACAAGATAACCTCAAACTTACAAAAAATCCCTCCAGTATGATTGAATTACTAAAATGTCAGTAACTAAAGTGAATTAACTATTGGGTCGAAGGTGTTCAATTGGTTAAATTCTGATTAATAGTTGTTGGGCTGCTGGTGTTTATGAGAAAATATGTTGACTGCGCAACCAAAGGATCTAACACAGTCAGTCCAGGTCCAGACAGACGTTAATTTATAGTAAAGCTGTACTTGTACTAAATCTGATTGTTCTCTGGTGACCTTGACTGGACTCTGACTCAAAAACTGAGGGCTTGAGACTCATCTTTGACTCCAGGTTTGATGACTCTTCTTCAGCACCACACAACAGAAGTAAACAGAAGTAAAACAATGGAATTGAAAAAGAAAAGACAGACGTCCCTTCAGCTCTGCACATTACAGCTTCTTGGTCATTTCTTACAAAGATTGAGATTGCCATTCAAATTGTTGGGAAACTTTAGAGCCTGTAAAGTTTTACCTTAACTTTAGCACAAATGCCACCATTTTTTACTTTTGAATATGACTTCTTGTGTAGAGAATACAGTATGTTTATGAGACTTCTGCAAAAAGAGGTTCAGTTTTCACTCTTTGCAGTGTCACAGTGAGGCCAAAATCCCAGTGCTTGTTTAGATAAATTGACACAACAGTTTGGAGAATTGGATAAATGTGGGAGTCAGACTGGCTAGCTGAGCTTGCAGCTACATGAGATGGAGATTTGGCGTCTGGGATCTGACCCTTGATATTAAGCCACTGGATAAAGGTGGAGGGAGCGACAAGCTGCCCTTCTAGGTATCTGATGGGTGGCGAGCGGCTGCTGAACCATGGTGCGAGGATCAGCCGTTTTCTCCTCTGTACGCTTAAATCTGTCATCCAGCCCAACAGTGTCACTTAGCTCTGAGCTTTGTGCCTCTCCTGGGTGCGTTTATGCTGGACGGTTGCTGTAGGCTCGTGACATTGGCTCGGTTACAGAGAGGAGGCTGGGCTCGACAGTATTTCAAGACTGTAAGAGAAGAAAGCAGCAGAGGAAATCAAAAGCTTTGATCACATCACTGGAAGACAACCTGATTGTGCTACATTTTATGTTTTTTGAGTCTCCAAAAGCGTTAATTAAAATCTGTTTCATGTTCGCAGCATGGACGTTTTCCTGTGGACGGTGGTTAGTTGTCTGACAGCTTGTATCGTGTAATCTCACATGTAATATATTTGCTCTCTTGCAGGAGGGTGTAATGAAATTTAGATGATCAAATAGGAATACAGAGTGGCCATGTCTCAATAGAGACGAGGTTGAAAGGCCTGTTGACATGCACAGTGTGCAGACAGAGCAGACTGGAGATGTGCAGCATGTATACTAATGCAACTGACTTTCAAAATAAGAGCGGCTGAGGCTGGATATTGACAAATCCTGGATGTTACAGCAGAAACATGTCTCTCCTGCATATTGCATGTACTTCACAATCTGTATAGCCTTCTTGGATGATCATCTGTGTCTTCCCAAGAAAAGCTGCTCTCCAACATTTTCCTGGCGGTGTTCAACAGCTCGAGTTATCTTGGATCCATCACGGTGTTTGAGCAGGATGTGGATTCTCCTTCTCTCTCAGGTAAACAGCCTCAGTGAGTATGTGTGTATGCTTTCAGTGATGGGTGTTCTGACTCATTTTAGTGAGCCAGACCATTTGACTCAGCTCAGCATGAGACAGCTTCTTCAGCTCCCAAATTGCCTTTCATCTTACAGTTTTGGCATTTTATTAAATTATTCAAGTGTTGCTGTATTTTGACACATGATTAATGTGTGTGCATGTATTTAACCAACATTGTTCACTGCAAGAGATAACTCTTGACTTTGTTGTGTTCACAGCAAATACAAATGCAAAAAATGAATAAATATAGTAATAATAATAATAATAAATATAGTAATAATAATAATAATAATAATAATAATAATAATAATAATAATAATAATAATAATTTGATTTTTTTTGGGGGGAAATTAAGATAAAAAATAAAACAAAATAAAAATAAAATAAAATAAAATAAAAATAAGCAAATTTGCAAGAGGGGAGGGGCTAACTTGCCAATACAACAAATATCTGGACTCAAGTGAAATGCTGCAGAAGAGAAGAGAAATTTTTTTAGAGATTTTGGCAGACACAGACTG
The DNA here is from genome assembly GCF_033239565.1 of Halichoeres trimaculatus. Lineage (NCBI taxonomy): Eukaryota > Metazoa > Chordata > Actinopteri > Labriformes > Labridae > Halichoeres > Halichoeres trimaculatus. Next base: position 33,806,788 of record NW_027437186.1, on the reverse strand, counting down.
ATACAATCCTTCTGTCTTTTATTTTTACAAATAAATGAACCTCTGCAGCTCTGTTTGGTCATAGCTCACCGTGGATCAGCATGATGATTGGCTATCGTGGCCCAAATAATGTGCTCAAGGTTCAAATCTTGCAATTGAGTGAAACTAATGAACTACTATTTGCCCAAATTTGTGTCATCGCAAATTCAGTTACACGCATTTTTATTTGTTTGGTGTAACCGCAACATTACAGCCAAGTTGTTCACAACCAACACAACACTGAATGCTCCCTGTAACCCCACATTATATAAGAAGGGCCCAGTATGTAATAATATAAAAAAAAAAAATCACTTCATTTCATTTCTTTCATTCTCATTCTAATTTTTTTTGCTCCTGTGTGTGTGATCAGAGATCTTACATATAATCACGGTCGCATTGTTCGAACATGTGATTTTACCTGTTAGCATCCTGTAGCATGTCAATGCTAACCGGTGCTGGGCCTGGTGTTCTCTGTGAGCTGAGGAGAGGGAGCTGACATCGAACTGTCCCTCTATCCATGGTTATGGGGAATGTAAGATCTACCTCCAACAAGATGGATGAGCTAGCCTTGCTAACCTAGCACCACAGGGAATGCCAGAGGGCAGAGTAGGATCATGTAGGTCACAGACATGACTGGTGGAGCTAACACCAGACATAAACGTCATGGAGGTGGTGGTTGACTGGAGAATGATGGCCAAGCTGTCGACTCTGATGGACTTTTCTTTTTTTTCTTGTTGAAATTTATTATATTATTCTATGTATATATTTTTGAATGTTTTGCCCTGTATACTTTGTTGTTTTGCCAGAGTTATATTGCAAATTAATAAATTTACAAGGTCATACAGTCAACTTTGATTATTACTACTAAAAAAAAACAAATACATTCTAAAAGAATTTAAAAATCCATTTTAAAATAATGTTTTAAAAAAAAGCATTTACAGATTTTGAAAAGTTGATCAGTGGACAAAAATGAAGGTACTGATAATACTCGAGTAGCTGCCTGTCAGCTGCAGCAAACATTGGCTAGAGGCACACAGCATGTAGCATGGCTAGCTTATAAACATTCGACAGCGCTATCAATCAGTGCTACTTCACTCATCTTTGTCCACATCCTCATGTTCTTCACAACTGTCAGTGTTTGGCACCATAATATCCTGAAACACACAAACAATTAGCGTCCTCATTGCTGAAGTTAGCCGTCTGTGATTGTCACTGCTGCTCCCTCGTTTCCCCGCAATGACAGAAGTAAAGAAGCCCCTGAAGAGCTTATTAGCTTTAACATGCTGGAACCTGTCAACCTCATGCTTCACAGCGTTTCATAAATCAGCACCTTTACCAGCTCCTGAGCTGAAAAAAGAGAAAGGATACTGTGTACAGATGTCGTCCAACACATGATTAGATGATATTTCTTTCATTCTGTAACGATAAGGCTTTAAAAAAGTATCTTTTTAGAAATATATTGCATGAGAAGTAGTTGTGGCACAGCCTTGCCTCAGAACTAGTCTCCCTTCAACACCTTACCCCACCCCCGCCCCTGCTTGTGACCTCTGAGAGCACAAAATACGGGTGCATTGAGATTTCTTGCAGCAGCTGACTGCAAATAAATCATTATCTCATTTTGCAGGGAGCAAAAACAGATCCCCACATTTATAAAAAGGTGGTTTATCCATTCCAATGTGATAGAGAAGAGAAACAGCCCGTGTTCAGCTACTGGCACCCCCACTATCATCCGCCTCCCTGATCATTCATAAACCTGCCAAAGCATCAATTTAATGGCTTTCGGTATTCCACTATATCATCCAGGCTTTATAAATTAGCTATATATTTTAAAATACTTGGTAACAAGCTGCAGCATATGCCATTCTCATCCGCCGTGAGTATTGTTTTGATGGAGGTGTTGATGTGGAGGTAATTTGTTGTTGGAGAGGAGATTAGACTCCACCATTTGACAGGCGAATCAGTGTGGACTCAGGACAGCCTCCTTCCCTCCTGCACCATCTTCCCACACCTAACCATCTTCATTTTTAGTATTTACCATTTATCATCAGTCTGTCTATGGATTCCCGACAAGTCCATTAAGCAAGAGACACCTTAATGGCTCTCTGCTGATGATGGAGAATCCCTTGTCTGATGAGAAAGGTGAAAAAGACTAAAAGTGTAACATCACTTTGACCTTTGGGTCTATATTCCGTCACAGAGATGGGTGAAAGAGGTGGACTAGTGTTATCACTCTCCCAATCCCTGAACTGTCAGAGATTGGACTGAAGTTAGAAAAAGCTGGAGGTTGTCCTGTTTCTTTTAAATGGTTTTGTTAATGCTGTAAGAGATGACAAAGCAGAGCTGCACAGAAGGAAACAGCCTCCATAATGTCAAACACCGGTTACTAAATTTACTGAATTTACTCAGTAAACCTGACAATCAAAGGTAGACATGTCTAACCAACGGGTCTGGATTTCTAGTATGGGAAGTGATCTGGATTTCATTTGTAGTACAACTGCTTTGGTGGTTGCAGGGGCCAACAGCCTAAACAACGAAAGCAGAGGAACTGGACACCACTTTAATGAAATCACAGCTCCAATCAGTGGTGGTCTGACAATGGCTGACAGAGACTGCTTTCACTTAGCTGCAAATGAAATAAGAAATCCCAACTAAAGCTCATAAAAACTCTTAAGGCCCAACACTCTTAGATTTCAAGATTTCCTTGGATGCGTCAGAGTTGATCGATCAGGTCTCCTTTCAAAAAACTTTTTAAACTTATTAGATTTTTCTCTCAAGGACAAGTTGGCCTTTTTACCTTTTCAGCTCTTCACCTTGATGTGGATCTGACTGGTTTCTCTTACAAGTAAATGAAGTATCTGTGTGTCTACCGTTGAACTGAGACTTTGTGGTTCTTGAAGCAGATGATCAAGTCATCCTGGGGAATGTAATACACCAAGAAATGTACGGCTTTAGACATGAACGATGGAAAAGGATGTCTCGGGCCGAATTTATTTTCATGTACACCGAGTACGCTTGGATTGCCGAAGAGTTGGCATCAATCACCACTCATTACCAGACGTTTATAGACAACAGCTGCCATTGTGTTCCAAGCATAGACTGTATAAAACATGGACGTAGTCTCCTGGACGTCACCTGTTTGTTTCTGAAACTGGAAATGAAGCACATCGGCTATTGCGGCTATATTGGTAGTGGCAAGGGCTTAGCGTACAGCTATAGGGCGCCTGTTGGTCACATGACCTAAGCTGTGGCTCTGATTGGACGAGCTCGTGATCTTAATGTCCTCTTAACCGCAGAGTTAGAAAACTGCTTTTTTTGGTTTGGTGTGTATGTGACTTTTGGTACTTCTGGAGCCAGCCTCAAGCGGACATTCGAGAAACAGCAGATTTTAGCACTTCAACATTGTCTCATATTCTTAGACCGAAGGTTGCCACTTGGTTCCTAGACTAGGTATGTTTTTGGGCATAACCTATTATACTTTACATTTTGAACTGAATTTATGTTTCCATTTATTGAGGCTCACACATTGGTACACTTTAGCCGTGTTTCTACAAAGCAGTCCGGTTCGGTTCAGTACTATTTGGCACAGTTTGGTACAGTTAAGCCTGATCCTGTTTGCGTTTCCACAGCAAACCTTGCCCTCTCGTGTTAGGCGGCATGTAAGCTGAATGCCAAAAGCTGCAGCTGTTAAACAATAGTATGACACAGTTTACCCTGCTAATAAATCCAGCGAGGAAGAAAAACGCAACACAGTAAACAGAGAGTATAGATGGAAAACAGGCAGCATTTCGTCCTCCGTGTGATTAGCATGTAGCTCTTTGATACAAAGTGCAATCAAGCTTAGTTTCAGAGAAGTCTGTGTGCCGCCAGGAGAAATGAAGCAGCTGTCACTGGGTAAGTGATGATTCTATTGGCCAATCAACGGTCTGTAGTGTTGTAGCTCAACCTTTCGAGGGCGGATTGGTTCAGTTTGGCACCCATACGAAAGGGTCCCAAAAAGTGGGATGGCTTGTCTCGGTTATTTGGGGATCTGTCCTGGGATAAGTCAGTGGAAACCCCACAAGATGCAGACCTCAATGACCTAAAACTCAAGGAGCTGGGGTCATTAAATGTTTTTAAATCTAGAATGAAAATCAGAATCAGAATACTACATTGATCCTTGAGGGAAAATTTAATTTCAGATACATGGAGGCAGGTTCTATATGATGTCAGTGTTTTAGCTTGGTTGTTTGAACATTTGTTTCCTTGAACGTCATTTTAATCCATAAAATTGTGTTCTATTTACTGTGCTTTGTTTCTTGTGTGCTTGTGTTGTCTGTTGCTTATCAAAGTCAACCTGTGAATTGTTGACAGGGTTTGTTTCATTAGACGCATGAACTCCAATTAACGCCTTCTTGGTTTTGCAGCTTTATTCCAATAATAAATCAAAACACAAAATAAAGTTGTTTGCCACGGTCAAAGAACTGTGTGCTCATCCAGTCACAAATACACACCCTCTCACCTGGTGAGCACACCTATATCCCCTTCCAAGACTCCACCCATGTCTGAGTGTAACACAAACAAATATAATGTGTGCATTAAAAAAATGGCTGCAACAGTGCTTCCTGTCTGTAACTTTGTGTTTTGCTGCTGCCTGTCTTGGCCAGGTCTCCCTTGAAAATGAGGTTTTTCATCTCAGTGGGACCAACCTGGTTAAATAAAGGTAAATAAAAATGTTGTTTTAAAGTAATCTTTAAACTAGCATTGGAGATCATTGGAGCACGTCATGGAAAAGGCTTATTTTCCAGTCCGGTTTCAGGCAATGGTTTAACTTTCCCAGCTGTAAAAATAAGTACAGATTTAAAGATTTTCATTCTTAACTTTTTAAACTAGAGAACTGCATTCAGTTTTTTATATAAAATACATGGAGGGAACATTTGTCGAGTTGTTGAATATCCAAGGTCCTCATCCTCTCCTCACTCAAGTATCGAGCAGAACTGGCTTATCTGAGGATGTTTTGTGATACGTATTTCAAAAAAGCTAAATGAAGAGTACAAGGCTCAATGAAAAACCTTGAGTTAAGACCATGAAGGAAGAAAGGAAGGAAAGGATTGACTTGATGTAGCACAAATAAACAAGACAAACACTGACAAGGGAAGAGACATGAAGGACAAAGCGACGCAGACGAACAAAGAAGACCGAGAGTGGTTCGTCTGTTTGAAGCCAAGAGCCACGGCTGAGTACTCTCCACTAAAGATAACAACATCACCCAGTTAGATCCCAGGCCCTGGTGATGGGCTACAGGCCCAGGCAAAGATTAACACTGACGTTCTGGTCTTTCTGGGACCTGGTCCCAGCGCTAACACTTACAGAATGAGTCCTCCACAGGAGCACACAGCAGGAGCCAGACTGCCCGTCCAATGATGGCTAAATGATCAGCTAATCTGGTTTACACTATGGCTGAATGGCTCAGTCGACGCTGATAGCAGCCAAAGGTTACCTCTGCCTGCAGCCCCCTGTTATAATATGGAACTGTGGAGATAAGATGAGTCAGGTAAGCCCAAATGCAAAGGGCTGAATACAAATATTGTGCAACTGCTGGCGAACAGTTTTGTGTGGGTTTAATGGATATTTTGTACCAGGATGTTTTTATGTTCGTCTGTATTAAAAAAAAAAAAAAAAAGAGCAGGAGCAGATTCAAACACAAGCCTCCGCTTCCTAAATTAGCACATATTCAAAATAAGTCATTAATCAAAAACTCTGGTGTGACGTGTGTTTTGAAGAATAAATGGAATTCAGTCAGAAAAAGTAAGGAAAGCTTCCATAAGCAGCTAAATCCACCACACGGAAAGGAGATGTGTTATTTTCCAATCATAGAGCATCAGACACACTTTTGTTTGAATTAATTTCAAGCAAAAGATGAAATGAACACACCCTCTCATGGATGTGTTTTGAGTGTGTGTGGTGTGTGCTTGATCTGATCCATGAAATTCATAAATTTCAAGTGTCAGCCAATAGCTTAACCTCGAGAAAAGTTAACACCGCAGAACTGTAGTGGTCTCACCTACATCACACTCACCTCTCTGATCTCACTTCACACAGCGCGGCCCCCCCAGCCGAAGAGCTGACCTGAAACACATTACCCAAGTAATGGTTCAGCCGTAACTGATGGCAGTGGTTGTTGGCAGGCACTCCACATTCTGCAAACTCTGCACTCACCAGGACCCCGCGACCATTAAAGTTAAATATGCACTGTCTCACATGGTTCACGGCTCGAATAAGATCCAATTCGAGCAGGCAAGAGACAGCGTTTAAGTTTAAGTGTGTGTTTCTACCTGGCAGATAAATCACATTATGTTATAGTAACCTTGTTACTCATAAAATGTGTTCACATTGGTACCCTGGATACATTTACTCAAACAGGCTCTGGTGACAGGACTGTTCATCTCAAACAAACATTAACATGGTTAACTAACAATAACTCAGACGAATAAAGATGTACACTTCTGATCTGGTTTGCTTCACGCATTTTGGACAAGGTGGACCCACTTTCTGGATCAGAGTCACAACCAAATCCGAGGGAATGAGAATTTAGTGGCTCTACAACATGGTTTGAAATAACCAAATTGTCACAATACTGAGTTTAACAAAACACCTGAGAAGTATGAGTTGATGTTCATATTTTAGTTGACGTCTTTCCCCCTCTTCTCTGAGTGACAGCTGTGAAAAACTGCATCTCCCTTGAAAGAGTCTGTCTACAGACCTCCACAGTGAAGTACCTCCACTGTTAGGCCCTGGAATAAAGGCAATTCATGAGATATATATGAAATACAGTTGAAGATAAAATCAGGTATCCTCTTCCAGTTTTTTTTTACATAGAAGTCAATTATTTAGTTCACTCAGCATCAGATCTCATAGTAGTTCAATTTGTAGGGATTTGGAATACACTCCAATAAGGGTAGACTCACAGAGAAGAGAGCTCATCCTCTAGGAAACCATTGCAGTTAATGCCCAGTGGCACAGCCAACACTCACGTTTCTGTAGGACTGCAGATAACGCTATTTTTATTTAATTCTATTTTTCTTTAGAACAATAAATATGTACTGGTTTCAGATTGCATTCCACAACCAGGTCTCCTCTTACCTCTACAGCCTGCTCGACCACTACACCCCCTCTCATGACTTCCAAACCAGGGGGGGACAGAGCTCTCTCTGTTGCTGCCCCCACTCCCTGGAACACTTTGACACTATACATACAAATCTGCCTGAACCTGTCTGTTTTCAAAACCTTCACTCAAACCCACCTCTTTGGAATTGCTCTTATTGTATATTTGCATTTAAATGTTATTTTATGCCCTTCTTTTCATTCATGCTTATGTTATTTATTGTTCTAAATGGCATTGTTTTCAAAAAGTGCTTTGTAAATAAAATTGTAAGTAATATTATTACTTGTTTAATCAATGTCCACGGTACTAAAAACTGTAAGAAAACAACAACTGCAAGTTTGGTGAATAAAGATGTTTTTTCTTTATTGGATTCTACAGAATAGCCCAGGGGTGGCCAACCTGTGTCTCCCGAGCTGTGCGGCTCTTCAACCCATTCTTATATATATATATATATATGTATATATATATATATATATATATATATATATATATATATATATATATATATATATATATATATATATATATATATAAACCTGGGTGATGAGGTTGATACTTAAGTTTCAGTTTCTCTTCTTTACATTGGCTCCTTTCAATCCCTCATGTGCTCATAGCTATAGACAGACAGACAGACAGATAGATAGATAGATAGATAGATAGATAGATAGATAGATAGATAGATAGATAGATAGATAGATAGATAAATGGATAGATGGATGGATGGATGGATGGATGGATGGATGGATGGATGGATGGATGGATGATGGATGGATAGATAGATAGATAGATAGATAGATAGATAGATAGATAGATAGATAGATAGATAGATAGATAGATAGATAGATAGATAGATAGACAGACAGACAGACAGATAGAACTTTGTCTCTTCTGCAGTAAAAACAGAAATTTGTCTTTGGCACAGCTCCAAGTACGAATTTAAAAACACCTACAAACATAATACCTCTCATATCGAAAATCAGAAATGTATTGATTTTTATTATAATGTCATTTCATTTATGTTTGAGAAGAAGTGCATTTGTCAAGGATAATTTTTTGTGGCTCTTGGTCTCTGATTGGTTGGCCACCCCCGGAGTAGTTATTTACTTGTTGTGTCTAGGCATATTCAACGAAACAACTTACTTCACTTCCAGGCCTGGCTGAGGAAGTGCTTCACTGTGGAGGTTAGCAGTTGGATAGTGCGCTTGGTCAGTGATCGGAAGGTTGCAGGTTCAAGCTTAGCTCTGGGCAACACATGGCGATGTGTCCTTGGGCAAGACACTTAACCCCAAGTTGCTCCCACTGCTGCATCAGTGGTGTGTGAATGGGCATGAAAGGGCGTGAATGTGTTAGACATACTGATGGATATCTAACAGAAAAACTGTGATCCATCAGTGAGTGAATGTGAGCGGGAATGGATGTGAATGGGTAAGTGTGACCCGCGGTGTAAAGCAGCTTTGAGTAGTCCATGACTAGAAAAGCGCTATATAAGCTGAAGTCCATTTACCATTTACCATTTGCCATAAGGAGCCCAACTGTGGAGGTCTGCAGATGGGCCCCTCCCAAAAATTGAGCCAACATGGAGGTGCAAAAAACCATGTTTCTCCAGTCATTCTCTTGGGGCTAGCTCTGCAAGCTAAATGATTCCCATGGACCACCTTTACTGTTTATAAAAATTAAGAAATTGCAGCAGAGTGCAATAATTTGTTGTGCAAAATTGAAAATTTCACATTTGGTATATTTTCTTCATAAAAGCTTTCATTGCTGAGATATCAACAAGCTATCTTTTGCGATTTTCACCTCACACCCTCCTTGTGTTTTTTTTTTTAGGTGAGAAAGTGTCTCAGCAGTGAGTATTGAGCAAACCTGGGCTAGAGTTCAGATGTTCAATACTACTGACACAAGACATTTACAGATAGTGGATTGATACTTTTAATATTTAATGTGTTCGAATTGAAGGCATGCATGGAAATGAAATCATGAATACACTTATCTTAAACCCCAGTCAGGGTGGTCTTAGATCAACAAGCGTGACCCTCTGGGGTCGAACAAGGAGAGTTTTTCACCCACGTTTATTCAGTTTGTGTCAAAATTTATTCATTTCTTTTTTGTGCCTTGGTACTTGTTGTCTATTGGTTGTGGAGCTGGATGTGCCGAGGCTGCTGTATGAGTGTCTGAGTGTGTGCTTTGTTCCCAGAATGGGTTCACATATTTCTGTGTGCATGTCAGTGTCCGTGTATTGGCTCTGAGGAAAAGACTCAGCAGACAGTGACAGAAATGCCTCCCCTCTGAGTATATAGTAGCTAATAGCAATCTCAGTCCTTGAGTTTTGAGGTTATCCCATTCAATCACTTGTTTCCACTTCAGCAGGCACATTACTCGGATGCTGGTACTATAGCATCGCAGGCAATAGGATCTGACATTGCTGAATGGATCTCTTCTGCCTGTACGTGATCATTAAAACCATGATAGATAATCCTGTTAAATACGATAGCTGATTGATTTAATGTTGTGTATTTTGTGTTTTTAATGCTTCAAACATTCACATCAGTCTTTCTAAAATGGTGGAAAGAGAGAGCTATGTGGAAGTCGGCTGTGCCATCTGTGCTCTGTGCCAAAGGGAGACACCTCCTATTCACTTGGCCGTGATTTCCTCTGCACCTCATCCCAAGGTGACTGACACGTACACCGCGGTCGTGCAGCATGCTCAGAGAGCCATAGCTTAGTCTCTGACAGTTGGCACGCAGGTTTTGACAGGACATGACCCCGCTGAGGATATAGTGCCAGGCTCTATCAAGAAATTTGCTATTTATATTCTTTATGGGGAGGAAATTTTTGGACCCAAGAAAGAAACCACAATATACTAACAAAAAATAACTTTCTCTGACAGTTTGTGAAACACTTTTTAGCTGTTACCCTCAAATTTTGCAATTTTGTTTAGCGTCTGCTACAATGACAGTGTAGACTTGATTTTATCTTTGATCATTGAATTCATTTTTGCCATGATGCTGCTGTAACCTCTTTATTTTGTTGTGCAATTTTTTTCTCTGCTGCTTTCACATCACCATATCATCACTATGCAATTTTTTTTAGCAACCTGATGCAGTTTGCCTTCTGCAATCACTTATTTATTTGTAATTATGAAAAGAGCATAGTGCACATTTGGTTGTCACTGTATCTTATTTTTTACATTTAATAGCATTCTAATTTGATTCTGTAAACACATTGTTGTAGGAGCCATAGACTGTATAAAACGTGGACGTAGCCTCTGCAACATCTCCCGTCTGTTCCTGACACTTGGAATGAAGCCAATCTGTAGAAGCAGCCACATTCTTGATGACGCCGGCTTTGAGTTTTATTTTGAACAGCTACAGGGCGCCCATCAGTCACGTGACCTGAGCTGTGTCTCTGATTGGAAAATCAAATGATCCTAATAACTTCTAAATTGCTGAGTTAGAAAAAAAATCACTCACCGTACAGTGGATGCTGATAGTGAAATCAGTTTTAGACCCAAGCTGTTTTTTGAACCAGGCTCTAAACATGTATTATTGCCGTAAAAATCAGTTTTTATGGCTGGGTGTGTACATGACTTCCTGTATTTCTGTTTCAACTGGATTCTTGTTGAACAGCAACATTTAGCATGTCTGCATAGGCTTGATTTTTAATGATGTTGCCCCTTGGTTGGAACAAGAGAATTTGCCTCAATAGATGCAGTAGCCTGAACCGTCACATCAGGGTGGCGTCATAGAGGGGCGGGGATGACAACACAAGCACCAGTTATGAAAACTGTCTGTGTGTCTCTCAGCATCATAAAAAAAGAAGAGAACAGAGTAGGAGAACAGTAAAAGCCCACTTAAACTCAACATTATGGATCTGGATATGACTGGAGCCCCCTGTCCGTGTTCTGCGTTGTTTCGTATGTATTTCTGTGCGTTTTCATGTAGCTTATGCATACAGGTAAAACAGAGCAGTGCCACTGGAAACCATGGGGACAGTGTTGGTGTTGCTACCTGATTCCAAGCTTTAGTGAGACAGTAGCTAGAAATAACTGGCAGAATTTTCACGACGTATTTAACTGCCTCTTAACATGGCCTCATACAACGCTGCCTCAATTTTTGTCTTTTCTGCAAAAGCGGTACATTAGCAATACCTCCCCCTTAGTCGCCATGTTTGTTTATTTTTTGAGTTTGTTGTTGTTTTCAGACTTCGGACTTTTGAGTCTGCCTTGTACGTTCTTGTGGATGTATTTTTTAAATGCAATTACAACGTAAAAGTCGTGAATCTATAGGAAAAAAAACAAGGAAGAGAACCCAGTTTCAGATGTAATTAGAAAGTTTTACTTAAAGAAACCACAAATCCAAAAACTCCAAGTCCAAAAACTCCTACCAAAACAAACAGAACCAAAAAAAAAAAATGACAGCGAAAGCATACAGTAACAATGAACTGATGCAGAACACGGGAAACATAGATACTATACACACAGGGGAGTAATCAACTCAGGTGTGAAACAAGACACAGGTAGAACAAATGACGGAGACTAAACACATCTAAAACACAGAAACACTAAGAATAATCACAAAAAGACAAATACATGACAAGAACCAAATCAAAACCACGAGAAACACAATAAAGACAAAAACAGGAAACTCAGAACACTCAAGAATAACCAAATCAACTCAAGAATCATAGAGAACCTAGAAACCCAAGACACAAAAGAAAATTCAGAATCCAGAAATCACAACAGAAAACCCAAACCATGACGGTAAAAGACGCACATAGGTATGTGAGCAGTGACAGTAACATTGTTTGAGAAAGGACGGATACATTTTTTTACATAACAGGAGGATAAATGGGCCCAAAGGTTACAAGACATCTTCCTTTAAAATTCAGACACTTATTTGTTGGTAGAAAGCACCCTGGTATCTTTAACGCAAAATCCACCTTCTACAAAAAGTGTACAAATTCTTCCTGGAGTGAAATTAAAAGTTAAAGTGCAAGAAAGATACAAACCAAGAGTGAACTCAAACTATAGATATATAAAACATACAGTAGCATATTATGTGGTGCATTTTTTTCAACCTTTATTTCACAAGGTTGGTCTCTTTGGTATAAAATGGTGCTCAGTATAAAATATGGTGATGGTACAATGCACCTCATTATCCCATTGTTTGATTTCACACCCTTTCTACTCTTAAAAGTCTTTCCAGCCCGTGGAGACTGAATGGCAGGAAATGGCATGAAACAGCACATGAGAAGCAGAGTAGCAAAATATGTCCTGTGATATCACAAAAAGCCTTGACACACTGATGTCTCAAACACGCTCGATGGATGGTAGTTTGTGCTCATTTATGTAACACCTGCCGAGGCAGCTCTCCCACACACAGTGTCGTGTCAGTTACACAGCCAGAGTCTGCTGTCTCTTCACAACTTCCAGTTTGTGGCCCTTAGGAAATGAGCAACAAGTTGTTAGCCCCTTGGTTATCTGACAGTTTTAGAGTCAAATTAGACTCAAAAATTACCAAATAATCAGGCAACGCTAGTGTATCTGCTGGTTTTAAGGAAAATATTATGTTAGTTTGGTTTGATTCAGCTGACATGTTCAGAAGCACACTCTCAGTAGAGCAAACGGCTAAAGATTCTTCCTCCTCTGGATGGTATCATCAGGATATTTCTTTATTGCACGGCTGCTCCACTGATGGTCTCATTCCAGGCTCTTCAATATGGCAGGATTGGCTGCAAGGTTTTATGAGCTTTGTGTGACAGATCTCCTCTAGCCTCTCTCTCTGTACCTGCGTGACTCTAACATTGCTTGACACTTCTGCTGATGCATAATTCAGCAAGAAACTAATTACCCTGGCAGCTGGCACAAAGAAATTTCCTGCCTGCCCTACTGTTGCAGCAGCACCTCATACTTTGTCAACAGAGATTTTCCTGCTGCCGGGCACAGAACCACACACTGCAAAACAAACCACAGTCCTGCTAAGTATCCAACCTGTTTATGAGAGGGAAATGAGCTGCTTCTTAGGATTATTTAGGCGGACACAGTGAGGAGCATAAAATCTACATGAGGTACATGGATGAATGGAATATTCAAGGCTGTCTCCACCTACAACAGTGATCAAACTAATTGTTACCCTGGTGTTCCCACAGTGACAGGCGCCTTTTGTGAAGTGGCAATCTCTGAGGCTGAGAAGAAAAAGGAATTCAACACAGAGATGCCAAAAAATGCAGTTACCTGAGTCACCACATGGGGGCCAGTCCGTAAAGTGAGTTTGTCACCATTATATACCATGTTGAGAAGCCAAACTTTACAGCAGAAATAAACATGATTACATGTATTTTGGGGTTATTGCGAGCATGTGCTCATGGAGATGACCTCAAGTGTAGCAGGTTTAGGTTATCCATCCTACTCCATGTATTGTCTTGTCATCAGAGTGCCCTGGTTCCCCAAAACCTGACATGGATATTGTTAACCTGGGCAACGTCCAAGCAGTAATGGCTCTATCAATGGTCGACTTACTCAACCAATGGTGTATATAAGGACCCTGCAAGATGCCCACCTTGATTTTGCACCCATTGCAATTCAATTCAAACCCTGGTCCACCACGCCAGTCAGGGTCAGCTAAGATCCTGTGCAGAACCCTCAGGCTCCCAGGCCTCTAGTAGAGGACTCAAGCTGTCCTCTTTATATGCTATATATTTATACATATACATACTGTTCTCTTCTTTTTTTAATTAAATTAGCTGGCGTTGATGCTAATATTGTCCGCTGTCCTTTTGCGGTGAGCTGCACAAGCTGCCTCCATGACCAGTACCTGGAATGTTCCAGTCAGTTTCAGATACAGAGTTTATTGAACCAACCAAAAGTAGTGGAGTGCATCTGAGCATGGTTACACTAGCAGCACTGATGACAACATTTGAATTAAAAGGTTCCTTAAGTCTGAAAATGCATGTTTATGAGCAGCAAGTTGGCTACCTTCCAAAATTCAGTCTAGCTAACTTTCTAATTGCAGAGACTGTGTAGCTAGCTTGCCATTTCTGTCCATAGAAAATAATAACAATAATTGATAATAATAATTATTTATTTTATCTAAAAATGCCTTTCTGGACACTGAAAAGGTCACTTTACGGTTAAAAAATACAATCAAAAAGGGACAGTCACAATATAAATAAATAAAACCAATGGACAAACAACAAATGACAGCATGTGTTCCTCAGTGGATTCTTCTTGAGTATAGGCACATCTGGCAAACCTCTATGTGATATAAAGCAAACAACATCCTGAAATAATGATATTTGAACAAAGGGATGTACATGAAAAGGCCTAAAAGGGGAGTCATTGAATATCTATATCTGGGCCTTAACCCCTTAATGCCTTATTTAATTAAAAACTATAAAAAGTTATATTAGATATTTAGACAAGAGAAGTTCATCCCCTGACTAATATATTGTGACATAGCGGATCTGATACGATCTTTAGCATGTGTAGGTAACAATTACAATACAATACAAAGGTCATTTCAGCTGCATCAAGACCTGGCAGGGTATGCCACAAATTTGCAACAAAAAGCATCAAGGGTTAACTACCAAATACATACTAAATGACTATTCTCTAGCAGTGAGCCACGGCCTGCAACTCAGAGGTGCTGACTCACTCCAGCTGCTTTGCACTCACCTGCTGGAGGTCCCAACTAGTATAAGCTAACAGAACTACATCATCTGCAAAAAGCAGATATGGAACACTGAGGCCCCCAAGATATGAGATTAAAATGCATTTCATATACCAGGCTTTCCATAAAACATTAACTCGGTTAGAATCTGTTTTTACTGACCAGATCAAACAGCTGCAGGGCCACATACTGAAGAAATCCACCATCATATTAATGGCGATTTCACCTTGTCTTCTCCACTGAGTGGCTACCAAAAATCTCCAACTGTTTCTCAAAATATGCTTCACAGCTAAAATGATCATTGTTGGCTCCTTGAACCAGGAATTTCAAAGTTTTTTTTTCCCCACAGTGTCCTAACATCCTGGAGCCAGAACAGCCCTCCAGCTAGTGCCACCACAGTGTAAGAGTCACGGTCTCTGTAATCAGGCAGCTCATTTGGATATGCATCAGTCATGCTCCAGGCAAGTGTTTAGAAACACTTCTCCCCCTCTGAGGAAACGCTTCATTTTGGTTTAACATTCAAATGAGGTGGTTTATTTAAAACACAAAGCTGAAAAACTATTAAAAAAAAACACTCATTCTCTTTTCCCAACAGTTATTGAAAAGGTGCAATAACAGTTTTCAAATGAAGCCAAATCATCTTACTTTAAATTATTGGTAGATAAATACACCTATGGATTAATCTGGTGTGTCTGAGGTGAAATTGTGACAAATATTGATTCTTTAAGCATCATTAGATTCATATAGCAAGTAGTAGACAGCCCTAAGGGTTTATTATGGGGGTTAAGGCATGCGAAGATTAGAGTTTGATTAATATCTAATTTAAGTGATGGTATGATGTGAGTTCATAGGTCTAAACATTTCTGCCTCAAGGTTCTTCATCACTATCGACAGTCAAGGGCAAAAGAGAATATGACTGTGTATTTCAATGTTTCAGAGATAAAATGTGAGAATGTGAAGGTCTCATTGGCAGTATTAACACCCTCAGTGTCAGAACCCTGTTTGGAAATTGTTTTTGTTCATTCTAATGATTTTTCAGAGACCTCACCTTTGCATACTCATTTTATTTAACTGGAGAAAAAGATAAAAAATGAAAATAAAAAAGGAAAAACAGAGCGGGTCAAAAAGTGAGAAAGGATGATGAGTGCATGATGACTGTCTGAGAACAGATGGGAGAGCACAGGCTTATGGTTGACTGTGGAGGTTAATTGTTTATTTGCTCCACTGGACGTAGTCTGTTTAGATTATTGTTATCAGGGGGGATTGAAAATTCCACAGCCAAGGCTTTTAAAGAGCCCGGCTATCTGCAGGCTATTGCACTATCTTCAAATATAAAAGGATGGAGGCTATTAGAGGCACAGTGTGATACTCGGAGACACCAGAGGCACTGGCGAGAGTGACATGGAAAGACTGTGATGCCTTCATTTTTTGGCAAAGAAGTTTTGACTGGGTGTCGACCCACAGGCTGGCAGCGATGATGTGACGAGAGTGACAGTTGACAGTTTGTTGAGCATGTGGGTTTTGCTTGCCTTTACAAAGTGTCCGGAGAGGTTTATAGCAGCATAGCTGCAGGTGGATGATCCATAACCGGATGGAAGTCTCTTGGAAGAATTTCCATCATGGAGAATCTTGCTTATCTTTGTTTGGAAATCCACATTGGAGTCGTTTAAAACTTGTGAATCACATCAAGAAAAATAAGTTACCACAAAAACCTGTCATGCCCTCAGAGCAATGCTATTATGCTGCTGTTCAATAGTAATATTTACTATGTTTGTATCCTGGCTTGGTATTTAAATATTCTCTAATGTGTGATTAGCTTGGCGTGTATTTGCTCAGGACCCAAAGTGTTGGCTGATAAAAACCTGCCCTGATGTTAGCATCAGAAACAATGGTTGTACATTCCCAATAGGTAAATATTACCAAAATATGAATATTTAACTCTACAAGGATGTTGTAGTGTGTGGTGCACGCAGTGAAAATGGGAAAACAAAACTGTCCCAACCAGGATTCAGAGTTTGCAGGTAATTCTACTTTTTGTTTATTTTTCCAGCCACAGAGGAAATAAGAAAAATATATTCTGTGTTAAACAACTGAACCAGGAGTGAAAGCTCTCCTCCTATCTCCACAATAGTACAGCCAACCAGAGACTCTCTGGCTCAGAGCTTATGTAGCCGGCTACCTGATTATCCAGCCAATCAGGCTGCAGTTCTTCTGATTAGAGAGTCCCCAGTTCAGGTGGGATTAATCAGCTCACCTGCAACAAACAGTTAATAGAGGGGTTTTTTTTTCTCTTTACCAGAACAAGCACGAAAATGACACATCACCTGAGGATATAGGAGAATGCTCACCTTCCACTCCATCCTCACACCAATTCTATCAATTAAACTAAATAGTGTCATTTGGCTTGATGACAAAGGATGTAACTAAAAATAATACCTCAGATTACATTGTTAAATCTTAAATGTAACAAACTTTCCCCAGAAAAGAGCTGGATAAAAAAGTGCCGATAAACTGTGCCTCTTTAACCTGGCTAGATTTTCCCCCCTCACATCTTCCTGAATCTTTTTGCCAACTGGCTTCACATATTTCCTGACACGAGCTTCCACATTAGAGTTTTGAAAGCCGGGGTACATATTGGACAGGTTTCCAGTCCACCACACGCTTATACTTCTTGGCAACCGAGAGCCACCAATTAACCTGGTGAGCAGGTCTTTAGATTGTGGGAAGAAGCCAGAGAGCCTTGGAGGACCCGTGGGGAGAACACAGAAAAGCTTTTGGTGGGGATTTGAACCACAAACCTCCATACTCTAAGGATAAAGCACTAACCACACCATCACCCTGTAACTGGGAACCTGAAGCTTTTTTTTTAATAGTGAACATATTTTCACCAATGACAGTAAAAAAGTGAAATATAACAGAACATCCAGTTAATTTTTTTTGCCCCCATTGTAACCCTCTCTTAGGAACTTTCCATTCAAAGCAGAACACAAACACAGAAGTACAAATATTTAAAAATTAAGCAAAAAAAAAACCAAAAACCTACATAGTTACATAGTTACATACAACGGATTCTTTATCATTGTGAGATAGGCCCCTGTTCACCATATATGTATGTAACTCCACAATAAATGGTCGGAAAAAAATAAATAATTAAAAAATAGATAAATAAATGGTTGGATTGCTTTGCAAAACAATACAAGAAAAAGTCTCAATAATTTCTGACAGATGTAAAAGTAGGATCCAGATCCTGGCAATATTCTGGATAGTAAGATCTGGAATATGAAATATGTGCTGGGTCATCATCATTTTCAACACTGTCAGGAAACAAATTATCGTACAAAACTGCAACTAACACCAAATTGTAGCAGACAGTCTGATAAAAGGGAGTATAACATTAAAGTAGGACTAAAGTGTCAGTGACAATCACAATATGCTTGGCGGAGGTCTGAGCTCTCTGTGTGCTTTTCTAGTTTACCAATTAATATAGATCACAATCCTGGATGTCCATATTAAATGTGTGCAGATTTTTGTTTTGAATTTTTCCGATAACTCTTCAAAACAGTCCTTTCTCAAATAAAAAAAAAAAAAGCACAAGATCTTCACTAGACTTGCTGAAATGATGAGGTCATCCCATGAAGGTCTCCCACCTGTCAGTGTTTATAACATGGCGGAGTAGGAGTGGGCCTTAAACACCAAGGTCTGCCTATAACTATGCCTTTAACAGGCCTCAAGGGAGCTGACCAATCAGAGGGACGGGGGTTCGGAGCATGGAGCCTTAAAGACACAACAGCTATAACGAAGCATTTCGGACTGAGGCTGAAAAAAGTTTTTTTTTTTTTCTGAAACACTAGTGTGAAGAAAAGTAGGGAATTTGTGGGACAATATGAAGACAAGAAATATAAAGAGTCCAACTACCCCTCTTTAAATGTTGAAATTTTTCTTGTGAACCAACTTACTAAAATTCATTGTCATTAATCCACTGAGATTATAGCCGTGCAGCTGGAAGGATAGAATTTATGGCCTGTTGGAAAAGATTTTAGACATTCATGTTGCCTGCAAAACAAAAATCAAAGAGCTTATTATTTATATCAAAAAAATTCCCTGAAGAGTTGTTTCAGATGTTGCGTTCATGCTTTGTCGTTGAAAAATAAGTTGGAAGGAGTAAAAAGAAGACAAGCCTTCATCAACAAGTTTATTTGTTTTTGTTTTGGTTACAAACAAACACCTGTTGCTTGGCTGACTTAGAGGAGAGAGTTGCGTGTTAACTTCAAACTGGACTCCTGGTTGTCTTGGCAGCTGAGCCGGGCTCATAACTCTCCATGACAGTGTCACATTTTGAGCGGATCACTGGAATCCAATTAATCTTGGTTATATCCACATAAAGCCCTCCTGCTATTTCATCTAATGAAGACGGCCCCCCTCACCCTCTTCCTGCACTGTGTTCTCATGACAACAGGCTCCCTGTCCAATATCGCCAACTGCTTTGTTGCTGAGAGGTGAGCTGCGTTCCAGGCTCTCACGGTTTCCTCAACAATCCCTCACAATAGCAGGCGAGAGATCAAAACAATCCGCGCAGTGTTATTTCTGTGGATACTGCTTCATTATGCTGCTATGAGAATATGAACATGCTTCTTGATTTTGATACAACAAACAAAAGGCTGGGCGAAGCCTGCTGGCTAGAAGCAGTAACTGTGGATGATCAGGGTTATCATGGATGCTATAAGAATTCCAATCTGCCAAAATGACATATCCAAGATGAGAGGGTTGGATTCTACTGTTAACATATCCTTTTCTTCCAGATTCTTTATGAGCCGAGTAAACACAAGAACATGAAGCCCATAATGTGGACTCAAAGTGTCCTCTGCACCAAATTAGACACCCTGAATCTCAGCAGAAGATGGCTTCATATTCTTCAGAAGCAATAAACTGTCTGACAGGATCTAAAAAGCATGACCTCTAGAGGATGATTATTTTCACAAGACAGATTTGAAATATAATACACATTCCAAGATCCGAGATTAATTTCTTGCACGTTGTTGTGTTTTGTTTGTTTGTTTGTTTTTTGCATAAACTGCAGAAAACTCTGATATAGTCTTAGTGAAAATACTAAAGACTGTTTATTCAACTGAATGCTATGCAGCGTTAACTTCGCTGACAAAGATTGTGACAAAAAATACTCATCAATAAACTTTTTTCACTGATGAAAACTAAATAAAAAGTCAGACATGATTACAACTCAAACTTCTATGAACAAATGAAGATGGGACAAAAATGTTTGGGAGGGATGCAGACCCAGAGTGGCACGGGGTTGAAATATATCACGGAAACTAATAACGCTGTACCCGGGCTGCCTGCAATGGCAGCTCTTTTTTCTCATACCCAGCTGCACGTCTGTGTGCGTGCACCAGCTGTGGTTGTCAGAAGATCATGAGAACGAGTACAAACAGTCATTACACAGTCAATGGTACAAACAGAAGAATATGGACAGCAAGAAGAGCAAAGAGCTTTGAAGTAGAAATTTCTGAGTCTCAAATGGGAACGCTCTCCAAGGTCAGAGTTTCCGCCTTGAAAGTCGAAGCATCCACCCCACCCTGAGTTCCCAGTAGAAAATTCCCAGTTCAGGGGTAAACATTAATGAAGCTCCTGTTACATTCTTTTTATTCTCGAATTTTTGGCTAGTGTTTGTTGCAATAAATCAGAAGTTATAGTATTATTTGACGTTTGTATACAAATATACTGCTGTTATGGGGAGTTGTTCTGACTTGACAACTGGGACGCTTTAACTCGGAAATGACATCATTCCCACTCCCTACTTCCCTGTTCTGAGCACAAATAGAACATAGTATTAGGTTGTTTGCATTACATTTGACTAGAATATAAACTGAAAAAAACTGTCATGTCTCATTTTGTATGATAGGTTCATCTTTTTGTTTCATCAGCCTTGTCTTTCATATTTATCTTGTCAGGTTTTTTTTTTAGGCACGTCTTTCCTCTAGTTTCAGGTTACGTAATGTCCTGCCCTGGTGTTTTCCCGCCGTTGTGATTGTCATCCCTGCTCCTCATTTCCTCATTGTTTTCACCTGTGCCCCTTTACCTGAAGTATTTTAGTCTTTCCCCTCTTCCTGTACCAGATCGTCATGTCATGTTTCAGAACCATTGGCCAAGAACCTTTTGCTGCCTTAGTTTGTAGAAAAATGTATGCCTTATTCACTCCAGCGAAGCTGAGATTTTGTGTTTATTGCTTTGATAACTTTATTGAAAAGTTTTTTTTCGTTTGAAAGGTTGTGCATTTGGGTCTTCCTTACCAGAACCTTGTCAAATACTAAATTTGACTAATATTTGGTCTACTAAAACTAGACAAGACTTAGACTCTTATGGTATTTATTTAGTCGACGAAAACTGGTCTAGGATTAAAAGGTAACTTAAATACAACTAAAACTAAATGGTGTTTTAATCATAAGACTTAGAATACAACACTGATGGTATATGAGCTCTTTTGCTTTGAGGCTAGACAATTTAGAGCTCCCTCTGCTGACTGGTTGCATTATCACAAGATGGGATCTCTGGTCAGGCTGTTGAAGAAATACATGGTAAACGGCACCTTGGAAATGAAGCTGTCTCCTATCTTTCCAAAAAGGTTGGATCCACTCTGAGGTAATTTCTTCTTTTTACATAGTATCTGTGAGGACTGGCTGTTAGCTAACAATCCTCCAGTATTTGTAAGAAGAGCTCCTATAAAAAGTTTTTCTTCCCAAACTGAGAGTGAGCATTTCCTGCAGCTGCTGCCGGAGTCCCGACAGTTCTGCATGAGCTGTTTATGAAGCCCACTCTGCCTCTGTGGAGTGAAAGCTTTTACTGGGACATATCTACTCCATTAAGGCATGACCGTGACATCCCTGAAGGACGAACAAGGACAGTTAAGTTGCTTCAACTCTTACAGCTCAGTCTCCCTTTCTCTCCTATTTGGTGTTCTAGTTCTGTTTCTGTCAGTTTTAGAAGTGGAAACTGTCTTTTTGCATCCTCAACACTGAAAATCGAATAAGCTATTTAGCTTTTAAAGGAGCCGAACAGTGAAAAAACAAAAACAAGTATGCATCCTGCATGGAGTCACTTTGCATCTCATCGGTATCAGTGCAGGAGGGCTGCAGCACTCACCATACATGCAACCATTTTACATACATTATTCAAGATCACATCCACTATCCATCCCAGTGTCCCCCAGTTGTACTATCCATTGCACTAATCCACCCTCATTCAAACCTCATCCTCTCTCATGGCCTTCTCCCCGTAGCCGCACACCAGCCTAAGCTTCCCACTGTCAGCTTAAAACAGGATCACACAAGGCTGTCAGCATGAAGATGTGATCAAAGCCTCTTGCACCGGGCCCAGATGCACAATGCCAATAGCATACCTTCAGTGTGACTTCAGAGTGAAAGACCTCAGAACAGCAGGGGAATGTCTAATCCGGCTCATTCATAATACAGTAGATGGCCTCTTTACAATTAGTAGCAGGCTGCTGAACTTCCAGAACAGGCGGAAGAGGAGCAAGGAAGTTAGACATCAATAATGAATTATTTGGCAATATTAACAAAATGCTTTCCCTATATGCCAGTGACTCTGTATAAATATATAGATGATGCCTCCTCGCCTCCCTGTCCTCCTGTTAGACAAAGTGAAGCCAACACCACGTGATGGGTGCTGAGAGCGTTCAGTGCAGTAGGAATCAGTATCAAGAGCGCTGACATCCCGCCCCCTCTGTGAACCAAAACACACATTTAAGATACAGATTAACAGATTATTGTGTCAGTTTGAAGCTGACATCCTGCATTATTATGTGTTTTTTTATGTTCTCCCTTCTATTTCTGCCTCTACTCTGTTAATCCTGTGCACAGGGCTGTAGGATTTGCATTTTCCTGCAGAGCTAACATTATACCTCTGTGAAGGATTTATAAGTATTTCAAAGTAAACCTCCTGAAATAAATGGAAATAAAACATCATATCAAAGCTGCTTTAATTAGAGGGAACTTTAAATATTTTGTTATTATTATTATTTTTATTTACTTTATCTTATTTTATTTTTTAGTTTACTGCTGTGGAGTTCTCTTTTTTTTTTCTTTACAAAAATATGTACTTGATTTGTTTTGAAAGTTATTAAAGCCTCATGCCCAGCCTTTAGGTTTAAGATGCTGCCATTTACAAAGACCACACACCAGTGTAGAGACATTGATTACAATAATCAATTTTCAAAAAACAAACTATTCAAAGTTTTTCTGAGGCTCTGTAAACACATCAGTGTCACATCTCATCATTTATGTAAAATTAAGACATTTAAGTTCAGTCTAGTCTTTTGTTTGTCCTGGCACATTTTGTTTTGTTGTAATGTCTCTCCTCTTATCCACAAAAAAAGATGTTTTTCCACCCTTGTGATCGTTGTCCCTGTCCTCATTATTTACCCGTGTTACCTTGTGTATGAATAGTCTGTTTCTCCCTTTGTCCTGTGCTTGTTTGTCCTCTGAACCAAAGCTATTTTAAAGAGCTTGTGTGTGTTTTTGTATCTGAAAGTGTGTTTTTATTGAGTTTTTTTTTCTAGTCACCTCCGCAGTCCAGTTTTTCTTTTCTTTTTTCAGTATTGTTGTGATTTTTTTCTTCTTCTTCTTTTTTTACTTTTCTTCTTTTATTGGCACTTTCTCTTGTTTTAACTCAAATAAAGAGTCTCTTTTTTATTTCCAACGTTCGAGTCCTGCGTCTGGGTCCTTGAGTTGGTTCTTGTCAATAAGAGACAAACTTAAAAGTGTGAAAATTTAACAGCTGTTCCAGTCTGCCATCATCAGTGCACCAGAAATACATCAAGACTTTGTGTTGGAGGTTTATTTATTTATTTATTTATTTATTTATTTATTTATTTATTTATTTTTACCCATCATACAAAGGAATATACAAAATAAAGATGCAATTTATTCCCATCTTTACTGAAATTACATGGTTCTCTCAACAAGATCACTTTAGGATGATGCTGTTAAAGACTTTGTATAATTTTGAGCATGGATTGTGTTAAACCAAAATCTGTGGAGCTCCCCCTTCTGGATGACTGATGTATGGGCCCTAAACTCTGCTTTCCCAATGTTTACACATGGGGCCAGGGTCATAGTAATAAATCAAAACCAAAACAAAACCAGAAAAATTAGTTGTTTCAGTCACGGCATAGTTACAGTTCTATTTCCCTGAGTTGTGTTGGAAAATGATGTAAAAAGTATGTGTTTTTGATTTAATTCACATTATATTAGAGAATGTGTAATAGAGCAGTGACTGAAAATCCGCAGCAACAACAAGCGTGTCTGGACATGTGCACCATTCTCAATTGTCCTCTGGAAACACTTCCTTTGTGTTTCGGTCTATTTGCAGCGCGTTTTTAAAATGTGTTGTTTTATGAGCTTTGCCGCCACTTCCTAAACACAGCGCACGCATTGTCAAATTGATGAAGATGTTTTCTAAATTTACTTGTGTTTTGTCATTTTCCATGTTTTCTTAAGTGCTGTGAGCTCTCAGGGCCACCGTAATTGACAGCTCTGCTGAAAAAAGGCAGGCTGCTGCTGCTGCTGCAGCCGTCTGTACTGGATTAGCAGAGAGGGGAAGGAATAGTGAAAGGTAACTACAGCCAACACTACAAGAGTCACTGGAATTTCCGTAGCCTTAAGTACCAGCTTCAAATCACAAGAGGATCTATACATAACATTTATGTTTTATTTGTAAAGTTAATGGTCATCAGCAAAGATGTGGCTCCAGTCCTGCAACCCTACCAGCCTGGTAGTGCCTTGGCTGAAGTGGTAACGCCCATACAGCCAACAATTTCTTCACCAGAAGATAGTAATTTAGAGAGTACAGCTCTACAAGAAAAGCTCGACAGCGAGTTTTAAACCTGGGCACTGGCCCATGTTGAACATATGGAGACCAGGAAATGGTCTGTTCTAATCACGCCCCATAAAAAGAGTAAAACTAATAAAGGAGACTTAGTGAAGCGAGCTCCATTTTACACAACACTACACCTTGAGACAGTGACAGAGGGAGCTCCACAGATAGGCTCCAGCAAGGCAATTGTGTTGTCGATGAATGTACCCAACTTCCTCACTTCATCATTTATCATGTCCCGTGAAGTGTAAACAGCCTTTACCCCTGCAACCTGCACCTGAGCTGGTGATGCATCCACATGCAGTGTACTATGCTTCACTTCTTCTTTTGATAAGAGAGAATGCTGGGAAATGAAGTAGTCTGCGGGAGAGTCAAGATTTATAATGTGTGCTTTAGCAGGCAGCACATTTTGGGTTTGTTTTTGTCTTATATCTACACTCCACCATGCAGCACGTTTGTACCGTACACAGGAACCTCTGAGCCTTATCCAGATTACTCAGATCAGGTCTGGTCTCTTTTCTGTTTTTTGAAATTACCAGACACCCTGTGCAGACCTTGAAATCACAGGAAAGCTCAAATGTATGTGCATATGTTTACATGCAAACACAAACCTTGACTCGACTGACTCGGAGCTCTGCCTCTGTAACTAACACTGGTTGATTAATGGAGGGACCCAGTCTTGCCCGAGGAGGAGATAAGCAGCCTATCACAGCTCTAAAGCTCTTCCACACGACCTTGAGAGAGCACTGTACATGGAAATAGACCTGAGGCTGCTATTAGCTCTGCTCTCCCTCATTTGGCCGAGCTTCAGTGTCAAAACCATTGTCTGCTTGCACTCCGAATTCACAGCCTCAAGAGCCGACAGAGCACAAATGACACTGGAGATATGTGCAACTTTAACCCCTATCACTCATAAGTTTAAGGGCGAAGGATGTTTTTTAAGGTTCAGTCTGAAGAATGTGCATCGAAACTTCTGTTCTCACAAAGAAAAGTTGAAGTTGTACTTTTCTGTTGCCTGGAAACTGGCGGAGACATCAGCAAGTAATTGTCCTGCGAATAGCTCCAAAACATTGTAACAGGTGCTTATATGGAATAATAAAACAGACAGATGAAATATACAGTCAGAACACAGAGGGTACAGGCATAAGGGATGAAAAAAGCCTCCTTAAAGTCTTCTTCTGGACTCTGGACTTTCCTTTTGGAGGCTCAAGTTTGACATTCTTGATGGTCATCATGTTTTTGAAAGTGTTCTGGTAAAATCAGCAACACAGGCACCAGACAGTTCAGACTGAAAGTATTTTTCAGGTGGTTATCCAATTAGCCAAAATGAGAGAGTCTTGTGCAAAGTGTTACAATTTAAAGGCCATGTAAGGGCTTTCTGTGTGATACTGAAATATTCTCAATGTTATATATTTGCCTGTTCACAATCCACAGTTTAAATGAGATTTTCAGTATTAATATTAGTTATTTCTGAATGCTGTTTCTCAGTATTCATTATCAGGTCAAACACAAATCCATTTGTGGAATATGAGCTTAAAGTCCCTTCAACAGGGTGGTCAACAAAATTCAACTGTGAGAAGTAAGATCAGTCCCTTTTCCTGAAGAAAAAGATTTCTCTTTTGAGAGTGTAATCTCTTCTTGGCTCTCCCTTCCAACCTATTTTACTATTCCGAAAAAACTATGCGAAAACAGCAGCTGTTAGTCATTGTTAAATGTGATGTAGAACTTACTTTTGAAACCTCTAATAACTAATGAAAAAGAAACTTTTCAATACACAGTCCAATAATATCTTGATAATAATATGATATAATGAATATAATAATATTAATATTAATTTAACAATATTAATATTAATTTAACATTATTATTATTATTATTATTATTATTATTATTATTATTATTATTATTATTATTATTATTATTATTATTATTATTTATTTATTTATTTATTTATTTATTTATTTATTTATTTTTTTTGAAAATGTTAATTTTTATTTTTTTTATTTATTTACCTTAAGGTTATTCAGGCATATGTTAAGTCACCATCAGATTTTATTGTTGTATCTAAGTTTATCCGTCACATTATTATTGCCATTTTAAATTTTGACTCTCACTGCTTTTATCAAAACTTTTATCTCCTTTTTCATCTCCTCTTAATCTCCTTTTAAGGTGCCCATACATATTTCCCTTCATCAGGTTTTGTTTTTCCACTGTCTATATTTATTTATTTATTTATTTTATTTTATTTTTCCCTACCACTGTTAGAGCACTTTGTAAATATATAAAAAAAAGAAATGAATTAATAATAATAGTAATAATAATAATTATAATAATAATACGTATTATTATTATTATTATTATTATTATTATTATTATTATTATTATTATTATTATTATTATTATTATTATTATTATTATTATTATCATCATTGCACGACCTAATTGCTTTGTAATTGCCTAATTGCTATGTATCCTGGTAGAAGTTGTCTCAAACAAAGAAAAAAAACATTGCTAAAAAGAAGATTGGTTAGAGTCTCCTCTTTGCCACAGTAGGTGATGGTGCTTCTTTATTTTGTGAAACCCTCCCAAATCCAGGTGTCACTGAAATCAACACCTGATGGATAGTCTTCACAGTTCCTTTAAGGATGTGTTAAGCCTGTGTAAAAGAGGTGCGAGCATGTGACACATGTGGATGATAAATAACATTTAGCAAGATGATGGAAAGAAGAGTAAAGGAGTGATTTTGTATCAGTCTGTCACCTTTAATGCTAAAAATGCACCTACTCGACTCATTTTAGTCATACCTGAATATCAGTCTGAGTTTATTCAGTGCTGTAGTTAATGTGCTTCTTAATGCCTCACCTGTTCTCTCACAAATGTTTTGAGTAACATTAAAATGAAGCCACATTGTGTTTTTAATGTAATTGTACAGAGCCGCTCAGCAGGAGGGCCGAGCCTGTTTCACAAGCTTATCAATGCACTTTGAAAAATTCAAATGAACTCATTTTCTAATACACATTTAACCAGCTTAAGCAGAGCGAGCCTCATTTTACCCAGGGGGCGGTAATTCTTTTTTTTTTTTATGTCCTTTAATATTACTAATGAAAATGGCCTGAAAAGTGTGTTATCTTTGTGCTGCTGGATTTGATTTTAAATGGTAGAAAAAAGCTTTCGGGCTCTGTGATTCTGATTGCAGCGCAGCAGAATATTGCTGTTTCATTGTTATTCAGCTGCCTGGTCCACACAAAAGGTTTGCCATGCACCCTGGCAGTGCTCTGTTGGCTCCCAACAGCAGAGTGACTGAAAGGTCAGCCTGTCTGTTCATTTCACAGCATGAAAGAGCAGCAGCAGGGTCGGACCACGTGAACAAGCCGTGCTCCACGTAACAGACACACATGCACATGCACACACACATGCACACAATAGCGTATGTAAAGCCTTATCATGATTCAGTGAATAGATATGACTCTAAAATGTTGGTGTACACACACAGCTGAACTGGAAACTTGCCACACATGTACTGGAGGATAAACTCAAATAGTATTCCTCCTCTCGCTGTGCCACGAACCGAAGCAAAGTCGATTGATTTTCTTTTTATTTGATAAGCAGCATGTGATATCTTTATTTTCTCTGACAGCTGAAAGTGGTGTGGTATTAAGAAATGCACCGCCGCTCGGTTCAAACATGCATTTCTATTAAGCTGTCAGCGTGTAACCTTTCACACTGTAAAGGAGACACATCTGTCATTTTTATGCCACAGACAAAGAGCCCTGTGCTCAGTGAAGGAGTCTTGGTCTTCAGATGCTGCCGCACGTGGGAGAAACGTCTTAAATAAAGGAGGTATTCACACGTCGTCTGTTCCGGAAAATGCTGTGAATGTTGCTTGGAAATGAAACACTAAGAGAAACAATGAGAGCTCAGTTATAGTCTTTCAAAACACAACAATAGAGGATGTTATGCTGCTTTAACTCTTTTCTTTGGCACATCAGACTCCAAAACTGAAGAGTGTGAGAGTAAAACTTCTTCCACCTTCACAGATCTAGCTTCGTATGACTACTTCAGGTACTTTTATATTTCATATAAATTCAAATCAATCTACTCAAGTTGGCATTAGAGTTATCTGGTGACACTTTGGATAAAGTGGTAGTTTATTTTCATTTCCTCCTCAGATGAAACTTCATTTCCCATGAGCACCATCACCCACTTTTGTGCAGGTATGCCTCTTACCAAAGCATGCATGTGTTTTGGAAGCAGATATATCATTGTTTTGATGCTACTTTTATTTGTTCAAGACAACTTTTGGCAGGATGCAACGTGATGAGATTGTGGATTAATCTGTAGATACCTCAAATTATTAGCCGTGACATAAAAAAAAAATAAGTTAGCTTACAAAAGGAGAGCAGACGTACTGGTTTAACACTGGTGTAATGATGCGAGATTTAGAGTCCAAATAAATGTCTTAAAAATGTAAACATGCACATAGTTTAATCATTGAGTCCATGAAGATCAGTGAAGCATTCACACCCCAGCATAAACATCTGATCTTGTTCACAGACATTTTGCTCTTTTAGCTAGCAAAGCCCTGATTGTTGAGTTTCTCCATCTGAAACAACACTTCAACAATAGACAGACGTCTCAGATCCAGCCCTTTATTGGTCATATTCTTGTTCTAAATTTCCATATCCATTTACTAAAATCACGGTTGTTTATGAGGCATTGCTTCAGGCTGCAAAGAAGGGACTCTTGTGGATTGATTTCAGGCCCCGCCTTAGACTAGATTTGTATTTCAGCGCGGGGATGGAGACAACATTTTCCAGCCCTATTGTCCTCTGCAGTAAATGTGTTCCTTTCCAAAGTGTGCATTTGTTAAGAGAAAATTGTGATTTTCATTATTATTATTATTAATAATCTTGCTTGGATTTATTAATAATCTTGCTTGGATTTATTAATGTGTTTATTGATTGATTGATTGATTGATTTATCTATTTTCAGCAGAGTGATGAGGTCATGTTTTGATTTGTTGTTCTGTATGATAATTGATTGACATAGGAGCTTTAACGCTACCCAGTTTCATCATGTGTGCAATAATGTCCAAATGAAGGACTTTATAACATAAATATGCACATAGTTTCACCTCTTTGGTCCCAAGAAAAGCTTTGAGATCTTCCAAAATGACTTTGAAATTCCCAAACTATTATTTCATCAATTTTTATTTAAACACAAAAATAAAAAAATAAAAAAAATAAATAAATAAAAAAAGTTTCTCCAATGCACTTTAATTACATTGCACATTTTAAAACAACCACATTTACCAAAGTATTGCACATTAAAATTAAATATAAAAAAAATCAAGTTAAAAATAAATAAATTGATAAAAAAAATTTTAAAAGGAGATAAATAAGAGCTTTAAGACCATAAAAGACATAGAAGACCAGATATCACACAACTCTTGATTTTGATGAATCAAAAGCCAAAGAAAAAAAAAAAGAGCTTTAAGGCTTTAAAAGTCGGTGGAGTGGGGGATGTTTTTTTTTTTTTTTTTTGGTGGCAGATCGTTCCACAACTTGGGAGCCACCAGTCAACACCTTGGGTTTAGATGTGAGACCATGCAAACAGAAAATGTTCAATCCGGTTTCCAAATTTCTGTTTTGCCACAAGTTCCTGGTGACTAATCCAGGTAAGAACAATGACAGATACATTTAGGAAACAGAAATACGTCCACAAATATTCTTAGGTTTAATACCAATTTGCTAAAATAAAGAATCTGAGTGTATTCCCACAGCAGGGGTCGAAAGTCTCTGGCAATGATATTTTTCGGCTTGCAGGCAGAAAAGTTTGGGGAACGCTGGACTTAAATATTAATTCAATAGAAGAAACATTCATCTTTTTGCTGCTCTTTCTCCAGTATCAGGTATGAAAACAAAACTTTATTAAATTTATCAAGGGAAAAAATTTACAAGCAGAGCTTCACACAGAGTCGCTTCAGGATAAGTGATGAATATTGACTTAGTGTTTTCAAAAGTCGAACCTGAACCAAACCAGTGTAAATAAGACATTTTTTTCACTGCTGATCTCATTGCACGTCAACAGGACGAGAGTGAGACTAGATCAGTCAGAAACTCCTCACATGAGCTTTGAGATTGTCGGACCTTACACATTTCACGAGACATCAACGTGAGTCACACACCCTGAGGTAACACTGAAGCTTTAAGTCATTCTACTTTCTGCTTTAATGGGCTAAAGGTGCAAAATCAATATGAAGAAAATGTCTTTTTTTTAATGAGCAGTATGATTCATCAGCAGGGATGAGTCATCACCATACATTGATCTAAAAACACACATACCAACATTTTGTGGTGTTATTAATCCGCTGACGTCAAGTGTAACTACAGTGAAAAAAAATAGTCCCAGATGGTGCTCGGAGAGGCTCATAAAAGAGCGAACAGTGGATGAGTTTTTATGGCGTTAGAAGTGAATTTCACATATTATCTGCTTTGTTCAGTCAGAGTTTATTTCACTTTATTTAAAATGCCAAAATCAATCTGGAGTGCCTCTGGTGGCTTCACTGAGGATGTAGCGCTGAAATCTGTTGACTTGACAAATTATATTAAGCTCTGAACTCGCAAGGGGCTGAGAGATGTTTTGACATGTTTTTTTTTTAAGTAATGAATATTTAAGTGCGTATCAAATAGAGGATAATGATGTTTGAACTTGACCCGTTAACCACACAAGAGAACTTAAGGAGAATGCAGCAGAAGCTCAGAATAAATTGTCCGCTGCGTCTTTGTTTGCCTGACCAATTCCAAGAACTCCAAGAGACAGGCGATGGCCACGCACATCAGAGTAAACCGTTTAAAGCTCAAGACGGCCTGATTCTCCCTGACAGATTCAAATTGCCATCTGACTGTAGCCATGCTCCTGTTACTCAGCTAAATAGCTTCCTCTTCCTTTCTTTTTGCTCCACAAACTGAACTCTTTCCTGGCAGTGGATCCACTCAGCCCGAGCCTCCAGGGACAACCCTTTACTTTTAATTACAGCAGCACGATAAGAGCTGCACATGAAGATGTATCGGTCATTAAAGTATAAGTAGGACAGAACTTTATGTAGGAGTCAGATGTTTGTTCAAGTCTAAAAAATAGCATCAGGATGAGATCAGCAGAAAGTAAATCTTGTCCTCCTTCCCTCACGATTCTCTCTTTGGTCAATAGTGACGCTGGGATTGGGCGTAGGTAATTATGAAGAAACTAATCTCTCTGTGCTGCCTGTTCATTCAAACATTAATTACACTAATGAGTCAGTATTTGCGCAGAAGCCTTTAATATAAAACATTTAAATTTTTAAATTACCTCACCACAAAGGAGCCGCTTCCTTTCAGGCTGTTAATAAAGTTATTACATGAATTTCCATCAGCACCTCAGAGCAGAGATGCTCCTTTCAGAGCCTCACCCCGCCGTCAGAGGGAGGACAGAGATGTCTGTGTCAGTGACGTGGGCTGCAGTGAGAGGGACATGAAAGCAGAAAGAGGAGTCGGTCAGAGTTGCCTCCTGTGAGCCTCGGGCGATGCCCTCAGCGCGGCTCTGACGGCCCCCTACGCTGTCAAACTCCTGCAACTATCACACGCATCCAGAATTTTGACTGATTCCCTTTCTAATAATACTCATTGAGCAGAGTTTGAGGCATTCACCCATAAATCTTTAATTTTCATTTCAGCTATGCAAGGGAATCTGGAAACAGATCGTTAATGGTTTTGACCAGTCATGATACATTTTTCATGACTTTAGAGGAAAATAAATGCAAAACCCTACAACAGATTGACAAATATGTCACAAAAGTTTATAAGGAAAAATAAAGTCTGACCGAAATGTCCTTGAATAAAATCCCCAAAATGTTGAACACACCTCAATAACAAGTGATGGGAAAGCAGTCCATTTCAATTTACTGAATCAGTAGAATCAGTTCAGTTTAAAAGATTTGTTAACCGAATCGTTTAGTACTCATACAGTTTGCAAACTGAAAGCTGCTGAAACACATATATTTCCCTGACTGTTCTGTGTGTTACCTTCAGTCGCAGATCACTCACTGACTGTCTGACTGAGAGGAGGAGAGACTCAGAGGTGGAGCTCCTGTTCAGTACGTTCAGTCAGTGAGTGACATGTGTCTGGTGAATTGCCTCTGTAGTTGTCTTATTACCCTCTACTGGTGGGGTGGTGTGCTGCAATAACTTCCTTTTTTTTTCTTCATATGTTAATGACCTGATTTGTATAATCTACTTTTTTTTGGCATATTCAGAACAAACAGACGTACAATGGGTCACATCAACTATAGCCCCGTTTCCACCAAGAGGTTGGTTTGGATCAGTACAGTTTGGGACAGGTTGGATCAGTAAAGCCTGATCCTGTTTGCGCTTCCACAGCCAACCGTGAACCGTAAGCCAGATGCGATTGCCCTGTCAGCTACATAAGAGCATGACGCCATAGCAGCCCAGAAGGAAGACAACACAGTAAACAAAGAGCAACAATGAAAGACATCCCGCAGTTCATCTTCTTTGTGATTGGAAGTGATTTTTTGACCAATCAACAGGCTGCAGTGTTGTAGCTCCACCTTCTGGAGTTGGAGTGGTGTGTCTGGTACCCCAAGGGAAGGGTCCTAAAAAGTGGGATGGTACAGATTGGCTATTTGGCGATTTGTCTGGGATTAGTGAGTGGAAACACCACAAAATATATGCTGTACCGAAAGGAACTGGACTGAACTGCTTTCATATTATCAGGATTTTTGTTTATTGATTTTAAAATGTGATTTTTTTTATTTAATTTTATTTATTTATTTATTTATTTATTTATTTATTTAAATTCTATTTTATTTTATTTTATTTTATTTCAAAACCCTTTGGTTAAAAAAAAATTGAGATGTTTGATCCCTAAATTAAACATAAAAACTGACTGGGGGAAATACGGCTCCTGGTAAAGTCTGTAGACATCATCATCATCATCATCATTCAACTTTGTCACTTTGTCAGGTCTTAAAGGCAAAAAAAAACCTCTCAAAAATTGGAAATACCAAAGAATCGCAATTCGCATTGAATTGGCACCCCAAAAAATTGAATCGGGAGAATAGCATATCATCCTGCAGCCCCAATATTTAACCATGAAATTTAAGTTCCTGGACCTTCTCGCTAGAAAATAAATAAATAAATGAAAATTTAAAAAATAATAATCAAAAAAACTTTTAAAACTATTGACTAAACAGAAAAAAATGCAAGTTTAAATACAAACAAGGAATAAAACACAAGACATGGATCGCATATAAACAACAAAAGGAAGATTGTAGGACAATATTTTTATTAATATTGACAGGGAACGAATTAAAAATGAAACAGAAGGTAAATCTTAAGTTACCAGAAATTAGACTCCTAGGAAAAGAAGAGAGTTGCTGTTTTTTGGTAAAAGAGTTTTGTATGAAGTTGATGTTTTTGAGAGTATGTTGTTTAGTGAGCTGTTATTTAGACTCACACAGCAGCCATAAACAGAAGGACTTATTTGTAACTTTAAACTCAAACGTTTCTCATACAAACACGTCTGTGGCCTCTGTGTGTTGAAAGCATCTTAATGAACCCGTGTTTGTAACGCATCTCCAAACTAGTGTAGCCGCCACATTATTTTTATCCAGTTTTGGCAATCTTGACGTTTACACTGAATCTGTAATGACCGACCTCAGAAGCCAGCAAATGTGTTTGGACAACTTTAACAAGCGAAAGTGAGCAGCAAGTCAGAGAAAGTGTGAAAGAACGTGATGCAGATCCAGACAGCGAGCAGGCTGCAGAGCTGCTCTGCCTGCTCGGTGGAAGCGGTGTGATTGTGAAAGGTGCTTGATAGAGTTAATTAAGGCCGACAAATGTGAAATAATTAGGGCTGGCATGGCCCTGCCTCTCCATAAAGCTACACCCTCACACACAGACTGTGATTTATGCTTCCTGATGGGTAACTCAGAAGTTGAAGTTCACTGCGGTTGTAAACAACACCTTTCCTTAGACTTCACATGAAACTGGCATCAGTTTGTTCCTGAAGAGGAATCCCCAAACCTCCCAAACATCAGAGGAGACATATTTGTTTGTGCTCCTGCGTCTGCTGCTTCTGCTACAGGGTGCTTGATTTGGAATATTAACTAATGTTTTGGTATCGCTTCAGACATCAATTACAGATCATCTGTGCTAATGAGCTTCAGTTTCCTTCTGCTGAGAGCGCGTGCTGATGAAACAACATCAAGAGGCTCCAGGAATTGATTGCGTAATTGAACTTAGATACCTGTTTATTTTACCTGAATCAATACTCTTAATGCATGCAGGGGGCTGTGGTTAAACACTGGCTGACTTGCAAATGTGTCCTTTTCCACACCTGCTCCAGAGTCATATCCCTGAATTAACTGTTGGAGCTGTTTTAATATGCAGTGCAACACTCTTTAGGTCTGGGTCTGCTGTTAGAAACTCTTAAAGTCTGTTTATTCAGGATTCAGGTCTCTGTGCAATGCTCAGAGGTGGGCACACGGATACAAGTAAAGGCACAGATACTTGTGTAAAATAAGACTTGTAAAAGAGGAAGCACAGATTGAACTTCTTCATGGAGGGATTCAAAAGAGTTAAAGTGGAAAATACACATTTATGCATAAACACAGACCTGGCTTCAGTGTGCAAATCAGTTGGACTGTGGATGTCTTTCAGTCCTGACCTCTCTGGCTGACATTGCATACATCTGGTACCTTCTCTGTGGGAGTTTTACTTTCTTCCTTTTATCACTTTGATGCCTTTACTGTCGTGTCACAGCACAGAGCAGGTCTAGGAATAAGGAAAACAGAGCCATTCCTGTCAGATACTGATATTATATCATGAAAGTAGGGCACTTAAGAAGAAGTGTGCAATGGTAGTTTCTTTATCTCAGTTTATTAAAACAAAAGCTAGCAAAAGAGGAGGGTACGACCAAACAAAACACATAAATGTCTCAGTACTTCTCATGTGTGTGTTAAAGGTAAGGTCTAAAGGACTTTCCTAAAGATTAAAACTTGTACAGGAATAGTCCTGCTCAAGAGTCTCCTATGGGACTCTATACATGTGTATCAGTGTCTCTGTCTGCCTCAACCCCCTCCCTTTGGCTTTTTATTTTTTTTGCATCCGCCCAGCTCATTTCCTGTGTAGTTTGACTCAGAGACACTGTAGCTACTTGCAACATCACATTCTCACATTTTCTAAAAAAGAAAAATTCTACACGTTTTGGGTGATGTTTAGACGATGAATGAAGACTTGTGTCTATGTGTTACCTCAAACATGTTGACAGGTGCTGCTCGGGATCAATTGCTTGATGATTCCAATTTTTTTCGCAATTACTACAAAATAAACGTATCAGATTCAGTGTGCAAGGTATCTGTGCATGACAAACGCATCTGAAAAAAACAGACCTGGTGTGCAAACAACTTAAGCGTGGTCACATCAGTGAATCACAGCACTTAGTGCACAAGTGACTTTGTGTGTTGATAATAGCAAGTGGATGAAGCTAACCTGAGCAGCTCCCTTAGTGGACGTAGCATGGAGAAAGAAAAACACAACCAATGTGAAACAAAACATCAAACAGGTGAAGCTTTTTACTAAAGGAGGGTGAAGCTTGACATGACTTTCACTTACTCTTGGACAGCAGCACAGGAAGAAGAGTGATGAGAGTTAGCTTTTAGCTAAAGTTAGCTAGATACCTGTGATTAGCTTGTGCTAACATGCCAAGACAGATGCACGGCTCCCCGAGTCTTTCTCATGTAGAAACATGATGCTACAGGTGGTTGCTGGGCTAGTGAGTGTGTTAACGTAGTCACAGTCGGAGGTAGTGGGTGTGCGCTGCAGCTGGCACTGAGCCAAGGAGGAGGAGCCCAGTTTGAACGTTGTGTTCACTAACAAGTGACGAAAACTCCTGCAGACGCTACCTTTAAAGATCAATAACTGCTCGAAAGTGACAATGTTTCATGCTGTTCACAAGTCGACTTATTGTCTACCAAGCCATTTCTGTCTTCTTGAAGCGTTGCCCTCAGATTGTTAGGTTTTTGGGTGTGGGGTTATTAATGCAGGTCACTCCATCTGAAATGATAAACATTATTTCCGGATGCATTAAAGCTGATGCAAAAGTAAGCAATTATCAATACTTAGGGTACAGAAACCAAGAAACTGCAATTGCGGGTACAGTACCACAGTATCTATCCTCCTATGTAAGGGCTTTACATGCAAAAACTTAATTATTTTCTCAAGCTGAAACACTGTGCACAAGTTTAAATCTTCATTTTCCATTTGTTTTCAGTCAGATATCAAACAAAAATCATTTCTCAATCATTTCAATCTACACTGGATGGGAAAGTCTTAGTGTATCGGTGCTGCTTTCTCCCACACGTCATCTTCCCAAGCTTTGATAGATCGCTCCTCTCTGTAAACAACAAAGTGCTTTGAGGAGCAAAGAGAAAACAGTGGGAGGAGCTGATTACCTCTAATCTTCCTCTTTCTGTGGAGTGTGAGGACACCATCTCCCAAAGCCCCTTCACACTCCTGTACACTGGAGTCAGGAGTAAATTAGGCATGTTCTGCCACATGGAGCTGTGCGAGTAGAAATGTAAGAATACTTAGTGTATCTGCTCACATGCCAGAGGAAATAAGCAGACAAAGGAAACTCTGTGGCTCTGACAGCCGATGAGGAGCGGACTGTGTGCCAACTGGTTTGAGAATCATCCAAGCTGGGGCACCTCATGAACAGAAATCAATACAGCCTTTATTTTTTCCCATTTTGTAAGTTAAATATTTGTTTCTGCAGCTACCCGAGGCACGCTGTCAGTCTCTGCACAGCTATAACTCCTTAATGAAATGCACTTTTAATAAAACTGTATCAACTAATGTGTTTCTACATGATAAACATTATCCCGTTGAGAATACTTGCATTCCCAAACCAGCAGGGACACGTCACAACTTTATCCTGTCTTTGGATTTGAGAATCCACCGTTTTGCTCTCCAAGATCACAAGAAATCCTGTCAGCTCTTCTTTTTCAAATAAAAACTTACCTATATTTGCAGTATTGGCCAGTTGTGAGAACCTCCTGTTCTTCCAGATGCAAAGTGGAATGCCAAAACTTTCTGTGGGGAGAGCACACCACCCATCTTTGATATCTGCCTGCATGTAAAGGCAAAGCAGCGAGAGCAGTGGCAAAGATGGTCATCAGTGACAGAACATGTGACACAGGAGGGACTGTGGTGGTGCTTGGTTCAAAAATGGCTTGCAAGGGAAGCAGAAAGAATCAGCAGGCTACATCAGTTAAAAGTGAAAACCCATTTGCACATCTGAACATCCAATCAGCTGGGTTGTCAGCTGATGGGGCTGGTGTTAAAAGCAGCTGATATTCTGTTGTTCTTGGCTTTTTGGGCTTCCTGTACTAACCACATGCTCAAATATTTAGCTGCAAAAAATCAAGGGCAAAACACAAGAAAAGACATTTCAATCCGAAATATTATTCTTATAACCCAGCCTGATTCCAGCACTCTGCTTCTGTCTGGGTAATCCTGATGGTTATACCAAAATTGCTCCAATCCCTCTTCATTTTTTTCAACAATAAAGGTCAAATTTGATTTAAAAAGCTATGTTTGGATACTTCTAGTTTTTAATTTTTTAAATTTAGTTTCATTCAATTTTATTGTATTTCATTTTTTATTTTTTAAATTTTTAGGTTTTTTTTATTTATTTATTTATTTATTTATTTATTTATTTATTTATTTATTTATTTATTTATTTATTGAGCTTATTTATAGTTTTTTATGTTCAGTTTTTTGAGTTAGTTTTTATTTATGTATTTGTTTATTTGTTCATTTGATTATTTATTTATTTACTTCTTAGTTTTTTGGGGGAGGTTTTGTGTTTTTTTTTAGATTTTAAGTATTTTTGTCAATATAACAGCCTTATAAGGCAAGATTTGATTTAAAAAGCTGTGTTCGGATAATTCTAGTTTTCAATTATTTTATTTTTATTCAATTTTTTTTAGGGTTTTATTTATTTATTTATTCTTTTTTGTTGTTGTTTTTTTTTAAGCTCAGTTTTTAAGTAAGTATTTATTAATGATTTTTTATTCATTTATTTATTTTTCATTTATTTACTTCTTAGTTTTTTTGTTGTTTGTTGTTGTTGATGTCTTGTTGTTTTTTTATTTTAGTATTAGTCAATATGAAAGCCTTAAAAGGCCAGATTTGATTTAAAAAGCTGTGTTCAGATACTTCTAGTTTTAAATTATTTTATTTCATCTTATTTTATTTCATTCTTAAATTTTTAGAGTTATTTATTTATTTATTTATATATTTCTCTTTTTTAAGTTTAGGTTTTTGGTATTTATTTATTTATTTATCTATTCATTTTATTTTTTTATTTTTTTATTTCATCTTATATCATTGTTTGTTTGTTTGTTTGTTTGTTTGTTTGTTTGTTTTTTGCAGCATCTATGGCCACCTCCATTACAGATGCTTGATTAAGAAGAGTTAAGAAGACAGGATAATACCAAGTTGCATCTCCAAATGTTATATCAACAGGTAATCCAGCAACTCATGTATCATTGTTGAAACATGCTGGCGCTAACGTGGTTATTCAGATGACTCTCTCTTTGTGGCTGATTGGATATAAATTAAATTACTGACAATGTCCGAGCATCACAATTCACTCCCACTGTAGAGCACCAGCAGACAAATCCATGTGCAGAATATTCAATCAGAGACACAGAGCATTTACATGACAATTTGAGTGTATTGTTCTCAGGGAATATATTCTGCACTACATTTGTGAAGTCTTCAGATTATTTTTCTATATGTTTAGGGCAATATCAACTGATTTGAAAGCCTACTATAGGTGTTAAAATGAAATTTCAGCTGCTGACTCAGAGGGTGGCGTTTTTCTCAGACAGCCGGGGAGTGACTCACTCATTACAGCTGCTCAAGGTAAAACAAAGAACATAAAAAGGAGAGAAATAAACATTTCAGGAACATCAGAAAGGTGTGCCAGACAGAGAGAAAACAATACATTGTTAGCTATCGCAGAAGAAGAAGAAGAAGTAGAAGAAGTTTCTGTGGTGTGGCTGGAGGCTTTGCTTCACGGTGATCAAACCTGCAGTTCCATCTTTCTTTTGTCAAAAATTCACCACATATGATACGAGAGCCTCTTTTTATTCTGACTGAAGGATGTTTCCGGCTTACGGCTCCATCTTTCACTGCCATACAGTGGAGATCTTCACATCAGGGCCAGTCTGACAGACGTATACCTGTGTGAGAAAAATACATATGAACATTCAAAAGCCTCTCAGCAGTCCTTCATACCACTCCGGATATTAAACCCAGACATCATGCAGCAGTGAATAATCACATTATACAGACTGAGTACATGTGGAAATGCTTCCTATGGGCTATAACTGACACAA
The DNA here is from genome assembly GCF_033239565.1 of Halichoeres trimaculatus. Classification (NCBI taxonomy): domain Eukaryota; kingdom Metazoa; phylum Chordata; class Actinopteri; order Labriformes; family Labridae; genus Halichoeres; species Halichoeres trimaculatus. The sequence continues at coordinate 33,766,593 of NW_027437186.1, read as the reverse complement.
AGCATTTACCATATTCAAAAATGTCATTGTGATTCAACAGACCACTGGCAGGAGGATGTTGTGCACCGCATATATAACTGTATCACCTCCAGAGCAGACCCTGAGGATGAAGGAGTTTGGGGGAGTTTTTCAAACAAACCTTGATTTACAAGGAGCACTGGTCCCTGGATACACTGGGGCAACGGTGTGAAGACACAAAGGAAGAACAACTGACCCTGCATGTTTGAAAGTTTTATTCATAAATTATAACGACTATTGCCACTTCTTTTTAAGAGCCCTCTCAATATCAGCACGGTCAAACTGCCAAGTCATAAAACAGCTTGGCAAGCGGCCCACGAGTCAAATTCTTCAGAAATGTCTCTGTAGTGTTGTATTTCAACATGGTCTTTAGGCTTTTTAGTCAGACTTGTGTTAAAGTTATGTGACATCATGGAAAATCCTTAAAAACGTCCATGGAAAAAGTAGACATTAGGGGCAGTAGAAAGGTCAAACAAACATGGGACTTTTCACTGGAAGACTAAGACTTGATACCAATGCCAAAAAAAAAAAAAAAAAAAAAAAGTAAAAAAATGGAAAGATAAATAAAAATGTTTAGTGCTTTTGGATGGACATAAACGGGAATGTCAGGTTTTTTTTATTTATTTAATTTAATTTAATTTTTAATTTTATTTTATTTTATTTTATTTTATTTTGATTATTTTATTTTATTTTATTTTATGTTTAAGTACAAATGTATCTTTGATGCAAATAAGTGTTTTTTATTAATTCTATTTTTATTTATTTTATTTTTATTTATTTGTTTTTTTTCAGGAAAGACCTTCTAATGTTGGCAGGACCATAAAAGATGCAATATCTTGATTTTAAAGTTTACAAAATTTAACAAAGAAATGTTTCTCTACATCTGTAACACAGTTAAAATAGGTCTTGGTAAGGATGACAAATTTCAAAAATGTGATTAAAAAAAAAAGAAGTGGGCATAGTTCTTCAGTCTTCATGGAGATGTTCCACTATCCTTCCTCTCTGGAGAACAATCCTGAAGAATATCAAAGACCGGCTTAAAGAATCTCTTCACTCAGTTATCTCTTGTGCCTGGTGTTACCAAAGCAGAATCTGCTCTGGTATTTTCAGCTTGGATCACTGTGGCTTGGATTACTCTGCCTGGGAGAGCCACACTAAACTATCCAGGGTTCAAAGACTAGTTTAGGCTCAAAGCAGACACTGCTGCAAGACTAAATAATGCTCAAAGCAAAACTAGCAAAATGCAGGAAGCCTATATAACTTATACAGGTAGTAAAATATCCTTAAGAGATTTGGATTGGCATTATAATCCAACTTAAACTTTTTGGTGGTTTAGTTTAAACATTCAGGGCATTGGAAAACTTACTAGGATTAGTTGTGTGAAAAAAGCTTAAGTTGAGCTGTTTGTGCCTTTTTTTGATAGTCTTCATATCCAAGATTGTGATGTGCTACCTAATGGCAGGTATCCGCTGTAATCACAGTATACGCTCTTTAAAAATGAACACAACCCAGTCTATGGTTTGTTGGGTTTTTTTTCTCTCAGTTAATGTAATTTTTAAAGAGTTTTTTTTGTTTGAGCCTGCACTAAAGATTATTTATTTATTTATTTATTTATTTATTTATTTATTTATTTATTTATCTATTTAACTTTTATTTTGTTTTCAGGGTTGTTTGATTTTTTTTCTGTTTTTTTTTTTTTGTTTGTTCTTTTGTTAGTTCGTTTTATTCTTTTTTATTTTTCAGGAAAGTGTTTTCACCTGAAATGTGTCAACTGTAAATCTTTCATTATGTAAACATCATCTTTACAGTATAGATAAAATCAATAGAACTTTTTAAATTATTCATTAATTTTGCAGATGGGTCCGTTACCTCAGACTAAACAAATCACAACCTTGTGTTATGATTTACCAGCCTAAAGTTTTTATTTTTCTTTCACCTTTTTCGTTTATTATGTTTACTGTTTTATTTTGTAGTATTTTGCCCAGTGTGTCCAGTCTACCTCTACTTCCTGTCAGCCTCCTCCTCTGTGTCCTCTTGCTGATTAGTTGCACCTGTGTCTGCTGCCACACTTGTGTTTGATTACCTCTGGTGTATTCATTGTCTCTGGGTATTCTTGGGACACTTGTGTCCTGTTCTTGTGGATTTTGTCAGATTTTCAGTTGGGTTAAAGAAGACTACATCACAGTAAGATTTTGTTTTTAACTTTTCTTTTTTGTCTGCATTGAATCTTCTCTGTTTTTCTTTTAAATCTAAAAGTGAGGAATGTTTGTCGACAAGCTTCACTGATTTTAACTAGGCTTTTAACTTGGTAGCTTTCTTTTGAAGTTTTAGGTGAAACTTGCACCTAGGAGGAAAGGCCAGGCTGCCATGTTTCAAACATTTAGACGGAGTGTGTGTTGTGGGTTGTTTTTTGCAGTAATTGGACACATGTTGTTTCAGAGTGTTCAGCCCTGACAGGACAAAAACATTCAGTCCCACAGCTCATGAAAAGTGAAGCAACAGTATAAAATATTGACTCAAAAACTGACAGTTTATCTGTTTTTTATCACTTGAAGTTGCCATCAATCATTATTAGCGGGGGAGTGAACCAATAACTGCAGCTCTCTCTGTTTGAGATGCCCATAAGGGTGCCACAGGTCTGACCTGTTTACTGCCTTCACTCCAGCTCTGTCTGCCATGCCTAACAGAGTGATCCATCTCTCAGCCAGCACCCTGCTCCCACTCTCCTATTTTCCTAATGATCACCTCCCCTCCAGCAGCAACTCACCGAGGAGGAGGTGGACATGTGATCCGCCTCTCTGGGTTGAGCTTTTCCTCTTTTCATACAAAGTACTAAATCAATAAAACTCTCAGTTTGAAGGTTTTTGCAGGAAACTGAATCTGTTGGAGAGATATTTGCACAGAATTTCAGAGTCTTCAGAAAAATAATCTAATCTGTGACTCTTAAGGTGACTTTAAAGAGCGTGCACACAAAGTCAGAGCTTCTAAATCAGGCGTAGGATGCTGCAGGTCCTCTTTGCTTCATGTCTCGTTGCATGAGAGCACAGACGTCTGTGAGAACCCTTTTGTTTGGCAGTGTCATCCTATCGATTTGTGTGTTTCTCATTCCCGTTCATTGACTCTCCTCTTTTGCCCTTCTTTTGTGAATTTTGCACCTCCCTGGTGGTAAGTCGATGTGACATGCGTGGTTCCTCTGTGATGCTCTGTCTGTGTTGAGGTGAGAGGAAAAGCCCCGAGCTGGGAGCGGTGCTGGTTGTCTAAATCGGTTTGGCTTTAAAGCTCTTTTTCTGCAGCGGGGCGGGTGGTTGTGGATGTGAACTCAAAGTGCCAGCGCTGATAAAGCATCAGTATAGATGAGTATTTTGAGGCTCAAATCAATTTAATGGCTACTTCACTCTCAACTACAAAGATGAAAATGTACAGCTCAATGTTTAAATTATCTTGCAGAGCATGTAGCTTCTACTCTGCTGCTCGTCCTTCTCCCTGTAATTACACTGAGATGATGCTGAGGGTAATTTTATCTGCTAATGTCAGACGCTGCAGAGGGTGTGAGATGTGCACGGCTTCCACTAGTGAACACTTCACACCACAGTCCAAGGTGTTTTTTCTCTGCATTCAGAGGCAGCGTGTCTCAGGTTTCCAGTTCAGTGGTTTGGTTGGTGTATAGAGGTCTTCTATTGTTACACCCCACTCACTTTGCTTTAAAGGCAAAATGCATCACAGGTAATCTGCTGTGACATAATGTTTCAGTCTTTGTTGTGAAGTAGGACATGGGACATGTCCACTCTACATATATTATTTTATACAGATTAAGAGAAATATTAGATACATATATTATTATTGAATGTATTAAATATAATAAAAATATATATTTATAAATATTTTGTATGAATGTTCAATGTTTTATCTAAATGTTAAGTATTTTAAATAAATGTCCAAGTATTTAGCTCCATTTCTAAACATTCAGTTTTTAAGTAAATATTTTGCTTATTTTTCTGTATATTTAGCTAAGACAAAATATTTATCTTAGATTTCAAAACCTTAAGCGAAGATTTCTAAATATTTAGTCAAGATTTTAAATCTTAACCAAACTTTTCTAAATATATAGTAAAGATTTCTAAATCTTAAGCAAAGACTTCTAAACTTAAAGCAAAATCTTCCAAATCTTAAGCAAAGATTTCTAAGTATTTGCTAATATTTCTAATTTTTATTCAATATTTTTTAAATATTCAGTCAAGATTTCTACAGCAAAGATTTTTAAATATATTTAATCAAGATGTCTAAATCTTTAGCATAGATTTTGAAACGATTGGTAAGATTTCTACGTAAATAGTCAAGATATTAAAATCTTAACCAAATATTTAGTCAAGACTACGAAATCTTAAGCAAAATCTTCTTTATTTAGAGCAAGGATAGTAAAATCTTAACCAAAGTTTTCTAAATACTTGCTAAGATTTCTTAACATTTAGTCAAGACTTCTCAATCTGAAGCAAACATTTTTAAACTTTATGCAAAGATTTCTAAATCTTAACCAAAGTATTCATAGTATTTGCTTATATTTCCATTTTTTATTCCATATTTTTAAATATTTAGTCAAGATTTCTAAGTCTATAGCAAAGATATCGAAATCTTTTGTCAAGATTTCTTAATTTTGAGCAAAGATTTTTTAATATTTGCTAAGATTTTTAAATATGAGGTCAGGATTTCTAAATATTGAGGTATGATTTCCAAATGTTTAGCTAATTTGCAAATATACACTCCAGCCCGTGGGAAACACCAAAAGACAAGTCCAAGGAAGCGATCCAGCCAAGCGAGATTTAGAGAATGTCAAGCTTTTCTTCTTTGATGTCGGCCACAGGATCTTTAAAAATGCTATCATAGCACTTGGTACATTTCTTCATCACATTACTTCTCTAACGGCTGATTTAGCTGACTGTGTTTGACAGAAGTGTGAATTTTTATATTAGCTAAATATTTAGTAATCAGAGCCAAATATTTAGAAAGAAAATTTAATGTTCCAAATGTAGCTAAATATTTAGACTCAAGACATTTATGTATAACATTTAACATTTAGATAAAACATTCAACATTTATATTTGTTTGACAAATGTGTTTACAACTAGAAAAGCACTCAGAGAGCGCAGACCTTCACGAAGCACATTGTGATTGTCACGCAACACTTTAGTCCTACTTTAATGTTATACTCCCTTTCAGCAGACTGTCTGCTACAGTTTGGTGTTAGTTTGTACAGGTTTGTACAATAATTTGTTTCCTGACAGTGTTGAAAATGATGACGACCCAGCACATATTTCATATTCAGGATCTTAGTACCCAGAATATTGCCAGGATCTGGATCGTACTTTTACATCTGTCAGAAATTCTGGTGACCTTGTCTTGTATTGTTTTGCAATCTGACCATTTATGGTGGAGTTATAGACACATATGATGAAATTGGCCCTATCTCACAATGATATAGAATCTTTAAAAAAAATCCTGGATCCAGACAGTGATCCGGATCACCCCCAAAATTTAAACACTTCTTGCTTATCCCATTTTGAACATTAAATGTAGAGGAAAATTATTTGTAGTGTGTGCATCTTTACAATCAGCACCCCATTGTAGCACATTTTTTTTGAAGCTGCATGAATTCAGAAGGATCTTTGAGCTGCGTTCAGCAAACAGGGCAGATTGTGGGAGCTCTTGCAGCTCGACATGCCGAAGAGTTGGATATGTGTCAGTCATTAAGGCTGTAATGCTTCTCAGACTTTGTGCCTTTGAGCTCAATATGCCTGAAATGCCCACCATCTGACGGCTGTTTGGTTACAGCAGTCGTTCTCTTCAGCCAGGGAAAAGACAAATCTGTGAGCTCATGTTTTATTTGCTGGAGCATGTGTTAATTTTCCTCCCGCTCAGACGGATTTCCGCCCCGCCAAAACCAAGTCCAGCCAATCCCGACCTTTAATCTAATTAAGAATGAAATAAAAGTGATCCAGCAGTGCTGAGCTCCTTCTGTACTGGAGTGAGAAGAATTTAAAGTCACAAAAGTGTGTCATTAAACGTGTTGCTGACATGAGAACAGATGCATGTGTGCATACGTTAGAGCTATTGTAAACACTGAGCAGCAGTGACGGTGACTTTGATTTGTTCACAGCAGATGTTTAAGCCTCCAACTGTCCCTTGATTGTTCCTCCAACACAAACATGCTTCCATTCTCCAGAGGCTACGACACACAACTGTGAACGCCACCATCAGCCTCAGCTAAACAAACACAGATGAATGTCAGCTCGACCGTCTCTACAACCTGTTTGCTTTCTAAACGGAACCAGGGATTCAGCCTGACATTTACTGATTTGTTGCATGTTGTTAGCGTTATCTTTTCATTACAGCGATGCTTCAGGGCGCTACTCGATAAAGGCAAAACTGATGTCATGCAAAAGATTAAATGGTTGATATGATTTTCTCTCATTTTCTGCAAAGGAACTCTCAGATTCCTCCGCGGATAAATGATTGGGTTGGCTCAAAGTTGCCTCACATTTGAATGCCGGCTTTCGTTTAAACAGTGATGTAATCGCAGCGGGGATCGAGACACATTAAAAAAAATCTTCAGATCCTATATTGAGCTGCATTCCATCTTTGCAGCTTCACTGCTGTGTAATTGGGATCAGTCTTCAAAAAGGCCCCGTCGGGAGCCCCAGACATGAAGGAGCACAGTTTGCATTGGACCAGAGGTTGGGGGTGGCAGATCCCTTGATCAAACCCTCTTTTAACCTCAAAAAGAGGTTATAAAGGGTGACCACAGGGGTGTCCATGCTGAGCTCTTGACCGCTGCCTTTGGAAGGTGGTTGTTATGGGATACAGGCCAGCAGAGTGCAGTCTGCTCCAAAGGCACACCTTACACACGCTCTGCCGTGGAGATGACCTGATTTAAAGGCTGCCCTCCACTGTTTCTCAACCTGGCTGTGTGCATGTTTTCCTTAACCCAATTTAGCCCAACAGTGTAAGACACAGAGAGGCTAATGACTAGCGTGGGCTGCAGGCAAAACGGCCAATATTGATGCATTCTTTACTTTTAAGGGCACGAACACAGCGTTGTTTGGATTTCAGTGCTTTGGTCTCACATGAGCAGATAACAGAGAAAATAAAAGCAGAAGGATGTGTAGACTTCAATACAACCCAGGAGAAACATACATATTTATCTTCTCTCTCTGAAAACATTAAAAGAAATTAGATTCTGATTCAAATCACTGCAGCGAGAAAAATGCTAATGATTGTGATATAACACAGCTTGAACCTACACAGACGCTGCACAGACACAGTCATCCTGCTGTAGGTAGTTTCAGGGGGCTGAGGTGGTCAGATGGTCAGAGGAACACAGAGAACAGATGTTTTTGTCCTCCGGCAGGTTCCTGGGATCTGCAGAAAGTACAGGTTTAGAGTGAGGTGAAGGAACACAGGGATAAATGTGCTGTGCTGACAAGCACCCAGTCAGAGTCTGAGTTAGACTGCTGGAGTTTTTGGTGGTTTCTGGTTGAATGAGCGAATGAGGGGTGTGGCCTGGGGTGGCCGTCTAAAATTGAACTGGCGGTGCACCAGTACGGCCTTGTGGTTGGGTTGCCACCTGGTGAAGTTAGCCCTGGGTGGTTGGCCCAGGTAAGACCACATCCTGCAACCTCTTCCCCATAGATCTTCCCTCATCCTTTTTCCTTTTTATTTACAGTTTTGTCCGTTCTGAATAAAAACATAAAAAGCCCAAAAAACAACTTAAAAAACACAACTCTGGTACCAATTTTAGAATGTATGCCATCAGTATCACTGTCTTTGAAACTTCAGTATTTGGGCTGTGTAGCTACAAAATGTGTACAGCTTTCTATGCACTTTTTCCTTTTTTTATGTTTTTATTTATGGGGGGGTGCATTATGTTTTTGTTTGTTTTATTTATTTATTTTTTCTTTTCTTTTTTTTTTTTTAAATTTTTATTTATTTATTTATTTTTTTTACATTCATATACCCATAAAGTTCTGAAGGGAAGAAACATAAACCTGCTATTACCGGTATAATAATAATAATAGTAATAATAATAATAATAATAATAATAATAATAATAATAATAATAATAATAATAATAATAATGATAATTATTATTATTATTATTATTATTATTATTATTATTATTATTATTATTATTATTATTACACTGGATCTAACCCCAATCTCCTTAGCTGTTTGATGCTAACCCACCCAGCTAAAACTGATAAATATCCTTTCCACAACTACGATGTCTTCCAATGTTGGTTTGAGAAATGAGAAGCTACTCATCATATCAATTTGGGTTGTTGCCAGCTGGTTCATAATTTTTGCAGTAATTATCCACTGGCAGGGTCTTACCTATAGGTTTAGATAAACCCAAGCGTTAGCTTTTTTCCTTGGATGGGCAATAAAAGTCTTCTCTCCTCTGACTGGCTGCTTTTAAGCTTAGCGTGATGCACCAATCAGGTTCTATCATTGGATGTACGCTACCTCTTTGAGCCATACCAAACATATGTACATGAACAGCACATTAAGCTATGAGGACTTTAATGTGATGTAAAGTTAAAAAACAAAAAACGAGTGACATATTTTGGGTATTTATAATTCAGTGGCTACATTTCCATGCAGTCATTAACCCTTCAGAATTAGCTCATATTCTGTTTTTTTTTTTTATTTATTTTTTTATAAATCACCTCTGGGTTACTTCTTTTCTAACCAGAATATTTTGTCATATATGCGCCTATCGGGATGTCCCCATCAAAAGGAACATTAATTTGTGTTCTGTGCATATTCTGTCCGCAAGGAATCTTGGTCTTTTGAGTACAGGAAGTCCCAGCTGTAAAAGGGCAAAACCAAAGACGACACTTCACTTTTGGGGCCTAGTCCTGACTGCGCACCTTCATCCAGAGTGACCGGGTGGCTCTGATGGAAACGGGTAGCATGGATGTGGATGGCACAGCAATTACTTTACGGTCTTGCCTTTGATGATTGAAGAAATTGACAAATAATAGTGTCAAGTACTGGTGGTGGGTCAGTACCAGCACCAAAGCGCAAATGGAGGCGACTTCTTCCTGTTCTGTACTGTTCATTTTCCAGCGTGCTGTTGTTGCAGCTGTTGCTATGCATACAGGAAGAAGAAGCAGAAATGACGCGCATTGTGTTGTGACGTTTTCCGTGCTTTGCTGTTTTGGTTGGGGTACCATGTAAACAGGAATAACCCTACTTGCTCATACATGTAAACGGGTTATTACGAATGTTTCAGAAACTGGATATTGACCTTAACCCGAACACTGACTGTGTTGGAATTAGGTAGTAGCCAGAAACACAACAACAGGTGAAATTTGCGACAATTGTTCTTGCTGTGTAATAGAAAGAGAAAAGTAACGCACTGATCGATACAAAACAAGTAAATCTGGCCCCGCCTCCCCTCTAACACTCATCAATCATCAGATAATAAGAAATAACCATGCCCCCTTTAAAGCGATTTTCATTGATGCAGGTCATTGCTGCGATGAATCTGAGTTTGATAAGTTGTAAAACATAAATAGTCTCCTCCTTGTCCTTGCTCAGCACACAGAAGGCCTCTGGAGAAGGTGATCGTCTGCTTGCTCTCTCCGAGCTGTCAGGAGGGAAGCATCGCTGCTGCTGCTTCTGCTGCCTCCAGACTCCAGGCAGGGCAGGCTGCCACCAAGTTGATAAAGTGAGCCATTTTGCACACGGGCAAGATTACTCTCAAGGACAGAGATTAAAGTGGCTTCTGTTTGAGTCGCAACTCCCCCAACACACGCTGAAACACACACGCATTAACAGAGAGATGGAGAGAAAAGCTCAGGCGTGTGCTTGATACTCTTTTGGGTTCATTGTTTGTGGAATGATCAAAGCTTCGGCGCCAATAACCGTTTACATGCTCGTGTAGGAAGCCTCGCAATGAGAAATCAGGAGCAGAGACCGGCTCATTGAGGCACTGCTGAGAGAGGAACTCAAAGTATCTCTAAAATTAATCAAAGCATTATTTTAACCTAAACAGCAGGTTTTATAATTGCTGCAGACCTCGTGTGACGACAGCACAGACTTTCCTCCTCCAATCCCATTAAATCGTCTACAAATAATGAAATACTGAACCTAACTACATTAGCTAATGAAGGTGCACCGAGCAGCAGCACTTGTCCTGAAATGACCGTGTCTCTGCGTCTCTCTGCAGAGATATCCTATAGCTCTAACTGTGCAGGAGTGTCATAAAGAGTTATCAGGATTTGTTCATTTAACACCCTGAATTTCTGGAAATGAATAAATTAAAGTCAGAGTCAATCAGAGTTACTCTGAAACAACCCTTTTACATTTTGTCGAATGCAATCAAACTACATCCCAAACTGAAATTCACAATCCACTGCTTCCCGATCAGACATGACGTGCCTGCATATTTTGCCAGGATCTCAAGCGTTCTTGAGAGAACCGAGTGGCTGAGTGAAATTCCCCTCAGCGCAGAGTTAACGATTATACACTCTTGAAAGAGTCGGTGCAGCACCCTCTCGTCTTGGCTGGTACTTATCAGAGCAGAAAGCCTTAATTAATTCATGGCTGGATGATGTTCTGCACAGACTGGTTGAGTTTAAATTATTGTGCATTGTTGAATATGTAAACAGCTGGCAATCAGACATGTTTTTGTAGACTGGGAATTAAGCAGAAGATCCACTGGACTAAAGCTAAATGAATTGTAGTGCTTTTAATATACATGTAATAACATAACAATGTTCAGGAGCTGCAAGTGAAGGAAAATGTTGCACATTGTAAGAACAAATCGAAACTGAAATGTTTTTGTACCTTTTATTTCTGCTGTCTTTTTGTTATAATCTGTGAGATTAGGGGTTGTATTTGACATTTTTTCAGAAGTGTTAGGGGTTTAGAGCAACACTATAGACTGCATGATAAACAGACATAGTCTGTAACGTCACTCGTCTCTCTCTGATACCGAGTACTGCAGCTAGTCGTCAGCAGGAGTCATATTGGAAATGAGTTGGGCTTTGAGCCCCCACACTTAGAGATGGATACTTCTCACATTTAATACGATTCGGTACCAATACAACTGGTGTTGGTACTCGGCTGTAGCTATTTTCGGTACTCCTGTGTGTGTTTGTATGGTAACAAATACTAAATTTTGGATAAAATAAAAATAATACCTCAATGTGTTTCAACTTAACACATTTATTTCTCAATATACTTGTAACTTGCAATGCTGTGTTCATGTCCAGCTTGGAAAATTGCCTACTCTTCCACTCCCTTACAGTCACTAGGATGCTTTTAGGAACTGAAACATGATACCGTTTGATTTTACAATACTGAGTACGACAGATGGAATTCGGTCAGTACCTATCAAAGTACTCACTTTGGTATCCATCCCTACCCACACCTAAGGATGTCCCAATACAGATTTTTTTTAAACTTCTGAACAAATCAGATTTTTTCATGATAAGTTTTGCCGAAGTGATGCCGATACCTTTCTCTAATAAATCACGTACTCTGTTTGGTAATTCTGTTGTAAATGATGAATCATATTTGTTGTATTAACCTCTTAAGACCAGAGCTTTTGTATGGTGTGCATTTTTTAATTTACTTAGCTAACTGGGATAAATAAGGCCTAATAACTTCACTTGATCATTGTACAGTAAGTTTGATTACTTTTGCTATTAGTTCTCTATTAGTTGTTTGTCATCATTGTTATTGTACTTATTTTATTTTATTTTTTTACTAAAATGTGTGTAATGTTGTTATTTCTCCAAAAGATGGCATGGGCAGTTTCCCTTAATGTGGCTAATAGGTCAAAGTTTAAAAATGTAAGTATCATGGGTCTGAGAGGCAGAAATGTAATGTCCACACCAAGTGGCAACCTCTGGTCTAAGAATATGAGACAATGGTGAAGTACTAAATTCTGCTGTTTCTCTAGTGTCCACTTAAAGCTGGCACTGGAAGTATTGAAAGTCACATACACACCAAACCAAAAAAAAGCTGTTTTCAAAGCAGAAATTAACCTATTTACAGCCTGGTTCAAAAAATGTCTCCCGAGTCGCTTATTTTACTATCAGCACCCACTGTACAGGGGGTGAATTTGTAACTCGGCCGTTCAGAGGATATAAAGATCGCGAGCTTCCCCAATCAGAGGCACAGCTCATGGTCACGTGACCGACAGGTGCCCTATAGCTGTACGCGAAGCCCTTGCCACAACCAATGTGGCCACTATAGCCGATGTGCTTCATTTACTGTTTCAGAAACAATCAGGTGCATCGGGGAGACTATGTCCATGTTTTATACAGTCTATGGTCCACACATGGGGACACTGGGTCTTAGAGGTTAAAGTGAGCCCTGTTGGTTCCTCCTTGAGAAACACTCACTTTACAAATGTAGCAAGACACATGGTTTTACCATCATTGCTTTCCAAAGAGAAGTTGTCCCACACAGGGGACATGTTTGCAACGTGGTTTGATTTACAGCAGCTGTAAAGCGTGACGGTGCCAAAAACATGTGACAAATAGATTGGTCCTGATCACGTAATGAAATCTGATGTGACCCAATCCTCAAAAAAAATGGCCATATCAGGCCCCGATACAGATCGGTGCATCAGATCGGGACATCCCTACCCACACCTAAGGGAAAGTAGCCTGGTACAAACAAATATCTCCTGTCTGAATAATTTCTCTAATGGCCCACGCTGTACAGAGGGTGAACTTTCTTTTAACCCATTGGTTAAGGTGACAATAAGGTCACAAGTTTGCCCAACCATAGGCAGAAGCTCATCTGATTGACAGGCGGTCACCCCGCTGAGATGTTAGTGTGAAGTCTTAAAGCCCACCTCATTTCCAGTATGGCACTGGTCGATGATTTGCTTTAAAACTTCAGCCAAACGTTATCATACAGAGTATGGTTTGAATGTGTGAAAGGCTCTATAAATATAAGGATGAGTTTGAAGAGTTTGAAGAGTTTTTCTGTCTAAGATATAATTGCAGTAGTAATGCTGCTCTAGTATCAGCCATTAAGACAAAACATTTCAAAAGAAAATGTTCTAAAGAAAAAATACTTTTGGAAAGAACCAGCTATTGCTCATAATCTCCTTTTACTATGTGGGTCTCAATGAGTGACTTTCCAAACAGTGTCTTTGAATATATAAGAAGCTGATTTACTTTCATTTTGTAAATCCATTCCTACTGATTGGTGATTTACCATTAAAGTTTTATCTGTTTGGATTAAAGTAACCATCAAGGAACCCTGGTGTTGAGGTCTCACCGACGTGGTATGAAAGGCCACGGTTCACACTGTTCCACCAGTAAAAACCAAACACACATACCTTCATTTCAGAGTCAAGTTGGTATTTTAATCAAGCTTTTCACTCTGGTATCCCTCACTATGAATCACCAATCTGAAATTTCTAACATGTCTCTGTGATGAGTTTTTCAGTCTGTCCCTCTTTTCCTCTCGGGGAACAGGGAGCGGTCTGATGGTGGGGACCTGCTCCTTCTGCCGGCCTGAAAAGCCCACAGAGATATTGTGCAGCCTGTGTGAGGCATTGTGCTGTATGAAATTGGTCTCACATAAAGTTGACTTGAATCTTGACTTGTTTGCCTCTTGTCAGTATTTATATCACCTCTACATCCGGCAGCGTATTACTCCACAGAGCTGGATGCTGCACAGTAATTATGAGGCTTTTGTCGCACCATCCTGCAGCACTCTGGAGTGTCTTTAGACGTTTGCCCAGTGGATTTCTGAAGCTATTCACTGCTTTCTATTCAGATTCTGAATTGGATGAGTCTGGTACAAATTCCCTTGACATTACCGCAGAATTTCAAAAGACGCCAGCCCACTCTTCATCTGCAAATCTGAAAAGCAGATATTTAAATCAGTGTGCCACACAGTTGGTATACATAAAGGAATGATTCTTAGACTTAAATACAAAAAAATCTACGACAAAGTTGAAATTATGTGACCTTTGTCGAAACTAAAACATCACTGGGAGAGAAATTGAATGAGGGTCACAGACATTTGAGGGAGAAGTCTTCCAGATACTCATCAAATGATATTACTGCTAAAGAGGTCACCTTAAACTGAAATAACACTGTGTGCTCATTCCTTCTACAAAAAGGGAGATTTAGCCGTGCATAATTGAGGGTTGAGCCGTATGCTTCAGTCTGAGTTCAGAGCAGGGTCACTCTGCAGCGCCTGTGTGAACTCTGGGCTGATCTCCTTTGAACGCAGTGAAGAAATGTGGAGCTTGGATCAAAACGTGTAGAGACAGATAGCAGAGCGTATGCATTTTGTAATTAATATATTTATCCTCTGTTTGCACACAAACTGCTGCATTGTTTGAGAATATTCCTGCAACTTTTTGTACATTGATTTGCCCTCATCTCACCTTTGTTAGTGTTTCTGTGTTGTTTTTAAACTTCCCAGACCTGTTGAATAATGCAGGAGTGACAGTAATCCTCATATGATGTGATAGCTTTGGTAGCATTGCTGCAAAAGCTGCACAACTATTGATTTAATATTTAAATTGAGTTTACTTTCACTAAGAGCCGCAGAGACTCTTTACACAGTTTTTGTAGCTTTTTGTCTGTTAGCATTTGGTCCTCAGGATAACTTACATGGAGAAATTTTTTTTGATGGAGCGTATGATTCATTGGTTCCTGTTTCAGAACTATTTGAAGGCAGAGCTGACTTTTGCTTCCTTTATCTGTATTTCCACTTTCACATATCACTTTTAAAGCACTAATTGTCTTGCCCCAGTAACTTGGGGCTTAAAACCAACTTTTTAATTGCAGTAGCAATTAGACTTTAGAACTTCAGCAGTTAATTTGTTTAAGTGAACAGAGGTCTGAAACAGTTGACGTGTAAACTAGCTCGCAGCCGCATACCCAGCTGGTGTTTTGGCGTAAAATGTGACCCGTTAAATCTGGTAACGTTCAGGCAGATGCTTCTCTCAGGAATGCCTTTATTGACATTATTACAGACATATCTATGAGTAAATTTTGACGCACATAGGAACTATAATATAATATGAATAGTAACCATAACTTCCACTGATACACTTGGCTGGAATTTACCAAGAGTCACTCTTAAAACCAAATAACAGAAAAAGTTAGCACACAAAATGTCCCTGGCATTTCTCAATAGCATTGATAAAGTAGCTTAGTGACAAGTTCTTCTACAGAGCCTTCCTTAAAGATGCAGATAATGAGTGGATATGCCCCACAGGTACATATTTAAGAGGTTTTTGTTGTTGGAAAATCTGACTCTAAAACAGGGTCATAACTTTATGTGTATATATATGTATATATATGTGTGTATATATATATGTATATATATATGTGTGTATATATATATGTATATATATGTGTGTATATATATATGTATGTATATATATATATATATATATATATATATATATATATATATATATATATATATATATATATATATATATATATATATATATATATATATATAAATATATATATATATATATATATATATATATATATAAATATATAGTTATGAGTAGTGTGGTGTGCTAATCAATCTAAAATATTGATATATTGATGCCAACGTTGGGATCAGTATGGAGCAATACTTGGGTGATGAGATTGATACTTAAGTTTCAGTTTCTTTTCTCTCTATGTGGTCCTCTCAATTTCTGATGTGCTCCTTGCTATCTAGATAGATAGATAGATAGATAGATAGATAGATAGATAGACTAGCACCGATCAATCCGTACCAATTTTCTTAATTATGGGGGCTCAGTGATCAGTGATCAGGGGATGGTGATCTGCACATCCTTTCATATGAAACTGATTTTATATTCCTCTTGAAAGGTCTGACAGCCAGTCTCTGTTGCTTTTTGCTCGGAGACCTAAAACTCTGGACACTTTATTGGTTGTTTAAGTTAAAAACATTTAAATAAAAAATGTTTCACAGGCATTTTTCAATGATTTTCAATAAAATAAGACTGAAACATTGAAGTTTTATACTGTCAGCTATACAAAATGAAAAATAGAAATTGGTATCTGCACAAATCGGTAAAGGCAGGTCAGGCTTTTTTAAGATCCTTGATCAGCCAGAGAATTGTGATTGGTGAACCCCTAATAGATAGATAGAACTTTGTCTCTTCTTCAGTAAAAACAGAAATTTGTCTTTGACACAGCTCCAATTACGAATTAAAGCACAGTTACAAACACAATAAATCTCGCTTTGAAAATTGGAAATGTAATAATTGTTGACACTTTCCTGAGGAGAAGTGTGTTTGTAAGACCATGTGTGTGATGTGGCTCTGTGTAGTACCATGGTGATTTTTGTGGCTCTTGGTCTCTGGCTGGTTGGCCAACCCAAAGTAGTGGTCCCATCTGAACTTTGCAGAACTTGAGTTTGTTGCTGGAAAAAATGGTCCTGACAACCACATAGGAAAAAACTGTTTCAATGCTTGTGAAAGTTACTGGCCTTCAAAGCTTGCTAACTCATCTAGATAAATGGAGCTAAACCATGCACTCCTGAATATTACATATTTTGATAACGGCAACTGGAAACAGTTTTTAAACAATAGGCCAGGAAAATAGAAGGGAAATACATATGACTTGTAGCATATTATGTTAGTTACACTTGAGCAACAACAAACACAGTAAAGACCTGATCGAGGTCTCCAGAAAAATCCAAGTGAAGCAGAAGCCACTTTGGTGTCCAAAGTGCACAAACTCTTTCCATTTAGTTGGAATTATACAACATTTAAATTAAAATATATTTGACATCTTTTTTACTTGATTTACATGTTTAGTGTTTTCCTGCTGCTATCGGATTCACAGTGATATGAACCGACCAATCAAATTACTTAAATTACTTGAGTCAAATGTCACTCACATTTATCGGTTGTTTTAATGAAAAGATATGACAAATGCAATATTTGTTTATTTCTCTCTATGTGTTTTTAAGTGTTCAATAAGGCAGGTCGAGCCAGAGGGGGTCAGGCTTCTCCGACGCACTTAGTGTGACATTATTTGGAGCCAAAGTTGATTTTTCCAACTTAAAACTTTGTTTTATAATACATTTCCGATTGTCTCCAGACATTTTTGAAACTTTATTTTACAGAATCATGTACAGTAACATCCCAGGGTCGAGCCCTGGTGTGGGTTGGATGTATCTGGCCGAAAGTTCTGACTCACATTTTTAAAGTATTCTATGTCACATACTCGCTGCTCTTCTTCTTCTTCTTCTTCTTCTTCTTATACTTAGTGTATTTTCATCTGACTTCATAGCACGCTGAGTGCTCTGGTCTTTCCTCCTCCCTTCGATCCATGGAGCTGGAACACATTGTGAAAATGTCTGACCGGCGCAGATCCGTATTCTGTGAGGAGAGGATGGAGTACAGTAACATTGTGTGCTAAGTCAATGAGGGAGCATGGGGAGAGAAAGACAGAGGACATGTTATACTGACACCGTCGGCGTGAAGTTGAAACGACACATTTGAGTTATTTGTTGTTGTTGTATCTGACTTTTTTTCTGAATTTGGTCTCATCCCAATGCTGATGTCAGCTGGTATGGCTCTTTCTCAGGCATGTCTGATGTGCTTCAACAGAAATTGTCTCTTTGAGATCATCAAAGTTCTCAATCTAAGAGTAGGAATAGGAGTTTTTTTGTCTTCTCTAAAAGAAATCAAGGTCAGCCTGATGTGCAGTTTCATTTTAATACTTATTCCCTCAGTTTGGGGGAACATACTGCGTTAAAAAGTCCTATTGAGGGTAATTCAGCAGCAAGAATCCAGCTGTGTGTCAGTCTTTAAACCATAGTTTCTGAATCTGTTGATTTTTCCTTTATAGACGGCCTGATACTATGTCTGAATGATTGTGAAGTGGTCGTAGTCACTAAGGTGTTGACTATAGTCTTGCATGTGTTGATATTAAAGAGGGGGTATTTCCTTCTTTTAGACTTCAAACTGATTCTTTGGTGCCCCTGTAGTAGCTGTATGTGGTTTACAGCTTAAAAAAAAATCCCAATTTTTCCTCACGCTGGTGTTTTACAAAACTTTTATTTCAACTTCTGTGTGAAACTCTTTGTTCTAGCTGCTCCCTCTTTAAAGGCAGATTCATGCTTGCCGGGACCAATGACGTCATTGTTACACCTATGCCCCCTCGCGCATGCCGAAAATTTCTGTGCCTTGCACACTCAAATTTCTAACCTGTCAGACGGATGTTGGAAGAACGGGATCTCCTAGCGGTCAAAATGCAGAAATACAGGCATCTGTATCACTCCTCATACAGACATCCCCGTGACAATCGAGTGGTAAATAACTCATGGCGTGAAATTGTGGCTAATCTCGGCAGAGAAGAGAAATCTGTTAAAAGAGCCTGGAAAAATCTCTGGGACACATATGTCATGTTATAAACAAAGGCAAACTTCTTCAACTCTCCTTTAGTGTTTTGGTAGGTGTACATTTGTGATACACTGCCCCCTGCAGTTAGGAAATTGTGGGCATACCTTAGTGTTGGAAGCCCATCATGAACCAGTCATGAGATTCGTATGAGTTGGCATCAGCAATCCAACAAGACCGTTCTGACCGGTTTACAGCCTGATTCAGGGATTTCCAAAACATATTGAGAAGTTTAAAAAATCGGCATGTTAAGTACGATAATATTGCACTATCACATTTTATATACATAGGCTATATTTGTGTGCTACCCACTTCTAAAACTTCTAACTTCTAATAATTAAACTTGCTTCGTCGAGACGATATCACTGAAACTGTTTGGTAACCAAGCAGCACAAAATCATTTTCAGACACTGTCAGATACTTTCCTGTTGAGAAGAGTTTAGACTTTGCATTTTAAATGTATGCTGCATTGATAATTATGGGTAATTACACCTGAAGTGTTCCTTTGCTTAGAGATTTTAGTGTAATTGCTCTTAAACAAACTCTTTGCCAATCAAATGACTTGATTGGGACTAAGTGTTGTGTAATAACATACAGAGTCTTTGTCAGACTGACTCTTAAATAAATTGCTTTTCAGTCTGAGATATTTACAGCCGTGCCTTCAAGGCTTCTCTGCATTTGATCCCAAACGAACCCAAACAAGGTCTTTCAAAGTATAGCCGCTGAAAGCTGGATGTGGGGGGTAATCATACTTTTTGTCCCTTCAGGAGAAGCGTCTCTTGTGGGGAACTGTTATGTTCTGGGTAAGTGATAGAAAAACATTTTGAGGCCTTTTAGAATTTGAGTGGATATCTCATAATTTGTTACTTGCTCAGGGGGGATATTTCTTATTAGAAGGCATGAATATTTATGTGAAATATATACATGTTTCTATCAACAACATTCAGGTTGTTTTGGGCTTCTGGAAAATAATTGGATTCAGTAATGAACCCGAGCTACTCCCAGAGTTCTTGACATAAACTGCAGTATGTGTCCTTTTAAGATAGCAGCGCCTGACTGATAGATCACCCCGACATTATCCCCAGGAAGGAGGCAGAGAAGGAGAGGGAGATGGGAGATGTTCTTTCAGGTTTGCTGGAGTCTTTATGTCTCTGTGATTGTAAAACGGAGTTCTGAATTTTATACACAGTCGACAGATTCTGTAAATATCGACAAAACGTTTTCTATGAATTACACATTTCAACAGGCTTTCATAGCCCTTAAATTTCTACTGAAATGCAGAGCTTTAAAAACAGTCAGCGAACCCATCCATCCATGCATCCACTATCTGAATTGTTTGCTCTGTTCTGGGTTTCTGGAGCCAGTCCCAGATTATGTTAAAGAGGGGGCACTGAGCCTTTGTTTTTTGTTTTTGTTTTTTGGCTTCATATTGCCCCTCTCGTACCCCTGTAGTAAATTTATCGCTCTAAAAAATATTATTTTTCTCACTCTCCACAACCCCCCTTTTCCTCTGATTGGCCACCCCTCTGGTGAGACCTTGGTGTTTGAGGCCCACACTTCAAACATGCCAAGAACCAGTTAAAAGATTCTGTGAATATCTTGAATGTCTTATAAGGAGCATTTTTGATCAATTTACAGACAGATTCAGGGATTTCTTCAACATTTTAAGTATTTTTTTTCCTTGAGTGTTTAGATATGAGAGCCAGAACTTTTAGCCAACAAGTTATATATGTGTTTTTAAGTATCCCAAGCTGCAGATGGTTTCCTATAACTGCGTTTAAACTTAATATCTGTAAATAATTCTGATAAGTTTGAGCACTGCTGTAGAGAAACTGAATGTGAACATCAGTGGTTCTCAAATGTGGGTCAGGACCCTTTGAGGGGTCATGAAACACTAGCCACGGTTTCATGAAGAGTTTTTCGTCTTTCTGAATTGAATCTTTCTGAATGACTTTTCCGAAAACAATAGTATACATAGAAAGGAATATTTCAATCTCAGGTCTACATGCGCCTATAATCAGACAGAATAGTGAATGGGGCATGTGCAAACAAACTTAAATAAATTGAGGAACGCCTCTAGTTACGTCTTACGTAACTAGAGAAAAACTAGAACCGATTAAACGTCCATTTGAATTGGCACTTTTCTTTCAGAATCAGGTGTAAACAAAGGTTAAATCCTTTCCATTTGAGCAAATAAACCGAATGCCAGCAGAATATTTGGGTCCATGTAAACGTGGCTACTGATAAAGGGTCACAAAATGCTTTTTAGAATCAAAAAGTTTTTACAAGGCATATTTCTGCCATTGTTGTATGAATGTAAACAAAAAATGAGGATAATGGTGCATTCCATTTGTACTCAGAAGTCGAAATTTCCAAGTTCCGAGTGGGAACACCCCGAGGTCAGAATTTCCGACTTGGAAGTCGGAGCACTGACACCACCCCTGAGTTCCCAGTAGAAAAATTCTGAGTTCAGGGGTGAAAGTAATTAATCTCCAGTTAGATTCTTGTTATTCTATAATTTCTGACTCGTGTTTGTCGCAATAAATCAGCAGAATACATAATATTTTTTGATGTTTATAAACAGAAATTCTGCTGTTATGGCAAGTTTTTCTGACTTGGCAACTGGGACGTTTAACTCAGAGATGACGTTATTCCCATTCCTGACTTCACAGTTCTGTGTTCAAATGGAATACACCATTTATGTCCATTAAAACTACTGAAATATTTGATCCGTTTTCCACATTTCTTTTTTAAAGACCCCCAGGTGACTAAGCCAGGTTAACTAAGGTATCAGTGGAGGCAGAGTAATTTGAAAAACACAGCATTATGTGCACAGAGGTGGTCTGATCTTCTTCAGATTAGGTAAATGAAGCGGTATAAGCCATTTTTGGATTAGTTTATTTGTGTGTTGCCACAGCAGGGGGTCTCCAGCACCCCACTGTTTCTGGGGTTACAACTGTTAGAGTCTGAAAAGTTTAAAACTTAAAACGATGAACTATAAATGTGAGCTAGTTAAATGAGCCTGTGTTAACTGAACTTTAAACTGGTTTAATTTTAGTCTGAAATGGCTCTGCTTACTAGTGTATGATTATGCCCTTATGATTCTGGAAAGGCTTTACTGGAGAGACTGGAAGCAAAATAAACTGCTGGAATTCACCTTTATGAAGAAAACATGTCACTCTGTGTAACACTGTGGCTTAGGAAAGTGTGTTGATTTTTTTCTGGAGAAATATTTATGCTGCGTGTCTCAGAAGAGTAAACCGTATCCAGTGTTAAGGGTTAGGTGTGGTGTTATTGCTGGTTTTGGGGAATGTTTGTTGAGCCCTTGAGGACTTCTGCTGACACATGAACATGTTTAGCAGCAAAAAAAATATCAACATGACCTTGCACAAATGACCGCAGAGCTCAGGATGTGACCTCACAAAATTTGCTGACGATCATTACCACTGATGTGTGGTCACAAACACGACCGAATCAATCCTCTCTGCGCAGAATGAGGGTTCAGGTGGTGTTGAGGTTACGTTTGAGGAGCAAAGGAAGATTTGTCCTGTGGGTAAGAATAGAAACATCCACTGACAGTGAAGGTAAAGCCTGAATAGTGAATCAGGAGCTCAGTTTTCAGATGTGCAGCATTAACTGTGAAGAAATACAACAGTATGAAAGCGTCTTTTTTTGCAATTACAGTGAGTTTTAGCCCGTAACATAATACTTCTGAATGTATGGTTTATGATTCGGTCGGAGAAAATCCTTAAAATGTGATTCACAGCATTATCAGCCCGTTTGTAATTATATCCACACCACACCAATGCATTAAAGATGTTTCGGCCCCTCTCTTTTATTTTGCATGACTGCTGAATAAATGAAGTTTCCTCCAGCTATAGGACAGAGCATCAACCAAAAAAACTTTAAATAGCAAGGTCAGACGGAGATGTTCTGCAGGAAAGTACCCTGCAATGCAGTGTCACAAAGATGGATGTGGTTCATTTACCATTCAGTCAGGTCCATTTAAAATGCTATATCATGGAGAATACCTTTCCATTAGTAATGCAGACATTAAAATTAGAAGGAGTTCAGGTGACCTGCACTGATAAGTGAACTGTAAAGTATGTTGGAGTTATAATTCGTTATATGATGCATTTATAAACATGAGTATAGCATGTATTCAGGCCATGTGTATTAGCATGATAGTAAAACTCAGGATGTGGTAAAATATGATGAAAATGATGAATACTCATAATCAGGGATGCTTCAGTTTTGCATTTAACTGATAAAAATAGAAGAATAAGCTCCAGTGTTACCTGTAACAAAAGATTTGAGCACCTCTCTGTTCCTTTAATTCCAAAAAAGTCATTTAATCAATATCAACAAATATCAAGAGTGAGAAATCACAACGTGTAGAGTGAATGCGACTTGTTCCAATCAAACAGTGTTTCATTGAACAATAGCTCACCACGACACTGAGGATTAGAGCACTGTAGGTTAATTCACTCTCTGCCAAAATGTAATTTTGAGCTGCTTGTACCTTAATGAAGTGCTCTTATTAACCATTGAATTCTGCAAAGTTAAAATTCAAAAGAGGACACAGCGTGTCTCCACACAGGACAAAGTTTTTCTTTCTTCTCTTTCTTGACCCATTTTTCACTCATACCTTCCTAAAGTTTTCCCATGACTCTTTGGAGGAATGCATATCCCAAATTTATACCTACCTTGTTTGACACAGTCTTACTCTGATGCAGCATTTTGTGGCCAGACATTAAAATATGACAATCTAGCTACAGTCTGACTTTCAGAATGAAATTTAGCTGTAAACTTTTCTCAAAGTTTGGAGATGCAACATTCATTAAATCATAATTCACTTTGAAAAATGGCTGCAGCTTGATTAATTTTGGGCAGGGGCCCAGGGTCTCTTCTTCAACCTGATAGGCCAACAAAGTGCAAGATTATGACTCCTCAAATGGTCAAAGTTTCCAAAATTCAGTTATTCTGACTTCGACATATTCAAGGGCTGGGTATTGCTGTGAACTAGGGACCTCCGTGCCCAACTGTGGGATAAGACTGGTAATGTTTTGGGTAAAAAGCAAAAAATTAGCAGATGGAATTAATGGAGTTGATATTTATTTGAACTATGAAATATCTAAATGTTTACCATCAAAATAATTTTTCAGAATGTGCACAAGATCTTTTCAAATACCCTGTAAATTGGTTATGCGGCAAAAATCGAAGAAAGTGCATCAGAGGCAACATTTCAAATCAAGTAGCAGAGAGGGCTGATTAAAAAAATAAATCAATAAATAAATAAAAAATTTAAAAAAAAAATTAAAAAAAGAGGCATAGAGCTGTTTGCCTGGATCGGTACCATGGATCTCTTTCCACTTATACTGGTCCAGCTTCAAGGGGCACCAAAACACCAATAACAGATACCACCAATCGGTATCGTTGCATCCCTGCTGAGAACCTCATGATTTTTGATTTTTATTTGTTTGAACGTAATTTTTAATTTCTATTTTGATTTGCCACAACATAGAAAACATTCACATTTTGCTCAGACATAAACCATTTAAACACTTAAATAAAAATTCATGACAGGCAAGGACAGGAAAAAAGGAAACAAAATAAATCAATAAATACATATATAGGTGACTAAATTACACCCTAAGTGTACAATGGTGTGGCAGTTTTGATAGTGTCTTCAGCATGAAATCACATTACTATAATATAGATGATCTTTTTCTCTTTCTACTAGAGTAAAAACAAAAGGAAAAATGTAGAGTAATAAAAATGTTAACATAAGTTGATATAGCCTCTAAAAGTAAGTTGGATAAGTATAAAAAAGGTAAAGCAAATACAAAATGGGAGGGTAAGAGAGAAAGAAAAATATATACATACTTATGCACATATGTACTGATATTTTTATTTTTTAATTCTAATGATTTTACATATATATATATATATATATATATATATATATATATATATATATATATATATATATATATATATATATATATATATATATATATGCCCATATGAACATATTTTGTGTCACCTCACGTTTTGGAGCAATAAAACAACCCAAACATCAGACTTTTAATATGAAGGCGCTGGCTTTACACTGGTGCTACTGCTTTGGCTGAAATTTTGTTGTTGCTGTTTAGCCTTGTGCAGCCCTCCATACAACGAATAACAAGCATCGATTTGGGTGAAGAAATGTTTTGATGCATTGATTTGTTAGTATTTTTACCCACTCCTATCATCTTCACATGCTTCTGATTTGGAGAGTCAAATTTAAGGTTATTCAACTGTTTACCCAAGGTGGGAGGCTGATGAATATTTGAATTTATTTCAATAAACAACTTACTTATGTAAATCTTTGTACCATTTTTCTGCTTGGAAAATTATTTTAAATTTTAAAAAAGATTTTTTTTTTTTTTTTTTGTCAATCAGTTTGATTGTCATACAGTCAAATTCATTAAAAAAATCAGGGATCAAATTTACATCTGTACACATTTAGTCCATCCCTGCAGAACTCAGAGCACTAACCAGGCTACCCCTTCCATAAAAGTCTGGACACAGTCTTCAGTTCATGAACGAAAACTAAAAGGAGGAGGTAAAACGTTTGTTATAAAAGGTTTGAATAAATCAGATTTTGAGCAGTTTGGTGAAAGTTTTGTGTTTCTGATGTTTTCCTTTGGCACTTTGAGCCTCACTACAGCGCTATGGAAAATG
This sequence comes from Halichoeres trimaculatus, assembly GCF_033239565.1. Lineage (NCBI taxonomy): Eukaryota > Metazoa > Chordata > Actinopteri > Labriformes > Labridae > Halichoeres > Halichoeres trimaculatus. The sequence continues at coordinate 33,741,425 of NW_027437186.1, read as the reverse complement.
ACAAACAAGAGGACATCATCCAGAAATGATGCAACACTGGGACTTTGAATGTAATATCTTGGTGTTTGGCGAATGTCCAGATGCTGTTGGGTACGACTTGGTACAAGAATAGGCAGGTGTTGCTCAGTCAGTGGCAGTACTAACTGCTCCAAAATTTCCTGGATTTTTAGTGAAAGTTGGACTCATAATTTTACATTAACTGCCTCGATACTTCTCTACCACCAGCTTCTAGAGCTCAACACCAACAAACCTCAAGAAAACATAAAATCCAGTCAGATTTTCATACAGTTTGATATGAAGAGCTTTAGCATTGTCCCTCAGGCTGACAGTAGCAGCATTGATGCTATTTTCTGACCAACACATTAACTGTGAAATAAAGTAGTGAAATTAGGTTAGAGATACAGTATTTGGCTGCAAGGCACTGGATGCTCACCGTCTCATCGTGCATTGTGTGCAACCTGCAAACTGGGACACATGCACCACAGAGCTCAGTTTGTGAACCGCTCCTTTCACCAGGACTCGCTGAAACATTCATGCAAACCGTACTGTATGCATGTCATGACTGCAGTGGTTGAGATTTCTATCTAGCAGCAGTGATCCCGTCTTCAAAGCTGTCACCTCTGGTTTTAATCTCCTGAATAGGCAAAGAGGGTTACATCAACATCTCCCTGCAAAAAAAAAAAAAAAAAAAAAAAAGACCTTGAGACTGTCCACGACGCCTCCCATATAGTTCTGTGCAGCCTCTCAATCAAAAGACACTGCTTCTGCATTCAGGTCTCAGTGTTTGAATAATCAAAGATCCCTCAGGACGGGCGGGGTCAGCGCAAACCCAGGCACAGCCACGGAAAATAAAAGTTATGGAAATGTGGCCAAGTTCTGAGGATGAACCATAATGTCCTCGTGGAATTCAGCGCAGGTGGAGGCTTGACTGAAATCCACTCGGACAAAAGGGATCCTATGTGTCTCTTTATCCAGGAGAGGAATATCTCTTATCACACGTGAGCCTAATCCTTAAACAATCCCTCCACGGCGTATATTCTAATTACGTGTGGTTTGCTTGTGTGGAGAATTTGACTCCTCTCTTTATGAAACAGAACAAAGATGCTTTAACTCCCTGGGGTCAGTCATCACATCCACATCCAGGTGATTGGCGTGAAATCTTTCAGCTGGTGATAAAGCCTGAGGACGTTATTGATGGACTTAATTTGCTCACATTCAGGTCATCCTGGCTCTCCTGCTCCAATATTATCTCTTAATTACATTTTACAATATCTTGAGGAAACTCCTACCCTCTTTGTCTTATATTATTTTCTTAAAGCTTATGTGCACAGCTTAATTTCTGCATTTAATGAATAATCCTGCAGCCTCCGGGGGGGAAGAGGAGATGAAAAAGTAGGAGGTTTGCCTTTAGGAGACCGAGCACTGTGTTTTACCTTTAGCAGCATTTATGTAACAACGCTGATGATTCAGGGCTGGGTGAGATTGCAGCGCCTGGTGTTAATATTGTGACATCTAGTGGCAGCTCCTGATGGTCAGTCCTGGCTCAGGAGCAGACTGTGTGTGGCATTGAATACAAACACAGCCTGAGAGTTATGTATAGACACGCCTATGTGATGCTAATGGAGCAAAGGAAAATTGTTGCGTTTAGTCTTTTATTAAGCCGTGTGTGTGTGAGTGTGTGTGTGCTGAAAAGAAAGAGGAAGGAAGTTATTTGTAGGAGATTAGCAGTGTGAAAGATAAGGAGATCATTACTGTCTTTGAATAGCCATTAAATTAACCATCCTCTAAAGGAATTAAGAGGAAATTGCTGTCTATACACCTTCATCTGATAGAGATGGTATAATGTACACTAACCTGATCATTAGGCAATTAGAGCTCCCAAAGGCTATAGCATATTTTATAGCCATACAGTTCAGTTGTTGTATATTTAACGTTCGCTTTTCATGGTCACAAATGGACCTCACTTAAAAACAACAGCTCGTCTGCAGAATAAGGAGAGAGGAAAGAGAGACGGGCTCCTCAGGGGATAGTTTTTATGGGAGCATCGTCATTATTCACTATTCTTTAAAAGGGCTTTAAGGATGCCAGGTCCCAAAGGATATTCTCAGGGAGATATTTTTTTTTTAATCACAAAAGCTCGCGGTTTAAATTTATGAGGGGAAAAAGCGGAATAATTAACACTTAAATGCACTGACAGGCTTGTGTTACGGCCTTGTAATCTGCTCTTCTCCTGGCATTACTTCCATTTATGGAGGTATCTCTGTTCTTGGTAGCTGTTAGTGTGATGTCGCACACACAGACTTTAAGTTACGCTGGAAATGTGCGAGTAGACCAACCTCTGTGCTCTGCTGATGACAACCAGGTGTGATACTTAACTGCAGAGTAAGAGAAATTAGCTTTCTTGCATTGACTGTGATGAGACAATGGTATGCTTACTACAGCTCAGTATGAAAAAAAAAAAATTGACTCAACCTAACATCATTTGAGATAAAGGGGTGGGTCTTTAGCCTCTCTGCAGACGGCTACGTGTCAAATCAGTCACACCCTTTTATGGGCAAAACTTGTAAGCTTAATAACTTCAAAAATGATGAATTTGTGTGGAAAATAAAAAAACAAAAAACATGACTGTAAACATGTTTATTGTTCCTGTAAAGATCAGCTTTCTTGAATTGATGTGTATGTGGTTTTGCGTATTTCTACAGCCTGCCTCTAGTGGTTACTCAATGAACTGCAGTTTGCAACATTTCTGCATATGCTTCATATTTTCAGACCAGAGGTTTTCCCACTTGTCTGAAAATGCTAGCTTAACTCTAAATGTAGCTTAGCGCATGGAGATGCTAGCCCTTTTTATATGTTTCTTTAGAGGTCTAGAGTTGTACACCTAAAGTAGAAGCTTGACAAGTAGAGTGGTAAATTCTGCTTTCTGTCACTTTTCAAAGCAGAAGTCATGGTGTTTTTCCTATTTTGATTTATTTTTTCCATTTTTCATTGTTTTTATTTGTCCCAATCTAAGAGGCAACATCTGGTTTATAAAAATAAATAAATAAAACTTTGTGTAAGTGCTAATAGCTGCAGTTCATTAAGTGTCCACTTGAGGCTTACGGCAAAAAAGACCAGTAACTGCATAAACACCAAGCCAAAAAAATAATGAAATAGACTTTTACAGCATTAAACAATAAAAAAAAAAAACAAAGAAAATAAAAAAAACAAAGAAAAAAACTTTTTACAGCCTTGTTCAAAAAACATCATGAACATTTTAGGTCCAACAATCTAAGTATAAGTTTGCTCAGAGGCTTAGCTCACTTGACTGACATGCACCCTGTAGCTGTTAGTGAGGTGGCTCAAATCCCGCCTTTTTAGTCAGCAATTCCAATATCGTTCCCAACGATGAAAGGCTTGATTGGTACTGAATTATATTCTATAGGTACCGATCGAATTCTGTCAAAAGTATCGGGGTTACCGATTCATGTAAAATCAAAGGTACCATGTTTAGGTACCTAAACACATCCTTGTGATAGTGAGGAAGGAGAAGAGTAGGCGATTTTCCACGCTGGACATGAACGCAGCAATGCAAGGTTATACACTAAAGAATAACTTAATTAAATTGCAAAAAAATGTATACTTTATTATTAAACAAATTGATATTTTTACCACAGAAACACAAAAAAGTACTGAAAACTGGTACTGTTGAGTACCGGTACCGAATGCCAGGTACTGGGCATCAGTATCGTAAAGGTACCCATCTCTACTCTGAATCGGAAACAGCTAACTTAGAGTCATGGAGGCTACATCTATATATTGTACATTTTCTTTTGACGCAGGTCATCATGAATCGTCTTGAACAGGAAGCACTGGTTTTCTCCATACATCAGGTTTTCATTTCATAAATATAAATTCACACAGGTATAACCAATATCTAATAGAAAACTTTATTTACTGCATCAGCGGTAGATGTAGAACTAGATATTATACCATGAGAAAACCAGTGTGGTCCTCCATGCAGACTTCCATCACTGCTAATGACATATGTAGCATCCTGCCTTTTCATTGTGTAGGAATCAGTTTCTCTGTTGAAATCAAGTGTCCGCTGGAAATAGCAGTTTTACCTTAGCATTAATTTGTAGCCAAGTGAAAAGACATGTTAGCATTTTGAGCTCCTCTGAAGTCACATAGATTCAATTGTTAGTTTTTTTTGTCAACTACTTATAACATGAATGATCAGCTGACCCTGGAACATTGTAGCTACTTAATCACAACGGCTAACGTCAACTTTGACAAAACCCTTTGGAAAAGTCTACTATCAAGAAATGGCTGTTGTGAGAATATTCAGTTGAGGTCATCTTACCTCTTTCCACTCCAGCTTCTGAATCCATCATACAGTTGATGTGCCTTATATCTCTGTTTACCCCAGGTGTGTTAATAAATTATACCCGCTGAGATGATTTGCAGTTTTGTTCAGCTTGCCAATCACCGTGTTTGTAGTCAGAAACACTGTTCTTCAGCAGCTAAATCACTGTGTTTGCCAGCAGGGATGATGTTGAATCAGCTCAGCTGTGATAAAAAGATCACAGATGAGATCCACACTCTGTTGATTGTTGATGATGTGACACTTAAGCTATCTTCAAATCTGCAGTTCAAAACAAGTCAAACCCTGGGTTGCCTCTGGAAAAGTGTGCTTCAGGGGAACGTCGGCTTATTATCCTGCCACACGTCTATGATGTGTGTAATTTACAGACAGAAAACAGGCAGGCGAGGAGACAAAAAGTAGGGGTCAGTCTGCTTTTGTGCATAATTTTCTCCACTAATGAAGCTATTGCTCCAATGCTAACCTTTCCAAAAGCCAGTCCAGACTTTCTAATTAATAGTCGGAAACATAACAAAGAGGGAACGGTGACAATTAAAGCAATGGCGTCCTCTCCTCTTTTGAAGCCACCTTACTTTTCGAGACAGGAATTCAGGGACAGCTAAAGGTTGGATCTGCTCGCAGCATGAAACAGTTCACACACCCACAACAGCTCCCGTGTGTTTATCACCTACTCGTCTTATTTGTGCGAGCCTCTTCTTTATTTTTAAAGTCACATTTTGTGCAAAATTCTTTTTATTCAGAGGGAAATAGACAAAAATGACAGAGTGAAATCCTATTTACTCTAAATGAAATAACTACAGGGTGCAAACTGCAGCTCAAGGCTAACTCTCCTTTTAAAGCACATTCATTAAGAGAAGCCAAACAACCATCAAGGCAAAACATGTTATCATGAAATGTGTTTTACTTCAAAAATCTGTGTAATTATGAGAACAATGAGAGCAAAGAGAGACATTCCTTTTAACTTGTGTTACTCTGTGTTTTCACTCATCACCCTGCTGCGTTAAATACTGGATTCTGATTGGTTGGAAGCCAGTTATAATGATAACTCATTATAAGTAGAAAGAGGGACACCAGGGACAACCAGACAAATCATATTAAATCAATCAGCAGAGAAGTTTTGAGAAGATTAATAAAGTTTTTGATTTTGGAATCTCTGTCAATATTGATTGAAAAAAAAAAAAACACATTGTTTCCTGTTTGATTTAGTTTAAACTTTAGGGGTTACCTTTTCCTCCTTCTCCCAGTCTGTATTTGTTGTAAATGGAGCCACATTTGTGTGTTTGTAGGATGAGCAGCAGAGTTAAGTGTGTAAAAAAATTGGCCTTCTCTTCTTATGCCAAACAGCTTTTTCTGCTTTTGACGCTTGTTTTAAGATTCTGGTACCCCCCAGCTAATGGCAGTCAATCATCAATCTTCATCACCATCTGTAATCAGTAATACACACACACACCTACTTCTGTTGCACACCCTGTTTACCATAACAGCTTTTATTCAACGCTATCTGGAACTACTCTTCACTAGGGATGGGTACCTTTCACATTTGAAATGATACGGTACTGATGCCTGGGACCTGGCAATTGGTATCAGTACTAATTTTCAGTACTCTTTAATGTTCATGCGGTAAAAAATATCAATTAGTTTAATAACAACATATATCGCCAATAAATCAAGCACAGCAGCTCTGATTTAGTGGGCGTGACCTTCATATGTAAATGAGCCACCGCTGATACCGCCCCGCTCTTAAGCGTCACTGAGAGCGGTGCCACGAGCTCAGAGTGCACAATGTTTAGAAAATAGCGAAGCTCGTTTACCGTAACATTACAGGCTAAAACAACAGGCTAACCGCAGCTAAAGTTAGCATCCTGAAGCTAACACAGAGACAGGGGGGACACTGAGGAAAAGCTCTTCCATCTGCTCCACAGCACACAGCATTTAAAATACTCACATTTCCAGGGTCCCAGGTTTGTTGGAGGATGGTTGGTAATGGACCTGGATTCAGGACCAGTCTATTCTCTAGCCCTCTGTTGTACTGTCCAAAGTTTGAAAAGCAGTCGGCCGTGAAGTGATCAGCACACACATGTACAGTTTTACTGAGTGTAGCTGGCACATTTCCTTGATAAATGAACTCTAGACACTTAGCCTTGTCCTCTCCTGAGATGGGAAGCTTGTTCATGGAACCATGTGGCTGTTTACAGCCAAAAAATGTCCACACTCGCTGCTGGAGAGATTTCTCTCCAGATGCGGGGTGAGGAGTGGGTGGGGAGGGGGTTTGGGGGTATCTGCTCCGGTGGACCAATCAGGTCAGACTTGCTCCTGATTATTCAAAAAAGGGAATCACTGACGTCGGCAAACCCCGGAAATTCCAAACAGCTCGTTTAAGGTCAGGATTTTACATTCAGAAGCACTACTAAGTACAGGTTTGGTCATTAAATATCACATTTTGTGGGCTGGGAGGAAAGACAAAGACCCACAAACTTAACTAAAAGACTTAATAAAGTGATTTTTGCATAATATGGGACCATTAAGTCTTTGAGGGACCAAGCATTTAAGACTTCAGAAACTACACTGACATACGAAAAAAGGACTATGTCAAAGTATCATAAGATATTTTAATTTTTACATGTCGCATCATTTTAAAAGATACCATTAAATGTAATGAAACTTAAATAAGAAAACCTACACACATCCCATCACTACTTTCTGTGTCGTTCTCCATTTATTCTCCATTTCTGTTTCTCACTTGATCCCCCTAGATGTTCATAAAAAAACAACTTGAGTATTAGACACTAAATCTTCATTAGTATTAAACATTTTCTGATCTTGTCTAAACTAGCTCTAAATGATTATGTCATAAGAAATGATAAAAAAATTAACCTTGCCATAAAATATACGTTATCTGAGCTTGTGAAGACTGAATTATTTACAAGCAGTGACAGTAAGAAGAGTCAGAGGAGCAGGATTTACTGTACGGTACAGTATTTGAGAACACTGTGTAGCTGTGAGGGACCAGCCACGAGTGAAAGCCTCGTCTGCAGAGTAAGATCTTCCCTTTGCCCTGACAATCAGACCTGACACCTGCTGTCTGCAGGGAAATGCTGCACGGAGGAGCCACCGATGACAGCAGGAAGAGAGGAATAAAAGACAGCGTGCATACCCAAAACTATTGGATTCACAAATCTTTCACGCTCTGTGCAAGTTTAAAAACCTCCTGAGATCTACAACTCCAAATATTAAGATACTGTGTCATAAAAGTCCTAGATTACTAAAAAGAAAAAAAGAAACCTGCTGAATTAAAGCGCATGTGAGGGTTCATTTTACAAAGCAGCACACTGGAGGGATTCATTTCCACACACACAATGCAGAAGATGGCTTTGGATAAAAATAAATCATAAACTGGATTGCAGCGTTCTGCCGAACAAACTGTCTAACACATTATTTCTGTCCTTGTTTGTCCTGCACACGCTGTACAATCACCTCTATCAACACCAATGAAAAGAAAAGTTTTCCCTTTATGTGTTTGTCTCTGTGAGTGCTGGCAAATAAAGTGAAATTTTTGAATTGGTCACAGCTGAATTGGCAGCACAACCTATTTTACAAAGCCTCTTTCTTTCATATCAACAGAACTTCTATTCCATCTAGATTCTGCCGGCGCGTTATGCTTTTAGTCGCTGAGGAGACGAATCTGACGTCTGTGGAGAAATCAGACCCCCACCCCTGAACCGCTACTTATCAAGAAAAGAAAATTACAACTAGAAAGAGTGACTAAAACTTTACAAGATAATACGCCGCGGAGTAACATCCATCACCTTCACTTTCCCTGGATGAGCCTCTTTGTTGGTTTGACAGGCTAAAGGTGGTCACAGCAAATGTAGGGACAGAAACGCTGCTCTCCAGCTTCTATTGTGTTCAACATCTTCAGTGCTTTCTGTTTGAGAGGACTCAAAATGAAATGTTCTAAAGGAAAATGAAACGTGTGATTGGGAAAAATAAAAGCAAGAAAAGAAGAAAAAAGAAAAGAAAAGCCTGTTTTTGTTTGAAATAATCGTGTCCTTGAGTGAAAGGATCGTCTTTTTACTGATGGGGTGATTTTAGTGAAGCTAGTCAAAAAAACAGACACTGCAATAAAGACAGAAGTTCTATTTAATATATCTTAAGCCTGATTTATACCACTCGAATCTACGCTTACCTCCTTCAAAATATAACAAGTTAAAATGATACAGATTGGTCCACAGAGAAGCATCAACCGTACTTTCCATCTCCTCTTTTCCTCATAAAAGTCGCTGTTATTATTTAATCAGCTCAAAGTTAGCATAATGATTATTTGATTAGTATGACTCCTAATTCTTTGATTGTCCAGGGAATCAATGAGTTCATAATAAAAGTATTAATCATGATTTACCAAGCTCTGATGTCAGCACTCAACAATTGAGTTTCTTGTTTTCGCAAAACCTGGAACGTTTCCTTAAACAAGTAAAAAGAGAGCTAGCTACCCTTCAAAGGTATTTTTCAACTGCAGGAACTAGGGGCTAAATTTGTTCTGGGGTAATAGTTAACCTCAATATCCCACTAAAAGTCTTCAACAGACAGGCTAACTTCTAAAGGTTTGCAGGACTTTTTCTTACTTGTTGATAAAAACAACATTCAAACTGGGCTCTACCTCCTTGGCTCAGTGCCAGCAGCAGCGCACACCCACAGCCTCTGACCGTGACTATATGAACACATTCACTAGCCCAGGAACCACCAATTGCATCGTGTTTCTACGTAAGAGAGACTTAAGAGCCGTGCACCAGACTTAGCATGTTAGCACAAGCTAATCACTGGGTATTTGACACATACCTGGTTAGCAGAAAGCTAAGTCGGGTTGCCCTTCATCCTGAGCTGCTCTCCAAGTGCCTGCAAGCAAGAGAAAGACTTGTTAGGAAGAATCTTCAGCTGTTTGTTGTTTTGTTTCACTTTGGTTGTGTTTTTCTTGCTTTGTGCTGCGTTCACTATCGTAACAACTCAGGATCGCTTCTTCCACTTGCTAATTAACTTGCAGAGTCACTTGTGCACATTGCTGTGTTTGGCAGATGTAACCATGCTTTCTGCCAAGAAACGTCACGGTACAACCAAAAACGTCAACATACAGACAGAGTAGGAGGTTGAGGCAGACACAGACTTTGATACACATGTATAGAAGCCCGTAGAAGATGATTGAGCAGGATTATTCCTGTAAAAGTTGACGTTTTATTTTTAGAAAAATCCTGCAGACTCTTCTTTTAAGCTGCGACATGGGTCAATCTCTGTTGTTGTCATGCTTTTGACGGTGGAGCAGACCAGGATTTTGTTGGTCAAAGCAAAAACAAAACCAGCACAGGCTGAATATCCTTCATGCTAACAGTTTGTGGCCTAACTCTTTCTTCTATGAGTAATCTTTGCTGAATGGCCTTCATCGTTTTCTTACTGCCTACGACTGGTCTGGAAATGTTCACAATTACCTTTTTTGTTATTTTATTTTGTTTGTTTGTTTGTTGTCACCATACGTCACTTGCCTGATTTACATAATCCACCCAGAACTTGGTCCATGGAAACACAAAATATTTCCCTGGAACTAATGATTTCTGACCCTTCTGGTTGGAAAACATCTTTACTCTGATCTGCTCTGTGCCCCCTGCTGTTTGTTTGTGGGAATAACATGATCCATGATATTGAATCAGGCATTAAGCAGTACTCTAGTTGAATAATTTAAAAAAAAACGACGGTGCCAATGGAGGGTTTAGTAAATATAGGTTTGATTCTTTTAAAAGTCCGTCCTTGAATTTTAGACTCTTCAAACAAAATCTGTGACACACTTGAGTTGAAGTTACGCTGATTGTGTTAAGACAAGCTGTCTGAGTCAGTCAATAGATGAAAAGAGAGTATCCGGTTATCATCTAACATGTTGGAAACTCATGGGGAATTTCTTATTACAGTGTTAAAAAAAAAGTTTGGTGAAGTTAAGAAGCATCTAAATGAACTCGCAGTTCTGATTTCTCTGTATCGACTCTTCTTTTTGTAGTTTCCCATTTTTCTCTTTTATGGAAATTATTCCATTTAGATCTGACTCGGTTGGATTTCTCTAAAGAGCTTGTTCTGCAGGTCAGGCGTATTGCCCTGGGCCGTCAGTGCAGCCAAACTACTTCCACATAAATCTATGGAGAAAGATTACTGCCTGATAGGAAATGACATTTCTTAGACTTCTTACAGTTATCTTTTTCCCCCTCCTTTCCACCTCACTCTATTATCTTTTCCCCCAAAAGAGCCAGGCCTGTGTAAATATTCAAGACTTTGCAAGAGAGATTCATCGCCTTGTATCCACAGATCCAGCCTGCAGAGCAAATAACGTGCAGATGTTCTGAAAACTGTAACTAACCTTCTTTTAACTTTGTTTGACCTCAGCAGCTGAGTCCACCTCTCCACTGCTGTGTAAAGACAAACGCTCTCTATTTTCCAACATGTATCAGTTACCCTCAAATGCAATTTGAAGATCAGCAATTATAATTCGTTCCCCTACCTCAGGTCAAACCGGGCCATCCACAGTCACGTTTTTTTGAATAAATTCACGGAGATAAGATCACAGCACTCCTGTCACTGCCTCTGCTCACTCAGGCGGTTTCAGAAGGTATTTTAAGATTTGGTTTTCTGCTTACTTTGCCTTCTTTCAAAGTACTTACAGGCCGACTCTTATCTGTATTACAGATTTGCCGGTCCCTCGAGATCCTCAGATTGTAAGTCAGGGGTTTTTGGGATTGTCTTACATCTTGTTTCAAGACGAAAGGTGACTCTGATTTTGCAGTCAGAGGGTAGCTGACTCAGTTATATCTTTAAAACACTCCAACAAACCTACATTTACAAAAAAGACTTCATGTTTGCACCTTTCCTGTTCTTATGTGTTTCATATGTTTATAACTAATTCATGTTATGCATTGCATTACATTGTTTATTTATACTTTTAATTACCTGATAGTAGCCTCCTAATGTTGCAAATCACTGTGATTAAATTTTGATGCACCCATGAACAGCATAAGAACTTGTTTTGAATATAAATAGTTGGGATAAAGCCACACAAGGAGACCACAGGCGATCACGTTACAGTGAAAGAGAAAAGGATGAAAGGACAGTGGAGTAATCAGAGTGGAAAGAGGTGTGCAGAGGTGCACCAGGTGAAGTTTGTGCAAACAAAAACTTCTTTGAAAATATTTTAATGCATGGAAATAAATGGAGCACTCATTGAAAGCACTTCTACTGAATGTCAAGGACACGTCAGGTGCTTGTGTGTGTATGAAGAGAGGGGGAGAATTAGAGGTTGGTTACAGGAGGAAGATTTACACACACACACACACACACCACACATTGTAGTAAAATGTAAAGATTTAATGTAGAGAAAAGGCAAAAAGTCAGCTTCTGAAACCAATGTGTGATGTCAAGGAGGTAACAGCTGAGTGGTTTAACCAGACTACAGACATTTTTTTCAGTTATACATTTCCACACCCATTGACTATTTATAGAGTGGACAGCGTGGCGCCGCCATTTACCATTGAACAGTTTTGAAGCCAAAATTCCCCCGTCACAGGCGTCACCATTGGTAGCCATTGTGCAGCCAGTGATGAGGGACTCAGAGACAATCTAAGTGGAGCCGGGTGACAAAATGAATAATTATTTTTTTAATTTGAGAGTCTAATCTCTTTTTGGCTCTACTCCCACATATTCTACAACCCCCCCCCCCCCCCCCCCCCCAATAAAATACACAAGAACGTCAGCTGTCAATCATCATTAAACGTGACATAAAGCCTCGTTTTTAACCTTGTATAACAAATGAAAACAAAACTTTTCAAAAAAAAAAAAAAAAAAAAAAAAAAAAGAGGACCTGAATACAAGGCCAAATAATATAATGATATCTTCAAATCACCACAACAATCGGATCGAGGTATATTTATTCTTAAAAATATGACCCCAGCCCATCTGGAATGACTGGGGAGATGGATTTTTTTTTTAACCTATACTGAAGTCAGCCACCAGGGGAAGCCATTTTTATCACTTTAAACCGAGCAAGATGACGTCCATTTTTCTTTTCACCACTCCTGATTCATGTAATCATTGACTCTATAACACCTGGACACACTCTCCATTATGTCGCTATTCTGTTTCTGGTATAGAAGTTTTGGCACGGGAAAAAATAGAGCTGACAGAGAAATCCAGAAACATAATTTTAAACCAAGATTTAAGAGTTGATTTTTGCTGAAAAGATTGGCTTTTTGGATTGGTGTGTGTATGTTGTTACTGGTGTTTCTGCCACAACCCTCTAGTGGACACTTCATGAACTGCAGCTTTCAAAATTTCCACTAAAGCTTCATAATTTAAGCCCAGAGTCCTCAGCAGCAAAGCTTAACCATTAGCTTAGCGTCAACTTTTCAGTCACGGCAGTTCACATACACAGGAGGGAAAATTCTGTAGCATTCTTTTAATTTTTCAAAATCAAATAATGTCAACTAAAAACTGAAAACAACCCAGGGCTGTGGGGAAGAAGACACGGGACAACTGCTGCACTGAACTAACCATCAACATATCAGGATATAAACATTACTATTCTGGCAAGCAAACAAAACGGACAAAAATAAACCTCATGTTACAATGCCATCCAAGCTTGTTTATATACATGTGTAGAGCAGTGGAGTCTCTTCTTCAGCTACAGCCCCAGCTAGAGACCAGTGTCTGCATAACAGCGTTGTGGCCTAAGATAATAAAAATATTATTAATGTTATTCATCAAAGAATTAGAACTCAAAATTTAAAAACAAAAAACTACAGTGTGCACAAATTTGTAGCAAATTAAATGCAAGAAAAAGAGAAGTGATTGTGCACATCCCTATCAAAAGTAATTTGTGAAAATAAAAGCAAATTTAGCAGCTTTTTCATCAATGCTCATGGGATCAATAAGGTGGCTGGACAAATTTGCTCAAAGTTGGGGAGTTTTGCAAAATTTGCCAAGTCCAGGGATTGGGCAAATTTGAGTTTCTGTTCTGAATCTGAGAATCCTAACATCCTGGAGGGACAGCTCTCTGTCTTTGTCTCATGCATGAAAGCCTTGTGCTACACTTTCATTAGTGTTTGAAAAAAAAATCCTAATCTCTCTTGTTAAATCATTTCTACATGGCCTAAAAAATGATGGAGAGTGACAAACTATTTTATGAAAAATTTGATTATGCCAGTGTTGCGCCCCTGTGAATAAAATGGATTTGTTTCGTTTGATGGAGTGTGGAAAGAAAAGATTGCCTTAATGAGTGACCTCATGTCGAGGCCAAGAGAAATCAAAGCCGTCCATAACTTTCAACCTACTGCGTCCATGACTGATGTCGATGACAATGGGTCACACGTCAATGCTGATTTGTTCAGTTAAACTTCCTAATGAACCCTCTGAATGAATTAACCCGCTAAATTAGCTCAGATGAATTATCCATCAGCGATGTGGAGGGGAATAACTGGACCATTTAAACGTATAAATATGCTCAGAGTCAGAGGCTGCTCGGTGGCAGAGGCTTTGCAGGTTTCAGAGCTCACATGAAGTCACCAAAAGACAAATACAGAGATAAAGAATAACAGCTCTGTAAATGCTTGGCACAGTCATTTTGTTGTCCTCTCGTGGCAAAACAAACACTTATTTAAATAGCAGTCATTAATCACAGTTACGTTCCCTGGGAGAGCCCGAGCAAACTGGCCCTGCTCTCCTGTGGTTCCCCGAGCACCTTGAGGGAACTATTCTTTGCTGTTTCCAGATGCTTAGTTCTGCTCCATTTCACCTCTCTGCCAGTTTTTGATCAAGCCTTGACTTCATTACACTCTGGTGTATGATTTTTGAGGAACCATGAAATGTGAAGCTCCCAGCACTGAATCCATGCACATTATCAATTTCCTTCTTCTCTTTTATAGTTTCTTCACAAGAAAATCAAATATTTTCACTCAGTTAAAGCCACTGGCTATGCTTATCAGAGCTTCTCTGCTTAGTTTTATTACAGTTAAGGACATCAGGACCTTCATGGTGTCAGCGTTTGCAGATGTTGGTTTCTGTTTCAGCACCGACACTATCTGACTTTCCCCTATTGTGCCTCTGATTGCATTTGAGATGTGGCAAGTAACAGAAGTATAGATCGCCTGGTTGCATGAGCAATTTCTCTGAAGCCCGTAATTGCACTGTATTGATGCAAGAAAGAGGGGGGTTTCATTTCATATCTTACAGTTCCACAGCCAGTAAGAAAATGGGGCACTCTGCTCTTTGTGAGCCATGACATTCTCATTCTGCAGAGCAGCCCGTCTCGCTTTGTGTACGTGTGACAAAGGCTGAATTTAGTTTTGTGTAGCGGCAACGCATGATAGCATTCCTGATTAGGTACTGCGTGTGTCTTTTTATCTCCAGCGCTGACAGTAACAGAGCTCGCTGCATGTCCTAGAAAGCAGACTTCAGATGAAAAATGCATGATACATCAATCTTTGCAGCGTTATATTTGAGTAACAACTGTTAACAACTTCTCCCGCGGTGAAAGTTAAAGGATCAGAAAAGATTGGGGTGGTTGACAGATGCTGTAGATATCCCAGAACAGCATCAGACAAGTGATCAACATGTGATTCATCAATAATTTTGTTAAGAATAGTTTTCTCCGAGTTTTTTTAAAGCAAATGTTAGGTTTCTATCTCGCAGCAGGATGAGGAGACACAATGAGTTGAGGTATTGTCCTCTGGTGAAAGCTTTAGATCTGAGATATTGTGAGCTTGGTTTTTGGTTACAAAATTGTTTCATTCACTGATGCCAGAAAATTTTAGGGAATGAGCCCATAGAAATGATCTGATTCACAGTCATTCGGGTACGTGTCAAGAATATTCAAGGTACTGCTTAAGGACACTTCAGTGTGCAAAGATCTGGTATAAAGCGTTCTGGTTGCAACATAACCCACCCTACCACAGTCAATATATTTACCTCTGCTAATGAGGTGATGTTTTAGGGAGACTCAAAAACTTACAAATGGATCTCGATGAAATTTTCAGGAAATATTCAAAATGGGATAAGGAAGAAGTGATTAAATTTTGGAGGTGATCTTGATCACCGTCTGGATCCAGGATTTCTTTAAAGGATTCTTTATCATTGTGTGATAGGGCCATTTTCACCATATGTGTATATAACTCCTTGATAAATGGTCAGATTGCTTTGCAAAACAATACAAGACAAGGTCACCATAATTTCTGACAGATGTTAAAGTAGGATCCAGATCCTGGTAATATTCTGGATACTAAGATCAGGAATATGAAATATGTACTGGGTCATCATCATTTTCAACTCTGCCAGGAAACAAATTATCGTACAAACCTGCAACTAACACCAAACTGTAGCAGAAAGAGAGTATAACATTAAAGTAGGACTTAAGTGTTGGTGACAATCACAATATGCTTGCTCTCCGAGTGCTTTTCTAGTTTCATATAATACAGATTTGGATTTATTCCCCGGACAGGTGTATGTTGTTACCTTGAAAAATGTAGTATCTTTTCATGTGTTTTGGCCTTATGTTGATACGTAAACAGATTTTTAGCCAACTAAAATGTTTTCAAAAAGGACCAAACTGAAGATTTATATTTTTTTCATTCTTGTGTGGACAAAAACCAAAGTTTGTATTAAACAGTGATGAACATAAACTTGGCAGCTGTTGTTCACTGTTAATTGATTTTTATTAAATTCTCTAACAGTTTCCTCAATTTGTTAAACATGTACTTGAGGTGAGAGAAACTTCACTTCAAAAAAATGCAATATAATACATTTGGGGGGCTAAAAAAAGTTGTTTACAGGCTGAAATAGTCTGAATATGAAAAAGTCCAGATAAATCCAGATCCTGATCTTGCCAGAAACAAAATCCTGATGTATTTTCCCCATATCGCCCCCTAATGGAGAACATTTTCCTTGGTCAGAAGCAGAGTTTGCTGATGTTTACGCAGAAGTGGCACTTTTATGTTTCTTATTTTCTCTGCTTCATCTCCTTTTTTATATTTTTCCTTTGTAGAGCACTTTGGGACTAGAACACTCCATACGCTAAGTTTACTTTACCTCATGAAATGTGCATGCTAAACATGACATCTACCAGTCAACATCTACTCTACATGTTTAGGTAGAGACTTAAAAACTTTTTTGACTCACTTCAGCAACACAAGGAGCAAAAAAATGCAATAGACTAAATACTTTTCAATTCACCTCAGGAGACACAAACCACAGCAGGGATTCCCTGCAACCCCCTGCACTGGGAATAAGCTTGCATGCCAATTCAAAAACCAATGACAAAAAATGGCCTGAGGTTCTCATTTTGACTGTTCTGCAGAAAATTAGACTTCAAATGCTGTGTTTCCTAAATTAATCTTCTGCTATTGATATCACAGTTATCCTTGTTTAGTCTTTAAGGGTCTTCAAAAAAAGATATGTAGAAAACAGATCAAACATTTCAAACCTAACCTCTGTTTTAGTTTATACTTTTACAGTAATTGATGAAATATGCAACTATTCATAGTTTGGGGGTTTGGAAGGCATTTTGCAACCCACCCATTAGTCAGTACGTTTCCATGGATGCACCCATTTGATTAAGGTTATAGCTTGGTCGTAGTGTCACAGTTGGGATCTAGTCTTGTCAGCCATAGTTCTGGCTGAAAACATCTCATTCTGTGTCAGTAGGAGTCACTGTGTCCTTTTTTTGATAAGTGAAGCTGCGTGCATATATAACTAGATTAAACAGATGTTTTCCTACCACCCATGATCTTAAGAATGTTCAGTTCCTTGAGCTGTGTTAAAAGGCAGATTGTTTCCCCTACCTACTAAAGTAAGACTTGTTGCTCTCCCTTGCCACAGTGTTTGTTGTGTTGGAGCACAGCAGCCCTATTTATCATGGTCATCTATTTCCTCTTCCAGGTGAAATCGGCTCACACTGAATGCAGAGGTGTACCAAGACCTGCCGAGTCCTGCCGCATCTATTTGAACCGGATCACAATCACATCATCGACGTGTGATGATTGAGCTTTGCAGAGTCAGTTCTCAGTCCAAGTAAGCTGTTTCCATGCATTTTCATGGTCTGTTTCTATTAGGGATGGGTACCTTTCGCATTTGAAAAGATACGGTACAGATGCCTGTACCTTGCAATCGGTAGCGGTACTCAACGGGACCAATCTTCGATACTTTTTTGTGTTTATGCGGTACAAAAAATCAGTTTGTTTGACAATAAAATAAAAAAAAATCAATTTAAAATATGTATTTTTCAATATATAGCCTTGCAATGCTGTGTTCATGTCCAGCATGGAAAATTGCCACTCTTTAGGTGCCTAAACATGGTACCTTTTGATTTTACATGAATCAGTACCTGGTACTTTTGATAGAATACCTACAAAAGTACCTAATTCGGTCCCCATCCCTAGTTTCCACGCTGACCAATTCCATAGTCCAGTTTCTTAAGCTGCATGCAGACGTAGTTGCCCCGTTTACATGAGTGGTTTTCCTCAATCTGATTGAAATCAATCGGATTAAGTGAATATTATTTGATCTGTATACATGAAGTTTAAGCAAAGAGATCCACGTTCAATCTGCGTGTACATGGTCCTCGCTGAATCCGATTGTTTTGTTTTTTGTTTTGTTGTTTTTTTAACCTGCGCAATATGTCACTCTGCCACTATCTGTAAATGTGTAAGAGAAGAAGAGTTGCACTTCCTGCTTCCTGTTCACCTCTAGAAAGATGGATCCATGTCGTGATTTGTTGGGGACACCTAATGTGTCCAGTTTTTTTGTTTGTTCGCCATGTTTGTTTTCGTTTGGCTGCGTGTTGCTCTGCGTACGTCACTTACATGCCTCTGACGTACTAGGGAGCACATACGCAGACCAAACAATCCTTTCTATCAACCCAATCCCCTCCACTCAGCCATTTACATGGAGCATGGGGTGTATTATCAATCTACGTAGACTACCTTTTACAACCTGACCCGAAATACAATCGGATCCAGGTGAATCAGATTGGCTAAGGTGTTTACATGAGACATTTTAAGTTTGATTGACCTTTCAATCTAATAATAAATATAATTTTTTGACCCATGTAAACGGGGCTACTGAGTGTTTTGTTGGTTTATTGAACAGTGTTTATCATCAGCACTCTGTCAAGAAGACACTCCAAGCTTGCTCACAAAGTCTTTTGCTGTCTGACGCGGTGAAGAAGCAATATATTGCATTTTCCTGTTAAGTCTAAGTGTTTTAACCTTAAGGGCACCCTGGCTAATAAAGGAACTGTATAAGAAAGTAAAGATCTACAGAGAAAGACACTTAGTTAATGTATAGATGTGAGTGAACAGCCAGAGAGGATGGCTAAATGTGAGGAAATGTCTGACGTGTTTGTACTGCATCACTTGGAGAGTATATGTTGGAGTTTTCTTTGAATCCTTTGACTGAAAAGCTGTCAAGAACGCTTCATTCTGCTTTAACAAACCTTCATTTCCTCCCTTTGAACTGTCTTTTACATAATGTGTCTGCTTTAACTCATGCACTGCGTGTTAAAGTGGGGCCGCTCTCCTGCTGAGTTAATGGATGTTGCTCTTAATGAATGGTGATAACATGGTAATTACCATTGCCATGTTACCTTAAGTGTTTCATGTCAATAATGGCAGTCTCACAAGAATTTAATGAGGGAATAAAGCACCACGCAGACGTCTGCATCGGCGCTGTGACTCTCATGGTAGATCGTTGTGATTATAGAGGACTTTGCCTTGTTGTGTTTTATGCCGCTGTTGAAGCATGTCGCTCTCTGAAGTCTCTGAACGTCAGAAAGAAGAATTACCTTCCATTAGATGTTTAACAGTGCTGCAGCAAGGAGAGGAAAAGCAGCTGCAAAGTAAAGTTTGAAGATGCTGAGACTTTCACTGTGACTGTTTTGCATATTTCCTGAACTTGTAATTGTATAGCTACCATAAAGCGGTGCTATAGTTACGATTGCCCTGAGCTGAGAGCTCCACATGCGATCAGCAGTCGTGGTGAGCAGCTGCTGTAAGCCATATGGCCCTTTGAGTTGTGGAGAGAGGATCCCCGAGTCCTCATTAAACAGCTCATGGACCATTGGCCCAAAGACCTGACTGCTTCTCTGATGGTCTGCATTATCCCTGATATATTCCTACAAAAAGGCTGCTACAGTGCCTCCCCATTCCAGGGAGATGGCTGACAATATTTTATATTTTCCTCCCGTGTTTGGAGCTAAAATGAGTCTGCAAAAAATCTGCAGCGCAATCATCCATGTGTAGAAAACTTCTCCATGACCATGGGGAGCTTCACTCAGCCTCACTTTAACATCACAGATTAATGAACTCACTAAAATCTTTGGGAGCACTTCCTCTTAATGCACAGCCAGTAAAATCTGATGGAGATTAAAACGTCAAGAGTGTCTTCCCTCAAAAGAAAAAATATGTTCACATTTACATTTTTTATCAAGTGGACTAACAAAACCAAAGTACATCTGGTAACGTCAAACTAAACTGTATTTGGACTCTGAATGGGCTGCCTGTATAGAATAGAATAGAATAGAATAGAATAGAACTTTGTTGTCATTGTAACAAGTACAACGAAATTGAAGTCACAGCAGCAATCAAGAAAACAAAAGTAAGAAAGTGTATAGAAAGTGCAAAAAGCTCCATAAGAAAATAGATGCTGACAGCTTGTCCATCATTGTCCAGTCAGCCAGCCTCCACCTCCACAGGGTCCAGGACTGAGCTTCTTCAGCAGTCTGTTCAGTCTCTGTCTCCTGGATCCTGTCTGCTCACAGCAGGTGAAGCTCTTCCAATGTGGCGTTGGTGTCTGGTGTTAGCTCCGTTAGCCATGTCTGTGAATAGCATGATGCTACTCTGCCCTCTGGTATTCCCTCTGTTGCTGGGTTAGCACGGCTAGCTCGTCCATCTTATTGGAGATAGATCTTACGTTCCCAATAACGATGGATGGAAGGACAGGTTGATGTTGTCACTTCTCAGCTCACACCTGAGAACCAGCACGTCATCCTCGCCTCCTTCTCTCTCCAAGACATCAGGCCTTACACCAGTTAGCATTGACATGCTACAGGCTGCTAACAGCTGAGTTCACATGTAAACAATGCAGCCATGGTTACATGAAGCATCTCCAGACAAACACATAGGAGAAAAAGTAGTAAAAATATCGCTGAAGCCACAAAAAGTTGGGTGTCTATGACCAACAAATGAGCCATAAAAAGTAATGATCCACTCTAAATACAAAGATTACGAAAAGGAGACAGAAAAATCACAAGAAACGGACAAAGAAGAGAGAGCTGCTGCAACAGGCAGCCATAGCCAACAGGGCGCCGCCTAGTTAATAAAGATAAAGCTCTGTGCATTCTGCAGAAACTTTATCAGAATGTGAAAATGTGAGAATTAAAAAAAAAAAAAAAACATCAGAGGACACAAGACCAGATTGAAGTTAAGTTGAAGTCACTAATAAGCGGTCTTGCCAAACAACACCGCGGACAATGACTTCATTTCCTTGTTACCTGCTTCATTCATTTTGAGATTTATTTTGTTTTTTGTACTCTACTTATATTTTTATGTCATTGTGTATGAAATAAAGACATACAAGCAAACATGACACAGAGCTGACCAATCAGAGGTGAGAACCTAACTCTGGGTAAATGCAGTGAAAATGCAACACACAGGTTGAATTTTAAAGGTCTGCACATTTTAAAGGCCAAATAGGTCGAAACACAAAACAATCGTGATTAGTCGACTGATCGAAAAAATAACCAATAGATCAGTCGACATTAAAAATAATCGTTAGTTGCAGCCCTAGATTGTCTTCTCACTGCAAAGGAACTGCTACAGGACTGGAATGGAAGCGAGGTGTGACCATATTTTTAGCGATTTTGACCCGCTTGTTTTGTCCTGCATCCGAACCCAATTGCTGTGTTCACAAACGAACCAGGGTTTCAGGGGGAGCTGCTCACTGTTTGAGAGCAACTGCCCCAAACGATCCAGGTGTGAACTAACCCTTAATACTCATTGATCTATCTTCCAGAACTTAACCTGCTCCAGGGCAGGTTAGCCGTTCTGCACAAGTTACCATAAGATCCCAGTAAAAGTGACCCAATGTCGTAGGACGGAAAATCCAGGTTTAATCCTGTAGTTATCTCGATAAGAGAAAATCCAGTATTGCGGGGCAGGCCTCAGACCATTTATCTGGTATCAAGAGACGACTGAGGGACAGGTGGGGTTTGAATTCATAGTACATGAACATGTACATGTACATGATGGCACAAGTATTTGGCCACACTTAGTGACTGTTTATTTTCTTTCAGAAATCACTAAAAGAAATATGTTGCAAATAAATTATATCAGATTTAAAGCTTTATTTTCTCAACCATACAGATCATATTAAATTATGGGTTATTTGTTTCAAAATAAATAAATACATAAACAAAATTTAACATTTTTGTGTTGAATGTGAAGACTGCAAATTTATACATGTTGTAGACCAGGTAATTTCTAAAAGAATTAAATGCCCCTTTAGTAAAGTCAGTGTAGTGTAGCGAACATGTTTGTTTGATCTGAATGAAATCAAGCCTTCAGTCAGGACAACATATGGATATTAGCTTTTGGCTGAGTGAGAAAAAGAGACATTAACCTGAACAACAGGAGGCCAAATTTTACTTAATTTGCTGAGAATGAATTGTTAGAAAACAATTTACTGACTCAATTCTCAGCCATCCTCTGTGTTATTTCCATTTAGCACATGTAGCAGACTAATTTAGATTTCCGTGTCCTTGGAGCAACATTGGACAATTGCCTTTCTTTCCCTCCGAGTGTTTAGCACAGACATGATTTATCAGGAGCTCATTGATATTCAGCAGCACGTTGACCAGTGAAGTGACAACGCATAGCAATGAGTGCAATTAAGTTTCCGAGTTTTCAGTAATCAAACTGACTGCATACTGAAACTGTTGCATTCTCACTTGAATGTTGAAGACCTGTTGACCCGATGCTTTAACCGAGGCGACAGCTTCAAGTAATCTGAGCACTCAG
This sequence comes from Halichoeres trimaculatus, assembly GCF_033239565.1. NCBI lineage: Eukaryota > Metazoa > Chordata > Actinopteri > Labriformes > Labridae > Halichoeres > Halichoeres trimaculatus. The sequence goes on along the minus strand of NW_027437186.1, from coordinate 33,718,973 downwards.
GCCCTCTTAAACCATTTCAATTCTCTCTAACCATTGATATAAACCAAAATGTGAGTTTAATTCACATTTATTTCCCTCTGTTTCCTCTGCAGGTCAATGATTCAAACAGCAGACTGACTCTCACACTGGCTGTTGGTGTTGGTGTTGTATTTTCAACAACTTCTAAAAGCCTCTTTAAGCTGCTCATTCAACCAGAGCACAATGAGATTATGGCTAATGCACACTATTAATGATCATTACTGGTATTGATTAGCCATTACTCATCGAGGAGAGCGCTGGTCTTGATAAATTGGATGAATTATGTAATGTCCATGAAGGGTGAACTTTGGCCACACATGAAATTACAGCAAAAAAAAAAAAAATCAAATAAGCTGCATTTAGTCTGAGATTTAAACAGAGTGGTATAATTTAAGTCTTAGCTGAAAAACTACTGCTTTAAATTAATAATAGTTCATTGGGCAGCTTTTAATTTAAATGTAATTCAGTGATAGAAATGTGTTAAATAGGAGTAGTGGATGCCTCAATTAGGGGAATCATAAGGTCCACTTAGAGAAATGTCCTGAGATAACATTGCTTATTGGCACAATAGGAATAAAATAAAGATTAAATACAGCTTAAAGATTGAAGGTATGTCAGAATTTTTATCTTAAAAAGATTAAAGAAGAAGTAGAAAAATACAAGGAAGAAGAATTCAACTTTATAGAACTTTTCCAAACTGTGTTACGAAGTTTTTCACAAACAACAAAGAAGAAAGTTTGAAAGATAATTCAAGTTAAAAACACATCTGAACATTTTTCCTAACCTCGTCATAAAAGCAAAGATCAGAATTGAACAAAAAACCCAAGTTTCTTTCTGTTTGCTTCATGTTTTGTGAGAAAGGTTCAAGACGGTCTTTAAAGTTATTGATGGAATGTGGTGTAAAAAAAAAAAAAAGTTACCTCAGGTTTTCATCTTCATGAAGTTTAAGAAAGTTTTGAAATGCCCAGGGATTTGATCACAGAGAGGATGGAGGTAACAAATGTAGTACCCTTTGTGGCATGCTATGGATGGACATCTCATATGTTAGATGTTTGCATTTAATCTGTATTATGCGATTGATACCCCTGCATCTCACACACACAACAGTGAAAAGGAGATTTTATAGACAAGAAGTGATTACATGACTCTTTAGCTGAGGTCTAATGCTAAGAAAAGTGAACTTGATATGAAATTCAAGGAAAGATAGGCCCTTTTGTGTTCTCAAAGATGCTGTCGGAAGTTAAACTCTCAACAGACACCAACAAAATCATCAAAAGAAAAGACAAATAAACCTGACTTGAACAGAAGCTTACTTGAGTGTCCCTGTAAAACCGCAGAGAAACCAGATACGGATCTTTTTCCAACCTAAAGCACTTCTATTTCATTTGAAACACTATATTTGTAACAAACTGTATAGATCATACTACCATTAGCTGAGGAGTGCCTAGCCAAATTTCATGGAGCTAATATTACTGTTTTGCAGCACTGGATGCAAAAGAAGATGCATCTCTTAAATATCAGTTGGTAGTTTGCCTCTTAGCTAAATCAATGTTTGCTGCAGAATTGCTAAATCTGTTTTAAAAGTGTTGTTTAGCCTGGTAAGATAACTCAATGTCAATCAGGATTCTCACTGTCCTACAGTTAACCATAACGTCAAAGCCAAGATTAACACAGTACAACCGTTTCCACACGCACAAACACTCTGAGACTTGAAACCTGAATCTTCTCCCTGAAAGTCTCTGAGATAAAAGGTAGAGTCTGAATGTTGTGTTTACTAACAAGTAACAAAAAATCCTGCAAACTTGGCTTCTCCTCCTTGGCTCAGTGCCAGCAGCAGCACACACCCACAGCCTTCAACCAAAATTACATGAACACACTCTCTAGCCCAACAACCACCTGTAGCATCGCGTTCCTACACCGTAGAGACTCGAGAGCCGTGCACCTGACTTAGCATGTTAGCACAAGCTAATCGCGGGTATTTGACACATACCTGGTTAGCCGAAAGCTAAAGTCCTGTGCTGCTCTCCAAGTGCCCGAAAGTGAGTAAAGGCCCAACCAAGCTCCACCCTCGTTTGGGGAAAGTGTCCACTGATGTAACAGCTCGGGATAGCTTTTTCCACTTGCTATCATCAACACGCAAAGTCACTTGCGCTCTGGGTGCGCTGTGATTGGCTGAGGTAACCACGGCTACTCTCTGCCCAGAGACTTCCCAAAACATCAAACAAAACAACGTTTGAGGCAGACACAGACACTGACACACATGTATAGAGTTCCAGAAGTGACGATTGAGCAGATTATTCCTGCTAAATTCCTTTAAAAGTTGACATTTATTATTTTTTAAAGGAACATCCTTCAGACGCTACCTTTAAACTATGGGCTGCATTTGTGGGCATATTTTTTAGCCGACTTTATCTGGACATTTCCTGCTAACTCTCAGGAGCCAGTGTGGGAACAAAGCAGCACATACTGAATGATTGAAACATCACAAGTTGAAGAAGAAATAACATTTTCATTTTATCTGCACATCTGTCCTTTAAGCAAAGCTTTGATGTAAATGCAAATATCATCATCACAGCGTAGGTCTCTGCGGCCTCATCAAACGTCATGTAGTAAACATTTTACCGCGACGTCCACAGCACGTCTTTGATGTCACGTCCTGCACCCACCTCATAACTGAGATGACTTGGTGATGTGAGGACGATGCAGAAACAAGCAACTCTGGAAAATTACACGTGCAGAGTTCCTGAATGGTTTCTGGATTATTTTGGGGTTTATTCTGACACAAGCCTTTTGCAGCCTGAAAATACCAGCACTAAAGCTTCAGCTTGTCTTCTGGGGAAATTGCCACTGTGTAAAAAAGTGATTTAGGAAGATATTTCTAAAAGCAGTTGCAGCAATAGTTGCTCTTCAAAATATGCTCTTAGATAAGGAAGTAACCCACACCAAAAACAGCAAACTGAGGTGAAAATATTTGGGCAGGACCAAGACAACGAGCAGCCGTTCAGTATCAACAGAACAATCTGAATGTGTTACCTTTGAACTCAGTATTAAACTGTAATGACTTAATTAGGATGTCATTGTGTAATTACTCCTAATCGTCTAATCAAATGAGCAAACAGCTGCCCTGAGACCACAGTCTGTAATAGACTTTCCCCCCTTCAACACTCCGTCAATGACTGTGGCTGTTATATAATCCTGGATGTCAAACTTGGCAAAGCATACTTATATGTCAGCCTTGTCCATTAACAGCACGTCTGAGGAAATATTACTGCAAAGGTCATCGCCTGGAGGAGCGGGCCGACAGAGGGGAGAGGAATGTGCGTGAAATAGCTGTGGCTAGTTGCACTGCTGGCAGGACATGGCGCCTAGCTCTGCCATTTAAAAGCCCGTAAGCGGGGCTGATAATCCCTGTCAAAGGAGCGGGTCTGATCCCTGGGCTTCAGCTGCTATCGATTCCCTGTTTTATTGTTCTTTGATTTCCATTTTAGTCATTTAACAAGCAGATGATGGATTGGTGACCTTCAGCTCGGCCCTGTCTGGCTTCTCTCCCGTCTTGTGAACTTGTGTTTGTCCGTCCTGAGTAGGAATGTTTGCTGACTACCATCTTTTGTCTTTTCTCCCGCAGGGATTTGAACTGTGAGAGGAGATTTCTTAAGAAAATATTGAGTTTTTTTTTTCTTGAAAACAGACGTGCTCAGGGGAAAAAAAGTCTCTTTATTGTGAGTTTCTCTGCAGCCAGTTTAGAAAAACCTGAGCAGAAAAGCTTTTCATGAACTGCAGATATAAAAAGAAGGTTGGAGCAATGTTCCATGCACCAGAGGCTTTATTGTACCAGAGGAGATTAGGGCCACGGTATTTTTTGGGAGGGTAGGGTTTGACCAGAAAAGATGAATAAATTCAGATATTTTAATTTTTTAAAATTGTGACTTTAACTTCTGGGCTTTAAGAAAAAAAAAAGAATCAGATCTTCCACTACTCACCATAAAGTGATTATGCCATTATTTAGTTCTGCTCGAGTGGGAATATGAAATGAGTGGAGCCATTATACAGAGGATTTACAGTCTCTGCAATATGTCTGGTTCTGTTTAGGGTTTCTGTCTGTTTAAAGATGCTATGAAGAGGATCTGTTTTGATTGCACTCCCTCGCCACCTTGTGGCCCGGAGTCTCCGCACACTGTTGTGAATTACTTTAAGTGAGGTGTGTGTTTGTTTTAGAATTAAATGGGGATCAGATCAAAACAAATTTACTTTGTTCAAGACAACTTTTTACTTGATATGACGCGCCGAGGTAAGGTGTTAATCAGTTATGTAGCGATAAGGTTTGAAACGTGACATTAGGCGAACGTTGTAGCAGCCAGCTAAATGTTAGCAACATCGTCAGCCCGGTGCTCCTACGAACCTGTAGACTAAAGCGACAACAAGTAAACACTGTCAGTTTGTAAGTAGTTTTGTAGCTGTCCATATGTAGCGCTACTGTCAGCCTAGTGCTCTAAGACTTGCCTGTAATGTGTAACGTCAGTAAATCCTGTTTATCTATGTCCTGCCAGTCATCTACCAATCAGAGCTAACGTAACCTCACTCTTCATTTTATTGATAGTCTCTCAAGTTTGAACAGACCACTGCAGAATAACTGCTGCTTTTGCTCGGGATCTATCTCTCTCCTGTTTCTCTTTCTTCTGCTCTTCTGTCCTTTTTCTGTCTGACAGTTAAGCTCCAGTGTCCACCATCACTACAAAATTAGTCATAAAAATCATTTTTAGCAGAGAAAACACAGATCTCTGTGTTTTATCTCTTCTCTCTACTAAACTTCGTCAGCCGCTGAGGTGTTGTCATAGAGACTTAGACGTGCCGGTCTTGGAGGACCCCAACTGGAAGCTAAGAAGTAGCAATTTAAGGAGCCGTTTACATGACAATGGTTTTAGGGTAAAATACACAAGATTTTTTGTTTTGTATCAGGTTAATTAGTGATTCTAAATTGTCCGTAGGTGTGAGTATTCACATAAGAGGTTACCTGTTTCTATGTGTCAGCCCTGTCATTGACTGGAACCCAGTTTAGGGTTTACCCCGCCTCTCGCCTGAAAACAACTGGGATAGGATCCAGGCAGCTACAACCCTGAAGAGGTTAAGCGGTAAAATTGAATGGATGGATGAATTATTCTTAAGAAATTTTGCAGGCCTGAGGGTCATAAACTGTATGTAAATGCCAAATAATGTAAATTTGATGGACATTTTTAAATTTTCCATTTTCCATCAAACACTTTTATTTTACTTTATTTTATTTTATTTCATTGTATTTTATTTTATTTTATTTTATTTTATTTTATTTCATTGTATTTTATTTTATTTTATTTTAATTTATTTTATTTTATTTTATTTTATTTTATTTTATTTGCAAAAATAAATAATAATGCTCAGTTGAAAGGGTTTGTTCTTGCTCAAATTCCTCCCTTTATTGCTCATTTATCTCCAAATTTGCAAAAATAGTGCCTTTTTCGATGTCTTCCAGGGAGGAAATGTTTTTATTCTGCTCAACATCACCTTCTCTATACAATGTACTGCATTCCTCTCACTGTAGTAAGCACGGAGTTGGAGATTAGTTTGTGATTTCAGAAGCAGCCTCTGACTCATTTCCCAGAATTCTAACAGCAAAGTCAGAGTTCTGAGATTTTTTTCTGAACTTGGGATTAAAGTTGGAAATCTGACAGAATTTTCAAAAAATGTCAGATAAAACTTTTATTTTTATTATTTTTATCAGTAACACTCAGAGAAAGAAAATTCAGTTGTTCTAATCCTCGTCTGTGTGATTGTGACTCAGGGGTGCCGAGCCTAATCTGTTGGATTTTAGTGAGTGTGATTAGAGGGAAATCGAGCTCCTTTTTCCCTCACTTGTTATTCTGCTCTTGTTTTCCTGAAGCTTATTGTGATGTCAGAGAGATTGATTTGTTTTAATATATAAAAGATGAGCTCAGCGTCCCATCGTGGAAGCAGTGTGATCAAAAAGCGTTCATCAGAAGGAATAAATGTTTGATATTCTACCTACAAGAGGACATTCCCTTTTTAAATATACTAACTGCACCGAGCGCTCACATTAATGAATGATACAGACAGTAATTAGCTGTAATCTGGCTGATTTTGTTTGACTCTGATTCATGTTTACACAGAGGGGCGGTGGTGGCTGAGAGAATTATGCATGAGACATCATCTGAGAGACAAGCAATAACACATTAAAGGCTGCTGAGCACAAGTTTCCCAACACTGGTACGGCGTATTCATTAAAGAGGCTGAAGGCTTTGATTCCCCTGAAGAAGAGTTCATCGTGTGGAGGAAGTGGTCCTCACTTTGACATCCTGAGTAAATGAAGGGACAGTTTGATGGGCATTAGGAGGAGTATATGAGCTCAGGAATGTTGCACCTGTTGCCGTCTAAACAGCCAACAGCATGCCGGAGATCAGAATAACAAAATTTCCATTCCTCTCCCAACCCCTGGGAATGTGTCATGTATCACTGCTCTGCATCCAGCTGACGCCCTGTTAGATTTCGCCCGCAGACACGAGAATAATTTGGTTGCTAGCGCTTCTTCCTGCTGCCAGATTTTTGCCACCAAAATGAAAACATCCAATAAATCTGTGGGTGCCCCCTCCATCAGCCTCCCCCAGCCTCCCCCCTGTCAGGATCCTCCTGCTGCACACCTCATTGCCTCCCTGTGGGAGCAGCATCAGGCCAGTCTCTGTCACATTTGATTACAACCTCCGAGGCAAAGAGCAACAACATAATAGCCTTATCAGTAACAGATGATTGAGATCTTCAAAGGGCCCGTTCTGCCTCGGTGCCTGCTCATCTGACTGACCTGGGCTGCAGACTGATCAAAGGCCTCCAGAACATGGCGGCTCAGCAGCTTCAGCTTCTCACCCCGTACTCTGACTCTGCCCAGGCAGCGCCACTGACAGGTGTCACATCTCGGCTTCCTGGGTGGTGCTCTCTGCCTTCTGATCAGGGGGAGTCATCTTCATGTGATCTGAAATGCTCTTGGTGTCAGATAAAAGTGTGAAGCTTCTGAGAGTGAAAATGATTTTTTTTCTGTGTAATTTTCATGGCCCGCAGCAAAAGTTATAATTCAAGGATAAGAATTATGCATTTCTTTTAACTCCCACTTGTTTTATCATCATCACATCGTTATTGAGCTCAGGGAGAAGATTGTGTTCCACATGCAGGGGTCACAGTCCACAGTGAGGGTTCACTCAGGGTTCGACTCACACAGGAAGCCAAACATAGGTTAAAGAAAGGGTCTGCAACCTTGTGTTAATATTTTGTTGAACTAAATATGCATCAAATCTTACAATAAAGCCTTCTACCTCTCTACTTGACCTCCTACAACATCAACAGCCCACCAAATTTCCATGCACCTGTGGCTAACATTAAGTTTTACAGCCCTGTTAGGGTAACTTAATCTACATTACGACAAATTTGGAAGAAATTAAAAAAAAATCTGCGTGAATGGATTAATTAAACTGCCAACTTGCTAGCTAATAATACATGATTGATATGTGGCAGGACATTAGCAAACAATAAACAATAATAAGTTAAGCAAAATTATCGATATATAAATTTAATCTTATACAGTTTTTTTTTTTTCAAAACTTTAAGATTTTTTTTTTCGTATTTTTTTGTAATTACCAATTTTTTTAGACTTTTTACAAATCTACCCAATTTGATTTTTTAAAAATAATTTTATGCATATTTGCATTTTTCATTTATTTATTTAATTTTGAAAAATGTATTATTATTTTTTTAAGTTTTGCAAATGAATTAGACTTCTTTTTTCATATTAGCAAACATTTTAATTTTGCGTTTTTTCCAAAATAAAAATTCTAATTTTTTGAAATGAAAAAAAAAATGCAAACATTAAAAAAAAAATTAACTTCATTTTTATTTATTATTTTGGTTTTGGATTTTTTTTTTTCCAAGATCAGACTTTTATGATTTTTTTTTCTTTTGCAAATGTTCTAATTACAAAATGTTTGCTTTTATTTTTCAAATTTTTAAAAACTTTTGCTTTTTTTTTGTTTCAAATTTATTTTAAATTTTTGAAATTTCTTTAAATTATAAAATGAAAATATCACAAGTTCAGTGCCTTAAATTAAAAAAAACCCTTCTGTTAGGATATTTATTTACTAGATTTTAACCATGTTTAGAATGTTCATAGTCTTTAATGTTAAGATAAAGTAGATTCTGTGGCTCTGGACTGACGTAATCCAGGTCAGCTGAGGTTGCAGACCCCTTGTCATGACGCCTTTAAAAGGAGTCGTCTTCCTGTTTCCTGATGTGTTGAGTTGTTGTGAAATGTCACACATTGTGTTCACATCATCAGCACTGATTTTCTGCAGTGGACTGGCAAACTGTCAGCTGGAGCCTTTCCCTCTTCCTCTGCCCAATGCACTCTGGGATTGACTCCATTCCTACATGACCATTATTAACAAGTGAAGTAATTATCAGGTAAAGACAGTGAATACATGAATAAATGAATGAGTAATGAAGTGAAACTGAGTAATTAAAATTATTCACACCACTGCCTTAAACACTCTTTAAAGACATTCAAGGTTTTTTTTTCTCTCCTGCTATAATTAGAGCGGCAGTCATTTGCTGGAAGTTTAAACATGAATATGTTTAAATGAAGTGAAGACGGGAGCTGCAGTGACGGCGTTTTCTCCGTCAGTGAAGCTGTAGGAATCATTTGCTCTTTCACCTTTTTTACGCTGTTTAATAACGTCGTCGTTTTTGGCTTCACCTTGAAATTTCTCCTGTTGACTTAAAAGTCATCCTCCACTCCTCCGCTCTCCGTCACTCGCTTTCATCTAATCTCATCAAAATTATTTTTCACAGGGACAACCCTCAGCGCTGGCTGGCAGTCTACCTCAGCTTTCCGCCTTTTCTTTCTGCTGAGCGCCTTAAATTTCACCCAGATACACAGAAGTGGCAGCCCTGAACAGCTTTTCTTTCTCCTGGTTGCACTTCAAAGAAGAAGAGTGTGTGCTGCTTTTCAAACGAGGGACTTTGAAAATGTGACTTTAGTGTTTAAGTCAATCTTCATTTTGCTTTGTGTGCAGCCTGAATTACAAAATGTTAGTGTACTGTGTAAAAATGTTGGTTAAATACATTTGGACAAACTTTTTTAAATACCTGAATTTTCTTTTTCTTTTTTTTTCTTTTTTTACTTTCTTTTTTTTTAGGTAAGACAGTATTTATTTATTTATTTATGTTGTTATTTTTTTCATTTTATTTTTCATTTTATTTGATTTATAATGTATTATTTTATTTATTATTATTATTATTATTATTATTATTATTATTATTATTATTATTATTATTATTATTATTATTATTATTATTATTATTATTATTATTGTTATTATTATTATTATTATTATATTGTAAATTATTTTCTTTTTTTTTTTACATATTCCAAGGATAAAGTGACATTGGTCTGTCTGTCCTTGTATGAGCTGGGAACATCTGTCATCCAGCCCAAACTCTCACCCTCATGTCTTACATTTTTCTTGCAAAGGGCTGTTGGCACAGTTCAGAAGATAACAGATTATCTCCATTCAGCATCCAGATTTATCATTTGATTGCCTGCCTATGTACCTTGTAATCCCCGTAATCTGCAGAAAAAGAAAATCCTTTTATATTCAATCAGTAAAGGAGCTTCAAAGTCAGAATCCGGGGATCATGTGTAACGTTCATTTCCTCTGACATGTCTTTATTGCGAGTCACCGCACATGTAGCCTTTGTGTTTGCTCTCCTCGGCCCACACTCCAGCAACTCTGTGCTCAGAAAAGCTGGTCTTTGCCAGTGGCTCCATCGCTCTGTGTCACTACGATTTGAAGACGTAAAGGTTAACGGTGCACGAGTTTGCATTGGAAAAGACAAATCCAGATTCACAGCTGCTCCTCTGTCTCCTCTCTGTACTCACTATTCCTCTCTGAGCCAACGCCGTGTTATTTATTGACGATTGCGTTCGGCTTTTAACCGCTTGAATTCACACAACATGTGAGGATCGATCCATCCATGCATGATGCTCTCCGAGCTTTTCTTGTATGTAAGCATCATGTAAGTAATCCACTTTCCAACACTGTATGTTTTAAGCCACAACAGCCACAGTGAGTGTCTGAATAACTATTATTATCATTTCAAGAGGCAGTCTTCTACACATCAAAGGGCAACTTACTCAGAAGGTGTAATTTTACTTTGACTGGTTATTACCATGAACAATCCGGCTAGCAATTTGTATGAACTGTTGCTAAATGCGTAGCTGCTCTTACTGCAGTGGCAGATTAGAGTGTAGCTGAGTATGAGAGCAGTAAATGTGCCATATCTGTGTCATTATTTCAACACAGAAGTCTTCACCTGTAGCTCTACCTGCACCTCCTCCCAAGTGTGCACCATGCCTAACCCTAACCCTGTTAATTACGCCACTTTTCTCAGCAGTACACTCTGGAGTTCCTTTCTTTGCTTCGTGCACATCCAAGAGTTTCTAACTTCTGCATGCAAACGTACAGAGGAACAGGAGCTCCTAGTGTCCGAAGTCTACAACAACTACAAAAAAAAGCGTTTACATAGTTCATCACACAGAGATCATTGTGATAACTATGTGATGAACAATTCCTGGTGTGAAATTGTGGCCAGATTCAGCACATTTACCTCTCCTCACAATCCTCTCATTTAGTTACTGTTTGCTTAGCGGTAGCATGAACCAGCATCAGCACAACGACACAGGCAGAGGACTATCAGGACCTCAAACATGTGATCTGATGATCAAACCAAACAGCAACCTCTGGTCAAAACATGAGGTCATCTGCCATTTGTTGAGTGTATAAATTAAGAAAAAACATTTTAACAGCAGAAATAAACAAGTTTACGGCCTAAAAAAACATATGAGAATATTTTAGCCTCTTCTTCTATTATTCAATGAATGACATTTGTTCCCTTCACAGAGCCTCTATGTTTCACCTTCTTGTACAACAAACCATTATTCTAAGTCATTCATCCCCTCTGCAATCAGACTACTGAATGCTTCTTAACAATCTTTTTTTATCTTGGTGCTGCTTATCTCGTATCTTTAGCCTAGTGGTCTAGGTTGCGCCCAAGCAGCAACCCCTGGCCTAAGGTTTTAAGACAGAGCTGAAGTGCTAAACTCTTCTGTTTATCAAGTGTCCACTTGAGGCTGCCTCTGGAAGGTTCGGAAGTCACATGCACACCAAGCCAAAAAAAGCAGTTTTCAAAGCAGAAACTAACCTATTTACAGTCTGGTTCAAGAAACGTCTCCTGTCTGAGTCGCTAAGTTTAATATCATCACACACTGTACGTCTTGCCACAGACGGGTGACATCAGGGAGATTACGTTTATGTTTCATACAGTCTATGGTTGCTCCCCATGAAGTTTGCCCTCAAGCTGGTGGCCCGATTTGAAGTCTGACCTGAGGCCTGTTTCCCACATCTCATATAAATAAACTGTATATAGAGTGGTGAGTGTGGCTACGCCATTTATCATTGTACGGATTTGAGGCCAAAATTATCCCGTCACAGCAACGCCATTGGTAGCCAGAGTCTGCACATTAGAGACTGTGAGGGGTTATGGGATTAGGGATTTTTTTTTTCTTCCGCTAGTCTAATCACTTCTTGACTCTACCTTCAGATATATTTTACAATCCCCCCAAAAAATACACAAGAACGGCAGCTGTCAATCATCGTTAAACGTGGCTTAAAACCGTCTTTTTAACCTCTTATAACCAATGAAAACGAAACTCCCCAGAAAATAGAGGACCTGAATACAAGGCAGCCAAATGATATCTTCAAATCACCACAACAATTGGACGTGAGAAACATTTCTACGAGGTGTATTGATTTTTTCAACTTTGACCACAGCCCATCTGGAATGACTGGGGAGATGGATTTTTTGACCCATACTGCAACCAGCCACCAGGGGGAGCAGTTTTCATGGCGACCTGGTCCAATCGGATGCCATTTGGTTCCTGTATCGTAAAAACTGTAAACAATGTCTCTGTCTTATTTGCTTTTATCTGAAAGAAGTCCTGATAAAGTTGAAGGGGAGAGTCGTCTTTATTTTGTAAAACTATTTCTTCTCTTTTTTAAGGAGGACGTTAAGTTTTATCCTCATTGTTTATTTTAATTGATGAGAGATAGTTTGGTTATTAAAGGGACAGTTTGTTCTCACATGATTTTTTTTTTTTTGTTACTTCAAAATAACCAAAACCTTGGTCTTCTTTCAGAGTAAAGTAGGAGAGAGGTGACTTTTATGTTGTGCTCTTGTTTCCTTCTGGGCTGGGTATAACATTATATTCCCACAAGTAATGAATTATAAGACTATTGTCAGAGAGTTATTAGATGTTACAGCTTCTTCTTCTTTTTGAGGAGGCTTTTAAAGATGGAATTGATATAATATCGTCCCCATTAGTCTCTTTGTCGGTCTCTAAATTGTAATGTTTTCAGGCGATTGACAAGAGCTAGATGTAGTGCTGTCAGGTCTTTGGTTTGGCTCACTTAGTCCAGCAAGTGTCTCATTTACAGAGGTCCAGGTGATTTCAGGTCTGTTTATCAAACCTGATGCGGTGTGGCACATTCTCTCTATCTCTCCTCACATTTCCTGCCTCTCTTCAGCTGTCCCATCATGCCCCCTTAATAGAAAATAAAAAATACAATAATAAAGTTGTGTACATGTCCTTTAAATGACTGATAAGAGAAAACTCATAAGCTGAAGTATGAGCATCAGATTACTCCTCAGAGAAAGAGCCGGTAAGGTTTGATCAATCCATCACTTCCCTTGTTGTTAATTAAAGTCAGAGTCTGCCTTCATTAGTTTTTGACGATATCTCGACTTTTAACCACCGTCAACTTAAAGTAACCCCAAAAAGATGAAGCAATAACTTCTCCGGCAAACTTTAGCTGCTGTCTGCTTCTCAGATGAACCTCAGAGCCCCCCCATCACGGAGCCCTCTCGTCCACGGTCGTCTCACACGTCAGAGCTCCACTGATCTGAAGCTGTGAAAAGCAGTTATTGCTCTTCCATTTCCTGTGCATCACTGGGGATCCTCAGAGTTTCTAATAACAAACCATAAGAAGAGATTCAGGCCCTCAGAGAAACGTTGAGCGTTAAGGTTATGTTAATTGCGATAAATGAAGCCTTCCAATCAGACTGAATAAATCTGGATCTGTTGTTGTTTACTAATTGTGTTTGCATTCAGCACGATTACACTGAAACTGTTTGATCAGTGTAATATGCACATGAAGAGAACAATAAACCTCCAGAGGATCTGCATCTCACTTCTCATGGTTGTGTTTAAAGGTAAGATTTCCACGTCAGCCGTACATTCAGACACATTTTTCTGTGTTCCTGCTTCCAATGTTCGCTGTGTCTGTAGTTCACGGCTTGCTGCAGGGGACTGGCACGCCGGCCCTGCATAGTCATGTTTACCACGACTCTGCTGCCACCCTTGTCAGCTCGAGAAAGCTTGATCCAACCAGATGTGCCAGGCTCAAATGGTTGCATTAGACAGACACAGTCAGAGCCTGCAGACAGCGCCTCTCCTGATCTCAGTGAAGACCTTTTCTTCCACTTTAACACTCTGACCGTACGACATGGGATCAAGGTTGGATTAAGCAGATGACGCTGATTTAAAAAACTGAAACTTTTATGCACAATTTATTGGCAGCAGATACCAATTATGACTACAACATCAACAGATATGAAATACAATAAATGAGTAAGGATTAGAGTTGCTGTTAGAACAATCCTGTTGCAATTGCAACCTTTTTTTTTTTTTTTTTGCAGAGGTTTTTTTTTTTTTTTCTCTCTTTTTTTTTCTAGAAATTGCAAAATAAAATCAACACAGTCAATTCTTTGGTCAAGTGTGCAAGACATTTGTACGACGGCGTACAAGGGCCACTAAAGAAATTAAATAAATAAATAAATATTCGAGAAAAAAACTCAAAATTTTCACGTTTCTGAAGTCGCAAATTTACGACTTGTGGCAGTCAAAGATTTGCAAGTTCATAAAGTGGAAAATTTACGACTTAATAAACTAATAAATTGGTGAGTTAATGAAGTCACAAATTTATGACCTTGTAAAGTCGTGAATTTACTGGTTTATGGAGTCACAAGTCCCGGATGTTAGTTGATGCATGGGGATGCCATGCTTGAGAGATGCAGATGTGGTAAGCTGAAAAAAGCCAAACTGAAAAAAATAAAAATAAAAAGAAACTAAACTGCCCGCTGCATTGAACTTCTTGTTGGATAAACAGAAACACCTCCTCAAGTTCAGTGTGCTGCTTTCTTCTGAACCGCCCCATGGCACGACAACGTCTTTTTAGACTCCGACTGCTTAAAAGAATGCGATGACTCTGGGCAAAAATCCGTAGTTTAAGGAAGTGATTCAATCAGATGGGATTTTGAGAATGTTAAACACAGTGGGTTAAATCAGCTGTTAGAAAACAAACGTACCAAGTGCTGTGATGACACTGATGAAGATCCTGTGGCCGTCATCGAAGGAGTAGAGTTTGAAATCCTCAAAATCCCGCTTGGTTGGATCGCTTCCTTGAACTTTTATTTTGGTGTGAATGTGCGGCTGGGAGTGTGAATTCGCATTTTAGCTAAATAATTAGAAAGCGTACCTCAAAGTTTCAAAATCTTGACTTGGTATTTAGAAATCTTAGCATATATTTAGAAATCTTAGATAAATATTTAGTCTTAACCAAGGGGCAACATTTGGTCAGTAAAAATGAAGCCTATGCCGAAGTGTTCAAAGTTGCTGTTCATCAAGGATCCGCTTGAGGCTGACTGCAAAAAGACCCAAAGTCACGTACACACCCAGCTATAAAAACAGACTTTTGCTACATTAAAACCATATTTACAGCCTGGTTCGAAAAAAGCTTGGGTCTAAAACACTGATTTCACTATCAGCACACATTGTTCCGTGAGAGTTTTTTTTTTTCTAACTCAGCAGTTTAGAAGTTATCAGGATGGTTTGATTGTCCAATCAGAGAAACAGCTCAGGTCACGTGACTGACAGGCGTCCTGTAGTTGATCAAAAGGAAACTCACAGCTGGCATCATAGCAAATGTGGCTGTGTTGTGGATTAGCTTCATTTCATGGATCCAGGAACAGACGGTTGATGTCTCGGAGGCTACGACCATGTTTTATACAATCTATGGTCTTTGCTCAATATTTAGAATGAAAACTAAGGCCCAGAAAAGTCCTTTTGGTCCACTTGTTTGGTCCGAACCAAAAGTGGACTTTATTTTTTTCGTTTGGTGCGGTTCGTATTTAGATTGTACTTTTTGCAAGTGAACTATATTCTGTAAACACATCCACGTGTGTGACGATCAGTGCTCTCATTGGACAGCACTGACAAAGGGCGGCATACAGAATACAGACCAGGAAATGGAGGTAAACGTGTGTTTGTGCTCTTATTAGAGCTGCAAAATCATTTTCAGTTTCAAGAGCAGTTCCTTCAAAGCAGCTTAACAACACCGCTTACAATTTTGTAACAGTGAAGACGAATGATCGCAGCAAGGAGGCGCTATGCTCTGCGTGTCCTGACCCACAACATGCAAGCAACAGCGTGGCTAAACAGAAGACAGAGGATCAGGTATGAACCAAAGACGGTTAGGTTACGGTGGCTTTATAGGCCCAAAAGGCGCATGTATCCTGTAGTTAGTTCGGATGGACCTTGGTTTGTATTCAGACCAGAGTTCGTTTGGAAGCGGACCGAGACCAACTCAAAAAGTGGGTCTCGATCCGGTTGTTTGGCCCGCACCAGGGTTCATTTGTGTCTATTCACACCTGCATGAAAAGTCTGCACCAGCGTGGGAAACGAACCCTGGTCCGTTTAGAGTGGACCAAACAGTCCAGGTCTGAATACCACCTAAATGTCAAGAAAAGTAGCTAAATATGTAGAATCACATTAATACATACTATTTAACATTTAGATGAAGCATTCAATTATTTAAATATAATATTTGACAAATACATTTGACGAATATTTTTTTGAATAAGTTTTTAAAGTGATCTTTTTAGAGCTTAATGTGGAGAAATGTTATTTGTAGTGTTTGCAACTTTACAATCGGCGCCCCATATATGTGTGGGACATTCTGCCTTTCCGCTCCTGTATCTGTACTTTGCAGATTATACTGAACTTCTTTAAAACCTATCTCTGATGTAACCCTTGTAAATAAGAAATGCATTATGGTTGTATGCTTGCAAACCTCATGCTCGCAAACCTCAATGCTACTGTAAGCTTGTAAAACAGACCTAATCCATCTGGGTGTTGCATGTTGCATAAGGTGCGTGATGCAGCATTGTTTCTCATTAGTATCCGGCGTGTTAAGATGCCAACTGACAGCAGTCCTGGGGGATAGCTTTGTGCTGCTCCCTTATTTATGTGCCCAGTGCAACTCAGGAACGTCTCTTCCTACATGCTCTCCACATCCCCCATCTTTATACATTAATCTCAACCCCAGGAGCACCTCTGGCAATGCAGAGGTTGGGTATGTTTGTCTTCCCACTCACAGGGGGGACGGGGAGGTCGGGGGAGGTTTTCAGACATTTCAGTTTTATGTAAATGTAATTCATGACATGCAGAAACATTCATTTGAAGTTGTCTTAAAATAAAAGCGGATGCTGTTTGGACTGCACATAAATCTGCTTATGTGGATGGGAACAAATTAAAAGTACATTGCAAAGCTTTGCTTGTTAGAGATGCTCCTGTGGAGCTGGGTGGGCTCTGTGGCTGATTGCTGCCACTCCATGCTTGGATGTGATTGGTGCTGGTCGGGTGTAGAGATGAAGATGGAGGCTTCATGGAAAAGGCAACAAATAATGTTGATTTGCTGCTGATTGCCGTCTGTACGTCTGCTTCATTTCCTGCGTAACCTTTGGTTGGACTCAATGAAACTGTATGTGACAGGAACAGTCGACCATCGAGGCTGAATGTGCTAAATTCTCCAGTGCTGCTTTGCACACTTATTTTAAAATATCCTCAAGTTTCTTGTGTCTGTTAAACCAGCAGAGGTAATTATATCTTCAGACCCATTACGAGGCAATCCCAGATTTCCTCATGAATATGGTTGTTTGATAATTGGGAAGGATATGAAGGATGATTCCCTGCAACTTCCAATAATACAAGTAATAACATGAATAGCCTTTGCAATGAGCAGGAACTATCTGATGTATGTCTCAATTACATCTTACTGCAAAGGGGAAAATGCATGCAAGCATGTTTTTACTGCTCATTAGCATGCAGGAAAACTGTGCTGTTTAACATCAAATCATAGCAGTCATCATTTACCAATTACTCCTTTTTAACCCGTGATGGTAAAGGATAGTTTTCCCCATAACCAGGGGTCTGCAATCATTAGTTTGCCATTTGCCTCAGCTTACTTGGATCAAAGTCATTCAGGAGCCACAAAATCTACTTTATTTTCATAATAAAGACTTTAAAGTGTATAAAATTATATATATAGTTAAATCTAGTTAATAATTATTTAAATAAGTTATTTTGATTTATGAATGTGATGTCTAAGTTTTTCTATTTTTAATACTTTGCAAAAGTACAAAAAAAAGAAAATTTCAAAAATCTGCAAGTTAAAAAAAATTGCAAAAAAAATAATTTTAAAACATTTGCAAATCAAGATTTAAAAAAAAAAAAAAAAAAAAGTAAAATCTTCGAAAAAAATAATTTGCCAAAAACCAAACTTTGGAAAAATGAAATATCAAAAATTTTCAGAAGTTTAATTTTATTTTATTTTTATTTATAACAAATGCAAAAAAAAAAAAAAAAAAAAACAGCAGAAAAATTGACATTTTAGAAATTTGCTAAAAACCTAAAATTTGTTTGTATCCAATGAAAAAAAAAAAATCAAAAGAATATGCAAAATTTCAACAAGAAAACAAGTGAAATTTAATTAATGCAAAAGTTTTACAAATTTTTAAAAGAATACTTCAATATGTTCACATATATTCACAATTTTGCTTGAATATCAAATTTACAGAAATTTGCAATTTTTCTGAAATATTTGAAATTTACAAAAGACTACATCAATCTGAATTATTTATTATTATTATTTCTAACTCATCACCAACTCACTATATTTAGCCCGCACGCCAGCAGTTTAATGAATCCATTCACAAATATTCAAATCTGTATTTCCTTCCATATTTGTCATTTTGTAGATTTAGTTATCTTACTAGGTCTTTAAAATTGGAATTTAGCAATAGGTGCATGGAAAGTTGGTGGGCTGGTGATGTTGTAGGAGGTGAAGTAGAGTGGTGGCAGGCTTTATTGACAGATTTGATGCAGATTTCGTTCAACAAAATGTTAGATCATGATTTTTTTTCTTTTATATTATCAATACCCTCTGTAAGAAAAATGGAAATTCTTCATATAATTAACATTTTTTAAAGCCACTGTAAAGGAGATAAAGAGCTGCATGAGGTTTCAAAGCTACAGGTCGCAGACCCTTACCCATAACCTTTCACAAACAAAAATGAACCTAAAAGTAAACGCTTGTCATTTGAGTAAGTGGTTCTCTTTCTCTACTTTAAACATGAATTACATGAAGTCCGTTCCAGAGCAGATTTAATGAGACTGGCCCTCTTTAAAGTGTTGAGAGGCAAATTTGGCCAACTTTGTTTCGTCTATGCTGTTTTAGGCCGACAAATATTGGAAGCCAGCTCTTGATTGATCACTCTCTGAAACACAGGCAAGGTTTCTGGTTTGTGGAGGCTGCTCGTTGATCATTCTGCTGTTTTGTGACTTGCTGTCCAGATGCTCTATGCTGGGAGTGGGCACAGTCCATTGACACTGCTGATGCTGCATCGAGGGGCTCTGAGGATACTGCCAGTGCTGCTTTCTGGCCCTCAAGCCATAGCAGATGATTGTGCTCGCTCTGTAATTTCCTCAATTTACAGACTGTCAGAGGGTCCTCCACTCACCATTTGCTCTTCTAGGACTTTGAGAGACCCATTGTTGCAAGATAAATGTTGTTGCAAACAACCGGCTTCAGCCTGTTAAAGTTTGCTGGACACAGACTTTGTTCAGACCATTTGAAAGCCTGTGGAAATGTGTTGTGAGGGAGGGGAAGTGCTAAATGTTTTGAAAACTGTGTTGCATCGAGCTTCCAGAAAAATGAGGGAGAGTAAATGTTCATATTTATGGCTGTGCAGTAAACAATGCAGATTGAATGTCTCAATCCCAGGAGGGAAGGAAGCTCTGACAATATTTCATTGGATTACTGGATGATGAGGCGCAGAATACCACTCTGTTATTCTTCTGTTTATTACCCAGCTGTCTTACTGATCTTCTGGGTGCGTAAGATGCTTGATTCTGATTGGTCAAAACCTGATTGGTTATTAACTTTCACTAACATGAGCAACGCCAGAGGCAGACTGGGAACATGCCACGTTGAACGGTAAAGAGCTCAGAGAGTTAAGCTTCTGCTTAGCAAAGCATTAGCCTCAGTTAGCATCTTATTGGTAAACAATGTGGCTGAAATATATGGCAGGCCGTTTTAACATTTAAAAGCTAGACTGGAAACGCCATGCAGATTTCTGTGATTCAATTTCACCTAGACAAAAACAACATTTCAGATATCCGCAAATACATTGTGCCTATTCAAAATTGACATTCCAGATATCTACAGTATCATTTTGAGCAGGCAAAATGACGTCACTGGTTGCCAATCATGTGTATGGGGTTTCACATTCAAAATATCTACTACGTCATTTCAGATATCCAGTAGGAAAATTATGGATATCTGCAAAAAGATATTTCTTAAAAACATTTAAACTAGAATTACAGATAACTTTAATTCACTTCAATTTAATTTATTATTTAATCAATTTTATTCACAATATCTACAATGTATTTTCCAGATATCCAAAAATTAAATTTCAGCTAGGAAAAGTGAATTGTAGATATCTGTAAAATGAATTTTGACTAGTCAAAATGAAAATGCAGACATCAGAAATAGGAATTAGAGGTAGTCATAATTTAACTGTAGATATCTATAATGAAATTATAGATGAAAGATATTTGAAATTTGAGATATCTGTAATTCAATTTTGCCTCATCAAAACTGAATTACAGATATCTTGAATTAAAAATTTGATTATCCAAAATGTAATTACAACTAGTCAGAAATGATATCTACAATGTTAATTTCAGATAGTCAAACTTAGCCTTTGTTAAATGTTAAAATTGCTTGCAATAGAAATTCTACTTTTGGATATTTTCATACTTGATCCTAAAGGACTAGGTCTGGGACAGAAATTGTTATGTATCAGTAAAATATTGTAATTAATCTCCTTTGTTTTGATTTCTAATTCCTGATTTGTTCTTAAGCTATAAATGTAATTTTTCAGTGATATCTCTGGGGTAAATATCTACCATTCTTCAGTCAACATCAAGGGGCTAAAATGAAACCTATGTGGAAGTACTAAAAGTTGCTGGTCGCCAAGAATTAACCTAAGGCTGGCTGCAGGTAGACCAGAAACCACATTAACACCAAGCCAAAAAATCAGACTCTGAAGGCATTAAAAAAAAAAAAAAAATTACAGCCTGGTTCAAAAATCAGCTTCAGTCTCGAACACTAATTCCAAAATCAGCACACACTGTTAAGGTGTGGTCTATAGTCCAGTAAAAAAAAAAAAAATTGATGTCATCTTGCTCAGCTCGAAGTGAGGTCACCACAAATCTTCTCCCCCTGGTGGCTGGCTGCGGTATTGGTCAAAAAATCCATCTCCCTAGTCATTCCAGATGGGCTGTGGTCAAACTTTAAAAAATGAATACACCTGGTAGAAATGTTTGTCACATCTGACTGTGGTGGTGACTTGAAGATATCATTTGGCTGCTTTGTTTTCAAGTCCTCTTTTTTCTGAAAATTTTCATTTTCATTAGTTATAAGAGGTAAAAAATGAGATGTTATGTCACACTTAACGACGATTGACAGCTGCCATTCTTATGTATTTTTTTTTCAGGGATTATAAAATATGTCAGGAGGGTGAGTCAAGACGTGATTAGACTCTTGAAAGAAAAAAAATATATATTGTTTTAGTCCATATTCTCCCAGAATCCCTCGCAGTCTCTACTGCACAGACTCTGGCTGCACATTGGCTACCAATGGCGGCGCCTGTGACGGAGGAATTTTGGCTTCAAAACCGTAAAATGGTAAACAGGGGAGCCACGCCGTCCACTCTATATACAGTCTATGGTTATCGACTTTTAAAAGGGGTAGACTGTACTGGGTCAGAGCATCTCCAAAACTGCAGCTCTTAGTCTCCAGGGGTCAGTGCCTACAAAAGCAAAGGGTCAGAGGTCAGGGATTATGGATGGAAAAAGCTCACTGATGAGCATGGAGGGCAGAGGGTGAGGTAACGAAGCTCAGACCAGCCACAAACCAGTCAGGGTGTCCCTGCTGACCCCTGGCCCCTGAAGAAATTCCCAGAACTGGACTAAAGAGCAAAGAGGGAGGTGACCTGGGAAATGACAGGGTGTTGAAGTTGAACCAGATTTGTTTGTAAGGAGCATGATACTTCTGTGTGGCTTTGATACTATTTATAATCAGGATGTTTTGCTCCACATGAAAACAGCAAGTATTTATTTTAAACACTCATTTAGCTTCCTGAAGGTTTAAAACAGTCTTCACACGCAAGCACAAATATCTGTTAAATCACAAAGAGTGAACTAAAACTGTGTTCTTGACCTAATGTGTCCTAATTGTGACTCACACGTGATAACAAAGAAGCGTTTAGGAAGTCGAGTCTATTCTTTGCAGACTCCTCCTGTGTGTTGCCGCAGGCTCTGTGTCTGGATCTGACAAGGAGGCCCTAAGTTTATGTGGCGTGGCACCAGGGTAGACACACACCATTACTCTGAAGCCCCAGGTTCACGCATGAACATCACACACCGCCCTCGTCCTGCCTCCCCCCTACTGATGGCCTCCTGGCTCGCCGAAGAGCGGGGCTGCCCTGCTTTTCTAGCCTCATTGATTCCGGAGGGTCTCCATCAATTAAATCTGATAGACTTTCAACTCCACTGAACTCAGCACAGCAGCTATTTAGGAAGTAAGAGGGGTCGGTCCATCCTGAGAAACTAACCCACCAAAGGCTCCTCTTGGTAAATGGAAAGCGCACATTAATGGCTATAAACAGGAGAAGGAGGAGGATGGTGATGAGGAGGAGGGCCTGTTTGATCTGATATAAATCACAAGCTTTAAGTACAAAAAGCAGCTCTTTGCATAAGTGCAAACAATGGGAACTGCTATTTAAATTGCCTTAAGGCTTTTATCAAATGAGCAACGCTGCTTGGAGCAGGATGAGGAGGTATTCAGCTCACAGATTCAGTCAGATCAAAGCGAACGTACAGATCATGTGTGCTCCTTTTGAAAACCTACTCACTGCCGTGTTTCTCAGCGTGTGTTTGCAAGAATCAGGGCCAAATAAAACTGGCATGCTTTGTGTTAACTGGTGCCATTACCCCCATTCCTTCAAATAATTATTTCATACACACAGACTAATTAATGCTAATTTGCACACACAGTTTGTGTACATCGGTAATAATAATCAATTTACGCCCCACTGACACGCAGCATTTTCTTTGTAACACTTTATAATAAGTCTGATTTAAGCTGCAATTATGAGGTTAATAATCACATATACTTTGTCTCCTTAATGAAGAGATTTACAGGTAATTGAGGACTGGTATATCACATGCTGCTTCTATGAAATGCAGTCATGCTATTTGATGTATCACATAATAAATAATTCCACTTGTGATTTATTTTCAGTGCAAATTGCAGAGCAACTGGATTTTAGAAAAGGCAAAGCCAACTGTGTATGATGTTGGAGAGGCCAGGAAAGGAGTCCAGTGAGGCAAACCAATCCAACCACAATCACATCAACAAAAACAGGCGAGGTCTGGAGGGGAAAATGGAGAAGTCTAAAAACTCGAGGAGAAAACCCTCACAGTGCAGGGCTGCTCCGCACACGCTCCTAATGGGAAGTGACAATGGGAAAGAGAAACACACAAACCTAATACAGCGGTAAGGGGAGACTAATCAGGCACAGGTGAAACCAATCAAGGCGCTGGACATGGTCACACAAAAGCAGGGACACACACAGGAATGCAGAGAGCGAAGTGCTTGGAATAAGAAGAGGTGAGTAACACAAAACATTAAAAAGACAAAAAAAAAAAAAAAAAAAAAAATCCCACGCATAATGATGTAACTAAGTGGTTTCATCATAGCCAGGACTGATATCTCCCAACTAAAGGAGCATGGAGGCAAAGTCCCTTTCTAATAATGCGATCAATCATGAGCGCAGGATTTGCTTAGTTCGGTGAATTACTTCAAGAGCAAAAACTTTCAACTGACTTTCAGGTCTGATTCAGTGACCAAGACGTAAAACTAGGAATGTGTACTGAATAAGGTACTTTTAAAGGTGCAGACCTAATTCTGTCAAAAGTACCAGGTACTGATTCACATAAAATCCAAAGGTACTATGTTTAGGTACCTAAATGCATCCTTGTGACTGCGAGGGAGGGGACGAGTAGGTGATTTTCCATACTGGACATAAACACAGCATTGAAAGATTATATATTGAAAAATAACTATGTTACAATGGAAAAAAAATATATTATTAAACAAATTATATTATTTACACACACACACACACACCCCACCCCTCAAAAAAAAATTAATAATAATAATAATACAGAAAATGGGTACCATTGAGTACTGATACCATGCCAGGTACCAGGCATTGGTACCATATTATTTCAAATGTGAAAGGCACCCATCCCTACATAAAACCATTGCTCATAACTTGCTAATTGAATGAAAGAGAAACTCTTTACCTCAATAGGGACAATTCCGTAGTATGGCAACAACAGAGGAGGTGAATAGAAAGCTGGCTAGTCGGGAGAAAGGGAGAGGGGGAAGAATGGGCTTGCAGAGAGCAATAAACACCAGAATCACACCAGATGTGTCTGTTCCATCTCTGATTCATTGCGGGTTGACTGCAAGCTGTCCTAGTCTGGCACGTTTCAGGACCATGCTTCCCACACTGCAAAAAACTAAAATCTTATCAAGTGTTTTTGTCTTATTTTCAGCAGAAAATGTCTTGGTAGACTTAACATGAGCCACATTTACCTGACCAGTCCTTAAAAATGTCTTGTTTCAAGTTATTTGAAGACAAAAGTGAGGTCTGAATTGCTTTTAACAAGTAAAAAAAAATCTGCCAACTGAACAAGAGGAAAAGTTACTTGTATTAAGACATTATTCTAGTTTAAAGCAAATTTTCAAGCAAATGTCTTTTGTTCTATTGGATAAGACATTTTTCTGGACTGATAAGTTGAATGTGGCTCATATCAAGAATAAAAAGACCATTTTTACTTTAAACAAGACAAAAACACTTGATAAGATTTCTGTTTTTTGCAGTGCACCCTGATGGGGATCTTCTCCTTGTTCATGTTTTGCTGTAAAACCTCAAACCTCCAGTTCAGTACAATCCAGTGTGATACTTTGTTTTATTTTTAAAGTCAACCAGGTGTTTTATTGTGTTTTCAGCGCTTGACTTCCTGGCCTGCGTGATCAGCTCTGCAAATTCATTCATCTTTGTTTGGGAAGTGTTGCATCTGATTCGGCAAGCTCTGACCTGCCAGTCAAGCTGAGTCAATGTGAGTTGACACTGATTTGAATTGGAACCTATCAGATCCAGTGTTATATGACTGTGAAATTGGGGATATTTGGTAGGACAGGACATTCACCAAATCCCATCTGATCTGGGAATCGATCCGTCAAACAGTCCGGGAGATCTGTGGCTTCCATACATGGGCCGCCTGCTCCACTAACTAAGTCAAACCGGCTCCCACAACTATTTTTCAACTTTAAAAATTCACTCCTCAGCTAAGCTGAACTGGCTCTGGGCTAAAAGGAACCAAGAGGGCTGACAGCCTGAAAGACCAGCTCACACATCCCTCTTGGTCTTTACATCACATTTGCTGAAAGCCTGAAAAATAAAGAATAACACCCGCCTCATCTCTTTCAGGATGCATGAGTCTCTAACAAAGGACTTGTGAAAAAAGCTAATAAATATAAACATGTAGGCACGGTGAGAAAGTGATTTATTACAAACAAATGAGATTATTGCTGAGCAGGATGATGGGCTCAGTCTCACACCGTTGGTATTTATGACGCTTGTGTTTCTCGGAAGTGAAATGGCTTTACTCATCAAGCGAGGGAAAATGAGATATCAGAGCAGGAACAGAGGAAATTTAGGAGTTTGGGTTTGATTTTTTTAAACTAGGAAATGAGTCACTTCAGAGCATCCCAAACACAAATGCTGGGAATATGCTGCTTCTTCATAACTACAGTTGTTGTCGGTGGTGGTGGTGGTTGGAGATTTAATGGCCAACACACAAGCAGGGAAAGTGTTTTTGCTTTTACACAACAACAAAGAGTCAGTCTTCTTCAATCTAAAATCACTTTGTTTGCATCTTTACATAACAGAACCCATCAAATCAAGTCTCTCCTCCTCTGTATACTGTATAACCAGTGTGCAGCTCAACAGTTGGTGCTGCCATCGCTGAGCAGACATGAGGAGTGATGGGTTATTCATGTGTAACAAACATGGCATGTTAGCTCAGGGGCAATCTTTTGGAAGAAATGTCATTCTGAATCCCAGCGACTGTGGCTGACACGTGCATTCCTCTGGCAGCGGCAGACCACAACTGCATTCCCCTGCACGTAGAGGGATCCCCCGTCGTTCAGAGCTTCATGTAGGCGAGAGCTCTGAGTGGTTATGTGCCAAAAACGAGACGAGCAGGAGGCTTAACCAGCAGCTTACAAACACCACTCCAAAGCCATCTCTGACGGCTATGTGATTCAGATGAAGAAGCCCAGTTACCCCCTGGTGGGCTGAGGCAGAAGAAAAGAGAGCTAGCCCCAGCGATCAAAGACGCATCGATCAGGTCTGCTGCTCGCGGAGCCGGGTGGAACAGAGCCGGCTCCTGCTCCGACAGAGCTGGAGTCGAGGCCAAGGCTCACCCGAGAACAAAGGAACCTCAGCGGTATCCAGATGATTATACGTCATCTCACAGCCTCTGATGGATCCATGGTTCCCCTTCCAACTTCCTGTTTTCTGCTGATTTTTTCAGAATGTGCTTTTAATTAATCATCAACCATCAGTGCATGCACACTCAAAGACAAGAAACTGGGATTTGAATCGGCTCAACAAAAGCTGCTTGTACTGGAATTTCACTGCCTACAGCAGCAGCTTTAGAAACACACTCTTTAAACTTACCGTTGACACATTTCGCAATGTTTCTAAATTTGCATCAAGTGACAGCTACACAACGCCTGTCAGGGCAAATTCATAAATTCATATCACTTGACGTGCTCTTTATGTCACCCATACTGAGCATGTCTATGCAAAAGATACATGCAGTGCTGACATGTACCAAAATGCATTGGTTTTTAAATTGGGGGCTGTGGCCCCCTGGGGGGCCACCAGGAGGCACTAGGGGGCCTCAGATAATTGAAAGGGAGGGAAAAATAGAATCTAATGTGTTTTTCTTAATAAGGATTTTTCCTGAACATACAACACATTTAGTGCAATAGTTGTCAGATTCTTAAGTTTCTGATTGTACCTAACCGCACTTCGTGTGACAGCTGCAACTTTAGCTTGATGATGTCATCATAGAATTGAATAGAATAGAATAGAAAATATTTTATTTATCCCCGAGGGGAAATTCAGGAGTCACAGCAGCAATCAAGAAAACAAAAGTAAGAAAGTGTATAGAAAGTGCAAAAAGGTCCACAAGAAAATAGATGACGACGCCACCACCACCAAACACCACTCTCCAGCCCAGCCAGCCTCCACCTCCACAGGGTCCAGGACTGAGCCTCCCCAGCAGTCTGTTCAGTCTCTGTCTCCTGGATCCTGTCTGCCCACAGCAGGAGAAGCTCCTCCAATGTGGCGCCGGCATCCGATGTCAGCTCCTTCAGCCACGACCGTGAACAGCACGATGCCACTCTGCCCTCCGGCAGCCCCTCTGCCGCTGGGCTAGCACGGCTAGCTCGTCCATCCCACCGGGGATAGAGCCCACGTTCCCAACAACAATAGATGGAAGGACAGGTCTACGTCGTCACCTCCCAGCTCACACCTGGGAACCAGCACGTCGTCCTCACCTCCTCCTCCTCACCTCGAGGGAAACGATCAAGCCTTACTTTAGCTAGCATTGACATGCTACAGGCTGCTAACAGCTAATTTCACATGTAAACAATGCAGCTATGGTTACATGTAGGATCTCCAGACAAACACAGGAGAAAAGTAGTAAAAATATCGCTGAAGCCACAAAAAGTTTGGTGTCCGTGACCGATAATGAACCATACAAAGTAATGATCCACTCCAAATGCAAAGATGACGAAAAAGAGACAAAAAAAAAATCACAAGAAACGGACAAAAAAGAGAGAGCTGCTGCAACAGGCAGCTACTTGGGCAGCGCCTAGCAATGAAAATCATCTGTTGCAACCTGGCGGTTTGTGCCTATTTTTAAGCAATCCAAAAAACTGAGCTGAACTGTGAGGCTCGTCTCCTAACTACTGTCACTACTGGCTACATGTAAGAAAGAAGGATCCCACCTTGGCTGACAAAGCCCTGAAATGTCTTCTCCCTTTAGCAACAACCTGCTTGAGTGAGTCTGGATTTTGTTTTTTATTCACTTCTTGTTCTAAACAAAGTAAATAATTATTGAAAAGTGAATAGAAGTTAAAAAAAAATATTCTTAAAGTTGACATTTCTTTACATATTTTGAAGCATAGTTTGTTGGTTTCCAAAGGGGGTCCCCAGCCAGAAGCGAAGGCTGTTTGGGGGGCCTTGGCATAGTGAAGTTAGGGAACCCCTGCCATAATGCACTCAAGCAGCCACAACCGTGCCCTCCCAATGCTACAGGTTTTCATGTGTGAAACTCCTGCTTATGTTGCTTCATATAGCTCAGGAAATCACAAGTTCTTGTTCCTCTACAATCTTAAACACCATATTTAGTGATGTATATTTGTTCATAACTAGTGTTCTGTTTTAGTCTTTGTCTTTTGAAAAACACATCATTTAGTTTTAGTCACATTTTGTATTGTCATCTGAAACCTTTTAGTCTCAGTCTAGTTTTAGTCGACTAAATGCCTTAAGCATTTTGGTCTTGGTGTAGTCTCAAATCTTTTATTCTTAGTCTTGTTTTAGTTAGTGCTGCAGCCTCACAGCAAGAAGGTCACCGGTTCGATGCCTGTCATCAGGGCCTGATGACAGCTGGGATAGGCTCCAGCCACCTGCAACCGTGAACAGGATAAGCGGTTTGGAAAATGATTGAATGAATGAATAATGTAAACATCCTAACTGTTGCGAATACATCCTGTAAACTGTGTGACGTTCTGCAAACTTGTGAATTTATATTTTACAATTTCACTTAAAGATAAAGATAAAAAATACTTTATTAATCCCAGAAGGGAAATTCATTTGGTTTGTAGCTCATCTTCCAAATATTAAAGAATTGAAGACTCTGGTGGCTGCAGGGAGGAACGATCTTCTGTATCTCTCAGTCCTGCAGCGCACAGACGTGAGTCGTCCACTGCTGCTTTTTCTCTGGTCCAGGATGGTGTGAAGTGGGTGATCAGTGTGACGAATGATGGCCTTCATTTTCTTCTGTGTATACCTTTCCACCACAGCCTCCAGTGAGTCCAAACTGGATCCAACCACAAAACTAGCTCTCTTCACCAGTTTTTCCAGTCGCCAATTAGACGCTTCTGTCCAAAGCAACATAGAACATTAAGCAGTTGGGGGTTATGGTACCTTGCTCAAGGGCACCTTGACAGTGCTCAGGAAATTAGGACATCAGCTATCAGCCTAATTCTCAGTCTTGGTCCATGTTGGGACCATAGGCTGTATATAGAGTGGACAGCATGGCTCAGCCTTTTACCACTGTATGGTTTTGAAGCCAAAATTCACCCATCACAGGCACAGGTATTTGCAGCCAGAGTCTGTGCAGTAGAGACTCTGAGGGATTCTGGGAGAATCCGAATGGAGCCAAGTAACAAAATAATATATATATTTTTTCTTTTAAGAGTCTAATCACGTCTTGATTCTACCTCCCGACATATTTTACAATCCCCGAAAAAAATACACAAGAACGGCAGCTGTCAATCATCATTAAACGTGACGTAAAACTTCTTTTTAACCTCTTATAACTAATGAAAACAAAACTTTTCAGAAAAAATAGGACTTGAATTCAAAGCAGCCAAATAATATCTTTGAATCACCACAACAATGAGACATGAGAAACATTTCTACGAGGTGTATTAATTTTTAAAGTTTGATCACAGCCCATCTGGAATGACTGGGGAGATGGATATTTTGACCTATACTGCAGACAGCCACCAGGGGGAGCAGTTATGTGGTGACCTCACTTTGAGCTGAGCAAGATGACATCCATTTTTTTTAACAGTCTATGGGTTACAAACCCAAGTCCCCATGAACTGAGCTGCTGCCACCCCCCCAACACCCCATCTTGGTTCTCCTTCTGTGGAACTTCTGCTGCTGCCTTTATACAAGACAAAGACTTTTACCTTTTCTCTTTTTTTCATTCTGTCCTTTTAGGAGGTAACCTTGCTTGTCTTACTGTTCATATTCTTGTGGTTGTACCATGGACTGTGTAATAATAAAGGTTGGTACTCAATCTCATGATCCTCTGACAGACACTGCTGCGCGTGTGCATGTATGGACATGTTGTCAAGGTAACACGCGGCTGCGTATGAGAAAAAAAAGGCTGCTGGTGCAGACGGCCCAGGGACAGTATTAACAGAGCCCATGATACATTTCAACCCAGTGCCATTCCTGGCCTGCTTCCTTCATAACATTTCCGTTTTGTCTTTATTTGTCGATGAAAGTTCCAGTTTTATTTCATCACAGTCTTCGTCTCCATGTCAGCTTTTTTTTTTTTTTTTTCATTTATGAAGAAGTTTCCTCAATGAAATCAACGCTTTTTATAACTCAATTTTATATAGCGTTATTCCTCTCAAGTTTGAAAATCATATACATGTTTTCTGTCTTGTTTCTTCAGTTTGTAGTGTTGTAAAGCTACCATAAAGGTTCATTATAAGACGCAGAGTAGGAACATATATCCAGAGATTATTCCTTAGTGCGTCAACACAGTGATGCCAGAGATCTACGAGGGCTGTTACATTTCTGGAAGATTCCTCTGAAGTCTCAGCCTCTCAGTGAGTCTTGTGAGCCTTTCCTGCGACTCACACTTTGCATCTATTATCATCCCTGCACCTGCCTGAGCAGACCGAATGGTGACGTCTGTCCTGGGGAAAAGGAAAATGTGATTTGTAATTCTGCATCTTCTGCACACGGGCTGGCCTGCAGCAAGAAAAAGTCCAAATAGATTCAAATCCTTCTGGGTTTCTGTTTAATATTAAGCTGCACATACAAGACCAAGAGAGAGTGTTAGTGCAGTTAATATTTACTCTAAAATCCATCTTTAAAATCCTCTGAATCACTAACTGAACAAGTTCTTGCTTTGTTGAAATAGTAAATGATTCTTTCTTGCATTATATAAAATAGCCCCTGGACTTATATGCAGCAGGTTGTCTTCTTGAATCTGTGCAGCAATTTATAACCCTTTGCAATCTCTTGTTGCCTTTTCAGTTTTTTTATTTTTTACAAACAACCCAAATTGTGAAACCAGAACTCAGTAAAAGAAACAAAGTATAAACACTTGTCCCCCTGTTTAATAACATTTCAGCCAACTGTGTCTGTCAAATGATCTTTGAAATCATGATTTACTGCACGATATTAACAGTTAATTGCTTCTAATAATTTTTTTAATTGCTTGTATTAATTTCCATTATTTTGAGTGTCAAACCAGTCATTAAGTTAGGAAATATCATAAATATTTAAAAGTAACTTGGACTCCAGGACCTGTATTCACAAAGCTTCTCAGAGTCCTGTCAGTCCTGTCAGGAGGAGACAGAAACTTTGATCTGAGTGAGGAGGTGTGGTTGACCTTGTTGCTAGCCAACCACTTAGGTTATGGCTGCTAATATCAGTTTCTTTGAAATTAATAACTGTATGAAGGTTATAGAATTTAATATGCTCATTTACTGAACTATTTTAGTGGCAGAAACTGTTTCGTGGGTTGAGAAAGTCCAACACCAGTATTAGTGCTCCTCCTTAGGCTTCTAAGATGCTTGCCAGGCAGAAGCTCTGTCTTCTTTGTCTGTTTCTTGTAATTTTTCCATCTTTTTTTGTAATCTTTGTATTTGGAGTGGTTCATTACTTTTTATGGCTCATTTGTTGGTCGTGGACACCAAACTTATTGTGGCTTAAGCGATATTTCTACTACTTTTGCTCCTGTGTTTGTCTGGAGATCCTACATGTAACAATGACCACATTGTTTACATGTGAAATCAGCTGTTAGCAGCCTGTAGCATGTCAATGCTAAGTGGTGCAAGGCCTGGTGTTTCCCACAAGGTAAGGAGAAGGAGGTGAGGACAACATGCTGGTTCTCAGGTGTGAGCTAAGAAGTGACGACATGGACCTGTCCTTAATCATTTTTTGGGGAACGTGTTATGCCCAGCTCATTGTAGAGCATAACAAATAAGGGAGGTCAACACAGTGATAGCTTTAAGTAAAGAAATAAGTTTATTGAGCAACTCAAGAAACCTAACTTGTGGTTTAGTCAGCATCAGTAGTGAGGTGAGGGTGTTGGGTGCAGTGAAATGTGAACAGATTATTAAGACTATGTGTAAAGGAAACCGAATCTAAACTTAGCATTACCAAACCAAACCAAACCAAACCAAACCAAACCAAACCAAAGGTGGGTGCCTGGCAGGCACCAGCCTTCCAGGAAGGGAGAGAGAGCCCATGTGGGACTCAAACATTTTTTAAAAGCTCCCACCAGGTGGATCCAATCCCCAGATGAGAGGGGAGGAGCAGGGAAACCAGGAAGCCCTGGAAAAAGAAAACAGAGGCAGGCAGGCAAGACAGCAGACCCTGATCCCAAGGCCTGTGGCCGTCACACCCCCCCCCCCATAAAACAAAGACCCCCACCAACAGGGTCTTTGTGGAATCAACATGGTGCTCTAGAAAGCGCGTCAGCCATAATGTTTTCACGACCCTTAATATGTTTCACATTAAGAGTATAAGGCTGAAGAAACATAATCCACCGCATTAGTCTTTGATTAGCATTTTGTATACTTTCCAAGAAAGTTAGTGGACTATGATCTGTGTAAACTGTCACTGGCACAGACGGTGTTACATAAACCTCAAAAAACTTCAGTGCCCAAATCAAAGCCAGTGTCTCTTTTTCGACCACTGAATAGTTCAACTGGTGACGATTGAACTTACGGGAGAAGAAGCAGACTGGATGTTCAACTCCCCCTTCCCCCTCCTGCAGGAGAACAGCCCCAGCTCCAACCTCACTTGCATCCACCTGTATCTCAAAGGGTTTATCAAACACAGGAGCTGCAAGAACAGGGGCAGAACAGATAAGTTTTCGGACAGCATCAAAAGCAGTTTGACATTGAGGAGACCAGACAAAAGGAGTGTTTTTCTTCAAGAGATCAGTCAAAGGGGCAACCACAGTAGAGAAATTACGGCAAAAACTGCGGTAATATCCCACTAATCCTAGAAACCGCATCAGCTGTTTTTTGGATGATGGTATGGGATATTCACCAATGGCCTCCACCTTAGCCTGCACAGGCCGGACTTCACCTTGGCCTACAACTTTGCCCAGATAGGTCACGGTTGCTTTAGCAAACTCACATTTTTTCAAATTAATGGTTAAATGTGCTTCTGCCAACCTGTTAAAAACTGCCTTTAAGCGCTGAACATGAGATTCCCATGTGTCGCTGAACACCACTACATCGTCTAGGTATGCTGCACAGCCTGACTGACCAGCTAACACCCTATTCATAAGGCGCTGAAACGTTGCTGGGGCATTTCTCAGCCCAAATGGCATCACATTATAGGAAAATAACCCCCAAGGTGTAACAAAAGAGGAAATTTCCTTGGCCCTCTGGGTTAAAGGCACCTGCCAATAACCTTTTAAAAGGTCAAGTTTGGTCACAAACTTTGCACTCCCCACCTGGTCAATGCAGTCCTCCATTCGAGGCATAGGATAACAATCAGGCTTGGTGACAGAATTAACCTTTCTAAAATCTGTGCAAAATCTGTCAGAACCATCAGCTTTATCTGCCAACAGACATGGAGAGGCCCAGCTGGAACACGTTGGCTCTGCTATCCCATGTTCTAACATGTACTCCACCTCCCTCTCCATCCGTTCCCGCTTCTCCATGGGCAGACGGTAGAAACGCTGTTTGACAGGTTTGGCATCACCCACCTCTATATCATGCTCAATTAGGCTGGTGCGTGAAGGTGTATCTGAGAAGAGAGACAAGTGAGAATTAAGCAGCTCCACCAGGTCTGCGCGCTGATTGGCTACCAGATAACTCAAGTGACTGTCTATGTGTTTGAGATACTCAGAATTGTTGAGTTTTCCGGTCAGAACAGGCTCAGATGGCACCTCAAAATCTTCTGAAGGCCCAACTTCCACTGTAGTGACCGTAGCCACCGACTTTACAGACTCACCTACTTGAGAGGCAGAGTTAGGAGAATGATAGGCCTTCAATAGGTTCACATGGCACCACTGAACTTTTTTCCTTCTGTCAGGTGTGTACACTAAATAGTCCCTATCTGACACACGGCTTTTAACTGTGTAAGGTCCACTAAATTTTGCCTGAAAGGGTGAACCTACCAGAGGTAACAGGGCCAAAACCTGATCCCCAGGCTCAAACCTGCGCGATTCAGCTTTGCGATCAAAAAGCTCCTTCATTTTCCCTTGTGCACAGCTAAGCTTTTTGTGAGCAGCAGCACACGCAACATGCAAACGACGACGAAAATCATTGACATAATCTAGGACATTGTCAGGTGGCTCAACATTCTTCAAATCATCCCCCAACACAGCAAGTGGACCTCGGACTGTATGGCCAAATACAAGTTCATTAGGACTAAAACCTGTGCTCTCCTGTGAAACCTCACGCACAGCCAGCAACAGCCAAGGCAGGCCCTCCTCCCAATCCTGAGAAAGCTCAGTACAATAAGAACGCAGCATAGATTTTAAAGTCTGATGAAAACGTTCAAGTGCTCCCTGAGACTCAGGATGGTATGCGCTTGACACCTGATGTTTAACTTTCAACTGTTTTAGCACCTGGGAAAATGTACGAGACATGAAATTACTCCCTTGGTCAGTTTGTACCACCTTCGGGACCCCAAAGGTGGTAATGAACGAAGTCAGTGCTTTCAGAACTGGTTTACTTTTAATGGAACGTAGAGGAAACACAGCAGGAAAGCGTGTACTCTTACACATTACTGTCAACAAATAGCTACTCCCAGACTTACTTTTTGGAAGCGGACCCACACAGTCAAGAAGCAGATGTTCAAATGGCTTCTCAACTACAGGAATGGGGTACAATGGAGCTGGTTTAATCTGTTGGTTGGGCTTCCCGGTTCGCTGGCAGGTGCTACAAGTTCTGCAATACATTGTCACGTCCCTCTTCAAACGAGGCCAGAAAAAATGGCGAAGCACCCTGTCATATGTTTTCTTCACACCTAGATGACCTGCCACACCATCATGAGATGTGCTCAACACCAGCTTTCTGAACTTTGAAGGGACCACAATCTGAACAACACTGTCTACCTGTACACCATTCACCACCCGAGCCCATTTCCTCAACAGTAACCCATCATCAATGACATAACCACCCTGATCACTCTTAAGCTCACCCCCTGGACAAACCAGCTCAAACAAGGATTTCAGCGTGGGATCTGCTGCTTGCTCTTTAATGCACTCTTCTCTAGACAGCGACGGGATAGAAAACAATTCAAACTGCTCCTTTTCCTCAGAACTGTCTTCAACCTGAGAAACTGACTCCTGAGAGGGCTGAATCTGACCAGACAGCTCTGACTCAGCTTTACTCCTCGAACGCGTCACAGCACAGGAAGAAAAAACTTTGGGGAACTGCTTGACACACTCCTCTGGCTCCTCAGAATCCTGTAAGGGTGACCCAACACAAGTTAGTGGTGTACTACCTTTCCAAACCTTTGCCCCAGCTAAATCATTACCTAGAATCATGTCTATGCCTCGAATCGGCAGCTGAGGACGGACACCCATTTCCACCTCTCCACAAACCAGATCAGAGAAGAGATGAAAACGATGCGAAGGAACCCACAGAGGAACCAACCCGACGCCAAGTACAGGTGATTTTTTCCCAGTAGCAGTGCAGGCTGAAAAAGGCAAAATTTTCCCCACAATCAAACTATGAGTGGCCCCTGTGTCACGCAGAATCTTTACAGGTACCTTGTTTTTCCCATCCAAAGACACAAAACCATCTGAGACAAAAGGTGCATATGCCTCATCAACACCCTCAGGTGGAGCAGGCTCAGGGGGAAAAACATCCAACCCAGCCTTACCCATGCCTGAGGCAGAGGAGACTAGGCCAGCTGACTTTACATAAACACTGGAATCAGCTGATTTCTGACCTGATTTACTGATCGGACATTCTCCTTTCCAATGTCCCTTGTTTTTACATGCATGACAGACCCTGGTAGGATCAAACTTCCCATCTGTCCCCGGAACATGCCTCACAACCTGATGAGCGGACTCATGGGTGACCCCTGCAGGCTTGCAAGGCCCAGCCCGGAAATTCTCCTTCTGCTGACCTCCTCTGTAGACTTGACCAATCACCAAACCTCTAGCATGTGTTAAAACATACTCATCAGCAAGGACAGCAGCTGCAGATGCTGTCTTCACCTTTTTTTCACTGATATAAGTAGCAAGGTTAGCTGGCAATGAACTTTTAAATTGTTCTAACACAATTAAATCACACAAATCTTCATAGGTGTTTACCTCCGAAGCAGAGCTCCAGCGGGTGAAATGAGTTAATATATCCTGGGCAAATTCTACATGAGTTTGCTTCTCTCCCTTTTTCCAGTTCCTGAACTTTTGCCTGTATGCCTCTGGAACTAGTTCATAAGCTTTTAGAACTGCAGCTTTAACTTTAGTGTAATCATTACAATCAACAGAACTAAGGGCAGAAAAAGCTCTCTGGGCCTTACCTGTGAAAATGCATTGCAGCATCATCGTTCTATGACCCTCTGGCCATCCTCTACTCTCTGCAACACGCTCGAACAATGAGAAAAATGTGTCTGGATCTTTCTCATCAAATCTAGGCAGAAGACGCAAGCTTTCAGCAACATCAAAACCAGTAGCTCCACCTCTACTACCAGCCAACAAAGATTCACGTGCCTTCTCTTCCTTTAACAGCTCCAACCTTAGCTGCTCTACTTTAGCTCTCTCCCTTTCCAATTCTATCTCCACCCTCAGTCTTTCTTTCTCAAACTCAAGCTGTAACCTCTCTCTCTCTAATTTTGATTTCTCCTTCTCTAGCTGCAGATATTCAGCTGACAAAATACCCCCACCAAGCTCAGAACTGACCTGACCTGGAGCTGCTGGAGCTTGAGCTACTTCCAGCAGTCTAGCAGCTACACCTAGCTCCTCAACAATGCTCCTCAGCTCTGCCTTTCTTGGAACTTTGTCAGTTTTTGACCAGCCTAAATAAACTGCCAAATCAACTAGATCCGCTTTAGTAAACTGAGTCAAAGTACTACGAGACGGCCTTTTTAGAAACTCAGATACCAAAGTATTACTGTGCTCAGGCTCCACGTTAGACATAGTTACCCTATCTAGCCAACACATCCAAATGGATAATAAAAAGAACGAATAAACAGACAAGGCAGTCTGAGTGACACAGTACACAACCACAGGGAGATTGAGTAATTATGGAGCGCCCCCTCCTAACTACCTAACCTCAAAGCTGGCTAACTGATCCCTAGTCTTCATGTGCGTACTGGCAGTGGGTATTTATGCACCTACAAACCGTCTGTATTGGGGAGACAAACTGTCTCAGCCAATACTTCGGGGTGCTCCCGAGACAACTGCTGCTACCCGCACGGACAACACACAAAAATAACAAACAGCCCTGAAAACAAAAAAATAGCAACCCCTCCTTGTGAGATGGCTGCTGCTACCGCCTATCTGGGGGACAGACTAAATGCTCCAGCCAGACAGCAAAATAGCACAGCTACCCAGCCACAATCCTCCCCACTGTCATGCACTGCATAACCCAAACTCAATAGTCTACCTGAATGCACAATGACTTTACAGCTAGAGAAACTAGAGAACAAAAAAGTCTCAACCCTCCCTGCTTAACTAAACTACCGAATAAATGTCACTGTGGGCCTCCCACCCTCGCTAGACTCCTTAACACCAACCAAAATGGTAATCTTTAAGGTTCAAAACTGGACGAGCCCCCACTTGTTATGCCCAGCTCATTGTAGAGCATAACAAATAAGGGAGGTCAACACAGTGATAGCTTTAAGTAAAGAAATAAGTTTATTGAGCAACTCAAGAAACCTAACTTGTGGTTTAGTCAGCATCAGTAGTGAGGTGAGGGTGTTGGGTGCAGTGAAATGTGAACAGATTATTAAGACTATGTGTAAAGGAAACCGAATCTAAACTTAGCATTACCAAACCAAACCAAACCAAACCAAACCAAACCAAACCAAAGGTGGGTGCCTGGCAGGCACCAGCCTTCCAGGAAGGGAGAGAGAGCCCATGTGGGACTCAAACATTTTTTAAAAGCTCCCACCAGGTGGATCCAATCCCCAGATGAGAGGGGAGGAGCAGGGAAACCAGGAAGCCCTGGAAAAAGAAAACAGAGGCAGGCAGGCAAGACAGCAGACCCTGATCCCAAGGCCTGTGGCCGTCACAAACGTAAGATCTATCGCTAATAAGATGAACAAGCTAGCCATGCTAACCCTGCAACAGAGGGAATACCAGAGGGCAGAGTAGCATCATGCTATTCACAGACATGGCTAACTGAGCTAACACTGGACATAAATGCCCCATTGGAAGAGCTTCACCTGCTGTGAGCAGACAGGATCCAGGAGACAGAGACTGGACAGACTGCTGAAGAAGCTCAGTCCTGGACCCTGTGGAGGTGGAGGCTGGCTGACTGGACAATGATGGACAAGCGGTCAGCATCTGTTTTCTTATGGACCTTTTTTGCACTTTCTATACACTTTCTTACTTTTTTTCTTGATTGCTGCTGCGACTCCTCCTGAATTTCCCCTTGGGAATAAATAAAGTATTTTCTATTTTATTCTATTCTGAAAAGTCCTCCTCCCTCCTCCAAACTGCTTTCCACCTAAGGAGCTCTCTTAAGGCTTCAGACACTTTGTGAATAACTTTTATCTTACAAAAGGTTGAGTTGAGTTGTAGAAAAATCTTAGAGTTCCTCGGATCCTAAGACCTACATTGAGTCTTAGAATGCTTCGGGAGTACGGTCCTAGAAAGGTCTTGTTTCAAAATCTGCATCCCTGACTGGGGAGTGGTCTTTGCTGATGGAGATCAGGAGCAGCTCTAAGTGCATCTTTGTTTCTTTGCAGCTGGGTGATTATACTCACAGTTGAGATCAAACTGGTGAGAAGTTTTAGGCTTTCGTCCATCCTCTCAGATCTTTTTATCTGAATTGTTTGTGGATTGTTGAATGATTTTCTTTGTTTCATTCAAATCTCTTGAGTTCAAATTTTGGATGACAGAAGACCAAGCCATCAGTGGAGCTGTTTGTCATCTCTTCTATTGAATTAAGCACTCAATTGTAAAAAAGTAACTGGTAATGTCATTGCAAGAGAAAAAATCCCAAATGCTGCATCTTGATGTTTGTGAATCAAACTCTTTGCACAATTTTTTGACGTCATTACTAGATGAATTGCCTTTGACTGAAAAAATGGCAACAAACGGAGTCTATCATGTTATATTTCCCTTATCTTATATCTCCAGAATAATAAAATCCAAGTTTGAACAGGAAAGTTTTACAGAAGTGACCCCAATATGCAGTGAATCATTGGATTAGAGGAGATAAATAATAGAGAACAGAGCCTTTGTGGGGATTTTTCCTGCATTCTGTGGACTGCAATGTTTATCATACCATCTGAGTTATATCTTCCTTATTCAATATGACTCCCTAATAGGACAGAGAGCCTTATCCTCCATCTAGATAAGACCGCTCTGTACTGTGCGGCCCCTCACGGTGCTCTCTCTGATTTTGGTCAGCGATCTGTTTCTTGCATTCTTTGATAGAGATTAAATGGAAGACTGATACAACGTGACATGGGCAGACGCTCTGATCAAATAGAAAGATACAAGATCAAAGACAGAAGCAAAGTTCATCAAA
The DNA here is from genome assembly GCF_033239565.1 of Halichoeres trimaculatus. Taxonomy (NCBI): domain Eukaryota; kingdom Metazoa; phylum Chordata; class Actinopteri; order Labriformes; family Labridae; genus Halichoeres; species Halichoeres trimaculatus. Next base: position 33,679,539 of record NW_027437186.1, on the reverse strand, counting down.
AAAAACAACAACCAGAGTTTCTATTCCGAGTCTTAGGACTGCAGGAGCAGGATGTTCCAGTAAAAATCATTTTATAGTTTCTGTCTTTCATTCTGACTCCAAACAGATGTAGTTAAAAGTAACTGTCAATGTGACAAGAGTTTGTTTCAAATCTTAAACTGAGATGGTATCAGTGAGGAACAAGTGGAATCTGATAGCTCCAACAGCTGATACAAACTGATTTTCATTGAACGCTATTTAGATCTTAGGTAGTGTCAAGGCTATTTAAAGGTAGAGTCTGCAGGATTTTCCTTAAAAAAAAAAAGATGTTGATTTCTACAGGAACAATTCTGTTCAGTCTGCACTTCTAGGCCTGGTTCCATGTGTGTCAGTGTCTGTGTCAGCCTTGAACCCCCTCCTCTGCCTGTATGTTGATGTTCTGGTTGTATCAGGATGTTTCTGGGCAAAGAGTAAGCAGGTTAAATCAGCCAATCACAGCGCGGCCAGTGAGCAAGTGACTTTGCGTGTTTAACCAAAGTTAAATGAAACACCAAACAGATCAAGCTTTTACCAAACAAGAGCAGCACAGGAAGAAGAGAAGAGCTTTCTGCTAACCAATTATGTGTCAGATACCAGTGATTAGCTTGTGCTAACATGCTAAGACAGTTTCACGGTTCTCAAGTCTGACCCACATAGAAACGCGATGCTATAGGTGGTTGCTGGACGAGTGCGTGTATTCATGTAGTCACGGTCAGAGGCTGTGGGTGTGTGCTGCAGCTGGCACTGAACCAAGGAAGATGAGCCCAGTTTGAATGTTGTGATTACTCACAAGTAACAAAAATTCCTGCAGACCCTACCTTGAAATATTATCCTGTGGAGGGTTATTCTGTGTGAAATGAGTTCCCTTGACCAAAGATTGTACACAACAAGAATTTCAACTCAGTGACTTCAAATGAAGAAAAAGTCAGAGCAAACAACTTTTTTAAATCTGTCTCTACTGACCAAAATTCTAAAATAAGCTCGAGATCTTCACAAGACTTACTGAAATGATGAGGTCATCATATAGAGATCTCCTAAGGGTGCAGTCACACTGGCCATCCGTACTGTGCTCAAACGCACTTCAACCCTGAAGTCCAGATCGTTTGGCCAGAATGAACACTCAGTGCCATGTTCAGGGACAGGTCACCTTCTTGGCTTTGGCGCTCTTCAATGAGATACACTTACTGCATGAGCATGTGTACGTAACAAGAACATGATGATCACTTCAAACAATGGCAGGAGTGTTGAAGAACTGTGTCAGACTAAAATGATTTCACACAAGCTAAAAAGGGACTAAAGTCGTAGCCATGTTCTCTGTGTTCTCCATTGTGCTGACTCTGATGAGCCTCAATACATGTAAACTGATGCTTCATGATGACATAGTCGAGCCAGGTATTTGTTTTATTAGGACGTGATGACGTATGTACAAGAAGCAATTGAGCTTAAGTCGAGGTAATACTGGAGTAGTGTGACTTTGGGCTGTACGTGCTTGAGCACGGCACCGTTCAGATGGCTCAATGTGACCACGTCTTAATTGTTTCATGACATGTTGAAGGAGCGGGCCTCAAACATAAAGGTCTGTGCATAGCTACCATGTAGGCTTCCAGAAAGCTGGCCAATAAGAGGGAAGGTTTGTGGAGCAGCTCGCCTTAAAGAGACAGCTGGCTTAAATGGGGCGAGCCCGCGAGCTAGTTCAGGCAGTCAACTCGAGCAGCACTGCTATACACATACCACGTGTCTCACACGTCATAACCATCTTGCAATCACACTCTCTCAATGGGCGGTCTATTTAAACCGGGGGTCTCTCATCCCTCTCTGCCTGTCAATGCCTTGGCTGCCCTGCAATTGTAATGCTGCATGTTTCTTTGCCCCCACCACCACCCCAGCAACCACCTGCAGGCTCCGGGGGGGATTATGTTCAGTATGTTTGCTCATCACTCCTCAATGTCACCATGTAAATTTATTGTAAGGGGTGATGAGGCCGGAGCCTGGACGCCAAACATAAAATATATTTGCTGCTAAATAAACAATTCAAACGTGAGTTGTCTGACTGAAATAGGGGTTTTCTGAAACACCAGTGTGAGAAAAAAGATTTTTGAAGAACCATTCATCATGTAGAGCTGCTATGGGGCGCACCAGAGGACAATTTAAAGCCTTAAAAACGCATGATACCCTCTCTTTAAAGAGAAGCCATTGGATAAAATGAGCTCAGCTTGACCTTACATCACTTTAGAGTTTACTGTTTGGCTCCTCCAAAAGGAGATAAAACTTCCAAAAGATCCAAAAATGTTCTAGCAGATCTCAACAACAACAAAGGTTAGACTGTGTTTGGCCAATCATAGCAGAAGTTCTGTGATGTTTGGAGGAGTCTTTGTGGTGCTTTGAAAACAAGTTTAAGAACTTCAAAATTATCTCCAAAAGAAAGCAGAGTTTGACAAAGTACATCTTCTTTCGACGAGTTAAAGCTGGAGGAGATTCTTTTTGTGCAAACCAGTAAAAACTGGAGTTACAGTAATCAATACAGCTGGTGATAAAAGCACAAAGTGCAACTTAAGGACGAATCTGTATCAACTTCATTTTCCATTCTTTACATACGGCACTTTTTCTGGGCATATTCTAAAATCCTCAATAAGATCAGTTGTTTGATGTAAAAAAAAAAAAATTAAGACTTGAGCATATTTAGTTCATGCAGTACCAAGAAAGACTTTTCTCAAAATTGATCTTGTGTTTATTTGATGAATAATTCACTCAGTAGTTTTTATTCAATATGATTTTCTAGAGAATGATGCAGGCTTTATAGCGATATATGGAATATTTTAAGTGATATTAATGTAAACATACATGTCACAGGTCAAAATGTTTATAAATTGGCAGGATAATATGATGCGATGACCCGTCATGAAGTGGCTGACTGAAAAAAAGGGATGAAATGGCTTAAATAAACGCAGACAAATTAAAAGAATTGGTAAGAGAAATAAACAAAGCTGAATTATTCATGAGTCTTTACTTGCCCAACATGTCATGGAAACAGTGTTTGTTGTGCGAGGCCAATCGCAGCAGGCAGCTCCGTGGACCCCGTGGGGCTCTGCTGCTTCTTCCTCCTCCTCTTTCCCCCAAATCCTGCTCTGTGTTTCTGAAGGCGAGTCATACCTCGGAGGCTAGGGAAAGTAGCTACATGTGAAATTGCTTTTTGACAGAAGTAGAACTTTTCAAAGCGAGGTTTAGTCCTTAAATGAACTTGTTCAGAAAGTCAGCTTCATCATGTATTCTTTGTGTAAAGTGAGCAGGCTGACCAAACTTATAAGAGCCCGCGTGGCAGACGGCTCCTCTGAAGGAAATTACCGACTGTTTTCAAAGCAGATGAGATGGAAATAAAAAAGCTTTCAGGGGGCTTTTTTCAATCATTCCTTTTGTTGCACATGTAAGTGTTTTATACGGACAACTCTCGTGGAAAACTAAATGCATATGGGGCTTTAAGATAGGCATGTATATAAATAGATACGTAGAGGCTCGTCGTCTCAATTATGAATAAATTCAATTAGTTCCCACAGTCACATGTCCTTGGTCAAGACACTGAACTGAAGTGGTGTGTGAATGTGGTGTGAAAGGTAGAGTTGATGTCAACGTCCTCCTGGTGTAGCATCCTCTGGCGTGGATGTAAAGAGTTGTTTAAAGTGCTTCAAGTGATCAGAAAACTGAGAGCATTGTATGTCCATTTACCATGATTAAATATATGATTAACAACTTAACACATATCTGGTATCAACCACAGAATGTAAAAAAAAATGGACGTCATCTTGCTCGGCTTGAAGTGAGGTCGCTACAAAAACTGCTCCCCCCTGTTGGCTGGCTGCAGTAAAGGACAAAAAATCCATCTCCCCAGTCACTCCAGATGGGCTGTGGTCAAACTTTAAAAAATTAATACACCTCGTGGAAATGTTTCTCACATCCAATTGTTGTGGTAATTTAAAGATATTATATGAATGCCTCTTTTTCAGGTCCCTTTTTTCTGAAATTTTTCATTTTCATCAGTTATTAGAAGTTAAAACCAGGGCTCTACGTTGCGTTAGACAATGATTGACAGCTGCCATTCTTGTGTATTTTTTTCCGGGATTGTAAAATATGTCAGGAGAAGGGCCAAGAAGTTGATTACCTGTTAGCATGGTCGCTATTAACTCCACAACACTGGTTACTCTGTAATGGCCCCAACTTGATGGACGTTGCCACTGTTGTATGAAGTCATTTCTAAAAACTGACTACAGAACAATTGTACATTTTGATGCTGCTAACAGGTTGAATTAAGTGTCTAAAAAACGCTAACTCATCTTAATGAATGGTGCTGAACACTGTCTCTGCGGTCAAGATGCGTGCACATCAGTGGCGGCTGCTGGTCAGTCAAGGAGGGGAAGCTCAATTTTTTTCCCGGCCTACATCATAAATTTGTTTATTTATTTAAACGTAAATTCTACCCTCCGTGTCAGCTTGCTAGCAGCTGGAGCTGCTACGTGAGACTACGACAGGCTGTAAGTGTGAGTGACAGGTGGAGAAGCTCCACAGCTGTAGATGTAGCTGCTTATTGGTGAAAAGAGAGAGAATCTTTAAACACAACGCTCGCCGTTTTTAAGAAAAGTAAACTCGCTGGGGATTGATAAAGCTTCCAGATCAGTCCAGAACAACTGAGAAGATGCTCCGGTGGAGGGTTATACTTCAAGATCTCTGACTGGCTCATTTCACTGTCAATCAAAAAGGGATTCGGCCTCAGACAGATCATCCAATCATCATGCAGAAGCCCAGCGTCAAGGCCAGCCCATTGCCTCATAGACCCCCAGAGACGCTGAGCGTCTGATGGGCGGGACAAAGCCCAGCGTTTATCCAATGACCCTCCAGTTTCCACAGTGGAACAACCCACTCTACGCTTCCCCGCTGAAGTCAGAGGATGCTCAGCGTCCGACTGTGTTAAAAATTAGAAGGAGGTGGAGCCGGTTACCTGTGATAGGAGCTGATTCTCAACAAAAGATGAAGGAATTCTTACACATATTTTGTAAATGAAATGTACACACAGCAGAACATATCACCACTTTTTGTGGGACATTTTAGGGGCAGCTGAGCTTCCCTTGCAGTCTTAGAGCAATCGCCACTGGTGCACATCTTTATGATGACGCAGACTGATAATCCCTCTGTATACTGGGCTTGTTCTCTCGCAAAGTCCAGACAAGAACATGAACCCACATGAGCTTCTACTCTTGTGAGTGCCGCCACCTGAGCCAGCCTCAGCCTCTATCTGGAGCTGATGTGAGTGGCAGCTTGTGGAAAATCCGCACCAAATCTGGAGCCAATGTGAGCGTGGCGCAAAACCTCAGGCTGTGCCAATTCCCACCTCTTACGTGGGTATTGGCACAGGTTTGGGCGTGGAAACAAGCTTACAGCAACATTCTCGTGTTATTTATAAAACATGTACACCAAGGCCAATCACAGCATACACCTGCTCAGGTGTTGATTAATCTGGCAGCTGAAAACAATTGCAACTTAAAAACAGTCCTGCAAATGAATGCATCAGTATGATTTGGCTGTTGAATTTACAAATCTGAATAACTGTTCACAGATTAAAAAAGCTAACAGGAACATTTTTTTCAGTTGAAGGAGAAATGCGCTGAACTTCTTACAGTGGACTGATTCAATGTGGAGTCAGTTTGTTGCAGGCTACACTCCCCTGAGGAGAGTTAAAGTTCTGAAAAGAGCTGTGAAATATCAGACATAATCAGATCAGATATTAACGTGTACAATATCTATGAGTGCACTCGTAAAAAAATATACTGTAGAGCACCACAGTAATGAGAAGCTTTATGGGAGGCAGTTAGGTAGATGATGGTTTTTATGTGCATCCTAATCTTATTGGCAGAGTTTTAGTGGGAGCAGAACAGAGACTGCCAAGTCCCCACTGAATCCTCTCTGCTGCAGACTGTTTGGTTTTTCTAGTTTCGCTTCAGAGATGCATCCTCACCTCATCATGAGCTGCCCAACGCTCCACCACAAGTTTCAAACACGCTCCATTTTTCTAACAAACCGAAACTGGATGTGCTTGTGGTTTGGAGGCAGTGTCTTGGAATTGAGTCCAAGCCAAAAAAAAGGGGGGATATCTGACGTGAAAGACTCATAGAGAGGAAGCAGGGTATGTATGAGTGAGTACACAATGAATTGTTTAGTTAAAGTCACAGAAAGAAACTTTAATGGAAGTTAAAATGAAAAGGAGGAGGATGATATCACTTATGGGATTTATAAATATGCTATAGCACATTTTTCCCTCATGATTTCAGGTGTATTCCTCTTTTAACAGTCTCTTTTCTTTATCTGCAGCTGCCAGTTAGCATACTGTGGCGCTACGTCTGGTTAATACATTTCCATCCCATCAGATGTGTTAGAAACATAATAAGACAGCAAAAATTAAAATGCTGTAATGAAAATATTTTAATTTCGGATAAGGCACCCGACTGATATCCACAGGAAATGTGCAGCTTCTGGGGACGTCTCAGCGAGAAGCTGAATCACCGTAGAGTCACATTACCTTATCTTCATTAGCAGGAAAAAAAACAGAGCACATTCTACTTAACTTTAAATTAACTCAGTGGCTGATTTAATACAAGAGGGCACCAACCCTTAAGGAACTTTTAAATGAGACACATTTCTATGTCTTGAATTTGTTACGGTGTTTAATTCTGCATACTAAAAGAGCTATTTGTCACAATGATTATTCTGCAGCCAGCTCCATGATACAGGTGTTGACTCTGCATCGTCAGGAGGAGCAAACAGAGGTAAAGCATAAAGGCTTAACTTCAGAGCTTGTGTCTGAAACTGACTGAAATTAACACGGATGTCTCTAAATGACCCAGAAATGAAAAATCTAGTCATGCACAGCGTTCTTCACCTTTGTGCCATGGAGGTGTGAGACGAGGCGACGAGCAGCACGCTGCCAACACCCTTTATTTTTAGATTTTTCTCAACAATGATTCAGAGGGTGTGATCGTTTGACTTATTGAGAAAAGTAGGATGAGAATTTTTCACTCAGAAACTTAACACAGACACAATGCTCCACCTTTTCCCTTTGAACAAAAGTGAAGCCAAAATACAGCTTTTTCACTCAGTTTCTGTGCTGTGATATTCAAGTGTTGCTGCAGCCGCTAAACAAAGCATTTATTAAACTTTCTAATGTTTGAAAGGAACACAACAAACTGATCTGACCTCATCAGTAGAAATAAGCTGCGTTTTAAAGCACTTCTCATGTTTTGCTTCATTGTAGGTGGCTACAGTTCAACAATAAGAACTTAACTTGTGTTTTTTTTCTTCATGTGTCACCTGTGGTTTTCATTTTCAAAGCCCTTTGTGATGCACAGAGCTTTGGGGAATCATTCTGTGCGCTCTTTATACCGTGCACAGCCCTGAAAGCTCCTCACAGTGTGAGCTTCTCCTGCAGGCACTGTGACAGCCTTTGAAACACACGGTGGCTGCTTGTTCTGCAGACATGTGGATGTTTCAATAAGGTAGAAGGGTGGGAACAAGTTTATATCTATTGCACAGGTAAGATTGTAATTTATGCAAGCAATAGATATCAACTTGTGTGCACAACATGATGATTAGATAAGAAGTCTGTCACTCACAGCCCAGTGCTCTGAGACGTGTCTGCAACGTTAGTGAATCCTGGTTATATCCTCCCAGGGCTCATCTACCAACTCCAGCCTCACCAAGCAGAGCTAACATAACCTGGATCTTTATTTTGCTGTTAGAGGCTGACTCAATGTCCCCCCTAAACCCTAAACCCTGATCCCTTATGAACTTAACTAAGGCCACCTGGAAAAAGGTTGGGTGCACAAGTCTGCAAGGACTCAAGATGGTAAATATAAATAACTCGGATTGGAACAAGAGGTGGGTGATACTGGGAATTTTGGTATCGATCCGATACCAAGTAAATACAGGGCCAGTATTGCCAATACTGATACTGATACTGATACTGATTTCTATACTTTTTGGGGTGCTTTTGTGATTTTTTTTTCTTTTGATTATGTTGAAAAACTAGGACAGAATTTGGGCAAAGTTGAAAGGTGAATACACATTACTTTAGTGTCATGATAAACATTTACGTTCAGGAAAAAAAAAAACAATGGGAAAAAAAAAAAGAAAGGAGGAAGTGGAGTCAGCTCTCCAGAGAGTACTGCGCATGTGCAGAGGGGCAAACGTAAACAAAGTCTTCATCAGTTCAGAGGTCAGTACAGCCACACAGTGCTGTCTGGAGTGACACAGACTGCAGCAGAGGACTAACTCTGAGCAGACCATGATGGAATATTGATAAAAAACATGAGTTTTTGGACGATTAATGCAGTTTTAGGCGCGGCGCTGTCTATACCCCGATGGATCCCATTATACGGACTTTACGGAATACGGAATTTATCCTTTAAGTATAAAGAATTATCACATCAAATAAATGTTATATAAAAAAAAAAAAAAAAACAAGCAAACTTTGCTTTTTGAAGCCTCCTTGCTTTTTTTCCTGGTGCCGCTGAGCCATGTGACGGTACATCATTAAAAATCAGAAGGAGGAGGGCGGTGCTGTGACACAGCGGCACTTACACAGAGACAGTTAGGTCACCACTTTTTTAAAACCGCAGCAGTTATTTTACGCATGTGAAAAAATTAAACTAGAGTATCAGTAGCATTTTTGTCAGTTTGAATGATTGACTATTTTAGCTATACGCTCCTATAAGTCAAAACAGTTTATTTACCAAACTGAAAGAAATATGAATATAAAAAAAATCTGAAAATAATAATTAAACTGCACATATGGTATGTTTAAAAATATAAAGATTAGGGAAGATTGATTTTAATACAGTTATTCTTAAAGACAGGCAGACTTGTATTTCTAAAGCATCGACATTGGTTTTAGTTTCTGTGGTTTGTTATTGGTCATTTCTTTCTTTTTCAATTTCTATGATACATGTTTGTTTACCTTGCCGTGTTGGTTGGCTTCCCTGGGAACCCCATGTTGCTATAGTTTCACATCACATTACAATGAACTGTGGGTAATTCCCTCACGATAATGCTGCAAATTTAAGTTTGGGACAGCCCTAAGCTCTCATGGACTTTGCAGGAACACACCTCAGTCAGTAAAGCCCCGTTTACACCAAGCAGTCTGGTTTAGATCAGTACAGTTTGGATGGGTTGGATCAGTAAAGCCTGATCTTGTTTGGGTTTCAACAGCTAATCGTGCCCCCTTGTGGCTGGCCACATGTAAGCCAGATGCTGATAGCTGCATCAGTCATGAAGTATAGCAGTGGAACACAGAGTACCCGCTAATAAATCAAAGAAGACAAAGACCAAAGATGGGGGACATCCAGTAATTCATCTTCCTTGTGATTTCCATGTGTCTCTTTGCTACAAAGCACAATCAAACTTTGTTTCAGAGAACTCTGTTTTTGTAAGTTCAGCTCTGGTGTCCACCATAGCTACAAAATAGACCCAAGAAAAAACAGATCTAACTTCTCACTGCTAAACTTTGTCAGCCAGTTCGGTGCCATTAGAGGGACTTTTGGTCCATGTACCTTAAATGGATTCATGTTCTCCTGGAAAAATCTGATCCAACCACAATCCTGAGAAACAGCATTTTGAAAATTTCGGTGCTGGGTTAATCCTCGATTTGAATCGTGGAGTATCTGATCTGAAAATCCTCACAGGGCCCTTTATTATGAGGCAGCACCGCCATTTTACCAAAGCACAGAGCTGTAAGACTTTCTGCTTCAATTTGACCTAAATTTCACAGGATGGAAACTTTTAAACAGTTTTGTCTTATCCCATCCTAGTTTCACTCAAATGACTGAAAGTTAAAGTCTCCACTGTCGGACATCCTTCTTCCAGCGCTACTTTACTCTAAATCACTCAACAGTTCAGATATGTATGAAAGAGTCTGTTCAACACTGTTTGCAGCTTTTTTTAAAATTCAATATATCCTCACATCAATAAGGGACCAGTCTGCAGATATAGATATACTCTATAACGCTGCAGATAAACATTCTCTGGAGGTGCTGTCCCTGAAAGATCTTTTTTGCATGAGACGCCGTACTCTGAACGGTACCCGCTCAGATCTTTGAGAAACTAATGAGTGAGTTGCATCCAGACTGCAGCTTCAGTGTTTATGAATTTACTGCCTGTTATTTTCATGCTGCTGTCACTCAGGATCTAAGCAACTGTGATGGAAATACACGTTTCCATCTGTGATCCATGAAAGCTGGAATAACCAGTCCTCAGTGTATATAACTGTCGTCCTGTTATTGATTCCTCAGTGAATCCAGGGAGCCGTTTCACCGTGAAGACAGCTCTTTTGAGATAAGAACCACATCAGCCAGTCTTTGTAAAACTAATGATTTCACTAATGCGACCGCTTTTGTACCAAAATAACAATACAGGTAATTATTATCTCAGGGAGGTCTTATCTTTAAATTACGAGCTCAGTCCTCTGGGTGCAGGTTTAAAACTGATAGCATCCCTGTGAATTTATACATGATGGTTTTTCTAATGAATCAGTCGGTGTTTTACATCGCAGAAATAATTCTGACTCAACCTGGACGGCTTCTCTGTGGACTATTTTTGTCCTTGTAGAAGTGTTTGACAACCCTTTTCAACCCTTTTGAAAGCAGTTAGTTTATGTAGGGTACAACAGAACAGGCTGAATAAATTGAATGAATAATGTAAGATTAACTAACTTTAATATAGTTCAGATTTCAGCCTGCTTTCATGCTGAGAACACCGCTTTGTCCTCAGCTGTCTCTCTCTGCTGTATGTAGGTCTTATTTTCACTCTTTGTTACCTTTGAAGTTATTTAGAGGTGAATTACTGACACCCGAGGGTGAAATAGGATGCTCTGGTCTTGCATAATTCTCCTTGAGTTATGTGTGAGAACTTCACGTGGTTTTCTCCAGGTCAGAGCAGACCAGAGGGAAACATTCAGGGTCGAAGCAGCTAACGACAGTTAGCAAAGTGTTTTCATCAAATGTCAGACGCTGCTCTGCTCAGAAGATGATCATGGCAGCAGCAGTTAAATCAGAAATATGAAACATATCAGAGGATATCTGAGCTTGCATTTTGTAAATTATCAAGTAGAACAAAACGATAGCTGGCCGTGAAGCGCAACAAATGCGGCCAATTCAAAAAAAAAAAAAAAAATAGAAAACAGGAAGTATAAAGCTGGATCAATGCCAGACATAAAAGGTCGATTTGTGGCAACAATATGAGGTTGAATTTGGCCTGCAAAACCCACCACAATCAAACTGACAATGAGAGAAGTTGAAATTGCCACTACAATGGATGAGCAGGCAGCAAAGATTGATTTGACAACTATTCTGTTGTCAGCTGTGTATCTTTTTTGCTCCAATGTCACGATCGTGAAAGGTTTTGGGAGATTTTAAGTTAAAGCTATGGTCTATGATCTGAAACCCAGTTTGGCTGATGAGACATATTTGAAAAACGCAGCCTCACTCACCCCTCCCCTCCGTGTTCCAAGATCCCGCCCCCCAGCTCGTATCGCCCTTCTTCGCCTCCTAACAACACGCCCCCTCCCACAGAGCAAGAAGCCGACCGGCAGAAAATGTAACAAACAAGACAGTCATCCTCCTTGTAACACACAGTGGTAGCTTTTTAATTGGACCGGCGCGATCAAAACCATGAATTAGCCGGCGAAGCAGGTCTGGCGTTGCCACTGCCAGCTGATCAGAGCAGAGCCGACTGTGGGCGTGGCTTTACCTTTCTCGGCGTGTCTTCACCAGCTCAGTTTACAATGCTAAAGATGTGTGGCTAACTTATGCTAAAATCTATTGACAGAGCCGACCCGTTCCGACCAGCAGCGTTCAGTCATTAGCCAGTACAGGCACAGACTAACCAGAGTTATTCAGCTGACGTCTCTCACTGTGGTAAACAAAGTCAACAGAAACTCAGCTGTCCTGGCGTCAGTCTTCAGTCCCAAATCCCTCTGCAGCTTTTTCCACCAGTCGTACATTTCTCCAATATTCAGTCTCTGTTGGCACCTGTATGGCTCATAATTCTTCCTTGCTTTAGCCTTTTCCTTAAAACTTTTTTCGTTTTCTTTCCTTCCCTGTGGAGGGTAACAGTAACAGCTTCCTGGTTTCGGTCTTCTCTGGCCCCATGATGCTTCGGTAGCTGAGCAGCTAGCTGACGTGAGAGGGGTAGTGGGGAAGGACAAGGTGGGACCATGGGCAGTACGGTGCGGAGCGAGGGAGACAGGGGATTGGATGGGCTAACGCACAAATCCAAAATGAGGGAAACGGCGGTTCAGATTGGTCAATTATTAAGCCGTTTTGCAGCCACTGTACTGAAAGAATTTTTTTGGTTCTTTTTGGTTTTTATATTGCATAGATCGGACCATTAGACCATAACAGCCTCAAAAAGGTGTTAATAATAATAACTACCTAGCTTCAAATCGTAGACCATAGCTTGTGGACTCTGGTAGCAGGTGAATGAATCTGGTAGTGTGTAGTGAGTTGATTTTATTGACATATCTCAATGAGCGTACAGTCTTTGCCTTTTATAATGTGTGCAAATAAAGTAAGGGACTAAGTTTTGATTTTAGTAAGGGTCAATTTTGGACTCCATAATAATATTGTGTTTGGTTGATTATTTCTTTGTTGTAACAACGCGTCTCGGCAATTAATCTTATTTTGTTGAAAAGTCTGTCCACATTTGTAAGGAAAAGTGATGGGAAAAGCATTTTTTTCAGTGTGTTGAATTAGTAGAATCGTTTCAGTAAAGTGATTTGTTAAAAAGATTTGATCTCCAATTTGTTCAGTACTTTCTGCAGCTCTGCCTGTGAATCAGAATTCAATAAGCTGAAACCCAGTCGAACGTTTAGTTCTGCTTGGGATCGTACTGCATTATGTTTAATGAATGGCTGACTGATTGGAATCGAATGTTTGAACGGTCATCTGAGTAAAATTAAGTTGTATAGGCTGTTTGCAAACTGACTGCAGCTATAAAAGCACAAACATTTTCATGACACTTATGTGAAACAAATGTCCTCTCCAAATGTGCTAACCCTTACCGAGCTGAAGCACAACGGATCCTCCTGTCTGTTAAAACTCTTAAATCTGTAGTCATAGTGGATGAAGTGAGCAAAACCTCACCTAAACATGTCATACAGCAAAGAGTATCACACCTGAATCAGCAACAGGGACGACACCTAAGAAGTGTGGAAATAAAGATGTGTGAAGATCCATTTATTTTTATTTCTAGATTTGTCTGTCAGCAGTGTTAGTATGAGGAGCTCCTCAAGATGTAATTTAAAGAAAAAAAGTTTCACACCCTTTTTTCACTTGTGCCTTGTTGTGATACTGTATTCCCAACAGGAGGTGGCTGTAATGAGTCTTAAAGCTGTTTGTGTACTGCATTAAAAAAGCAAAGGAAGAGGGAAAAAATAGCTTCAGAAAACATGGGTACAAAGTTTGGAGATTTGGAAAAATTGGAGTATGGCAGTAAAATGTAAACATACAGGCCACAAGCAAAAAGGTCAAGACAGAAGCTGTCACTCACATCCCGTCTTTCAGAATCATTTTAGATTACAGAGACATTTTTGTGTTCCTACTTCAGGGCTGTTGGATTTGGAGTGCAGATTTTTCTGTGAATATAGCATCGAGCAACACGTGCTGTCCAAGTTCCTCCAAAAATTCAGTCAATTGCACACAGAGAGAAGTCGGAGAAATCAGCTCTGTACAGTAATCAGACCTGCAGAACTGGGACCTCCTCTCCTCAGTGCCTCAAATCATTTCAAACCTGCGTTTCATCTCATCGCTGTATTTACAGCTGCAATTTTCCTCCCTTTCACCCGCTGAAAGCTGATTCTGTCATTGGCTGTGGAGCCAATGAGCACCAGCTGCCTTCAGCCACTCAGAGACAAAGACTTCGTCCAGATGTTCAGCCTCCCTGCGAGGTCAGCGTGAATAAAACATATCTGAATATGAAATGGGCTGTAATTGCAGGTGAAGTTGCCAAATTTCAGTAAATGTTGCATTCAATTTGAAGTATTTGCTTTCAATTCCTAATTGATGCGCTCGAAATTGAAATTCAGCTGCTCTGTAAATTCATATTCATGCAGATCAGACTCAACCTTTGCTCAAATTGAGCCCTGTTGACATAAAAAAAATGTCTATTTCTCAAAGTTTAATACAGATTAACATTGAAATAACTACATTAACACTTCTGCGTGCATCTTATTTGCAATGTGAATGACATATGTTTAATTTACATCTTTATTTTTGTACAGATACTCTCACCCTGAACCCAGATTGTACTTATTTATATTTATTTTCTTCATGCTGCCCTGAGACAGCCTCCAGAACGGCTGCAAACTGCGTGGCGCGCAGCCACAGGTTATCTGAGTGGGAGGTGTTTGTAGCAGTGATAGCATAAACATACAGTAAAAGAGAACATGAGATACATCAGCTATGACCTGTGGCTACATCACATTATGTTTTACTCTAAATTTAGATGCTCTTCCTCTCCAGCGATGGACTCCTGCAGGCAGAGTGTTGAACACTGGAGCTGACTGGGTGGAAAAAGGGCTTTTTGTTTCTTTCTTTTATTGGATTTTCTTTCATATCACCTCGAGGACGTATTATTGATGAGAAGTGAGGCTCAGTTTCAGTTGGATCGTCTCAAAAAAAGAGGCGCCTTTGGGTCCCCAGAAGTCTTTTCATTCAACATCACTTCAGTTATTTTTTTAAACTGGTACAGTGCAGCTAAAGGATGTCACATATGTCACTAAAATGATATTATTTGACTCAGCCTTTCAGTCAGTGTCAGCAATGAGTGTATTAAATGTTTTTATATTGTAATGAACTGTAAATAGAGCTGCTTTCTTTGTGTGCCTGCATTTGTGGCATGCTCATGATGATGGAAATCTATGATGGAATCAGCTTTTGTGAAAATTTGAAGGAGTTAAATGCAGCTCTGTAACATCCTGCCAAACACAGGAAGTAGATTTGTTTCAGTAGGTGGTGCTGGATGTAGGGCTTCCTCTGTGACTGTGTCTCAATTTGTGGAAGGCCATCCTGTTTGAAGGCTCGCCCATAATGCAGCTAGCAAATGTGTCCTTCTGGTATCCCATATTTATTCACGTACCAGCTGCAACAAAATGTTAATACACTGTTAGATAACACAATAAAAAGCTGTTAAAAACATCAATCCTTGAGATTATTTTTGAAAAAGGGAAATGTTCGTGATGGTTGTGTTATTTTCATTACGCTAACAGTGTACGGTAGTTTGCTATTGCTAGGAATGGCACTATGTCAGCGGTCCCCAACCTTTTTTGTGCAATGGACCAGTTTAATGTCAGACAATATTTTTACAGACTGGCTTTTCTTCTGTCTCCTCACTGGCTCTTTTACACCACCCAAAGAAACTTTCGAAAGATGTTTGTTTTTTGTGCATTTTGCTAGCTTGGGGGACTTGGCATCAAGAATGAGTCAAAGGTATAACAGAGAGAATCTGGTCATTTTTCAAAATAAAACATAGTTCAGATTCAAATAATAAATCAAACTGAAATAATGTTATTTAAGTTTTTTTATGTGCGGCCCAGTACCAATTGACCCACAGACCGGTACCGGTCCACGGCCCAGGGGTTGGGGACCACAGCACTTTGTGACAGTGACGTAGGGTGAAAGATGTGGCCAGTTGGTCCAACTGATTAATATCAATTGGTGTGACCAATGTTTCTTATTAAAAAAAATATGATAATTGTGCAAAAGAGTTACAAAAAATATGATTTTAGCAATCCACTACACTGTAAAAAATGAAAGTCAAAATGATTTTAAACCAACTGACCCAGAAATAGAGAAAACATTGATGTCTACAGCACACTGACATGTTCAGTGCATCAAAACCCATTGTACCAAGTTTAGAAATGAAACTTGTAAATGTACTTTAAGATGATTTCTTTTAAATAACAAATAACTTATCTCATCAGGACAATTAAATATCTTTTAGGAAGACAAATTATTGAATACTTGTCATGTTTCCATGGTTACATCATTTGATCGTCAATGGGACTAAAAATGGTAGAAATGTAATAAAAATCACTTTGACACAAACAGAAATGCAAATTACATATTTAAAAAAACATCAAACATGTTGTTTTTAACAAAGTTAAAGCTGTTTTTTTGATACTAACCCTTGTTCGTCATCGTTTCAATTCAGTTCAACCTTTGCTATCTACACAGGCAATGCAGGCTGCAGCTCATAGATTGGGAAAAAGCTTCCCTTTTTCTCATGCGCTCTTCCTGTTGCACATTTTTCCTGATTTCCTTTTATTTGTTGCACTATGTTACTTAAAAGTTTACAAATTTTTACTTATTTATATTTTAACTCCCTTCCAGTTGTGGTTTTTAGGGTTTGTTTATCTAATATCCGTACAGAGAGAGCACAGTTGATAAAAATGGATTCAAATTCCTTGTGTCCTTTTGAAGATACTAGGCAAATAAAGACGATTCTGGTTCCATATTTCCTCCTCATTGGGAACAACTCTGCATAAAGCCAAACAGACCTACAGTATGTAGCATGTCAGCAGATGTTTTTCATTTATTTCTTCACTGCCTCTCTACTACAAGCACATTCGCTATATTTTCATGCAATCAAGTTTTACTCTGTAATTAAAATTTGTGCATAAGTTATAGCTTCTTAAATGGACATTTCAGTATTTTTAAAGCAAGGTTGTACAAGTCACATGTCCGTAATATTTGTATTGATGCTGGTCAGCTTGGCACCTTTTGTGAAAAATTGCTGGGGGAAACGGCGCGTAAGCTAAGCTAGGCTACAGTCTTGTGCAGATGGGGTCTTTCCAAGGGGTTTCGGAAAACGGCGACTGTGAAGAAGCACTAAAAAGTGCTGTTCATCAAGAATCCGCCTGAGGCTGGCTGCAGAAAGACCGTAAGTCACGTACACATTCAGCAATACAAAAAAAATACTTTTACGGCATTAAAAGGTTAAAAAACAGCTTAGGTCTGAAACACTAATTTCGCTATCAGCACACACTGTACGGTGGGTGAATTTTTTTTCTAACTCATCTGTTTAGAAGATATTAGGATCATTTGATTGCCCAATCAGAGACACAGCTCGACTTACGCGCACTATAGCTGTTAGAAAGGAAGCACATGTGGCTGCGTCCGTCGATTTGCTTTATTTCATGTCAGTAACAGACAGGTGACGTCACAGAGACTTCATCTGTGGGTCTTACTCATGCTTTAGCTACTTTTGAGGGATCACTATCACACATTTATAGCTGTAATTTTAAATCATTAAACCCATTTGTAACCTATTGATGCAGAAATGACCTTAACATGTAAACAAAACAAAAATGAAGCTCCTGTTTCGAGATGCTTGAGGCTAATCTTTACCTCCTCGGGTCGGTAAGGCATGTACTACAATCTGTGTGTGCTTCTGGACATTATCCGTTACGCTGTATGTTTGTATAATGACGGGTGAATCATGAGCTAAAAGCATCCGCTCAGCAGGTCATCTGTCAGGGCTGCTGACGGTACCAGCTGGCCCGTTCTGGCTGCCAGGGGTACAGGCGGGTTAGAGGGCGGGCCTCCCACTATCATAGTTCTCCTTTTTATATCAGGCGCTGAAACGCCGCCAAGCCTCAAGATGTGTGTGCCGTCCTCCAGAACAACAGCCTAATTGATCCAAAAAAACAACAGAAGGAAAGGAGGAGCAGATTGCCCACGCAGCCATTCATATCCAGCACATTACCGCGGTCCGGAGTTCAAACTGGGTCGGGGATGAAAAAAGCAGAATCACAGAGGCTACGAGATCAAAGGTGTGTGACTGTGTGCGTTAGTGTGTGTGTGTATAAGCCAGTAGAGGTATTTTGTTGGGAAGTGATGAAAGTGTGAAGCTGATAATAAATTGAAAGCCTCCTGGACATGACTGGAAGCCAGAGGATGATTGTGTTTATGGATGTTACCTGATTGGTTACCTGAGAGTTTGTCCTCAGGTAGTCCGTGCTTTTAGCATGAGTGGCACAGACGGGATGAAAAAAGAGCACGGCCTAAACAAAGTTCACTGTTATAGAAAGAAAACAGGTCAAACACCAACTACACAGAGCCGGCTTTTCATCCCGAATGTGTCTGACGATAAAAGCACATTCATCTGTAACAAGACTCAAGGGTAAAAAATAAAAATACAAAGTCAAATTGAGTGTGTTAATGATCTCCGTGATATCCAAAACGATTCTTTTATCACTTCAGAAAATGTAATCTCATTGTAATGAGCTGAGGAGGTTTACCTAAAACCCCATCAAGTTAAAATTACATTTTAAAAGCAGATCCAAATCCAACACCTTGAAGGAGGGCATGATTAAGTGTGTCCAAAAGTAAGGCTCAGATTTTTCAACATAATTATCCGCTGCGAGACACTGGCTGCAAGATTTAAGAGCTGACAATTAACTTTGTGATGTAACGGCTCTCTTCATTAGCTCCGCTATCTGAGGATCCTCTCAATAGATGTTTTTTTAGAAATAGACTAATCATGTTAAGCACTTTCTTGGTAAGACTGGAGGCATGTGAAATTGTGGAAGCTGTAGTTTGTTTTGGCAGCTTTCCTCTGCATCCCAGCAGCTCTGAGGGTGAGGGGAGCCCAGGTACAAAAAGAAAAAACAAAACTGCAGATGCATCATTAATTCACCCCGCTTTACTTTGTGGCTGTGAGTTCAAAGCTCGCTTTTTTGTTTCTCTGCGTGTGTCCTCTGTCTTCCCCGCGGGCCCGACCAGCCTGGCCTTTTGGACGCTGGAGGCAGGTGGAGTATCAGGTCAGGGTGGAAGAAGAGGAGCAGCATGGATCCTGCCAGTCACACAGGACCCAGAAGACTGAGTGTCCAGGCCCTGCAGGACCAGCTGGCAGATGGCTGCCTCAGGATAATGACCAGGTGACATCTGCAGAGTGAACAAGCCATCAGGCTAACAGACTCACCTTGACCCACCGGGGTAGCCAAGCTGCCCGTTCTCAACCTCCTCCTCCTTTTCCTTCCCATCCTGCGATTCCCTCAGGCTACGCCCACAAACCAAGAAGTGTAACAGAAGTTTATTGATTCACAAAGTTTCTCAAGTCCCTGGAAAAAGAGGTGTGAGAATGTCCTGAAAAAACACTAACAGATTTTGTGTGGGCGTCTGAATTGAATTCCCTTTATTCACTCGAGATTCAGTCTCTGCCTCCATCAACGCCAGATTAATTTAGTGTCTGAATCACGCTTTTTATTCCGTTATTCTGACCGACGCGCCTTTAAACATCACATTATTGTCACAAAACACAGACTTTTGGGATCAGGAGGAAGAAAAGTGGTCCAGTCATTGCATTATGCAAATAAAACCACCGCTCTGTTAATATTTCCTTCGCTGTGGTGCTATCGACAAGCTACTTTGAAAAGGCAGCGTTGGTGCCCTGTCTAAAGATTCACACACATTGGCTGCGAGCTGCTGTGCACAAAGGTCATCTTTTGACAGCGCCGAGATCAGGAAAAGGTCAGATTCCCTTTTGCCATTTGGAAAAGAGGCAGTGTGATACCAACATGCCAATATAATTTTTCATCTGAGTGTTAACACCATACGTTGTTTACCAAATAGTTTGCTGCAGACGGAGCAGAGAAGTTAAGGAAACTTCTAAAGCAGGAAATACGGGAGCGAAAAGGAGCCGGTGTGCATGCACACAGTGTGTTTTATGTGCTTCCTTGAAATAAAAAGCATGTTGGAAAAGGAGGAAACTATACATTTTGTTAGAGAGAAGAAGAATCACTGTGGGGGACTCCTGGGAAGTGACCCAGAATAAATTTCATACTAACATGAGCACATTGCAGGATCTGTATTTCCTTTTAAAACAGCCAGACACACCAAAACAAAGCAGATATCAGACAGAAATGTGTGCATTAAATGAAATCTTTCATGTTGACATTCTGCTTGTTTTCATTTGTTTTAAATCTGTCACAGTCACTCTCTAAACTTAGATCAAACAAAGTTTAATGGAGGACGATGCTGTGCATACTAATCCAAGGGCTCACATACGGCGCCTACATTATTCTGTGGCATGCATACAAATATGAACGGTTCGTTGATTGTGAAACCATCCGAGAGGGGGTATTATATCTCCATCAGGTGCTCGTAGTTAGAGTAGCCAGACTGGACTTCATCAAGACTTTACCTCCACGTTGCAGCAGTGAACTGTCAGCTGAGGTGTGTATAAAGCTAAAGCTCTGTACACTCTGCAGAAAAATGTGCTTCATGTGCATCGAGGAAATCTTAGACGAAATTAAAGTTATGAAATGATGCCAGAAGAAGTGCATATGAAAGATGAACTTAGAAATATTCAGGGCTAAGAATGTTGTTTGAGGTTAAAATAGTCTGAACATGGAACACAATCCTGATAAAATCCAGATTCTGATCCTGCTACAAAAAAATTCTCACATATTTTCCCCATATCGCCCCCTAATGGAGAACATTCCCTTGGTTAGAAGCAGAGTTTGCTGATGTTAATGCCACAAGTAACACTGCAGAAAACTGACCACTGATCATCTGATATCAAGAGACACCTGAGGGACAGGTGAGCTTTGAGTTCATTAGTCTGTGATGATGAAACAAGGATGTTTGAACTCGAAGGGGCTGTGAGGAGTTTCTAAGTGATCTTGAAAAAGTCTCCCTTTTTAGATTTATGCCTGATTGTAATCCACACTTTAAAATTAGATTATCAGCACCAATATCAGTTATTTCTAAATGGTATTTTTACAGCACGTCTTAGTCTCTGTAACAACACCATGCCGACTGGTAAAGTTTAGCAGAGAGAAGAGAGAGCTGTGTTTTTCTCCGCTGAAATCAATTTTTTGTGATTCATTTTGTAGTGATGGTGGACACAGGAGCCTAACTGTCAGACAGAAAAAGGACAGAAGGGCAGAAGAACCAGGAGGAAACAGGAGAGAGATAGAGCACGAGCTAAAGGCTAAAAGGGCCAAAGCCTAAAAGGGCAAAAGCGTTTGTGCTAATGTTGATTCCAACCCACAGTCAGCAGTTATTCTGCAGTGGTCTGTTCAAACTTGAGAGTCTATCAATAAAATGAAGTGTGAGATGTGAGGTTACGTTAGCTCTGATTGGTAGACGACTGGCAGGACATAACCAGGATTCACTAATGTCACACATTACAGACACGTCTCAGAGCACGGGCTGTCAGCTGCTCTACATATGGATGACTACTACTGCTGTACAAACTGAAAAAGTTCGCTTGTTGTCACGTTAGCTTACAGATACATCGTAGCACCAGGCTGCTAGTAGCACTACCATAGACTGTATAAAACGAAGTTGGACAAAGTATTCACAATGTCTGTTCCTGAAACGTGAAATGAAGCCATTACTCCGACGCAGCCACATTTGATATAATGCCGACTGTTAGTTTTTCTGGCGGTCACGTGACCTGGGCTGTGCATCTGACTGGAAAAATCAAACGAGCCCAATAACTTTTAAACCACAGAGATGGAAAAAAAATCACTTACCATACAGTGTGTGCTGATAGGGAAATCAGCATTTTAGACCCAAGCCGTTTTTTAAACCAGGCTGTAAATGTGCTTTTTGATGCCATAAAAGTCTGTTTTTATGACTGGGTGTGTACGTGACCTCCAACTTTCTGCAGCCAGCCTCAAGAGGATTCTCAACAAACAGCGACTTTTAGCACCTCCATATAAGCTTCATTTTTACTGATCGTCTGTTGCCTCTTGAGCACTACATATAGCCAGCTACTGCTTGTCACGTTTCAAACAACAGCACTACACAACTGTATTTTTAAATACCTTACCTTGTGTTGTATCTGGTAAAAAGTTTTCTTGAACAAAGAAAGTTTGTTCCACATCAGGTGTTGTTAAAAGCGATGTCTTTACTACAGTGTACTTGACACTTCAGGCCAAAAGGTGGCGATGCTGTCCAATTAAAACAGCTCCTCCTCACAGCATCTTTAAGGTTTTATAAATGCAGCTGAGAAACAAAGATGTGACAGCAGCTAAGTCCGTGAGTTAAACATGAAATAGATTTGATGTGAATTTTAATTAATATCTCACAGGTTTTATTTGTTTGAGGCTGGATTAGCATGCTTGATCAGAGATTATGTGTTTTCAGGAAACACAAACATACAGTTAAGAGCAGAGGGTTGAATCTCTTATTCATGCTTTGTTTCAAAGACTTTCATTATTGCGAGCAGAATGTAACAAAAATTTTTACTTCCAGGTTTGCTTTCTAATCCTCTCCACATTCTCCTTCCCTTCTCTCTGATATCTCTGACTAAACAGACCCAACGTGTCAGTTCCTCCTCTCTGTCCAGTCTCACAGGAGGCCGGCGTCTTACCTTGCAGTCTCTGTGTCCATCTCTCTCACACTGAGTGAATGTATTCCCTTCTCTGTGTCTCCACAGCTTCTCTAAGCTCCTCTGGCTTATGCACACTGCTTTGGATGCTTTTCAAGTGTTTAACCCACTTTCTGCTCTTGCTTATAGACAAACATACTTCTGGGGTTTCACTGACTTTTGTATTGAAGCGTAGCGCAGAAAGACTCCCTGAGCTGCAGAAAGGCTCACAATGAAAAGTCTATTTACATAAACATCCTTTGTCACCTTTGAGAACGGTCATGGTCGGATGGCTTGCTTTTGTGATGAAGCTGTAATTGGATGTGCTGAGAGCTTTCTGAAAGGAAACCAATACATAATATCATACGCAAATAATAATAAACAAGTTTTTGTTTGTGTGAGGATCAGGTCGACAGAGGACTATCAAACCGTACATCTGAGACATGTTGAAACCCTGCAGCTGAAACTTTTTCTCCATGTTTAGATTTATGTAAAGATGGACAGCATGCCAGCATCTAAAAAGTGAAGCCAAAGCATTTAAAGCTCCTCACTATTAATGATATGTAAGGGTTCATTTCCTCAAGAAGTTTACCTTAAACTATTTACTTTATGACATAAAAATGTCTCTTACATCATGATTGACATTGATTTTGAAAATGCAGCTTGCCGTAGAAAGAGATTCGAGAAAGATTAGGAAATTGTGTGTTTGTTTTGATCTCCAAACTGTCCCAAAACTGTCCCTAAACCAGAAAAACATGGTTCCAGAGTAGCACCAACTCTTAGCTGGACTAGGAGAAAAACTGCTCCAATCAGGGGAAGGAGATTGAGTAACTGTGTGTCAAATTACAACACCTACAACTTTGTTGTGGCTAAAAGTAACCTGAATAATATTTAAAAGATAAAATAAAAGATTTTTTTAGTGCAAATATAAAAGGGGGGGAAAAAAAGTTCATTTATTGCTGATTTTTACCATTTATTCCATCTTATGATCCAACACGAGCTGCAGTGTTCCTCTAATTTTTCCTGCAACTTCTAAAGCTCTATTTCTTCACAGTGGTTCAGTTCAGTTTGTCTCGGTATGGCACACATTTTGTGGTGTTTCCTTTGACTAAAACCAGAACAGATCCCTGAATTACAGACACATACCATCCCACTTTTGGTACCCCTCTGTTGAGGTGCCAGACATAAGCCGCGTTTCCACCAAGCAGTCCGGTTGGGCTCAGTACAGTTTGGCACAGTTTGGTACAGTTAAGCCTGATCCCATCATTTCCTCTCTGTGATTGGCATGTAGCTCTTTGATACAAAGTGCAATCAAGCTTTGTTTCAGAGAAGTCTGTGTGACACCAGGAGAAATGCTGGTGCTGTCGGGCTAAGTGACGATTTTTTCGACCAATCAACGGACTGCAATGTTGTTGCTCCGCCTTCTGAGAGCGGATTGGTTCAGTCTGGCACCCATAGGAAAGGGTCCCAAAAAGTGGGACGGCTCGTCTCGGTTGTTTGGGGATCTGTCCCGGGATAAGTCAGTGGAAACGCCACAAAATGCGCACCATACTGAGATGAACCAAACTTGTCTGCTTGTTGGAAATGCAGCTATAATGACCTGACTAGGAATTGGTACCTTTCACATTGTAAATGATGCCTGGTACCTAACAATCGATATCAGTATTCAATTGTGCCAAATTTTCTGTACTTTTGTGTGTATTTATGTGGCAATACATATTAATTTGTTTAATATTAAATTCTCAAAGTTTTTTAGTATAACTTTTTATTCTTCATTATATAACCTTGCAATGCTGTGTTAATGTCCAGCATGGAAAATTGCCTTCTCTAACTCTCCCTCACAGTCACAAGGATGCGTTTAGGTACCTGAACATGATACCCTTTAATTTTGCACAAATCGACATTAGGACTAGGATTAGGACGGACTTTGGTTGGTACCTATAAAAGGACCTGAGTCGATACCCATCCCTAGATCTGACCTCTGAAGGTGGATCTAGAAACACTGCAGTCCATTGATTGGTCAAAAGAATTGTCACTTCCAGTGTAACAGAGGTAATACACTGTTGGCTGTGGAAACGCTAACAGGATCAGGCTCCAACCTGTTCCAAACTGTACTGTCCCACAGCAGATCGCTTGGTGGAAACAGGGCTTACACTTCTCTGAACTTCATCCTGATCAATTTGTAGGAGACCCTCATCATCTGACCGTTAATCCTCCCCCTCTTTTACTTTTTTCTGTCATTCTTTTGAAACCAATGAAGTTTTTCCTTCTTTAAATAAGGAAACTTGAAGCTTGATCAAATTCATCACAAGAAAAATGTGTCATGTGGCGTTTGGGTGAAAGTTAAAGTACTTTATAGCATCTTCTTGAATGTATGTTGACATTTGTAATAGTAGACCCAAAATATAAGATCCCATTTTTCACATTTACTATTTATCAATTATGAAATACATGTGAAGAAGAAAATCTTTTATTTGTTTGTAAACTATGCTATTGTTTCCTAATGCATTTAAGACAAATGTAGTGATGTAAAGACATGACTCTTTTGAGGCTCTTCCCTTTGAAAATGCAAGATGGTCTCAGTTTAAACTGACTCTGAACAAGAACTAGCATCAAAGCTACTTAACATGCAAAAAGGGCAACACATGAACAGCATCAGCTTGTCCCTTCAGCACAGACTCGCGCTCCAAAGCTGTCACAGAGACGTCAGGAGATGGCTCTGTGCCATCATGGTGCATTCTGGGACTCATGGAGGGTCTTTCTGCACTGACCCCTCTCTGATATCCTAACACAGGAGTTATAAGCCTCAAACACAAGCAAACAAGGAGCAGCTCAATGAAGATCTGGAGCCGTTCCAGATCCATCCAAACAAAAATACTCCCTCATTACTTTCCCTGCAGGGATGTGGAGGGCAGCAGTCTCATCCTCCAGCGCGGTTAAATCCATTTCTTTCAAGTTTCTCCAACTTTATTGACTTTGTTTTGCTTCTTTTGCATCATTTACTCAAGCAGCCGCTCCTTTATGAGACTTGTTGGGAGCGCTTTAGCTGGAATGAAACACAACAGGCGCATGAGTGACAACTGTGTACATAAAGAGGAAACAGAACTGGGAGAGTTTACTCGAGCCTGCTTTCAAATGCATATCAGGAGGCGCACCACATGTTCTGACACTTCAGTCCTTAAGCTGGTAAACACACCTACCAGTTTGTGGAAGATTATTCACAACGGTTTGACGCTTTGAGCCTTTTGGTGTTGTTTCATCACTCTAGTCAAATCAGAGCACAAGTGGAGTCTATGTGATCAGGCTGCAGAGAAAAAAGGCATGATGTTATGTTAATACGCCTGACAAGTGTGCAATATTAATGTGAGCACGAGTACGAGGCATCATTGATTAATTAGACAAGCTGTATGGACGAGTCGAAAGGGAAACAACACTTCCAGAAACGGAAACCAGCGCAGATTACAGTGTAAACACAACATGCATGAACCCTTCAGTTTGATGGATATTGAATCCAGTTTCTACAAATCCAGCACCAGTGACATTATTGATCTGACACCTGACATATTCAGTGTGTATTTTTTCTGATGACACCTCTGGAGATATCTTAATCTCACTGGAGACCTTCAAATGTCAAGATTCATTTCTCTCTTCTCCCTCTGGAATGATGTTATTATGGTTGGGGAGATGACAGTTGTATCAATTATGCATAAGGTGAGCGTGTGTGTGGGAGACATCTATGCAAATGAAGCTCGCCTCATCCGTGGCAGTGAAATAAGTGAAAATGCTCGATCCAGAGTGGTCACTTGGGGTGAGTTTCCTCCCAATCAGGCTTTAAAAAGTCTGAGAAAAACACACCCCACCTGGTCGTGTCTCGGCTTTACTTTTTAAACCTCAGAGCAGCGTCCTTAGACAGCTGACAGAAGAAAAGACAAATATTTAAGGGTAAGCTTTGTAAAATATTCAGTGTTATTCTTTCATTTCTTTGAGGCAAAGTCTGTCAAAGTATTACAATAACACAGATGGAGAAACTTCATTCAAAAGAGATGGTATGACATTTGGAAAAATGCACCCAAAGTTTGAAATCCATTTTCAGCACGCTCATCTTCTTGAAGATATAACCTGAGCCAGCATCTCAGCCCTGTGGCTTAGCTTAGCATTTTAAAAAGTGAGCCTGGCTGTTGCTCAAAGGTGTCAGAATCTGAGGGCCAGTTTGAGATGTTATCACTAAAAAATGGAGTACTGTTGTCATATTCAGAAACACTGTTTTGAGCCATTGAATGTACAAACTTTCAGGGAGATAATTGAAGTTTGGAGTGATTTTGTCAGGAATTCCCACTCCTGACACAAGAGGATCTCTGGGTCTAAGGGCTCAGAGTTTACACACCTGGACCTCCAGGCATCTCAACATCTCTCCTGCTCTTTATTTAGCACAGACATTTCTACCCTCTTTCCCTATTCTCCCTCTGGTTCTCTGTTTTGCATCTGAAACTCAAACAAGGCAGTTTTAGAGCAGTGAAATGAATGTCTGGCTCCAAATTTTTCACAGTCAGGTAAAATTTGTGATGAATTGATCCCATCTGGAGCAGTGTTAAGCCTAACTTCCATCTGGCCAGGCTGTTTGTACATTTTTATTTTCTAATCTTTATTTTACCCCACACTACATTTACCTCTCGACTATTTTTTCATTCAGTGGTTTGTTTTCCCCTTTTTTTTTAAACTCAGGTATTTATTGATTTTTTTTTTTATTTTTTTTTTACAACTTGTTCACATCCCACCAGAAATAAATAAATAAATAAATAAATAAATAAATAAATAAATAAATAAATAAATAAATAAAAATAAGAAAATAGAGTAATTTATATAACTGGACTTAACCCAGATAATAATATAAATTTAAAAAAATGAAATAAATTAAATAAAATTCAATCAATAGAAGAATAAAATATAATAAATAAAATGAAACCAGTAGAAAATTAATTACATTCAAATATGAATACAAAAACAAAATCTGAGTGCATTTTCTCTATGCCTCTCACCGTTGAATGTTTTTTTTATTGGTAATTTTCTTATTATTTGGTTTTTGAATGAATCATAAAGGCCCTTTTCATGACTGTTAAAAATGAACTGTTTAGAAATCCAATCTAGTTTTATAAAAAAAAATATATAATGCACCATGAACCAATGCTCATCTTACCATGCCATGAACTGTTTGTTTTGATTTGTCCTATTTTGTTCAGATTGATTCTTTATCTTTCGTTTTTTTCTTAAAATTTATTAGATACAATGTGAAAAAAAAAAAAGAAAGAAAGAAAAGAAAATACAAAAAAACAAACAAACAAAAAAACACTTTGTTTTACCAGGAACAATCCCATTAAGATGCTAGATCTCCATTACAAGGGAGTCCTGGCCAAGACAGCAGCACAAGAAAGTCACACAGATGGCGAGACAGAGACAGTAGACAGCAATAAATCAACAATACATTAAGGTCATAAATTAGTAGCGTTTGGCGTTAAAACAAGTGAATGGGCTCATCAGGTGATCCTTGATCCTGGTTTTAAAATAGTCCAAGCTAACATGTTTGTCCAAATTCAGATGGCCTTATAGCTTAGACCAAGATGAAGGAACAAAAACACTAAAAGCTCTTTGACAAAAGACACAGTGAGTTAGGTAGATGGCAGATAAAATGGCAGATTGTTCAGTATGGACTTATAAAGATCACTTGTTGTCCGTTCTTCTGTTTTGTAGACAGAAACAGGACCTAAACAAAGCAGCTTTAAGACACCAAAAGTAATGTCTGATTCTAAGTTTTGTGGTAAAGTTGTTTCCCCCAGTAGCAATCATAACTTCCAGCTGGCCAAGCTATTTGAGGATCACCTGTCGGTAAAATTCTTACTATTGACAGTTACCTTACACAACTACACCTCAAAATAAAACGACAACAATTAGTCAACACTGTCCATCCATTCATCCATTGTTTCATGCATCAGTGAAATCTTATATGCTTTGGTCCAGTTCTGTTCTCAGATATTTAGCAATGAATTTCAGATATCCTTTCCGCAGATGTTCTCCAACTCCTCTCAGGTGATACCAAAACTCTTAGCAAGTTGTCTCTCAAATCAGTTTTAATTCAATGAAATAAGACTAACTCAAACCACCTCGGCTGGCTCCCATCCTTGATGCAGCAGCAGATTTTGCACAAACTCCTATCAGGTGCTAAAGACGGGCCGAGCTAGAAACTCATACGTTGTGTCTTCCTTTGTCTGTGATAAGGAGCTCATAACCAAAGGTGAGAAGTGGAGCATGGGTTGTTGGTAAATCATGAGCTTTGATGGAAAAGATCTGAGATTCTTTGACTCTTTGACTCGGGCAGCAGCTTCATCCCCAGCCCACAGGCAGATTAGCATCCTGCTGTGTGGTTAAGATCATGGTCTGATGAAGAAAACAGAATCACATCATCTGCAAACAGTTCAGTATCTGGCCTCCTGAAACTCAAATGTATTTTTGCTGAGCATACTCAGCTTTACTCTCAAATGCATGAACAAAGAATGGGTGTTTTGAAGAATTACTCTGCACCTGCAATAGCAACAGAAAGACTTTCACATCATCGTCTCAGGTAGTACCACAGATGGCCACTAGAGGCTTCCACTCTTAGGTGATGTCAAGCATTTGAGATATGGTTAACATACTTTACCTTTTCAGATTACAACATGTGTGACAACATATGGATAAGGAAGGTTTCACTTATCTTAGAATCATCACACACAGTTTTCCTGCTAAGCTAAGCTAGCTACAAGTCATTTCATGGTTATCACACAGACATAAGTTGTTTTTCCTCAAAGTCTCAGCCTGGAAATAATCATACCTACATTCTCCCAAGCACAGATAGATATAGCCTTAAGAAGAGAGTCTCATAGTCTATTCATAACGTCTTCCTGTAGCTTTAACAGCAGCTTATTCTCTTCTCCGGCAGATGGTGTGTGCACATTTCAGGTTACTGACAACTGTGAGAACTGTCAAGTGAGCAATCTCCATAATGACTGAGAAAATGCATCTCTGTGCTTTAGGAGACTGTGAAATGCTGCTGATGGATCCTACATGAATCCAATAAAGTGGGCATATGTTTCCTTTTTGATCACATCTTTGGTCAAAGGGAGGAGACGAGGATCTACTTAATGTTTTCTTTATCAAACACAGGGAGAAGCCAACTATATGCCTCCATACAGGTGCGGGTATATATATAAATATTGAGATCTCCATGTAGACCTTAGGAGACAGGTGTGTGTATAAGCAGACACACGTGAGTGGAGTAGAGAGGTTATAGAGGGTGGATGTAGTCGAGTAGGGCGTTCTCTTTGTTTCCTTTCCTGTTCCTTCACATCCTTTCCTCCTCCTAATCCTCTTTCTCTTTGTCTCAAAATCTCTGTTGTAATCTCTCTCCTCTCTCTTGGCTCCTGTGCTGCTCTTTCTCACATCAACAGCTCCACCAACAGGTGGGAAAAAATAATCCCATCCCTCCGTGTTCCCATCAGTCCAAGGCGCTCTCCACATTCTGCCTCGACAGTGAAATGCAACACCACATATTTCTCAAGGTCTATGTTTTAAATTTCCTGTTAAATGAGAGCTGTTTCCATGTGAACTGCTCAGATGGCTGGGCAGAGGTTATTTATTGGCATTCACGGCACAGCAATGCTGCATCAACAGAGTCTCAGAGTGAAATAGTGAGGGTGCAGCACCGTTGGCACAGAGCTGCTTTTGTTATTGCCGGTGTATAAGTCACCTGATGGATCATCCTGGAAATGCTCACTAAATCAGTTTCATAAGGGGATCTATTGTGGATTCCTCATGGATATAGCCTGAAATACTAGCTCTGTGCTTTCTGAACACACTGACATCATCCAGTTTCCAGATCTATCCACCAGGGGGCGGACAAGAGGCAGCATTGTTCAGCACAGTGGAAAACTTTGAAGCATGATTAGAATCAAGAGCAGGTTTATAAATACCTGAGGGTGTATCTGAGTTAAGGAGAACTGTAGTTTCAACTTTTTTTTACTGAGAAAAAAAAACATCTCAAATAATCTCTAGAATAAAAACTGTGTTTACCTTTTTAAGACATATTCATTTCATAGCTGAGGATGTGGCAATTTGATTAGTTATCATGACTATGACTGGCTGTTCATCAGAGAGAGGATTTTATTTTATTTTATTTTTATTTTATTTTATTTTTTGTTTTTTTGAAGTACTTGATATTGTGAATTTGGACAATCATTCTTTTTGAATTTTGAGATCATCAGGAGAACTTTTTTTTATAATACTAAAGACCATGACATTTATCTATTTATTTATTTATTTATTTATTTATTTATTATTTTTATTTTTTTATTTATTCATTTATTTATTTATTTGATTTTTTTTTCCACGTCTACCTTTATTGTCATTTCGTTTTTTCTTTCAGAAATATAAACACAATATAAACTTGCTAAAGACAAATATGAGAAAAGGAAATACTAGCTTTTTTCAGTTGTCTTGTGAAGAGATATACTTTGCTGTGCTTAACACAATTGTTTTCAACAATTTGAATTTTAACTTGAATATAATAAGTTGTATATGAAGAATGAATCTTGTATTCCTTTTTGTTTAATGCAGAAAATAATTTGCACTCCCACCTTTTTGTAAACTTGTAAACATCAGCAATTTATCGTGAAAACGTTATCTGGTAATTCCCATGTATTTTTTTTCCCATTTAAAACATGATGTTAAGTTTTCCTTTGTAATCCTAAAAAATAAAATTCATCTAAATTTTTTAAATTCTGCATTTTCTTCTATTTGAACAGTCTTTCAAAGTAAAATATTTCAAATTAGAACAGTACATACTCATTATGTTTTTTTTTTTTTTTTTTTTTGTGCCTGCAATTTATGGTCATATCCCAGAGTCCCTAGTTTGTCTTTTAAATCTACTGTAGTGGCTTTACAACTGCTTTGAGCTCGGTCAATTAATTGTGAGCTGAAGTTGATTTATCATGTGACATCTCAGGGTAAATCTGAGTCACTGGTCTTAAAAATTCGGTTACCTGATTCACTTTTTGTGTCTCTAAACTTTAGAAAAAGATGGTTTCTGTAGATAAATTTAAATAGTTAAATAAGGAAAGTATATCATTAAAAAAAACCTTAAAATTAAGCCAAATCCCTGTTTTAAAGTGTCGGAGTGTGAAAGGTTTCATTTGTTTGTTATGAATTATCTGTTGTTACATCCTATCGCCGTCAGAGGGCGCTGTTGTTTTGTCAACCACACGTAAAGCCGGAACTCGACGTGGCAAGTAAACAGTTCACTTCCTGTATTCTGTGTTGACATCCGTCTCCGTAATTCTTGGTGAAACCTTCAACCCGGATTTCCCCGGACTGCTCGGTTTCTTCTCACCGTCCTCTCAGGCCGGGGACAGGGGCACGTCAGCGCACCGTCATCGTTCATGAGGAGCGGGCTGTAGGAGCTCAGCAGCCGGGTAGGAGAGATGACTGCTGGGCTGCTGCTGCTGGTGCTACTCGGGGGTCTGCTGGAGGTCTGCTACGGTGTTTCACCAAACAGAGGAGGATACCCGTCCTTTACTGATGAAATCCCCTTTAAGATCAACTGGCCTGGCCCAGAATTCACACTGGTATGTTTATTTATTGAAGAGCAAAATACAGAGAGAAGTGTAGAAGCTCTCTAGCATCCATGGAGAAACAAACACTGAACATGTTTCCTTTGGTTTCAGCCATCTGCAGGTGTGCTGTATAAAGAAGATGATTTCGTTATTATGACAACAACGGAGAAGGAGCAGTACAAATGTCTGCTGCCCTCACTGACAGCTGGAGACGAGGTGAGAAGGAAAAACTGTTTCTGTGACAGGAGCAGGGCTGTCAGCATCCTTTAGGAATTCTGTTTTTCAGGGATTTGGAGCAGAAAGGACAGGAAAGAAGAATAACTAGGTTGTCACATTTCTCGAGGATAAATTTCAAATAAGGATCACTCTAGAGTTTGTTTGGCTAACATTTTTATGTACTGTAGTCTTCTTAATGTCCTACATAAGAACCACAGAACCATACAAAGGGCTTTAATACTCTGGCACAATTCTGAGCCAGTCTTTCATCACAAGTCTGAAGGTTTTGTTTGTTTTCACAAAGTATTTACACTGCTTGTACTTTTCCACTTTCTACAGAAAATAGTTTTGTGTTCACTTATTCCTTTTGCTGTTAAAGGATGGTGTCTTTAAACCCTCTTAGCTTTCAGAAACCATAAACAAGTCAGAGATGTTACATCTGGTCATGCAGCACATCTGGATATCTTTTGGAAGATGTAAGGTTAGAATGAAAGCTCTCTTAAGTATTGAGTTTGATTTATTTTCTAGCTCAAAATGTTTTCTGCAGAGACCAGAAAGAAAACACACTGGTGTAGTTATCAAAGTTTTTGTTGTACATTACATAGTGTGAGACCAAATGAACCTTTTTGAACTGAGGTTATTATAAAGCTGCTCTCCAAAGCTTTGTCACTGAATGCAAAGTACTCCAGATTCCCATCATAGTAACACACATTCAAATGAATCAGATGTAAATGCAAATGATGACAAAATGCAAAATTTTTCAACTTCCCATTCATATTTATTGTAGCGGTGTCATAGCAACTTTTTAAGTCTTTCTTTTTAGTGATCTTTAAATTTTATCTTATTTATTTATTCATTTATTTTAACTTTGTTTTTCTTGAATTTATTGTAATCCTTTTATTTGTCAAGCAAATTGATTGATACACTTACTCTTTACTCATTTCTTGGAGGTGAAGATGCTAGGGATGTCCCTGAGATCTTTCACGTGTTTTCAGCACTGTCACGCTTTATGGCTGCTATAAATCAAA
This sequence comes from Halichoeres trimaculatus, assembly GCF_033239565.1. Classification (NCBI taxonomy): domain Eukaryota; kingdom Metazoa; phylum Chordata; class Actinopteri; order Labriformes; family Labridae; genus Halichoeres; species Halichoeres trimaculatus. The sequence goes on along the minus strand of NW_027437186.1, from coordinate 33,646,226 downwards.
CCACGTTGCAAACATGCCCGCTGTGTAGGACTACTTCTCTTTGGAAAGCAATGATAGTAAAACGTTTGTAAAGTGAGTGTTCCTTGAGGAGGTACCAACAGGGCTGACTTTAATACAACAAATATGATTTGTCATTTACAACGGAATCACCCAATGTAGCACAGGATTTATCAGACAAAGGTATTGGATCATGAAAAAATCAGATTGGATTGCAAGTTAAAAAAATCTGTATCGGGACATCCCTAGAAGATGCACAGTTTGCAGAGATAAATAAAAATCTGTTTTATATTCATGGCTGATCCACACATTTTCTGATTAAAGGATTTACAGAGTTGTTAGAAGTGCTGAACGATTTTGGAAAATTATCTAATTGCGAGTTTTTTCGACCAATACTGCGATTGCGATTTAGCATACGATTTTTTTTTTTGGGGGGGGGGGGACCTTTATCTTCTGCATTGTTCACTTAACACAAGTTTTAAGTAATTTTATAGTATGACTAACCAACAAAAGATACTGTTAGCATTTAAACAAGTCTTTTTTGCATTTCTTAATTGAAAAAGAAAAAAAGAATACTGTGAAATTTTACTGACCTCCAGTTGTCAATAAGAGTAACAAACCATACAGAAAAAAGTGACAAAAGGGTATGGCTCTACGATCTACTTGATGGATCTTTGTAGCCCACAGGGTTTTTTGCCAGAAAAAAACAGCATTTTGCCTTTTGCTGATTTTAAGGGAGAACAAGTACAAGTTACTATATTCTCTCCATGTCTGTGTACATAAAACTTTTTTTTTCTCTAATTGCAGCCTTTGTGATTTGAAAATTGCATTCTATTACATTGCGATGTCGGTTTAAAATCGATTAACTGTTCAGCCCTAGTTGTTAGCCAGTTGAAAATTAAGTTCCAGAAATAGCACCAAAAAAAAAAAAAGTCAAGCTAGGTTTCAAAGAAGTGCCCAGTTTTCCTGCATCAGAACAGAGTGAAACTTAAATATCCCGCTGGGGCAATTTGTTTTGCAAAGAGTAACCCAGAAATACACCACTAACAACACAGCAGAAGATTAAACACTGACATGAAAAGTCGCAGAGGTTACAGATTATTTACAAAGCCCGCACCTGATGGTCTGTGTCTGTGTCTGTGCTGCACCTGAGAGGACTGAACCTTCACCCTGAATCTGAAACTCCTCATGTAAAGGACGCTGAAGGTCTTTTACGACTCACTTTTTTTACTGGTGCTGAAGGTCGCTGAGTATGACCGCTTTCGTTCAAAGTCAAACATAAATGAAGCTCACCACTAAGCAGAGAAAGTTTATTTATAGAGCACCATTCATGCAAAAAGTTGTCATGAAGCAAACAGAAGCATTTAAACATGAAGTAGAAGACTGATAGACTGGCAAGGAGATCTTAATACAACAGTTTCCTTTAACTGCAAAACGGGAGACTTTTTCTGTTTGTAGAAGTCTTTTGAGATCATTTGAATGTTGTTGTGCTAAGTTTTGAAGCTTTTCCCTGAATATCTGATCATAAAGTACCTCATCATAAATAATCTCTTATTTATCATTTTAAATATTTGTTTGGTGTCTTTTGTCGTCTCAGGACGATGAGAAAGCGTACACCGGGCCCTCTCCCGACAAACTCCTGGAGCCTCTCTTCAAACGCAGCAGCTGCTCCTACAGGGTGAGACTTCCAGGTTGCAGGGTCATTTCCATCTCATTTCCTTTTTCCTGTGTTTGTAGAAACTGAAACTGTGTTTGTCAGTCACAGACCGTCAGCAGAGCGTGAACAGAATCTGTCCATCCTCTTTTTCAGATCGAGTCGTACTGGACGTATGAGCTGTGCCACGGGAAGCACATCAGACAGTATCATGAGGAGAAGGAGACTGGTCAGGTCAGTGTGTGAAGTTTATCAAACACCTCATAGCTGACATCAAGCACATTGTGCGCTGAATGCCACTGAATGTGTTTTAACAGAAAATTAATGTTCAGGAGTACTTCCTGGGGAATCTGGCACAGAGGAGCACAACACTGGAGACAGGTATGATTTTAACTTTTTATGTTTTCATCACTTTCTGAAATGTCTTCTTTTTTCAAATGTATCTCATTGTGCTTAAAGCAGTGATTTTATTCTTTCAGAAAAAGCTGAAGAGACAGAAAATGTCGAATCTCCAGAGGAAACAGAAGTAAGTCAGCTAAAAAGGAACCTCTACATCTACAGATTATGTGATTCTCACTCTTTTTAATCTCTTCTCATTTCCTTCTCGCTCCCTGTTGTTGTTCAGGTGCCCATGAAGAACATCGAAGGTCAGCTGACTCCGTTCTTCTCCTTAGAGATGGGAAACGGGACTCCATGTGGGCTGAAACAGAACAAGGCTCGCTCCACGTCTGTGCTGTACGTCTGTCATCCTGAGGCCAAGCATGAGATCCTCTCTGTGGCTGAGGTCACCACCTGTGAATACGAGGTGGTGGTGTTGACCCCGCTGCTGTGTGCTCACCCAAAATACAGGTAGGTGGAATCAAATTCAAAGCTCTTCTTCTGGCTTACAAAACATTGACAAGAATGGCTTCTGCCTACCTGGGGTCCCTCATTCAGGTCTACACTCCTTCTGGTCCTCTACACTCTGCTTGTGAAAGTCGCCTGGTGCTCCCAGCCCAGTGCGGCTCTAAATCTGTAGCCAAACTCTTCTCCTCTGTTTTGCACAAATGGTGAATGAATTACCTGACTCTATATGATCCACGAGTCCCTTTCTACTTGAGAGATGTCTGAAGACTCATCTGTTCAAGGGACACTTAGGCCCTTAATCTGAGTCTTCTCCTCTTTGCCCTCAGGGATAGAATGAGTCAGAAGGTCTCAGACCCAGCTCTTAGAGAATTTTCAGCACTGTTACTAAATGTTGTTGAAGGTTGAAGGATATTGTTGCAGCAACATTATTATTAATACACTAATAAAAAACATTATTAAAAAAGAAATCTTGCACTTAATGGCAGCACCTGCAGCTTAATAACTTGCAGCGCTTTGTCGCACTAACTAGGTTTTCCTTCTGTCTAAATTCTTCCTTGTGTTGTGCATTGCTTTCGACAAAAGCGTCTGCTAAATGAAAACTGTAGAACTGTAGGTCCATCGCATAGGGTACAACTTAGATATATGTGATAAAATATGTAGAAAAAATGTTTTAAATATACAAAGAGAGATCATATTTTTATTATAATGAGTTTTTTGTGTATCATTTTTAGTGCTGTCAGGCTTTTAAAAAAATTAATCTGATTAATTACCGGATTTGTAATTAATTAATCGAATCAATTACACTTTAATCTCATATCTGCTTAAGGTCCCAAATAAATAATTTATATATTAGGATGTTACAAAATTGTAGTGCATGACTAATCAAATAAATACATGAAGAAGAGAAGCCTATAAGTCTATAGACGACAACTCGATTGTAACAGTTTACTGCGTCTATAGAGGTGGGGTCTGGCGTAGCTTGTTAATCAAAATCATGCTCGTAACCTACTGTGGGTGAGAGCGGTGTGCTCTTTGGATGAGAGCTCAGCATGGATATGAGGAGAAGATGTGAGATGATAGAGGCATAGCGAGATGCTGCAAGTCAGAAAAGTTCAGGCAGCTCACACTCCAACTAAGGATGTGTTGCGGTAGTTCAGAGAGAAAGAGCAGCGCCATCGTGAGAAAAGACGACGGAGATCATGGAGAGGATCAAAGAATGGAGTGCGATCAATAAAAATGATGTTTTGTCTGTTTTTTGGATCAAAACAAGAAGATAGACATGAAAGAAGAACTTCTTTGGCAGTTTTGGTGTTTACATAGTCAGAGAAAACAATATCATTTGGTCCTTGAAAGATCGTTCTAGAGGCGCTGAAAATGGCTGGAAGCCAATGAGTTAATCTTGCGTTAATTTTAATAATTAATTTTTAAATGTCTACTCTCCCTCCTGGTCCCTGAGGTCTGCTGTTAACTTTCTCCTTGTGGTCCCAAAAACTGGTTATAAGTCCCAAGGTGGTCAAGCCTTTTCGTGGCAGTCTTTTAAATCGCGTCTTAAAACTTATTTTTATTCTTTGGCTTTTAATTCACCATGAGAGTTGTGTGATCTCTGTCCTTTTATGTCTTTTATGGTCTTAACCCCTTTGTTTTTATGACTCTTATTGTTTTCTATGTGTTATTTTAGTTTGTTTTATTGATTTTCTTATTTGATTTTTATTGTGCAGCACTTTGGAAAACTAGATTGTTTTTAAAATATGCCACAGAAAGAAAAGCCCTAGTCTTTTTACTTGTGCACTCAGTTTTGGTTCCTGTAACACAAAGAGATACCATTACAGAATCTATCGTCATTTGTTAGTTTTCCCTCCTACAGGATGCTTTAGTCATAAGTTGCAGCTGACTCCACTGTGTAAATATTTGCTGCTTCACATCTGCTTGTACTGTCCTGCTGTTTATAATCCTAACAAACATCTCCTGCAGGTTCAAGTCTTCCCGGGTGAACGGCATCTACTGCCAGTCTCTGGCTGACTCCCCTCAGCGGCCTCACAAGCTCTCCCAGTTCGAGAGAGAACAGGAGGATCAGCTGAAACCGCCTTTCCGTGCCAACGCTGAGACCACAGAGGTGAGACACGGCTACGGCCACAGACAGACGCTGCATGTCCCAGGGATAACTGGGTTAATTCACCTCCTGCGTTTCAGGAGGAGGTGTCACCAGTAAGAGAGGAGGCCTTCACCTCCACACACAAACCCATAATGGTTGGAGGTCAGTCCCAGGTCACTGTGGGCACCACGCACATCTCTCGTCTGACAGATGAGCAGCTGATTAAGGACTTCCTGAGCGGCTCGTACTGCCTGCACGGGGTGAGGCCTGTTCATCTGTAGCACTTTAACAGCGTTTAATAAACTCTTCGCTTTGTAATCTGGATTATTTCATGTGTTTCAGGGCGTAGGGTGGTGGAAATATGAGTTCTGTTATGGAAAGCACGTCCATCAGTACCACGAGGTAAGCCTCACATCTGTGCAGGGCATCAGTGTCTTTTTGGTGTATTAGATTGTGTTTGGATTGTGATGATGGTTACCTTCCTCTAGGAAAAAGATCAGGGCAAGAACATTGTCGTGGTTGGAAACTGGGACATTGAGGAGCACATCGATTGGGCAAAGAAGAACGTGGCTCGATCCTATCAGCTCAAAGACGACGGGCTGCAGAAAGTCAAGTAAGCCAAGCATACTTGTTCGATTTAAACTGGATACAAGTTTTAAAAAAAAGAGGATCCTTTATCCTCCCTGTTTTCCTTTCAGGCTGGTTTCTCATTTTTACGGCCATGGGGACGTGTGTGATCTCACAGGGAAGCCGAGACAGGTCATCGTGAAGCTGAAGTGAGTTAATAGTCAAAAGAGGAGTGTGACGCTGGTGCTGGTTCAGTGTCAGAGTCTGAGTCAACTCATGAGTAAGACATTTCACCAAATGCTCCTCAGTTGAGTCACACATCTCATTTCTCTCCCTGCTGTCAGATGTAAGGAGTCCGAGTCTCCTCACGCCGTTACCGTCTACATGCTGGAGCCTCAGACGTGTCAGTACATCCTCGGGGTGAGTCCAAGAAACAACCAATGAGTGACAGAGATAAACACAACACACTGCCCTTAAAATGAATGAATTTAACTCTAACTGTTTAAGGTTGAGAAAGCTGAAATCAAACAACCATCTGTTATATATCCGTCTGGAAAGTGAAACATGGTTGGTGTTGATTTTAACCTGGAGCTTTATTTTCATTACCAGTCAAAATTCCTTCGAAAAAGTTAAATCGAGGACAAATTCTGATGTTTTTAAGGAGATCAGGAGCAGTCTAACTTCTGTAAACTTCTCTAGTCTCAGGTTAGATATATGACGTGAAGATAACAAAAGCAAATATCAAAAGAAGCTTTCAGTATTTGCCCCTTTAGTTTATTAGATAATTATTTTATTAAATTAAAGCCTTTACAGCACTGCTATGTGCTTTGGTGGCATGATTTTTCCCTCTTTAATAGAGAATATTAAGCTGTTTTTAAGTCACTTGATCTTCTTTTCATTTCTTAAAATGCAAAAATCACTTTTCTTAAAAACAGCAGGCAACATGTTTTTGGTTTTTAAGGAACTGACTGTGCAGAAAAGAGTCGATATTTTACTGCAAATAAACATGTTTGAACTAACAGAAAATATAAAGTTCATTTATTAAATTTTTTTATATATTTTTTTTTAAATTATCACATTTTCATCAACATTTGTCTCTTTTGTTGTTGTTGTTGTTGTTGTTGTTGTTGTTGTTTTACGGATACTTCTTTTTTCACATTTGTTCCAGATCATTAAGCATCAACATGCTGAAATAACTTAAGCAGCTTTAAAATTTGCTTAAAGGCAGGGTTGACAGTCCTGTAAAACTAGCATGAATTTGAATGTAACATCTCGTCAGGACTCCTCCTCCCCCTCCCCTCAGAGCTCCTCCAAAGCAACGCCCCCGCTCACATGCACCTATTGCTTGCAAATAGACTGTTTTAACCAGTATAACAAAAAGTGTATCCAAATCAAACTACCAACTATACCTTTAATGAGTTACCTTAGTAAAATCTGTGCCCACAACTGGAAAGAAACTGATGCAATGGTTAGAAGACAAGAAGTTTTGAAGTGAAGTTAGCTGTGGGCAGAAAACCCAGGTTATTATTCCTTTGCACATTTTCATACAAACTACAAAACAGGCAACAGGAGGTCCAGGGCATTATGCGGTTTTTGTGCAGCAAACTTAACTTCAATTCACTTTTTCTTTTTGTAAGATTGTTACAGCATGTTTATTCCTTCATGTAAAGAGGGCTTCAAAAGACTGAGCATTCACTAACAGTTTCAGGTCTTTTCTCTTGTATTTTTTACAGCAGTGACAAAAACTATAAGAGTCTGCTTTGAAGTGAGGAGTTTTTTCATTTAACTTAATTTTAATATTAATATTTTGATAGAAAATAAAAAGTAAATACTTTGCAGCTATAAAAGATAGGGGTGAGTGTTGGCGAGAACCTTGCGATACGATACACATCACGATACTTAATACAGTAATATCACGATGTGTCACAATATTACAATATTGTGATATATTGAGATATTTTATACAATTACCTAAGAAAAAATAAAGATGATATTTATGGAAATCAAAATATTACTCAAAATTAAAAGGACCCAGGAAAACACTGATGTCTGGCAGCAGTAGCAGCAATGACATACTGAATGGCTCATTGCAACAAAAACCCACATCATCAAGTTTAGAAATTAAACATTTTATAGATACTTTGGGATGATATTCATTATACAGTCTTTGGCAACATACAGTGTAGTAGCTCTCATATTTTTCTTTCAACGTGGCTAAAATATGAATTTTTATTTTCACAAAAATATCGATATTGTATCAGAGGTCAAAGTATCACAATATATTACTGTAGCGATATTTTTGACACATCTTTGTCTCTGAAAATTTAGCTCCAATAATAAAATTATAATAATATAATAACATTTTCCACATTCTCATAGATGAGTTTCTTTTCTGTTTTTTTACTTGTAAAAGTCTGCCTTAAAGTTTTACAGAATATTTTTCCTAAACCCACAAGAATAAAGAGCATCAAGGTGAAATTTTAGCTTTTTAATTTTTGCATCAGATGATTTAAAAAAAAAAAATTACCAAAAGATGGCATTTAATTGTCTGAAAGAAATAATTAAATTCAACCGAGATGACTCATTGTATTCTGCACATTCAAGGTCAATTATATCTGAGGTTTTTGGGTTTTGATTTTTGTCCTTGCAGGTTGAGTCTCCAGTCATATGCAGAATTCTCGACACAGCTGACGAACACGGACTTCTATCGATCTCCAGCTAAAGTGAAAAAGGTCACATGACAGTTACTGAAGAGGCGTGAAGGACAAAGAGGAAGAGAGATGGACCGAGGTGCACTAGAAGAAATAAAACCATATCCTCTTTGAGAGAGGGGGATAGAAGCCCATGAAGCTGCACCAAATGCCAAACTGGAGGTTTTACTGGACCCTGAGGCTGGTCTTCAGGGAACCTGAGAGCACGGCCTCATCCTGTGTTCACCTGTGCAGTGGGCGGAGCTACATCAGAGGATCAGAGGTGGTGAAAACAGAGGAACGGGACTGAAGCCTCACTCCACGAGGCAGCAGATTCATTGCCTGTCCGTCATATCTAAGCTTCACTTTGTGTTGATTTCTGTCAAAGGAAGGGTAACGAATCAGCAAATGAAAAATCAGGGAGAGCAACATGTTCATGGTGGTTTTATTGTCTTAAATGCTTGTGTGTGTATGATGTGTGTGTGTGTATGTGTGAATGCTTGGGTGCAGCACTTGAGGTTGTGAGAAAATGTAAGCCTGATGATATTTTTGCAGCAGTTTGGACACGTGCTGCGTTAATTTTCAGGATGAGTGAGTTTAAATTATGCATTTGAGGCTGAGGAGAAGAAACAAAAGTTAGTAAAATGGTTTATTAAAATCTCATCTAAATGTGTGTGGGGTGTGCAGAGCGTCTGTGGGCTCCTCTGTGGTTTTAGGAAGATGACACTGTGGGGTCCTGTTAACTGCTGTATCACAGAAGGAAATCAATGAATCTGCAGCAAAGAATAAAACTGACACATGAAACCTCATTCATTCTGTTTCATTGTCACACAGGGAAAAATAAACTCCAGAGCAACAAATGTCTTGGATGAATAATTACAGATCTTATATGTGTGCAAGTATAAGACGTGAATATAAAGATCTGATCATCGGACCGAATCATACAACAACCAGAATCACTTGACGGAGACTGAGAGATCTAAGAGCAGTAGCGATGAGGTCAGAAAGCTGACACCAAACATCATATTCAGCAGCTGTGACAAAAAAAAACAACAACAAAGAAACAATTACTAACCTATTATCTTTTTGTTTAAAATCGGAAATTAATATTTCTTTTAAATTAAAAGGTGTGTTGCTAAAGAGATTAAATCCTCAACTTTAGATATTAGTCACAAGAGATGTTTAAAAACAATCCCCTGACACTTTTATTCCACTTTTAAACAGACAAACAAAAAAAATGACATAAATTGTCTTCAACCTGTAGGTCTTCATCATGTGTTGTTTTTTTTCCTTTTTAAGGATTATTTCAACCACCAGGTGGTGCTATCGTTCCAGGCATTGTATAACCTGTCTGCTTATGAAAAACCTGTTAGTTTAGTAGTAGTTGACTTTTATTTTGATTACTTTGAATCAGTTTGGGTTGAATAAAAAGTGAGATGACAGAATTTACCTGGAGGGTTATCTACCCATACAGTGTCTTTATGAAAGACCAAGGAGTGTCCCCATGGTGCTTTTCCAACATTTTAGTTTTTAGTAAAATTTTGAATTTTTGGTACAATATCAGGGGTTAGCCTTGTTTTTTTTTTTTTTTTTTTTTTTTTTTTCCCCGAATGATAAAAAAAAAATAATAATAAAGTAATAAAAACTAAAAAATGTTCACTAAGGTTTTTTTTTTTTTTTTCTACCCCTAGTGTGTCTTTAGGACAGACCTGGGGGTGTACCCAGTGTGTTGACCAGTATTTCATATTTAGTCAGAATTCTGGAAAAAAAAAAAACGTAAGGGGTTAGCCTTGTTTTTTTTTTTTTTTTTTTTTTTCAAAAAAATTCCTGAACATTGAAAACATTTAAAGGTCCACCCCGAAGACTCATAAACGTGTCTTGAGGAAAGCCCCTTCAGTGGCCCCAGTGAGTTTTTTCAACTTTTTTAGGGGGGTTAATTTTCTAATAAATAAAACTGCCCAGCCTTGAATTTTTTCAATATTGGAGTACCCTGAGGAACTTCATTTCTAAAATGTGTGTCATGTGGAGCTCTGGGGGTAAAGGACGTCCCATTTCTCTTCAAACAAATCTCTTTTTTCCTGTCTCCTCCCTTCGTTTCCTTGCACCTCTCGAGCAGCGAGGATGAAACTTTGGAGCTTTGGTATTCCCCCTGTGAAGTTTTTTCTGGTGCAATAGTCTCATCCTGAAGTCTTTTAACAGTCAAATCCAGCACTCACTGTTATTTCCTGCTTTGGAAAATGTCTACAAGGATTTTCTGTTGAATATTTCACATCATTACTTAAAAACTGAGAATCCTGACAGATTATACTATTTGATTATTAACAGTTGTTGCTTTCTTGTGCTTTTTACCTCATAAAAATCTTCAGTCAACATTGGTTGTTTTAAAATACACCTTATAAAAATGTTGACTTGACATCTCAGAAGAGCACCACAGGATGAAAACCGAACAAAACTGAAGGAAGATTAATAAGCACATCATTTCCTCTATTCCCTGTCAGCCGACTGTGTCAAAAAAAATGAAGTCACAGATCCTCTACACTTGCCAAACATTTATTGTGTTGAAAACTGTATAATGTTCACAAATACATTTCTCTTAAGAAGCAAAAGTCCATCAAAAGTGCAACCACATGCCATCGACAGCCATGTGTGGGCCTGTGCAGACTTTCAGAGCGGTGCAATGACCACAGCAGCTGGTGTCAGTGCTCATCCTGACAGGCAGGGGGCAGCAGTGAGACCAGCTGCTGCAGTCTGCGGCAGCCATGAGGGCCTACAGAGTTCTGGGTTATATCGGCACATGCGTGTGCAACACTGGGGCAGATTTATGCAAAATGCAGTTTCTGTAGAACAACGAGTCTATAAATAATCTGACCATGTTCACAGAGCGGCCATTTTCACTCTGACATCACAGAAAGGAGGGTAAACACAAACGCTGGGTAGATTACTGCTGTGCCTCAAGACTTGCGTTCGGTAAACAAAGTGATCATAGAAAATATTAATATTTCCCCTTTTCACCATTGACCAGCAGTAAAAATGGTAAGTGACTAAGTCAATCATTAGAGGATGTATTTGCTAAATGCTAAAGACACAGTCTCGTTTGTTTTCAAGATTTAAAACCCTCCATTTTTAGTTTGTTGCCACTGGCCCACTGACTTTTTTGGGGGGTGAGTTGTAGCTTCATTTGTCAAAATTGATGCTACAAACCAAAATTGTTGATAAATAGATTGATGGATAGCATTAATTGCAGGCTAATCTTATGCCAGTTATACTGTGGTTTCATGCTAACACTGTGCTGTTATCTCTGCTTCCTCATGGGTTATTGAAGATGTTTTTACAACAAAAGTCTGTCCACTGTTTTTGATACAATTTGGCTAATATTAGCACTAAGACAATTTCTAGCTAATACTGCAATTGGCAAAGAAAACAAATTCAAACAATTAGTTTTTGTTTTTTCTTAACTCATTTTACGAAGGTTCAATTTTGGATATTAACACTTCGAGTAGTTACAATATAACAGCTTGTCTAAAAAGTCACATGAGAATTCAGTGACATTAATATGAGATTTGCCCAATTTGTGACATCACCAGTTGGTGAATCCTCTCATAAGCATTCACATACTTCAAGAAAGGAATACAACTTTGTTGCAACAGCAAAAGTGAAGGAAAGTTCTGGAATGCGTAGCTCAAGAATGCTTTGAAGTTTCTTAAAGAGACAGTTGCACCAATAATAGTCTTCAAAATGACAGCCTGGGATAGATATAGGTTTTTAACTGTAAATGATGTAGAGCTACTGCAGAGTTTTCAGAGGGATAATATGAAGCCCAAATATAGCATGATACTCTTTCTTTTACAGTGCCTTAGACGAAAAGCTGCACTTAAATTTAATTTATTGGTTAGGAAAAAAAACAGTTTTAGGTCTGTTCTCTTGTATTTTTCACATTGAAAAAAATCTCAAGAATCTGCTTTAAAGTGTAGAAGATGATGTTTCATTTAACTTAATACAACTACTGATAGAAAAAATAAAAATGTAAATACTTTGTAGTAATAGAAGACGGCCATAAGATACCTATCAGGAGAAGCTTTAACATCTTTGTCTCTAAAATTTTAGTTCCAATATTTAATTTTGATAATATATAAAAATAATTTCCCCATTTTTCATACATGCTTTTCTTTTTTTACTTTTTTTTTTACATCTTGTCAAAGACTGCTTTCAGTTTTGCAGAATATGTTTTCTGAATCTACAAAAGTAATAAACACCAAGCTAAGAGGTCTAGCTTTAGCATTTTGCGTCCATCTATAAGCAGTTTAATGTTAGCACTCACTGCTTTTTTGGTATCTAGTGAGTTATGAAAAAAAATGGCTTCCAGTCATGATTAAGCCAATTTATAGCTAAATGCTAATGCTAGTAATTATGTGCTTGAATGCCAACAAACCATTGTTAGTTGCCTGTTTAAACAGCTAAATGTGTTGTTTCACTTTGAAATACATGGCGGGATGTCTCAACGTTTCCTCTATACTATCACCAACTGTAAGTTACTGATCATAAATATGTTAGACAAGCTTTTTATCTGAATCTTTGAACCTCAGTCACAGCAGTGTGACAGTTTAGCAACATTTGAGCTCCCATCCTGGCTGTGCTGTCTGAGGAGCATGGTCGCTTCGTGAACACGGTCTATATAATAACAGTAAATAACATTTTTGTAACAGACACTTTCATGACAGATCTATTGCTTGGTTTTAGTTCCCATGGCAAGGCTAATAACTCTGATTCTTTAATTTTCCCACTCAAGAAAACGTAACATGTATTTCCACTGCAGAAGAGAACAAAAGGTTATACAGATTCTGAATACATAAAATGTGTTGTTTGTACGTTCTTTTTTGACTTAAAGTCCTGGCGATGTGGCCCAAACTTTTCTTTTCAGCAGCTCTTTAATCAGACTGAGGGGATGGGGATCTGATGCACTGAGCTGCTTTCGAAGTCCTGCAGTGCATCTTGGTGAGTGTGGTAGTGCATCGCTACATAAGACTTAGCAAACGCAAACGTCTGAGAGCTGACGGGCTGCAAGCTAGTGGGCGAACTGGGCCCTGCAGACGGACTGCTGTTGTATATACTGTAGTAGGGCTCGATGCGGGTGTTGATTGGTGTAGAAGTACTCGGAGGGCGAGGTTTCCTAGCCCCTGTGTTCTTTGGACTGCCAGCACAGTCCCTGGAGTGACTGGGTCCACAAGCCTGGTCCACCAGCCTCCTCTGAGGTTTGGGTGACAGTACATAGGCCGAGTTGGTCTCGTGATGGGAGGATTTATTGCGATTGACCTCCAGGCTTCCTTTCCCCATAGCATGCAAGCGAGTCTTGTTCTTGCAGCAGAGAAAGCCCAGAGCCGCCCAATGCATGCAGCACAGCACACGGCGGCGGAGGCCTGCACTGTTGCGCGAGTACACAAAGGGGTTGATGCCCGACTTGAGGAAAATGAGCACAAAGCCGCACAGTTCGAACTGGTAATGTGCAAAGCTGCTCTCTGGTGACAAAACGTCCTGCGCAAGTGAAACTCCCATGGGCAGGCAGCACAGCAGCACAGAAAACACAATCACAACACATGTGACGACTGCTTTGGAGTCTTTGGCTGTGGCCAGGTTGACTGTGGAGACCAGCTGGCAGCAGGTGGCTCCTGGAGCAGCTCCTGGAACAAGAGGCTGGCTCGTCTTGTTGGCGTAGGAGTGTGTCTGAACGTTCTGAAGTTTGTTGTATGTCTGGTTGCGATACAGCGGAGGACCTGGAACGGTGCACTGCATGCTCTCAAAGCCTGCTGCAAGAAGAGGAGGTGGGGGCTGAGGGCATGTGGCGTCCACACTGATGACTGGACATTTCCTCACTTGTGCGTTCTTCCTCAGAGTCTGAGCAATCATGAGGTAAGACACAGACACCACAGCAACACAAAAAGCAAAGTCTGCCAGGTAAACGTACAACACAACCCTGGCCTTTCCCCCTCCAAAGCCAAAGTGAGGCAAGCAAGGTCCGTCCCTACGTGGGTACGCTCGCATGGTGAGCAGAGCAGCCATGGTGAAGCTGGATGTCCACAGCAGGGCGGTGAGGGCCAGCGTGCAGGGGAAGGAGGCCGTGCGGTTCGGCTGCTGCCCCAAAACCATGCGCAGCCTGTGGAGAGCGATGACAGCCACTGTCTCCAGGGACATGATGATGAACCCTGAGCTGGTCAGGTGGAATGCAAAGCAGAAACTTTTGGACACACCATCCCCACCGCCTGCATCCAGAAAGAGCACCAGAGCAAACATAGGCGCAGTCACACAACAAATGAACAAGTCACAGAACGACAGGTTGAGGATCATGAAGTCAAAGTTTGTGCGGAACTTCCGAAACACGGGGTCGAAAAAGGAGAGGAACACCACCAGGTTTCCATAAGAACCCAGGAGGAAGATGAGGATGAGAAGGAGGGAGCAGAAGGTCAAGGTAGCAGTGTGGATGATGGCCCAGCCTGACGGGGTCTGTGCACCAAGGGGGCCAGTGAAGTTCTGCTGCCGTGGCACATCCACCAGGTCTGATGGTGTAACGGTGGTGTTCATTGTACAATCCACGATTTATAACAATCCAAAAGTCTTCGGTTTCAACATTATTCGTCTATACGGAGAGATGGTCACAGTATCTTCTGACTCTGCCATTTCTGCCGTCTTGGTAGAGACCTACGATGGATAGAGCCGCGTGTTAGCTGCAATAGTGTGGTTAAGTTCAGTGCATTCACAGGTGATTCAGGTGTGCGAAATATGGCTAAATAAACACTGAGACAAAAGAGGTAGGGGTATGAAAAATAATGAGGGTCATTTAAATATTAAGGCAAGTGAAGAGAAAACAATAATGAAAATAAATTAATGAATAGTTAAGTAATGGAAAGTTGGAAGTCTGAGATTAAAGACCAAAATCAGAGAACTAGTCAGAATTTTGAGAATTAAGTCAAAAAAATTATTTATTTATTTATTTTTCAAAAATGACAGTCTTGCTTCTTTACCAGCCTAATCTCATACAAAAATATATTTAGAAAAGTGGTTTGAAAAGTGTACATTCCTGAAATTTTTGAAGAGGTCAGAATTTCGTGTTCTGTACTGGTCTCACCTCCAAAAATCAATAAATGAAACAAAATAAAATAAAATAAAATAAAATAAATACATAAATAAATAAAAACATGAATAAATAAATAATAATTTGCAATTGTGTTGTACTTTGTTGCAATGACAAATAAAATTATATTCTATTATATTCTATCAATAAATAAATACATAAATAAATTAATAAATAAATACAATAAATAAATAAATACATAAATAAATAAAAATTGACAGTGTCTCTAATCTTTAACAAATAGAGGTGACAAATGTACCATTTGCTGTTGCATTTATCAAAGGAAATTTTTAATCAAGAAGCATGAAAATGTATAATTTAATGAGCTTTTTGTCCATTTTTGCTTAAAAAAATGACTGAAAAAATAATTTAAAAAAATCATAAAAACATGTCACAGTTAGCAAATTTAAATGTCTGAGCTTTTTTTTTTTTTAACACAATTTGTTTTGTCATGGCTAATATAATGAATTTATTGATGTAAACATGCTGTAATAAAAGTTTTGAAAATGCAAAATACCAAATTTGTTAATTCTGTCATATAAATAAGATGTAATTAATTTAGTAACACGATTATCATTAATTAACTTGGGTTAGATATGTTAACAATTAACATAATTATACAAGGCTGGTTTATTCCCTATAGTAAGCCACGAGTAAGTGCGAGACATGGAAGAATTGTTGCAGCTGATCCCAGTCTCCCCGACATATTGACTCAGCCGTGATGCATTACCATACAGTCAGTGTGCACTGTTTGTTAGACACATCTATGAAGCTATAGCTGTGCACCACTGCATTTAGATTATTACCCCCCCCCCCCCCCCCCCCCCGCCCCACACACACACACACACACACACACACACACACACACACACACACACACACACACACACACACACACTCACAAATACACACACATTGCTCGCTCTGATCATCCTGTAAATTATCGTAAATCACAGTTCTCCTTTTTTTCACAGCAGACTACGACTAAATCTAGACATTATCCGTGTTTTAACGATGGCAGAATAAGACTCACCATCTGTGATCGATCGTGCGTTCATCATCGTCATCCTCCTCATCATTTCATGCAGACCACCTTCATTTCAAAGCCATGGTAATTGAACGCACCGCAGCTTTGGAAAAAAAAAAAAGAACCTCTCCGTTCAGAAAATCACCGAAAACACAGCAGCTGAAAAATCACCGTCTGAAAAATACGTTTCATCTCCGTTATTGATTATTCAAAGCGTTCCCAGCTAAAATACATGACAGCATATTCGTTTTCTTGGACAAATATCCATTTTTGTAGCTGAACGACGGCCGCTGGACGTGCACTGAAAAATGAGTATGAAGTCACTGCCTACGTATCTGAGCATGAGCATCAGCACTGCATTCAAGTAGTCCGTCTGTAAAACTCACACCTCTGATCTCTCTGCTGACAACAATATGCCACAAAGAATGTGGATAAAATGTGAAAATATGACACCCTCTGTTCAGATGACATCATCAACACAGCGTTTCACCGTATATTCCTTCACACGATCCGACTCTGGTTTGGTGATTTCTTCGACAAGAAAAAAAAATCAAAAAAGAAAGATTTAGGCCTATTCTCATTCTGTTAGAGCTGCGATGACATCACGTTATGAAAATAACGCACAAATCATTTCAATATGCTCCCTTTTTAAAGCCGTCCTTGGGAGAAGTGGCTCAACTACTTTGTTGCTAGGCGACACGAAGTGATGATTCCCTCTCAATACTTGAGGCAGGAATCCTGACAATGTACCAGGAAGCGCCAACATGCACTCTGAACAGATATATTCAAAATACAACAGATACTGCTACTGCTGGTGAAATTACTTGATTGGACAATATAAGAGCCTATTTGAGTATTATGATGATTACAGCAGTATTTTGTGTACCATTAAGAGGCCAATAAATGGTACATTGAGTGGACGTCATTGTCTTTTTTAATTTAAGAAAATAAAAATAAAAAAAAAATCAATGGGCCAAGAAGCATTCACGAGTGATGGTGATTAGTGTTAAAGCACAAGGACAGCTCAATATTAAGACATCTTGTGATTGTGAACTATGATGGCTCACTTTGCTTCTATGGAAGTCAATAAGGGCCAAAATAATAATAATAATAATAATAATAATAATAATAATAATAATAATAATAAGAAATGAAAAATAAATTATATATATATATATATATATATATATATATATATATATATATATATATATATATATATATATATATATATATATATATGAAATTTTAAAAAAGTACAAAAGCAAAAATTTTAAAATTTTAAATGTTTGATAATTATTTATATATATTTTTCTGGTCTAACCTCAAAAAGCAAAAAACAAAAATAAATAAATAAATAAAATAATAAATTAATAAATAAATGATCCTCTAAGAGACCATTTTAAGCCCTGTTTATGAACAAGTTTCACTGCAAAGACACAACACAAACATCAAGCAAAAGGGATCAGATTACATATATATATATATATATATATATATATATATATATATATATATATATATATCCCCCAGTTTGCCTTGCAACAGTCCAGGTTCCAGTCTAGTTCAGAGCTTTGCAATCGTAAATCCAAATTAATGGTTAAATACACTAAAACATCTCACACTGTTTGTAAAATTCTTTAAATAACATCTTACAAAAGGCCATGCAGTTCAACTATTAATCAATATGGCTGTGATTATTGGTGGAGTGAGGAAAGTACTTTGTAGAAAAGAGGATTAGGGCCACCAAATATTTTTTTTCTTAAGAGGAGAGTAAAATTTTAAAATTCCAACTTGTTTTTTATACATTACTGTATTGGAATTAGAATTACGACTTTGGTCTAATAATTCTAAAAAAAAAAAAAAAATGTATATTGAATCTTAGAAATAAAACTTTGAAGTCAGATTCTTTTTTTTTCATCTTTCCTTTTTTCTGCACCTTTCTGCTGGTCTTAATCCTTTCCTGTAGTTATGGCAAAAACATCCGTATCGTCAGTGTCTTTTCCAGGGAACATCAGATAGTTTGTAGAAAACTTCAAGACACCACTGTTCAAAATAAAAACATAAAATTTCAATGTTTTGTTTTGTTACAAACAATTTATTGTCATCTCATTCAATAAGCAAACAGTACATCTAAAAAAAATCACTGCAGTTTTGGCACTACACTATACATAAGTGAGGTAACTAAATGCTTCAATGTTTGGACTGATTTCAAGTCATCAGGGGGGAACGTACACAAACCAAAACATTTCCTGTCATCTCACTGTGTTGAAGAAAAGGATTAATGAAACTAAAAGTAAAAAGGACAAGGTCAGAATCACAGACAGGCGGTGTGGTTATCTTCTCGCACCAGGAAACGTGAACATGGTGCTCAAACGGTGCTCAGGTCCTCTCAGCAAACGCTTCACACGTCACAGCAGTGGGGGCCCTCTTCCTTTCTTTGCCTCAGTTAATGAGAAAAGGCTCCACTGCTAAAATCTCAGTCACCAACTAACTATCAGAAATTATTTTCTAAGAAAAAAATGAAATAAAAGAAATCCACTTCAAAAAAAAAATCAAATAAATAAATAAATATGTTTGTGCATATTTGCTATATGATGAAATACACATACATGATGCATATAATCATATATAGATCAAACAGCCACACAAACACTGTGTGTATTGCATGTGTAAGCATGATCTAAAGCAGTCAATTCTCTGTGGCTTCAAAGAAATACTCCATGAGTGGAAAACAGAGCATGTCCTGCACTGGACAGTGTGTTGGCTCAGAGTTCATACTTGGGAAAGAATCCTGAGAAATGTGTGGGACACTGGCAGATGTCTTCAAGCATCCCGTAAAATCAAACCCACGCGCACACACAAACGCACACACACTCGTGCAACTGCACACAAACAAACTGAAAAGAGAAAAAAAACTGTACAGTAATGTTACAAACTGCAGGTCATCCATCCCTGCTATGATTGATCCTTAAATATTAAGTATAGTAGAAATGTAAATGAGCTAAATACATAAATACACTTCAGTCCTTCTTTGTGCCTCGGTGATGGTGTGTGGTGCGACACTTTTCTTCAGGGAGATGCTGTGTCTTCAATCAGTCAAGACCTGGAGACTCCTCCACTTTGCAGGCTGGTATCTGAATTTTTGAGTAGTTCCAAACTGAAACAACCAAGAGGGAAAACTGGTTTTATTTAAAGTTATTTATTTGAGGTGTGTCTGGTAAATGTGTATGGTAGTTATGTTTTCAAAACCAGAGAAAACCATACCAAGTTTTAGGCATAGTAACAAGGAGAGACCAGTAAATCAGTTAGAACCAGGAGCTGGTCGTCTGTGAACTGCTGCTTGTGTTGCTGCCAGTTGTCATGATGAGTACGTCTGAAGTTTGAAAGTGTTTTCTTCACCGTCATCTGCAAACATGTGTAACAGTCATTCATCTAATTTTCTTTCAAGTAAATCAAAACTAATTTAGCACCAACAGCTTGGCAGATATGCAAATTTACTGAGGTCATACGTACTTCTATAGGTTGCGTGTCGTTGAGGTGAGCACTCAGGTCCATCAGCAGCTGGGGCATCCAGGTGGGCACGTCATACGGGCTCGAGAGAATGCAAGCGCTCAACCCAAGAACACCTGCATGGCGCCGCACCAGGTCTGTAGAAACAACAGGAGGGAAAAAGTTAGAAAGATACAGAAGAGGTTGACATTACCAGCTGCATGTGCTGTTTGTTAGTGGTTTGTTAGTGAATGTCTTCAACCCTTACCAGCTGAGGGAATAGTGTCCACAATAGAGCCCAGTTCCCTCTTTCTCTTCTTGGGCAAACAAGTCTTGCAGAGGGCCTCGAAATGTGCCTGCATGGGGGCGTCCATGGACAGAAAGTTGCACTGAAGGAAACCGCTGAGGGTAGTGGCTGCCATCTCTCTTACCTGGTTAAAGGCAGAAACACAGGAGGAGGAATTTAAATATGTTTCATGTCAGTATGTCGAGTCACAGCACAGATGGGCTGTAAGAAGATTGATTCAATGATTGATTCACTTTTTCATCCATCAAATTCCATTTGAAATGAAATTTAAGACCAACTTCACCATAAACACAAATAGAAAAAAAAACATCACACCAATTACACAGGGTTAGGGACATTTAATAGAGTCCCAGCTGCAACAACATCAATGTTTGTTGGTTCCGCTATTGCGATTGTATAATGTTACTGGATATGGGTACCTTACACATTTGAAACGATATGGTACCGATGCCCGGTACCTAGCTATTGGTACCAGTACTCAACGGTACCAATTTTTGGTACCTTTTTGTGTTTATGTGGTAAAAAATATTAATTTGTTTAACAATAAAATGTATATGTTTTTTTCAATATAACATATTTATTCTTCAATATATAACCTTGAAATGCTGTGTTCATGTCCAGCATGGAAAATTGGCTACCCTTCCACTCCCCCACAGTCACAAGGATGCATTTAGGTACCTAAACATGGTACCTTTTGACTCTACACGAATAGATACCCAGTACTTTTGACATAATTCGGTCAGTACCTAAAAAAGTACCTCATTTGGTACCCATCCCTAGATGTTACTATCAAAATCACCAGGTAAATTACTTTAAGAAAAAGGTTAGCAATTATTTTGACATTTGGGACTATTTACTATCACAGTAACATGTGTTGACCTTTTTTAAGATTTTTAAGAATTAAGACATTTTAAGGTAATCTAAGGCCTTGTGCTTGGATTCATAAATTCCATGACTTAAAGTATTTTTAAGGATCCGCAGGAACCCTGAATGAAGGGTGAGGAGTAGGAATGGGTAGCTTTCACATTTGAAACGATACAGTACTGATGCCTGGTACCTGGTAATTGGTACAGGTACTCAACAGTACTCAACGGTGCTCAATGGTACCAATTTTCGGTACTTTTTCGTGTTTATGTGGTAAAAAATATCAATTTGTTTAGTAATATATTTTTTTTTAATAATTAAACATATTTATTTATCAATATGTATCCTTGCAATGCTATGTTCATATCCAGCATAGAAAATTGCCTACTCTTCCTCTTCCTCACAGTCACAAGAATGAACTTAGGTACCTAAACATGGTACCTTTTGACAGAATTTGGTCAGTACCTATAAAAGTACCTTATTTGGTACCCATCCCTAGTGAGGGGGTTTATGTCAAAGAGAATCCTAAACCCATTGAAAGAAAAAGTCTCAATTATACATTGTTTGTTTCATTGCATATTTGAGAAATTTAACACCACTTGTCCTTCAGGTGTCTCTTAATACCAGATGATCAGATGTCAGTTTTCTGTGCTGTGTAAACATAAGTAAACTCTGCTTCCGTCCGAGGAAAGCGTTCTCCATTAGGAGGCGTTGTGGGAAAAATATGTCAGGAGTTTGTCTATGGCAGGACTGACAAATATTCAGACTATTTTAACCCCAAATATTCCTTAACCTGCATTCTGAACTACTTTTATGCACCATCTTTTGCCTTTTCTGCTCCATTTCACAGATGACAGCCTCTAGCTGCACTGTATAAAATATAGCAAAGCAACAACATCACCAGGCTGGATGCTCCACTTGTGGCCAGCTGGATGGAAATAGCCAGCAGCTGGGTACCATGGGGGTGGATGTGTAACTGTATCAGGGGGTGTTTCACTGTAATGCTAGCTAAAATTATCTGCTGCACATTTTATTTTCTATCATTCTCTATTGAGTGAAATTCTCAGCAAGACAGCTCAACTGGAAAGGGTTGAGAGAAGCTTCTTGACTGTAAAGCACAGGGAGCCCAAAGACGAAAAAGCATCAAGTCAAGTATGTTTTTCTTGCCATTTCTGATTTATATTGTACAAAAATTGATTTATGCATGCAGTAACTGTGCCTCAGTACCAGCATCAGGTTGTTGAGATGATAGGAACATGTCAATCTGTCAAATAAAAGTGATTCAGATGAAATAAAAGCATCAGCATGTCGTATATTTGAGTCCTTTAAGTTGAAAAGGCCAAATAAAAATATGGCTCCTTCCATCCATCCCCCACTTCTCCTTTGTCTCAACTCTATTCCTCTCATCCTCCTTCAATCTGGACGTTATCGCCATAGCAACAGATTACTGCAGCCTGTGGTTTCCATAGAAACAGCTAGAGGGCCAGAGGAGGAGGGGGAGGAGGGTAGAGCCAGGAGGAGAGTGCTGAATCACTACAGCGAAGCCTGCTAGCATAAACAAGCATGTATGGGCCAACAGCTCGAGGTGGTTATATAATCAAGCTGTCATATTTTGGCCTGTCTCTGAAGCATCTCACAGCGACCCTTCAGCTGCACTGATCATGTTTTAGATCTATGTTTTTAATGTTTTACACTCCTCTGAATGAGCAGGTCCTTTTACCTCCAGCTGCTCGTCCTCCAGCAGGCGTATCACCAGCGCTCGCACGTCATTCACTGCTTTCTGATCGCTCATGAAGGTGAACAGGTTGTAGAAAACCATGATCTGAAGGTATGTGAGAACAGTGTAGCGAGCGTGCCAGGAGCTGCTACCAGCAATCTGCAACAGAGAACAAAATGCATCCCTTAAAGATAACTTTCTCAGCCCTTTCTTCAGCAAAAGAAAAGAGATTTTAACAAGTCTCTTTAACAAGGATTCAGGTTTTTTTTCCATTTGGAAGCTCCGGTTTGTTTGTGTTGTTCAGTTTCAAATTGGAAAGATTTTTATATTCGACAAACAACTCTTTAGTGCAAGTATTAACCACACCTACTTTCCCATATCTTCTGAATATTTCTTTTTTTATATGATTATTTGAGGGACGACTGCATGAGACTAATTTGCAACCTCTGTCCCTGGTTCTGCTTCAAATATTAAAACAGAAGTTATAAAGTGTTGGGTGTTAGATACTACAACTATAGAAAATGAAGAAAAGATCATATACTGCCTTTTTAGCAGACTGTCTGCTACAATTTGGTGTTAGTTGCAGATTTGTGCGATAATTTGTTTCCTGACAGTGTTTAAAATTTTGATGACCCAGTACATATTTCATATTCAGGATCTTAGTATCCAGAAAATTGCCAGAATCTGGAATGTACTTTTATATCTGTCAGAAATTATGGTGACCTTGTCTTGTATTGTTTTGCAAAGCAATCCGACCATTTATGGTGGAGTTATATACACATATGGTGAAAACAGCCCTATCTCACAATGATAAAGAATCCTTTAAAAAACATGATCCAGATCACATCCAACATTTTATCACTTCTTCATTATTCCATTTAGAACATTGCAGACAATGACTAAATGTGTTAAAACAGTCTAAGGAAAAAAAAAAGTCAATGTACTTTTTTGCATTATGATGTTTCATGTTTTTTGGATTTTGTTTTTTAGATTTATCTCCAGTAGACTTGATTACTGTGACAGCGTCTTTCTTTAATAAGTTATTATTTTTTGGTCTTTTATGCCTATAATTGGATAGTAGAGAGGACAGTGGAAAGTGAAAGAAACAGAGAAGGAGTGGGGAGTGGCATGTGAGAAAGAGGCCACAGGCTGGATTTGAACCTGGGCCACCCACGAGAGGTCGTGGGTCGAACCTCATGGAGTGTGACCTAGACTGCTAGACCATCTGCGCTCCCTGTAACAGCATTGTTACAATCTCCTCAGCCGCAGCTCGAGTCTTCACTAAGACCAAGACAGTGGATCACATCAGTCCAGTTCTGAGGTCTTTACAGCAAAGCAATGAATGGATAAGGGCCAAAATATATATCAGGGATATTCTAATGTAGTATGAACTATCAAGACCACTCAGGTCCTCTGGAACAGGTTTCCTTTCAGAAGCAGACATGGAGAAGCAGCACTCAGCTTCTATGCTCCAAACAAACTGGAACAAACTCTCAGAGAACATCAGGACTGCTGAAACTGTAAGCTTCTTTTAAATCCAGGATGAAGACTTTCTTCCTTTTTTTTTTTTTTTTTACAGCTGCCTTTGATAAGAATGCTTTAACAAATAATTGTACTATCTTTTTTATTGCACAACTCTGCACTATAATTTCTATGTTTATATCTTAAAATGTGTTTTAACCTTCTTTTTGCCATTTCATTTCATTTTTTGTTCTTTTTTATTTATTTAATTTTGTTCTTTTAATCTATTTTAATTTATTTTATTATTTTTTGCTCTTTTTATCTTATTTTATTTTTTGTTCCATTTTTTTTCTTTTTAATCCATTTTATTTTTTGTTTTTTTTTTTAATTTATTTTTTGTTCTTTTTATTTTATTTTATTTTTTGTTCCATTTAATTTATTTATTATTATTATTATTTTAATTATTACTGTTATTTATTTTATTTTATTTTATTTTTCGGGGGTTCTTTTTAATCAATTCTTAATTTTCTTTTATTATGTTTTGCAGATGTTTTAATCTGTATTTGTTTTTCTGTAAAGCACTTTGAATTGGCTTGCTGCTGGATTGTGCTGTATAAATAAACTTGCCTTTCCTTAATACAACCATAAAACCAACCAGAAAATCTCTGGAGAACTTTCCGGAATACCTTCAGCCTCCTCTTTCAAGTTCTCTTATTAATTCCCCAGAGAGCAGAGCACCACTGTAAAATTTTTCACACTTTCATTTATAAATAATTCAAAGCTGAGAAAACCACAAACACAAAAAAGAAAAAACACATCTGGACATCACCTTCTCAGAGTCTTATCTTTTTGAGGTTATCTTCCAGGTTTTAAGATAAGAGGGCTGGTAAAACTCTTTGAGAGGTTAGTTAAAGAAAGAACAGTCTGAAAACTCACCTCTTGCAGAGTACTGAGGACCAGGGGGATCTGCTCTGTGTAGAGGAGTCCCTGAGACATCAGAGACAGGCAGGTCTTTGCGTCTCTCTTCAGTTCATCGTAGCTGTCATCGTTCTCTACTGGAGCAATCTGCAACAGAGGACAAAGAGAAGACATCAGGGGTCATTTAGGTTTATGTGGTGCAAACATTACAACATTTACTGAGCTTGTAATAGAGGAAACAGTAGACCAAGACTCAGAAAGAATGACTTTTTATTTTCTATTTGTTTATTTTATTACCTTGAAGAGCAGAGGGAGCATCCGTAGATGTTCAGGTACAGCAGTGGAGAAAGAGCGACCAGCACTTGCAATCAACCACTTCAGTACTGTAGACATTAAAAAGAGGAATATTAATTTTCAAAGAAGGATGAATAAAGCCACTTAGTTCCAAAATGTTTTGACCATCCCTTCACTTCAAAATATCCTTAACACTGGACCAACCTGTTTTGAGAAGCTTGATGGCCTGTGTCCGCTCATCTTGCTCTCCCACCTCATTCTCTTCAATCACATGATTCTGGATCTCCTCATCACCCTCTGTTAGAGGCTTGAGCTGCACCAGGATCCGCTCTGTGAAGTCTGCGATGCGTGGGGAGGTGGTCGGCTGAGTGTACGGTAAGTTGACGTCAATCATGAAGATGTACGTGAGCACGCTAGAAGGATAAAAACAACAGAGATGAAACAAGAAAGCAACAAAACTAATTCACACAGAATTGCTGTGTAGGAGCAGTTACAGGACCTCACCTTCCGATTCTTTCCCGTACGTTCTTGTACACCTGTGTGAGTTTGGGCTCCAGGTATTGTAGCAGCCTGTGGAGCAGCTCTGGGACACGCCACTCCTGCTGAGCCAGACCCCCCTGCAGCACGTAGAGACGACTGGAAGAAAACACAGAAGGATGCACAATCAGCAAAGTTTTCAGACACATCGATATCTGCATCAGGCAGCAGCCTCTTCACTCACCAGGCATCGACGAAGGAGCCCCCCTCCCCGTTAACTGGTGACTCCATTAGCATCTCAAACAGCCAGTGCAGCTTACGAGGGTCCCTACTCTCCTGTACGAGACAGAAACAACAGTCGTATTGAAGAAAGGCTGGATGGTGGAAGAAAAGACATTCTGCGTATCAATACGAAAGCTTACACAAGCTGTGGCGATGCAGGTTCCCCAGTCTGCGTACGTCTCTATTGTGATGTTGGACAGAGCTGTACGGAGCAGAGGACACAGCAACTCCCAAAGATTGTCCACCTGTGGGAAAAAATAAAACACAATCATGTTTTTATGTGCTGGTTTAAATCAAGAACTTTTAATTTTGTTGGTTTAGTTTCTTGAGTTTTAACATCTTATTCCAAATCCTGAGCCTCCTTACTAAGATCTTATGTTTTTATATCATCTTCTTCATATGAAACGGGAGGTCAAGAGGTTGACATCTGCTTACTTTTTTTTTTATTATCCTAAGAATCATTTGTGTGTAAAGCACTTAGTTTTATTTATGTATCGTGTATAAAAAGTGCTTTACAATCATGGGATAGAGGTCCAAAATCAAATTATGAAATCTTGAAACAAAAGAAAGTTAAGAGCTTTCAACTGAAAGCTCGATATAACCTAAATAACCAGAAATTCTACAAACATCTTCAACTAAGATATGACTCAGAGAAAACTATAACAATAGACATCCTTGAAAAGATGGAACTGTTTTTCATTTTATCTAAAAAAAATGTCTATGGATATACATATCTATATTAGTTTACTAAGTTATGATTATTTATATTTTTTATAATTCATTTATTGAAAATTTTTAAATAATTACTTTTATTTTACTACTTTAATTATTAATGTTTCTTCACATATTCTTGTTTTTGTACCATTTATTTTTCCCCTGGGCCTTCTTTAAAATTTATTTAAGATGAAAAATAATAAAAATAATAGTTAAAAAAAAAATAAATAAATAAATAAATGTTTTAGATGTTTACCAAAAGGATATTTAGCTGAAAGTATAGTCTCAAAAGGAACCAAATGACAACCTCCTAAATTGACAAAGGAAAAAAAGATTTATTTTTATTATTATTATTATTATTATTATTATTATTATTATTATTATTATAATTATTATAATTCAATTAATCTATTCTTATTTCATTTATGTATTTTTTCCCCTTTTTGTATCTTATCCATGTTATAACTGTTAAAAATGAACAGACAGATAAAGAGAAAAAAAAAGGAAAAATTGTATCTAAGATGTTAGTGATATAATGATGCAGTATTTCCATAAAAAGAGAATTTAAAAAAAAAGAAAGAAAAGTGCCTTACAAAAAAAGTCTGACTGGTTGATTAAGTGATTGCCTCAGTCCTAATTCAAAGAGGGGAACATTGAGCCACCTCACTTTTAAAGAGCTTCACTTGCATACCTTGGAGTAGCTCCAGTGCTTGCAGCCTCTGATCAGACCTGAGATGATCTCTGCAACACAGCGCTGTTTACTCTCATGAGAGTCTGCCACCAGGCGCTCCATGTGTGGCTTCAGCAGGGGCAGAAAGGCGTCGCCAAAGTTTCGGAACAATCCCTGTGAGAGCAGGAGAAAGGAAATAAATGGGAATCTTCTAGAGCTGACATAAATAGTTTCATGTATTAACACTAAACTCATGAAACTCTCACCTTGAACAAGCAGAACCTGCGAGGACTGAACTTGTCTTTGCCTTTACGGTCCTCAAGAGAGAGGAACTCGATGAACTGGTTGATGAACACTGGGTCTGAGAAATGGTCGAAGATGATCTGCTCTCGCTGTTAAAAAAGCAGAAAAATGAACATCAGTGATTGTCAACATTTTAAGTCTTTCATTGTTTATATTTATTCTCATTTGTTCACTAACCTCTGTCATGTCCTCTCTGGGCAGGTTCTGTTTGGGTTGCTCCTCCAGTGGTGCGTACATCATCAGTTTTCTAAAAGTAAATGAAAGAAGAAAATAAGAAATTTCCAGAGGAGAAGACATTCAGGGAAACCAAAGGAGCATCAAAGAACCAGAACCTGGGCCAGCAGTAGTATCCCCAGTGAGTCTTCTCCACAAACACACAACTGTCCCAGGCCTGCTGAGTGCGAGGCAGGTTGCTGCTGTTATACTGGAGCCACTGGTTGTCCTGGCGGTCTCCTGCCACCATATCATCGAGTTCCTTTTTTCCACCTGCAACATTTGAGTCAAGTGAAAATGTTTAAGATCAAGTTCTTATAAATCAAAATGTAAAAACTCTTATGTTCATTCACAAGAACCAGATCTTTGCGGTGCTTACAAAGCTCTGCTGGGCTCACAGGAACTTTCTTATGTGTTCTCTTTATTTGTTTCATGATGCCTGCCACAGCTGATATCGCCACCTAATGGAGAAAAGAAGACATGTCAGAAAATCAGTTCACAAGAGGCGGAGGTGTTGTTTTGTGCTGTGTAAAATTGAGCTGCAATCTTTTATTTTTAACGATAACAAAATACTTAAACTGGGTGTGCTTTATTAAGCTTAGACGTGCATTTTTTAATACAATTTTAAAAAATCCTGTCTGTCTTGTAAAGCAGACAAACTGCATACAAGATGATGATTTCTATCTTTTATACCTTTTTTTTTTCTTTTCAGCCCTCAACTAAAAATTATGGCTTAAAATGATGGCACTTATGGCACCAAGTGGATGCACACACCTTGCGGACGTAGAGGGAGTCATGGTTGAGGCTTTTGACGAAGAACGTGACAGCATCTGGTGGGAGCTGATGGTCGTCTCTCAGCAGCAGCGACAGGAAGCCGATAGAAATGTGTTCAAACTTCCAGGGCCTGTGACATTAAAGGAAGAAGGAATTAGAGGCTGTAATGAAGAAATAAACGTGGATAACATTATTTGATGAAGTTAAATCTCTCATTTTTGAACTTACATGTTCCTGTTGTTGATGCAGTCCAACAGATCACCGATGAGCTGTTTGTATTTCCTGAAAATTTCCAAAAAGGAAAAAGTTATCAAGTGACCAACTTCATACTTAACAGGTATCACACTGAGCTGCAAGGTCTTTAGTGAGTTCCTGGTTCTTTGTCTCAAAGTTAGCGTGAACTTACTCGATAGACTCTGCGTTCTTGAGCTCCTGCCTCTTCAGACCGTCTGCTACTTCCTCCTCTGAAGGGACGGGCTCCTCAGGGAGAGGATTCCCAGTGGTCATAAGTTGTCTGGACACTGTGTAGCACTGTTCAGGAATCTAAAGATAAGGGAAGAGGTTGACATAGAGATAACGTAAGTATGGGGGTCAAAACTTTGATTAGGAGGTGAAAACAGCAAGACCGTTGCATTTTTTTATGGTTTACACATTGCACTTTGTCAAAAACCAACATCTGGACTTTTCTGTTATACATCCCAAACTAACACTGAATGAAAAGGAGAAAATAGCTCATCAATTGACCAAAGTAAAAGGGAAATCCGTTCCCTCTCTCTTGCTTATTCTCTGCATAGACTACAGAGCAGAGGCAAATGTATGAAGTCTAGGAGTTTCTGGTTTTGTTTAAGTGTCAATATAAAAAATATGTGTTTCATGAGAAGGTTTCCAGTATGAGCAGAAGGCGATGCAGTGAGCTGTGTAGCATTTCATTCCTTACATGAGATGAATGAATCAGCACCAAAGAAAAGGGCAGTTAATGCACTAAAACTGTGAAGTTGCTCATAAAGGTTTTAGGCAGTAAACAGCTGAAAAAACGTGTTGCATAGACTAGAAATATGGCTCTGAATCCCTCTGGATTTTCCATCAGAAAAACGTATCATAATAGTATATTGCTATGTTTTTTTTAAATAATACAAGTGTTAATCTTGATCAGCAGTGAAACGTCCCAACAGTTTTGTTATTTGGTCCTTTGCTCTCAGTAAAGCCTTGGACTCTAAGAACCATTTGTGAAATTGTTTGAATGATCTTCTTACAGAGAAGTCGATGCCGATGGTCTCGTACTGGCGATGGATTTTGTCTGCGAGGTCATCGAAGAGTCGCACAATGGACGGCTTCTCCAGAGACATGGCCGAGCTGAGGCCAGAGCGGACGATGGCGGGCCACGTCATAGCAATGCATTCCCAGTCATGCAAGTTGGCCAGGCACACTCCGCTGTGGTTCCCCAGGAGACAGTACAAGGCACCCTGGAAAGATAAAAAGAGTGTTAAAATATCCCTCGGTAGGATTCTCTATTAGAGAGCACATAAGCCGAAGGGTCTGTCATACTTTGAACTGCTGCTGTGTGACACTTTTGTTGTCCGGTTTGAGAAACTGGAGGACGTGAGGGATCAGATCTCTGCAGCAGAAGTTGTACGTTCCCAGCGCAGTGAACAGAACGTTCTGAGCTCTGCTGCGAACCTGAAAGGTCATTAAAGGTCATCCAAGGTCTCAGTTAGTCATGATAACTTTGTGGAATAAACCAACCAAACAACTGATGAACTCACCTGACTGTAGGTGCTGGTGGAAAGCCTCAGCAGATCTCTCATCAGCTCCTGGTGAATGCTTCTGTACTGACATCCCTCCACAGTCAGCTTCCTCAGCTGATACAGACGTAAAGAGGAAGTTACTAAAGGTAAAACAATAATAAACATTTTTCTCTGATCTCTGAAGGACGTACCTCATGCTGGAGCATGACTCTGTCAATCAGCAGAGCTCTGATGTGCTGCTTTCTGCCATGAAGCTGCAAAAACCAAAAAACTAACAGTCAAAGTGTATTCAAAAACAGATTAAAGCTGGAAGCAGACAGTGTATTTGTTTGAATACGTTCAATAGTCACAAGTAATTTCTCACTCTGTTTTCCATGGATTTCTTCACAAGGTTGAAACTCTTCCACCTGGAGTCAAACTCATGTTTGTGGGAGCCTTTGAAATGCAACAGGTCACTGATGATCTGCAAGACATCACAGACGAGGTTAATGAATCATTCTGAGCGACGAGACAAAGACGTCAGCTGTCTGAAGAAGTGCGTAGAGACGTGGAGTGATTCAAAAGCAATTTAAAATAAATCAGAGGCCGCTTATAGCTGCACAGTGTCCTTCAGATCATGATTACACCAAGACAAGCAACTTTAGTCCGTCTATCTGAAAGACCTTTGTTTGTATCAGGGCTTAAAAGGATACAGTGTTAAATTACTGATATTTGAACTTTGAGATACAACCAAGAAGTCTACATTTATTTCTTCTGTTTGCAAGCAGTAAATTTAGATTGTGCAACATGTGGCCCTCCCTAATCTTCTCCAAATTAAACATGTAGAGCATCAACTTAAAGCTCAGAATCTCCTCTTTGCTTACCTTGATGATCAAGAAAAGAGACTTGGTGTCATCTTCAGAGTGCTCTGAGATGTAATCTGGGGGAAGATTTGAAGAGGCTTAGACATCTATGCCAGAGTAGAATCCAATGTAAATCAAACCATGCAGCAATGTAGCTTCAACAAACAACAAACTAAGATTTCTAAATGTTGGTCTGGCTCAGGGGTCTGCAATCTGTACTTTCTTAAGAGCTGTTCAAGGAGGTGATTAAAGTCATACAGGAGCCACAAAATGTACTCAAGCTTCACTACACAGACTATGAAGTGAATAAAAGTCTTAACATAGAAAAAATCTAGAGAATGATAATCTGAACAAGAAGATTTTATGTGTTTATAAAATTGAACATGTAATGTCTTATGTTAGCTTTTTTTATTTGCAAATACTGAAAAAAATTAAAAAATGAAATATTATAAAGTTAATAAATTTGCAGAATGTAAGACATTTCAATGAGTTAAGTTTTTTTAAGTTTTGAAATATCAAAAAATTGCCAAATTCAAAAAAAAAGAAATAAAAAAATCTGCAAAAAAAGTTGCAAAACTTTTTACATTTCAAACATGTACCAAAACTTTTAAATTTTAAAAAAGAATTAATAAATTGTAACGTCAAAACGTTGCTCCATTTGTGAAAATTGTAAAAAAAATAATAATAACAATAATGATAAAATAAGTAAAAAATTAGTAGAAACTCAAAAAATTAAATTTGCATAATCAAAAATTTGCAAATAATTCACAATTTCAAAAAATGTATAAAAAATTCAAAAATTAAAAATAAATGCAAAAACTTAAAAAAAAATTGTTTGAAAAACTGAAAGCTTTATCGACAAATTTGATGCCGATTTAGTTTAACAAAATGTTAATGCTTTTTCTGTCTCTATAAGAAAAATATCATTTTATTATTTCAATATTTTTAAAAGCCACATAGAGCTACTGCAAAGATGTCAAAGAGTTTAATGAGGCTCCAGAGCCACAGGTTGCAGACCCCTGGTCTTGCTTAATTGTAATGCACACTTACGCAGCAGCTGTCTCATCACACGACACACAGCGTCTCTGTAGTTCTCTCTGGATTCATCTGTAAGCAGAGATTATACTTTAATATCCTGCTCCAAGAAATCTTATTAATCTACATCTCTTAAGTTATCTCAAAAGAGGCTTCGAAGGTGACAGACATACCGTACTCCATCCCGGTGTAGAGGCTGGTTTCATCTAGATTCACCATGCTGTGGACCCTGGGATGGAGAACATGTTCAAAGCCAAGTCAAAAACTAAGTAAGAAAAAATACTTGGAGAGATATGTGCATGAAAAATGTCCACCTGTGTCACATGAAGGCAAATTAACCTTTTCATTGATTATACAATGGATTGTGGATATCTTGTAAACCTAGCACATGAACACTGATTCCATGTGAAAGAGCCTGAGCTATGTGCTTGAACATAATTACTCACAGTTCAGGAATGGGCTCTCCTTTCAGTGGAGGCATCAAACTCCCAGCTCCCAGGAGGCAGTGCTGAATGATGGTGAGACTCTGCAGGACGTCATCTCTGCAAAGAACGGTATAACATATCAGATGTACAGATGAGTTTGAGATCTTACAGAAAATAAGGAAGTAAAAACCAAGGCAGAAAGAAGGCTCAGATGTGTTTCTCCTCACCTGCTCATGTCCTGCTCTCCCTGTGCAAGTCTCTGAAGGCGCTGCAGCTCAGGCTGCAGGATCAGGTCCAGGAGATAAAAAGCAAAGGATGTCTCCTCAACACTGGGCACATGCCACCGGATATCCAGGTTCCAAAGGTCTCCAGGCCGACCCCAGTCCTAGAAAATGAGCAGGGTTATAGAAGCTTGGTAGAAATATGACACGGAAATAAGAGTCAGACGTGGGATTTATCTAGTTAGGAAACAGGACAACAGGAATTAGTTAATTAAGATAACTCTGTATTTCCTGCTTTTGCTGCAAATCTCCAACCAACCTTATTCTAATCACAGTTTGTCTTTTTTTACTTCCATGCCAATTTTACAGAATAAAGGCAAATTTAAAGCTGACAAAGAACATCACATATTCCTACAGCCTGCACTCCTGCTGGTGAACTGGTAACCATTAAAACCGACATGACATTTCTTTAGTGTTACAGGACACAGTAATCCAGTCAAGTGATCGACTGTCCATGCTTCAACCTCACGAAGACGCCTAATGAGATCAAAGTACAGTCTGCCTCACTGACTCTCCATCTAAAGAGGAGAGACAATTAATCACAGCAGGTCACTGAGAAGGCCACACACAGTTTTGGTAACCTGAGGACAAACGTCTGTCATTGACTTTCTTTGTTTGTAAA
The DNA here is from genome assembly GCF_033239565.1 of Halichoeres trimaculatus. Taxonomy (NCBI): domain Eukaryota; kingdom Metazoa; phylum Chordata; class Actinopteri; order Labriformes; family Labridae; genus Halichoeres; species Halichoeres trimaculatus. Next base: position 33,612,794 of record NW_027437186.1, on the reverse strand, counting down.
AATGCATCGACAAGCGCTAAAGCCTGTCTGTGTTAGGAGCGGGGATTGTTATAAGTTAATCTTTGTCTAGACGCTGAGCCCACCCAGGGGGATAAGTGACTAAAGAGAAAACAGTAACACACATCTGGAGGCACTGATATTTTGTAACAGTGACAGAGGGGGTGTGTTTGATAAGATCTGGGACCCCGTACCCGAAAAAGCATTTTGCATTTTCATTGTTCTAGTTGCCACTACCTTGATTATTTGTTCTGCAGTTTAATTAAGCTTAATGTTACTAAGTTTGCAACCCATCAGTTGTAGTACCTTGATGGGTAAGTAGTCACTGATGGGCTGGTGGAAGCCTCCAGGCACGCTGCAGTACTCTGTGGGGTAGATGAGGACGGTGGAGCGGAGAATGTGGTGCAGCAGGTTGCAAGCTAGTGTGTATCCTTGCTTGCACTTGAGGTGGAGCGTCAACTGCAAAATCTGGACGAGGTCAGAACGGTAGGGCAGGATCTTGTCACCATCGACCCGAGTGACCTGGGGTGTATAAAACAAGGTGTGACAAATTCAGAGTCAAGTTAAAACTACAGATAGATGATAAACGTCTGCTGAAGGGTTAAATCAGGTGTTTGTAAGAGGTCTGAATTACCTCGGATAACAGCTGAAGATTCCACAACAACTCCTTGTCGAGTTCCTCCTCGTTCAGGACTTCTTCATCTGTTCAAAAAAAGTGCATCAGACAAATGAAAAGAGTACAGGTAGAAAAACACAAGCCATGCATTTAAAATCCACCACATAGCACAGTTTGGAGTATCTGTTAGCACTTACTGGAGGCGATTTGGTTTATTGCATTACAGCAGTGTGGTACAAACACCTTCAGAGACTCCGCAGGGTGACACTGGAAAAGAAACACAGAAGAAGAGAATGAAGAAAGTGGACGACATCATAAGGTTTGTACTGTTTGAGTTTGTAAAACTTACCTTAGCAGCTGCTCTGCACATGTCAGCCACCATCCGCCCCGCCACACGTGTCTCAAAGATGTTCGTGGTTGCAAAGTTAAACACTTTTTCCAGTGCCACCTGTTGAGAACAATTTTAACATGTTGTTATTAGGTGTTAAGTAAAAAAGAAGACTCAGATGAAGAGGGGGATCAGGTCTTGACCTTAAAGATGTCCAAAGAGCACTGTGTGAGGATGGTGCTGAAGGTGGAGGACAGTCCAAGCTCGACCAGACTCTCCAAATGGGTCATTTTCTCTGTTTCTGTTTCCTCTCGTGTTTGTTCCAGCGTGCTGCTGTCGATCAGGGCAAAGCATCTGCACAGAGAAAACAAAAACACACTTTGTAAGGAGAACGCTAGAGGATTATTCAGTGTTCAAATTTCTCTGTAACACACATGGACAATATTCAACAGAAGTTTGTCTTGAAGCCTTTGCACACATACAGCTACGGGAATAAACGCCAAAAACTGTGAAAAAATTTAGAGGCAGCTATTCTCCTCCAAATGTTGTCTTTGTAGTTTTTTATGTCTTTTCTTGTAAAGAACCAGGTGCTGAGACATATACGCAATAAAGCGGTCTGCCATATTAAATGTTTTGGTATGTGACGTGTCAATATGTGTTTTGATTGGTTGGATGTGTACTTGAAAATAAAAGCTTCAATTTTACTCAGCAAAATAACGTTTCTAGTGTGAAAGCTTGCATGGAAAAGCAGGAGTTTCGAAAAAACTAAATAATACGCTGAATATTCCCACGAGAAATATGCCCAAGGTGTGCAAAGAGCTTTAGTTTTTAGGCCCAATAGGGGAATGGCACGAGTACCTGTCCATGAACTGGAGCACAAAGTCTTCAAACTCAGCTGAGGCTGAGCACATCTCTCTCTCCACCTGAAACAGAAAAAAACAGGTTAAATACATAAGTATTCATCATGTAATCAGAGATACCAAAGAAATTTATTATTATTGTATAACATTTTGTCATTTCTAAAAGAAATGAAAGTGATTAACCTCTGTCAAGTCAGTTCTTTCGTGAAGGGCAGACGAACAGTCCACCAAAGGCACAAGGGTCACAAATGTTGCAATAAACTGGAATGTGATCTGTGGGGGAGGGAAGATATAGGGTTAAAATGTAAAGAATAATCATGAATAAATTAAAAAGATTGTGAAGAACACAGTCAGGGATACCATGCACTTGCTGAAGTCATTTGGATCGACGCCTGGCAGAGCCCTCATGAGCAGGGGCAGCATGTGAGTGGGCCCCTCGGGAAAGCGCTGCCCACCTGACACTAGGCTCCGTGCCACCCCGATCATGCAGCTCAGAGTGGCGGTCAGCTGGTGAGGCTCTATTAATGTCTCCAAAGCTGGGTACGTTCTGTGGCAGAGACAGAAAACAATTAGCCCTTTGTGTTCATTCTAAAAGTTGGCCTTGTCTCCTGAATGAGGCAGAAAAAAGTATCAGCATCGCTCCAAGGCTTCAGAAGGAAGGATAATCATTAAAGCTCTCTAGTTACCTCTCCAACACGGGGGGAATGACCAGCTCTGGCCTCATTAGAGCCAGGTTCTGCAGGGCCTGGGCAGCATCCAGGCTGCCTGTCTTGCTGAACATTGCCAGCAGAACTGGCTGCATCATACTCTCTACAAAGTCTGTGATATCTTCCTCTGTGAGCTTGTGGCTGTCAGGTATCGGTGTCAGCCAGGTGGGTTTTCTGTAGCGTTCTCGGTGTAGTCGCCGTACCACGCTGGCTGGGAGACGCTGAAGCAGCTTCATGAGCTTCATCTGGACACGAGGACACAGAGACAGAATGACAGATGGGTTACAACAGGAGTAAACTCAGGTGTTATCAGGATAAATGCAGAGGTTGTTTTCAAACATAACAGAAATTCCACAAACCAGCACATCTAGTTTCAAGTTTTAAACTGCTGATTTACTGGAGAGGGGTTGTCTGAGGTAAACATAAAGAGTCATTGCCTCACAATAGGAAGATGGTGTGCAAAGTGTTTGGAGAACTTGGCTAGAACACAGACATGGGAGCACACTCTGTCTCTGCTTCACCTTGAAATCAGATCACCCTTTTTAATAGCACAACATATTTTAACCTGACAGTATTTGTAATCCTCCACAGGGTGTGAATGTCTGCCTTATGATGCAAGATGCTCACAGAATGAGATCACCTGTTCTTGTCAACAGTTTAATAAAGAGATAACAAACACAAGAAACCAAAACAATTATGGACATTGAGACATGCCAAGAAGATTAAATGATACTGAGTAAACAGTGAGAAGAGTAGGAATGGAAATCCATCCAGATGGTTTGGTAAAGGGGTGACCTTCAGCATGTAAACCAAGCCCATGAAAAGGTGGATTTCCAGAGCATAAAGTGGAGATGTGGCAGCTCATTTCAGTCACAGCATCAAGTGTTAACGTCTTATTTTTTGTGGAATAGTCTTTTTAATCTTAAAATGACCCACAATCACCTGAAAAGATTTATTTTCAGATACTGAAGTTCAAATTACTCCATTGAATTAAGCTATGACAACTTAAAAATTGTTAGTAAGTTCAATTTACTCACATGTCTGAGTTTTCAGTGTTGAAAATGATGATTTCTGAGGAGATTTAACTTTTGTTACTGTTTCAGTGAGCACAACTTAAAATCATCAGTTTGTGACTGTGTTTTGTAACCGTGAGTGAGGAGGGGAGACAGGTGATATGAGACCCTGCTGTACTTCTAGCAGTGGCGCAGGTTGTCTGTGCTCCACATTTTAAGGACAGTTTGTCTGTGCTTCACAGCATGAACAAGCTGTCTGTGCTACTCGTGGGATCGATCAGCTGTCTATGCTCTATGTGGTGTGGACTGAATGTGTCAAAAATAAATAAATACACTATTTTAACACTTAATTTTAAAATTGGCCAAAATAGCATGATAGTCCAGTCAAAAAATTACATTTATTAATAATTTAACCATAAGACGCACTGCAAAAGTCAATTGGTACAAGACCCGTGCCGAGGAGCACAGACCACCAGTCAGTGCTGTGGTGCACAAACAACCTGTGCCCCCTGAGGAACATTGTTTCAAAGGGGTCTCATATCTACTGCCTTACCTCGGTTACTAAAGTTATGAAATTGGAGCTGATTTTTGTTTTGGCGTTTGTAACCATGAGTGAGGAGGGAACGCTGTGTGAGACCCAGCTGTACTTTAAAATGTTGTTTAATTTAGTTGTTCAGATCTGCTTCAATTTTTTTAATATTACATTTACTTAATTCATAAAGCAAAAAGCTGAACCTCAAAACCTTTTTATTCCGTATCGCCTTTCCTGATTAATTTGTGTACAATTATTGCTGACTGCTTTTTTTTTTTTTTTTTTACTGTTTTCAGTGCCTGTATTAATGTTTTTATTGTTTCTATCTTTCCTTCTGTGCACTTTGAGATTTGCCCACAAATGTAAAGTGCGTTATAAATAGAATCCATTATTATTATTAATTGATTGATATCACATCTTTCAGTTTTGGGGTACGGTCAACTTAACTTAATATTTTTATTTGTAACAAATAAGCATCAGGTTTACTTGATTAAAGACATTCTGTAGAATGATTTTCCATAAAAATCATAACTACTGAAGATATTGAGTTTAATTAACTTATTTCATCACTTAGTTTTTTTAAGGAAACCGGTTCACAAGCAATTTTCAAGTAAACTCAACTTATCTGGGTTTACAGTAAAGAAATGATGCCTGGTTTGTTTAAAGTTTGACAATCTTTCCCCCATAAGCATACTTTTCTGTCTTTTAAAATCTCAAAATAGGTCGTTTTCTGGACTTGTCAGATGAATGTGGCTCAATTCCAGTCTAATAAGAAGATTTTTTACTAAAAATAAGACAAACTGTTGCCAAGATTTCAGTGTTTTCAGCATACAGGTGCCAAACTTGAGCAAACCACACAGAGCTGGAGAACATTGTGGGAGTTTTCGCACTTGAAAATCATTTTAAGAATTTGTTTATGAATTAGATTTTTAGATGAGGAGATGATTAGTACAAATGATGTGCAATTCCTGTTGCTATAAGCAAATGTTGTCTGGTTTCAGGTCGGTTGTTTGAGGTCAAATCATTTAACAGAACATAATAAAATTCATATAAGCACAAAGAGAGTCTTGGCTTTAATATCAAAGAAAAAGATCAAACAGTCAACCTTAAATATTTCCTTTAGGTCATTTTAGTTCGTTGTTAATAAAAAACAGCTGTGTCAGCATGCACAGGAATTTAAAGGAAGAGGCTCTTGCTGTGCAGAGTCAAGATAATGAAAAAGTAAAACTGTGTTCATCATTATTTTTGCCCAAAGTGAGTTTAATAAATTCATATTCTGAGACCTTTAAAGTAAATGTGAGCCTTTCTTTTTCTTAAACTCGTTAGCAGTGGTGCGTAGCTTTGCTGTGGAGTTAGGGCTACAGCAGCTAGCTTCACCAAACAGGGCTGTGCTGACAAGAAGAGGAAATGTGACACGACTGATAGGAAACTCTCATAACTATCTCTTTATAGTTTGGTGTCATGTTTGAGACAAAGAACATTTGGATACTGGCATAAAACTTGAACTTGTCATTCAAGGCTGGCTCGTTGAAGTCTGAAGAGATGCTAGTGTCTTTAGCTCACAATGCTGCACCGTAACACGTCACCTGACTCTTGTACAACTTCCTAAAACACTGTTTACATTTAATAACGCTGCAGTTACATGAATGAACCTCTCACATGTATCTAAGCGACAGCCCAGAAAACACACATCTCACTGCCAAAAATAAAGGTATGAGTATGAGGACACGGTGGTGCCTGTGCTGCTTCAGATCTAGAGGAAAGGGGGGCGGGGGGGTTCCTGAAAACAGAAAGGCATGTGGCCCTGTGCCTGCTGACCTTTAACAGCATCCAAACCGTCTCACTCACATGTCCTCCTGTTATTTCTGAAGTCAGTGCTGATGTAAACACAGACAGTCGAGGAGATTCAGGAAGCTTCCTAGAAAAATGATGACGTGTGGGCACGCACGGAGTCTTTGTTAATACTAGTGGCATGTGGCATGGTATGCTGTGTGAACACGATGCTGTAAGTGGAGCTGGAACAAGTGTGATATATCCAGGTCAAAGCAACATGACTCAGGACTTAAACAGATATTTGTATGAATTCTCTTTTTAAAATATGTACTCAGGATCTTAAAATTGACTCTTACATTAACACGAGTAATATCTCCCCTGAGAGATGACTCCATTCTGTTTGTTCTGTGGTTATTAGCGTGCAGTGGGCCAGCCTTAATTAGAGGAACAGGATGTTTTGTATTTCCTTGTTGCAATCAAGAGTTGAGCTACACTTGGCTTTAACCTCAATGACGTCATCTGTGTTGTTTGCTCAAAACGTTGTCTCATCTCGTCAAACACCAGCAGGGCTCTGATAAACAGGAGTGGCTGAGTTAAAGCGGTAAATATTTCCGAAACTATCAGTTTGCTCAACTCTTAACTTAATCTCTGAGTGGTTTTCATTTTGATTTTCTAACTCTGTAGATATTTTTTGATACTCACCAACCAGCGGCCATGGTTTGACGGGTGGAAGAAGGATGTGATGCTGTTGAAAAGGCCACTGAGCTGTGCTTGAGCTTGCTTGCTGGGTCCTCCCTACAATGCACACAGCACAAATTGTCAACACAACCATCCTCACACTTATATTTACTGAATTAAGTGATCAAACATTCACATAAACTCACCAAGAGGGACGAGACCCAGAGTACCACATGGCTGATGTCGTAGGCATTGGTGGCGTAGCGTGGTACCATCATCTGACTGGTCCCTACAGGGAGGTTCAGACTCCTCAAGATTCTTGTGAAAATCTGAAAATGAAAGATGAGCTAATGATTGTCTATCATTACCATGATTATTAAAATCATTTTACATCTTTAAAGTTTAAAGCCAATAGTAAACACAGACATGTTGGTATCATGTTGACTAACTGAGAAACAGTCAAAGTACAGCACACAGCAGGAAAACCGAGGAGAGCCGCAGGAGGAGTTTTTGGATGATGCTTTTTCCAACTCAAAAACACAAGTAATGATGATTAAAGTGCTCTAAAAGTATAAGAAAATGAAAATACACATTCAAATTAAAATGTAAGATGTTTACAATGTTTTATTTACAGAGGTATGATCAGCTAAGTAAGGCATTACAGGAGGGCTAACTTTCATATCTCATGAGAACAACAAGGCTAATGTTTCGCTGCCACGACCAGTCTCTTTGTCAGGTGACGTAGATAAAAGCAGCTGTTGTGGCATCTGTCAAAACTTCCTTTGAGCTGTAATTCTTTCATCCAGAATCTCGCACAACAAGGTTTTTTTTAAAGTTCATTCTGCAGGTGATTCAAGGCATCGTGTCCTCCTTGATGTCATACAGGTTGATGGATGGGGTATGTGCATTTGCATACGTCTGTGTGTTTGCTTTCCAAAGCTAATTCATAGCCATATTTTTTTACCTCTGCCAAGGAGGTCATGTTTTTGGGAGGGTTGTCTGTTTGTTTGTCTGTCTGTGAACATCATAACTCAAAAAAGTAGCCAATGGATCTTGGTGAAATTTTCAGGAAGTATTCAAAATGGGATAAGAAAGAAGTGATTAAATTTTGGAGGTGACCAGGATCCCTGTATGGATCTAGGATTTTTTAAAAAATATTCTTTAAAATTGTGAGATAGGGCCTTTATCACCATATGTGTGTATAACCATGATAAATGGTCAGTGTGCTTTGCAAAACAATACAAGACAAGGTCACCATAATTTCTAACATATGTAAAAGTACGATCCAGATCCTGGCAATATTCTAGGTACTAAGATTTACTAAGATTTTGATATGAAATATGTACTGGGTAATCATCATTTTCAACACTGTCAGGTCACAAATCATCACACAAACCTGAAACTAACACCAAATTGTAGCAGACATTCTGCTGAAAGGGAGTAAAACATTAAAGAAGGACTGAGTGCTTTTCTAGTTTATTTTAACAAATGGGCAAAACAAAGGGAAAAAGAATCTTCTCAGGACAAATGTTTCAACTGGCACATTTGTCCTGAGTTAACTTAAACATTTGTTTTCTACAGAAGCACTGAATATAAAACGTCATCATGGAAATCTTAAGCCTTCCTTATCGCAGGATCAACTGGTTTGATGACAGTTTCTGCATATGTCCTGAGATGTGCTTTGAGAAAAGCCTGCTCCACAGCAGGTTTGCTGTGCAGCCCTAAAAAACACAATCAAGGACAAAACCCAGAGTAACCCCTGTAATCCAACATCCTGTTCCTGTACAGGCCTCTGGAGACTGTCTAATGTTTATCAGGAAGACATACTGTTGTTGACAAAACAGTCACGTAGCTGACCACAGCTCACTATCCATCCTGTCGAGACTTGCCTTGACCAAGAGCAACATCAACCAGGAAACCTGAGAGTTTGTTTCTCTGACAAGCAGTGGAGGCTATGATGAAACTCACACCATGAGCCAAAATCACTGAGCTCAGGTCACAAGTGAGAGCATGTGCTTCGAACTTCAAAACACACAAGCTCTAAACAGCGAGAGATAGAAAGGAGAAGCAGCCACAAACCTTGGGGATGTAAGGGTCCCAATCAATGTAGCCGATGTTGTCGTTGGCCAAGCGAGCGAAGAGGTTGACGAGGTGCTGCGAAGAAGTGGGATGTGTTACACAAGGAAAAAAGAAACGCTGACTGTGGCATTCCAACATTTTGAACAAAAAAAGAAATACTTACCACTTCCCAGCTTGGTAAATTTTGCACAGATACCCATAAGTTGATCAGCTCGTCAAGCCACAACCTAAAAGCAGAAGAAATGATCTTTAATCTAAATGTTTGACAATGATTTGAGTGTGTAAAGGAACCAGAAACTGATGCAACAAAGACTTAAGCCTCATTGCACGAGTAATTCTATAATCAGGGGTACATTTCATTTCCTGGGAATATATTTATCAATTTCACTAAGTATTAATTTTGAAGAAATGACCAATTTTACAGTGAGTCATTTGGCTTATATTTCGCTTTTATTTAATACAGAACGTTAACAGGTTCCATCATTTGTTTCACCAAAAATGCAAATCATGTGTTGGACTTTGCAGTTTTTGTGCTGTCCGATGTCTCAAATTAACACTATAATACATGTTTGTGAATATCATTTTCAGTATTATTTGTTTAAAATAACCATTAAAACATGCCAAAGTGTTTTAAAAACTATTTTAATAATTTATATGGACAAAACAATTCCTTTTACGTGTGTCCGAGTAATTAGCATCAACTGTTACCCAGTAAAAAATAAACCCTATAAATCAGCAATGGTTTGCTCCAAAGTCACATGACTTAAATTGATTGAGGCCACATCTTGTTTGGCATATTTTCACTCCACCTCATCAATATTTCATCAAAATGACTGTCTGCTTTTTTTTTAGATATTTTTTTTTCTCTCGCATTTTATTTGCATTTTGTCCTTCTTTTCTTTTCTTTTCCTACTCTTTCTTTTTTCTTTTCTATTACCTTTTTTCTTTTTATTTATTTATCTATTTATTTATTTTTATTTATTTTTTTTTTTTTTGGGGGGGGCATGATGTGGGTTAAAAAGGAAAACTGCACAAGTCATCTCATCACTGATATTGTATCAGGATAGACACTGCTGTTGTCTTGTATTTCGTTTTATTGGAAATAAAAATGTTTTCCTCACAAAAAAAGACTGTCTGTACATGGGGCGCATTGATTGTTTATCAATTGTAATACCAACATTTTCTAGTGTTCTTCCTATAAATGTTTAAAAAAAAACGAATTGAGAAGAAAATGCTCAGAGATATGAAATGATTGAGGTCAAGTGGTGCCAAGTTCTAGGTCTGCAGTTAGCACAAGAGCCAAAAAAATAAAAATAGAATGGGGAGAATAGCAACCCTGTTACCTGTCAACCGTGATACCATGTTTTGTCAACCGTGTTACATGTGATATTTGTGCCATAATTCTTTTAAATTTTGTCTAAACTGTGATATAAATGATAAGGGACACTTCTAGTGAGTGTAGTCTGGCATGGAAATGTTGTATAACTCCAAATTCAGTATAACGTGGATCCTTATTAAAAAAATTGTCACAACTTTTGTCCATAACACAGTTGATAAATTTATGCTCTGAAAGTTTTTTGTAACCTAAATATTTAGGAACATTAGAGCTTAAGCTAACTAATGAATTGCGTTCCAGGTGTATCATTTGTAATCAAATAGAATATGATGAATGTTTCCCTTATTACAGAATCACTCGCACACGAATTTTGTCAAACTGATGTTTGCCTCTGCAAAGGCCAACTTTAACAGAGTTCTTCTAAGAGTAAAGAATAAAAAATGGCCTTTTTTTCTGTCCGTGGACTGAATAATTTACTAAAACAAGTCAGAGCCGTTTTCCTTAAAGACCTTTCGTTTTATATTATACTTAAGAAACCTGAAACCATATCAACAAGAACAGAAAATGCTTAAAGTTTGAGGCTGATAAGGTGGCTTCTTGCTTTGTTGTTCTTCTGTTTCAGAAAGGTACACAGTGACAGTGACTGGTGGCATCAGCTCAGCACTCTGATATAGTTAAGTCATTATGTAGGCGGTGACATTTAAAGGATTCTCCACCAGCGTTAAGAGGCCTAAGAAATCACTCCCTCGCTACACCTCGTCGATAGTCTGCAAAGGTGGGAAAAAGCCTTAAGAGAATACAAATGTGAGATAGAGCAATGTATGTTTGGCAAACAGCAACAGGAAGTGAAATGTATGTTTCTCATCCTTTTAGAGAAGGAAATATAAAATTAGAGCTGCATCTTTGTCGGTTTTCACAGCCTTTGCTTCACATTCTCACTATAGGAAAACACCCCCTCACATCTTGAACAAAGCATCGCTGCGTCTCTGGCATCATGACGTCTGTGTAGGGATCCTCTGCTTTTATATACAGCTGACACAGCCCTCCTTGTGATTCATTCATCTTTTCTCCTACGGACCGGATCTCAAGGCTGACTCGCTTGCTGCCTCCAGACTGGAGTGATACCTCGGGTTACGAGCGTACGTAGGAGAGGATGAGAAGTTGCTTACTTGAAGCCTTGGTGGTGCAGCTCTGGAGGCAGCGTTGTGGGCAGGAAGAGCTCAAAGTAGCTGATTGCTCTCTGCATGGTGACATCAAAGGGACAGAGGAGCGGCCTCCACTCGTCCAACATCTCCTGAGTTGCAGAAGCTGAAAAATATCTGTATGAGCAGAGAGACAAATAAAAGTTATGTAGTAAAGCTTGTAACTACTGATGAAAAGGATGTGATTTGAATCATTTCAGGGGTTGATGATTCGCTAAATCTGCTCTTTTTAAGACCGCTGGTCCTTTTATTCAACCCATGGACTGAGGAACATTACTTTTGATTTTAGGAATAACAGCCAAAGATTTAACACCTCTTATTCTGGGGCAAAATGCTCAGAGTTGATAGTATTGTGCCCTTTCTGCTTGCCCATCGTTGTCGGCAGTTAGTTGGGTAAATTGTAGGCTGAGTTAGCAGATTTCCAGATTTATATATAAACACTAACAGAGATTTATCCCTACAACACCCAAGCAGAACTATCTCTCATCTCTTTGGTACACAAAAAGTTACAAGTGGTGTTACTTTCAAATCCCATGAGAACAACAAGCATAATGTTCGCCACAATCAATCTTTTGCCAGATGATGTAGATGAAAGAAGCTGTCGTGACTTTTTCTAAACTTCCTCCAAGCTGCAATTCATTCACTGAGCATCGAGCACAACAAGGCTTTGTTCTTGAAGTTCATTCAGCTGTTTATTCATGGCATCATGTCTTCCTTGATGCCTTACAAATTGATGGATAGGTTGGCTATGCTTCCTATCACTTTCCCTCAACTCTTCCAGTGAGTTTTCTTTCTTTCAGCCTCAGGCCTGGACCACACGAATATGGATATATTCCCAAATGCACATTTTTTCTGTCCAATTGGGCCTCTTAACCACATGAACACAGCGATTTCACCCACATAAACAGATTTTTTAAAATGGATAAAAAAGTGAAGAAATAAAAAAATATCCAGTTGAGTGGATCTGTGTAGTGGCTGACATTTACCACGCTATTCATGTGTTCTTTGCACTTTTTACCCTCATTACAGCTCGATAGATTAATGTAATGTTGATGATGATGATGTTGTTGTTAATAAAGTCTCAAATCAACCTCATCATCCGTCCACACAGACAACTCAACTTTATTTGTTTTTTTTTCGCCATCTCCTTAATCCATTGACTGCTTCGTCTTCCTGTTTGTGACTGCACATGCTCATAACGTTCTTCTTCTATGGTTTTCACATTTTGCTAACCTGCCACTTATCAGCCAGGCATGGCATTGCAGGCTTTAGAGGCGATCATTTTCAGTTTTGCCTCTTGGTATGGACAGATATTTCTGTGGTGTGGACAGAGATTTTTTTTTTTTTAAACAAGGACAAAATTAAATGGATATACGTGTGGCACTGATTTCAAAAACTTAGCACAATCAGGTAAAGGATTTGTGACTGGTACATTATTTCTTTGTTGAAACGAATCTTTCTGGTAATAAATTAAATAAATCTTCACTTTTAAATAATGCCACATTTGTAGGGAACGTGCATTAGCGGGATGAGCAGCAGAGCTGACTCACACAGATGAAAAATTTGCCAAATCTACTTTGCCAATGCCAAACAGCGAGTGTCAACCTCCGATTTAGGGACAGCAGTGAAGCTGTTGGCAGCAGCACCTTTCAGCTATGACGTGTAGATTTGTAACAGTAACTAGCAACGTGAATGGCAAACCATGGAGTCTAAAGAAAACGTAGTGAAAGTACCTGAAAGAAACCTGAGCATGGCCAGTGAAACATGCGTAAAGCCTGAAATACGCCGAATACCACTGCAGTCCAACTCCGTTCCCTTGCATCTTGACTGCGTTTGTCAACTCACACTGGCTGCGTGTTCACTTCCACAAGCTGCATGACTAACAGAAAGCTGGAGTCACGAGACCGAGAAGTCTCCGTGCTTCCCACTCCATTGATAAGTCTCTCTTCATGTATGTTGGGCTGTAAAACCTCAAACCTGTTGACTCTTGGTCATTATGTCTTTTCATCATTATAGTCAAGCTAAAAACAAAATGATTCTGACCTGGTTTGTTTTATTTTGAAAGTCACTTGGTGTCTTTAGGCAGTTTCAGGTCAAGACAATTGGTCGATCTTCCCTACGCTGAATTTATGCGTTACCTGCAACACGACAGACCATCCACGATGTTTCCCCTACTGGAGTTAGTATTTTCCATACAGCACCAGATCATAGCATGTTTTTTTTTTTAATCTAACAGACTAAAAAGCCTTATGTTGTTTATCTAATTTTTATGATGTGATTTTGTTTGTACATCATTGGGTTCACATTTCTCCTCGTACGAAAAAGAATGTGATCTTTAGCGCATGGTGAACACATTCACAGACCCACAAACACATGCCCGTATTTACACATTTAACGCTTTTTACATGAAGATGCAACCCTCGGTCTCCTGCCGCCCCCGCCCCAGCTGCCGACAATGTCGCCCCCTTAAGGTTGTAAACCTACTGATCCACACAGATGCACTGTAACAGAACGGATCCTGTGTAAGTTGACAGATCGATATGGATGAAACCTATCTGATCTGTTTGCAGTAACGGAAAACAGATGCACTGCAGACGCATAGGGTGTATTTTAACCATAAGCTGAACATGAAGTCTGTTAATTATACACCAGAGCCAGTAACATCCAGCGCTGCATTTGTCAGCTTATGAACAGGTATAAATGACCTCTGACCCTGCAGAGCTGCTTAGAGGGTACTACAAATATGGACAAGCCTCTTAGGTCCCAAACAAATCACATCCTCACACACCTGAACGCTCTGCTCGTGCTGAAAACAGACAACCAGAACTCTCTACATCCATACATAGTCTTCTCGATGAGATGACCTTCTTTCAAAAGCTTAAAAGCAGCTACTTTAAGTTGTCTCGTGACCACATGCATGTTTGTGTTAAGTCTACTTTACAGACTGGACAGTTGTTTAAATGTCAGCACAGGAGATCAGGGGACTAACACCTGGCACATTTAGGGTGTAAGTGTAACATGGTTCAAACTAACTAACAGCCCTGCTGAAGTGCTTTTTTGCTTCATTATGAGATTGAATAAACTCAGCAGGTTACTTCAGGTCACCTGGCTTCCCCCCGCAGCTCCTAACCCAGTGGACACCTTGAAAAAACTGAATCTTCCGAGTTAAGATCCCTCTAGCACAGCTGATCCAGAGCGTCTCAGAGGCTTCCCACGAGGCACTCTCCCTTCTCACCGTAACAGGAATCTCCCTCCCACAAGACAAAATTAGATGAGATAATAGGATTATCTAGCTAAGTGCAAACAGAGTGACAAGTCCTGGTGCTTGCCTGAGATATCTGCACAGGCGCAACACGGCGGTGAGCAGATTCAGAGACCTACTTGTGGCAGCAAAGCTTTGGAGTGATGAAGCAATTAATTGAAGACTAAAAAGCAACAGTGGGATTAATCGGCCGCTTCAGGACGAACTGAAACAAGCATATAGATATTTCTTTCTGACCATTTAATTTATGATAGAGTCCTTCATGTTTAGAAATCTTGAATTAATTGCTTTTGATACAATGAATTTAATCACTATCATACCTCTATTAATAGACACATTAATGAGATGAGATTTACTTACGGTCTGCAGCTTTTCACGAGGGTTTTCAGCACACTCTCCACAGAGCTGTAGTAAACAAAATGAAAGAGCGGTGTCACAGCATGGAAAACCAACCATTACAGCACTGATGTTAGGGTTAAACAGTCTTCACACCAAAGCAACTCGACTTTGATTACATGCACACAGACATTTCTTCACACACCTGACTGGTTTTTACAGGGGAACACAAAAAAAACTTGAGAAGCATGTGTGCAGTCAGGAATACTTATAAAAGGCCAAAAACAGACTTTCACTGAACACACTAAGTATTTAAATGAGTGGTTAACCTTCCAGGTTGGAGAACACCAAAGACTGTAAACTAGGCCTGTCACGATAATCAATAAATTAATTAACTGAACGATAAATAAAAACGTCCTCGGTAAGTTTGCCAGCCTCGATAAACTGACACGTGCATGCATGTTTGTTTTCCTCCTCTCTTTCGACCAAAGAGGCTGAATGAGAAGATGGCTCACTACGTTTATCTTTCCTAACATTGGGGTGCATAGGTTCTATTGCGGATTTTGAGGATTTATAGCGGAGTGAGCATCTGTCAAAAATGCGATCTTTGGGGTGAAGACGGGGCTGCTCGCGCGTACACAGGGAGAGAGCTGAAGTGAGCGTCCTGAGGGGTAAGGAGGAAACACACGCTAATATGAGTGATGGCACGAAAGATACGGTTCTCAAGCCGCCTGCCACAGTCCCAGTGTGGGAATATTTTGTTTTTTATCAGAATGAACAAAGTGTGAGCTCATGAACACCAACGAGCTGATATGTCGCATTTGCTTGAAAATAGTGGCGACGAAGAAGAAGGGGAGGTGCAGCAAAGCCTTGTTCTTTGACAATCCGCTCTTACTGAGGCTTTTGGTCTGCAAAGTAAATAGAAATAAAAGCGCCACATGGTGGGCGCTCAAAGACAGCTACATTGCCAAAGAAATGCAGCCCTTCAATACGGCTGAAAGCCAGAAATGTTAAAAATGTTTGACAGACAGTACGGATTGACTGGGAAAAAGTACATGTTACAAACCATTTAGGAACTGTATAAACTCCCTTTTATTTAGGCTATAGTTTTTATTGTTTTTTTGGGGGGAGTTTCGTTTTTTTTCTTTAGAGACAGGGTCTATGTTTTATTGTTTTTGATTAGTGTTAATTATTTTCATTGACATGTATTTTTTCAAAAAGATAGTCCATTTCATTTCCATTGTATTTTTTTCTCTTTCTTGTTTGTTCAATTTATTATATTTTTTGTTTAATTTATTTTATTTAAAAGATCCTGACCTTTTAATTACCGTTAAATACTCTTAAGAATTTTAAGTTTCTTGCTTTTGATATGGTGTACTCATTTTATTATCCCATTTATCATAATTATATCAATGAAAAACTGGGGAAAAAAATCAAAATAACATTGACAATAATATCATTTATCGGCAATAATATTTTGGAAAATTATCATCTAGCAAAATTTGTTATCGTGACAGGCCTAATGTAAACTGTTTATTCATTTTATCACTTTGTTTCATCACTGCTTCATCTGGTTGAGAGGTCGCCTCCTCCATCACAAACTCCTGACATGATTATCTTCACATATAGACTTCAAACTTAGGTCACATAACAGTGTTGAAAGCCTGGGACCAATATAACCTCAGCTTTTGAGCTCCCCACTCACAATCCCACCGATCTGCTCACATGCAAGCCCAAGCCATGCCTGCTTGTGAAAGCTCTGCCGATCCCACTCAACAACTGGTTACATATCCTCACATCACCCAGGTTCGTTCAGCCCTGACATACTCCACAGTTCGTACTCTAACAACGGCTGAATTTAAGGTGACACCCTGCAAGCTGAACTGAATTAACCTAAATATCAAGGGCGTGGCAAAATGGTTAGCAAAGTGAGCCAACAACACACAGGAGCCAAATCCATGCAGTAGCAAGTCCAAGAACAACAAGTCAAGCTGGGTGTCCCGTTACAAAGCACCCAGGCACTCGCAGAGAGGAACCCCAAACTACATGACCTTTGCATCCGAGTTCAAACCTGCACGTTTGCCCTTACACACCACGCAGGGAGGGGAAACGTGACAGGAGCGTCACACCTCGAAAAATGCTGTATAAGGCTAACGTCAAACTAAGTAATGAGAGGAGATATCTGATGTGAATACACACTCCTCGTAGCTAAATCAAGATTATTCCTGAGCAAAAAATTTGAGTAATTTTCTGGGTTTACAAAAGGGGATTTTTTTGGATGTTAGACCAGAAAAAAAAAGTTTGTTTGTTCAGGAATTTATAACTTTAAAGTCAAAGATTCAAGCCAATATCCTGAAAAAAATTACAAATTATAAGAAAAACAGTCTGAAATCTAACATTAAAATCCCCAAAATGTCAAACTTTTTAAGTAATCGTTTTTTCTACTGGCCTGACTCCCAAATGTTCTTTCCCAGTTGCCTTTATCCTCTTCTGCTGGGGTCATCATCCACTATAGTCAAATATAGTCTTCGTTGTGTTTTTCTATTGCTGCCACATAATCCTCTACAGATGAAATGCTCGGAGCATAAAATAACAGATTATAGAAAATCCTGGTAAAACATTTAAGATACAACACTGTCTGTAATCACTCTCTCATGGTTGATGTGGGGGACGGAAGAATGGCAAAACAAAAAAAATCCTTTTAGCTGCAGTGCGACAGTCTCCAATATGAGTGGAATGTTAACATTGAGTAAGATTGACTTTTTTTTCTGTCACAAGCTGCATATGGGGTCTTTTTGTTTACACATGCAATGTGAAAAAGGTGCCTCAAAAGATGTATTCAAATGAAACACAAAGAGAAGTGTTGTCCTTACCACCTCTGAACCAATTTAAGCATTATGAGTTTAGAGGATGAACGAGGCCGTGGAGAACTGAATGTGAAAGGAGACAAAGGAATAAAAAACACATTCAGCACACAAAAAGTGCCAATTCCAAAAATAACCATATCATACATCAGCTTATACATTTTATCATGTGATCAGAGCAACATGTTCGGTGTGCGTTAGTTGAATTTTGAAAGAGGTGAGATAGCAACCAGCCAAAGCAGCTTGTTTTCCTCATCGTAAGCAAGACATTTATGTGACAAACACACAATGTTCCCATAACACCATAAAAGAGCACCTCGCACTGCTTGCTAAGAACTTCACAGGGAACTTCTAAGGGTGTAAAGATTTTAGTAGAAATTGATCTTTGTGGGGAATCAAGGAGGGTACAAGACATAAAAAATGTTTCCCATGTTCTCAACAAGCGGTCCAGTAACAGGATTAGTTTTTCCATCAAACCACTGAAACTGAGACACAAAGTTATATTCCTCTTAATGTGAAAACATTTACAAGGAAAAAAGCAGAATTAACATTGAACTTTACTTCAATAACGCAATCAGCATTATATTAAAGCAAAGTTTTCGTACCACAAAATAGTCCCATTGTACAGCCTTGTTTTATTCACCTTTGTTTACGTCTGCTGTGCTGGATAAAGTTTAAAAACTGGATAAAGTTAAAGAAAAAGTTAAAGTAGAGCTGGGTTTGAGAAGTCATCCAAAGGCACCCAAACCAGGTTAGTTTGAAACTGTATCAAATCTAAAAATACTAGAAATGAACTGGTTAAAAACATTATTCCCCAGAAAAGAATATGTTTAGGCTCAGCCTAAATGGTAAACAAATTTCACCCACCATGACTTTTCAGTGTTACTAAAAAACAACAAAGAAAAAACAGATTTGTGAAAACATCCTACAGACTTTGATGGCTAAATCCTGTAGTACATGTACTTTATGGAAATAACATAAGTAATTTACCTTCATAGTAAGTTTTAAATGCCCTACATATGTATTACAGATAAGACACCACCACCAAATCTGTGCAGACGAACTGCAGCGAGTGTGTCCTCTTTTCCTGATAGATCTTCAATAGTTCAGCCTATTTCTGGCTAAGCACCATTTCAAAACACTCACAATAACAACAGCAACGCTTGCAAGTACAGAATCATACTTGGGGAACCAGTTGAGGCCCAGGTGCTCCGTCTTGGAGAAGAGAATCCTGTCATGCAGCTCGTAAAGTGGTCTCCAGTCCAGCTCTAGGTCCTCCCTCGACAGTAGTTCCCTTTTCCTGTGAGATGAATCAGATGAATATGAATCAGACTTTCTACAGAAAATGATTCATACAGAAACATAGATAGATGAAAACACACATACATACACATGGAGATTCTATTTCATCTTTCAGCCTGAGCGGATGTTAAAAAATAGATATGACTGCACTATGTATTATCAGTGTTAAGCCTACAAGCTTGTTTATCATGTATCTTATCTCTGAGAGTTAACAAAAACCCTCATGACATGTTTCAAAGTGAAATGGGGGTGTTGAAAGGGGGCTCTCTCTTACTTGAGGAGGTTGATAAGAAGCCGAGCGAGGCCCTGCATCATGCTGATCTCCAATCGAGGGATCGTCACTAGCTCGTACAGTAACTTGATGAACAGCACATGGTCTTCTTTGCTGAACTTTCGCCCGTACAGTCTCATGTACCTTGAGGGAAGGAAGAAGAAACTTCAGGAATCTGCTGAAAATTCTAAAATGACAAACGGACAAGCCTAACAGTGGCATCAATACTTCAAACAACATGTTTATGTTCAATATCAGAACAAACTGAGTTCACAATCAAAATTCTATAGTTGTTAACCAATTTATTTGTTAAAATATGACATCTGAAACCAAAACTTCACTGAGATGTATTCAAATTGGCCATTAAAAATGTTTTTATGGTTATTAAAATGCCAAAACACCAGTGAACCGAATCTGGGTCAACCCCACAGTAAACTTTCCATCTCTCTGAGCCGGCAGTGACTCACTCTTGGACAGAGCAATGCGCCAGCAATGGGGACTGAAACGGATTAAAGACAGCCCAGCAACCCAGGACAACAAAATGAAACAGCACTCAAAGTAATACAACGTTTATGTT
This sequence comes from Halichoeres trimaculatus, assembly GCF_033239565.1. NCBI lineage: Eukaryota > Metazoa > Chordata > Actinopteri > Labriformes > Labridae > Halichoeres > Halichoeres trimaculatus. The sequence continues at coordinate 33,593,061 of NW_027437186.1, read as the reverse complement.
GGTAATATTTTCACTGCCGGTGGGATGTGACTCTTTACTGAACAACTAGTACTTAAATGTAAAAAAGACAGTATTTAATCATGTTTTAATAGAAATATATCACATGATTTAGTTTTAATGGTCAACCTTTAGCACGTAAAGAGTCTAAACACTGCTTATATGAGCTCTGTACAACTACAAAATATTAAAAGCTGACTGAAAACAAACAAACCCTGAAGCTGGTTCACATGAAACTAAATAAAAGTCCATAAAATCAATTTTTCTGATATCTGTTTAATCATATCTTATGAGAAATCATCTGACTTTCTGCTTCACAGGGATGATCTTTAAAAACTCAAGCAGCAAAATATTAATGACAACAAGCCACTGTTGAGCTGCACTGCCTGGGTCAGGTTATGCATTTAACACCCGTTATGAAACCCAGACTGTCCCTAATCAGGTACAACGCTTGGTTTGTAGTTACTGGGCAAGAACAGTTAGCCAACATTTTAATGACCTCTTTAAAAAACATCAGGCTATTGAGCAATGCAGACTCCCACCACCTCATAAGCTAAGATAAGCTAGCATGAGTCGGTTTCCAAGCAAGTCATTGATCACAGATTGCTCTGTTGCGACAAGAGCAAAGGGTTAGCCTCGCAGACGGCGTGCAAAAGCTGTCCACATTAGTGACCTCAGATAGCTGAGCAAACTTTCTGACTGTTCCTCTCTCTTGTTTACAACTCAGAATTGTTTTTAGGGCTCCAGGACAACCTGATAGCCTCTGGTTTACTTCATAAGCAACCTGTCTTAGCCCCAAGCTTTCCTTATCAATATAAGACTCAATAAATAGTTTTATTGTTGATTTCATTGGTTCCTTTGTTACTTTTTAGGTCTTCCTGCTCTACTCTGTGTTATTTTGCTCTTAATAAGTATTGCAAAGTAATTCATAATTCTGATTGTCAGAGGTGGCGTACTACTTGACTGTTTTGTTGTTTTCAGAAGTCCTGACTTGAAGCAATGAGAAATTATGAAATGATTTTATGTTGACAAAAAGGCTGTTATCATGAAGGATGTTATACTAACTAAATTGAGGCCTGGGCACTCTAATGCATCTAGATGAAGCTCAAACAAGCTGTCTTGTTGACATGAAAAAACCATTAAGAGAAATCCATCTATTCTAGCCCTATTTACTGCATAAACTTCTGTTTTTTTGTGAGATAAAGGGTAATTTCATTCTACTACATTAAACTTAGCTTCTTTTTCTTATTATTTAGAATACAAAGTCTGGCTTTTCCATTAAAACAACTTAATTTTAACAGTTTTCTAGAGATCTTAAATTTCTTGTTGCTGCGACATGACAATACTGATTCACTCAGTATACGAATACTCATTTATCATTCTATCTGAAACTGATAAAACATGTTATTTAACGATAAATGGATAATTTATGATGCAAAAAACCAACAATAAACAATAGGCTGGTCACAGTAACAGGCCAGACCTTGACATGCCATGCTGCCTCTGCCCACGCTAATGAGGTTAGTTAAGCCTATTCCTTTTGTTTATTTTGTTCTTTTACAACTTTGATTAAACGCATTTCCATTTGATGTTAACACACAAAGGAAATTAATAAATTTAATTTGACCTACAGAGATCTGACAAGGAAATTGTTGGTTACAGATAGATAACATTGATATATTTGATTAGTCATCACAGCGCATGTTATTTCCGAAGTAAAGTCAAAGGACAAATATCGTACAAGCCTAAAAATGTTCTGCTGTAAAGAAAAAAAAGTTTGGTAACTGGACAAAGTTAAAAGGAGATACAAACAACAGTAATCGGACGTCTACATATCAAAGATTAGTGTCACTTACGTGGAAAGTTTCCTCGTCCAGAACAGCACACCGGGCCATAACTCTCTGAGCTGCACAGCTCGGCACAAGTTTCCTTTTATTTTACACAAAATATCGTTGGATTCATCATCTAGCCTGTCCGCGTACGGCAGAAGTTTGTTGTATACGATATCTTTTTGTGGAACAAATCCCAGTGTCTCAGACTGAGCCTTTTTCATGTTACAAAATCCGAACAGCTAGCTTCACAATGCTAACTCTGTTTAACTCCAATCCCCGTGCACGCTGTTATCTCTCCGGCTATGTAACGGTAAATTATTCCTCTACCTGTCTACTCCGCCTAAAGAATAAAAAGACTGTTATGGCCCACAAAGAGACCAAGTTATGGTTTTCACAACTTGATGACACGCTAGCTAACGTTAGCCATTTAGCTAAAGTTAAGAAAACACTAACATTACATCTGTGTCATCGTATAAAAATAATAAGGCTAACGTATAACGCAGGTTTATTCTGAGAAAGCGTTGGCACTCGTATTCCCCTCTTTCGGCTATCGTAATCCTAAAACCTGACAACCAGCTAAAGGTCTAGCTAAAGTTAGCTCTACTACAAAAGCACAGTCATATCCAAGGACTGTCAACGTCGACTGATTCATCCAACGACGGCAGAGCAGACGGCAAAACGACACCCAGCAAAAGCTCCACAACACCTGCGTCATTTCCGCTGCTTGTTCAGAAAACTACATTACCCAGCATGCCTCACTTCCCATTCATGCTTTTTATAAATGTTAATCCTTTAGCCCCTCAAACAGGATGACTTGTAATCCCTTTAACAGTTCGTGTCCTCTGATGTCTTTTCTACGGAAGCTCGATGCAGACATGCATCCGTGATTTTTTTTTCTTTTCCCATTAAGGCCAACTTAACTTAAGGTTGTTTTCCCTAGTTATTATATCAAAATCAGAATAAGGTGGACACATTTCATTAGGAATTTCCCTTGGTCGGTTGGTGCAAACAGTTAAAACAGACAGCACAGTTACAGAAATATCAAGAACATATACTAAAAGTGTTTGCTTATAAAGTATGAAAAACAAAATATCTAAATATAAAGCAAATTAAGATGAACATATGTGCCTGATAACTGTTTTGAATTCTTATCACTGTCATTTTTGTTGATAGAAAGATGGGTTATGGGCTGAAAATAAGTAATAAAATTTTCAAAAACCTTTTGACTTGTCAAGTATTATTGCCATCCAATTCAATTATTAACAATCAATAACACGCTGCCATCTTGTGGAATATTAAGGTATTGCAAGCGAATTCTCCTGTTATTCAATGTAACAGAGGTCTCACTCTGTACCAACATCGAAGTATATTTGTTCTAAAATGAGTTCATTGTACTTTCTAAAATTTATGAATTCAAAAACAGTTTCCTCTGAAATATATCGAAGATTTATGACATTTTTGAACAATGAAGCATCCTAGTACGTGGCAAAGTTATCGCATCTCAACCCACGAAGTCGGTTTTAAAGTGATTGAGTGAGAGATTGCTTTTCATAGACAATCTTTGTAACGGAAGTTACAAGGCTGTCGGTTTCCCCAGCAACCTGAAATGTTTGTCCAGCTTCACTCCCAGTGTTTTTGCAGTAAACGAACTGCATTGGAGCCCGCTGAGAATGACTCCTCACCAGCAGGCTTGTTCAGTGTGTTACTCGCCCTGACAGGAGCTACACGATGCTTGAAAAACTGAGATTGACCTGTGACAGCCTCCTGTCCCACCGGCAGTTAGCATGCTGTCACTCTCATTGTGGTATACCGCTACATGGCAAAGATATCCTGATTTATAATAATGTACACACAGAGGAGAAGGTAAGTTTTGTTACCCGGATGATTGAAAACATGTTTAATTTGCTTAGAATGTCAACAAGTTCATTCAAAGAATCAGTGGATAGAATAAAAGCGTTAGTTCTTTGGTGTCATTTTAAACCCAACATACACATTAACAACGGTTTTAACAAAGTAAATGACATATTACATTTTTTTTTTTTAAAGATAAATTCTTTTGTTATTATTTGTGGGAAAAACACAAATTAATGTGTAATTTGTTTATTCTAAATAAATAAATAAATAAATAAAATAAAATAAAATAAAAAAAATAAATAAATAAATCTACCTGTTCCTACCATTTGGACAGTATCCTTATAATGGGAAGTTATACATTTCCGTTATTTTTACAACATTGGTAGACTTTTTCAGCCCCTTACCAGCAACTCAGGCCTTATTGTTGCCCAATATTGCATCCTTCTGGACTTGTCAGGTGAATGTGACATACATTTAGTCTGGTAAGACATTTGACCTGAAATTAAACCAAGTTTCTCTGGAAATTAAACAAATCACTCACTTATTTGTTTGTTTTTATGATTGTAATATACCTCCTGTAATATATTTTGCCTTTGTCTCAATGTTTGTCCACAGCCCCTAATTCTAACTGGCCATCATGGTCAGATATGTGCCATGACATTTGGAAACAGGAGCAGACCTGTTCTCCTCTGCTCTGCATCTGAGGATTATGTCATTGTGTGGGATATTGAGCAGTGCAAGAGAAGAACACAGGAGGGTAAGGAGATGCTTCTGTGTGTGCACATACAGACACTTAATGCAACTAGAGAGGTGATCCCACAGACTGATGATCCCCTTGTTTGAGTTTAAGTAAGAGGTTTTCATATATCAAATTTAAATGGTTAGGAAACCTGTTACATGATCATGCACCTTAGTGAAAATCTTTACCAGTCTGCCATCTAGTGGCCTGATAGCTTACATTCTTCTCCTCTTCAGTACAAACTGAGAAATTTGTCTGCTCCCTTGAAGGTAAAACAGCAGCAGGAACGGTTATCGGGTCTCTACTGAAGAAAGTCGTCTATCTCTCTTTCTGTTTTTCTGATGACCGAGTGGCTGCATGTTCAGGAGCAGCGGTTTATATTCTCAACTCAAAGGTACAATGTTCTAGACTGTTGTTGAATACTTTGTGGCTATTGAGTTCGGTCAATATTTCGTCACTCATAAACAATGTTGTTTTCTTACTTAAGCACTCTGACTAATCTTTGATTGTCTGGATTCACATTACACTGTATCTCTAGTAAAGGATATGTAGTGATGGTTTTGTAGCAGTCAGTTTTTATGCTTTACACTGACTGACAAAGTTCTGCTGTTTTACTTCTCAGAAACGTGAAGTGATCTCTACATTGAGCAGCCATCTTGCTCCTGTAACATCAGCAGAGTTCTGTCCCTGGAACAGAGACATTTTGGTCACCATATCAGAGGATCGCACTTTTAAGGCACTGACCTTAATGTTTTCATACATTGTTTTCAGATACCAAATATTTCACAAATGCAATTGTCTTTGAACTATCAACTATAGTGCTTTGTCTCTTCCAGGTTTGGGATTTAAAAGCTGAAGCTGTTTGCTACCAGTCGTTTGTTCTTTCAGGTATGATCTTTTGAAGCAAACTGAAGAGCTGGTCACAACAAAGTCATTAGACAAGACTCCTCACTTGAGTTTGTATCAGGATTTGCTTAAAGATTGAAGATATGTCTGATTTCCACTTCAGCCTCTCCACTCCTCAGCGCGTTCTTCTTGGAGGAGAACAGACACTTCATCACAGGCTCGACAGATGGGCAGGTCAGCATCCGAGGCAGAGGGCACCAAGGAACTCAGAGACTCTAACTGTGCTGATAATATTTTAAAATGTTGTTTTCGGTTTAGTTGTGGTGCTTTTCTCTCTCTGATGACCTCAAATGCCACATGGTGACCAAAATGGACCTTCAGAAGATGGACAAAAGATATCAAATGCATCAAGGAAACATGAGCCATGAATCAGGTGATCCTCTTATTCGTTTATCCCACAATGACCTATCGGCTTGATTGATAACTTATACACTTTCTGTTCAAATTTCCTTTCAGAAAAATTTGCAACTGACAACGTTGAGACTTCAAAACCTGTCCTTAAAATTACATCATGTAGCTCCAATATGGATTCAAGTAATGACAATACAAGGTAAGTGAATCATCATGTTGTTTATAAGCGCTGTAAAAAAAAGTTTGTTGAAGATGAAATGTTAAGGATTGCCGGGATTTGGTTCTTTGTCTGTGATTGGGAACATCATTTACATCCACACTTTTGTTATCAACAATGTAAAGATGTTGTATTGTCTCAGAAGCCTGGAAAAAAAGGCCTCATCTTTTAAGGCTAATTACCACATGTCACAGGAAACTTCACACATTGTAGGAAACTTTGCAGGCTCGTAGCATAAATGATTTCAGGCTGTTAAAACATTTAATGTTATGACAGGAAGCAGGCACTTAAAAACCACAGGCCTAACTCCCTGTGTACATCGTGGACCACTGGAATGAAACGAACGTTGATTCCTCATTCACCCGAGCAAAGCATATGATCTCAGAGCGGTATTTACATCTTTACTCTCAGACACTGTATCAAAGCTTTCTGTCTGGAACCACGGCTTTACTGGCTTCATTTGACGAGCTTTGACGAGTAAAATAACTTTGCTTAGATGTTTAAAGGCACATTGTGCAGCTGGAGGAGTTACTGCCTCTACGACCCTCTGAAGCTGCCTGTTAAAACCACAGTGCGTCCGACACAAACCACAATGTATTGTCGAAGTCGGGTACATTGTTATATTAAAAGTGGGCCCCTGATCTCATCCTGTAGCTCAGGAAGTGGGTTAAAAGGACACATTACAGTCTCCCTCGTATTTCCATCTTGCTGGGTATATTTAGTTTAGGCAGCATGAAGTCAAAGGAAAGTTAAAAAAAAGTGCAGCTGTATGGAAACATGCCTTGACACTCCATCACATCAATGTGTTCTTCCTATTATGTGGTTAAACCATCATTCCTCAAATGTTCTGACAGAATAAAAAAAATGCTTTTGAGGGAAATCCTGTAATGCTGATTTTCCATCCATTCCTTTCTGGGCCCCTGCAGAGGCAGCAGCCGGTTGTGTATTGGAAGCACTGATGGCCTGTACGTGGTGGATTTAGCTACTTCAGAACTCCTCACAGTAATATATTTCAAAGGTAAACGGACAGTGATATGATGGATGTTTCTAGTATGCTCATGCAGCCATGCTTTAGAAAGTCACTTTACCTTGAGTCCAAAACTAAAAACCAAATGCAGCTTTGAACTTATGCATGATCGGCACAGTGAATATCAAACCCATGAGTGATATTCATTTTTGTAGATTACACCAACCTAAGCATCACAATGGCAGGGTCGTGGTCGATCCCTCCAGGGCAGGATAACTCTGTAAGTAATTCAGCAACTCATCTTCCAACACTTGTCCATTTTTTCCTGGATGTTCCTGGCTGAGATTTTTACCTCACATGGCTTCAGTGCAGTTCTAACAAAAGGTTTGGGCTCTGATAGTTAAGGGTAGGGATGGGTACCTTTCACATTTGAAACGATATGGTACCGATGCCCGGTATATGGCATTTGGTACCGGTACTCAACGGTACCAATTTTCAGTACTATTTTGTAGTGTTTGCCAGGCCGATACTGATACGGATTATTTGTAGTAAAGGAGGTGGATAACCGATATTAGAGGCCGATATTGATTTGCAGTCAAAGTGCAAATACTGGTTTAAAAATTTTGAACAATACAAACTCCAACGCTTAGCTTCATTCAAATACCTTTAAGAATGAGTTTATTAAACATCTCCCAGGCTTAGCAGTATGTTTTATAAAGTTCAATGAAAACATAAAAAAATAAATAGCTAAATTTTTCCACAGTAAATAAAGTTGTCCAAAGTTTCAATGTAACTGCAATAACTGTAGTTACTGCACTGCTGATTGGCTCTTTCCAAAGCCGTGCATCAGGGATGCAACAATGCAGAATTAAATTTGTTTTTTATCGTCCGTCGGATTTAAAAAAAAAAAGGCAGATGCCGATATGCCTCAAAAAGCCAACTATTGGCCCTGATAATCGGCCCGGTCGATAATCGGTCTATCCCTACTTTCTTGTGTTTATGTGGTAAAAAAATATTAATTTGTTTAATAATGATTTTTTTTTTCAACTTAACATAATGAAATGCTGTGTTCATGTCCAGCATGGAAAATCGCGTACTCTTCCACTCCCTCACAGTCACAAGGATGCATTTAGGTACCTAAACATAGTACCTTTTGATTTTACAAGAATCGGTACTCGGTACTTATGACAGAATTTGATCGGTACCTATAAAAGTACCTAATTCAGTGCCCATCCCTCTTGAAGTGTTGATATTTATACTCCTGATTGTGTGTGTGTGTGTGTCAGTTCTCTTTTCAAACAGTTACAGATTAATGTTCTGGTTTTTCACAGATGTTGTTGTTTGTGAGCTCTTTGTTCACTCCTCTTGTGGTGCTGTTGGAGATTCATCTGTGTGACCTCAGAAAGATCTGGGCATGTGGGGAAGGCTTCTCAGTATTCCCAAGGTAAACCTGCAGCTGATAACTTTGAAAACCTACTAGCAGCCATGTTATAGGCTCCTTTTAATGAAGAGATCATTGTTAAAGTCTCCATATTGAGGAGAGTGATGCATGCTGGGAGTCTGGCACTCTAATCAGGAGTACTGTGTAATGTGTTGTGTTTTTTTGAATGTTTTAATCAGTGTTACACAATCCCTGTTCCAGTACATCCCATATCATGAAGCAATTTACAGGACAGAGGTGTTATGTAACATTTGGTTCACAGTCTGGGACAGCTCTGTTCAGTGGATCACAACACTCTGTGGACCTTCTTTATACGTTAAGTAGTTAAATCCAAATTTTAATAAAGCATGCCAGACTTGATCTGCATTCAGTCCAGAAAATCCCTAATAATGCTTTGACAATAACTGTGCTTTAAAAATGCCAAAAATTTAAAATAGTTCTCCCGAGAAGTCATGAAATTCATTCAGGTATTACCTGTACCTCAATAAAGGATTATTAAGTCAAATCCAGGAATGTCAAGATATAAAAATTGAATTAACTTTTTTTTAAATCAGAAAATTAGCCATTTATGATGTGGAACTTTTTGTTAAAATGTGAAAAAGTCATATACTTGTTGCTTCCTTTCAGATACAAGTCACTTTGTTTTATCAGAGCACACAAGAGTGCAGCTTTTTTCAGTTTTAATAGCTGGCCTCCTCCTGCCTATAGCTCCTTCAGACTCTGACATTTCCATATTAACTTGGCCTTTTATAACTGTTCCTCCCATCTAGATTTTCATGAGTCAGCAGTATCATGGTACTGAGAATAAGAGGGACTTATAATCTACATTGGTGGAAAAATGCTGGGCTCCTTCATTTCCAGTAACTCTTCTCCCCAATTCCCCCCTCCTCTGTTTTCAGTTCTCCTGCTCTGCCCGAGTCTCCACTGAATGCTGAGTTAAAGAGGAAGGAGATCAACCAGCCGAAAACGAAAGGTCAGAGTCGTCCCTGGTGTTGTCTGAACATTGTGTTATCTCTTTAGGGTTTGTCTGCATGTGCAGAAAGATAAAAGAGGACTGGAAGAACTCTGGAATCCAAACTATGTCTGTTTCATAATTTTTACCATGAGGAGCTCAGCTTCTCATTTGTAAACTGAGTGAAATTCTCATAATTTGAGTTTGATGAATATATTTCCCTACAGCAACAGCGGCCAAGATCTTCCTCACTATCTGCAAATAGAGGACAGAAAATACAGTTTTTTTCCAAGAGTGCTGATGTGGCTTTGATAATTCATTCTCTTCAGATTCCATTTGACACATAGGTACCACTGATAGTGCAGCAAGAACAAAACATTTAGGCTGATACTTACACACTTTCTGGCCCGTTTTCCTGTACGGTGTCTTCTTGCAGCCGTGGATTTCTCAGTAAAAGGAGCCATTTGTGGCTCTCTGGCTTATCCTCAGGATCTGGCAGATTCAAACTGCTCTGCCAGAGACCTACAGTACAGCATACTGTGGTTCACATGTTGTTCTTATGGAGAGTTTTATGCACAGAAAGCCACTATGAGGCAGACTCCACGCAGCTGGAGTGAAGGGAGCGACCAGTGCCAGACTAAGTAGGGGATCTTCAGGGGGAGTCTCAAGCTGCTGCGTGACTGCAGTGTCAGACCAAAAACCACAAACATTTACGGAGCAGTGCAGCCTGCCGTGCTGCCCCCATGCACCCCTGTATTCTTGAGGATATCTGCAGAATTATATACAAATTACACCATAAACCTGAGCCTCCTGGAACGGGAAGCTTTCTTCCATTGTAAATCTGGCACAGGTCTGACAGAGCTCTTTTTAAAAGAACCGTGCGTGCGTATTAGATATCTGCTGCCATGTCACACTTCTGTGTAAGATAATCATGAAGTAAAGCAGGCCCGTTGGCTCCTCACAGTGATGAAACTCAGCTGCAGTTACAATTTGCATGATGTCACTTCTCTGAAGCGTTGCTGCCTGGATTAAGTTGTTTTATAGTTTGGATATCAGGGGACTACTGAGGCAGCAATTAGCATTGAATGCCCTCAACTGCTTGTTCATGAGTCACTTTGAATGATATTTAGTCGACCATAGAGATCATTTATAAGAGAATACATAAGAACACTGCCTAGACTGTTACATAAGCAATTACATGTTTTCTTAGAATATAAAAGCACAAGACCTTTTAAATATCACTGATGCCTCAATAAAACAAAGAAGAACACACTCGTGTGTGTAAAAATACTAGGCGCTCGTCTACAAAAGGATCAGAATGATGCAGTGCCCTCGAGATCACGCAATAGAGGAGACAGCATCAAAACTTATCTTACCATAAACACTCAATTCAAGACCAAACAGCATCTTCTGTCCAAGACAAAGGTTGATATTGAAGTGTTAAAACCTGCAGTTCCCCAAGTGTCCACCAGAGGTTGGCTCCAGAAACACACTGGAAGCCACATTCATTACAGATAAAATAAACATTCTTACAGCCCAGTACAAACAAACTGACCAGGGTTGGTTTTGGATGATTAACCCTTTAAAATTCACTCTATAATATGCATTTACAAATTAAAAAATAACTATTTGTAAAATTTTGTTGCTGCCTCTTCATCTAGCAACTATTCAGGGTTTATTTGACAGATCAGGCAGCAGATATGCAAGTCAACCAGCTGGTTGAGCTGCCAGTTTAGGGTAATTTTGGCATTAAATTACAATCAATTTTCATACAAATGTACAGATTTAAACAGTCTAAATATTGAAGCAGTTTGATGTATATTGATTTCAGTTGTGCCCATTTATTCAACAGTGCTCATCAGTGAAATTAATGGCACTTATCCTCTATCTAGTTCTGCATTGGTGGCTTTCTTAAGCCACAGCTAGATATTTACACATACAAATCAGGATTTATATACGTAATGTGCTCTAAAGTCGGCAAACATTTTGGTTTGATTATGTCTGTGTAGCTCACAGATTCAGTTACTGACAATTGTTTATAAATGGGTATAAAATGAGAAATCAGCAACTTGAGCTCTGCCACACACTAGCCACGTATACATGGACCCAAATGTTCCGCTTGCACTTGGTTTATTTGCTCAAACTGAAAGAATTAAACCTTTAACGGAAAGTTGTCAGGGTGCGTTCTTTCAGCGCATGCTCAGATATGACGTAAGACGCAACTAGAGACGTTCCTCAACTTTAAAAATGGTGTTGAGCCGTCAGCACTGGACTGCTGCGGAAAGTTTGTTTTTGATCCAAACTTTGAAAGAAATGAACATAATTTCAAGACTGGATGGATGACAAACTCGCAATACTGAGTATTGCAACAACACCGTGATGAACAAAATGTCGTCCTCCAGCTTTGATAAATCTTGTGATGTTCACGTTTTCCTGCGCATGCCCCATTGACTATTCTGTTTGATTACAGCAACGCATGTAGACCAGAGATTGGAATATTCCTTTCCATGTTACTATTGTTTTCGGAAAAGTCATTCGGAAAGATTCCATTTGGAAAGACGGAAAACTCCGCATGTAACCGTGGCTACTGACTCCTTAAACTGGCAGCTCAACCATGCGGTTGATCATGTTTACTGAGGACTCTTAGATAAACTATTAATTGTCTAACTGGTATCCTTCAACTAAAATAAAATTGATTGTGTGTGTAGAAGGGACATCTGTAAAGGTTTTTAGTCTTTCCTTTCACTTGCGCTCCACATAGTTTTCAAGAAGCTGCGCTGCTCTGTGTCACTTCCGTTTTTTTCAACTGATTTTAGACAAGAATATTTCTGCACTGGCCATGGTTCTCAGTCGAAAAAGGATGTACTGCACACTCCAGGTCTGGAGAGAGTCTTTGCCCCAAGTGGAAGAGTTCAAGTATCTCGGGGTCTTGTTCACAAGTGAGGGGAAAATGGAGCGAGAGATTGACAGACGGATCAGGGTGGCGTCGGCATTGATGCGGACGCTATACTGGCCTGTTGTGGTGAAGAGAGATCTGAGCCAGAAGGCAAGGCTCTCAATTTACCGGTCAATCTACGTTCCGACCCTCACCTTTGGCCACGAGTTGTGGGTCATGACTGAAAGAACAAGATCGCGAATACAAGCAGCTGAAATAAGCTTTCTCCGCAGGTTGTTTGGGCTCAGCCTTAGAGATAGGGTTCGTAGCTCATAGGAGACCCAGAGGTAGACCCAGGACACGGTGGAGAGATTATATCTCTTGACTGGCCTGGGAACGCCTTGGTATCCCCCCAGAGGAACTGGTGGTAGTGGCCGGGAACAGGGGCCATTGGTCTTTGCTGATTGTACTGCTGCCCCTGCGACCTGGACCCGGATAAGCGAAGGAAAATGAGACGAGATTAGACGAGATATTTCTGCACAGCTGCGCCACTCAGTGGATTTAATTGGAGTCATAAACACTTTTTTGGGAGCTGAATGCTGATATGTAGCCAACAAAAGATTTTCATGGTATCTAATGCAGCAAAATGGTGGCTAAAAACAAGTCAACCATGCGGTCACAGTGCCAGTTGGTCTGACCTGCAGACAAGCAGGAACACAGTAGCTGCTAGCTGGAAGAATATGGCCTCAACTCTACCTCTATGTCTGTAGCTGGCTCAACCCCAAGTGAAGTTGAGTCAGCATTTCCAATATAGTGTCCACTGACAAAACCCTGCTTCAGAAACCAAAGAGTGACATCACTGAGTCTACGTCCATGTTTCATACGGTCTGTTTAAAACTCATATTTTGGTTTGTCTTTTATTCACATACCTTTCTGTCTTCTTACATTTATTTCCCTCTCTGTACCTTTCCCATCAGTATGCTTCACACATGTAACACATGTCCAACATATTCTCTGGGTTTTTATACATGGTTTCCATTGCTGTCAGAGCAGAAGTTTGGCTCTGAAACCCTAATTCCTTCAGTCCTCAGGTTAGCGTGCCTCTGAAATCTTTCTTCCCCTACTGAGCGCCCCACTTTCCACAGGTCAGTGAGGCAATAACTCATACCAGAGAGTCTGCTTACAGTCAAAATAGTATCTTAAATACATATATATTGAACCTGCTATAGTTTAGACGTTTCAGAGGCTTGAATTCTGAAGTTTTTCTTTGGCTGCTCAGAGGGAGGTCTGAGTTTTCCCATCTCTTCTTCTGTTTTCGAGACCAAGAGCCACGGTTTATCTTAGAATAAACTTCAGAGCCTGGTTCCTTCTATTGCAGGCATCCCAAACTATAAAACAAATCATTGTCACATCTTAAAAACAAAAAAGGAATTTCCTTCTTAGGGCTTGTTAATCCATCCGTAGTCTGATTTAGATCTCCAGCTGCAGACCTGAACACATCACATAGCTGACTTCATGCTCCTCATGTTTCCAGGTCAAATATTCTCAAATTCTATGATGTGCATCCCTTTTTGTTTTTGCGTCAGACACATCATTATGTTCGGGGCTAGACAGACTAATTTCATTAAGTAGATTTGTTACAATAATGTTTAATGGACAATAAGCTGAGTCTGACTTAATGGGGGCAGTAAAAAGAGGACACAGCTGACTGCTGTGATTTAATGAAGATATTACTTGATTTGGAAATTTGTCTGAAACTCTCACTTTCCTTCAAATAGGGTCTAGTCTGAAGTCAGCGTAAATTATAAGATTTAACGGCTCCATAAAACTTAATGACCATTATTTATCAGCATGGGGTAAATATGGCTGCTGAGCAAAGCCAAACAATTGTCTCTCCAGGTAATCTGATTTTAAACCCACAAAGATCTGTTCTGGGTCAAAAGCTACCTTCATTATCCTGAGGCACCAATTTTATAACATCTTTATTTTATCATAAATGAAAATAAGCAGGAACAGAAAATCTGGAAATTATTGCATTTGATGAGTTGTATAGAGGTATGGTTAGGTGGAATGCCAAATCCTGAAGTGGGAAGAGCACATCTCCCCCCTTTTTCATCTGTATGCATGGGAAGTTAAGGCAGGGAGAGCAGCAGCAAAAACCAGAAGACTAAAGGTTGAGAGTCTGTACCTTTTCTCAGGGTTTTTAAGGTCAATAATTGGTTAGCATATCAGTAAAACTAAAGACTACTGCTAGATGCTGCTAGTTGCCAGGTGCCACTCTGTTGGTTATGGCTGTCTGTTGCAGCAGCTCTGTCTTCTTTGTCTGTTTCTTGTAATTTTTTCGTCTCTTTTTCATCATCTTTGTATTTGTATGGCTCATTCTTTGGTCATGGACACCAAACTGTTTGTGTCTTCAGTGATATTTTTTTACTATTTTTGCTCCTGTGTTTGTCTGGAGATCCAACATGTAGCCATGGCCACATTATTTACATGTGAAATCAGCTGTTTGCAGCCTGTAGCATGTTAATGCTAACTGGTGCAAGGCCTGATGTTTCCCCACAAGGTGAGGAGAAGGAGGTGAGAACAATGTGCTGGTTATCTGGTGTGAGCTAAGAAGTGACGACATTGACCTGTCCTTCCATCTATCATGAATAAGAATGTAAGATCTATCTTCAGTAAGATGGACAAGCTAGCCATGCGAACCCAGCAACAGTGGGAATACCAGAAGGCAGAGTAGCATCATGCTATTCACAGACATGGCTAACGGAGCTAACACCAGACACCAACGCCACATTGGAAGAACTTCACCTGCTGTGAGCAGACAGGATCCAGGAGACAGAGACTGAACAGACTGCTGAAGAAGCTCAGTCCTGGACCCTGTGGAGGTGGAGGCTGGCTGACTGGACAATGATGGACAAGCTGTCAGCATCGATTTTCTTATGGACCTTTTTGCAATTTCTATACACTTCCTTACTTTTGTTTTCTTGATTGCTGCTGTGACTCCTCCTGAATTTCCCCTCAGTGATAAATAAAGTATTTTATATTCTATTCTATTCTAGATTAAAAGTAAGAGGCTGTGTGTTTGTTGACGTGAGGTTGTTACTCGTGTTTTTCAGAGATTCTGTTTTCTGGTGTTTTTTAAATTCTTAATTGCTTTGTTGGATTACTCAGAGGGAATCTGTCATTTTTAAAAATGCTTCAATGTGAAAAGCAGACACCAGGACTTGATGCTGAATAGTTATTCCTCACTGCAGTATCTCACCAAAGGAAAGAAATGGGAATGCCTGCAAAGAACCAAAATTCAGATTAGTGTCAGAAGAATTAGCATTGACGGGTTTAACTCCTCTTAGAGTTAAAACCAAAACTTTTTTTTTTTTTTTTTTTTTTTTTTTTTATCAAATGCAAATCAAGTTTTAAGTTGCCACTCACAGAATATGAGACTGTTTCTCAGTCTGCCTTTACTTGACAGGATAACCGTTTTTGGAGGGCCTCACATGTTTTAATGGTGGAAAAAGTGAGCTCATTCTTAAAGCACTGACAGCAAACAGGGAGGATAATGAACCATCCTGCAGTTTGTGGCTGATGCACTTAATACTCATGAAACAACATAATATTATATCTTCTTTTCTCTGTATAATGAGTGAAAACTCAGCGTGGCGTAATGAGTCCATATACCTGAAACAACATAAACAAACTTGAAATAACTCTGTCCTCTTTGTTTAATGCATCTTTTTGACTTTTTGTTGGGCAAACATGTTCTAGATTATTCTTTCTAATGTAATTATGTCAGTCTGTGTCAAATGGACCATCTTCTCTTTTTTTTTATACAGAGGGATTAAATGAGCAACCCCTGGTTTTCCACTCTAAAGTGAAGTCTTCTGGATATACCAGTGCCCCAAGGTAGGTTCACAGAGTACACTTTTGCCTTGATGAAAATAAAGATGATTTTTTTTTTAAGTAGATTCATGTAAGAAGAGAAAGGAACATTGAGACACAGTCATTTTTCATCGTTCATCACACAATGGGATGTCAGTTCTGTCTACTTGGCAGGTTTGGTATCACATTTTTTAACCTGTTGTGACTGAAAGAAGCTCCAGAGGATTTTTTCCAGTCAGAGATTAATTCTTCCAATCATCCCAACCACATATTGATTTATGTTGGCTCACTAAATGTAACTGGGTCAACATCACATCTCCATCAGCTCTCTGCAGACTAACAGGTCGCAGGGAGGATCACTAACCCTGAGTGTGAATGAGCAGTTGTGTGATAATGTGATTTTTACAGCTCTGATTTTCCATAAACACTAAATCAAATGAGGAAATCTCACTATGTTATGAACAATAAACAGTTTTCCTTTGTGTGTGCTTTTCAGAAAGACTATGTTTGCACCCGAAACAAATGTTAAGAAGAATGCACTCTCCAAAAAGACTCAGAAAAAGAAGTGAGCAGCACTATCATTTACCAAAACAAACAGATACTTTAAAATGTTGGCTTTTCTTTAAATATTTTTCTTGTCATGTAGTGGTTTACTTCTTAAAGATTACCCAGCAGACGGTGCAGCACCTACGACACCATACTCTCATCTAAGCACTGGCAACAAACCAGTCTACTGCCTCCAGTATTCAGGTAAGATCATAGCAGTGAAACACTTGAGTTTTAATTATGATATAGGAACAAGTGAAACAAGTCAAAAGTGTATGTTATTGAATATTTATGCTGCCTTTATGGTAAATACTCTCATTTTGGACCAAACACCTTGTCTCCCTGCTTCATCCTTTGGTTCATCATGAAACAGCCTGACTGAGAAACCCCAATAAAAGAAGTCTTTGTGTCCTTTTCTCTCCCAGGTGATGGAAAACAAATCCTGTGTGGTCTTGGCGACAGCTCAGTGTTTTTATACAAGTCCTCCCTCACTGGCAATCCAACCGTCTGCACAGGTGTGTAGACACGAGCACTCACAGCACGACAGCTCTGAGTTATACAGACTCTGATTTCTGTGGTTTTGTCAGCTTAATAAACTTTGTTTTAGTCAGTTTTCATGATCTATTAACTAAGCCACCAACAGCATTATGATATTTTTTAGGGTGTTCAAACTGAGATCTTACCTCTGATAATTTAAAGAGACAGGTTTATCCTCCTCTTTGGCTGAGCTCTACCGTATTTGGGCAATTGTGATTAACATTCTTTGAAATAGATCCATGGCTCGAGATGAAAGACCCTAAGAAATAATCCAAATATTCACTTTCTAAGCTGTCCCTGTCAAAATAGTAGATAAGAGGGTTTCTTTTACCTGATTTTATTCGGGTTTCATTCCAGAGCAATAACTTGGTACGTCCTGTCTCTGTTTTTAGAGAACAGTTAATCTCAGGTCACGGTAAGAAGAAAAAAATGATTAAAATGAGCTTTTTTTCAAGAAAACAAGTGAAGAACTACTTAAGAAGTTCACAATTCTGCACTCAAGTATTAATAAAGTAGGCAAATTTGTTTAACCTTTCCTGCTGAGTAAAGTTAGCAATGATTGGCACAGAAATGTTAGCTCAGTCTCCACCGGGGGGCAGCAGAGGTAGAAAGACTAGAGTGAGAGTGACCACTGCATCACTCAGAGCCTCTTCCCCTCACTCTGACCGATCCCCTGAAGAAGTCCATTAAAGTTAGTGTTTCAGACACACTCTGTATGTTCACGCTGAACAAAAATCTCCGTTTGACGCAGGACATGATAAACCAGTGAGCAGCGTGAGCTGGAGCCTCAACAGGCAGTGGTGGCTGAGTGCATCAGAAGACCAGTCACTCAGGGTCTGGGTACATGGAAGTCGAGAACCTGCTATCATCATGGTAACTAACCTGTGCAGTAACTGACACACACTTTTTTTTCCTGTTACAGTCACCAGTCATTATTTCATTATTTTGTGTTCACGTCTTGACTGGGAAAACACACAGAAACAAGGACCAGCTACAGTGACCTCATGTTTCAAAAATGCCCTGACTTTGAAAATCCTAAAACTCTAATTGGTGTAAAGAAAACAAAGGAGCTACACACACGTGCTGTACACATTTTTCACTCTCACTCTGTGTTTCAGAGACAGCACTGATTGCTGGGAGTATTCTGTCCCTGATTGCAGGGTTGTAAATGAGGCCTTGACGCTGCACTGGAACGACAGTAAAACAGCGGTTGCTACTGAATCCACAATGTTTCACTTCATGTTTTCACGTGTTACAAGCCAAATTGCCTTGTAGAATTAAAATCTAGAAATCCAAATGAATTGGGGCAGTAAAACAGCGTCTTGGATTGAGTATTATGACTATGTCATTGTGACTGTGAGCATCCAAAACTCTGATCATACACAGAGCCTCTTGACTTTGTAAGGTATCCCTTTTAATAGGACAGTTAAAAGTAAGTCCTCCTCACCTTGCCAAGTGAAAACTCTGGGGTCTTCCCGTAGCTGATGCTAACCATCCCTGCTCTCCTTGATGTAGTGAGAATGTTTTGAGCTCTTCCTGACCCGAAGCCTTTGACTGTTTAGTGTTCAAGTGAAAGAACTTGGCAACAAATGTAGGTCTTGTACGGGGACAACAGATCTATTGGGGTGAGCCAGAATAACAGATCGCTTTACAGCGTTTTACCTGAAGACCTGAGAGGAAAAAAACCTGAAGTGACCTACATATACTAATCACTGTCAGATGCTAATTAGTCTGTCAATCCAAAAGAAGCACCAGGAGATCAGTCTACCTTCATATATACTCTGTGATGAACTTTATCAGATTCTATGATGATACAACTCCTCAGGTTTAATCCCTTCCCTTAGCAAAAGATTTTCTGTCCTCTTGTTTTTCCACTTGGTGTGAAAAACTTGAACTCGGTGAACTATGAGGAGTCAAAAATGACGAGATCCTGGTCAGTGAGGGGGTCAGGGATCTGAACTGCATTATCTAATTCTAAGGCTTATAAAGCAGTGTTTGCTAGATCATTAGAGAGCAACATTAGTGATTCAAATCTGACGGGATACAGAGTTCCTACCATCACTGTTCATAGGAAAGAATAGAATATAATAGAAAATACTTTATTTATCCCTGAGCGCAAATTCAAGTGCATGTCCAGTGTTAGCTCTGTTAGCCATGTCTGTGAATAGCATGATTCTACTCTGCCTTCTGGTATTCCCTCTGTTGGGTTAGCATGGCTAGCTTTTCCATCTTATTGGAGATAGATCTTACGTTCCCAGTAACGATGGATAGAAGGACGGGTTGATGTTGTCACTTCTTAGCTTACACCTGAGAACCAGCACAATGTCCTCGCCTCCTTCTCCTCACCTTGTGGGAAACATCAGGCCTTGCACCAGTTAGCATTGACATGCTACAGGCTGCTAACAGCTGATTTCACATGTAAACAATGCGGCCATGGTTACATGTAGGATCTCCAGACAAACACAGGAGCAAAAATAGTAAAGATATAACCCAGATTTTTTTTTGTTGCAATATTTCATTAAAAGATTTTTAGATTTTTTAAATGTCTTGAATGATCTGAATGTTTGTGCATTTTGGTAATACATGCTCTTGAATAAGGAAATTGACTTGAAGTTTCTGTCTGCCTTTTTCAGGGTGATAGCATGTTCTCCAAACCCATTAGAGGTGCTCAGTTTTATTACCTTGATAAATTCATCCTTGTGGGATCAGGACCCTCTCTACACCTGTACCTGTATAATGTGGACGTCACACGGGACGAGATCAAGAGGTAGCCATAATTGCTATAGCTGAAAGTGATGGAATTCTGGCCTTGACTTTTCAAGTATCCTCTCTTCTCTTGCAAAGAAAACACATATTCATCTCTTGTTGTTCAGCTGTTTTACGCTCAATTAAGCACTTTAAATTATAATCCTAGAAACATACTGCTGGATGTGTGTTTATTTATAATGTAAAGGAAAGTGTAGCAATGAGGCATCAATAACTTTCTGCTTTCAAGGCCACAAAACATTTTTATCCTATTTTATTCTATCTTTATTACTGGATTATACAATACAACAAAAAATCCTATGAGGCGAGACAATCATAGTGTTCAAGGGACGTTTTTATTGGAGAATCATGCAATAAAAATAAACCAGATTCTGTTACACAATGACATGAAGTATGCACCCAAACCTCAAAGTTGCACAGTCAGCAGCAGAGTCTTGTTTCTGTTTTAATAACAGGGGAAGGGTCAATTCTTGCAGCATTGAGAGTGATTTTTTGGACACTTGAACAATGAATTCATCCAGGGTTGATCTATTAAAAAAACATGTAAGCTTTGCTTTGTTTCTCCTGAATGTAACTTTATCAACGAGTGGGCCTTGTTGCTTAGTGTTTGGCGTAAAGAGCAGTTATGTTAAAGTCTTGGTTGTGCTGTTTCCATTGCTGCTGTAGAAATGATGCAATGTCTTATTTCTTTCTTAGGTACCATCATCGGAGTGTTGTCAAACTGGCAAAAAGCTTCACAACAGCATCATCAACAGACATCACTGCCCTGTCTGCCATCAATGATTTCTACTCTCGTATCCTTTTTCCTTTTGTCGTTATTATTGTGTGCAGCAGGACGTGTTAGCATTTATACTCCCATAAAGCTAAGGTGGGCAAACAATGTCTCTGGCATTTCTGCTTTCAGCATCTCTTCCATGTGAACCACAGTAATCAGTCTGAGCTTCATAAAGTCTTCAAACGTTGCCTCTGGGCTTCCACTGCCGACTTAACCCATAAACCATCAAGGTGTCTTTAATTTTTCAGGAATGTCTGCATTCCAACCTGTTGTTTAGGGTGTTGTCGTCCAATAAATTTCCTGAACTAAATTGTGTTGTGTTCAGAGAGATGAGTCCCTGTCAGGAGGTATCTTACACCGGCAAACTGTAGATACTATACTGCTGTGTTGAATGCTGTATTTGTGTGATGAATTTGTCAACATCTCATCTTTTTAACTCAGATCCTTCCCCAAATACTTTGAGAAGTAAACAGTGAGTTTATAGGAAAACTATCTGAAATACATCAGCCAGAGTTGTAAACCTGCAGACATCTACTGACACTTGGATACTTTCACACATCACGGAAAGATGAATCTGGCTGAAGAGAAGCAGGCAGTTGTATTGGACTGCTTTCCCAGCTCAGCACTAGCTTCGAGCGCTGGCCCAAGCTAAACAAAGGAAAGTTGGGACTCCTACAAAAAGTTTCCTTCCAACGCTGCTCCCAATAAAATAAAAGATCCAGATAATTAGACTACTAATTTGAGATTCAGCATCTCAGCTGTGGCAGGTTTGCACTTTGTTCATAACAAAGCTGGTTCCAACGTCAGCCCAATACAACAACTGGACTTGGTAGAGGAACTGGCAGACTGACGACCCTTGGACGCTGATATTTTCTAGCTCTGTCCATCTTCAGGAACTCCGCTAAATCCAGTTTCCGTATTAGATTAACATGAAATTATCATGACCTTGATGACTGAGAACCTTCACAGAAAAAAAAAAAAAAATGTTTTTCCTGAAAGTTTCATTAGACATTGTTCTGGTGTGTGGTTTGGATCGGTCCATTCAAGTATTCGACATGAACAAAGGGGCTGTTGCCTCAGAGCTGCCAGACGCCCACAGCAGAGCAGTCCACTGCATCACACAGAACAAGGTAAGGCTGGAAAATACACTGAGCAACAGAAAAATGAAAAATACATCTGTTTATGATGTATCAACATAATCTTCTGAAAAGCACGATGGTCAAGACCCTCCTTGTCAAGATACACACAGTAAGTTATAATTGATGGTATGGCTCTGTTCTTGGGGCTCCCTGTCCTTCCATATGCCTAAGGCCTTGTTTACACGTTTCATCCGAAAATGCATTGAAAATGCAGCGAAAAAAATCTGAGTTTACACTGAAATGCTAAGGGACTGGAAAGGTTGTGGTAAGCATGCCAAGCCTGTAGTTGGCGCTGTAAGTGTCTTGTACAGAAGCCACTTTCGGTAGATCTCCACCCAAGAAGAGTTGGGCCAATCATCTGGTGTACTGGGGAAATCTAAATGCAGAAGTTGCGCAACTTCTTGCTGTTTACATGGCAACGGTGTCGACAGCATTTCAGAAAAATCCCACTTTGGGGGCCGTTTTCAAAAGTTTGCATTTTAGGTTGACTAAAACGCTTTGAAAACCTAAGGCCGAAACGCAACAATACTTTTTTTTTTATTGCCCTAAAACCGTCGTGGTGTAAACGGCCCCTAAGTGGATTGCCAAACCCTGAGGTGGGGAGAGCACACCTCCTTTTTTCTTTTATGTACATGAAAAGTCAAGGCAGGGAGAGCATCAGCAAAGTTGGGTTGCAAAGCAGTTTGCAGAGAAAGCAGCAAGATCTGGCAGATTAAATGAGTTCAAATTGAGCACCACCTTCACTTTGTGTCCTGTCCAAACTGAGATATCATTTTGTTATGAGTGGTTTATCAGTCATGAGACACAAATTTACTGATTTCAAGAATTACTTTATTATCTCAAGAGTTTCTAGTTTTGACATATGTATGTTCTTAAGCTGATGTATGAAGATAGGTGTCTACAAGCATAACTAGTATCAGAACAAATGTAAAGTTAAGCTGCGACACTGATTGAAAAGCACGAAAACACACCAAAAAGTCCAAAATCTGGTCATTACCTAAGATTTTGGAATGAGAAATTAAAATACCATGAGCAGAATCTGATGTTTTGGATTATTTCTCTTTAACATCAGATCTTCTGGATAGATGTAAAATAAGAAACAGATGCAGAATGCAATGTGCCTCGGCTTGGAGTGACGTAATTAAGTAGCATTTTTCAGCACGACTGGAAACCATTGAGTTTAAACTCAGCAGTGTCTGTGACTGATAAGATAACTTATTTAAAATATTAGTTCGGCTTTTTAGCCACGTGTCCAACTGTTACCTAATTCTCCACAAAAAAAAGGATTTTTCTTCAAAATCATTCTAAGGACGGGGAAACGAATGGATGTTTTTTTAATGCTTTTTATGGTTTTCATCAAATCTTTTTTCTTCCTGGTGGTTTGGTCTAAAAATTGTGATAACCCCTAATTCTTGAGAATGGATTCTGTTTACTTTGGCTTCGCATCCATTGGTAGCGATATCCCCGTCTCACATAGAACTCTTGAAGAGTCTACCATTTGGCAGATGTTCCAGCGTTACATAAGACATCTATGAGAGTTTCTCTGAGTTACGTAAGGCACACATTGTCTTTGAGTGAATGGACGTGTTAGTGTGTGAAGGTAGAAGGTCATGGTTAGTAAAGAAAATGTCATGGTTACTGAAACGTTTCCATCACAGCGAGACCAGGCCTGCCATCAGCAGTATCGTTCATCTTGCTGAGTGTTTGAATGTAAATCCCTGGTGCATTGGGATTAAGACTGCCGCAGAAGATGTCAGCAAGAGATTCCATGCTGGATGATGGCCTTGGAGTAAAGCTGTTCCATGATGCACTTTGGGTTTATGCAGCCTTACTCCCTCATCACTGTCTTGGACCAATGTGGGCCCAATTTGCTGGTGTCTAACAAGAAGACAGCACGGGCCTGTTTCCATATCCATTATGGTGTTATGAGGAGTATAATAACGCATCACTCAAAATGAAACACTGGTCATAAATTCATGCTTTAAGGTTTCTGCAGAGCATCTACAGTTCTGTATGGCTATCATATTTTAACAAGCAATGAGGTTCCTGATTCCTCTCCATATAAAGTCATATGAATGTTTGCCAGCTTTGCGACTGCAACACAAGCATGAATTTTGACTGAATGTTACATAACTCATTAGAAAACAGCAACGTGTGTACTTTTAAAAAACACATTGAATACATTAAAGGGAAAATCCCCAAATCACTTGCAATCCTGTATAAATCCAGAAATGTATTGAATTCTAAGGCCTTGCATTTGATTCACTACTCATTGATTGTTCCCTATATACAGACCTGATCAAAATCTTAAAACCATTAAAAAAAAACACTTAAAACCTTTACGTAGAGCTACAATACGCAAATGCAAGAAAGGGGAATGCAACAAAAAAACATTTGGAACTTTTAATTAAAAAAAGGAAACAAAAACTGAAATAGGTGTTTTTTATCCTGATCAAAAGTTTAAGACCACAGGCTATTAAAGCCAAAATCTGCTTAAAATGTTCATTTTCTGTCAGGCATTCACAAGATCACATCCTCCTGATGGCTAAAGCTAAGAAGCTGTCTCCTCTTGAACATGGTTGGATTGTCGAGCTGCATCAGCAAGGCCTCTTGCAGCGTGCCATTGCTGCTGAAGTTGGACCTTGAGCATTATGGAACAAAAAAGTCAAGTGGTAGACCCCAAAAAAATTACACCTGCACTGAGCCGGAGGATCCGATCGACTGTCCGTCAAGACACAGGGCGGTCCTCAACCCAATTAAGGCCCTTACTGGAGCCGACTGCAGCGCAATAACCATCAGACGGCATCTGAGGGAAAAGGGTTTCAAAAACATAAAAACAAATTCAAAGACTTTGTCTCCTTCATCGCCACAAAACTGCCTGTTTAGACTTTGCCAAGGAGCATCAAACATGGGACAGTGAAAGGTGGAAAAAAGTTTGATTCTCTGATGAGAAAAAATTTAACCTTGACGGTCCAGATGGCTTCCAACGTTACTGACATGACGAGGAGATCCCACCTGAGATGTTTCCTACCTGGCACAGAGGAGGGGGTCCATCATGATCTGAGGCTTTTTCATTCAGTGGAACAGTCAGTCACAAAACAGTGCTTTTGCATTTTGATTTTCTTTTATAACTTACACCCATGCACGACCCAAGGATGAGCTTTTAACTTAACATAAACTTCTTTCCAAAAATAAAATTAATTATTATTTTTTAAGTGCAAGCAATTTGTTCAAAACTATAACCAAAGTTCTACTCTGTCAATATAGAGTCCAAAAAAGTGCAAAGAGACTGACCCTTTCTTTTCAAGCAGTACACTGCCTAGCCTAAGCTATGGTCATGTTCTTTTTCAAGAATATTGAGAAGCAAATGCATCCATCAGTGCTGTCTGGCCTCTAATAGTTTTTGTCACAGGTGCAGTTTAATCTTCTGTGATCTCATGGCATAAGATCTCGTCACACCCCTATTGTGTACAATATTTGGTGTTGACATGACAGAATAAAAAATGAATGAAAAACAAAAAAAAGTGAGGCTTGTACCTCGTGACCCCAAGGTTTTGACTTGACTCGTTTCTACATGTTGACCTGTGCATACTTGACACTCCAGCCCGCCCGGATTAGCCGGACAAACAGCAGCTAGTGGCATGGATTAAATCCATTAACCCATTCCACTGCGATGCACTCGTACACACAGCTGACTCTACTCCTCCGATGCTGCGATGCCTGGTCTTTGTCACGCCAGGCTTTGTGCCATACACTGCAGAAAGCCCTGCAGAGTGTTGTTTCAGCCTGGGCCGTTGCGTCAATGTGGGGTCCTCCGTCTGGGTGCCCGAGGGCCTTTTTGATGGCCTGTGGGGTTAATACCTGCGGATCAGAGGGATTGCCCCTGCCTGAGGACTGCACACATAACATCACTCTTCCTTTCACGGACAAAACATCAGGAGCCGCGGCATGTGAGGCAGCTTTTCCCACTTCAAATTTCCATCGCCTCTTCTGCAAGGTTCACCTGGAACTCATCAGAGCAGAGGACTTCTCGGAAAATGGAACTGGAAATGCCCTCTCAGACTGCCGTTCTCACACTCTTAATGGAAATCTAAACAAAAAGTACCCCCACCACTCTTTCCCTCACACACACACACACACACACATCACTGTATCATCTGATAACTTGTTGCGGACGTCATTCATGAATGTATGTATGGATGCTTGGTGGAAACTTGCTGAGGCCCATGAAAGATGGAAAATAACACAAAAAGACAATTTAATAACTGTTTTGCTTTAATCCAGTTTCCTTCTAGGGTCTGGTATCCTTACTTTTCTTCACTTGGATAATAATATGAAAACAATTTGCTGATTTAAGATCTGCAGTATCCTTCCCAGTGCTGAACAATAAGATTTACAACCTATTTCAGTCAAGCATGTGCTGACTGGTCATTTTTCCTCTTTGTGTGTATTTCCCAGGGCTCCATGTTCAGCACACAAGCACCGGATTCATACAACCTCTTCCTCACCAACGCAATCACAGATGGTATGAAGATTTGGGACCTCCGCACACTTAGGTTTGTGTTTTCATAGTCTATTCTGTTGAAGCTGTAATTGATATGCCTGAAGTGTGAAAGTGAGGCCAGAAAACTGTCATTTCTGTGTATTTGTATGAACTTATTTCTCCTTTTCTGATTCAGTTCTTTACGGTGTCGAAAAGAAATGTCGTACTCTTATTAATCAAGCACAACACAAGCATTCCAGTTCTCATACTTTATGTGTTTACTTTTTATTGATGTTTTAGACACTTGGCTAAATATTCAGAGACAGTGTTCTGGCATGATTAGACCTTTGGAGGCTGACCTAGTTGATTATTATCTGGAAAAAGACATCAAGATTATGCGCCAGATGCTCACAGACGCTGCACGACTGAGTTTTGTGCTTTGAGTGGTGGGTTTAAATCCAGCTGCCTTCTTTTAAAGAGTTGATTTTATGTTTTTTTTTCTTTCCTTTTCACAAACAAATAATAAATTAGAAAGTTGGATTTCAGCGTTGACACTTGGAGCTACCGCAGGGGTATCAGATGGAAAACATGAAGCCCAATAATAAACATGATAACCCCCTCTTAAAGGGGCAGTGAGGAGTTTGAAAGTGGTCTTGAAAAAGTCTCTTTTCTAGATATATGCCTGAATGTAATCCACACTTTAAAACGAGATTATTAGCGCTAATATTGCTGGTTACAGGTCATTTTAAATTGCTACTTCTTAGTTTCGCTTAGGTCGTCCAGGACTAGATTGATCCACAGCACGTCTAGGTCTCTATGACAACACCATGCCAGCTTAGGAAGTTTAGTAACGAAAAACAGATAAAACACAGAGATCTGTGTTTTTGTAGTGATGGTGGACGCTGGAGTCTAACTGTCAGACAGAAAGAGGACAGAGAAGTAGAAGAAAGCTAAAAGGGAGAACGATACAGTCCAAGCTAAGGGCTAATTAGCCGTTAGCTCAGGCTGTATCACTCTATAACACAGGGGCTAATCTGTTTGTGCTAATGTTCATTCCAACCCACAGTCAGCAGTTATTCTGCAGTGGTCTGTTCAAACTTGAGAGTCTATCAATAAAATGAAGAGTGGGGCTACGTTAGCTCCGCTTGGTAGATGACTGACAGGACATAGCTAACCAGGATTTACTGACGTTACGCATTACAGATATGTCGTAGAGCACCGGATTGCCAGCTGTGCTAAATATATACAGCTACTAAACTACCTACAAACTGGCAGTGCTTTCCTATTGTCACGTTAGCCTACAGATACATTGGAGCACGGGCTAACATATAGCCAGCTACTACAACATTTGCTTGATGTCACATTTCAAACCGTAGTGCTATGTAACTGTACTGATAAATACCTTACTTTGGTGCGTTGTATCCACTAAAAAGTTGTCTTGAACAAACAAACCTTCTCCATTTCATTCCAAAAGAAACACACACCTCACTAAAAGTAGTTTGCAACAGTGTACGAAGACTCCGGGCCACAAAGTGGCGAGGGTGTGCAATCAAAACAGATCCTCCTCACAGCATCTTTAAGTCTTCTATTTGTGACTGTGGAGCACTAAAATCCAAATATTTTTGCCACAACATGATTTGTCTTGAAAACCACTGTTCACATGTGGGTGAATATGTGAAAAATGCTCACTTGGACCTTACGTTCTTACTACTCTTAACTCTGTTTTTATACCTCTACTCCTTTGTGGAGAGAAAAATGACCTTACATACAAACAAGATTAAACGTTTGTCTTACCCAAACAGTCCTGAGTTGAAGAGGGAATCACTGTTCATTATTTTTCTAAGGTTTGAATCTGGGATGATTTTTCTTTGGCCTGTTGAAGCAGGTATCCTTATAAGGCAGCTGATTCAAGCAGACCCTCCTGGATTTTAAAATGTTCCTTTTGGCCCCGATGGAAAGCATTATGGAGTATTTTGTTCTTTCATGTCTGAGACTGCTTCCATGTTTTAACTCCTCATCCCAGAGTCTATCAAAACCTTACCCCTATCTGATAAATATTTGTGCCTGGTTTCCAGGTCAGATTCCCGCTCTGAGATGTCTCGCGAAGCCTCCCTCAGCTGAGGCAGGTCCTCTGAGGTGAAACATATGGATCCATGAAAACAAACGGAGGGGCACGTTTCTCATCCTGTTCGCTCTGTTAATTTCATTTCCTGTGTGATAAACCTCATGTGCTGCTTCTTTAGCACGGGATCGTATGGAGAGTTACAGTTCCTGGAGCTAATGTTTCAATGTGTTGCTGTTTATTTGAGTCCTGTAGCTCATAAAGAGGTGACATCCATTTCAGGCATTTTGATTGTTAAAATCTACTAATGATAGGCAATATAAAATATCTAGGAATAATTTGTTTATGAGTTGAGCTACATAAAGTGTTCACAAGTTCTGTGTGATAATCTCATTGTTTTTGGAGAACTTCTAATGTGATGATAATTTCAACCATCATGTAAAATTAATAGTGAAAACACAGGGTGGAATGACCCAATAGACAAAGCCAAGGTGTGTTTTATTATTTTTTTAAAGACTTTTCTGTTTTGTTTTGAATCAGAGCAAATTTACTTCTTTAACTTACGCTACCAACTCGATTTAGAAAATGATGATAAAGCTGGATGTTAGCTGTCTTTGGTTATGGCTTCTTTGAGGAACTTTTGTTTAGTCTTGATATTGGTGCCCCCTGTGGACAAAGTGCATTTTGTGTACACATGTAGAAAATGTTGCCTAACAAAAAAATATATCATCCTTCTTTCTTTTAACTGTTAAATGTATCAAAAACATGTTATTTCAGTTATCTGGTGAGACATGCTCTTTCTGCATTGTTACAGACATGAAAACTTGCTGTTTAAAAGTTGCCTACATTTTTGAAGATGCTCAAGTTTGTTTCTTTAGGACATAATAAGGCACCAATGTAAATTTCTGAAAGATACACTGATGGTAAAAATTCCTTGCAGTAGCTTTGAACTGGTGACTAAAGGCTGGTGCTAGCACTGCTAACTTTAGTTACACTTGGGTTGACGGTTTGATATTGTTTTCCCACAGACTTCATATATACATGCACATTTGCATATTTCATTTCTCCTTGCTATTTGGGAAAATTAAGACCGAATAAGTATAGTAACTAAACTTGTTTTGTGTACAAGATGTTGGGTTATGAGTGTGATATTAGTTACTTCCACCAAGGAGGTTATGTTTTTGGGAGAGTTTGTCTGTCTGTGAACAACATAACTCAAACATTAACAAACGGATCTTGATGAAATTTTCAGGAAATGTTCAAAATGGGATAAGAAAGAAGTGATTGAATTTTGGAGCTGATCTGGATCACCATCTGGATCCAGGTTTTTTTTTTTAAAGGATTTTTTTAACATTGTGAGATAGGGCAGTTTTCACCATATGTGTACACAACTCCACGATAAATGGTCCGATTGCTTTGCAAAACAATACAAGACAAATTCACCATCATTTCTGACAGATGTAAAAGTATGATCCAGATCCTGGCAATATTCTGGACACTAAGATCCAGACTATGAAATATGTACTGAATCTTCATAATTTTCAACACTGTCAGGAAACAAATTATCGTACAAACCTGCAACTAACACTAAATTCTCGCAGACAGTCTGCTGAAAGGGAGTATAACATTAAAGTAAGGCTAAAGTGTTGGTAAAAATCACAATATGCTTGGAGGCGCTCTCTGAGTGCTTTTCTAGTTATTAGTGTTATTGTACTTTAATCTGTTGTTTTTTTCATTGAAATGGATGTAATGTTGTGATATCACCAAAAGATGACGTGGGCAGTGTCCCTAAATGTAGCTAAAGTGTCAAAGTTTTGAAGAATTAAGTATCATAGGTCTGAGAGGCAGAAATATAACGTCCACGTATCTCTTGTTATCAGCATCGTCCATTGGTCAATCAACATTAGTTGACCATGAATCCTTTTCTCTGTATGAAAATGCAGAAACCTGTTAATTGTTTACAGTTAAAATGAATGTTTTTGTCTGTTCACAGCCACATCCTTTGTACAAGAAGCAGAAACAGTGTTCGTCTCCACAGACAGAAGTTTTTAGTCACTAAATTGGCCTCATAATGACATTATATGTTTTTATTTCCAGAATAGGGCACTTCCAGGAATGTCTCAACAGAAAATGTATATTTGAGTCATTGGAAACTTCAGGAACTGAACCCTAATTGAATTTTGCTCTCTCACCCCAGCTCCTCTTGCCCTTTCCTCTTCAGACAGAAACACAAACATGCTCAATATCCACGTGAACCATCAAGACCGATTAAATATGAGTCCTGGTTTTTGAAGGTTTGGCACAATTTGACTCATTTCTAGCACCATCAATCATTTGATTGGCTGCAGTTTTTAAAACAGCAACGCTTTACTCTTCTTTCGAATGATGGGTTTACGAGAGGACGGTTCCTGTTTTGGGGGGTCTTTAGTGAAGAATCAGACCAGATCGGTTACTGGTTCTGGGGATAGAAAGAGCAGATGGTGGTCTGTTTTTATTTAGTTCAAAGTTGAAATCTCTTGAATCTGATAGAATTTCCATCTTCTGATAAATGAATACAGGGCGACATATTTTTCTGATAATGTATGCATGCAAACTTATATCACATGGCACGAGGGAAGGCGTGCTTTACCTGATTTGCACTGACATAGTTAAACTGGGTGACATATTTTGGCTGCATAAAATAAGCTATGATTATCCCGCTGATTACCGCTGAAGACCCAGGTGGATCCGGTAACGGAGTAGGCTCCACTTTAAGAGGATCAAACCCTCAAGTGCAGTCTGTGTTTGTCATCAGGCAAATACCAGAGAGTCATCACTCACCAAACACGGAGAATGCATGCGTGTGGGGGATTCAGGCTCCAGCGGCATCTCCTCTCCCTCAGTCAAAACATCAGACCTCCGTTCTGACCTAGAAAAGCAGAAGAGTGTTTACACATACTTGTTAACCTGTTTCTTATCAGTGCGATTGTGACAGGTTGTGTCAGCTCTGTTCTCGGCCTGAATGTGCTGAGAGACTGAGGGGGATTTTCAAACAGAGACGCACATTTTAAAAAGAGCCAAGCAGCTCTGACACTGACGATAAATAGTCTGTTGAGTTTAGATATAAAGTAGAAGCCAAACCAAACAAATTGAGCGGTATGATAATTGTTATTTTTCGTTTTTAGGTTTCAAATCTTTCCATGAAAGGGCCTCGAGCCCATCACATCCATCGCGTTATTTTTTCTGTGATTTAATTGGCTGTACCAACTGTCTATCATGTCTGTTTTCCCTTTTCTCTATCAAAAGGATGGATGATTGTCTTGTTTAGTCTGACAATAGATGTGTGAACTCTTTTCTCTTTTCCAGTCAGGTACCATTTGTGAATACTGTCAAGACTCTAAAAGTGTTTGGCTTAAATCCACTCAGTCTAATGAAGTGTTCAGTTGCAGCCAAAATGTACTCCTCTTAAAGAAATTCATCCTAAAAAATCAGCCACCAATACGAGCCCAGTGAGTCAGTCTCTTTAACAAACGAACATTATAAACTTCATAATGTTTGTATTCATTGCTTAGCAATTTTATTAACCTGCTGACTGGTACTGGGAAAATGTCTGAGTTTTTATGGTCACCAGTGAATGTGACCTACTTTTCGTCCAGCTTAATGACATTAACATGTGAATAAAAAAGGCATGCAGTCTGAGCCCTGCCCTGCCAACGTGCCAGCCCGCAGAGACCCTCGCTCAACTAGCTGTTAGTGGCATTGTAAAGACATTACATGCTGCTGCAAAGCAAAACAAACGGCACCGAAGCTGCACAAGGGGACCATTTGTCATCTGAGACCTTCGCTTGCTCGTGTTTTGCTTGAGTCATGCTCAACTTCTTGTCTTCAGCTGCTTCAGATGTTTGTAGAGCACAAGTTTGCAGGATGGCGTGTTGCTCCCTCATAACTCCAACTATGATCCTGTCAGCCAACATGACTCTGAGTGTTTATTCAACAGGTCACTTTGACCAGAAAACTGCTGCACTCATTGGTTATACTCCTCCTGCTCATATCTAAAAAGTATGAAAGTACATCATTTATTATTATATTCATTTATCTCTTAGGTGGTATGCTTCATGGGCGATCTTGTGAAGCCAGATGTGGTTTAAACCATTTGATCCCTCGTTGACCCAAAAAACAGAATCACATTCTTTAGATATCAAGCCTTAGCTTCAGTCATTTCAACATGAATTCTGTCCTCATTTTTTTCTCAGGTGTGTGCGCCGCTTTGAGAACCATCTTAATCGCTGCCATCCATGCTCATCAGCCATCTCTCCGTGTGGACGCTTCATTGCTACAGGCTCTGAAGATAACTGTGTAAGCTGCAATATTATGTTCTTCTACAAGATATCTTTCTCCATTTAAATGTACATTCTTTCTCATTTATGTAGGTATGAACAGAGAGACAAAACTATGCAGGCAGTTATTGTACAAAAACAGTGGTGTCTGTTTTTGTGAGAATCAGTTGTGGCACTGACTCTGACACTTCTGCACATTTAAAGGCACAAACATGATTTATTATGTCCCTGATCATGAGTCACTTTAAATCAATGTCTGGCCTGGAGTCTCTAGTCAAAAGTCTTCTGACTGCTCCAGCACGCTTTCATTAAATGTTTAAATAACATCGCATCCATTGAGTGAACTAATCTCATTCACACACCTCTGGCACAGCAACCAGGTTAGTTCAGAGTTCAGTGCCTCACCCAGGGATACTTGACATGTGCACAGTGGGACCTGGGATCAAATGGCCAACCTTTTAATTAAGAGACTGAGGGCCAATCCCAACTTTACCCCTTAGCCCTTGGTAAGTAAAGGGGTGTCCCAATTCTCCGTAAGATCAAGGGGAAGGGCTAGACAGCCCCTGGAACGAAGACAAACCGGGGCCTTGCTTAAACCCAAGGGGTATGGATATTTTTTTAGAATCAGATATCAAATCTTTTGCTTCACCACGTAAAAAATTAGCCATGTTTGGAATTGCTGGTTATTTTTTCGATATCACTCTTTGTAAGGATCTAGCTAACCCTGCTATAGCAACAGCTACAGCTCATAATAGCTACACCGATGTCAGACCAGGGTGAATACAATGAACTGCATTTCATAAATGATTAGACAGCTAAGCTGCATTAGCTACATAAGCCATGAAAAGCTAACATTACAGTTACAGATGCTACATAATAAAGCTTTTGAATACTGTAATGTTAGCTTAACATTAGCGTAGCTGTTTCATCACTCAAGCAATGCATCGTAGTGAAGTCTGCTTGCTGTGAATGTGTCACCCTAATCTGACATCACTTTATCATCAGTTTGTAAAATTGTTTTAAGTTTGGGAGTGAAAAAACAGTCGCTCTTCCTACAACAGCCAGCGAGCGTCTAGAGGTGATGACATAGCGAGGATTGAGTGGCGTTTCGTCCCTAAGAGATGTTTTTCACCCCTTCCCCTTGGCCCTTAAACAGAGGACCAAGAGGAAAGGTTAAGATGAAGAGAAAGGGGTAAGAGTCACAGTTGGGATTGGCCCTGACTCCACCACTGAGCCACAGCCGCCTGAGTTCACCAGACGAAAAGTTTTCTGACCCACTGTGAAGAACTGTCTGAATCCTACATGAACCTTGTCCTTCAATAAGGAGACAGGAGAACAGCAGCATCAGTCTCACCTCTTCCCAAGGTGAAGTCTGTGTGTGCCTGACTCAGAGATTTTTGTTCTTATTTGGACTCCAGCCTTTCTTTCCACAGAAGTCAAATTCAACATTCATGTTGAAGCTAAACTATTTAATTGCTTTTCCAGACTGTTCCTCGCATTCAAGTCAATTTCAGATGACTGCCTCCCTTTTCCGTATCCATGCCTCTCTCCTCCTGGTGTGCGTGCTTGTTGAAAGTAGTGGAATAATATATGCATGCTGCTGGTTATTATTAATTACGGGGACTCGGCTCAGCAAAGACGTTGGAGAGCACCTCTGTCGAGATCCGACGTTTCCAGCATTTCTAAGAAATCGGGAGAGCGTATGGTAGCGAAGTGCTCCGTATTAATTTGTAGCTGTCCTGAGACTTTCCTGTGCCAGACACATTTGTACCTGTCTCAGTATATCAAAAAGCAGTCATGGAAAAAAGGAACTGGATTCCCCTAAAAAGACTCCCCAGATCATGTTACAGATTTTCCAATAGACTCAGGCCAAAATCTATCTAAGAGGATTATGATTTCAGTGTGGGCGATATATACCTGTAGTATATTCAGTTGAGATATGTTATTTCCCTCTGTTTTGACTTCCCCTCTTGGGATATGTTACGAAACCGAGTATTTAAACATCTTTTTTAAAGAGTTAACCACACATATACATTACACTGTGATCAAGCTTTCATACCCGAGCCCTTCTCGCTGCTCCACCTGCTTCAGTTACTTTAAATATAATCTGATCCAATGGATATTAAGGCATTCCTCAAAAAGCGTCTGCCAAGTGTCTAATGCCTCGTTACCATGCACGTCTTATACAGACAGGAGACACTTTGGACTCTGACAGAGCTCAGATGAGATTTTCAGAGAAAGTTAAGACGAAACAGGTGCAAGAATCTGATGAGTCGTCATATCAACCATCAGCACATCTGCTTAAATCTGCCGTCACGGCACTGAAGTCAATGATCCTGAAAGTCACAAATCCTACAAGCATCAAGAAAAATCTGTATTTATTACCCAAAACAACTTAGAGGAATCTGCGAGAGTCAGCAAGGATTATTGATCAGTTCAAATTGGTTCATCCTCATTTTTCAACTTTTAAGAGTTTAAACTTCACAGTCTGTAAATGAGTGTATGTGGGGAAACGTCAGTTCAAGAGCAAACTCATTATTTGCCTTTAAGTAGTGATGAAAAGTTAAACATCAGGATGTATAAGCACGCCATGACAGTTGGGTGTGGTTATAGGTAGAGTTTGGCAAGTTGACCCAGAATAGAATCTTAAATCGTCCGTCCGTCCGTCCGTCCGTCCATCCATCCATCCATCCATCCATCCATCCATCCATCCATCTATCCATCCATCCATCCATCCATCCATCCATTATAGGGTGGGAAAAAAAACAAAGCACATATGTATTAGGACTTTTTGTTTAAAACTGGAATTCTTTGTAAAAAACAAAAAACAAAAAACAAAAAAAAATTCTCAAATTTAATTCCTTCATGTCATTCTTTGTTTATAAGCCAGATTGGAAAAAAGTTACTACTTTTCTCCAGCAGAAGGCGGAACTCATGTAAAGTGCATTTTTTTAGAAAAATATGGCTCATGATATAGTCTGTAGAAATCATCAATATCATTCAACTTGTTCACATGGCCCGGTGTTAAAAAACAAACAAACTGAAAACTACAAAAATCGAGAAAAATCAAAAATATTGCAGAATATTGAAGAATCGTAATTCAAATCGAATTGGCACCCCAAAAATTGTACAAGACTTGAATCCCGTGAAAAGCGTATTGTCCCAGCCCTGCCATCTATCTATCTATCTATCTATCTATCTATCTATCTATCTATCTATCTATCTATCTATCTATCTATCTATCTATCTATCTATCTATCTATCCATCCATCCATCCATCCATCCATCCATCCATCCATCCATCCATCCATCCATCCATCCATCCATCCATCCATCCATCCATCCATCCATCCATCCATCCATTCAGTTTCTCCCGCTTATCTAAAATCATGTCATGGTGGCAGCAGTCAAAGCAAGTCAACCCAGGCGTTCCTCTCCCCGAGAACATTTACGAGTTCCTCTTGGGGGATCCAAAAGCTGAGAGGGGATACACAACCCCTATCTTTGATCGTGTTTACACCAAACTTGTAGTAACTGCTCACAGTGGGTGACTAGCAAAATTTATTGTTATGACTCACTGACATGAAAACTCAAAAAGCTTTTCACTTCCTGTTCCAGGGTTGTTTACATCTTTGCCCCTGCCCGTTTGCCAGGAAACGTTAAACTCTTGAAAACCGTTAAGAAAACCATAAAAACAACGTTCTCTGTCACAGTTGACCCAGATTCTGGAGGATAAGCGACAATAAATTCAAGTCGTATGTGACCGAAAAATATTTACATCTGTTTTGATTAAATGGGAACTTTAAACAGGATGAGCACAACGTTTGACTTAAAAGTTGGATCAGGCTTTAAAACAAATCTGCATTCGTTCATATCTGCACGTGTCTTTATCTCGACGTTGTTTGTATTGCATGTGATGTGTATGTCTCTTTCAGTTCATAGCGTGTGTATGATACGCCAGCAATAAGCTTTACTAAGTGGGTCAGCTGGACTGATTCACAATCTGAAGTTTGATCATGTGCTTCATCTGTGCATTTTGCATGGTCAAAGTTCATACATGTTTTTGTTCTTGTGTGTTTTCTTATTTACTTCAGGCCTATGTGTATGACATCCGCAGCAGCAGCTACCTTCATAAACTTCAGAGACACTCAGACACCGTGCTCAGTGTGACTTTCGACCCCTCCAAACCAGAGGTAGGAACTGACCCGCGTGTTTTCATGTTCGCTTCTTGTTTGTCTTGTTTTTACTTTTCTTCCCTACCACGCTCCCTGAACAACAAATATCTGGGCAAAGGTTGATAAGTTCAGAAAAAGCTGACATCATGTTTTACACTCTGACTTCAAGTTTTATAGTTTAATGTCAGAAGAAATAAAATGTCAGTGTTCACTTAACTTTTTAACTTGCCAAGCCTCCAAAAAACATTTCTGTTTCCTTTATCCTCTCCCATACCTCTGTATCCAATCCCACATGACTTAAAGATTTCCTCATCCAAAATAAAGCACCAGTCAGGCTAGGCAGATACTTTTGCTGGTCCAAGACTTTCTGTCTCTTTGAATTTGCTGAAACCGTATAAAATATACCTAAAAACCTCTAAGTTTGTTTTTTTTCTCCCAGATGTTGACCTTTGTTAACTCTGCATAAACACCCCAGGGAGTGTGAGCACATGCAACACTGTTGATGTGTTTACTAATCCTGATTTTTCACACACATCAAAACTGTAACCTCTGCAGAAACACAAAGCCAGCTTAAAACTAAGTCTATCTACTAACTTGTACTTTTAAGGATTAGCTTCAATTATCTTGTCTTCACACCCAAGCCAGGACATCACTACCTCTTTCTTTTTTTTAAATGATGATCTTTATCTCCAGAATCTGAAACAAGTAAGACAGAAAAAATGTGTAAAAGCAAAGATAAGAGGTCAGAGTGGAGCAGTGTCAGAGGTCACATCAGTCCAAGACATTACATCACCTCTTGAGCTTAAATGATGTGTGTGAATTCCCAATGGGCAGTTTTTTTGAAATACATAAGAATTGGGTTGAAGATGCAACACTGAAACACTGAGGTAAACACTCTTAAACATAAATATTTGAAAGAGTCAGTTGGTCACAGATCTCCATTTGCCCTCTGCCCAAAGTGTTTGTGAAGAAGGAATGGCGTCCTCAGGCTGAGGTCACATAACAGGGCTCATGGAGACCCTCCTGAAGTTCAGGACGGGTGGACAGTCTGTCAGTGACCTCATCCAACTCCTGCTAGTAGCCATGAAAGAATCCTGTGTAACAGTCCAGCCTGTGTGGGACGGTGCATCTGTTTGTAATTAAGATATACTTCATCATGCCTGAGGGGGTTTTGGCCTCGAGCAGTGCTGCTGCGTTTACTCTGTACTGTACTGTACATTTAGTGTGTATTTCAAACCCAGACAGCACTGCTGGTTGCATGTAAAAACAGTCATGTGACCAAAACCTCTTTTTAATGTGAGCTCCTAAACTAATACAAGGAAACCCTCTGTGGTTTTCACCAGTGGTGGCAGTTTTACCAGTGGTGGTCTGACTGTAGTCCGATCAGATAATGTTTCCTGTTCTTCCGTGCCTCAGCCATGTGAGATCCAGCGTCCCCCTCTGTGCACTGCACTGATCCACTTATGTGACCGGCTGCCTGCAGGGTTGTTCCAGCCTGTGGACGGCTGCAAAGATCCACAGTGGACCACAGATGTAAACATGGTTGTGCTCGATCAGTTGAGTTAAACAACTGTTGACTGGTTGGCTTTTGTTTTCGGGCTTTAATCCAAAGGGGTGTAACAGAGACAGAACTTAGATTGACTGACTTACATGTTCAAAAAGGGAAAAAATTCTCCAGATCGTTGGTACACTGTGTTTATTTCAAATTAAACCCAAAGATGATAAGAGCTTGCTTGGCTTACCATCAATGTATTTTTAAAACTTTCTTAGAAATTTACGGCTCATTCAAAAGAAACTTGTAGAGGAACTTGAAATGCCTTTGCAGAAATTCAGGAGTCACAATAGCAAATAAGAAAACAAACCAACAAAAAGTCACAAAATAGATGATGACAGCTTGGCCATCATTCTCCAGTCAGTCAGCCTCCACCTCCACAGGGTCCAGGACTGAGCTGGACTTCTTCACCAGTCTGTCCAGTCTCACTCCTGTATCCTGTTCGCTAACAGACGGTGAAATCCTTTGTTTGTGGCACCGGTGTCCAGTGTTAGCTCCATTAGCCATGTCTCGGAAAAGCATGATGCTACTCTGCCTTCTGGTATTCTGTTTGGTGCTGGGGTTAGCATAGCTAGCTCATTCACCTTACTAATTCCTCAATTCCTCATCACAATGGATGGAAGCTCACACCACAGCACCAGCGCATCATCCTCTCTTCCTTCTCTTCAGCTTGCTGGGAAACATTGGGCCTAGCACCAGTTAGCATCGACATGCTACAAGCTGCTAACAGCCGATCTCACATGTAAACAATGCAACCATGGTTACACGTAGTGATCTCCAGATAAACACAGGAACTAAAATAGTAAAAAAAAACACTCCCAACGCAACCAGTTTGATGTCCATGACCGACAAATGAGATGTAAAAAGTAATGACAGGCTTCGATTGTAAAGATGATGAAAAAAAAACAAAAAGGGACAAGGAAGATTGAGCTGCTGCATCACTTCTTACTGATAACAAGTTGTTTAAACCAATTATGGGTGTACAATGCCAGCCAAATGTTGTGTCTTAGTGATAGCACTGCCACTCTCCATGAGTTACAGCTATAGCGCCAGCTAATGCCAGGATCTGAACAAGGAGGCTGGGATGCTAGCTTTGCAAACCATTTTCTGCATTTCTCACCCACAGATGCAGTGATCTTGTTTTTAGATGTGTTTAATATTTTGTACAAAGTTTTGTCTGAGTGTTCCTTAGTTTTGGATCGCCATTTTTTTCTGAATTTAAATTTGTTTAAACAGCTTACAATATTCATCGCTTCTGAACATCCCTAGTTTGTTGTCCTTAAGCTGTCAAAACAGATTTTTGCATCTTGGCCTACGCTGAAAGCAGAAGAAGATTTTGATCCAAACAGCTCTGAAATGTCTCCACTGATGCTTTTACAGGGATTAATCTGTTTATCAGCGCAGATATCTGCATGTGAGTAACTGACAAATCTCTCGTGAGGTTTTCCCTCTGCGCTATAACTCTTCGATCTCAAGTTACTAGTTGGGCCGTAAACAAAGACAAGCACATAAAGAAAGAATTCCCGGCCTCGATATAATTTATTGTCTGTTTTGAGAACTGATAGCCTCACCAGAACCTCTAAAAAAAA
Organism: Halichoeres trimaculatus; assembly: GCF_033239565.1. Classification (NCBI taxonomy): domain Eukaryota; kingdom Metazoa; phylum Chordata; class Actinopteri; order Labriformes; family Labridae; genus Halichoeres; species Halichoeres trimaculatus. Next base: position 33,553,114 of record NW_027437186.1, on the reverse strand, counting down.
TGGCTGAAGATGCTGTCTCATCTTGAAACTAGGGTTGGCTGTGTGGCTCAGCGATAAAGTCAAATGTCCCAATCCAGAGATCCAAAGTTTGGGGGTTTAATCCCAGGCTTCACTGTTCACGTGCTGAAGTTTCTTGAGGCAAGAGGGTTAACCCAGAAACTACCTTTCAGCAGCTGTGCCAGAGGTGTGTGAATGAGATTAGTTACAGGTCAGGAGACTTGAGAAAGCACCATAGACCTCTTTGATTTCTACCAGCATATTTTTCACTCTCTTCGAACAAAATCTCCTGAGTATTTATCAAACAACAACTCCCTTTGGAAGAGTTTTAATGTCCAGTTAAAGATTTTTCTGCGGAACGGTCCCAAGAAAGTCGGCCAACACTTTCAAGAAAGCCCTTTGACAATGCAATACCACATCCCCTGTCTCACAAGACTTCTCGTTGACTGTCTTTTGGACTGGAGTCACATGTTTTAAATCTGCTTGTCCATCTGTGTAAATCCATTCAGTTAAATTTGCAGCACACGAAGCCTTCGGATTTCCAAGTCTGAAAGTGGAAAGTTTGGACCGTGTCCATGAGCTGGCTGGATTACACTTATCTGCGGAGTTTGAAGACACACTTCATCAGTCAGAGCGAGCCTCCACATTAATATCTCTGCACATTTTGTATCTTTGGACAGCACAAAGTGTACACTGGCAATATCCATTAATACTTTTGGGTGACGGAATTAGCATACTGCTTTCATCCATATTAATGATGAATCTAAGAGAGACCCACCACAGTTAGAGCAATGTCCACGTGCAAATCTGACTATATTTCTTCAAAATGTTCAAATTTGTATAAATAATCAAAACCTTTTCTTTTTTAATGTAAAATCTGTTTGTTTCAATCTGTTTTAGATCAGCAAGTCATCTCCTGTTGGCTGTCTCTTCTATCTGTTCTCAGAAGCATGTCACTAAACATTTCAGATCCTGCCAAGGGCTGACCAGATTGAAGTCGTAAAAGTCACAAATGTATGAAATATCCAGAGAGCTCGGGAGGGTCCAAGGCTGAGTCTGTTCATTCAGAATCAGTGGGCTCATTCAAATTTTGTCTGAATTTGCTCTTAATATATTTTTCTGTCTATTTTAATTTGATTTCAAGCTTCAAAACAACTAAACATTAAACAGCACCTCTTGAATTGGAAGTGTTTGTCAAGCATTTGTCCGTCTGTAAATAGAAAACAGCTGGAGACTCAGACCATCTGTCTGTTCACCTGAAGGGACAAAGCATTTCTTCATCATTTGCATGGACCAGCTTGTAATGGGGGAGCTCCTTAAATTTCCACGGAAGTCTCAAATGTTCCACAATCATGAGAGGTTTGACAAAAGAAACCCTAACCTGAGGTCTTGGAAGATTTCAACCAAGTGACGTTGGCTTTTTTTAGTGTAGGGAGTTTGATGGCGATGGCTCAGTCAGTTGTCTTTAACATGTGTGTGCTGACATGTTTCCTCACTTAACAGTCTGATTTGTCAGAAACACTCTTTTTGACTTGTCTTTGATTCAGCGAGGAGTTCCACTCCTCAGCGTGCTCCTTACCTCGGAAACTGATCCATGACAAAGCGTTTCCAGCTCACCTTCTCCCACGTCAGTGCAATTAATCACTCGCTGTTCATCAGCAGACGGAGTTTGATCAACCTGCCAATGTACATGCAGAGCAAAAATCTGTCAGGCTGACCCATATTCACTTTAATGAAGTTATGTAAACCACCCTGAACATACTTTTTTACTTTAAATAATAGGAGCTCTGTGCTGATTTTCCACGCAGCGCAGGATTGGCTCTGCTTTGCTCTTTAAGGGCTAATGCTAATTCTTTTTCCACTTTTGTGCTTCAGTTGGAAAGTATCACAAGGCCAGAACTTTATGTAATGTTAAGCACATATAGTATATCAAGGAGCATATTAACATGTTTGTACTCTTTGTGAGTGTTGCTCCATGGACTGCTCAGTTAAATACTTGTATAAATCATTGAATCACAGTTTTTAAAACATGGAAGTAATGCTGTTATGATAACAAAACATCAACTTTGATACTAATGCTAGGTTTAGTATCACAAAATTCAATACCGAAACTACACGTTACTCCAAGAAAATACTGATGATGACGCATTTTGTGGCGTTTCCACTGACTTATCCCAGGACAGATTCCCAAATAACCGAGACGAGCCGTCCCACTTTTTGGGACCCTTCCGTATGGGTGCCAGAGTGAACCTATCCGCTCTTGGAAGGTGGAGCTACAACACTGCAGACCGTTAATTGGTTGAAAGAATCATCACTTTCACTGACAGCAGCCGCATTTCTCCTGGCAACACACAGTCGTCTCTGAAACAAAGCTTGATTGTTCTTTGTATCAAAGAGCTACATGCCAATCACAGAGAGGACGAAATGCTGCATGTCTTCCATCTATGCTCTTTGTTTACTGTGTAGCAAACGGGATCAGGATTAACTGTATCAAACTGTGCCAAACCGTAGCGAACCGAACCGGACTGCTTGGTGGAAGCACAGCTAAGGCATTCCTGATCACAGTAAAATACTGTACTGCATTACTTTTTACAGGGCACAGTTACGTGTGGTTTAAATTGTGTGTCCTGGTGCTCAAAAGATGCAAATAAGAAAACACAATTAACCTGAAAGTTACCTGGAAGCCTGATGTTATTTAGCTCTCCAATTTAATACACAGCTCAATACATTTGTCCATGGGTACAGTGCAGCTGATCCGCTACCTGTCATGTTTAGCACTTCTTGAAAGTGGTCTGAGTGTCTGTCACTGAGGTTTTTGGCAAAGTTTAAAGTGTTTACATCCTTGTGTTACACTGTTTTCTAGCATCTTTTGTACACAGGTTTTGATGGATTGGCTTATAAACTGACTGCAACATAACCAACATGTAGCTGTTGTCAGAAACTGAAAGACTGACAGGTTCATATCCCATTGATCATCTGCAGTCTGATGATATGGCCATCTTAAAGATGCTATGAGGAGGATCTGTTGTAATGTGACCGCCTCGCCACCTTTTGGCCCGGAGTCTCACACACACTGTCAAGGAGATGTGACTTAAAACAGGTGTATGTTACTTTTGGAATTGAATGGAGATCAGATCGAAACAAATTTTCCGTGTTCAAGACATTTTTTACTGGATACAATGTGCCAAGGTAAGGTATTTATTGGTGCAGTTTCATAGTACAGTTTGCAACGTGACAACAAGCAAATGTAATTTTGTTTGGTAGTTTAGTAGCCAGCTAAATGTAGCGCTGCTGGCAGCCCAGTGCTCTGACATATCTGTAGGCTAACTTGACAACAAGCTAACTTTGTCAGGCAAACCAGTGCTCTAAGACATGTCCACAATGTATAATGTTCGTGAATCCTGGTCATGTCCTGCCAGTCATCAACCAAGCAGAGCTAACGTAACCTCACTCTTCATTTCATTGATAAATTTGACTGTGGGTTGGAATAAACATTGGCACAAACAATCTAGCCCTTGTGTTAGCCTTTAGCTCATATTTTAGCCTTAAGCTCATACTATCACTGTCCTGTTTATCTTTCTTTGGCTCTTCTGTCCTTTTTCTGTCTGACAGTTTGGCTTTAGTGTCCATCACGACTACAAAATTAATCACAGAAATCATTTTCAGCAGAGAAAAAACAGATCTCTCTTCTCTTCTGTGAACTTTGTCTGCTGGGGTGGTGTTGTCATAGAGACTTAAATGTGCCAAAAATCAATCTGGTCCTGCTTGACCCAATAGGGAAGCTAAGAAGTAGCATTTTGAAATCACATATATAATGCTGATAACCTTGTTTTAAAGTGTGGATTATGACTCTTTCAAGATCACTCAGAAACTCTTAAAGAGCCCCTTTAAGGTGGCAATTTATATTTCATCCTACATTCAGAAAATGCAACTTTCTCTGTCACTAACATCAGGGCTAAAGCTCTGGAAACGTCTGATACATTATTGTTAAGAATCAAAAGTACCATATTTTGGTTATGCTGTGTCACCAAACTTGAAGTTAGCATTGACTACCATTTGAAGCTTTTGCAACTAGAAAACAATTGACTAAAATGGATAGTGTCATGCAACAGAAATTTTAGTGGAGTCAAGTCACTAACTGGAGTCACTTGACATGTTCAAGATTTTTGTACAAAACATTTCAAATTTTAACCACATCCTGTAAATGTTGAAGGTTTTGGGAGGTTACTTCATTAATTTTAGCATGTCTGCCCAAAAAATGAAGCCTATGGGTTACTTCTAGCAGGGACCCTGCGACTGTAACTTTTTCCTCGCAAATGAAGCACACTCACAATCTGAAACATTTGAGGCCTTGTAATGACATAGTTTAACCTGATGAAATGGTTAGATGGTGGAAACAACCATTAAATCTGTGAGTGATAATCTTGATTTAGTAGCTGTGAACATGTGAGGATTATTACGGCTGTTGAGACGCTCTGTGATGGACTTCACAGCTCCGTCTGCTGAGATCAGAGAGCCACAGAAAACTCTCCTTCACCTCAACAAGAGACATTTCCTCCTTTCAGACAGTCACTGTTCAGCTGATGAACTCTGGGCCTGTTTGAGCTCCATGAAGCTGTTTCTTGTAAACCTCTGTGTTTGATCAACTGGATTTGCTGCGTACAGACCTTTTTATTTCTCTTGTTTGTGGAGCGTATCATTTCCCGAGCCTGTCCTCTCTCAAAACAAAGTAACAGAAAAGCGTCCCCAACTTGTTGCTCACCTTGTTTTCTGGCCACATTTGAGAGCCAGATGTTCTGCATATTTACTGCTGTGGGAACCATCCACAGCAAGGCACAGACAGATAATGCGATGCATATTTTCCACTCATTTTTCACCCATGTTTTCCATCCTTCTGCTGAAAAAACACATCAAGCAGGCAGATCTACCTCTGGGGTTCATTCCCTCAGGTTTATTCCTGTACTGCAGTCTTTAATGACAGATTACAGCTTTAACAGTCACTTCACTTTGTTGTCTCGTAAAATCCTGTGGGATATAAATCCGTGCACCTCTGTAAAGTTTTGTTGGCTACTTTCTTGGTCTTCAATGTGGTCCTGTGAAAGTAGAAGTTTTGGAAGACCTACTTTCACAAAAGTGAAAGATATTCAGTATCCACTGGTTGAATAAAAAGCATGCTCCATTTCTTGTTTATGCCCTGATTTATTGGAGGCAAATAAAGCTGAGCTGAACCTTGAAAACATGGCCATGATGATACTGCATCTGGAGATACTTCCTTCCATGGTTTTTGGTATTTATAAGCTTCACGATCACGAGCAAAGAAGGAAAAACAATATGGCCTTGAGGCAAATCAACAGTGACTCCAGAGAAACAGGTTACTGGGTCAGACTAATGAAATAGACTTATTGGGGCTGTCTTCTATTTGGGTTACTCGGATTTCTGCGCTCTCTCATACCAAGATGTCGATAGATCCAATTACATTGATCCACATCAGCTGTGGAAATGTCTTTGTAGTGTTTGGCCAAGATCAGCATATGGTTTTTAGAGGAATGTGGGGATTTTTCTTTACTTCCATCTCTAAAGATCCTTGAGTTTGAATTTGTTGATCTTGTCATATCGGCCTTGCAGTGATCAGTTTGTACACTGCAAAAACTGAAATCTCATCAAGTGTTTTTGTCTTATTTTCAGTAGAAAATTCCTTTTTAGACTCAATATGAGCCAAATTCACATGGCCAATCCAGAAAATTGTCTTGTTTAAAGTTATTTAAGGACAAAAATGAGGTCTGAGTTGCTTGTAACCAGTAAAAAAAAAATCTATCAATGGAACAAGAGAAAAGTTACTTGTATTAAGACATTGTTCTAGTCTCAAGGAAATTTTCAAGCAATTTTTTGTTCCATTGGCAGATTTTGTTACTGGCTACAAGCGATTCAAACCTCATTTTTGTACTCTGATAACTTGAAACAAGACATTTTTCTGGACTGATAAGTTGAAAGTCCAAAGTCATATTCAACTATCGAGTATAATAAGACAAATTTTACTTAAAAAAAAGACAAAAACACTTGATAAGATTTCAGTTTTTTGCAGTGTATTTTTGTAAAAAGACGGCTTTCATTTAAAAACTCATCTCCCATTGATACAAATACTGACTACAGTGAATTAACTTCAATCAATTTCACATAAAACTCTGCAGTGTGCCTCTGCTGTATCACATCTATGTCCTTTCATACTGGTCTTCCAACAGCATAATGGTGTCCTAGTATTTGTCTTCACAGCAAACACTGCAAAAAGCTGTAATCTTATCAAGAGTTTTTGTCTTATTTGAAGTAAAAATTGTCTTATTGTACTCAACATGAGTCATATTCAACTTATCAGCCCAGAAAAATGTCTTATTTTGAATTGTTTAAAGACAAAAATGAGGTCTGGATTGGTTGTAACAAGGAAAAAAAATGCTAAAGGAACAAGAGAAATTTACTAGAAAAATGGATTGAAACTAGAATAATGTCTTTATACAACTTTTCTTTTGTTCCATGGGCAGATCTTTTGACTCGTTACAAGTAATTCAGACCTCATTTTAGTTTTTAAATAACTTGAAACAAGACATTTTTCTGGACTGGTCAGGTGTATGTGGCTCATAATAAGTCTAAAAAGACATTTCCAGGGGAGCAGATGGCCTCGACTAAATAAAACTAAAATCTTATTAAGTGTTTTTGTCATATTTTCAGTAGAAAATGTATTTTTAGACCAAATATGAGCCACATTCACCTGAGCAGTCCAGAAAAAATGTCTTATTTCAGGTTGTTAAAAGACAAAAAATAAGTCTGAATCGCTTGTAACAATAGACTGTAAAAAAAATGGACGTCATCTTGCTCGGCTCAAGTGAGGTTAAAACAAAAACTGCTCCCCTGGTGGCTGGCTGCAGTATACATAAAAAAAAAATCCATTTCCCCAGTCATTCCAGATGGGCTGTGGTCAAACTTTAAAAAATTAATACACCTGGTAGAAATATTTTTCACGTCTAATTGTTGTGGTGATTTCAAGATATAATTTGGCTGACTTGTATTCAAGTCCTCTTTCGTTCTGAAAAGTTTCTGTTTCATTAGTTAAAATAGGTCAAAAACAAGGTTTTACGTCACGTTTAACGATGATTGACAGCTGCTGTTTTTGTGTATTTTTTTGAGGGATTGTTTAATATCTCCCTTTTTTCTTTCGAGAGTCAAGAAGTTATTGGACTCTCAAAAGAAAAAAGGATTGCAGACTCTGGATGCATATTTGCTTTAGTGGTTGCGCCTGTGATGGGGGTATTCTGGCTTCAAAACCGTACAATAGTAAACGGCGGAGCCACGCTGTCCACTCTATATACAGTCTATGCTTGTAACAAGTAAAAAAAAAAATCTGCCAATGGAACAAGAGAAAACTTGCCAGTCTTAAGATATTATTCTAGTTTTAAGCAAATTTTCAAGTAAATTTTTCTTCTTCCATTGGCAGATTTTTTACTTGTTACAAGCAATTCAGACCTCAATTTTGTCTTTAAACAACTTGAAACAAGACATTTTTCTGGACTGATAAGTTGAATGTGGCTCATACCAAGTATAAAGAGACAATTTTTACTTAAAATAAGACAAAAACACTTGATAAGATTTCAGTTTTTTGCAGTGTAGTGTTTTATGTCTCGCCCTATGAGGTTTGCCCTTGAGCGGGTGGTCGGGATTCTAGTCTAGTCATTAAAGGCATGGAAAGCCCCCCCCAATAAGACATTTTCTACTGAAAAAAAAACAAAAACACTTGATAAGAATTTAGTTGTTTGCAGTGTAGCTTTTCTGGCTTTTTGTGTCCTTATCAAGAGAGGACAGGATAGTGAATCAAGCAGGAAACAAGGAGGAAGTAAGGAGGGATATGTAGGAAAGAAAAACACTGGATTCACAACCTAGACCGCTACGCTTTATCGTCCTCCGAGCTTATGGCTAGAATCTGTTTTTAACACACTGAAATGTTATTGCAAAAACAACCAATCATTCATTTTTACTTCCTAACACATTATTTTCATTTTCTAAAGACTTCAGCCAAGTTTCAGTGTTGGCAGAGTCAGACTTCATCAATAACTTGCGTAACAACAAACAGACTGAAAATCTATTGAAAACAAATAAAGTTTTTGTCACCTGATGGAAGAAATCTCCAAAAACAGACTTTGTGGTTGAAAACAAACAACCTCAGATCATAGTAAGCATGTTTTCCAACTGTGCTTGTTACCGTTAAAGTATTTTGGAGCATGACACCGAAGCCTCCCTCTGCTCCAGAAACACTGCTGCTCTGTAACATATTTGGCCTCTTTTTAAATGCACACATGTGTGTTTTTTGGATGGGCATTTGAAAAGAAGTCCTCCTTTTATTTCAACAACAGATTCCGAGTGAAGCACGAGGTGTTAAATTCTGTTTTCGGTTTCGGCCCTTTGATTAAGTGAGAAGTTTCTGAACTCTTCCCCTCATGTACTTGAGACCTCATTTGCACTTCATGTGTTGGATTTTTTTTTTGCAGGACTGTGACCGCTCACTGACACAAGCAGCTGTCTTTAAAAGTTAACATGCTCTATGGTCCAAACTAGGACACGAACAATGAGTGAATCATCACTTTGGCTCTCCTGTCTCCATATGTCAGGATGTATCACTTTTACTCTTTGCAGACAGGCAAAAAGTATTGCAGCTGGCGTCCCATTAGACCTTTTTATTCTACCTTCTCTTTCAGCCGTTTGGCGTTTGAAGAAGCTGTTCACACTCCTTGGTTCCCTTTTTTTTAACATACTTTATCTCTTGGTTTCCTTTCTGACCCTGGAGAGCAAAGTGATCTCTTCTTACTGTAGTGGCCAGACAGTAAACACCGAGGTGGACTCCTCTGTCTGCTCCAGAATGTCACATCAGAGTGAGACACAGACGGAGCTGAGACAGCCTCTCTGAGTCCTGCTGGCCTGAGCTCAGCACAGCTGGAGCAACAGAGAACAGGAAGTGAGACAGTACAGACTTTGGGTCCCGTTGCAAAGTCGCAAGACCTTTCACGTGTGAGAAGCAGTATTTCTTTTTTAAAGGTCTGTTTTGTTCATATATCATCTTCTTCGAGATTTTCCCTGAAGCTCTGAGATGTGATTCAACATTAAAGCTGGTGTCAGGAACTTTGGTTTGTGAGGATTTTGGCGCCCCCTTTGAAAAAGTGGTACATCTCAATCCCTGTTTTCACCAAGCTGTTCAATTTGGTTTGTTTCAGTACGGCACACAATTTGTGGCGCTTCCACTGACTAATCCCCGGACATATCAACACGTATCAAACTACGTATATCGATGTACCAAACTGATCCGGGAAGGTGGAGCTAGAAACAGAAAGCTAGAAACCGTCACTTCCTGTGTGACAGCATTCCTGTATTTCTCTTGGTGGCTCACAGTCGTCTCTGAATCAAAGCTTGATTGCGCTTTGTAACAAAGAGCCACATGGAAATCACAAAGAAGACAAATTGCTGGATGTCTCTCGTTGTTGCTTTTTGTTTACTGTGTGGTGTTTTTCTTCTTCATTGGATTTTTTTGCGGGGTACACAGTGTCACACTGCTATGGCGTCACACTATTATGTAACTGGGGCAGCTATTGGCATCGGGCTTACATGCCACCTACCACAAGAAGGCACGGTTGGCTGTGGAAACGCAAACAGGATCAGGATTTTACTGATCCAAACCAGACTGCTTGGTGAAAAGGGGCTTTAGAATTAAAAGAAAAACCTCTTGAGTCTTTGCTGCAGCAAATCTACAAAAAAGCAGCAGATGATCCTGTTTGCACTTTCCTGCACAATATAACAATTACACAACATGCAGTTACAGTATTTAGAACTGCAACAATGATTTACAGTGCAGTTAAAGATGCTATGAGGAGGATCTGTTTTAATTTCACTCCCTCACTACCTTGTGGCCTGGAGTCTCCACACACTGTCGTAAATTACTTTTAGCGAGGTGTGTGTTTGTTTTGGAATTAAATGGAGATCAGATCGAAACAAAATTTCTTTGTTCAAGACAACTTTTTACTGGAAACAAAGCACCAAAGTAAGGGACTTATTGGTACAGTTATGTAGTGGTATGGTTTGAAACATGACATCAAACCAGCTATATGACAGTAAACACTGTCAGTTTGTAAGTAGTTTATAGACGTTTCTATTTAGCGCAGCTAGCAGCCTAGTGCTCTAAGACATGTCTGTGATGTGTAACATCAGTAAATCCTGGTTATGTCCTGCCAGTCATCTACCAAGCAGAGCTAACGTAACCTCACTCTTCATTTTATTGATAGACTCTCAAGTTTGAACAGACCACTGCAGAATAACTGCTGCATACGGGTTGGAATGGACATTACCACAAACAGATTAGCTCCTGTGTTATAGAGCTAAAGGCTAATTAGCCTTTAGCGGAGAAAAACAAATCTCTGTGTTTTATCTCCTCTTACTTAATAAGCCGGCGTGATGTTGTCACAAAGACCTAGATGTGCCGTAAATCAAACCGGTCCTGGTCGACCTAACCTGGAAGCTAAGAAGCAATTTAAAATAACCTGCAACCAGCAATACTGGAGCTGATAATCTCAATTTCAAGTGTGGATTACGACCAGGCATATATCTAGAAGGGAGAGTTTTCAAGATCACTTAGAAACTCGTAGTCATTACATATAAGCTGAAAGTTTGTGTGTCTACAAAGAAATACAAGAAAACCTTTCAGTGTTTTGAAGTAGCAAAGAATGAATGTATCACATGAAGAAAACTGACCGAATGAAAAATTTGTGCTGTAAACTTTCCTGACAAAGGTTAAGGTTCAATAAACAGTGTTATTGTTGTTATTGCGTAACCATTTGGCAGTTAGCAGTAACGTGACTTTGAAAAGGCAGATATATTGAACAGATTCGTGCTCCAGCTCCGTGATGCTAAAATAATGGAGTGTTCTGTGATTGTGTCAGCTTCAATAAACATTCAGGATCAGTTTAATGTTTTATTGTTCCCTGTCGTTACTTTCTTCTAGGAAAAAATCCCAAATTCAGCTTTTGAAGCAAAAGACACATGAAAAATCTGATTTTCTGCGTTATGCAACACTCCCTCCACAAAGAGCAGATCCAAAAACCTTTACAAATGAGGAGTACCAACACGGGCTGCCAGACTGGCTGGAGGGCAGCTGGAAGAAGAAGCAGGGAGTCTTAGCTGGCACTGCGCAGAGACTTTAAGAAAACTGATCTTTTTAACTCCATCAGTAATCCTCCAGATGGACGGTGTCCAAATGAAAAGATGTCTCATGTCCTCTGTGGTTGTACTGAGTCATTTTGTGACTTTTTATGTAATATCATTGTAAAACACTCAGTAGCTCGGTTTTGAAAAATGCTTTTTCAGAAAAACTCATTTAATTTTGTTGGTTTAATTGTTACATCAGATGAATCTAACAAAAAAAAAAAAAAAAGGATCAAGCGCTGTTAAAAACACTGGTAACCATAACGCCTAACCGAGCAGTAGAGAAGCAGTCTGGGTTCTTCATGTTGGAAAAAGATAACGGATGAAAACGAGTTACTTTACCCAACCTGGACAAGTTTCCCAGTCAGTTTGGGAGTTTTTTACAGACAGTTGTAGAAGTCCCTCTGATCCGAGTCCCAAGCGAGTAGCAAGTCATTTGGTCCAAGTCTCAAGCAAATCTCAAGTTTTTCTGTTGTGGGCAAGTCAAGTCGAGTCACAGGTTATATCACAGGTTTAAATCTTGAAGAGAGAAACCTTATCTTCCTAAAGTAAATGTCAAAAAATACCATCAGATTAGTCTTCAACTTTGCATTGAGTAAACCATCTATTTCAATATTATAATGGAGAGGAATAATCATATTTTAATGCACTGCGAAACTTAAATCTTATCAAGTGTTTTTGTCTTATTTTAAGTAAAAATGTCTTATGATACTTGACTTGAGCCAAATTCAACTGACCAGTTCAGAAAAATGTCTCGTTTCAAGTTATTTAAAGACAAAAATGAGGTCTGAATGGTTTGCAACAAGTAAAAAAAATCTGCTAATGGAACAAGAGAAAAGTTTGTTGTATTAAGACATTTAATCGTTTTAAGCAAATTTTTCTTGTTCCATTGGCAGATTATTTTTCACCCATCAGAAGCACTTCAGACCTCATTTCTGTCTTTAAATAACTTGAAAACAAGACATTTTTCAGGTGAATGCGGCTTATCCTAAGTCTAAAAAGGCATTTTCTACAGAAAATCAGACAAAACACTTGATAAGATTTCTGTTTTGTTGCAGTGTATGTCATTTATCATCAGGCACAAATTTAGCTGCCTATAGTGCCTGGTCATATGCATTTGTTTTGCTGGCATAGGGTCCTTTATCCACCTTCCAAAAGAAAAAAAATAACATAGCGGACTAACTGCAGCTATAGCAAGAGGAAAACTTCACGGGGGCTAAATGAGAAGAAGTAAAGGTTTAGAGTCAGAGTTATTTCCTCTGCTTATGAGTCAGGACTGGATGTTTGTAATGAAGAGTGATTAAGTGTTGGAAGATGGGGGCTTGCTACCATGGATGGATGTTGTTTATTCAGTCACATAGGCTACAGTAGACCATATCAATGTTTGCGACAGTGGTGAGTGAAATATTTGTCTTATTAGCATATTATCAACAAACATATTACCAACACACACACATGCACACGCTCATATGCTTATAATAGTGTTAGTTTGGTGAACTTACTAGGCTTCGTGCGCAGTCTTTAAATGCTGGATAAAGTTGGACATTTATTTTAGCGTTGCATATCTTGCATTGCGCCTTCCTCCCTTTTCCAGTGGGGTGGAAGTTTTTAAATGCAAACTGCTCTACTTATGGAGCAGGAGAACTGGCCACAGGCTCGGGGTTAGCTGCCATTATTAGCTAACAACCGCACTGTGTTGTGTGTGCCCATTGGCTGCTTGCGTGCTGATCTTGCTACACACCTGTCTCCAATTAACCAATCAATCAATAAAAGTGTGAACCTATAGTGTGGCAAACATGTTACAAGCCGTCTGACTCAGCTTGTCTCAAGTCGAGTCGAGTCTGACGTCATTGTCTTTCCGGTCAAGTCGAATTTCAAGTTTTTTACTTTTAAGTCTGAGCCAAGTTGCAAGTCGTCAAATTTGTCTGACTTGATTCGTGTCTCTATGACTCAAGTCTAATTTTCTGTTTTTTTAGACTTCCTAAAAAGGATGTAGCGATTGTGGTCACTGTAGTCTGCAGGAAATCTGGAGCAATGCTGACTGCAAAAGGAAGAAAATGAAACATGAACAAAGATAAAGCTAAAGACATGGTTAGTGGTCATCAAGCCAAAGATATCATTTGTTCGGTGTCTGTGGTCTCACGTATGATTTTGATTTAGTTAGCATATTGTTGATCCTTGTGGATGATTTGTTACCGGTTTATCTAGTTCCCTTTTCTCTTGTCATCCGAGTTCTTCTTTATCTTGTAAATTTTTTGTACAATTATGGTTAAAAAATCTCTCTCCACCATCCTGCTCTTACATTTTGACAGCCGTGGTCACAACAGATGCTGTCACCACGAGCAACAGCTCTATTTTTCATTCACAGACAGTTCATGCACTTGTTAGTTTAACCTTTGTGACCGTCTGCTCCTCTCCCCATCGCTCACGTCGATCTGCCTTCCTCTCTTCATCATGTACAGTGCAGAACATCCTGCTATGCTGGCATGTGCGGTGTTTTCATCGGCTGATGGATCGCATCTTTTAGTAGGGAAAACACATGACTCGATCTCGTCCCTCACATCTCCACAGACTCACTAATTCAGAGCAGCTTGCAGACAGACACTGTCTGTTGTCCCAGGATGCCAACATTAGTCAGAAGTCATCCCCACTGAAAATACAATCCTACTGCTTTCTTAATCATGCCTTTTATTCCGGCTTTGAACTAATGATTTGTGGTCTTTTTCTGTACTTTGGAGCCAGCTCTGTGGACTATAACTTAGATTATGCAACATGTATGACACGTGCACTTTCCCAATATGCAGTTCTTAAAAGTTCAGGATTGGCTTTTTATTCCATTTAATAAACATATAAACAAAAATAGATGCCATAAAAGAAAATGATGCCCACAGTTTAAGGTTTTTTATGCATGGTGTAAACTTAGAGATCATTAAAAGTCAGAGTTTAAGTGGAAAACATATGCTGGTAAATGAAATGAACATCTGTGTATCAGCAGTGACAGGATTACATAAGGACATCAGATATTGCTATCAATCTTAAAACAGTTATCAAACTCATGAGGACAGTTTTTCCTAGAAGTGGGATGTTGAGGAAAACAGAATATCTCAGCCGTAATGGCCCAACAGGACCCCATGCTGTACGTCTGCAACAAGTTCAGACTTCTGACCCTGAAGGTTGTCAGAAAGCTTCAGACCTCTTTGGATGAGCTGTTTCAGCCTCAGTAAACAGAGGTTGAAGGTTGCAGAGACGGAATGTGCCTGATTATGGATGTTTGCTTACACGAGAACCACAGTGTTACTGTGTCTTCCTGCACAATATCACAAAATAAGGCACGGACCATGACGTACTGATACAAAGTTTGATAAATTCATAAACTAGAGAGCACATATTGGAAAACAGAGGTGGAAATCTGGGGAAATATTTGATTTCACATGCTCAAGGTGACTGGCAGCTGGAAATCTTCTGCAGGTGAAGACTAGTTGACTAAAGGGCTCTGCACACCAACAGCGACTCAAATAAACCGCACAAAATTGAAGAAAAATTTGCAGCCGTCTCCTCCAAACAATGTCTTTGTAATCGTTGTCCTTGTAGGTTTTATGTCTTTTGTCGCAAAGGAACCCGGTGCTGGGACACGAACACAGTCAATGTTGAATGTTTTGGTATGTGGCGTGTCAACAACAAGCATTTTGATTGGTTGGATGTGAACTTGTTGCAAGTGAAACTTTGGAAAAATTGACCTCGGTTCAGAAAAATTTAAGCCGCAATTTTGCGTAGTGAAATAACGTTGCTGGTGTAAAAGCCTGCACTGAAAACCAGAAAAAAATAAAGAATGAGGTTGAAATACCTACGTAAAAAATGCAGGTCTGGTGTGCAAAGGGCCTACAGCTGGACAGGTTGAAGGGGAAAACACTTGATTTCTGCTGAAGATGCAAAAAGTATACATCACTTTTTATCTAGGAATTTTTAACAGCAACAAAACTTTTTCTCTCAGTAGCCTTGCACTCACTGTTGTTGTTGTTGTTGCTTCATGCTCATGGTTTTTGATTGACAGTGAAATACAAAGCCCAAGGATCAGTGTCTCTTAACTGCACTTTGTTTTGGTTTTACTTAAGTGAGACAATGAACAACATGGTGGCTCTTCAACAAGTGACCAAATCCAGGCCACTGGCAACCTCAAAGTTGCCCCAACCTTGACCAGCAAACATGAATCCGACATATTACAAATTAATGTAGCTGAACATACAATGTGCGTGAAAATAGACTGAAGGTGAGACATCGTGAGCACAATACTGATCAATATGGGGTTCAGAAAAGTAGTCATTCATTTATTCATTCATTCATTCATCCATTTATCTTCTACAACGTCTCCAGCTCAGGGTCATGAGTGGCTCCAGACACCTATGACCCTATCCTCAGGCAAGAGGCGGGGTACACCCTGGACTGGTCGCCAGTCAATCACAAGACAGACAACTTTTCACGCACACCCTCACACTTATGGGCAATTTAGAATCACCAGTTAAACTGATGAGTATGTTTCCGGACAGTGGGAGAGACCGGGGAGAACATGCAAACTTCTCACAGAAAGCCTAAACCAGGATTCGACCTTCTTGCTGTGAGGCAGCAGCACAAACTGGCCCACCACCATGCAGCCTAAAATAAGTCATATCAAAGCTTTTCTTTCCTTATATGTTATTTTTGGGGGACTTTTTATGCCTTTAAACAGAGGCCACAGGCTTTGAACCAGGGCCACCCACTTGAGGGCTGACATCATGGACCATGGCCTTAGCCATGTCTGTGCTCCAGTATTACATTACAGTAAAAGAAAATACATAATTGACCCTTCCTGGGCAAAGTTGTAATCTGTCTTAGTTGTTTATCAAAGCACCACTTTTTTGGGATGATAACATCAAACTAGATATTATCTGCTATAATTTGGTGTTAGTTGCAGGTTTGTACCTGACAGTGTTGAAAATGATGATGACCCAGTACATATTTCATATTCTTGATCTTAGTATCCAGAATATTGTCAGGATCTGGATCGTACTTTAACATCTGTCAGAAATTATGGTGACCTTGTCTTGTCTTGTTTTGCAAAGCAATCTGACCATTTGGTGGGGTTATATACACATATGGTGAAAACGACCCTATCTCACAATGATAAAGAATCCTGAAAAAAAAAAATCCCGGATCCAGACAGTGATCCTGATCACCTCCAAAATTTAATCATTTCTTCCTTATCCCATTTTTAACATTTCCTAAAAATTTCATGAAGATCTGTTTGTTAATTTTTGAGTTATGTTGTTTGCAGACAGACACACAAACTCTCCCAAAAACGTAACCTCCTTGGCAAAGGTAAACATTGACTCCAACATGAATCCAAAAAAGTTTCTTTCACCACTTAATTGGGACCAATTAATCTGCGGTTAGCTAACCGCCAAGCTTCTTCTGACTGCATACAGATAATCTGTACACACAGGCCTCCGTTCAACTGGCTGCCTGTTTGGAGACATTCATTTTTCTCATTTAATGCTGTTAATTCTGGCATTCCTGATATGCTCATTGCAGATGATAGAAGGTTGAATTACCAAATGATCGCGCAGCCTTATTCCAACTCCATATTTCATCTACAGATGGACGGGTGGTAAAACTGTGTGATTACACAGTCTAGTGGTTATTCATGGCAGTTGATAAAGGGAGCTGTGGTTGCTAATGGAGCTGCTCTTTGACCTCCTGAAGTTTTGAGCAGCTTTTCTAGCAGCCTGAGGGAGGAACCCAGACAGCTCGGCTATTGTTGATTAAGGTCATTGAGCAGGAGGTCATGGTGAAAGAAGACTCCTTGAAAGTAAAAGAGACTGTAAAAAGGAGCTGTAAAGCTTATTTTATCCTTCAGGAGGAGTGTTCAACGTTTTATGTGCTGAAAAACACCGGCCCATGTCATGCTTGTGTAGGTGTGATGTACTTAAAGCAGCCACTTCAGTGTAATCCCCTCATCTTTGGGCTCCACATACACCTGGAAACCTTCAGATACTCTATAAAAGAAGAAGAAGAAGCAGCAATCTATGTTTGACTTGGATGACTGCGTTTGACTCATGCACAGACCTCAGCTATTTTAACTCCCTTTTCCCAGCAAAGACATCTGCTTACTGGTAAAGGATGATTTCTTCTGCATAAAACAGCATGGGAAAAAATGTTGGACCATTGTTGGAGCGAATGTGTTTTTTATCACAACTTGGCAAATCGTGGTATATTTCACGATTCCTGCTGTTAGAATTCTTTGCAAAGATACTTTGACTTTACGACCACCTAGAAATGTCTGTAACCACCATCAACCACCGTGCTACACTGCAGATCTGCACGTTCCCAACAGCACTCTTTGCAGTTAACCAACACATAGCCTTTAACTGCAAAGTTCATAATTGTCTGGTTGAGTGTTCTGGATCTACACACCCTACACACCCTACATTCATGGAAAATAAGGGACATTCTGGTCTTTTTTGACCTACACTGATTATTTCATTGCACCGTGCTCTCTTCGTTGAGCAGTTACAGATCTGAATATGCATGATAAATCTTCCTCCAAAGGCTAAGTGGAGGGATTTCTGTTGCTGCTGATTGGCTCTCAGAGTGTTGAGGTAATGCTCCCTCCCTGCTCTACTGGCTGAGAGACACAGATGAGATAATCCTCCCTTCTTACTCAGAGCTACAGAGAAGTAGTGACTGAGCCTGTGTAGCCTGTGTGTCTGAGTGTAAAGTGTTTGGATATCTGTATGTTTAAATGTTCAGGGTGTGGGTCGATGTTAGTTTATTGACGTTGATAATCTGCAAACAGTTGACTCATCATGACCGGCACCGACAGGCTCTTTAAGCTCTTCTTATGATAACACAGAGTTACATAACAAAGTTCAGGCTGGGCAGACTCGCAATTTTATTATTGGTTTGTTTTGTTTGAAAAATTGCAGGAAGAGAATCAAGAATTTATACGGGACAAATTGTACAGATATTGACCTTAAGATGTGAGTTGTCTTGGAAGAAGCAGGTGTGCTGTTACACAACGTACTATTTAAGACAGAGAGCTATAAAAAGAAGAAAGATCTGTGACACAGGTCCTGGGAAATATCACTCATTAAAGTAAAATCAAGCCGTGACCTTCAGGGCTGGAAGTGAAGCCAACATAAAGGTGCCAGAAAGTGCAGTTCCCCAAGCAGCCACTAATCCCTATTATCCCTCTTTGTCAAGATTCATAGCTTTACAGCAGTAATAAATATGTTACAGTCTGGAAAAATATGTTAGTCTCAATGGTTTGTTTCTGTATCCATGGCAACTTTCCAAAGTTGAGTCTTTGCATAATTCACAACTTTAAAAAAAAACTCATAAAATGATATTTTTAGCTGTTTACAACACATCTCAGTTGGCTTTTGTGCAATATCTCCTCAGTGGAGAATCTGCAGCCCCTCATTTTTTCAATGCTGTGATCTAAGTGGTCAGGGTTCATAAAGGCCTGCTCTGATTGGCTGCCTTATTAATAATAATAAATAAACTTTGTTAAAAAAAGTTATTTTCAAACAGAGTTGCAAAGTGTTTTTTTGCACCATGGACCGGTTTAATGTCAGACAATATTTTCACGGACGGGCTATTCTTCTGTCTCTGCACTGGCGCTTTTACCCTGCCTAAAGAAATTTTTCAAAGATGTTTGTTTTTTGTCCATTTTGCTAGCTTTGGGGGTTTGGCGTCAAGAATGAGTCATAGACGGGTATGACAGAGAGAACCTGGTCATTTTTCAAAATAAAACATTGTTCAGAATCAGATAATAAATCAAACTGAAATAATGTAAGTTGAGTACTTTTTATGTGCAGCATGGTACCAATTGACCCACGAACCAGCACCAGGCCGCGGCCCAAGTGTTGGGGACCACTGCTTTAGGTCATAAAAACAAACTGTAAAAAGAAATAAAAGAGAAGAAGTAAAAGAGAGGTAAAAGAGAAATGTGAGGAAAAAATTAGAAATACATAAAAGGCTAAGACCACCACCAAATAAAGGAAAGGAAGCATTTGTAAAAAAAAAAAAAAAAAAAAACAAACAAACAAACAAAAACAATAGATTAAAATGATTAAAACAAATGGTAAAGGATTTAAAATCCTACCCATGATACTGTAAATAGTGTAATAATAATAAAATAAAAGCAGCATTTTGACGATTAAAACACAATCAGCTATAATCGTCAATAAAAGCACATCTATAAGAATGTGTTTTTAAAAGGGATTTAAAATATGCCTAAGGGCACAGAACAGGCAAGTGTAGAAAGATGCAGAGGTAGGAAAAAACAACAACAACAACAACAACAACAACAACAACAACAACAACAACAACAACAACAACAACAACAACAAAACGGTCCAGAAGAACCTGGAAAAGTATGCTACACATGATCCAGAATCTGACCCCTGACTGGAAGGAGGGCTTTGAAAAGTGTGTCTAAATTAAAGAAGTTTTATTTTCTTGCAGAGGGTATCGATGATGTACAAAATAAGCAATAAATTAAATCAACAAAAAGACAAATCTGGAAGAAAACTGAGATTTTAATTCTGTGTAGATGGATTCATTTAACTGCCAGTTTAATATACATGCTTAATATGTGGCAAGAAATTAGCAAACAACAAAAAATGAGTCGAGCAACATTATTAATGTATGATGTAAAATTTAAGAATTCTTTGTGTAGTTCTACAATTTCGTAAATCCAATAACCTTCTTGTTTAGATAACTATTCAACATAGTTTAAGTAGGCTATGTATAGAATTGTATACACTGTATTGTCTTTATTGTGAAGGCAAGGTAGATTTTGTGGCTCCAGAATGACTTTAATTAGGGATGCACTGATCATAATTTTCTGGCCGATCACCAATCTTTAAAAAGCCTGACCTGCTGATACCGATTTACCTATACCTTCAATCATCCAATCTTATTTTATTGATAACCATTGAATAATACCTGTGAAACAATAAAATCTGTTTGTTTTAACTTAAAACAACCAATAAAGTGTCCCGAGTTTTAGGTCTGAGAGCAAAAAGCAACAATGGCTGGCTGTCAGACCTTCCTGGAGGTTTATAAGATCAGTTTTATATGCAAGGATGGGACGATCACAGATACCCCAAAATTAGGGAAAATGGCACAGATCAATCTGCCAACTGATCAATCAGTGCATGTTTAACTTTAATCCAGGTGAGATGAGGCAAAGTGGCTCCTTTGATAATAAAGGTCGCAGACCCCTGACTTAGGTGTAGCACAAACTTGCAGCAATTGACATAGCAGCTGGCATCTGGCTTTAACCTTTGACACCTTGATTCTGCAAAATCAAAGCAAACAAGTAGCAGAGGGGGAAGCAGAATCACTTGAGAAGTTGGAGTGGTAGATGCTCCAAGTTGGGTCATTTTGGCTCTGAAGTTAGGATGCATAAAATCTCAGACTAAGGGCTTTAGGAAAAGTACATTTGAAAAAAAACCAATGTGTGACGTCACGATGGCTGCGCCCATATTTACACAGCGTATGTGGTTAAGCCTGGCTCAGTGTTACATTTCGTTTGCTCCCTGTCTTCTAGCTGCTGACGGGGACTCTGGATGGAAATCTGCATCTCTTTCAATCCAGCAGTGGGACCAGTCTGCCACAGAACACCAGCGCTCCTGTATAGAGCATCCCCATCATGAGTAATCACACCAGGCTGCTGCAAACACCATGCAGGTTTCATTAGAGGACTTGCAACCTCATGGCTAGGTTTAACTGAGAAAAGGTTTGGTTTGCTGCTTGAAGCATCAGAAATAAAAGTTTATGAGTGTTTGTTTTTCTTGTTTTATGTGCCTATTGTGTTCCTCTACCTCTGTGTTTTGAAATGTCACGAGGAGCCTCCCATCTGAGCTCACCCTCCTCTGTTAAACTTTCAGTATGTGCATCGTTAAACCATTTTCTTTTTGACCAGGATTCAAAGAGATGTCATTAGTTTGACTGAACATCTTGTCATTCAGCCTCATTAATGTCATCTTTTAAAAAATTACACATACGTTACACATTACACAAAACAATTTTAGAAGCAATTATCCATCCCTCCACGGCTCTAATAGTCAGATTGTTTGTTCTGTTCCTGTAACAAATGCTTTTTAAAATCATCGGTTGATGCTGCTCTATAACAGATCAGCTCACAGAGAGATGACATCAGCTGGGTGCAACCTCTTTCTCTGCCAGACTCACAGATGCTACTACTGTTCTCCTGACACACCCATCCTCATTGTTTGTGCTTTACATACTCTTCTCTTTCCTCAGTCTCAACTAAACGCCTGTAAAACTTTACTCTTATATAACAGGGTAAATTAGGACTGTGACACAGAATTTTAAAATGCTTATATGGATGTCTACATCTTGTTTTTGTTTTATGTCTGTAGTCAGTTTTCTTGTAAAGTGTTGTTTGTTTTTTTCAGGCTTTTTCCTTCTACACACAAGATCTATGTGGTGTGCCTCAAGGTTCTACTTTAGGCCCACTTTTTTGTGATCAGTTTATTTTTCTGCATGCTATTAGATATTTTTTATAAGTTATTTATCTGGCTTTATATGGCCTCAGTAACAGATGAGAGGACAGTGGGCAGCGCAGGAAACAGGGGAGAGTGGGGACAGACCCATGTAGGAAAGAGGCCGCTCGAGCGCTTATGTCATAGGGCGTGACTTAAACTCCTAGGCCATATCTGCACCTCGTTATTGCTTTCAAACAAATTAATGACCTTTTTTCAAAAAATAAAGTTGGATGATAAAACAAGCTTCCGTTGAGGTTTTGATATGCAAACCTGTAGATAGACGAGACAGATTTTTATCCAGAAGACATAACAGCTGCAACAGTTGGTCAGTATGCGTATTTTTGATGTCATACCCATAGACTGTATGTAGTATATCTCTATATATATATAGATTCTGGTAGAATCTGAGTGGAGCTGAAGGACAATTTTTTTTTTTACTTTTCTTCCGTGACTCTAATAACTTCTTGACTCTACCTCCCGACATATTTTACAATCCTCAAAAAAAATTCACTCAAACAGCAGCTGTCAATCATTGTTAAACGTGACGCAAAACCTTGTTTTTAACCTCATAACTAATAAAAACGAAACTTTTCAGAAAAAAAGAGGACTTGAAAACAAGGCAGCCAAATAATATCTTCAAATCACCACAACAATCAGATGTGAGAAACATTTCTACGAGGTGTATTAATTTTTTAAAGTTTGACCACAGCCCATCTAGAATGACTGGGGAGATGGATTTTTTTTTTTTTTTTTTACCTATACTGCAGCCAGCCACCAGGGGAGAGCAGTTTTTGTGGCGACCTCACTTCGAGCGGAGCAAGATGACATCCATTTATTTTACAGTCTATGGTCAAACCAGTATAACAATTTTTACAACGTCAAACAAGAAAAGAAAATTCGTCATTTTTTTAAGTACTGTGATGGCCTTACTGGCTCTCTGTTGGTTGGTTGTGTGGTGTATGTGTTTCTTCTTTCAGGAGCTGGTGGGATTGATGCAGGTTGTGGTCTAAGAGCACCTGGGCCCAATTGTCATTGTTTGGTTCCTTTGATTTATTCCTTTATTTCTTCCTCTGTTGTAATAAATTTAAGTGCTCATTTTCAAAACCACTCCGTTCCTTCTCCGTTTTTTTGTCTGTGGCTTAGAGTCGGCCGTGACGGTATCTACATGTGTTTCTACAAGTTGAATTTCAATATTTCAAAAATCAAAAACCTTGCACATTTTTAACTGGTTTGGCAAGCACAAAATTCCTGGTTCACCAAAGGATTGTGCAGCTCTTGCATCTTCTTAATCAGTGAAAACGAGTGAGACATTTTTTAATTCACAAAGCATGTGCAGAGGATTAAATGTTCTACAAACTGTTCTCCAAGCAAATCAGGTCCTAGTCTGTCAGTGTTTCTTTTTTTTTCTTTTTGATTTAAATGAGCCATGACACCTTCATAGGGACCAAAACAGGTTCTTTTCTGTTCCAATGAGTCTCATTTAACTGCTAATTTGCTAACACCTGTACTAACAGCACAGGCAGGCAGAGTGAAGTATTGAGCATTCGCTGAATGACGGTGGTAAAAGGGCTACGGTTGTTTTGAAGCGCTCAAAACATCACCTCTAGATGACCTTAATGTAAAGTAGCTCCTCAAAGACTGTTAGCATTATATGAGAAGTGTGTCTTGCCTTAACAGTGTTGATTGAACATTAAAACCCAATCACAGGGAAAGCTCTTCACTTCCTTCTTCCTTGCCTGGCGCCCTGGATTGGTTTCTCTGTCTCCTTGGACTCAGCTCTGTATTGATACAGAGAGCGCGCTTAGAAAGTTTGCTTTGTCTACCACTGACCTCAGCTTGGATCATAAAATGAAGCTTTGAAGTTGCACAACTTCATCTGGCAGGTGTCTTATCACAGAACTGATGTTATGCAGAAACAGAACTAGGTCGGCATCCTTTTTCTTTTGTCATACACCAGATCAAACAACATTTATGTACGTGCTTTTATACCACATTGATAAGGTATGTTCTGGCAGAGCTGAGTCCTCCTGTCATGATGAGCTTTAGTGTTCTTGAAGCAGCTGAGATGTTCCCCTAGAACTCAACATAATGAATTGTCCGGAGTAAATTTATGTATCCATGTTCTCTCTGTGCTTTATTGTGCTGCTGGAATTCATCTGCGCGTGTTTTTTGAGTCGATATCTTCTCTCGCATGAACTAACCTGCTACAATAAGATTCACAGAGCACATGTCCCCAAACTAGTGTGATATATTGGTGTATGAGAGCATTCCTGATCTGTGTGAGGTCGCTTTCTGGTTCACTCCCTGCATTGATCTCACCACTGAAGAATGACGGGTTTATTCTTGCAAATAAAAGGATTTCGATGATGGCCACACCCGCACATCATAAAGCAATCTGGCCTAAAGTCTGATCGCTCCAGTTCTTTGTCATTGGTTTAAAAGGGAGGAAGTCGGCCTACGTCCAAAGGACAGTGGAGACAGATTGTGTGACAGCTCTGAACAGAACAGAGAGATACAAATGGGGAAGACTGTGTTCGAAATCAATAATCAAATTTGTATCAAAGCATCATCATGAGTGAGGTATTTTTTAACGCCTCTTTAAAACCACTGAACACCAGCCCTTGTTGTAGAATTCAACTACCTGTGTTACAAAACAGCTCTTACACCAGGAATACACCAGATCTGTGGGAGTTTGATGCCTTGCTCAAGGGCACCTCAACAGTTCTTAGGGATTTATGCTATCACTTCTCAAGCTATCTGCCAAATTCCCAATCTTGGTCCAATGCTAGGGCTTGAACCGGCAATCCCCAAAGATCCCATGGACTGAGCCGCTGACGCCCCATTCCTACCCCCCACATCCCAATCATGAGCAAACCTCAAATCTGTTGACCCCTGGCCTGGCTCATTACGTCATTTTTTTCCGTTATAGTCAAGTTAAATATAATCTAGTGTCAACGCGGTTTATTTTATTTTGAAATTCACCTGATGTTGTATTGTGGTTTCAGGGCACAACTTCTTGTACTGCTCGATCTGCTCAGTACAAAGTGATGAGTAGTCAAAAAGAAAACTCTTGCGAATCTTATGTGGGGGGCTCTGACCTGACCAGTGACTCATCTGTTACCCATGTCTCTGTAAATAGCATGATGCTTCTCTGCTCTCTGGTTTTCCCTCAAGTGTTGGGTTAGCAACGCTAGTTTCTCAATCTTATTGATAGACATCTTGCATTCCCCATAACAGCGGATGGAATGACAGGACACAGTAGTACCAGGACGACGTCCTTATCTCCTTCTTCTTAGTACTCAGGGAACATTGGACCTAGCAACAGTTAGCATCAATCAGTGGCGGCTGCTGGTCGGTCAAGGAGGGGAAGCTCATTTTTTTTCCAGCCTACATTATAAATTTGTTTATTTATTTAAACATAAATTCCACCCTCAGTTCCTTTCAAGAAAATGATCTGTGACCCTGTCGTACCAACCAAGTGTTTTTTCCAGGGATTTTACCAGCGTTCTCTCAACACTCGTCGTTTTTAAGAAAGGTAAACTCGCTGGGTATCGATAAAGCCTCCGGATTAGTCCAGGCAAACAACTGAGAAGATGCTCCGGTGGAGGGTTATACTTCAAGTTCGCTGACTGGCTCATTTCACTGTCAATCAAAAAGGGATACAGCCTCAGACAGATCATCCAATCATCATGCAGAAGCCCAGCGTCCAGGCCAGCCCACTGCCTCATAGAGCCCAGCGTTTATCCAATGACCATCCAGTTTCCACAGTGGAACAACCCACTCTATGCTTCCCCGCTGAAGTCAGAAGACGCTAAGCGTCCGACTGTGTTAAAGAGCTGAGACGCTGTGGGGATGAATGAGAAGGAGGTGGTGCCAGTTACCTGTGATAGGAGCTGATTCTGAACAAAAGATGAAGGGATTCTAGCTCATATTTTGTCAATGAAATGTACAGCAGTACATACCTCCACTTTTTTGGGGACATTTTAGGGGAAGCTGAGCTTCCTTTGCAGTCTTAGAGCAATCGCCACTGGTGTCAATGTGTAACAAGTGAGACATTGAAAGTAATGACAGGCTCTGAATACAATGGTTACTAAAAAGGTAGAGTAATGAAGAGAAAGCTGCTGCAACAAGCTACCAATTGCTTTGCTATGAAAGGTTAACTTGTGGCCTGGGAGGTTAAAACTCAGCACATCCTTGCCTCAACTTTGCCATGTTTTGTCCAAGACTGCAGGTGAACACACAGCAGCACACAGTTTGAACATTCCTGCAATGTTGCATTTCCATGTTTTCTGGCTCTTGGACCAGAACCAGGCCTTCACTTTCCCTAATCAGAGCTCTCCATAAAAAAAGAAGATATACATCATGAAGCACGTGTAGACTAATGACTCCCAAAAGACGTTTGAGGATCTCTGCTTGTTGTTTTCAGTGTAACTCAAAGTCTAGGGAGGGGAAATTGGTGCACATGTTAAGAACTGCTGCCATAGTGCTGTAACTCATGCAGGTCTTTTAGAAATGTTTTCTTGATATTGCATAATATTCTGAGAGTCTTTCACCAGAAATACATATAAGGGTATTGGTATGTTTGTTTAGCTTTTTGATTGGCTTAAAGCTTTCAGCTGCTGCATTAATAAACACCTGGTGTAAACTAATACCTGGATCAGGCCTAAGAATATGCTTCAGAAGAAGCTTCAGGAACACAAAGAGCAATGGGTGGGACGCTGGAGTCCATGTGATGTGATGTGGTGGGAGCCCTAACAACGGTCAGGACAAAAACACAACAGAACTCGTTTTTAGGCCTCTAAAGAAGTGATGCGGGTCTTGAACTTTCCTCCCTAATATAAATTTTACCGACAAAACACAGAATGTTGTTTTATTTTACAGCATTTGCATAACTCCATCAGCAGCAGCAGTGCTTTGCAGCTCTTTGGGGAGACAGTTGCAGCAGTTAGACGCCGAAGGGAATCATAAAGCAACGCAACCTGCAGAAATTCAAAGTTCATCAACGGGAAGTTTATAACCAGTGAGCTGCTGTATCCAAGTGACTGTTTGTAAAAGCAGCTGTGCAAACACATGACAGCAGAGCAGAAGCAGTGATGTCACCAAAATCAAGCAGAGAAAAGTTGATTTTCTGCAGCATTATTTTACATAAAGTAACAGGAGCAACCTCTGAAGTTCCCAGCTTTAATTGCAGATCATCAGTTTTGTTGGGAGAATGTTTAGGAAGCTTTAATGTTCGTCTGCCTGTGTTCTTCCTTATGTGGTCTACGAATTACATACTCCTATTTTTGGCTTCAATGATACAGTACAGATCCCAGCATGCAGGACCCAGACTACCTTCCTACAGCACACAGGATAAATGTAAAGAATGGGCACTTATGTGGGGCTATGGAGTGACAAGCAGACAGCGAGATGTGGGAAATCAGCCTCTTTGTTCTGGGCTGCTGTGTGCAGACAATGACGGAAATACTGATCAGTAGCAGCTGGTGTCATCCAGGGTGCAAGGCATAAACTCTGGGCACCTAACACTGATAAATCAGCACACAACCTTTCTAAAGATAGCAGGAAAAATAGGGAAAACAGAAGCCTGTAACTTGAGATTGCTCAATTAAGGTCGAATCCCTGCAAAGTCTTTGTAATCCCTTCAAACAGAACGCTCATTTTGATTTATTGGAGCGTAAAAATAGAACAGAATGACAAGTCTGCCAAGTGCATGGTCTTTTATAAGGTAAGGACTCTCTGTTAGCTCCATTAAGCCAAGGTGCAAGAGCGAGATGAGTTGATAGTTTGGCATCTGAGTATAAACCATTTCACATTTCCCAGATTCATTAAGTCACCCCATCAACCTTTCACCTTCCCAACGATCACTCCTCAATAACAACCTCAACCATTAGCAAATTCCTTCAATTTTACGAGTGAATTTATTCCCTCACAGAGTGAATTTTATGCTTTCCTCTGTAATCATGTTGGAGGATTAACAGCACGTGTGGTGGAGCCAAGTCGACGTTTCCTTGTTTGTTTTTTTCATTTTTCTGCCACTCGTTTCTCAAAGTGAGATATTAAGTACCAGCTCATTGGCACAGATTTATGCGTCCTGTGACATACTTGCATACTGACATACTTGTCAAGTTAGCATTTGTATTTGGCATCAAAGAGGTTTCTTGAGCTTCTTTTCAGTCAGAACTTCAACTTTCACCAGGTAACTACTGTCAAGTACTGTTAATTCGGCCATGAAACGCACTAGTAAATAAAGCTCTAATGCAAATGATGTTAAGAGTTATTTCTTAAGGATGCTAACATCTGCACATGTTGCACTAAGATCCTGGCCAGCATGGCCCAGCAGTACTCACATGTCACTGTATCGGTAAGGGAGGTCTGGGCATGCTTGTGTTACCAACTTCTCTACAAGGAAAGTAGCTATTAACTGTCCTTAAAGCCACTAAATGACATCATAACTTAATTTGCATTTTTTGCAATATGTCTGCTATTGTAAGGGCTGCTGTAGGAGAAAGGGACAACATCATTGGAAAGACAATAAGTGAGTAAAAAGACACCTTAAGTATCCTGCTCTGATTGTACTTGGGAGGGACTGCTCTATGAGGACTGGGCTGTCTATGAGTCCTGTAGGATGGGGGCGGGGGGCCACAACAGAAACCCTGGCACTAGTTCACATCAGAATCTCCAAAAGTCTTAGATGACACCAGAGAAGCCACTTGATACAACGAGAAAGTTGCTAAGTTGGTAAACCACATGTGTCCCACACAAGTGAAAGGAGATGGGGTCTTTCCCACAGTTCTCAACCAATTTTGACAAACATGAGTGAAATTATTTTTTTACCAAAGGATGACCAAGTTCTGGTGCTGACCTTGTCGGCTGCATTTGTGAACTGTTGAATAGCTAACCCAGGTCAGGGGCTGAGGAGCTGATGATCCTCACAGAGAAAAAGAATGTGAAATGGGTGCCTGAGTTATGCTATAAGTGATGAAGAGTTGTATCCTGCAGCTTTTTTTTATCTATTTATTTGAAAGGGAACTTTAATTGAATTGAATTGAAAATCTTTAGTGTCCCCAATAGGCAATTTGATTTGCAACAGGAGTTAAAACACACACTCTTACAACTCAAACAATGAAAAAAAAGCATTAAAACAAGTATAGCACAATACACTTGTTTGTCATTTCAACCAGGCTTATCTACAACCTGTTTAAAAAAACATTGGCCACTGGGACAAATGATTTAAGAGATCTGTTCGATTTGTCCTTGCAAATAAAAGTGTACCCTCTCTTAGAAGGGAGTAGCTGGGAGGGTTTTCCAAAACGACCCTTGCTCTCTGAGTGGTTTTAGCTTCAAAACAGAGTCAAGATCATTAAGACTTAAACCAGTGGATTTTTTTTTTTTTTGCAAAAAACGGACTCAATAAGAGCAGAATAAAACATTTTAAGAAGCTTTTTATTGACATTGAAACACCTAATTTTATTCAGACAAAACATCTAATTTGCCTTTCTGATGATAGGCTCTGAGATGGGCTCAAAAGACAGTTTTTCGTCAAAGATGGTGCCTAAATATTTGTACTGCCTTACTATTTCAACAGCTGTACTGTTAAAGGTTTGAGCCGCCTCAGTTAGATTCTTACAGAAGTCCACAATCATGTCTTACGTTTTAGACACACTAAGTTGTAGATAAGCATCTTTGCACCATCCTCATGATCCGGCAGGAGTCAAACAAGCACAAATTAGTTGACATTTAGACAATGTATATGCATCCAATTTAGCCAAAAAGGCAAATTTTCATTGGTAGTCCCTTTGGCAGGTGTTATGTCACTCAACAGACAAGGTGGTAGTGGAGCTTTTGTGGTTAGTCACACCGGAGGAAACTTCCTATAGTGAGATACTGAGTGAGGTTTGAAAGAGAACTACTTAACCATGTTTTTCCATTGGCTGCTCCATGTCCAGGTCTTGGGCTGCTCTATTTACATTATCCTATTGAATTTTCTTTAAGTAAAAGCAAACATGAAGCCTACAGTAGTGATTAAGTTACAGTTACTTATGGTGGAAACAGAAGTTTCTTTGAGAAAAGTTGACGAGAACGGCTCTGAAGTCGAGGTTTTAGCCCTTCCAGCAAACATGATGCCGTTGATGGACACAGGCCCTGACTTCAATGACTGTTGTTCATACCCTGCAATGAACTCACACTCAGCAGCGGAAAAATGCCTCAGCACTTCATTTAACATGTTTTGAGTCAGTGATAACTAATGTTTTTTTCCTTCTCTGGTTTAACCAGAGTGCTTACGGCTCTCTGTGTGCAGACAGAAGCAGGAAACCAGCGGGACACTTTGCTCAGGAACATTTGGTCATCTTCAACATATCATCTCTGCTAACTGCACGTATAATCAGAGCGTTTCCAACGAGTGAGATGTTGTATGAAGGGCCAGGTGCAGAACGTTCCCTCCTCGACCTGACGATCTGTGAAGTTTGTTCCCAAATCAGGCCTGGCATGAGATTCCTGGAGGTAAACCAGTCGCTGGACGAGGTAAATACAGGCTGAGGCAAAGAAGCAGCGAAGATGAGACGTGGGATGCCAGTTTACAAATAAGCTCTTTAGAAGTAAGTACAGATGATTATTGCATCTCTGCTGACTTCATCAGCAAGAATGCAGCGGTTTGTGTTGTAATTATCTCAAGTAACAAACTGAGAGGAAAAAATCCTCTCTCAACATTTCGGGGGGATATGCACAAGTTTTTGTTCAATAAAAACCAATCTTCCATTATAGTTTACTAACAAGCATTCCTGGGTTATGAATGGGAGTTTCCCAGCGAGCCAGCTGCAGAGGTATTTGGATTTTGTGGTGATTCTGTAATTAAAACCAGTCAGAGAGGAGAAATGGGATTGATTATAAACTGCTAGAAAGGAAAACTATTATCATTTCAAAGATACTTTAAATCCAATGGGTGAATGAACAGTTGTCATTTCTAATAAGCTTGTTAGACAGAAGTGGTCAGTCCAGGGAAAGGCAATGTAAGTTCATTCTAAAGCATCCTGTGAGGTCAAAAGTAACAATGCAACAGTTATAAGTTACACTGTTGCACACGACTCTGTTTAATGTAAGCAGCAGATACATGATGTCACCCATTCATTTATGAAGGAGAGTTTTGAAGCCTGTCATCGAGAGTTTATGCAGGCTTTTTGCTAACAGCTGTCAGTCGAGTCAGCCATTCCTCTACATAACTACACAAAAAACACAAAACAGTGGCGTTTTCTCCCGGAGGCCAAGGGAAGCCGTGATGTAATGAAAATAGTCCTTTTTAACAGTTTCGATAATTCTTCTGTGTTTCGTCACTGTCATCTCTTCCTTATTTCTCTCCCCTACTTATTGAGAATTTTACGACGTGTAAAACAGCGCCCTCCTAAATGTTATGTCAAGAATGAGTGGTGAAAATATGATATTGCACAGTGTTGTCCGCAACAAGGCCGAGCCAAAAAAAAACCAAACAAAAAAGATTAACCAATCAGATGAGGGTGCCGTCATGACACTGCTCACCTGTGATTAGCCAAAACTGTGTCAAGGGAAGCCACCCTGTCTTTGGCCTCAAACCAATCAAATCACAGTATCGTCATCATCAATATATAATAATAATAAAATAATAAAATAATAATGCTGCCCTTTGTCAGTGCTGTCCAATGAGAGCACTGATCGTCACACACGTGGATGTGTTTGCAGAATATAGTCCACTTGCAAAAAGTGCAATTTGAATACGAACCGCACCAAACAAAAAAAATAAAGTTCGCTTTTGGTCCGGACCAAACAAGTGGACCAAAGGACTTTTCTGGTCTGAATACAGCCTGAGGGTGGGAGAATGAAAGGGCGTGTGTCGGTGTTCAGAGTGTTGGTTACACAACAAGCGTGTGTAAGAAAAATGAGCGCTCTCTGGGTACTCTCAACATTCCATTACATGAAATAGCGATATACAAGCTGCAAAATAGTCTTTTATGAACCCCACTCCCTAAAATCATACAGGTTAGAGGCTTTGTCTCACTGAGCTTCCTCAAAAAAAATTCCTCACGCCACGCCACGCCACGCCACGCCACACAACGCCACACAACGCCACACAACGCCACACAACGCCACAGGTTATTAAAAGGAATTTACCCTCTAGAACAGGGATCTCAAACTCGTGCCAGGGAGGGCTAAGAGGCTGCACCATCAAGCAGAGAGCAGGGACTAACCAGTGAAATCAGCTGGTGGAGTTTTTGGTTGGAAAGAAAACCTGCAGCCTCTTGACCCTCCATGGCACGAGTTTAAGATCCCTGCCTTAGAGTGTCCTCTTAGAGAAATGAGCTCCTCAGACCAAAACTTCATTTTCAACAAGGCTGGAAACATTTTGGTTGTAATGGTAGACATTTTTGAAAGGGTGTGTATGTGGTTTTCAGTGCTTCTGAAGCAAGCCTCTAGTGGACACTCAAGGAACTGCAACTTTGTAACACTTCTGCATTGGCTTCATTCTTTAAAACCACAGGATACCAAATAGTTTGGACTAACATAAATGTTTTAAACCTTGATTTAAAACTGAGAGTTTTAGCACAGCTAGTTTTTTTTCTGAATTTGTGGAGCATTTGGTTTGGCTTAAAAAAATTGTTAATGCTAATATGCTAATATCTAAAAATTTAAAGATTTGAATTCAGTGTCAAAACACTTGTGCATTCACAATTTGGTTTATTTTTTATTTTTTAAATGGAGTGAATAGTTCAGGAATCACATTTTTTATTGCAGAATTAAAAATATATTTTGAGACGCCAGTTTGACCCGCAAGTTGGAAATATCTCAATGCCTTTAGTAAAGAAAGCCAAATGACCCAAGTGTTTTTGTCCCTTTTCTCTTGTAAGAGGCAGCCAAAACAGTTTGTTGCACATTTTGCAAGGCAACTCATCAAGAGTCTGTCCCTTATTTACTTATTTCCAGAAAAAGATGTCAAACACTTCCTCAGGAGTTCAGCAGAAAAGCAACTTTCACAAGTACACATCTCGACTTACTCATAAGTATGACGCACTTCTGTTCATTAGATCAGTGTTATCACTCTCTACCAGCCACTTCCTGTGTGATACAAGCTTTAAATACAAAGAATAAATGAACAATTAGAATTTCCACTACACCCACTGGTTATTTCACTCAACCCATGTACAGAGGCCACAGTCCTCCAGTGGGCGGCCTGGGTTTGAGTCCAACTATCCAGCCCTTTTCCTGTGTGTCGCTCCTGACTCTCACCCTACTTCCTGCTCTATCCACGGGCCTATCCTTTCTAAATAGCCAGAAAAAGCCCAAAACATCACTTTAAAAAAGTGAACTGTATTAACAGGAAGATGTCAGTATGTTTCAACTGTGGCCAATCCCCAGCTCTGCTAATTTATTCAGAAATAACTGCTGTTGGAGAGACGTTCATGTCAATAAACCAGAATGTAGTTGGCTGGTTCAGCTTCTAGAGTTGATTTTTTCTTAATGGGACGGAGGGCTGATTTTATTTCTGTATTTTTCTGGTGCGATAGTTAAAATTAAGTGCACCAAGTTGTTTGGCCTGGTTTTTTGGTCTTTAAACTGAGCAGCTGGAGCCAAGCGTTGACCTAAATTTCTTCTTTTTTGGCTACGAACTAACGGCAATATTTACGTAGTTCCCTCATTTTATGAAGCAGCTACTTTGTGCTTGTTGGGGGACATGACCACCTTGGGCGATAAATCAGAACACTGTGCATATTAATATGTCAAAATATGTTGTTTTAAAAAGTTTGGGACTAATAAAAACAGGGATAATGAATGATATCTACTTGAAGTGATGGATTTAAAAAGCAGCTGTCAAATTGATGAAGTTTAGTTCAAGGAGTGACTTTTAAAGCATCAAAAAATGAAAGACCTTTACACAAGTTTTCATACTTTCCTCTGAAAAAAGATTTAAAATTCTGACAATGTGTTGTTTGATCTCTTTGATCCACAACAATGCTGATTGTGTTTGTATAGCTTGCTGTGGAGCTTTAGCTTTGCTGCAGCACCTTCTGTGCCCAGGGACCCAAGGCCAGAGCTCCTCCTCCTCCTCCCCTTCCTCCTCCTCCTCCTCCTCTCTGCTCTGAGTACATCTCACTTTTCCCCTTCTCACACAACACCGTGCATGCAGCTTTCTTTCACTTTACAAACTCATCCATCATTTTTCAGTCACTGTTGTTTTGTTCCCTCCTGATTTTCAAGTAACACTCGCACTCACTTTCCACCAAATGAGCTCAGAATTTATGAATTTGCTCAGTATATCTCGATGCTCTGCCATGACTCCACACGTCCCATCAGCTCAGGGAGGAAGAGGAGAATCTGGAAGTTATTATGTAATGACTGAAATCCCAGAAATGAAAATGAAATTGTGAGAACAGACAGCGGGAGCGAAGCAGTGATTGTTCTTATGTAATCTTCAAACCATTAACCTACATGTGGTAGAGTCGATTTTAATGAAAACAATGTGAATAAGTGTTTAATGTGTCTTGGCTTGTCTCTTTCTAGATAAACTGTGGATGTCTCATCCTGAACTTTTAGTTGTTCATTATTTGTCTAATGAGGTTTTCTCAGAGGCAATTGATGTTGTGTAAAGCTGCCAGAGTGTATGATAAGCATCCACTCTCACCTTTTCCACATCTTGCTGTGCTCTTCTCTGCTTTTCCCTTGTGTTTTAATCAGAAATTTTAATCAGAAAGTTAAAGAACTGTACATGTAGAAGTATTTTTTAAATTCTGTCCAAATCTGTGTCAAAACAGATTGAAAGAGATGCAGGTCTACATTGTCATCAGCAGCAGTTTTCTACGGATGCCAAGGGAAGGCTTGCTTGTGTACCACCAACGTACATCCACCAGAGTACTAAATAGAATAGAATAGAATAGAGAATAGAATAGAGAATACTTTATTTATCCCCGAGGGGAAATTCAGGAGTCACAGCAGCATTTAAGAAAACAAAAGTAAGAAAGAGTATAGAAAGTGCAAAAAGGTCCATAAGAAATTAGATGACGACATCCCGTCCACCACTCGTCCACCACTCTCCAGCCCAGCCAGTCTCCACCTCCACAGGGTCCAGGACTGAGCCTCCCCAGCAGTCTGTTCAGTCTCTGTCTCCTGGATCCTGTCTGCTCACAGCAGGCGAAGCTCCTCCGATGTGTTGCCGGCGTCCGATGTCAGCTCTGTCAGCCACGTCCGTGAACAGCACGATGCCTCTGGGTTAGCACGGCTAGCTTGTCCATCCCCCGGAGCTGGATCCCACGTTCCCAACAACGATGGATGGAAGGACAGGTCCACGTCGTCATCTCCCAGCTCACACCCGAGAACCGGCACGTCGTCCTCACCTCCTCCTCCTCAGCTCGAGGGAAATCATCAAGCCCTACACTAGTTAGCATTGACATGCTACAGGCTGCTAACAGCTAATTTCACATGTAAACAATGCAGCCATGGTTACATATAGGATCTCCAGACAAACACAGGAGAAAAGTAGTCAAAAATATCGCCGAAGCCACAAAAAGTTTGGTGTCCGTGACCGACAATGAGAAGTCAACAACACAGTAACATATCTGTCCCAGACATTTTCACAGGCTCTTTTAACTGATTCTTCTTTTCCGGCGAGTGGCAGCTATTTCACGCCATGAATTATATACCACTCTGTTATCAAAGTGATCTCTGTGTGAAGAGTCAAACAGATGCCTGTATTTCTGCACTTTGATCACTTCCCCCATCTTGTCTGAGCATCTCCATCTGGCAGGTTAGAAATTTTCAAATGTGCACGGTGTGGAAATTTTCCATGTGAAAAGGACTGCGCGAGGAGGGGTGAAAATTACGTCATTCATCCACACGAAGCCCCGCCTTCAGGGACTTCAGGGGGCCAGCTTCACCTTACTTCCCTTCCCTAGAGAAAAAAACCCCAGCAGTATTAGCCAATTATCATGAAACGGTCGATGCATAATTGCAAATAAACTTGAG
Organism: Halichoeres trimaculatus; assembly: GCF_033239565.1. Taxonomy (NCBI): domain Eukaryota; kingdom Metazoa; phylum Chordata; class Actinopteri; order Labriformes; family Labridae; genus Halichoeres; species Halichoeres trimaculatus. The sequence goes on along the minus strand of NW_027437186.1, from coordinate 33,517,352 downwards.
GGAAGCTGGAATAAACCTAGTGTCCAACCAGTCACAAACTGTTACAAAAACCAGCCTCCTTTTGCCCAATCACAGGCACAGCATTGTCATATTGATACCTGATGTGACTCCAGGGCTTACTGTTTGTCACAAAAACTAAACTCTTGTAACATAGACACTGAAATTAATGAGAAGCCAGTAAAATAACAGTCCTGTAACAGTGATCTGTTTCCACACTTATGATCACAGCATTGCTGCCTGTTTGTGAAATTAAAAAAGCAGATGGATTGCAGAGTCCAGATCTGTCATCAAGCAGATCCATCTTGCAAAGCATCAAGGTGATACCGAGCATCTGGGAGAAATAAGGCCAGGGCTTGATTTAGAGATAACAACTGTTCAGATTAGGATCTCATTTACCTGATTCTGGACTTTGGGTGCACAAGAAAAAAAAAAAAAAGATTTTCCAATTTGGGCGGCAGTAGCTCAGTCCATAGGGATTTGGCTTTGTAACCAGAGGGTCAAGTCCTGGCATGGACCAAGATTGGAAATTGGGCTAATTGCTTGAGAAGTGTAAGCATAATAAGCATGTAAGCTTAATTTCAGTGCCCTTGAGCAAGTCGCCATAACCCCCAACTGCTCAGTGATGCATGTCTGTTTGCATGTTCCTAATGGCTGATTTCCTTCAGACACTACATTTATATCCCATGTGTGTGTTATCTTGTCTATTTAGGATCTTTGCCTGATTTTCCAAAAAGATTACTCGTATCGCTGTGGAAGTACAACAAATTGCAGTCCCACAAATGTCCACCAGAGGCTGGCTCTGGAAATACCAGAAACCACAGTCACATCCATTCAAAAAGGCTAATCTCCCCAGTAAAAATACACATGTTTACAGCCTACAAAGAAAAAAGAAATGTAGGTCTGATTCACTCATTTCTCTAATGGCACACCCAAATAAGGTTAAATATTTGTTCAACTCAGTAGTTTAGATAAGATAAAAAAAAAAGATAATAATTTTTCCTTCCCTTCCAATCTTCTGAGGCCCCCCTGGTGGCCCCTCAGGTGGCCATGGCCCCCAGTTTGAAAACTACTGGTATGGAAGATATTGGGTTTAAAATTTTGTGTGATTAAAGGGGAACACTATACTAGGTGTCAGCAAAGAAGTTCTAAACCTGCCTCAATTTCCACCCCCTTCCTTGACACAAAATACATGAGGTCAGCATTTTCCATGTAGCAACTGTCAACAGTTGGTCTCAAAACAAACATGCAACAACACAGGAACTTTATACAGTCCATGGGTGACGCACCTGCCCCAGGTCAAAGATTGACTAAACCAATCAGTGTAAGCAGCAGTTTTATCAGGACTAAACAACATTTATTGACTGAAAAAAGTATAAAAGCTTCTTAACAAAAAATGGTCACAACATGCATGAGTATCTTTCCACAGTACACAGAAGAGTCTTTATTGACTAAATCTGGAAGTCAAGATTTAATTGTTGATCCACAATATGAAGACATTTTGTTTTTGTTCAACATTGCTCTAATAGACATCTGGGAATATTTCTAAGCCTTCTGGACTGACTGATCTGGATTACATCACTGAAACAATCAGCGTTGCGTAAATCTGGCTGTGTTTAACCCTCGCAAAACCCAAGCTACCATCAGGCCATTAATGGGGTCCTCGCAGCCTGCCATCCTCCACGAAGCCTGCAGGCGACAGAGAGAGTAAACAAGATTCCCTCTGTTCATCCTTCCACTCAGGATTCTGGCTCAGCACACAAACACAGGAAGGCTTTGCAGAGTCTTAAGCCGTGTCATCTGATTTTCTTCTCTTTGTGATATAACTTATAAGAGCTGGGGCGTAATGTCACTCAGGAAATATTCCACTGTGTTGAAATTGCAAATCATGTATCAACAAATCCCACCCACAACAGTCACATGTAAACCTCTGAGAGGCTGCAAAGTCAAACATCAGTTATCTCGCTTTGATTTAAGGCCTGGAAGAAGCCAAAGTATGCGAGAGATCTCTGTGTAAAAACAGGAGTTAGATGCTTTGAGAGCAAACACCGAAGACGAGTTTCATCAGACTGAAACTTTTCATTTTGTACTTAGAAACTGGAGTTGGCTTTTGTCTCAGATTAATTTTTTTGAAACAGTTTCAGGACTTATTGACGGCTTTAGATTTTAATGCACAGCTGACATTTCTTTACAAACCACAAAGTCAAACAGGAAGTCCCACAGAGTTACGATTTAATGATTAACGGTTAGTGCAGATCAGCTTGAATGTTTTCCACTGTTTTGTTGCTCCCCTGTTGACTCCTCACAAAACCAAAGAGAACAATTCACAGAGCTGTGTTCTGTTAAAACAGGCCTGTCGGGTCATTCAGATGTGGTTGTAAATTAAAACCTGTAATAATCTATCTCTGCATGAGAGGAAACGCTCCGAGTGTTCTGTTTGAGGAGTCAGATCAGGAGTTTCTGTGATGTCTCTGGGATCAGTTGTGTATAAAAATGACACATCAGAGCCACCGAAAGCACAAATTTGTCATGAAATATCCTCAAACTAACTCTGCTTCACTGAAAAACTGTCAGCGTTTCGATCTTGAAGCACTCTTTCTGCAGAATTCTTTCCTTAAACCGGTTACGAACAATAAACACCATCATCAGGTCAAATAAACAGACGGGGTAGAAGGATGCATTTTGTCCAAAGTTTGCTGAGAGAAAATAAACGGGAGCGCTCAGTTCCTCAAACTGAGGAGAGAGACAGAAACAAATGAAGTCATTGACGGTAAAATTTTACTGACCCGTGTTTGGCAAAGAAAAGTCTATAATATGACAATGAAATTACTACTGTGAAAGCTCCCGAGACAAACACTGGAGACTGAAGAGAAGTGTTGAGCTGTGTGGCTGTATTTCAGGCACTGAGAGACAGAAAAAATGAAATGAAATAAAATAAATCTGGTGAAAAGATGATTTGAGGAGGTGACCAAATTCCTCATCCTAGGCCACGCCAACATTGGACAGTTTTTGGACTTTAACTGATTTCTGAGACCACACACATAAAAACACTTCAGACCAATTTTAAACATGACTATCTTTAGATCACTAGAGTTTGGAGCATTGATTCTGTAGACATGATCAAACGTGACCACAGAAGAAACAAACAAGCTAAGACAAACAAGCAGGGTGATCAACTTCCTCATCCTGGCATGTGTTGCAGAAAAAAAACAGAAAACTAATAAAACAAGGAAAAAGATACAGGTGTATAACGTGGTATGGTGAAATTTGTAAACAAAAGGATTGACGTTCAAGTGGTAACCAAATGTTACTTTTAAGGCAACATAAGGACTAAAAGTTGAATTGTCCAGCTTGCTTTTGATATACCTGCCAACACTCCTGTTTTCTGTTTTCCAAGAATTAAAAAGAAAGCTAAGTGTTACTTTTTTTTTTTTTTTTTTTTGTCATGGTAACGGCCAACAGTAACTGGTGTTAAGTGGTCAAATGAATTGTGAATATTCAAACTGTCAGGAATCCCAGAAAAACAAAAGGAGGAGAACCCAAACAAAGGCTTTATTATAACTAAACTCAAAAACCCAAAGTCCAAACAAAACTTTAAGGAAAGAAACAAACCAAAAAACACTAGGAAACTCACTAGAAGCACACTTTATAAACAGGGAGTGATCAACACAGGTGTGAAACAAGACACAGGTGAAACACATGAGGAGCAATCAACAAGGAGGGAAACACGAGGAGAAGCAAACCAAACACAGGGAAACTCAAGGCAGAGACTAAATACAGTAAAGACACCGAAACACTAAAGATAAACACAAAAAGACAAACACATGACAAGAACCAAATCAGAACCATAAGAGACACAAACTAAAGACAAAAACAGGAAACACAGACCACTCAGGAATAAGGAAGATTAACACAAGACAAGAATCACTAATATAAACCAAGAACCTTAAATACACAAATACAGAATAATACAAAACCCAACTGAAAACCAAAACCATGACAAAAAACGTGGATTTAGTCTCAGGGTTTTGTTCATAAATACAAGGGTGGGCTGAAAAGTTCATCACCTGACTAGGAAGGAGTTACGCCATAGTGATGAAACATGCATTAAATTCAACATTTTCTGACACTGACGGCATGGTTTATTTTTCAACAAGGTCGATGTTTTCTTGGGTTGTTGCTGTGTCAGGACATCCGGACTTTGGGATCATCATCAAGGCTCTCCCTACACCTCTTGAATTCAGCTGCCCACTTTTTCACAGCTGATAAAGCTGGAACATCATCCCCTGATGTAGCAACCATGTCGGCATGAATGTCCTTGGGGGTTAATCCCTTTGGTGACATCACCGTGCCAAATTTGATCCGTATACACAAAATGTCACTGATTTTACTTTTCAAAGTCCTCAAACACTACATCAGTGTCAGTTTATCTGAGAATTAAACATGCTGTAAGTGTCAGAAAATGTTGAATATTATGCATGCCAAGTTTCATCACCATGGCATAACTGCTTCCTAGTCAGGCTGTCCTCAGACCTGGCAACACTATCTGGCAGCTAGAGGCATTCGCAGATCACAGTGTGAAATACAGAAGTCATAATGCACGTCAATGCATGGGGGAGAATCTCCCACGTTGTCAAAGTCTAGTGTTGACAGGTATCTTTCTATGTTGTCAAAGTCTTTAAAGAGCTACTGAACTTAATGAAAGTACCGGGTAGGACCTTCTTATGCTTAGAACTGTCTTAATCCTTGGTGGCATAGATTCAACAAGATACTGGAAACATTCCTCAGAGAGTTTGGTCCATGTTGACATGATAGCATCACACAGTTGCTGCAGATTTGTCGGCTGAACATCCATGATGAGAATCTCCCGTTCCACCACATTCCCAAAGGTGCTCTATTGGATTGAGATCTGGGGACTGTGGAGGACATTTGAGTACAGGGAACTCATTGTCATGTTGAAGAAACCAGTCTGAGATGATTCCAGCTTTATGACATGGAGCGTTATCCTGCTGGAAGTAGCCATCAGAAGATGGGTACACTGTACTCATAAAGGGATGGACATGGTCAGCAACAATACTCAGGTAGGCTGTGGACTTTAAACCATGCTCAGTTGGTACTATGGGGCCCAAAGTGAGCCAAGAAAACATCCCTCACAGCATTACACCAGCAGCAGCAGCCTGAACCGTTGATACAAGGCAGGATGGATCCATGCTTTCATGTTGTTGACGCCAAATTCTGACCCTACCATCTGAATGTGGAGCAGAAATCCAGACTCATCAGACCAGGAACCCAGTTTTTGGTGTTGCTGTGTGAATTGTAGCCTCAGTTTCCTGTTCTTAGCTGACAGGAGGGTTACCCAGTGTGGTCTTCTGCTGCTGTAGCCCATCTGCCTCAAGGTTAGACGTGTTGAGCGTTCAGAGATGCTCTTCTGCAGACCTCGGTTGTACCAAGCATTTATTTGAGTGACTGTCAACTTTCTATCACCACCAACCAATGAAAAGAAAATATAACCAGATGATTATCTTTCACCCTGTTGGGCTTGGAGCAAAGATCTGATGTCACAGACAAAACCACAAGCAAACAAACCAACTACTGTAGTGAGTGAAGAGCAGAGCTACTCATGAGCAGCCTGACAGTCCTGGATCATTCTGCCTGTCTCCTGATGTATGAATACTGTCAATACATTACAAGTGTCATGCTAACACAGAGGTCATTACATTTGGGAGATTACGCAAACATGACTTTACAATGCCAGACACCCAGGCCAAATTTCTTTCATTGACATGACTCAATATTTGGCAGGGTAAACTTAAAGAGCTGTATGAATTAGATCTTAGTTAAAAACACTATTTTACCTGTCCTATTTATTTTCATCGCTCCCTAAACTGTGGTTTCCAGCAGAGATGTGAGATTGGTGTGTAACACGTGTCACTCTCTCCAGCGCTCAGTATTTCAAACATTTCAGGAGCCAGATTTCCTCTCTGGATTGTGCTCCTGAGTCACACTGAACCTTTTTTTCTTAAAAACACATAAACCTTGGTGGTGAAGTCAGAGCTTGGAGAAGAGAGCTGGAAACTATCGTTGTTTATCAAACCAACTGACATTCATCACCTTTTAGTTCCTGACTCCTCCAGATCTCTGCTGTTTGGAGCGTTAAAAGAGGAATTCCACATTTATGTGGGTTTATGTGATGCACACTAGATAAGCATTCGCTCATGGTGTGCTCCAAATGACCCAGAAAGTTCTAAGAGAGATCTCATGAGTGATGGAAACCGGAGTTGACTAGATTAAGAGCTTTGAGGAAATATTAGAGCAGCATGTTCCTGACTTTCTTTTTATGACACAGTTTGGGGTAAACAAGTCTGACTTGGATTTGTTGCTGCACCTCTTATTCTTCTTCTCTCATGTGTGAATATCACATGACTGTGCACATGCAGAACCACACTACGATTTTTCCTACAAGGGCTCAGGAGGCAGACACTCTCTCTGTGTCAGGGGAAGACTTAAACTTTCCTTTTTGATGAAGCTCATAGTCAGAGCTGGCTCAGGCCTGGACCAGCTCTTAGTGTTTCTGCTATAGGCTGAGACGTTCTCCTTCTTTGTCCATCCATCACTAAGTTAAGGTCTATATCTATCAAAGTTTCAGATCTTTCTGGAAGTCTCTGTGCTCTTTCGTTGAAGAGTCAAGCAGAACCAGTCATGGCAGACAGAAATATGTGGAGACCAAGTTGGAATTGAGAAAAAAAAGAGGGGTTGAGGGAGATATAGAAAGAGAGAAAGAGAAACAAAATATCACAGACTTATGATTATAGTGCCAATAGTAATGGTTATGGTATGAACTGGAGCTGGAACTAAACCTGGGACAACATGATGCCAAAGTGCAACATCCAATTTAAAAAATGAGGTTCATGTGGAAGTGATGAAAGTTGCAGTTCATTGAGTATCCACTTGAGGCTGGCTTCAAAGAGACGGTTTACCACATAAACACTGCATTAATAAACACATTTCCTAATATCTCTATCAGCATGCGCTGTGCAGAGGTTGTCCAATCGAAGGAGCAGCTCACATGACTGACAGGTCTGGCACCCTGTCGCTGAAAGTACAGATGCTGAAAGCTAGCTTATCTAGCTTATCTCGAGTCAGCATTTCCAACATGGCCCCAAACGATGATTGGCTTCATTACTCTGTACTAGGAACACATGGGTGACATCATGTAGATAATGTCCATATGTTTCGCCCCACTAAAGAGTGGCTATATGGAGCTGACAAGAATCCATAAATGATCCACATAAAAATACTTAAAACACCTTAAATTGTACACAAAAAGTATTTATCAATCCAAAATAAGGAATTCAAGTGCACAAACAAATCACAACTTGAATGCTCCGACTGCCTCTGTGACCAGGTGAGCCTGATTGACAATTAGTGGCCTCACCAGGAAACAAGAAGAGAGATAGGAACACACGCAGAAACACACAGGCACAACACATTCACTGCCAGCCATTTTAAAACATTTTGACCTATCTTTCTAGACCCACAGATCATTGACTTCTATGACTCTGTAAACACAGAAACTACCGAAATAAAGAGTCGACTCTCTTCTTTCATCAGAAAAAAAAGATTGTCTCTACCTTTTTCCGTTCTTCAGCGGGCAACGTTCTGCACTGACATGACGTCTATATACGTAAATAGCAGTGAAAGAGTTAAACAGTCTATTGTTGATACTTGAAAATAGTTGACCACTGATAGTCTCCAGCTCATACTAACACAGGGAACTAAACTGTAACGCAACATTCAAAATCAAAACAAACAGTCCATCCTGCATGCTGCAAAGTGTGTGGAAGAGAAATCTCTCAACCAACTCTGCTTCTCTAAGACCATGTCTACACGTAGCCAGGTATTAGGAAAACCACATAAATTTTTGTATGTTAGTCCTGCCATCTGCACGAAACCACAGCTTTACGTCACTAAAAATGATGATTTTTGAAAACTCTGGTCAAAGTGAAGATTTTGGAAAACTCTGGTTTTATGGTTTCGTGTACACGCCAGCAAACAGAGTTTTTGGTTCTCAAACGTCACAGCTGATTGGCTGGGGGTTCATTTGATTTGGATGCAACAGGTTTTATATCTGAACAACACTGCCCACTATGGGTTTGGCATGCTTCGAGCCATACTTTTGCGTGATTTCCCGGTGCGTGTGGACGAAAGTATTTTTAAAAAATGAATAAGGGAGGGATTTTTTTTTTTTTTAAATGCCTGGTTACGTGTGGACAAGGCCTGAGACATGGTTAGGAGAGAGGTTATGGTGTGGTCCTTTCTAAAAGGCATCACTTTAAAGGTATCACTGGTAGAAATACTGAAGCTGTACTAGCTGAAGTCTGGCAGGTCCATTTCACTGCTCATAGAGAGTAATAATGAATGGATACTGCATTCATGCTCTTCAGATGGTCCTGGTTCTCAGTTTGAGACCATGTGCTTCCAACTTTGGTGTGTTTATGTAAAATCAGATTTATCTTTATGACTGATAAATTGATCTGGGGCACTAATAAATACGCAAATATTGTTTTAGCCAACCCATCTGACTTGTTTTTAAGAGTTTCAGCCCTCACTAATGTTAACAAATGACTTTTCTAATAACCCTAGATTGCTTTTTGTAAACATCCAGTGGAGTTCAGATACATCATAACATGTCATATTTAAGCAAAAGTAGATGTGCAATACTTGAACAAAACATTGTTCGCTCATCATGTCAATGGCAAATATGACGACACGACAGAAAAGTCAGGTACTTAATCCTTGTCGTGGTTTTAGGGATGATGTTGACATGCTTTTTCCAACTTCTTTTGTCTTGATTTTGGATCTTTGTAAATAATATTACAGTCTTTTTAGTAACAATGGTTTTAGAATAACTATTAAAACTTTATGATTGAAATCTAAAAGTACTTTTTCTCTGGCTCAAATAAATACAGAAATCAGTCAAAAGCTGAAATCAGCCTTAAACTGAAAGATCCTCTGAGGACGTTTCTGAAAATAGAGCTTCGATGATTTATAATTTTAATGGAACATAGTCCAACTGATTACAAACCCATCTTACAAAACTACAGCTGACAGTTTAATGAGTGCAAGTCTGTGGAGTATTTCAGCCTTTTCCAGCCTGACAGTTTGAATCTGATGTTCTCCGCTCCCTGCTCGATGCTTTTATCATCAGTGAGCTCTGTCGAACCCTCGCATGTCTGACTCACCGTTCACTACTGGTTCTAATTTCTGTCAGGTTACTGATTCCATGTTGCTGAAAGGAAATTGCCCAGTTTTGGTAAGAAACTGTTTGTTCTTCAGCCCTGATTTTTCCCCCCTCTGAATGGAATGCACGTTTCCATTTGACGCAGAGCAGCGCTGAGACGGATCCTATTGGTACATGAAGGTCTACCCACATCCAGCCCTGCTATGATCCCTCTACAGGACTCCAAGAATGAGACGTATCAGCTTTTCTTTCTCTTGAACCACAGAGGGGAGCCTTGGCAAAAACCTGACAGTCTCCAGACACAAGACAGTGATCTCCAGAGGCGTCTTGAGTTTCTATTGTATTAAGAGTTATTCTCATGCTCTATTTTTAAACGCTGCTTACAAATCTGAAATCCTACCTTTGAAATGTTAAACTGACAATGAAAAAAAATACTTCACTGGTCCTTGACACTCAAAATCTTTGCTCTTATTGAGCCTCTGGGGAAATATGATTCAGAGAGCTACTGCTATTTTTGTTTATCATAGGCTACTGGTTTTTCTCTTTTTTCCATTAATTATTCATTTTCTGCCTTTTTTTAACCATGACTTGTAGTTATTCTTCCTGATTGAGTCATCTTGTTTGTAAAGCGGAATAAAACCTTTATGAAATGAGATCTGTGACAATTTAAGGTCACATCATGCTTGAAGGTCAGATTTGTTTACAGTCTGACATGGCTCAAGAAGCAAGAGATGGAGTCAAGATGCCGTTAGCTGCACTTGCACACAGTTAAAGCAAACTCATCTCTAAAAACAGAAAACCCCAGTTCCAGTGTAATGAAAGTTGTCGGGAGGCAAAGTGATAACATCCCGTATTACACTTGAAACTGATGCAGAAGGCTTGAGATATGGCTCAGTTGTTGAGGTTGCGCTGCCTCAAGCGAGTGTCCGATTCAGCCTGTGGCCTCTTTCCCGTGTGTCACTAGTTTCTTGTCCTTTCTGATTAAAGGCCCCAAATAATAATATTATCAAAAAAAAAAGTTGCAGTTCCTTCAGTATCCACTTGATGATAGCTCCCTGACTTCACCAAGACTGGTTCGTCTTACATAAAATAATATTGGCAGCACCCACTGAAAAGCCACACAGGCACGGTTAAACGTTGTCATGAATGTCCAACAGGGTAAATACTCTGGATTTCTCCAAGTTGTTTTGAACACAGCTATAAATGCCAGTTTGTATAGCTTAAATGAATACGTTTACAAAAAAAATGGCTTCTGCAGCTCTTCTGTTGTAGTATCAACATTTTTGGAGAGGGTTAATCTTTTATAAACCCATATGTTTTGATTAAGTGGCTGTTTACATAACAGTTTCAGGATGAAACACACAAGTATTCTTGCGTTTCAGCCTCTCATTTGCCATGTAAACAGCAAGCCACAGTTTTCAGTGGAAATGCTGATGTCATGCTCCGAAATGCTGATGTCATGCTCCAAAATGCTGATGTCATGCTCCGAAATGCTGAGGCAATGCTCCGCTTTCCACATGGGTATGCAACTTTGTTACAGTCTACCATGTTGTGCTTGGGCTATTTAAGATGATCAGCCCAACTCTCCTTTGGTACAGATCTACCAAAAGCCATATATGGGAAAGACAGTTATATCGCCAACTACAGGCCTGGGAAGTTTTCTACAACGTTAACAGTCTCTCAGCATTTCTGCGAAACGTTGTCGTGTAATCAGGGCCTAAGTTAAAGTTAAGAATTATAAAAAGTGAGGCATAATTAGGGGTGTTGCAGGTTTTTACAAACAGGTCTGCCTTAGCTCTTACTATGTGTTTATTTCTAGACAACCAAAAGTTAGGAGTCTGTATTTCCAATATGGTGACTGCAACTGCTTTAAAACAAAGTCTCAACCTCTGATCTCATCACATGTAACCTGTGCAGACCAGACAGACAGACTGTATAATAAATGGACATAAATACAACATAAATGGACATCTCTGTGACATCACCCCTCTGTTTCTGAAGCTGAGTTTTGAAGCAAATTGTTGACAGAGGTCACATTGGAAATGGGGCAGGCTTTGAGCCTCCACACCATCAACCATAGGGCACCCACCTGTCCATCACCTGAGCTTTGCCTCTGACTGGGCAAACTGGAAGAAGCCAAGTTAGAAACATGATTCACTTCCATAAAAGTCCGTGCCATTAAGGAAATTAGTGATTAAGACAGGAGACATTTTTGTGCCATGCTGGAAACTTGTCTAAACGTCTATTTTTGGCCTGGTTATGGGTTTCCAGCTTCAAGCGGACACTTCACACACTACAGATTTTATCACTTCAACATTGCTTCATAATTGTAGATCAGAGGTTGCTGCTTCATGCCACTGTATTAAAAACTGCAGTTCATTGAGTGTCCACTTGAGGCTGGCTGTACACACATCAGAAACAACAAACACACCAAGCCAAAAATCCAGCTCTTGAAATGAACATAACCAGCTCATCTCTCCATCTCCACAAACTGTAAGTTTGTTTTATAGATAGTTAGTAGTTATTACGTTGTCAAACTCATGAGTTTTGTCCATATAAGGGCATGACTAACTCGACTGACAGGTGGATACCCTGTAGCTGTCCACAAAGAGGCTGAAGGTCCATTTCTTTTCCTAATGTTAACTCAAACAAAGCTAGGTTGGGTCATATTTTTGCTATGCCATCTTAATAGCTTTACATGCTTACTTACAGCAATAATGTAGCCTCTTTGGAGAATCCTCTGCATCTTCGGCCTCCTCATCTTTGGCATTTTACACTACATTTAGGCCTGGTACTTACATAGCCTGATTAAATATCTGAAATCCTGCAGATCCATCTTGACAGGCTCCATTGACCAACAAATTCACTCGGCTAAATTCTAACCAGCCCAATCAGGGAAGAGAGGCGGGAGCAGCGGAAGTGACCAACAGACTTTCGTACTTGTCAGCGGCCCTTTGATTCTTAAGTTAACTTTACAAAAATGTCAACAGTTGTCTAACGCCATTGTCACAGCAGTTTCTCATGTTCCTGAAGTTGTTTGTCTATTGTTTCTCGGCAGCGGCGCACATAAGCTACATCAAACTGTGGCTTGATGTGGATTGGTCTGTAGTGAGTGTGTCAATCAGAACAGTCGTCCAATCACCAGCTGCTGATTTTGTTGAAGGTCCCGCCTCTGAAAACAAATCTGAAGAGCTGCGACCCAGATGGACTAGTGAAACATTTCCATGGCGGATATATGAAACTGTTCGTCTGGCGTGTCAGGTTACATCGACTCCTTATTTGTTGTCATTAATTTTGGAAAACCCAATGATAAGTGGGGCCCAAAGCATTCCTGACCCATATTGAGCAGTTTTTCAGATGTAAAACCTGTGCCAGCCAATTGCAATTAACCCCGTCATCCATCTGTGACATTTGAAAGCCATGTATATGTGAAACCATGAAACTGGAGTTTTCCAAAATACATTGTTTTCAGTGTTACGTGTGGATGTCAGTCTGCCTAAAGGTATAAAAATACACGTGGTTTCCCTGTACCTGGCTACGTGTGGACACGGCCTTGGTCTAACAACATCCTTCACTAAGCGACAGGTGGATTCATCAACAGGGGATGCAGTCCATACTTAGTTTATGGGCACTAACTTAATAGGTACACCGAGAGTTACTCATCTGATTCTGACAAAGTTATTGTTACTTGTGTCACTTAAATGAATGACAGCAAACTGGAAATGGGCGAGGATTAATCGGTAGTAAAGTCAAAATTAATTCTGAAATAGTATAAGCAGACTTTATGTTGGATCCTATAAATTAATTTAATTAGATAAATAATTTTATAACTAGGTTTAAAGACTAAAAGACTTTTTTTTTTTTTTTTTCCGTTGCTAGGCGCTGCCCAAGTAGCTGCCTGTTGCAGCAGCTCTCTCTTCTTTGTCGGTTTCTTGTAATTTTTTTCGTCTCTTTTTCGTAATCTTTGTATTTGGAGTGGATCATCACTTTGTATGGCTCATTTTTGGTCATGGACACCAAAGTTTTTGTGGCTTCTGCGATATTTTTACTACTTTTCTCCTGTGTTTGTCTGGAGATCCTACATGTAACCATGGCTGCATTGTTTACATGTGAAATTAGCTGTTAGCAGCCTGTAGCATGTCAATGCTAACTAGTGTAGGGCTTGATGATTTCCCTCGAGCTGAGGAGGAGGAGGTGAGGATGACGTGCTGGTTCTCGGATGTGAGCTGGGAGGTGACGACGTGGACCTGTCCTTCCATCCATTGTTGTTGGGAACGTGGGATCTAGCCCCGGGGGATGGACGAGCTAGCCGTGCTAGCCCAGCGGCATCGTGCTGTTCACGGACGTGGCTGACGGAGCTGACATCGGACGCCGCTACACATTGGAGGAGCTTCGCCTGCTGTGAGCAGACAGGATCCAGGAGACAGAGACTGAACAGACTTCTGGGGAGGCTCAGTCCTGGACCCTGTGGAGGTGGAGACTGGCTGGGCTGGAGAGTGGTGGATGAGTTGTGGACGGGATGTCGTCATCTAATTTCTTATGGACATTTTTGCACTTTCTATACTCTTTCTTACTTTTTGTTTTCTTAAATGCTGCGGTGACTTCTGAATTTCCCCTCGGGGATTAATAAAGTATTTTCTATTCTCTCTCTCTATTCTAAAAAAAACAATTTGGCAGGTTTATTGTTTGTGCAACAGCTGAACCACTGAGCTTTGGTCAATTCATTCAGACCTGATTTCTGCAGGACAGCCCATTTCACCTCCATCACTCTCCCACAGCGAGAGTGAATGAGCTCCACACACACTCACACACACACACTTACACACACAAAAAGAGAGGGAGAGAGGGAAGGGAAAGGTGGGTTTGTTTGACAGGGCGGGGATGGTGGTGGGCATCACGGTGCAGCGAGACAACTGGGGAGGGGTCACGACTCCTCCACACCAACCCGTGTGTGCGAGCACGGTCAGAAAATTACGCCATCGGAAGATAATTATGTAACTCTGTCTCTTAACAACCGACCTCAAAGCGTCCAAACCCCGAGGAGCGTGATTGACAGGCGCGGAGCGAGCCTGTGTATAAGAGGAGGGAGCAGAGAGCCGCGGACACAGTTCAGCCTCACGTCCTGCAGACTGTGGATGGAGTGAACCAAGGTGGACTTTACGCTTTTAACGCACGAGGTTTACGGGAGATACCACCTTTCATTCATTCAACCATCGGCTCAAATCAGAAAATTAGGCTTCTCCTTCCACATTTTCAGCATTTTGTTTCTCTTTTTGTCGGATATCTGACTTTATCAAGAAAATCAAAGCTTCAATCTACCGGTAAGTTGACTTGACACATGTTTATCACAGTTTTCTTCAGTTATTTTTATTATTTAAAGCACATAAAACAGATATACCTGCACGGTCAAGGTCACATTTAAACAAAAGAAGCAACAAAACTGTGAAAACTGTTTAAAAAATAACCTGTTTATCTGGATTTCTTGAACTTCCAGTGCAACAATGAAACTTGCCATTGCTTTTGTCCTCATTTTTCAATATTTTTCCAAAAGATTGATGCCAAAGTGGGTTGATGAAAAAGGGGAAAAGAGGAATATAAACTAATGTAAGCCTCTCTGTTGTTTTGAAGGAGATATGATACTCAGGAGGAGTCTGTTCTTGCTGCTGTTATCATTTAATTTCCTCCAAACGATAGCTCAAGGTGAGTGGATGACCTCTATTTGAGTGCAATGATATCTTAAATCAGAAATAATCACTGAAATTGTTTATAAGGAGGTAGTTTTGATCATTATAGGAACTTATGTGATTAACTTTTTGAATCCTGGGTCTAAAAATCAGTTCACGAACTCTCTTTCTCCATAACCTGATTCGTAGATGTTGAGCAGGAGGATGAAACATCATTCGACTTGTTTGAAATCAGCCACATCACTCGTAAAACTCTGGGGGCCAAACAGTTCAGGGGCCAAAACTCTGATCTCCCCGCTTACCGCTTCATCCGCTTCGACCACCTGCCTCCAGTGAGCCCCCCTGTGCTCAAACAAATCCTGCAGCAGATCCAAAACAATGAGGGCTTCGTGTTTGTGGCCAGCATCCGCCAGGACCGTGCCTCTCGGGGGACCCTGATTGGCCTGGAGGGCCCTGACGGCCAGCGTCAGTTTGAGATCGTCTCCAATGGACGGGCCAACACTCTGGACTTGGTTTACTGGGAGGGCGGCTCTCAGAACGTGTTTTCCTTCGAGGATGTGGACCTGTCCGACTCGCAGTGGAAGAACATCACGCTTCACGTCCTCGGGGAGAATGCCAACCTGTACATCGGCTGCAGCCTGATCGACAGCTTCATCCTGGATGATCCGTTCTACGAGCACCTGCAGGCCGAGGGGAGCCGCATGTATGTGGCCAAGGGATCCAGCCGGGAGAGCCACTTCAGGGTGAGGCTTTTTGTTGTCTAGATGAGAAAAATACTGTTTCTGAAAGAAAAGAGAAGCACACTCCCTCCTGGAGTGTGGCTACGTGGTCCCCTTGTTATTGTGTGGGGAAAGGAGGCCATATTTAGACTTTAAATGGCCCCTTGTGTGTAAAAATGTGTGTAAATGTGTGTGTAACTCTAAGAGGAAGTAAGCTTCAAAGCTTCTGTGTGAATGTGTTCAAGAGTGGGAAAAGACATCTTCTCTTTTCTCTGACCCAGGGTCTTCTGCAGAACGTGCGTTTCATCTTTGACACCCCGGTGGAAGACGTCCTCCTCAGCAGAGACTGTGAAATCCCAAAACCGGGTAAGAGTGAATTTTTGTGGTTATTTCAAACCAACACTTACCCCGAGGGCGCCTGCCAAACTCCATCAGTGGGAACCGTTTCGAATTGTGTGATTTTCATGAGCCAAATGATGAGTCAAAATAATTATATTAGCAAACCCTTTCAAGCGGCGATACCTTACAGATGTGATTGGGAAACTCCTTCACATGCAAACCCTCCCGAGCGTGGTATCTGTGTTTTGTTAACTATCAACCACAGCAACTTTCCAGACCAAGCTCTTTGGCCTCCTCTTAAAAATTTAACTCTTAAAACGGGTCAGAAAAAGCTGCGCAGGTTTGATGCACAGCGAGATCTCCCTCCATGACTTCATGCTTGCGGAAACAGCCGTGTCAATGCGGTGGCTCAAAGTCGAGCAGCGTGCGTGGTGAAGGAAAGGAGATACAGATGCTTACATTTATTTCCATTGGCAGTGGACTCAGGCTAATGCCCTGGGAAAGAAAACAGAAAATAGAAAGTGGATGCTGTCCTGCAAAGTGGGGAGCTTCCTCTTCCAGCTGTGCACACAAACACACACACACACGATGATGAAGTCATGTTTGGCTGATTGGGTTACTTCTCTCAGTCGTAGCCGCGCTCACATGAGCAATAACGCCTCGTGATCCTCACGCGAGGAGCCGCCGCAGCTAAGAAGAAACAGATATCTGGGTGAATGTGCGGGTAATCATCTTGAAGGGTCGCCGGATTTGGCAGCTTTGACTTTGACCCCATGTGACAAAACACATCCATATGCAGAGTGCGTGTGTTGGCGTGTTGCATCTCTGTTTCCAAACGCAGTGTGAGATTCCAGCTGAATGAGTTTATGTGTTGAACAAATGTCACCAAGGCCTGGAAGTTTTCTGCACGCTGGCAGGTAGCATCGATCCCTGCTCTGGTAGCAATCTCCGAGCTCAACCCACAAAACCCGCGCTCATAAAACTTGTCATGTAGGGACATTAATGAGCAGCGTTAAACCGACCCCGAGCTTTTCTTCTCCCCCTCTTAATTCTTTCCTATCTGCTTTGAGCAAACAGGGGATGCCTATCAGGAGGAGAAGAATGTGTAAATGCTTTCACGGGCGAGCTAGCACGCGTTCACATGCACACACAGCGTGAAAGCCCCCTGAGATTTGAATGAATCCAGCAGACTGAAAAGGAAAGAAAACACAGCGCTGGCTACAGAGAGACAACACTGGACAATTTGGACGGCTTGGTGATTTAGAGTCCCTGGCCTGCTGTTAATCTTCACCAATTTACACAGCGAGGTCCAAAGCAGTTGCAGAAATGTGCTGAGCTCTGGCTGACTGACAGTCGTCCCGTGGAGCTTTGATATGCGTGGTGGTTTTTTCATCAAACATTCAGAAAAGTCATCATGATATAAATGGATTTCAAGGGTTTGACATTTCAAAAAAAATGGGGACGGGGGGGTCAAATAGAAGTGATTTAAAGGACGGATACTTGTGGTTTCTGAGGGGATAACCCTGCCTGCCCTGACCTGCTCTGTGGTTTGAATTTTTGCATATCTGTGTCATACAGAGACCACAGATGGCAGACACATCATAAAGGATGCTCCAGATTCATAGGTTCTGCAAAGAAGACTCAACATTTAGCCTCTTTATCTCTAAAACTCAAAGTTTAAATCTGAAAAGTAGCAACACACTCCAAAAAAGTGAAATCTTATCAACAGATCTTGTCTTATTTTTAGTAGAAAATGTCTTTTTGGACTTTATATGAGCCACATTTATCTGACATGTCCAGAAAAATGTCTCGTTTCAAAGATTTATAGACAAAAATGAGGCTTGAATTACTGATTCAAGCAAATTTTAGAGGAAATTTCCTCTACTTGTCAAAAGCAAATCAGACCTCATTTTTGTCTTTAAACAACTTGAAACAAGACATTTTTCTGGACTGATTAGTTGAAAGTGGCTCATATCGAGTATAGGGATTGGTACCGAATCAGGCACTATAAAGGCACAAACCGAATTCTGTCAAAAGTACCAGGTACCAATTCACGTAAAATCCAAAGGTACCATGTTTAGGTACCTGAACACATCCTTGTGACTGTGAGGGAGTGGAAGAGTAGGGGATTTTCCATGCTGGACATGAACACATTGCAAGGTTATATATTGAAGAATAAATATGTTAAACTGAAAAAAAAGAGATTTTATTGTTAAACAAATTGATATTTTTTACCACATAAACACCAAAAGTACCCAAAATTGGTACTGTTTAGTACCGATACTGATTGCCAGGTACCAGGCATTGGTACCGTTAGTGTCAAATGTGAAAGGTACCCATCCCTTATTAAGTATAATAAGACAATTTTTACTCAAAATAAGACAAAAAATACTTGATATGGTTGCATTTTTTGCAGTGTATGATGCAACTCACAGGATGCTGGACTTAAGACACCTATCCTACATCAGTACACTGCAAAGAACTGAAATCTTATTAAGGGGTTTTGTCTTGTTTTAGGTTAAAAAAAATGTCTTTCTATACTCGATACGAGGCACATTCAGCTTTTAATTCATGAAAAATGTCTTATTTCGAGTTGCTTAAAGACTAGAATGAGGTCTGAACTGCTGTAACAAGTTTAAAAAAATCTGCTTCAGAAATAAGAAAAAAGTTACTTGTATTAAGACATTCTAGTTACGAGAAAATATTCTTGCAAATTTCTCTTGTTACATTAGTTTAGACCTCATTTTCTTCTTTTAACAACTTGGAACAAGACATTTTTTCTGGAATAAGTTGAATGTGGCTTATTTTCTGTATAATAAAACAGTTTCACTTTTAATTAGACAAAAATACTTGAAAAATACTTTAACACCTCCCCAGGTTGGAATTTCCAACTTGTAAGTCGAAGCACCCACACCACCCCTGAGTTCCCAGTAGGAAATTGCTAGTTTGGTGGGTAAACAGTAATTAAGCTTCCTGTTATATTCTGTTAATTTTAGAATTTCTAATGAGTTTTAATCACAATTAACCAACTGTATAAATATATAGAGTTATATTCATTGTTTGTATAAAGAAATACTGCTTTTACTGCAAGTTTTTCCGACTTAGCAACTGGAATGCTAAACTCGGAGATGACGTCAGTCCAACTCCCAACTTCAAAGTTCTGAGTACAAATGGATCACAGCATATGATGCAACTCACAGGTTGCTGGACTTTAGACACTTATCCTACATCAGTACACTGCAAAAAACTGAAGTCTTATCAAGTGTTTTGTCTTACTTTAAGTAAAAGTTGTCATATTACACTTGATGTAAGCCACATTCAACTTGTCATTCATGAAAATGTCTTGTTTCTGAAAAATTTGCCCGAAAATTTGCTTGAAACTAGAATAATGTCTCAATACAAGTAGCTGTTCTCTTGTTCCATTGGCCATTGACCTCAAATTAGTCTTTAAATAACTTGAAACAAGACATTTTTCTGGACTGGTCAGATGAATGTGACTTATGTTAAGTCGAAAAAGACATTTTCTACTGAAAATAAGACAAAAACAGTTGGTAAGATTTCAGTTTTTTCCAGTGTATCCTCTGTGTATCCATGTGTGGGGTCTCCAATCTGTTGTGGTCATGTTGTTAGAGTCCGCTTACCTAAAACATCGTGGGGGATTCACAGCTGCTGCTTTCTCCAGGAACACCCAGGTTTCTGCTTTTGCGTCCCCTCTTGTCGTCCGACCCTGGCTGAACCGCTGTCGTCTGTAGTGGAAAGATTTACCGTCACCGTTTCAAACACAAACACGTCTTTTCAAACCAAACAGCGCTGTCTGAACATCTGTTTTTGAGAACACAATAAACAGTGTAATCACCACATTGTTGTGATCTTTTGGCCGCCTTCAGGAAAACAGGAAATCACTCACCTCCCTGATCAGAGTCTTTGTTTTTCAATCATATCTCTCGAATGTGTTTCCCATCACCACTCTGATGTCTCTTTTTCTCTTTGCACCTCCAGATGATGCAAACATCGTGAGCGAGAGCACAGAAATCGTGGATGTGAGCCCCTCCATCACTACGAACATAATCGGACAGAAGACGGACGACGTTGGCGCCGATATGTGCGAGCGCTCCTGCGAGGAGCTCAGCACCATGTTCCACGAGCTCAACGGGCTTCGTGTTGTCGTCAGTAACCTCATCGACGGCCTGCAGAAAGTGGTGAGCAGTCGTGATGTGCTGTTAATGGACATGATCTTGACATGTGTTTGGGTTAGATGAGCTTCTGCCTGTTTTTAAAGTCAACGCTCAGTCCCAGAGAAGTGGACGTTTAAGGAAAACAAATGAAACCATCCTCAGGCCGCTGCCAGGAGCGCAGGGCCGAGAATGAGGTTACTAGGTAACCTACATTGGTTTAAAAGCAAACATTTAGTAGCCGCGGGACTGTTTATAGAGTGACCGGTGATGGCTGAACCCGTCTGACTCCAGCTATCTGTGGCGGCGTGAGTCAGACAGCCTTTATGACATGTTACATGTGGATATAGGAAGTGTTCCCCTGGCAGCAGCGGGGTCCGGTCTAATGTCTGG
The DNA here is from genome assembly GCF_033239565.1 of Halichoeres trimaculatus. Classification (NCBI taxonomy): domain Eukaryota; kingdom Metazoa; phylum Chordata; class Actinopteri; order Labriformes; family Labridae; genus Halichoeres; species Halichoeres trimaculatus. The sequence goes on along the minus strand of NW_027437186.1, from coordinate 33,496,807 downwards.
CTGTGTTTAAACAGCCCATGTGTTTCCTCTGGGAGCCTCCCAGCAATAAGAGAGTCTGGGCATGAACCTTGGGAGGAAAAAAAAAAAAAAAAGAAGCCGGGATGAGAAGGGTCCCTGAGGCTCTTCCAGATCGAGTGGTGTCTCAGATTCTTGAGCTGCGCACTGCTGCCTCCCTTTTTCTATGGAACTGACACACACACACATGCACACACACACACACAAACAGAAATTTTTGGCAGTAGTTTATCTCCTGACAGCTCCTGAGTGTTTCAGAGATCCAGTGGTCTCCAAATGGGTTGTAGGTTATGATGTGTAAAACTGAGTAACACTTCAGTGGGCTGTTATTCTGAAAACTGGACAGAGATGAAGTGTTTGAAAACAGGAATAATGAGAAACAAACTATGACTTAATTTTCACACAATTCCTTTAAAATATGATGGAGAAGCTTTTCTGTTCAGAGGGTGTTTTTTATTTGAGTTCATGTACGTTTTTTGAAACATTTTCTGTCTTAATTTGGGTCAGAAAGAAAAATGGTTTTCATTAATATGATGCAATATTCAACTGAAGAAAGAAGTTGGAGTCAGTGTTGAATTTTCATCTCATTCATCCTGGTCATGGTTATTCTGAAGACTCAAAAACAGGCAAAGAAAAGGTTTATTGTAGGGGTGCATGGATCAAAATTTTCTGGCCAATCACTGATCACCAATCATTGAAGCATATACCTTTAATGTTCCAATCTTGATTGATTGAAAACCGTGAAACAATAAAATCGTTATGTTTTTACAAAAAAAAACAATAAAGTGTCCTGAGTTTTAGGTCTCAGATTAAAAAGAAACAATGGCTGGCTGTCAGACCTTCCTGGAGGTATATAAGATCAATGTTATATGTAAGGATGGGCCAATCACCGATCCCCCAAAATTAAGGAAATCGGCACCGATCGATTGGCACTGAGGGAACTCAAACGTGGAGTTATTGTTCTCCTTCCTTCTCAGGAAAAAGTCTAAAGCCGCGTTTCCACCAAGTGGTTCAGTTCGGTTTTGTCTCGGTAAGGTGCGCAATTTTTGGCATTTCCACTGACTGATCTTGGGACAGATCCCCAAATAACTGAGGCGAACCGTTCCACTTTTTGGGACCCTTTCGTTAAGGTGCCAGACTAAGCTAATCCAATCTTGGAAGGTGGAGCTACAACACTGCAGACTGTTGATTGGTCACACAGCCTTCTCTGAAACAAAGCTTGATTGCATAATGTATCAAAGAGCTACATGCCAATAACAAAGAAGGCAAATTGCTGAATGCCTTCTGTCATTTCTCTTTGTTTACTGTGCCGTGTTTTTCTTCTTTGTTGGATTTAATAGTGGGGTAAACTGTGTCGCACTGCTATGGCATCACGCTATTGTTTAACAGATGCAGCTTTCAGCATTTGGCTTACACGCCGCCTACCACAAGGGGGCACAGTTTGCTGTGGAAACGGGATCAGACTTACCCGTACCAAACCGTGCCAAACCGTACTGAACCAAACCGGACTGCTTGGTGGAAACGTGGCTTTAGTCTATTTTGATGCCCTTGAATAAGCTGCAAAAGCAAACTTAGCTCATCAACTACATGATTTAGCTTGTACATTATCTATTAGTTTGCATGCATATGATCTGATAAGAAAAAAAAGGGAGAAAAGTGCATCAAGGAAGATCAAGAAACCACCAAAACACTCAAGAGCAACATAAAACATAAATGTTTAAACAAATCAATGAAATAACTCCTGATATGTTGAAATCATGTAATTTTAATATAATGAATAAGGAAAAGAAAAACCTATCTTTTAAATTTAAGTCCTTTATTTTTGTCTTTTTTGTAAGCTAGGTTAAAAGAGTTGAGATTTAGGATCCCCTGAATAAATCTTACAAACTGAGTCACATGTGATGTTCATTTTTGGGGAAAATATATCTCCTGATAGGGTCTGTAGCCTTCATCAGCATCATTCAACTTTTTCACTTGGTCAGGTGTTAAAAAGGTGAAAAAAAAGTTATCTAAAAATCACAAAAATCAAGAATATCAAAGATTCGTAATTCAAATCGAATCAATACCCCAAAATTTGTAATAGAATCAAATCGGGAGAAAAGCCTATCGTCCTAGCCCTAAAATATACATAACGAAGAAAGGGCACCAAAAGTAAACATGAAAAATTATACATTAACTGATCTCTTCTATCACTGAATCACTCTGGAAGTAGTCGTCAGAATACGGTTTTGGCTCTGCACACATGTACAGAGATCAAACGCTCCTTTTTGCCAAAACCTCCTCAAACTGAAGATTCCTCACAGCTGCTCTGAGCTCAGGATGTTCTCCACCTCACTCCACCTGCTCCTAACCGACCTCACATGTGCTCCCATCAAAGAACCAGCTTGTCAGCAGGCGTATACCTTGACATGCACCTTTCTCCTTCCTGCGCTCTAACTGTTTCTGACGGGTGTTGTGTTTTCAGACAGAGGAGAACACCATCATGAAGGAGGCCCTCGGGAAGATGAGGAACACGAAGGAGAAAAACATGTGCTGGCAGGACGGACGCCTGTTCGACGATAAGGAAGACTGGATTGTGGACAGTTGCACCAAGTGTACCTGCCAGGTAGAGCCCAGTTCAACAGAGAAAGACACAGATTTCACATTTTACATGAGTGACACTGATCCAGTAATATTCCTCGATTTCAGGAGTCTAAGATTGTGTGTCACCAAATCACGTGTCCTCCTGTGGCCTGTGCAAGCCCTTCATTCATAGACGGCGAGTGCTGCCCTGTGTGTTTACGTAAGTAGTCTGCAGCCAAGCGTATAAACACAACAATAAACACACTCTCAGTTTTATATATGCATGCTGTTTTAACTCAATGCTTCCATATGCTATGAAAAAGCAACAATCCACATGCACTTCATCTTATTTCTTAGCACAGTTGCAGCCACTTTGTCTTTTAGAGTGAGCCACATATTTATTTGTCAGAATAAAAGACACTCTGAGCGGCTGCTGTGGGTTTTTAGATGACGTCATGTGGTTAGCCGGCTGACATAAAGAATAAAAACAGAACAAACTTGATCCTTTTCTTTGTTTTGTTTGAAAACTAACAAGATTCAAGTGTTTCCTGTGCAATAACAAAAAAAAAAAAATGCTGATGTTGTGGCTTTAAATCTTCCAGCTAAAGACAGCAACGACGGCTGGTCTCCCTGGTCGGAGTGGACAGAGTGCACCGTCACCTGCGGGACAGGAACTCAACAACGAGGTCGATCTTGCGACGCAACCAGCAACCCCTGCCCCGGACCGTCCATCCAGACCCGCAAGTGCAGCCTGGGAAAATGCGACAGCCGTGGTGAGAAGATATTAAACACAGTTTATCTCCTGTCAGTCAGTTTGGGTTTCGTATCCAGTAGCAGCTGCCTCGGTAATCAGACTTTATCTAAATCAAAGTATGTATCTGCCATCGCTGCAGCCGTGCAATAATTTTCAGCTAACAACTGTGGAAAAACTCAGCGCCGAGTAAAATATGAGATGGAAACTTCCAAAGTGCAAAAGACAGAATTAACGGCTTCATAAATCTGGATCCATGTGAGGGAGGCTGAGTGCCAGCGAAGAGCTGGATCGCATGGTGGGGCTGCAGGGTGTGCCCAGTCCGAGTCACTTCTCAGTAAATCATCGTCTGAGAGGGTGTTCCTCAGAGCAATGACTCACCACGCCGACATTTAGAGATATATATGTTATGAATTTGACCATTAGATGGACTTTAAAAAGGGTTGGGTGTCAGGAAATTTTGCAAGATTTATGCTGGAAGTCGCGACGGGTGAATTGGGGGTTTGATGAATGTGGGATTAAGAATTGTTATTGCTTTCAGCTAACGTTACACTGCCTCTGCTGAGAGACTGAGTCCGTCTAAATACTAGGGAATAGTTCACTAACGAGGAAGTAAATACTTTCTGGGGGATTTCATCTCAAGTATCTCAGAATGTTTACTTGAGGGAAACTTTTTTGTTGATTAAGCAGAAATTTAAAGGACAACAGAGAAGTTATTTGCATGCAATGAGTCAAATTTGGTGGTAAGGTAGGAGTTTCAAGCTGATGCAGGGAGAGCATCAGCAAAGACAGTGCAACTGATGTTCTGTCAGCCGAGCTTGACTTTTTCATCTTGTTAAATTTTGGGGTGATCTGTGTCTGAAATTCTTGATGTTTGATTCCCAGTTCGCCAAGATGGAGGATGGAGTCTCTGGTCCCCGTGGTCGTCCTGCTCAGTAACCTGCGGAGACGGACAGATCACCAGAATCCGACACTGCAACGCTCCCGTGCCACAGCTGGGAGGCAAAGACTGCGAAGGAAGCGGGAGAGAGACTCAGCACTGCACTGCCAAACCATGTCCTAGTGAGTTTTTCACTCTGTGGCAGGAAACACTCAAAAGAAGCGTCTCCATTTCAGAAGCATCTGTGTTGAACTAGCAGACAGCCTTTTGTCTCATGACTCCCCCGGGGCTACATTCCCCATGTGTTTTGGACTGGCCTCCTGTCTGTCTGTCAGGAAATGTTGACTCAAATCAGCTCAATATGTTTCATCTTGCAGTATTACGTTCCCAGCTTCTGACTGCCTGGCTGCTTTCAGAAGTCAGACCTTTAATCTTGAGATTATTTCTGAAACTTAAGATGAAATATGAGTGGAAAAATCAGAACTGACTTCTTTATTTCTGCTCTTTTATCTTTTTAGTTGATGGCGGTTGGGGTCCTTGGTCTCCTTGGGCAACCTGCTCAGCGACATGTGGAGGGGGAATCAAAAGTCGCACACGTGAATGCAACAGCCCTCAACCTCAGTATGGTGGCAATAAATGTATCGGCGAGGCTCATGACAACGACAGCTGCAACAAGAAGGACTGTCCCATTGGTGAGCAACGACTGCACTATGAGGATTTTTAACCATGCATGCTACAGGATCAAGAAATATCTCACCTATTACACTGAGTGCAGCCAGATATGAAGCCAAGCGAGCTGTCTTTAGGGTGACTCCTACTTCTCTTAGTAATCCAGTGTCTTCAACATTATTTACCAAATAACTGCAAAGCTAAAGACTGTCTGGTCCAATTATGAAGCTTATCTCAGTATGCTATGAACGTAACTGCCAGAAAAACAACAATAAGCAATGGTAAGCATTGTAGCTTTGAACTTGCTAGCATGCTAAAGTCACAGTTGAGCTCAAAGGGCCCTTTATGCCTAGCATACTGTTGCTGGCATAACTTAACTTGTGTACTTTGAGTTACTTTCAGTGTATTTAGCTTCTGTAGTCAGAGCTAAACGGCTTATACGGCTTTAACCGGATAGTGTTAATCTTTTAACCTCTTAAATCCATCATGCTTTTGGTTCTAATTGCTTTATCTGATTATCTTATCTGTCTTTCTGCAAAATTTCTGCCACAGTGTTCAGAGGAGGAACTGTAACCAACAAATTTCCCCCTGCAGATTAATTAAGCTGTTCTGATTCTAATACGATCTTTAAAAGTTCCTCTGTAAATACTTAGATAGCTTCTTGTTATTAAAATCTAAGTAAACTTTCCAAGTCACTCTCTTCAAGACAAATCCCTTGATTTTAATTGCATATCCATGTTAACGCTAAAACCACACTTAGCCCCAGTTTTTTTCCACCAAGCGGTTCAGTTTGGGTCGTCTCGGTACGGCACACATCTTGTGGCATTTCCACTGACTGATCCCCGAATAAATGAGATGAACTGTCCCACTTATTGGGACCCTTTTGTTGGGGTGCCAGACTAATCTGATCCATTTCCAGAGTTACAACACTGCAGTCCGTTGATCGATCGAAAGAATCGTCACTTACTGTGCAACAGTAAGTGCTGTATTTCTCTTGGCGGCACATAGTCTTCTCTGAAACAAAACTTGATTGTTCTTTGTATCAAAGAGCCACATGCCAATCACAAAGAAGACGAATATCTGGATGTCTTCCATCGTTGCTCTTTGTTTACAGTGTCGCGTTTTTCTTCTTTGCTCGATTTATTAGTAGAGTACACTGTATAGCGTCACGCTGTTACTAAACTGACGTGGCTATCAGCATCTTGCTTACATGCCACCTACCAAGAGAGGGCGCAGTTGGCTGTCAAACACAAAAACAATCAGGCTTAACCGATCTGACCAGTACTAAATCTAAATCTACTAAACTGATCCTGATACATGCCAACATTGGACCTGACAAAGGTGGAAATTCACCTCCACCCTTTTTAATTCCTAAACACAAAATAATTATTCTTAATAGTAACGTATTCCTGTTATCCAACATGAACAACCCACCCAGTGCATTTCAGTAACATGGTGGAAAATCTGGAAAAAATCAGGAGAACTTACCAATCAGGAGTTATGCAAGAGAATGGGTTAAAAAGTGGGAGACTCCTGCAGAAATCATGAGTGTTGGCAGGATCATTATTATGATAAATGGAATCTTGCGATGAATGATAAACAGTTTGATAAACAATGTGTTCATTGCTGGTACTTAATGAAGGAAGCTCTTACTGTCCCCGAGCTCTTCATAAAACACAGGCTTCCTCCACAGTTAGCCTTCGGGACAGAATGACACTTGTAACAATGAATCAGTTTCTAATTTCACCAATGGTGCATTAAGGATGTTTTTCTATTGGTTAAAACAGCAGCTTCCTTCACACCATGCAGACGAATCAGTGATGCAAGTAGTCTGTATCAATTTTGTTTCAGAACAGAAATTGTTCAAAACAAGGACTTATCTGTGTTTCATGGATTTATGATGGGACTCAGGACACAGAGGTGAAAAATGGGACGATATTTGGTCACCTTACTTTGAAACCAGAACCATAAATTGTACAATTTTGGTAAAAAAAAAAAAATCCAAAGCTATTGTACGGGATAGTTATTTAAATCAGGTAAATCCAAACTGATGTACCCTTTGCTTGTGTCCACCCTTGTCTTGCAGATGGCTGTCTCTCTAACCCATGCTTTGCGGGAGTGGAGTGTAACAGCGCCCCTGATGGATCTTGGGAGTGTGGCCCCTGCCCTGCCGGCTTCCGTGGAAATGGCACCAGCTGTGAAGACATCAATGAGGTAGAAGTTGCTCATTTTTTCATTCAACCCAACTTGTGTTTGAGGCAACATTCATGGATTCTACTGATGCTTTTCTTTCCCTCCTCCAGTGTGACATGGTGTCAGATGTTTGCTTCAAAGTCAGTGGAGAGCAGCGCTGCGTCAACACCGATCCAGGTTTCCACTGCTTGCCCTGTCCCAAGCGCTACAAGGGCACCCAGCCGTTTGGTATGGGCGTAGAGGCCGCCAAGAAGAACAAACAGGTGAGGGAACAACATCCAGACTTTTTGATGCCATCCAAAGAGATGAGAACAAAAGACTCCAGGCAGATTCTCAAAGCAGCTGTCTGAATTTTTGTCCGTCAGATCCAAATTTATGAATAATGGAAGCAGCTGTTCGTGTGATTTATGAGCTTCATCCGCGCAGTGAAAGTGATAACACAGGTTTGGGGAGGAGGCTGCGTTTATGAATTTCACTCACCTTGACCTGATACCAGCAGGAAGAGGGAAAGGGAGGAGTGGACAAGTGTTAACACCAAACATGTGTGACACAGGTCTGGTTCTTTCATTGTCAGGTCAGAAGCAGATCCAACCGATCTTCCTACTACTTATATTCAAACTAAAATATGTGAAACTTTTATCTTCAGAAAGCTCAGTCCAATCCATAAAGGTGGGTTAGGGTTAGAGGTGTCTGAAAACCTTGCCCTGCTACTTTGCGATGCACTTCCATGACATCCTTCGCAGCCCTGCAGCTGCTCGTCTCTGATTTGACGCCCTTGTTACACTAACTGATGTGAGGAAAAGTGAATTGTCCCATCTGGCATTGGGGATCTCCGTTTGGCAGTTCTGATCAAAGGCCTTCACTTGCTGCCACTCTCTGCTCTATGAGCTCATGGAGTGGCATCCAAACTGGACTCATGTTCATCATCCCGTAATGAGCGGCAGCTGTGAATACCTCCAGCTGCAATTAAGGGGGGACAGGGGGTCGAAGGGGGATGTACAAGGGAGGATTTCATAAGATAAACTGGGCTTGGAAGAGTCCTCTACTTAAGCTTTTTCAAAGTCCCCTCCTTTAAACTTCACTGCAGTTTGGATTGGCTTTAAAACAAAAGCTACAAGCTGCAGAATTAAAATAAATTCTCCCAGTTTAGAAGAAAATGAAAACCATGTCTGTAGACCAATGTTACTTGAAAAATCTAAGTGTCAGGACACAAGAAGCAGCCCAAAAAGTTGCTGGCTTCATTGGCAGACGAGGTCATGGTGCGTCAGGATTCAAACAGCAGATCTGGAAAAGGAACATTATTAAAGATCCTCAAATGCTGTTTTCCACAGGTTTGTGAGCCAGAGAACCCCTGCAAAGACAAAACCCACAACTGCCACAAATTCGCTGAATGCATCTACATCAACCACTTCAGCGACCCCATGTACAAGTGTGAGTGTAGAACCGGCTACGCTGGAGATGGTTTCATCTGTGGAGAAGACTCTGACCTGGACGGATGGCCCAACCAGAACCTCGTGTGTGGTGCCAACGCCACCTATCACTGCAAGAAGGTATTTCAGCAGATTCCTCTCGTTTCATGATGTAACCACTGCTTAACATGGATCATTAATCACTGCTGATTTTGCTTTGTCAGGATAACTGCCCTAACCTCCCCAACTCTGGACAAGAAGACTTTGACAAAGACGGTCAGGGAGATGCTTGTGACAAGGACGACGACAGTGATGGGATCTTGGATGAGAGGGTACAGCAGTTCATGCACACATTTAAATCTTTAGCTAGGTTCATGTAGCCTGAACAGATGCCTAACAGTTGTGATTCTCTTCAACAGGACAACTGTCCCCTCCTCTTCAATCCTCGCCAGTTTGACTTTGATAAGGATGAAGTAGGCGACCGCTGCGACAACTGCCCATACGAACACAACCCTGCTCAGATAGATACTGATCACAACGGGGAAGGGGACGCCTGCGCCATCGACATTGATGGAGATGGTAAATACCTGATAACCTCGTTTGGGATGCAAAGAAATATATTTGTACCTTTAAACACTACGTAACCATGTTTTTTTTCCCTAAGAAATTCTGAATGAGAGCGACAACTGCCCCTATGTGTACAACACCGACCAGAAAGACACGGATATGGATGGTGTCGGTGACCAGTGTGACAACTGTCCACTGCTGCACAACCCTGACCAGGTACTAAACCCTAATCCATCTTTACTAGGGATGGGTACCTTTCATATCTGAAATGATTTGGCACTGATGCCCGATACCTGGCAATCAGTACTGGTACCCGACGGTACCAATTTTCGGTACTTTTTTGGGTTAATGTGGTAAAAAATATTAATTTAACGTATTTATTCTTCAATATATACCCTTGCAATGCTGTGTTTATGTACAGAATGGAAAATTGCCTACTCTTCTACTCCCTCATAGTCACAAGGATACATTTAGGTCCCAAAACATGCAACCTGACTGAATTTACGTGAATTGGTACCCGATACTTTTGACAGAATTTGGTTGGTACCTATAAAAGTACCTAATTTAGTACCCATCCCTAATCCTTATAACCTCTGTAAACAGATTTCTGAGTTTTTCATGTTGGCTAAGAATAAAGGAAGGATGAACCATGTGCAGACAGAAGATTTAGCAATAAAAAAACAAACAAAAAATGCAAAAGGTCAAATTAAACGTCCAAGAAAATGAAATCCAAAAATGGTCCAAAAGGAAGTGCAAGGGATCCACAGAGAGCCCAAGATCATTGGAAAAAAAAAGATGCAAAAGATTATGCAACACATAAGGGAGGAAACAGAGAGCCAACACATGTTTGGTAATACAGGAAAAGAAACATCCCTGTGGAGAGCAACACAATGTGGATCCTGATCCCGTCACGTGTTGTATGAAAACAGTCCAGAAACGTTCTTACTGCGATAAAGTATTACTTCATGTTTGTCTAATTCAGTCGTAAAAGTTGTCCTCCAGTTGCCTGCAAACCCCAAAAATGATCAGCTAGTAGAAGATAAAGTCTTGTTCTGAGTATATGTATCGTTACATTTCATCTGGCTCATCAGCATATTCAATAATCAGTGATATTATTTCCCAAATTTCAGAAATGTTCATCCTCCCTTACATCCTATCCAGTGGTAGATGTTAGTCTTCAGTTTTTCCCGTCAGGAAGTGGAATTATCGCTAACGTTGTCTGTATTTATCTATCAGACCGACGCCGACAACGACCTGGTTGGAGATCAGTGCGACAACAACCAGGACATTGACGAAGACGGCCACCAGAACAACCTGGACAACTGTCCCTACGTGGCCAACGCCAACCAGGCCGACCACGACAAGGACGGCAAAGGAGACGCATGTGACTACGATGATGATAACGATGGTGTGCCTGATGAGAAGGACAACTGCAGACTGACACCTAACCCAGATCAGCTGGACTCTGACGGTAAGGGGGGCAGCGTGTAAAGGGGTTTGACGTTTTGAGCCAATGGGGATCAATCTGATTATGTTTCGTAGACTTCTTCTGGTGGTTTATCATCTACAGATGATTTGTTTCTATTTGCAGGTGTCAAACCCAAGTCTAATGGGCTAAAATATTACTATGGAATTACTTTAGCTGCTTTTCCTTTCCTATGAGACCTGATTTTTCACCTTTTACTCAAATCTCGAGGCTGGAATGTTCCCTCTTCCTGGACGCTGAGTGACTTCTCGTCTTTGTTGACTTGAAAATCAAGATTGTACGGCATGTGCAACAGCAGTTTGCAAAATAAGACCAACCAAGCGTCACCACTTCTATATTAACCACCATGTTATTGTCACCATTAATCTCACATGACTAGTTTATGATGCTTGCACCATATTGAGTAAAAGCAAGAACAGCCTGATGTGAGAGGCTTTTTTAGACTCTCCTCAAAGTGCTCCACACACTGAGGTTTTGTAATCTCTTGCTTTGCTGTTCACAGCCTACCGTCCTCCAGATGTTTTCACAGTTAGCAATTAGCTTAACTGCAGCAGGTGTGAAACGTGATGACTGTGGAAAGAGTCGGTGACCGGCTTGGCAGAGGTGATGTCACTCTATGACTTCAGGAGGGCACAAAGACAGCCGTGAAGTTTTTATACCTTTCAGGTTTCACTCCTGATGAATCCACAGTTCCCAGTTACGGGGAGGTTACCTGGAGTTTGTACAGCTGTCCCTAACTGGAAACAGACCGTGAAGGAGGACAGCCCCTGCACACTTGTGCTTTTTTCACAGCTCGTCAGATAGTGTTTATTTGATGGAGTCGTTTTAGCCTCTTGTGAAATAACAACGATGATGACAGAAAGCAGCAGAGACCTTCATTAGCCGGTGGCGCCTCTTTCCACTGCGAGCTCCTGGCGTGCAGTCTGCTTTAATAGACTTCAAATAGTCACAAGTATCAGTGGAAGTTGTCACAGCTTGAGGAGATGGCTGATTTTCCTCAGTAGACTTGGCAGATGTAGTGAAGCAAGTTTCCTTGGAGGACTTGTACTTTCCCATTCATTTTTAATATTCTCTTGGAGGAGCTCTGTGACCCTGGCTTCAGTGGGAGTGTTATGACACTCTAATTATCTGCCATAGAGATTTTCCAACAGGAGAGAAGAAGAATTTAAATGACGTAAAACCTTTTCGATGTCTTCCTGAAGGTGATGGAAGAGGGGACGCCTGCAAAGACGACTTCGACAATGACAGCATACCAGATATCCTCGACGTGTGTCCGGAAAACAACGCCATCAGCGAGACAGACTTCAGGAAGTTTCAGATGGTCCACTTGGATCCAAAGGGAACCACTCAGATTGATCCAAACTGGGTGGTCAGACATCAGGGTAAAGAGCTGGTTCAGACTGCCAACTCTGACCCCGGCATCGCAGTGGGTGAGCAGCACACAAACACTTTCCTGTTCAGTTTAGACTTGATTCGACTTCACAACGCTCACATTTCTCTCCCACTTTCACAGGTTTTGATGAGTTTAATGCTGTGGACTTCAGTGGGACGATGTACGTGAACACAGACAGAGATGACGACTATGCAGGCTTTGTGTTCGGGTACCAGTCAAGTGGGCGCTTTTATGTGGTGATGTGGAAGCAGATCACACAGACTTACTGGGAAGACAAACCCTCTAAGGCCTTTGGCATCTCCGGCGTTTCACTCAAAGTCGTAAACTCCACCACTGGCACTGGAGAAAACCTCAGGAATGCTCTGTGGCACACAGGGAACACTCCTGGACAGGTGGGCTTTGGTCTTTAAGCCGTTTCATCTGGTCTTAATGCTGCTGCAGGATTAAATGTGGTTCACATTTTTACTCAGGTGCGGACTTTGTGGCACGACCCCAAAAACATCGGTTGGAAGGATTACACAGCCTACAGGTGGCATCTCATCCACAGACCCAAGACTGGTTTCATAAGGTAGAAAAACAAAGCTGAACAGCTTAATAAGTCATTTTTTATTCCTTAATAACAAGCATGTTTGATTTCAAGACTCAAAGAGCTACTCAGCTTCAGATGTTCTGCCTCACGGCTTTTTGGTGAATTAAAACAGGGAGAAGGAAAACCACAAGACAAAAAATGAGAAGAGGATTGGTAAAATGTTTTTCAGCCAAAGATTTGCCTTACACACATGGTTCTGATAATCTGAAACAGGACGGCAACTGAGACACGTCTTGTTGGAGAACCAGAAAACTTGTGCCTTCTTTTAATTTTGCTCCGACTGATTTCTCACCCAATTTTTCACTCAGGCTTCTCCGAGACAAATTTTGGGTTGAATTAGATTGTTTTGAGAAACTTAACAACTGTTCTTATCGTTCTTAAAACTGGTTAATTATCATTTTATTCCAAACATGAAGTGAAATTAATTTGATGTTTATAACTATCTACGTAGCCCAGCTTAACTCCTACTGCTTTGTCACACAGTTTGTTGTGGCTCTGATTGGAATCCAAACGTGTTTTATCCAGCATTCATTGCTGATGCTTTGGAAATCCAAACATACCGATGAGGTTTCATAGAATCTTCCATTTTTGAATTGATCCGGTAATGCTGGCTAAGAGTAAACTGAGTTGGTTTTGTTGTGTTTTTATTTTCCAGAGTTGTGGTCTATGAAGGAAAACAGATCATGGCCGACTCAGGACCTGTTTACGACAAAACGTTTGCTGGAGGAAGGTTAGGCTTGTTCGTCTTCTCACAAGAGCTGGTCTTCTTCTCCGATCTCAAATATGAGTGCAGAGGTTAGTACAAACATCTTCATCATAACCTACAGTTTTTAACACTTTATGATGCTAAATATTTTCTATATTACCATAAACCTTGGTGTATTAAATGACTCACTTTTAAAACCATTGTTTGTCGCCCATAAAGTAAGCTGTGTACATGATGTGACTGATTGACTCTAGCAAAGGCCCATTTTTACTCCCTTTACATGCGTCCTTTATGTTGACATTGCAGTTAACCAATACATCCACCAGGGGGAGCAGCCTAGAGTCATAAATACATGAAAACAACAAACTCAAAAACAAGCGTGGCTTCTCTGGAGGAGGTATTGCTAATGCACCTATTGCGTAAAAGACAAAAATGGAGGAAGCGTTGTGGGAGGTGGTGGTTGGTTCTTCTTTGTGTCTCACTAAAGCTTCATATCAGGTAGTAACAGCAACACTGCCCCTACGGTTTCTAGTGGAACTGCTCTGTTGGCCCGTATCCGTAAGTTTTATGAAAACATGCAGAAGTACGAACAAAATGAACGCAGAGCATGGACAGAAGGCTCCGTCCATATCCGTATCTAACATTGAGCATAAATGGTCCTTAAAAACGAAGAGTTTTTTTTGTTGTAAGGGATGCACCATTCTGATACTGGCATCATCCATTGCTACCAAAGCAGACTTGAAAAGTAAGCTTGGACTGATCAGTTTAGCTCATCTGGGCAACTCATGTTAGAAAAACCTGAAGTTGCCAAAACACAATCCATTGTCTCATTCTTACATTAAGAGTTCAATTAAAACCAGTATGGAATTGAATCTGCATTAGTATCAGGCAAAAAAGATCCCAAGGTATCAGAATTGGTACCTAAAACATTGGATTAGTGCCTCCCCTTCGATTTCAAGACACAAGCAGCAGCTAAATAGTGCAACCATAGACTATATAGAGTGGACATTACCTCCCGACATATTGTACGATCCCCGAAAAAAATACATAAGGACGGCAGCTGTCAATCATCTTTAAACGTGACGTAAAACCTTGTTTTTAACTTTGTATAGCTAATGAAAACGAAACTTAAAAAAAAAATAGGAGTTGAATACAAGACAGCCAAATGATATCTTCAAATCACCACAACAATCAGACGTGAGAAACATTTCTAGGAGGTGTATTAATTTTTCAAAATTTGATCACAGCCCATCTGGAATGACTGGAGAGCTGGATTTTTTTTTTACCTATACTGCAGTAAGCCACCAGGGGGAGAAGTTTTTGTGGCGACCTCACTGCGAGCCGAGCAAGATGACGGCCATTTTTTTTTTACAGTCTACGGGTGCAAGATGAACTGGTTCAGTGGTGCCCCCTTTTTGACGGCTTTAACTGCTTCGACATTAAATTAAAATCTCGAGTTAAAGAGAACAAGGGCACAGTAAACAGATGTAGATGGTAGGATTGAGCCACACAGCTGCATAGAAACAGCACATTGCAGACACTTTGGGAATTATTGAATTTATGTCCATTTTTCCCTTTTTCCAAAAACAGACAAAAAAAGTGTGCTTTATATTCCAGATATTACGGTAAAAGCACCAAATTTAGCAGCACACTGTGATACCTCCATCCATCCATGTCTGGGAGCTGTTTTTGGTGTGTGTCTATGAAATGTGTGCGTGTAATGTCTTCATCTAAAGACTTCATTATTTAAAGAACTGGTGAAGAAACTTTCTCTGTAAGTATCAGATTAACATGGATTAAGTTTTTAAACATCCAACATCTTTTCCAAACCTCAGATAAGCCGGAGTTGCCGACAGTGTTCATCAGGTAACAATGAGAGCGGTTATGTGCTGTTTGTTTGGCTGAAGCAAGAAAAAGAGTCACGCTATGTTTCTGCTTGTCAGCTTGTCCACGCACAATGCCTCAGAAGCATTGTGAAAGAGTTTCCTTGTTGGTCCAAGGCTAAACAGTGGAAAACAAGCCTGCAGCCACTTCACAATCACCGCCACATCCCTGAAGACACGCTTTTTTGACGCACACAGTGCACATGTTGTTGCTTCTCTGGCACTTTGACTGTGAGAATCTCTTTCAGTGTCCTGGTTCTCCTCGTAAATATGGCAGTAACGGAGCGTTTTCTCTCCATCTTTCCACAGATAACTGAATCAAGTCTGATAGAAAAACGTCGCACGCCAAAAAACAAGAACTTCTGAAAGTAAACATCACATCAAATCCAATTCAGCGCAGATGAGACTTTCCATACCGGTCTATGTTTGGCCAGAGGAAACCACGGCCCGCTTCAGTTTTCTTGTTTGATTCATTTTCCAAGCTGGGAAAGAGAAGCTGTTGAGGAAAGCCTCGGCTGATTTTCTAATTATAACATGTTTACCTATTTCTTCATTTTAAAGGATCCATTGTACGACCACTTACACGCTGTGTGTGCTTTCCTACAGCTTCCTGCCCGACTAAACTGTAAAGACTCTTTCTTTGGGCTCATTCATGGCGTCTTTGTGGCTGAATAACTGATCATAATGTGCCTTACAAACATTATCTGTAACCAACTCATAATCAACTCCATAACTATATCTCCTCCTTGTTTTTATCCTGAATGTTTTTCTTTATTTTTCCAAAGGAGAACTTGAGTGAACGGTGTCAGTAAGCCATTTTTAGTCAGTGCCAAAGATGTTTATACTAAGTCTGTATTATAATTCCTTTTGTAAATTATTAATGCTCTGCTTCTCTGTTTGTACGTTTGCATTTTTTTGAGAGTTTGTAAATAATTATTTATTTGTTTACACTGACAAAACGTATCGTTGAGTATCACAAACATCAAGACAACACATTTCAGTATTGCAATTTTTTTTTCTTTTTCAGTGTCGTACGCACTTATTTGGTTTTATTTCTGGTAAACTGTGCGGTAAAGCTTTGAAACGATAAACACCAGGTGGGTTTAGGATGCCACATGCATAATCTCATTGTGTGTTTGTGTGTGAGGAACATTTTTCTGATAGCATGTGTCTGTTGTTATTCTAAAAAAAGCCAATGTGTTTACAGAAAGCGCCGCTTTGTCCTTAGAGTGATGTCATTTTGGTGCACGTGGAGCATTTTTCTTTAATAGTACTTGACATCTGGGCTGGAAAAAAGCAACTATTTTTAAATCTGAACTGAGAAATCTACATCAATTGAGCAGATTCTGTTTCTTTAATTGTTGTTTACCGAGCATCATGTGACGCCATGAAGTCACAGTGAAACAAACCCTTTTATATAAACATCTTTTCATGCATATTCTCGTCATAAATATCGCTCATGGATGTGGTGAAATGTCACGGTGTCGATGGAAAAGAATCCAGATGAAGGTCTCGGAGTGTGTCTGTGTGTTTGTGTGGATCATCAGAGTGTTAGTGTTTTCAGTCTGTGTAGCATTTGTGTTTGGTTTCCATCTTGTTTACCTTGTTGAGAGTTTGTAATGCACAAAATGTAAATGTTTTTGTATACTTGTGTTGTTAGATATACATTTTCTACAAGCCTTAGAGTCAGATTGTTCTGTTTCATGAATAAAACTCTTGTACACCAGTTTGTTTAATAAATACTTGAGGTTTGAAACATATATTTTTGTTACTGTCAAATTTTTTAGATGTTTTTTTTTAACAGTGAGAATTAAAAGCAGAAATAAAGAGACTAACGTCACTTAGAGGTGCTTTAAATAGCTTCAAAACTTTAACCTAAACCAGAACCTGAAAGCATGTAAACTTGTTTGTAGAATCAATTCAAAGTTGATTTAAGACTTGTTCTAACTCAGGTCATTCAGGGATGGCTGTCACCCTTGGAGGGTAACATTTACTGACGTCATCTTGGAGGTGTGTCTTACATGTTCTTCTTCTAATAAGGGTAATTAGAGTAACTCAGCACACCTGGGCCCAGTGTGCTGAAGTGACTAAGGCCATGTCCACACATAGCTGGGTATTTAAAAAAAAAAAATCTGCTGATAAGTGCAACTCAAAGCATGCCAAACCAATATTTGGCAGTGTTTTTCCAGACGTGAAACCCGTGCCAGTCAGTCAGAATGAACCCCCATTATTCAGCTGTGACGTTTGAAAACCAAAAATTCTGTTTCCTGGCATCAACACAAAACCATGAAACCAGAGTTTTCCAAAACCCTAACTTTGGCTGGAGTTAAAAAAAAAAAAAAAAAGGTTTTTGGTGATATTAAACTGTTTTTATGTGGATGGCAGGCTTAAACTTTCCCCAGCTCTGGAACTCCCTTCCTCCAGACCTCCAAAACCTTGACCTCTCTGTCTCTTTTCAAGTCCAGACTAAAAGCCCACCTGTTCAGGACTGTATACCCCACTTGATAATGACTCTTGCCATACTGGTCCTTATCTGTCGTGCTTTTCTATTGTTGATTTCATTTTTATTGTTGATTTTACTGTGGTTATTGTTTTGATCTTGTTCAGTGTCCTTCAGTGTCTTTAAAGGCCCATTTACAAAAAGACACTTTTTGTAAATGGGCATATCTGGAGGCTTTGCATGAGGGAATTACCCAGAGTTCATAGTATTGGGACTTGAAACCAAGGGGCTACATCTGCTTTTTAAAAAATTTTTGGTTTTCATGGATAGCCCCTTAAGATGCACTATCTCATTTTCGAGTTGGTACCCACAAAATAAACACAGTCATTGATAAAACATGATCATACTGAGACAAATTTTTATACATAATTGTTACAGCCACAAGCTACACGGCCTACCCAAACCTGACAAGCCCACACCTAGCCTACTGGGTAACCTTACCTGCTCCTGTGTTTTCCCCTGCGTGTTGTCGTGTTGCCGTCTGTCGCACCCTCAGCTACGTTGGTCCTTCTATCAGCCAGCCCACTCTATTCGTTGTCATTGTTCAGATTTTAAAAGGTGTATTTACAGTTCTTGGTATGTGGGGGTGATCAGCTGTGCTTCCATCTTCAGTGTCTGTTTCTTCTGCCGTGGTGTCTCCTCTCCAAACTGAGCCAGAACCTCAAACACTCAAGCCCCACTCCTCAGGTGCAACCCCTTTGGTAATTAGCCCCTGAGCCACCTCGCCCCCCTCACGTTTGCATGTCCATCTGACCGTGTCACTCACCCTCAACCGCGCCTACCCACACAATGGCAGAGAAACACATCATAACAATAATCAAAAATATTGAAAAACAAAACATATTCAAGCTTCCCGAAGCCCCCACCAAGCTACCAATAATACACAAAATATATGCCCATATACATATGTAATTCCTGTGCAATGCATACCTACATGGGGTTTACGGTATTGTGACACAAAATAAGGAACAAGAATCACAGACACAAGCAAGAAAAAAGTCCAAACAGAGTCAGAAAACAGTAAATGAAGCTAAAAGCTGCAGTTCATCAAGTGTCCACTTGAGGCTGGCTGCAGAAAGAACTCAAACCACATACACACCAAGCTTTTAAAAAAAGCATTAATAAACTTTTTTTTTGGCCTGGTTCAAAAAAACAGCTTTGGTCTCAATTGCTAATTTCTGTATGGGCACACACTGTACAGGGGGTGAGTTTTTCTAACTCAACGGATGATAAGATATTAAGATCATGGGTTTACCCAATCAGAGGTGCAGCTCACGTGACTGACAGGTCTTGCGCCCTGTAGCTGTTATTAAGGAGGCTAAAACTTCCCCAACAACGACCGGCTTCATTCTTCTGCATAAGGAACAGACAGGTGACATCACAGAGACTACATCCGTATATGACACAGTCTAAGATTGAAACACAGGGTCCCTAAAGGAAGCCCGCAAGTGTGACAGAGTAGGCGAACACTGAAACACAGAATGTAATTTTATAGTCTGTCAAAATTGCATGTAGTATGTTCAGCTTAATCAAACAAATTCAAAAATTTCAACCTCACTTCCAATCTGATAAATGCACATTTCAGCTTCAAACCTTTTTTTTTCCCCTAAAAAGATATTCAGGAAGTAGTTGAGATTACAAGCACATTAAGAGGAGCAAACAAAAGGACAGACTCGTAAATTGAAGGAAAAACAACATCAAACGAGTTGAACTCGTGCAGGAACTACACTTTGATGCACAGTGCAACTGAGTATTCTGCAGTTAAGGAATGAAATTGATTCTTGCATGAAGAACAAGATCTGGTCAGAGTTGTTTCTTCTTAAAAAAAAAATCTCACAGTTTAGGAAGATGTAAAGTTTTCAGAGTTTCCGTCTTAGAGCAGGAACAAGGCAGTGAAGGGGTTAAGCCAATGATGTTGAGGCCAGGAAAAAATGCACCATTAGGGAAAATGGGGGGGGGGGGGGGGGGGGGGGGGGGGGGGGAGTGGGGGCCTGCTCTCGTAGCTGTGTGGCAGAGATATTTGGGTTGAGGATTTGGAAAAGTCCACGTGGCACACACCAAAGAGCGGCTTTATGGGGCTGGCACCGCTGGCTGCTTCACATCCCGCAGCACGTTCCACGGCGGTTCACGCTGGTTTGCCAGAGGATGTCAACGTGTGACACAGTAAACCAGAACTTTCTGCTGAGGCAAGAAATAAGGAACGAGCGAGTGTTTTAAAGGATTAATGACTTCAAGAAATCTGGCTGCAAAGAGCCATCAAGAAAAGCTCCCAGGCCAACAAATTCTTGTAGAGAAATGTCACAAGGTGATGGTTTGGATCCACTTCAGAGATGAGATCATGTTTGCTCAGTGAGCTCAGATAGTTTGGTGTCAATATGTATTAATGTTGGCGGATGTGGAGTTCAGCACCACATTGTTAGTTTTAGCAGAAAGTCGCAGACTGAGGGAAGCCTCTTATTCAAATATTTAAGAAGATCTGTTTTATGGAGCATGTTCTACCTCAGTCACAGAGCTGGCAAACACCAGCTTATCCACGGTGGGCTGATGTAACTGCAGCTTATACAATATTTATCCATCTGTGTGCTTCAACTTCCTCTTCACTTTCTTCCTCTTTGACCATCTTCCATGCCACGTGTGTTTCTCAAAAGTCATCTTCAAGTGGTGCTGGGAAAATGAAAACAGGCTCCAAAAAAGGGTGGAAATAAACTTTGAATCTGAATCATTTAAAGTACAGGAGTTTAGCGAGTAAACAAGTCTGAAGACGATGTGACAGGTCATAAATGTGTAAAGCAAAGTTTATTAGTCTGAGAGGTTTTCCTAACATTGTTTTATTCGTTGGAGCAAGAAAACTATAACAGTTACTGGAATAATTTGGTCGGTTTAGGCCGTAAATCATCATCATTAAGGTCGGTCATTAAAAGAGACGACTTTTACTCGTTACTTTGTGTACTTACACACTTTTTAGTAGAAAGGCAGCTGTGGCTAACTGGTGGAGTTGTTATCTCTCAATCCAAAGGTCAGGGTTCGATCTTGGTTCATTTGTCACATGCTGAAGCGTCTTTAGCCCGTTTTCCACCAAGTGGTTCAGTTCAGTTCATCTTGATTTGGCACACATTTCGTGACATGTCTATCAACTAATCCTGGAACAGATCCCCAAATTACCAACTTGTACCGTCCCACTTTTTGGGACTCTTCCAGAAGGTGCAGCTACAACACTGTTGTCTGTTCATTGGTTTAAAGAATCGCCACTAACTATAGACAGCTGCTGTAATTCCCCTGGCGGCACACAGTCTTCTCTGAAACAAAACTTAACTGTTCTTTGTAACAAAAAGTAATGTGTAAATAATTAAGAAGCCGAATTGCTGAATGTCTCCCATCATTGCTCTTTGTTTACTGTGTTGCGCTTCTTTTCTTTGTTGGATTTATTAAGCAGGTACACTGTTTCAACCTGCTATGGTGTCACGCTTTTATGTAGCTGACATGGCTATCAGCATCCGGCTTTAACGCCCTGGGGTGGATTAATGCACAGGCTCACCTAGGCTGCAGCCCAGGGGCCCCATATGTGCAGGGGCCCAAGGCTCCAGAGGCTTAATTTGTATCCTATTTGATCCCTGCCTGATTCTCTCTCAGCTCTTCAAAACAACTAGAATAATTAATCATTCTTTAATCAATTTAATTTTTTTGCTTTATATTTTACCAATTATTTCTTAATTGAAGAAAAAATATGATTTTTTTTTTTTAAATTGACCGTTTATTTTCAATTTGCTGTTATTAATGCATAATGTGTATGTATTTCTTTTAATCAAAGTTTTAAAAATAAGTCTTTTAATGTTTTCACGTTGACAGTGTTTACTACTGATTTACTGCAAACAAAAATAAATGTTTATGCTTTTATCAAGAGGTCTGTCGTTTACACAGTGTGGCAAGTCACCCATTGGGCTGGAGTTGGTTGCTTATTTCTATTGCAAGATCTGGCAGCATTACCTGGAGCGTGTGCCTGTAGGATAGCATGAACCATAAAGAGGGGGGCCCACAAAAAGAACAGCCTAGGGGCCCATGACTACCTTAATCCTCCTCCCCTACCAAGAGTGGCTGGGGAACGTAAACAGGATCAGGCTTTACCAATTCAACCTGTACCAAACTGTACTGATCCAAAGCGGACCACTTGGTAGAAACGGGCTTTGGAGCAAGACACTGAACAACCACTAGAGGGTCACAAGCCAGTATTCTTGTTGGTGTCGATCCCAAGTCCGGATAAAGGGGGAGGGCTGCATCAGGAAGGATATCAAATTATGCCAAATCAATCCAGCAGAACATAAATCAGATATGAGCGATCTGCTGAGGTAACCTGTATCTGTGACCTTACACACCTGTGCATCTGATTCAGCAAATTTGTGACCACACTTCTAAACTGCTGAGTTGTCAAAAAAAAAAAATCACCTTGTTTAGTGTGTGCCAGTACAGGAATGAGTACCCAGATCCAAACCAGTAAATGAACCAGGCTGTAAATGTAATTCTAGTAAAAGTCAGCTTTTTTTGGTTAACAGTTTCCTGCAGCCAGCTTCAAGTGGATCTCAAAGGACTGTAGTTTTTAGCATTTAAATTTTTCTCAGGGAAGAACCTTTCACCAGTTACATTTTGCATCTATCACTGAGTAAAAGAAGAGAAGCAAGGGGTGAGCTGGCCTCACATTCGGCAATTTTTGGCCCCTGGAATCGTAAATATGGTGTTTATCATTTTAGCTCTGACAAGAACAAACTGAAAGACCCAGACGCACAAAGACTCAAAGTTGGGGAATAAAAAGGCTCTTTATCTGAGTAAAAACGCATTCCAATAACAACAACAACAAAAAGTAATTTATAGAATAGCTTCACAAACAGAAGAAAAGGTATCAAAACAAAAGACTTCAGAGAGTTGACTCAGCAAACAAAAACATGATGATACATGACAAACAAGCACAGGACAACCTGGGACACAAACTATTTATAGTTGAATTAAAGGGAACAAAGAGGCCGGGAACAACAATCACAAAGGTAGGAAACACATCAGGGGCCTGTACCACGAAGCTGGATTAAGTCATCCAGGATAACTCTGCGACAACTCGCTGAACTTCACCGGATCTCCGTCATCCTGATCTGCTGGACTACGAAACTCGTTATCAACTCGATAAGTGAATCCGGCTGTGATCTGTGCGTGCACACATGAAATGGGCGTGGTTATCGGCCCCGGAGCATTTTCCACAATTGAGAAGAGAGCAGCCTACGTTACGGCAGAGGAGCAGTAAATAATCCTGAAAATATACGAGGAGTACCGCAGTATTATCCAGGCCAGGAGCAACATGACTGCGGCTGCGAGAAGCCGGAGGGATTGCTGGCAAAAAATCGCCAACTCTGAATGCGTAAATTTCCAAAATGCTGATATTAATAGACCTATCTCATCATGTGACGACACGAGCAGTCAGGTCCTTATTCATTCATGTTGTCAGTCAGTGTGCGTGTGATCAGCATCATGTCCGATCTTCTAATTAAAAAGAGTCCACTTTCCTACAAATCCCAGGGAAAACGCTCATTATAGGCAGTTTGTATTGCAGATGCAATAGCAGTGGGGAAAAAAGGGCGTGGGAGCAAATAAAAAATAAATATAAAAACATCCTTCAAAGTGGTCAGTATGAAAGATTCAATTTGCACACATTTCTACTTTTCCCTGTCAATGTCTCAGTTATGATGATCAGTAGGATATTGTTTGTTCACAGCCCATAAGAAAAAATGTTGGTCCAAAAAGACAGGGGGCGGTCCCGTGCCGGAGGACTTCACTCCGGCTGAGCAAATTGGTGACTGAGCGGTCTTTTATGCCCGCCTGAGAGAACTGATTGGTCAGCGGGCGGTCTGTCACACCCTGTGAGCTCTTATCCTGGAACTTAACCAGGTTTGGCGTTCAGCATCAGCTACAGAGGCAACGTGTCTGGCGAAAAAGAGATCCACATTCGTAGTGCGGAAAACCCGAAACTTATCCAGGAAGTTATCTCTCTAAGAGCTAATCCAGCTTTGTAGTACAGGCCCCAGGACAGAAAGTGAGGATAGCTAAAAAGAGAGACATTACAGGAGAAAACAAATTTTAAAAAAAGTCTTTTCTTGTTGTTCCATGACGGAAAAGATGCCAGGACGACTGACAGAGGATACCAATCAACCTCCATGTTTGTTTATCAACTGAGGTCACGTTCGATCACTTTAACCCAGACATTAACTGTGTCTAGCATTCTTGAGGAGACGATCAATGTGTTTCCAGAGGACTGTGGTGTGAAAAAGAAATGTGAAGGGTCTTCCTGTGTGTGGTCCACCACATTTTAAAATCAATTAAGATCTACAAGTTGTCTCCAGAGTGTGGCTGGCCTTAGATATGGTTGAACTGGTTTCTTTTGGCAAAGAGATGTGGTCTCTGCAGGTATTCTGGACTTCATTTAGATGAATCCTGATCAAAAATACAGCCATGCATCAGTAGGAGTATTTTTGATCAGAAGGCAATAAATTCTTCTCCTCCCCACATCCAAGTAACATCAGCATTTATTTTTCCCTCCGGCCCTCTTAATGAGTCAACCCAAGTTGTTGCTCAACAAAGAGACGAAGACGCTGCCAAAAGAAAGTGTGCTGGGAAAGAAGTGGGTCTGTCGTTTAAAATCAAGTAATCCATTCATTTCGGGGCATGAGCTCCTCGAGTCATTGGGAAAATATCCTTCCTCCTGCTCTGTGCCAGCCGTAGGGCGCACACTCAGTGCTCCCAGAAAGAGTGAAGGAGTGAAAGAGTGAAAAAGTGAAAGAGTGCTGGGCTGTAAGCAGAAGTCCTGCAGCACCGGGCTCCAAGCTGTCTGAGAACCAAGCGCTCTGATATTACTCACGGCTGCTTTGAGATGCTTCACGTCAGATACTTTAGATGACAGGAGTTGAGACGAAAGCAAGAAGAAGAAGAAGAAGAAGAAGAAGTGTTTCCAAGTGAAAAGGAAGGAGTGGAGAATCTTTCCCATGCAGCTGCACTTTAATGTTTGGACATGTGCTCAGCTCCAGTGAAAACAGCACTTATCTCTCGGGATGTGTGCTCAGTTTGCACAGAGCATGCAACTACGATCCCAAAACGCATCCAGGGTGTCAGAGTGCGGCTTGTTTCCACTCAGGTCTTGATGGCACTGGTGTGAAACCGGGAACAGCTGCATCAGGTCTCATTAAATCAGGTCGTGAAGTCCTGGCCTTGCAGTAACCTTGCACAAAACGAAGCCAGACAGCGCCGATAGCTGCAGGCCTCCGACGTTCTGACTCAGAAAATAAACCCTCGTCAAAAACGAGCTCTGATATCTGCTGGAACGCAGACTCCATCAAGATAAGACATCCTTCACTTCCTCTGCTTGGTGATAAATCACCTCTCATTTGCTGTAATGGTATTTTTAAAACATGCAAACATCAAGAAAGTTGTTTTAATATTTGGAGAACTGTGCAAAAGAAACAGAATTGACGCCACAGCAGCTTGAACAGCCGGGTTTTTGAGCTCCAACTACTTTAAACTTGTTTTCACAAATCAAGGTGCTTCAGCCCAATCAGCCTGAATGATGATGTCTCATTTTTGAATCTTAAAGATAACCACAAATATCTTGAATATTTTCAAATTCAAATTAATTTTGCTTCCGGTACTGCCCAATATGGCAGCATCAGCTATCAGTCACATAGAGGACATAGAGGCAGGAAGTCTAAGCCAGTGGACCCAGACGTTCCTCTTATTAGCCCTTTCTTGGTGATCCTGAGGTGTTTCCAGGCCAGGTGGAATAACACTCCCCATACCCAGGTTTATATTACGCATTTCACTAGCAAGGACCACATCATCAACATAAAGTAATTTGGCAATAAGTTATTAATTTAGTTGGGATAATGATTCTTCATACAAACTGTTTGCTGTTGGGTCCAAGTTACATTTATAAATTTTAAAGGTAGAGTCTGTAGTATTTTCCTAAAGAATTAGAAAGTTAACTTTTACATGGATAATCCTGCTCAATCATCTCTTCCAGGGATCTATACATGTGTGTCAGTGTCTGTGTGAGCCTCAAACCCTCTCCTCTGCCTGTATGTTGATGTTTTGGTTGTATCAGGACACCTCTTCATAGCCCGCCCAGTGCGCAAGCGACTTTGCGTGTTGATTAGCAAGTGGAAGAAACTATCTCAAGCGGTTATGTAGTGGACGTAGCACGGAGGAAAACAACACAACCAAAGTGAAACACCAAACAGATGAAGCTTTTTCGTAAGCAAGGAATAAGCTTGGCTTAATTTTCACTCGCTTTCAGGCATTAGAAGAGAAAGGCGATGCGAGTTAGCTTTCTGCTAACCAGGTCTGTGTCAATATGCCAAGTCTACAGATGGTTGCTGGGTTAGTGAGTGCGTCCACTTAGTCACAGCCAGATGCAGTGGGTGTGGGCTGCAGCTGGCACTGAGCCAAGGAGAAGGAGCCCAGTTTGAATTTCTGTTTACTAACAAGTAACAAAAATTCCAGCAGACACTACCTTTAAGGTAAATAAATAGTGTTCTTTTGGGGTTGAAAATTAATCTTTATTATTGTGGATTTCATTGTACAAGTTAAGAGCGTATTGAAAGTGAGCTGAAAGTAAACTAATTTTGTTAATGTGGATTTCCCACAAAACTGTTGGTTAAAGAAAATAATTTTAGTAGTTTTACTTTTGAGTCCTGTGGAAGTTTTTTTTTTCCTCTTCAAGTGAACATAAAGAGTAAATCTAAGGCTTTTTGATCTTCAACCCGCCACATTCACTGTTGCTGAAGCTCAAAGATCCATCATATCTCCCATGTTGGATGACTCCCCTTGAGACCCCTGTTTCTAGAGGAGGAAAGAGAAATTGGAACAAAAAAAGGAGGGATGTGAAATGCGAGAACAAAATGGGGAGGAGAAAATTTGCTCCTGAAACTCAGCTTTTTAGCACCTCTGAACTGATGCTGTTGCCTTCACTAATGTTAAAGTGCTTAAAGCTATAGACGTAGCCTGACGTGCACCTGGGAAAAAAAATGTAACAACACATTGAAACAACATAGACTGTAAGCAAAGACAGGTATTTCCTGCATTCACAACATTTCCGGAAATGCCAAACTTACATTCCATTTTTTCCTTCTTTGTAGGGATTTCTGTTTGACCTCCAGCAACATTTATCATCACAAATTCAATATCACACTCATAACACACATAGCAGGATGGGGAACAGGTGGTCTGACAGCACAGACATCACTTTAGGCATTAGAAAGAGTTTCACAGACAAATGCAGACACAACAGATCACAAGTGTGTATTGCTCATGACCACGTCAGCCAGTACAGAGCGGAGTCATCGCAAAAGTACAAACCAGGCCTCGGGGTGCTTTGACACCTGCAGCTTGTTGCTTTGCTCAAATTCAGAGTGAATCATTGCTTCATTTTCTTGGATTTTCCTAAAAAGAATCTGAACTTTTGGATCATGAATGTGTGTCTAAACCTCCAGAGGCTGAAGGAGCTGCGGTGTGTGTAGACGTGTAAGAGGAGAGGCTCCAAGCTTTACCACCACGGGATACAAAAGCAGGGACTCGTATGCTTTTTATGGACAGAACACAATGCTACAAGCTCCCCTCCCTTTTCTTACCCAGTGGAAACAAGTGATCACAGCATATCCCTTTACATACTGATGGGTTTCTCAGCCGCGGTGCCCTTCGCTGTAACAAAGCACACACTCCTGAAAACACACACACAGGCTGGTGGAAGATACCAGCTGCTCACTCCTCTCTCTGCTCTTATTTTCATTCCTTCCTCACAGATCTGCAGTTTCAAGAATGAAGAAGCTGCCTTTTGGGAAATAAATCAATCTTAATTCAATAAAGCTCCCACAGAAGTATCCGACGTCTTTCTCGCTAACTTCACTTTAATCTCAGCTCTGAAGAAATGCTGAACATTTCTGGGATCAGTTTATCTTTGACTGATAAGGAAGTAGACAGCAGTCAAACTGGTGCTAACGTTTTCCACGTGTTCTCCGCAGACTTTTTCCGCTCGGTGCCAACCATTCATCTCGCTGCGTGCTGACTGAGTGAAGCCCACTTATCTCAAAAAGTGGAAAAATAAAAGAGAAATTGTTGCGGCTTTCAACACGAGAGGCTGATCTGAAGTATGTGTTGGGAAATCTTCGACTGTGCCAGCATGGACGGCCTCGACTTCTAATAATAAATCTGGATGTTTGGAGTCTTTTTAATTGTTCTGACTTTGTAAAGGAAATGTTGGCTGCAGACTTGTTTGAACACACTGCTGCTGATGTTTGTAATAAGAAAGAAATGTTGGAATGTGTGTGATGGAAGTCTTTGGAGGCATTTCTTTCACTCCTCACTGGCTGCTCGAGGAAAATGACTGTGGAAAACCATGGGGAAACAGAAAATCCAGCACAAAGTCAGACTGAGGAGGTGATAGAGGGAGTGTTTTGGCACATAAAACTTGACTCACGTGCAGCTTGTCAGGTAAACTGGGAAGAGTTGCTCAAGAGCTCCTCAGCAGCATGGAGAGTCAGGCTAAGACCATGTACACACGTAGCCGGGTATTTAGGAAAAAGCATATATTTTTGTACGTTTACGCCTGTCGTCCACGCAAAACCGCACTTTTAAGTCACCGAAAACGATGTTTTCTAAAAACTCCGGCCAAAGTGAAGATTTTAAAAAATCTTTTTTTTTTTTTTGCGTTTTTTCAACTGCGGGAACAAGGGTCTAAATTTAGTTCTGGGGTAATAAATTCACCCCTAAGAGGAACTTCTGGGGGTGTGGCCTGCAAGTGGCACACTTTTAAACAGTAGGTTTAAGATGACCCCAGCTGTGATTGTCTTGGTTTAGTACGTCTTCTTTGAGCCTGATAGTGTGAGTGTGTCTCTGGTATTGTTTGAATGTCAACAATTTTAGGATGAAACGCAAAAGTATTGTTGCGTTTTGGCCTCTTGTTTACACACAAACTGCATTAAAGTCGACCTAAAACAGAAACTTTTGAAAAGGGCCTCCAGAATTGACTTGCTGTGAAACGCAATCTCCATTGTAGCCATGTAAACAGCAAGCCAGAGTTTTCAGTGGAAACGCCAACATCAACTACTGTGTTTTTTGCGTTCTTGGGTGAATGGTTGTCGTATAAGTAGGACCTCTGCTCCCAGTCTCCCAGGGTGACCCTGAAACTGGAAACCAGCTGAATGTGTCAGTGGATGTTAGGGGTGGGTAAAACTATTGATGAATCGATGCATCAAAGTATTTCCTCGACAAATTCAATATCAATTTTGCAAATTCTCTGAATCCATTGGATTTGCAATGTGCGTGTTATTCGCGTTGTATGGACGAGGGCCCCCGAGACTAACAACAAAATAGCCAAAGCAGCAGCAGCAGCAGCAGGAACATAAAGCCAGATCCTTCAGCTTTAAAGTCAGATGTTCTGGTTGTTTAATTGCTCCAAAGGTGAGGTGGCATACCACATGTGTTCACATGGGGCATGAAAATGGATAATCAAAGCATTTAAATCAATATCGAAATAAAGTGAATCAAATTGACTTGAATCAAATCAAATCGAATCAAATCCAATCGAATCAAATCAAATCAAATGGAATTGAATCAAATCCAATCAAAACGAATGAAATCAAATAAAATAAAATCATACTGAATTGAACCAAATCGATTTGAATCAAATAGAATAAAATTGAATTAAATCAAATTGAATTAAATAAAATAAAATTGAATCAAATTTAATTGAATCAAACCAAATTGAAGTGAATCAAAACATAAAGAACTGAAGTGAATGTGTCCTAGTTTAGTTAAATCTGTTTTAAAATCAGCAGATAATGATTTAATTGATCTAAGATGATATTGATGATGTAAGGCTGTTTGAGAAGGATGCTTCTAGCTAAAAGTCGTGAATCAACGTGCTAATCTTCAAGCCAGTTTTGGGGCGAAACACTGGTCAACGTCTGCCGTCGAAAGCATAAAGATGGCGGAGATCAACTAATGTTTCACCATTGAAACTTGCTTTTTGATACAGCTTTACCACTTGCACTTGTCCCCTTTCAAGCCTCAACAAATCCACCTGCAGTGAGATAATGCATGATCAAAACCAGCACAGGCTAAATCAACTCTTTGCTAACAGGCTAACGCATAAAGATGTTCTCTGCTCTGTCCTACTGCCCCCTATTAGTCAGGTTTTGAGTTGCACTTCACATCACTGGCTTAATTTTTATGATCTAACCTGTTCTCTGGCGCAGGAACCATGTAGCTGCTGTGAATGTTTTACCAGGAACTAAAATTTCCTGGACCTTTTAGTTGATAAACACTTTCTGGAAAGTGACTGATCGCCAGAAGCGGCGGGGGTTGTAATGGTCTAACCAGGAACGGGATAGTCCTTTGCGACTTCTCACGTAACCTGCATGACATCATGTGGCTCACCTTAGCCACGTCAGGAACTGCAGAATCTCTTTGTATAGGTCTATGTTATGGTGTTCAAACATACTTATGGGCTTCCCCTACCTGCATCACTTACAGGTTTGACATAGAAACAGACTTGACAAGAACAAAGTCAGCGGTGGTGTGAGTACAAACATCAAGACTGGATCTTCATTCTTGAACGCTCACCTCAGGATTGACCGGAGACCAGTCCAGGGTACATTCTGTTTCTCGCCTAGTGACAGCCGGGACCAGCTCCAGCTCCCCCGCAGACCCAAACAGGATAAGTGGTATTGATAATGCATGGATCTGATCATGATTCCTCCACTCACCCTTTTTTGTAATCGCTTTAACATCTGCTGCCAATAGCATTGTGTTCAGAGACAATGAAAATGAAACAATAAAATTTCATGCTAGCGCTATTACATAAGACTGACATCAACCGCTGCTCTCTCACATGTGCTGCGACCGCCGTCCAGAGCTCTGCACATGTGGCCTCATGTTGAATCACTTTCTCATCCCCCGGCATTCAGATCCACTGACATGTGTCAGAGGACGCAGGAGGAAAAAGTTGAAGAGGAGGA
This sequence comes from Halichoeres trimaculatus, assembly GCF_033239565.1. Classification (NCBI taxonomy): domain Eukaryota; kingdom Metazoa; phylum Chordata; class Actinopteri; order Labriformes; family Labridae; genus Halichoeres; species Halichoeres trimaculatus. The sequence goes on along the minus strand of NW_027437186.1, from coordinate 33,466,164 downwards.
CGTTTAATTGCATAACCGTGCAGTATTTGAATGTTGCTCACCTTGGTGATGGCATTACATCAAATAACTTCAGTCAGGCTAAAGCTTTTTGGCACTTCAATCAGGCCTCATGTGAGGGCCCCCGGAGAGCAGGCGAGCAGGTGTCTCCAGAAAAACCTCCCAGACCGTCGGATGCGTGGATGAGGCCCACGTTGTCTGATGAACGAGGCTGCAGATTTGAGCCCTGCAGAGAAACAGACACAGAATACATCAGGATCTCATTACTGGATTTCTGGATATATACACTGTGTCATAAAAAGTTTAGGCCTTGAGCTGTGTTGTCACTTTTTCTGATTTGTACTTTTTTCCCCCTTCGTCCCAAAGCCTCATGCATGCATTCAGACAATCTGAGGACATTATCTCCTTTCATGAAACTCCAACGTGCAGTCATCCAAAACAATGTAATCAGATTTAGCGCCTTATTTACCAAAAGTCTGCAGAAAAACCTAAATGAATGCAGCTTTTTTCCAAGACGGAGTTCTTTCTGAATTATTCAGACCATTTGCACAAATGTTGTCAGTCACAGTTTTACATTTAGAGTATTATTTAACTGCTGCTGGATCTATTGCATCAGCTGGTCAAGCATCTGCATGTCCAGATTTTTCACTTAATAGCCACAAATTGTTCTCCATAAATAATCCATCACAATTATTGGCGAAATGCTCCCACAGTGAGATCCCAAACTCAGAGGAAAGACACGTCCTATTTCCTTAAAGAGTTACACAAAGGAGTTAAATCAGCAATAATGTGTTTTGGGTGAAAGGAGTCAAAGCCAGTCACAGGCTATTGACGCAGGATGGCTCATAAATCACACTTACGCAGTGATTTCGCTTAATCCTCCGCATTCTTTCGACGGCATCCTCGTCCAAATCACCCCTGTGTTGCTGAGCCAGAAGTAAAAGTTCTTCCTGGATAAAAGCAGTTGGCTTTGGCCGCTCGTATCAACCTGTCTGAAGAATGTCAGCTGCAGGCGCTGGTTTTTAAAAGACTATCTAATTAATATCAAGAAGTAAATAAATAAGAAAGCTGTTAAAAACTGTTCTGTGCTCCTAATAGGGTGAAAGAAGAGATTAGAGAGGATGCTTCAGTGCTGAGTTGGCCAACTTTCCCAAATGTCAAAGAGGCATGTCGTCCAGCTTCATTACATCTGGTGTTCAGTTTGATCTCTCAAGGAAGCTTTTTCAAATTATCTTTATAGCTGCTCTGCTTGATTTAACAGTGGACAATAAATAAGAACAGCAGGATGTTATGCAACAAATGTCAGAAGCTGCTCTGAGTCACTACATTAGTCTTATATGGTGTCGAATTTCCAGTTGGACTAAAGACGGGCCATACAGCTTATACCATTAAAACACATATCTCATTAAAGACGAGCCGGCGTTTCTTGGAAAGTGGGTAATTTCTTGTGGTGGGTTCCCCTCCCATCCCCACAGTATAACTCTGAGTTCAGTATCCTCATATCAACTGAACTTTTTCCATGAAAGACTCAGGGAAATGTAAATGAGACTCCCTCCTCGCTCAATAAACACTCTGATGGTTACTCTGCTCATGTCAACAACAAATTTAAAGAGTGGTGTGATGTACATTTTCCATTCAGCAGCCTGTCCTGTGGACTTGACTTTTACACTGTTGGGTTTTTGCTTGAGATACAGATTATTCTTTAACCCTTAAAGCCCCGGCCTCTTTTCTGGGTCTCTGCTAAAAAAAAATGACATAACTAAATTGAAAAGAGTAGATGTCTGCACTGCAAAAACTGAAATCTTATCAAGTGTTTTTGTCTTATTTTCATAAGAAAATGTCTTTTTAGACTTAATATGAGCCACATTCACCTGACCAGTCCAGAAAAATGTCTTATTTTGAGTAGTTTTAAAACAAAAATAAGGTCTGGATTGCTTGTAACAACTAAAATAAATCTGCCAATGTGATAAGAGAAAAGTTACTTGTATTAAGACATTATTCTAGTTTCAAGCAAAATTTTCTTGTTCCATTGGTAGATCTTTTTTTTTACTTGTTACAGCAATTTAGACCTTATTATGTCTTCAAGCAGCTTGAAATAAGACATTTTTCTGAACTAATAAGTTGAATGTGACTCATGTTCAGCATAATAAGACAGTTTTTACCTAAAATAAGACAAAAACACTTGATAAGTTTTCCGTTTTTTTTGCGATGTGTATCTACAAGGTCAATGTAAATCTCTGGTGTCATAATAAAGGGAGTACATGTGAAATTTAAGAGGTGTCAGTATTAGTATTTATGTCACTGGCTCAGAGTAATAACTTAAGTATTACGTTAACAAACAGAAAGTTGGGTTGAAGTATGACTTGACAGCATTTGTAGCTGAGTTTTCTCCTTTCTAATCAATTTTTCTATATTTACATGATAAGTGCTTTGTTTTATACATTTTTTTCAGTCTGAACTGAACAGGTGCTCATCCTGCAGGCTGGATTCTGACATCACAGCACAGTGTGAGGCCTACAAAAATATAAAACTTTAAACTTCTTGCACATGTAGAGTAACACATGAAAAGATAGTCTTCTAGTTAACAGAAGATTTATACCTTAGCTTTCATTGAAGACAATGCATATGTCCAAACACTGACTTTTGAATTTATAGCAAATGATAGCATTTATTCATCCTTTCTGTCCGCTCTCATGATACCCACTTCAACTGCAAACATTAAAGTACCATCCAGATGTTTTACTCCTGCTTGTAGTAATTTAGCTTTAGAAAGTGACTCAATTGAGTGGCAACATTAAAATTCTCCATGCTAACGTCTGCAGGAATTTGTGTTACTTGATAGAAACACAACAGCTCCTACTTCTTGGCTCACATCCAGTGTCTCCAGCTGTGACTACACAAACACATTCAATTGCCCAGCAACTGCCTTTAGCATTGTGTTTCTGCCTGAGAACCTGTGCACCTGACTTAGCATGTTAGCACAAGCTAATCATAGGTATTTGACACATACCTGGTTAGCAGAAACCCAATTCGTGTCACTCTACATTTTGTGCTGCTCTCCAAGTTTCTGAAAGTGAGTGAAAGTGGAGCCGAGCTTCACTCTTGTTTAGGAAAAACTTTTATATTTTGGGTGTTTCTCTGCACTTAGGTTGTGTTTGACGTCCTCTGTGCTGCATCCACTGTTTTAGCGGATAGCTTGTTTTGCTCGCTACCATCAACACTAAAGTCACTTGCACGCTGGGCGTGCTGTGATTGGCTGAAGAAACCACACTTACACTCCATCCAAAAACCCAAAAACAACCAAAACATCAAAATACAGGCTGAGGAAGGGGTTTGAGGCAGACAGAGACACTGACACACATGTACAAACGCCCAGAGGAGACGAGATGATTGGGATTATTCCGATAAAAGTTGACGTTTTATTTTTAAGAAATTCTGCAGACTCTACCTTTCAGGGCTTAAAAAACCCTGTGTTATTTAGTCATAGACTGTAGAATACATGGACATAGTCTCAGTGACATCAAATGTTGAATCAAAATGTTTTTTCAACCAGTAAGGATTTTTTTTTTTTCTTTTTAAATTATTGTCTTTTTTATATGTGGTTTCCAGTGCTTTTGCCGAAGCCTCTAGTGGATGCTTGATGAACTTCAGGTTTATCATTCCACACATGATTAATATTTTAAGACCAGTTTGGTTTTAACACAAGCCTGATGAGACAAAGAGCCAATCATGGTTTGAGAGTTTGGCATGTCGACAGGGAAAGCTTACCGGATTTCAAAGGAGGCTCATGCCACCTCAAGCCAACCCCCAGGACATCCATCATCTTTACTGTTTCCCTGTTCAGGGTAGAAGGGGCCTATTCCAGCTGTATCGGGGAAAGGAATAAATGGAGAGAACATGCAAACTCTACACACAAAGACGCCCTCCAGCCAAAGGGCATCCAACCAGGAACCTGTTTTTGTTGCTGTTGTGTCATGAAGTCAGCACTTTTGTGACTGGATCTGCAGAAAAACACGTGTATAAGAAGTGTGCAAGTTGACTCAGCTATTTTACGTTCACTGTGTGATTTTCAAACATCTTCTAAATGCGTTCAGACTCTTATATTCTGTGTTTCCTCTATTAACTGTGTAAAATCTGCAGTGATCCATCACTTCTGCAGCTACAAAGTGACTAACCCGTTCTCTACTCACTGAACATTTCCCCCCTGAGCCCCCTCACTCTCTTTGTTGTTGGTATTTGAACATAAAACGCTGCCTGAGCTGCCTGACTTTATGTTTGGACCTCTTCAGACAGCCATCCCTTTTTCTTCAAGGTTATTTTAGTCGTAAAAGACACGAGGGGCTGGAGCATTTGGGACCTGTAAAACGAGAACTCTAGGAAACACTTTTCAGCAGCCCCCTAAGGTGGAACAGCCTGGGACCCCACTGACCTCTTTTTAGGGTTTCTGGATCACAGAGAAAAATAATCAAACCCTGTTTTGTTTGGCATGGAGGTGACTTATAGATAACATGTGATGGCTTCTGCAGACAAAACAGAAAAAAATGTGTTGCACTAAAGAGTCAGGTCAGGGAAATTTACCCTGAGAAAGTTTTAGTCATTCAGCAGAGCTGATTGATGCCTCTGTGCTGCCCTCTAGAGTCAGCAAGAGGAAACTGTCCAAATATTTTTAAAAGAGAGCCACATTTAATTTTGTGAAAATGACCAAGGGCCAACAGCTCTGACATATTTATGAACGATGAAAATAAAGTATGAATTCTCAGCTTGTTAACAAAAATAATCGTGATGTTTCATATTTAGATCATTTTGACCTGGAAACAACATTTTTAGCCACTAATTCACATCTTTAATCTAGTCATGTATCCTTGGATATGCTTTTTGAACCCTCACATTTTCACACCATGATGAAATCATTCATTTAGAGCTGTAAGAGTTGTTGAGTTTCTGCAGAAAGAACAGAGCTTAAGCTTTATACAAGCAACCTATGCATTGTCCAAATGTAGTTCTGTGAAATGAGACATTAGATTAGATATATTTTAGTTTTATTAGAGCATGTGATTCATTTCAGTCCCATAATAAATACGTTGTAGTCTGACAGCTGGAGGCCAGATTAAAATGATACTGGTACATGATTGGCTCCTGGGAATGTCTGATGTACAGTGACTGACCGGGGTTTAACACCAGCCAGATTAGGCTGATCTTTACAATGAGATAACATACTTTTATATTATTTTTAGTTCATTTTGATAAAGCAAACTTTTTCATATTCAATCATCATCAACTTTTTATTTAAAAGAAGAGATCTTAACTGTCTTGAAAAATCATCAAAAATGCATTTTTGAGGACTTTTCTTTGCCCATGTTTCTATGATGACTGACAGGTGTAGTTTGCTAAATTGTGCAGCAAAACCGCAAAATATTGCAATACAGCCACAAAAATGGCATCTATGATACAAAAGGCAATAAAGAAAAACACTTTTATTTTTCAGTAGTCTGACAGTTCATGAAGGTGGAATCGCACAAACTTGACTTGAAATTAGCTGCAATGTTGATACAAAACCAGCAGAGGGAGCTGTCAACAAAGTTACACAGCGCCTATAATCTCAACAGGAAACTAAATAGGAAAAGATGCTTCATTGTTTCTTCAGTTATTCTTTAAATCCACTCGTTTCAAGGAGCTTTTATCCTATTCCTCTATTTTTTTTTTTTTTAACTTTAATAGCCTGTTTTGTTCTTATGCTACATTATGAGGGGAAAAAATACACATGACGTATGTGTACCACCCCTACTCTGAATCACTCACTCAGTGAGTTTCCTATGACCAAACAGGGTAACGCACAGAGAAGTGAAATTTTAAAAGAGATCTCACTCTGTTTCGTTTTGTGGCTCCAAAAAGAAATTCATGATGGTGACTTGATAAATGGTTTGTGTTTTTATCAATTGGATGTATTTATGGCTCAACGTGATGACAGAGCAACTATAATGACTTAGATGTTGATTTTTACTTTATTTGAAGGAAAGATTCAAAACGTTCATAACTATAAAGAATGTAAAAGAATAGTGTTTAGTCTTTTTTAATGCCATTATATTTTAGCATTTGCCTTATTGTAATTTTTTTTAAAGTCAAATTGTTTGACCCTATATTAAGGATGAATTTAGCTGGACAGGGCATGACAGTCAGCTATAATTTCACATTTTATTTATTTATTAATTTATTTATTGATTTATTATTCATTGATTTATCATTTTTATTATTTTTGTTATTATTATTATTATTATTATTATTATTATTATTATATTTTTTATTAGACATTTCTTTTCAAAACTACATTTTATGCAGCTGAGGCTATGCTGAGGATTTCACAGATTTGTTGAGTAAATAAAAACTCCAACATATAAAAAACATTATGAATATAGATATGTAACTTGTTCCCTAATGAAAAAATCATCTATCAAGTGAGTTGAAGAAGTTTTTCGGATTATTTCAGTTTTTTCTGATGTAACTACCCGAGGACAGATTATGCATGTTTCTGGTAGCATGTCATATCTCGCAGTAAATAGACGATCTTTGTAGCCAGCCTCTCTTCAGACTCTCTAGAAGGAAGCAGCGCTGACATGCGCCTCCATGCCCGGCTTCAGGCGCGGCTTTCAGATGGGTGTGGTGCGCGAACAAGGGGAGTTGTCTTCCTCCAGTGAGTCGGCGAGTGGTGAATCTTGACACTGAATGAACAAAGTCTGAAATCTGAGGGAGAGGATCCTTCCGTGGCATGGTGACTGACTTTGTTTTAAATGTTTATTTTCCTCTTTTGGAAAGTTAACCCGGGATTTCTGGAGCCCAGAGACTGATCAAGGTAAGAGTCACGTGTTTGAGATTAACCAAAGATCTGATATGTAGGAAGGTACATCAACCTTTCGCTCAGTCTGATTCAGTGTGATGAAGTAATATTACTTTTTTTTGCTGTTAGTTCATTTCACTCTTTAAATTTAACCACCTTATTTTATCATTCCACATGTGAAAGTTTTAAAACTTTGCATCCTTCAAGTTGTTGTTACTAGTTAATCTGCAGACTTTCAGCTTGTTTGTTTATTCATAAGAAACTATTTCATGTACAATTATAAAGAGAGATATTTAAAGATATGTGGGACAAATGGTCAGGTATGTTATCAAAACCAGACTCTTGGGATTATATTTGTCATGTTCGACTCATTTTTACAAACTTCTGCATCCCTGTTCATACTTTATGCTGCCTGCGGCCTGAAGTAACTTGTTTTACTTTGCAGGACTTGCACGTAATGTTTTTCCCTAAGAAGCACATGTAATGCATGTAAACTGTTATTACTTTGGCTGTTAACACGTAATGATACAGTGCCCCTAACCCTGTAAAAGTCACATGCACTGTCAACAGCAAACTTTAGCACCAGGCCGAGTATGCACAGTCCATCTGAAAGGCTCCATTCAGCAGGAAGAGCGAGAAAGTCCAGTCAAAGACGGCCTTTATACTCCATCGGGCTGCTGAGTCTGCTGTCACAGACAAGAGCAACACGAGCTGATGTCTCTGTTTGACTTCTCTGCGTGATGAAATGTGTCTCAATAGAAGGTGTGATGCTTGGGTTTGTGCAACTTTTGCAGAACAATGGGGCTCCTGCAGATGCTGAAATCCCAGTTCCTGTGTCACCTGCTCCTCTGCTATGTGTTCCTGGTCAGCGGGCTCATCATCAACCTGCTGCAGGTCTGCACTTTACCTCTGTGGCTGGTCAGTAAACAGCTGGCCCGCAGAGTCAACATCAGACTGGGATACTGTATCAGCAGCCGTGAGTACTGACCTCTGATACAGTTTATAGAGAAATCACTTCCCCTTTTTTGTAAACATGAGGCAAATGACCTTTACATTGGCCTACCCCGCCCCCTTCAGCTTATGCAATAATAGACATGCTGAGACTTGAATTAATGTTTCCCATGCAGTTGAGAAGTGAAAGCCTCTACACCTAAAGATGAGAAGATTTCGTCATAGTCTCTTTGATGTCTTTTAACGCTTTAATTTCTCTCTAAGTCTGCTGTCAAACTGAAATCAGAAATACATTTGCGTCTATAAAAATGAGAGCCAGGGCAAACAGATTTCCTGTTTAGACAAGATAAGACTTTATGATTCCAAAGGAAATTCTTGAGTCGTATATAAAAAAAGTTCTTTGTTTGAACCTGTTTGCTTGAGATCCTGTGAAGCCGGTTTTCTACGTACAAACTGTCCTTGAGTAAGAAAAAATAAAAGCAGTGGAGACTTTTTTGATATGCACCAACATTACTGAGCTTTAACTCCAAACTGCACCAGGTGCAAAGTGCATTTTAAAGGCCATGTAAGGACTTTATACGTGTCCATAAAACAGCCTCACTCTTATATATACGCCTGCTTATAATCCAAGATTTAAAATGAGATTACCAGTGCTAAAATCAGTGATTTCGAAATGCTATTTCCCAGTATCTGTGGTTGGATTCGATTTTTCCATGACAACACAAATACAGTTACAGAAAGTAAACTTCTGTGAGTCATTTTATGGTAATGTCGGACACTGGAGCTGGACTGTCAAAAAGAAAAAGGAGGCCAGAGCAGTAGAAAGCTAATCAAGAGAGTGATAGAACATGGGTTAATCTGTTTGTGTTAATGTTGACTCCAACCCACAGTCAGCAGTTATTCTGCAGTGGTCTGTTCAAACTTGAGAGTCTATCAATAAAATGAAGAGTGAGGTTACGTTAGCTCTGATTGGTAGATGACTGGCAGAACATAACCAGGATTCACTTGCGTTACAAACACGTTTCAGAGCACCTGGGTGCGAGGAACACTAAACAGATTGTCTCCTCACCTTTTGGACACTAAACTACAAACTGAGTTCACAAAGTTTGATTGTTGTCATATGTTAAACTGTAGCACCACGTAACTACACATGAATCCAACGCTTATTTGCTTTTAAACAAAGAGACACAGAGTGTCTGTTTGATTTTACATGACTGATTTATAATGTTTTGACCATCTAGGGCTTTCATAGTGTAGACAGGGAGAAACTCTGTGCAGAGAAGCATCAACACAGCTCCTGAAGGCCTGCAGTTTAAATTATTTCTTATCATTTTTTTAAGGGGCAGAAAAACATACTCCTGTGGGTATTGATAAGAAGACTGATTTTTGTGTCTGTAGAAGGCAAAATAAGCTCATAGACAGTAAGATAGTCACAATGTTAATTGAGTTAGCCTGTCAGTGGGTTTTTCCCTCGACATTAGCATTATCGGCCTTCGGATTAAGAAATAAGCAGATGCTGACATGCCCCAAAATGCCAAATATCGGCCCTAATAATCGGCCTGGCCAGTAATCGGTTTCTCCCTAATATTAACTTCAGTAATTCAATATACTCATTTTTAGCCTTTTACCCAAAATATTACTACTCTTATCCCACAGTGGGGCATACAGGTTATAATTTGATGCGGTTATCGGATCAGTATCGGTATCAGTATTGGTCGATACCAAAGCCCAGGTATCGGTATCGGAACCAGAAAAGTTGGATTGGAGAATCCCTATGCTAAACAGATAGTCTTTACAGAGTCTGAAATATTCACACCAACACCTTCTACTGTGACTTACCAAAGAGGATTAGGCCAAGTCCTCCGTACACTGAGTCCAGTTCACCTTCCTTTACTTTGCTTAATGTGATGTAACCAAAATTTGCTTCTATTTCTTCTCAGATCCTTTTTTCTTCTGAAATCTTGATTCACTTTGTTTTGTGTAAAAGTCAGGTGAAGTCAGTGATTTACCACACTTCCCTTTTAATGCCTGCCCTGTTCCTTATCAGTTTGATATCGTGGTTTAATCAGCAGCACTTACACTGGTTTCACTCTGTGTCTTCCAGGTTTACAGCTTTGTTCCTGTTGTTTTGACTTGTCTTGTTTTGCCTTAATCCTCAGAGCTGGTAGCAGTCCTGGAGTGGTGGTCTGGGACTGAATGCACACTTTACACAGACCCAAAGAGCTACCTGCTGTATGGAAAGGAAAATGCAATTGTTGTTCTCAACCACATGTTTGAAATCGACTTCCTGTGTGGTTGGACTTTCTGTGAGAGGTTTGGTGTGCTGGGGGTAGGTGAACTTAAATCACTCATATCAGTAGTTGACTGTTTTTTACCCATGAGGCATTTTTTAATTCTTTGTGACCTGTTTCCAGAGCTCTAAAGTGTTATCCAAGAAAGAGCTGAGCTACGTACCTGTCATTGGATGGATGTGGTACTTCCAGGAGATAGTTTTCTGTAAGAGGAAGTGGGAGGAGGACCGGAGGACTGTGGCTCAAAGTCTGCAAAACCTGAAGGATTACCCAGAAAACTTTTGGGTGAGTTGAAGTCTGAGAATTGATTTCTGTGTTTGGATTAAGAGTGAGACATTAGGATTAATTCTTTGAATAATCTTATTTTTGGGGGGTAGTTTTTGCTTCACTGTGAAGGAACACGCTTCACACAGAAGAAGCACCAGATCAGCATGCAGGTGGCTGAGAGCAAAGGCTTACCCAAACTGAAGTATCACCTTCTACCCAGGACCAAAGGGTTCTGGATAACTGTTCAAAACCTCAGGGGGACTGGTGAGTGTGTTGTATAACCACAGATACTGCGGTTGGCTGTGTTTGAAAGTGAAATGATCAAAGCATTTGCAAATCAAATGAGTGGTAGACTTAACTGTCAGGCTTTTCTGTTGCAGTCGCAGCCGTTTATGACTCCACGCTGAACTTTAGAAACCAAGAAGCACCAACGCTGCTGGGAATTCTTAGCGGGAAGAAATATCACGCAGATTTATACGTGAGGTACAGTGAAAGTCAAAATGAAGATATAATATGTTCTCGTTGATCTCATCGTTCTCTGAGAGCTCTGACGTGTCCTGTGACTCACAGGAGGATCCCTCTGGAGTTGATCCCAGAGGATGACGCAGAGTGTGCTGCTTGGCTCCACAAACTCTACCAGGAAAAGGTGAGACAGCGTCAAAGGTTGAAGCACAGATGACTCTAGTGCTGCAAAATTTTATATCCCAATAAAGGCCAATTTTAATTCTAATAACAATATGTCTCCTAGGGCTGCTTTTTTAATCACCAAACCATGTGAAAAAGTCAAATGATGATGATGATGTGTACAGACAAAATCAGGAGCCATATTTTCCCATAAAATGACAGTCAAAGAGAAAATAAAGAGAAACATTTCACCCTCTGCTGGAGAAAAGTGGTAACTTTTTTCCAATTTAGTTTATAATCAAAGACTGAAATGAAGAATTTGAATCTGGAAAAAAATGATTTTTTGACAAAGAATCCTGATTTTGATATTGTCAAACCAAAAATCCTGATATATTGATTTTTGATCTTTTCTCCCAGCCCTAATGTCTTCCTATACAGTATTTTTCCCCAAAATTACCAGAAATCAGTAGCGTTGCTGCAATTACATTGGCGTTAATTCATTGTTCATACAACGTAATGACTAAAATACAGCGGTTGGGCTGTGGCAGGTCTCAGCGTGTGCACAACCGTCCAGTTTTGGCTGGATGCCGGAGCTTTGACTCGTCAATTTGCCGAGCCCGAGACAGGAAGTTATGCACAGAATCTTTATTATACAGTCTATGGAAACTACCTGAAAACACTCAGTGACTTTTAAAAGAAAACAAACCATGCCCAAACCAGATTGTGTTTAGCTTGACTACTACAACAAACAGACATTATGAGAAGAGCCAGACCAAAAGTCAACAGGTGGAGTGGAGTGGGAAGTGCAAAACTCCACGGTCTCTTGACTCCAGCTGTCTGTCAAACATGCAGCCTGTGTGATGTCCACAGGCAACACCCAGACCTGGAGATCTGGTGTATTTGAGCCGTTAGTGGAGCAACAGAGCCGGACCAATACACATCAAAATCACAAAATAATCAATAGAGGGTTATATTGTATGGTAGACGTCTTTATATTGCACTAGGATATATATCCTAATATCGCACAGCACTAGATGATTCGATGCTGACCCCGACTCCAAGAATCTAGTGTTGACCAGAGAATCACAAGCTTCAAGTCTGAAGACTTTTCAGCTTGTGACGCTAAAAAACATACAGGAAGACACAAAGACTGCATAAAATGATCAAATCAGCTAAATAATCATTGTTTAAATTATTAGAGAAATGAAGTAAGGCTTGACAAACAGTTAGTGTCTTTGTATAGGCTGTTGCAGAGACTATTCATTAAGTAATGATAAAATCAAACTATTATCTTCTACAATTCTAAAATTTCATTTTGTCCAAAGCGACATAAAACACACGCAAGGATTTAGACAGAAGGAGAAATCTTGGTGAGTGCAACAAAGAACTTCTTGTCTTTAGCCCCCCGCCCCCTGTACAACCCACTCCACCATAAAGATGCGCTCATGTTTTGGCGACAGAAGCAGCATTTAGGGCTGATCATTCAGATGAGTTAGCCTTCTGTAACCTCCTTAGACCCAGCGTCCACATATGTGGTCATCATATTTCTGCCTCTCAGACCCTTGATACTTTATTTTTTTAAACTTTGACCTATTAGCCGCATTAAGGGACACTGCCCACATCATCTTTTGGTGGAATCACAACATTATACCCATTTTAGTGAAAAATCAACACATTTAAGTACAGTAACACTACTAACAAACGACTAATAATCAAACCTCCTGCAGAAAGACTAAATTTAGTTATTTTACTTGCTAGGTCTTACTGATCCAAAACATCAAGGTGAATTAAAAATGAACACCAGACAAAAGCTTGAGGTTAAAATGAATTAAATCTGTACGGAGCCTAAAAATGTCTGGTTGTTCTGCAGTGGGTTGTCAGAATGATACTAGATCTACTGATTTCCGACAGGATCCCGACTGTTTCAGGGCAACCAGTGTTTTGGGATAAGGAGTGACCGTGCTAACTGATGACCTTCAGCTGAATGTGTCAGCAGGCGGTCACCAGTTAACAAGGTCACACTTTACCCTGAAACACCAGAGACATCTGTGGCTGTGAGCTATCAAATATGAACTCTGTATCAACCTCAGTTAACCAGGTTTGACTGTTGATAACTCATTAACTGGTTAAAATCTGAATCCACTTCTCACTTTGCCTAGTTAATGAAAGAGTTGGTTTGAAGCCAAAGTTATGACCAGTGATGACACTTAGGGCTCGATATAGAGTAAATAGTAAAGGGAAGTTTGAACTATGATCATGATTAATGGAACATATTCTCAAACTAGGTCAAAGGTATCTTTATTGTCCCAACAGAGAAATTTGTTTGCAGCCAGAGACAGGCAAGACAAATAAAAAACAAAAAAATATATCAAATAAATACTCCACATGAAATACATATGACATGAAACATGAAGCCCAACAGAGATTCGTCAACAATAAGATTAGAGATGATAATTAAGATTAAAGAGATAAAAAGGGATTAACTATTTACTATTCTAATTAGAAAACTGAAACTAAACATAGATACAACAAATGGATTCTCTACTTTTGCTCCAGTGTGTCTTTCACTCATCCGATGAAGTTGGCTTTTGATTTTCCTCTGCTTTAATGTGTTTTCAGGACGGCTTTCAGGAGCATTACACCCAGACAGGGCGGTTCCCCGGCCCTGCAGTAACCCTTCCTCGACGCCCTTGGACCCTGATCAACTGGCTCTTCTGGATCAGCGTGGTCCTCTACCCGCTGGGCCTGCTTTTCGTCCAGCTCATCAGCTCTGGATCACTCCTGACCATCCTAGCTGCTCTGGCTGTCTGCTCTGCAGGTTGGTTTCATGCATGAGTGCCAAATGATCCTGAAGCAGATGTAGATAACTGTTCTTTCCTTCAATTTCTTCCGTTTTGTCTTGCAAAGCGGCAGATTTGACGCCTGTAATGTGAGTATGTGTTTTTCGATAGGATGTTTTTATCAGATTGGAAGCATGCCCGTAACAACAGTCTGGCATGATTTTACTGAGTAGAGTTAATCATTGAACCACATGGAGAGATGACTAACAGAGAGATGCTTTCTCCTACAGCATAAATAAGAGTTTATGTTCGTAACAGAGGGGAAACAAAGCTGCTCATTTACAGTCCTGAAAAGTCATTTTGAGGCAAATTTTTTATCAGTTGGAAAGAAAATTTACTCCTACAACAGTTTAAATATCATCTGTTTAAATCCTTTCCTCTCAGTCTCTCTTGGCGTCCGCTGGATGATTGGCCAGACTGAAATAAAACGAAGCTCCAGCTACGGGAACAAGGAAGTTCCTCTGAACAACAACTGAAGCCTCCTGCAGGTCTGTTGGCAGCTGAATCTAAACACCCGTCTGACGGGATCTGCTGGTCCAACATGTGTGAACCTGCTTCCCGGTTCAGTCTTCCTTTAACACTTATATTGTGTTTGGGTCAAATTTGACTCGTTTTCAAGTCCAGGTATGTAAAAAGTACCATTTGCATTTTGTACCATTTGGGGATCAATCACATTTAATGAACACAAACTCTGACAGAAGTCATCTTTGAGGTCTTTATTCCTGCAAGCCACAGATTTCACACCTTGAGATGTGTCTTGCCTCCCATTTAAGGGAGCTGTTTGCATTGGAGGGTGGAGATTCCTGACATTATGTTAATACTAACTAAATCAACACAAAGCTAAGGTAGTTGAATCTGTGACAAACAAATTTTAAAACCTCACTCAAGTACAAAACACAGGGAATGAAATCCAGAGAGAAAGACGTTTGTTGCAGCCTCTCTGATTTTTTTTATTAACACAAAGGGAAGTTATTACAAAATAAACTGAAAAGAGACTGAGACAGAGACTCTCCAGCTCTGAAACTTATACCAGTGTCTTATGTATCTTCTTTGTTTTAAAAAAGAAGATGATGGTGTTTATTGATTATTTGAAACCTTTGATTTTACTGAATAATGCCCTAATGAAATATCATCATATCCAGATGTTGTTGCAGGAAGATTACCAAGATTTCAAACAGTGAAATAATATTATGATGTTGTTATTATACAAAAGAGAACCAATTATAATTTTATTAAGAAGGATCACATTCTAAATTTCATACTAAGTAAATCTATAATGTTTCCAAAGACTTGAATACAGACAGTTAATTGTCAATACCAAACATGCACAGCTAATGCAACCAGTGTTGGGCAGTATTTAAAAGAAGTTTAAGTTTTAAGTTAACATTCAGTCCCATCCCTATGGGGTCTGAGGGTGGCTGAAGCAAAATTAAACAAAAGAATACTTTAATATAATCGCTCTAGTCTATTGCATTATGGTAAATGTTACTTTTAGTGTCCTATGTAACATGACTGATTAGCTAAACATCATTTAACTTGACCCTTAGACATTGTTTTTGGTTTATGATCGGTTGAAAATAATATCTTCATTGTGGTGTTTTTCCATGTTGTGCACTCCCTCTTGGTTGATTTGTTTTTAGCTCAAAACCTGTGAGTTCATTTGAATTTGAACCAAATACAAACACACTTGGCAGAGCTCACAAATGGATAGACATGACTGTGGATGAATACTATCGAGCATTTCAAGAAACACAAGGTGATATTTTTATATGTATTATTTTATTTGTGACACTACACTGTCATTGCTGAACAGGTGGAGATGAGCACAAACAGATTTGTTCATATACTCTCTTCAAAACCTAGGGCCAATACATTTTTTTCGACATCATTTTCATTTGAAAACAAGTACAATTTGAAAAGAGGAGAATTACCCGTCTTTTAATTTTGGGTCACATTCATGGGTCACTGCATGACTGAGGTGAACTTACATTTCTGAGGATGAAGCAGTAGATGGTAGAAGAGCAGACACATAAACAGTCAGATTTTAGATACTCCAATTGAGAAGTAAATTAAAAGCAGATACAATTTGCATTTATTTTTTACAAAATGTTTCCTTTTTTGCTGCTGTAACTGTGTAAATTTACCCAATGTGGGACAAATAAAGAAGTATTTTATCTTATCTTGTCTTATAAAATCTGTTTTTTAACACTTTATGCCTTATGGAGTTTCACCACTTTGAACTAAATCCTCTTCATCAAGCTGAAAACAAGGCCACAGGGGGAAGGAGACTATTCTAGTCTTGCTTTGCTCTTAGAGGTGTTAAGTTTCATGTGTGTTTTGTGTTTTTAAAAAAGGAGATACTTTTTTTGTAAGTCTAGGCATGGCAGTTATGCACAAAAACTTTTCAGGCCTATAGCTCGAAGTAGCCAGAGGGGCTGCAGTTTTTCTCATCTAGGGGGCGCTGTGGTGACTGTAATAATGAATTATTTTGCCATTGTTCAATTTTCTACTACTACTACTTTTTCAGCTTCAACTTTTCCTCCATAAAAGAAACTGAAGAAAATAAAACAACTTCTTTTATTTTCTCTCCTAGTATCTCGTAAGGTTTCAAGTTAACCCAATTACAACAAAGCTGGATCCCAGATGCTGTGAAATCTTTTCCTAGACCCTCTCAGTGAATATTTAATCCTTTCTTATTGTATTGTATTGGTAATTTTCACATTTGAAATGCTACAGTACCGATTTCCGGGACCTGGCAATCAGTATCAGTACTCAACAGTACCAATTTGCAGTACTTTTGTGAGTTTGTGTGGTAAAAACTATCAATTAATAATACAAAGGACAATGTTCTATTTGATTTCACATTTTTATTCTTCAGTATATAACTTTGCAATCCTGCGTTCATGTCTAGCATGGAAAATCACCCACTCTCCCACTGCCTCACAGTCATAAGGATGCATTTAGGTACCTAAACATGGTACCTTTTGGTCTTACATGAATCGGTACCCGATACTTTTGACAGAATTTGGTCGGTACCTATAAAGTACCTAATTCAGTACCCATCCCTAATGAAAAGTAAATAGTCACACAGACACAGGGACGCCTTGGGTGGGTTCGGTGAGTTCCAATGCAGCAGTTATGTTCTGCTTGCAACTAGTGTTATAAAAGCAATAACATTTTTATGACTGCTCTTTAATGTATGTTTATCTTTATCTGTGATACTAAATATAGCCGCAGCTGCATTTGGTTAAAGTTCAGTGCCAAGGGCCTTGATATGGTATCAAAGATCACACTCCAATATATTGCCTCCAATATGATTATACAGCAGGACATGACCAAAACATATGAGTAAAATCATCAGGAGTATTTGACATCTTTCACAACCAGCATCTACACCCGAATATATCCTTAAAAGTTTTTCTCTGGAGAAATGCCAGTTGTAAATCGATGCAGAACTTTAGATTCTATAATATGTGAAACCTTTCTCTACAAATTTCTGTATCTCTGGAACGGGAGATTGTAGAGACATGGGACCATGACTGGCGTCTTCAGCCACACTAAATTAGCTTTGACTTCATCCAGTCCCAAGTCTCTTGGATGTTTGATTCTAGAGTTACGGACCAAAAACTTCTTCCCATGAAGAATGAATGAATGAATGGGGGTGTAGTTGGTTGAAATTTCCCAGGTATTTTTAAGCATAATCAAGTCTGTAGAGGGTGTTAAGGAGTCTGGAAGTTAGAAGTCAGTCAGGTCCAAGGCATGAGTTAAAATTTACTGATCCACTTTGCCTCACATTAGAAGGTCTCAGAAACTTGAAACCAAGTCCCACCCCCTCTGTTTTCATGTTTGCATGTTCATTTGAATTTTGTCATTAAAACACTTCCATAACTTTAAGCATGAGTTAACCAACTTTTACTGAACATATCATGAACGTGTCATACCTGATGGCCCAACTTGTTTCTGTTTTGTTTGACTTATGGGGCAATACAAATTGAAATGACTCCATATAAACCAGCAAGTTCGAAAAAAAAAAAATCATGTTCAATTACATTGTCTTTAACTTTTCTATAGTTATACAAATATGCATTAATGGCTCTCTTATAGGGCTATTTTATTTTGCAAACATGTAAGATCATATTTTTCACAACTTAAATGACTGTAATTTATTTATTTATGTATTTATCTATTTACTCAAAAATTATCTAAAAAGAAAAAAATAACTATCACTTGTATCTATCACTCAGTATATTTCATTTAAAATACTCTAATTTGATAGTGGTAAAAATAAATAACTAAATAATAATAGATAACCCCCCCCACACACACACACCCCCACAAAATAAATGAATAAATAAATAAATAAATAAATACATAAATAAATACATAAAAAAAAAAAAAAAAAAAAAAAAAAAACACCTACTACATAAATCTACTTGTGCATTGTGTGTGTTATACTTTTTGAACACAGGATGGCACTGTTCAATAACCAAAGCTTGTTTCTGTCGGTCACGGCAGAGTGTGGTCCTGCTTTTATTGGCAGGTGATCAATTGTGCCCTTTTGCAAACCACGTTAAAAAGTAGGTGAAACGTCAGCGCCCTGTTTTCACTCTCCTGCGTCCATCATTAATATGTATGTGTCACCTCCTGGAGGAAAGACAACAACAACTTCGGGCATTGTGAAACTGCAGATTCAGTGATTCAGCTAAATAAGGTCACTGGATACACAGCATAGATATTGTTAACACATAAATTAAATATTATTCTTCTTTGGTTGAAACAGATTTGAATTGATCGTATGGTAAAGATTAAAGCTTGTGATGAAAAATGGAATGACAGCAAAAGTTGATGCTCACATGGCTCTGTAGCTCTACACACAGTTTTAAAGCTAAATTGACTTGACACTTCTCACAGAAAATCAATGTTTTATATTTCAAAAGAGCTGTTAACACATCAGGGTCAACCATTGATCAAAGGGAACCAAAATCCTCCACCGACTGGAAACACACACAGTAATATTAGTTACAGGGGGAAAAACAATTTAGTTTATAGGGGAGATGAAAGTTTTCACTTTCTGCAGTATGTTACTGGATTTAGCAAACCAGAATTTGTATTCAGCAGTGTGGTGTATGGCGCCCCCCTTAGCTTTGTGTGAAACAGAGCACAACTGCTAGAAATGAGAAGTAGGAAACAAAAGATTCAAGGAAAATGGTTTATCGGGTGCAATCTTGTCACTGAGCCTTGTGAGGAGTTCCCTGTTGTAATAATCAGGTCAACAGTGTGCATTCAAGGCATTTCCACTGAGTTTTCAGACACCAACCATCAACCCTTTTCTGTACAGACAATATTGGAAGGATATCTATGGAAACTGCTGAGACACAACTGAAAACTGTTTCTGAAAAGGACAAGTTTACATCTGTTTGAAGACATGGATTAAAGGTCCCATATTCTGCTCCTTTTCTGCAGTTTAATATGTATCATTGATGTCTTCATGAAATGGTAGTAACATGTTTTGGTCCAAAAAGCCAATAAATCAAGCACAGCAGCATTGTTTCCAGCCTCTCATAGCCCCTCTGTTCAGAACGCTCTGATTTAGTGGGCGTGGCCTTCATATGTAAATGAGCCACAGCTGATACCGCCCCGCTCTTCCGAGTCACTGAGAGCAGCACCATGAGCTCTGAGTGCGCAATGTTTAGAAAACAGCAAAGCTTGTTTACTGTAACATTACAGGCTAAAACAACAGGCTAACCGCAGCTAAAGTTAGCATCCTGAAGCTAACACAGATCTGTGTGACAGGACACTGAGGAAAAGCTCTTACATCTGCTCCACAGCACACAGCATTTAAAATACTCACATTTCCAGGGTCCCAGG
This sequence comes from Halichoeres trimaculatus, assembly GCF_033239565.1. Lineage (NCBI taxonomy): Eukaryota > Metazoa > Chordata > Actinopteri > Labriformes > Labridae > Halichoeres > Halichoeres trimaculatus. The sequence goes on along the minus strand of NW_027437186.1, from coordinate 33,446,494 downwards.
TTTGTTGGTGGATGGTTGGTAATGCTCCTGGATATAGGACCAGTCTATTCGCTAGCCCTCTGTTGGACTGTCCAAAGTTGGAAAAGCAGTCGGCCGTGAAGTGACTAGCACACACATGCACAGTTTTACTGAGTGTAGCTGGAACATTTCCTGATAAATGAACTCTAGACACTTAGTCTTGTCTTCTTCCGAGATGGGAAGCTTGTGCATGGAACTATGTAGCTGTTTACAGCCAAAAACAGAGCAGCGATGGCTCTTCAACTTTGGCGTTCTCAGGGTCTGGGGGTATCTGCTCCAGTGGACCAATCAGGTCAGACTTGCTCCTGATTGGTCAAAAAAAGGACTCGCCAATGTCAGCAAATCCCCAAAATCCAAACAGCTCATTTTAGGTCAGGATTTTACATTCACGAGCACTACGAAGTGCAGGTTTTGTCATTAAATATCACATTTTGTGGGCTGGGGGGAAAGTCAAAGACCCACAATTTTCACTAAAAGGCTTAATAAAGTGATTTTTGCACAATATGGGACCTTTAAATGTCTACATTAAGAACAGACTTATTCATTTTTACACAGTTTAAACTCTATTTGCACTTTATGCTGCCTTCAGTTGCCTTAGTTTTTGACTTTTTGGACTGCCTCACACATGAACAGCAATGTTCAAATCTCATCTTTTACAGCTAGAATTATTTCCAGGTCATCACAGTCGTCCATGCACAAATTGGAAGCGGGAAGAAATCTCTTGATTCTCTGCATGAGTCACCAGCCTACCACCATCTTATACTGAACTCCAGCAAATGACGTTCTTCCCTGAGCATCCAGGGGTCTTTCTATTTTGTGTAACCAGAGCTTTGCAGCCATTTCCAGCAGACGCAGTCCTCTTCTTCTACAGAGATTGAACTGCTCTCTTTATTGTGTCTCTGAGCTTTCTTGTTAGCATAAAACAGCCCACAATGTGCTCTTTTATGACTTTGTATGAAAATGCAGGATCCAAACTTGCCCTGGAAAATTACATTGGAGGAAACATTATAGTAACCACTTCCATCCTCCTTTCACCCATAAACTGAAGTGGCTCTTGGGAAGTCTTACATGCAAAGGCAAGAGTCCTCACTGCAGCCGCCATAACCCTCTGCTGCACGTCTTCCCTCACTCTTCTCCCCAGTCTCTCTTCAGCTGTCTTATCAGCAAAAGCAAAAACATAATGAATAATTTTATAGATGTCAGGTTGGACAGTAAACTCGCTGCACAAGTTAATTTTTTACGACTCACGGTCGAAGCACCCAATTTATGGACTCAGACTAAACAGTCCAATTGACAAGCACCACCTGAGTGCTCCTCACACTGTTTGTGTTAAATCAGGACAAAGATTTGACAGTTGTCAATAAAGTTTCCTGTAACAGTCTCCCACATGTGCAAGTTGGAGTCATAGAATATGACTTTATCAATAAATATAACACAAAAATTTTACTTTCTGTCATGTAGACAAGATCTGAATGTGTAAAAACTTTACAGAAGCTGGTGAATCTGTTGGTCTCAGTTCAACCGTTTCTTGGTCTCTCTCTGACAGAAGCTCACCTCCTCCCATCTCAGGCAGAAAGAGCACACATATTCAGTATTTTTCACACTTATCTTCTGGGCTGAAAAAGCAAAGCCCCAGATATGGAGTTGGTCTTCTACGCCGTCTGCTATTGGCCAAAAATGTATACATGTACGCACCAACACACACACACTTGTCTCTTCAGAAAATGTGTTATATTATGTGGAGGAAGGAAGGTGAAAGAAAAGAGGAGGGAGAAGGAGAGAGGGAAAAGGTGACGAGGATTACCAGGCTATTGTTCTCTTAAGCCGCATTTCCACCAAGCAGTCCGGTTCAGTTCAGTACGATTTGGCATGGTTTGGTACGGTTAATCCTGATCCTGTTTGTGTTTCCACAGCAAACTGTGCCCTCTGGTGGTAGGCGGTGTGTAAGCCAGATGCCAAAAGCCACATCTGTTAAACAGTAGCGTGACGCCATAGCAACGTGACACAGTGTACCCAGCAAATAAATCCAATGAAGAAGAAAAACTGGACGCAGTGAACAAAGAGCAATGATGGAAGACATGCAGCATTTCGTCCTCTTTGAGATTAGCATGTAGCCCTTTGATACAAAGTGCAATCAGTGTTGTAGCTCCTCCTTCCAAGAGCAGATCAGTTCAGTCTGGCACCCATACGAAAAGGGTCCCAAAAAGTGGGACAGCTTGTCTCGGTTATTTGGGGATCTGTCCCGGGATAAGTCAGTGGGAAGGCCACAAAATTCAAGGTGTACCAAGACAAACCGAATCCGTCTGCTTGGTGGCAAGTTTAAAATAGTTTTGGATTCGTCATTATAGTTTAGTTTTAGTTAGTTTTGACATTTTTTTTCCATTAGTTTTGGAGCGGGCACTCTAGTTTTTATGTAGTTTTAATTTTTGCAACAAAGCTTAGTTTTAGTTTAGTTTTAGTTTAGTTTTAGTTTTTTCATACCTTATTAACCAGGTGCAGGATTCAAAAAGGTCAGAGTAAATATTTTGTAATACTATTTATTTTCAAGTCCAACATAGAGCTCACTGCTCAGTCAATGCTGATACTGAAGTGTTGGCTGCTGCCTTAAACACAAGAAAATAATATAAACTTAATATAAAAATATAAACATAAATTATATAAAATAATGTTAACATGAATTAAAGAAAAATAATAAAAACATAAATTATATAAAACAATATAATATGGGCTTAAATAATTAGAAACTTGGACTCCGTAACAATAAAGTCAGACTCACATGCAGTTAAACTATTACAGATGCTCTGGTTCATTGCTCCTCTAGGTTTTGTCGCAGCACAGAGCACAGCCAGTCAGTGCAGTAATCAAGCACGTCCCAGTAAGTCCCTGTGATGGTGCTGTACGGCGCTGACAACTGCCTAAAACTGTCTAAAATTGGTTGGGAAAATGTGTCAAATTAATTTAAATCCTAAAGGCTATTAATATTGACAAAAACTATAAGTAATGACATTTTGTCTTTAATTTCGGTTAGTTTCAGTTAGTTTTGTGAACACAAGATACAGTTTTAGTTTACTTATCGTTTTTGTTTTCTTTTCTAGTTTTTATTAGTTTGCGTTAACTGCAATGTATTTTAAATTTTAGTTTTCCTTTTTAGTTTTGTTTTAGTTAACTATTACAACCTTGCTTTGTGGAAACAAAGCTTTAATCAGCCCCTCAGTAGAATGACCTTGCCTCTGTGCAGTAGAAACATCTACACCCAAACTTGTGAAACAAACTATGTGAATATAAAACCCTGTGAAGCAAACTGTGTTAACTCAGTGACATTACACAGCAAACCTTTAGTTTACAGAAATTATAATGCACTTCCAAAAAATATAACAGTATCTTGTGTTCAGTTTCGTGTCTGCCATTAAATGCAGGAACTTTATGTAAAAAAAAAAAAAAAAAAAAAAAAAAAAGCCTTAACGATGGAGGCTTGGCTTGTAAGGAGTTGGGTTGGCAGCTGTTCAACCTAAAGTCCTGATGTACCAGAAAATATGATTGAGTCTTGAGCACCTCTGTTCACTGCACATCAATGCGGCTTGATTACAAAATCAGTCGTGAAACTCAAAGAAAAACAGAGCAGGACCTCCCTCAGTTTGCATAGTGTAAGTCTTGAAACCTCCTTCCTGTCTCACAGTAAGGAGTGAGACAGTGATTTCAAAGGAGCGATAAACCACATCTGTTTTCACCACTGAAAAGACCAATTTTTTATTTTTACCCTTATTGGCAAAGTGTATTTGCATAAAACTCTGGCAAAGTCTCTGCTCTTGTACTTTCTTAGAGTAGGTCTGCGTTTTAGCCTTTGCTGTGATAAGTACTTTAAACCTCTTTTGGGCTAAAAGCCTCTCTTCCATCACCTGTAGATCAGACACACATTACGTCTGCATAAATCAGCTGTAATCTGTCAGAAGCATTTCAATTAAGCCCCTGCTGGACATCAAAGGGGCACACGTCTCCCCAGCTTACCTAATGTGCTCTGGAAATAACACGTTATGCATCGTTTGTGACGAAAGTGGTGATGTAAACGTTGACAAAGGTCATTGTTATGCTTGCATACAACAATAAATACAGGCATATTATTGAAACTTAACAAGACTTTTTGTTTTGATGAGAAATTATTAAGATGTGTCTATTTGAATAATGAGGCATGACTCTTTAAAAAAAAGAGGAATCAACATTTGAAGCTAACCTGTGCTTCAAATGCTGCATCACGCTGGAGCTTTTAGTCCCAAGCCGAGCTAAAGAGAGGTGACTAACCACTTCAATAAATAAGAAAATGCTGTTAATCATACACCACAGCCTTTGCAATCATGTCAGACCAATAAAAGAACCTCAGGCAGTAATAGACAATCGCTCAAGCCGGCTCCTCTGCCAAAACATCAACATAATCAGCAGGAAAAGCAGTTTCTGTTTCACACTCAGTGACTGGGAGGCTTAAATGAGGGTCGGTGAAGTAGGACTGGGAGATGCAAGCAGCTACAAGCAGGGCACTCATATTGGACTTGAAGTGATGATCAGAGTCCTGATTATGCAGGTCATGTTATGAGCACCAATGAGGAAACAGGTAGTAATTTAAATTTGGCTTTAACATGCATTGATCTTTGACAGTAAGAGCTAATTCTGCTGGTATGACATGAGGATTGGAGCGATAGAGAAGGGATAACATCTGCAAATATATGTCACAGAAAGACAAGAAATAGTGGCTGCACATGCATGTAATCATAGGTAAAGGTAGAGTAGAGGATTACATAAGGGATGGAAGTCTGTGTATCTTGATACATGCATATATTCATGGTACCTCCTCCTCCTTTGGCTTTTAATAAGGCTTTGTAAATGACAAGCCACGCTCGGATAATTTCGATGATCTTACTCTTTCCCCAGGCGGACTGGAATTGCATAACAATTTTATCACAGTTATGGTTTGTGGATTCTGCTGTACCTCCTCTTTCTTTTCTCAGTAGTGCCTATCTCCAGGGGCTTCCTTCACCACTCCCTGTCCAGCCTCTGATCTTGTGCATGGAAAGGCTGCGCAGCTGTCTCTCCTCACCCTCTTCTTCCTGTCCTCCCTCCTCTGCCAGCCTCACTGAAACTCCACCCCAGGCCCCATGAGGATTACTGCAGCCAATTAGCTGCCTGTTTTTTTTTTTGTTCCCTTTTTTAATACAACAAATAGCCCTTTTACAAGCCTTTGTCCCAGTCTGTGGTCTCACAGTTTGGATCATGTAAAAAAACATTGGCTGAAGCTACAAACACATTTTTCAACATCCACACTTTACAACTGTACACAAACACAGATCGATGAGCAAGAGAAACGTGCAGCCTCTTCTCAGCTTTAATATCAACACTTAATCGAGATGATTTACAATATGGCGGGGTAGACAGCAGGCTGCATGACAGTGGTGATGTATTGACTATATTATGTTGTATTATAAATTTCAGGCATGCTTTTTTTCTGATGCATTATATTCTCCAGAACAGATGACATATGTGGTCTACAGAAACAGGGCAAGGTCACTGGAGAAGTTTTAAAAATGTGTGTCAAACCATGAGATAAAAGCTTAAGGATGAGTCTTTACTGAAGGACAGTGAATGTATTTGTAAAGCTTAGGTATGTTTTTAGTTTTCAAGTTTCATAGTCAGTTTTTGAACAACACAGTAATTGCTGAAATATTTAGAGGCCAGGATTGTTCCCTGCTTGTAGCCCTTGGCCCAAAGAGCAGCTTTTTTTTTCTTTCCCCTTTATGGTTGCTGATATCTTTTGGTGACAGACGTCTTAGTTTTGTACAATGATTTTTTTTAAGTGCGTTTAACTCACTATTTCCTTTATCTTGTCTTGACTTAGATCTTCAGTTTAAAAAATCTGGGCAGCATTAAAATGTTTCCAATAATAAAGTGATATTTCCATTGAGAGAGAAATAGATTAGGGAAAGACAAGTGTTAATTATAACTGCGCTGTGAAGAGGATGTTTTAATGAGACTGCAGTGCAGCCTTTTGGCCCGAAGTCTCACGCACATTGTCGTGAAGATATGACTTTTAACAAGGTGTGTTTTATGGAATTAAATGGAGATCAGATCAGAAGAAATTTTCTTTGTTCAAGACAACTTTTTATCGAACACAACATGCCGAGGTAAGGTATTTATCAACAGTTATGTAAAGCTACGGTTTGAAACATGACAACAAACATGAAACCATAGTCTTAACCTGACACACCAGATGAACAGTTTCATATATCTGCCATGCAAATATTTCACTAGTCCATCTGGGTAGCAGCTCTTTGGACTTGTTTTCAGAGGCGGGACCTTCAAAAAAATTAAAAGCTGGTGATTGGACGACCTTTCTGATTCTCACACTCACCACAGACCAATCCACATCATGCCACGGTATGACGTAGCTTATGTGCGCCGCTGCTAAGAAACAATCAATAAACAACTACAGGGACACGAGAAACAGCTGTGATAATGGGGTTAGACGGCTGCTGCCGTTTTTCTAAAGTGAACTTCAGAATCAAAAGAATGCTGACGAGTACGAAAGTCTGCTGACGTCACATCTGCTTGTCATTTCCGCTGTTCCCGCCTCTCTTCCCTGATTGGGCTGGTTAGAATTTAGCTGAGTGAATTTGTTGGTCATTGTAGCCGGGCAAGATGGATCTGCAGGATTTCAGGAACTTAATCAGGCAGGTCCATCTGCTCTGTAAGGTTACCGTAGTCTTGTAACAGCCTATATTTAGCTCTACTAATAGCCTGGTGCTCTGAGACACATCTGTAATCTTAGTGAATCCTGGTTATGTCCTGCCACTCATCTACCAAGCAGAGCTAACGTAACCTCACTCTACATTTTATTGATAGACTCTCAAGTTTGAACAGACCATTGTAGAATAACTGCTGACTGTGGGTTGGAATGAGCTTTAGCACAAACAGTTTAGCCCATGTTTTAGCCTTTAGCTTGTGTTTCAGCATTTAGCTCGTGTTCTATCACTCTCCTGTTTGGCTTTCTTCTGCTCTTCTGTCCATTTTCCTTTTACAAAATTAATCACAGCAGTTGTTTTCAGCAGATAAAAACACAGATCTCTCTTTTCACTACTAAACTTCTTCAGTCAGTGTCCTGCTGGACTCGATGGGAGATCTGAGAAGTAGCATTTTGAAACAACCTATATTGGTGTTGGTTATCTCATTTTAAAGTGTGGATTAGGTTCAGGCATTACTAGAAGAAGGGAGACTTTTTCAAGATCACTTGGAAACTCCTCACAGCCTGTTCAAGATGTTCTGGGAATAATTTCTTATCAGAAATTTGTTGAGGCTTTGACTCTTGTTGCCAGCAGACTGATATATTGTCCTGGTAGGGTCCAGACACTTGTGAGGGATAATGGTGTGGAAATGATGAAGATGGTTCTCTAGACAGCAGCAATATGACAGGCTAATAGTGCCAGTGTCTTCCTGTGCCAGTCAACCCAGTGTCTCGATATCATAGCATCCCTTTCCACCCAGACCGCTGCGCAACACTAGAATTTCAGTTTCACAGCTGTCAGCTGAGAGCCTCTCAGTTGCTATTTGCAGACACTCTTTAGTGCTGGTATAACAAAGGCCAGTTGACAAATGGAGAGTTCTTCATTTAAGCTGTTAAAGGAGCGCTATTGATTTAATCGTCTTCTACTCAGCACAAACTGAGCCTGAAATCAGAATCATTATTCATGACCAGGCAACGATTAGCTGTCACAGGATGTCTCTGCTTTTAAGCTGGAGGCCATATAAGGGCAGGAAAACAGAGAAAAATCGCATTAAAAGGCTATCTGAGCGCTGTAGCCTTAACAGCCCAGGTTTGATGTCTAATAGTCATTTGTCTGCTGAACATGTTGGCTCCTGGCAAGGCCCACCTGTTGATGCAAAAGTGAGATTGTTGCTTTTAGGAACAGAGAAATGGAGCAGCTTTAGTGTAATCCTCTTTGAGTAACATCTTTGTGCTTTTTAGGGCAGTAGTTGAGAAATTATGTACATAATAAATGTTTTATAACTTGGCTTCATTTTAGTTTAAAACCAAACAAGTGCATCGTCATTGGTTCTCGATTTCTTGAGACAGGATTATTCAGAATTATTCAACCTGAGCGTGGCTCATCTTTGGTAGCAAATAAGCTAACAGAACCAACCTTTTATCTTAAGCTTTGACTCTCTGAAGAATGATTTTTCGTGGAGTTTTCCTGAAAATAGACTTAAAATTGATTTTTTTTTTAATTCATGTGCAATACAAGCCTAAAATATCTAACAATCCCCAAAAGCTAATAAAAACCCTAGCGCTCATAAATGTCAGGTTTGGTTTATTGGAAAAGGTCATCCTCTTGGATGGGTTTAAATGAAATCGCCTGACGTGTACAAGAAGACTTTTATTTGTTCATTTATTTATTTATCTATTTTTTTTTACTTTTTATTTATTTAGTTTTATTTTATTTTATTTTATTAATTTAATTTAAAAAAAAATCATTTTTTTTTTTTATTTTACATCCGACAATGATCTTTGTCAGGAACACATATTTTAATGTAGGGTTTGGATTATTAACAATTCAGCAGGTGATAAGATCCAAACCTCTCTCTCTCTCTCTCTCTCTCTCTCTCTCTTTGTATATATATATATATATATATATATATATATATATATATATATATATATATATATATATATATATATATATATATATATATATATATATATATATATCATATTTCTTTGTGACAGTAATTAACTCTCTAGACCCAAGATTTCCAAATACATAAAGTGCTGACAACGTTGATATTGTATGAAAATTGCATGAAATTGCCAAACTGGTTTGAAAGGTATTTAGAGCAGCATAACTCACATTCATCTTTGCTGTGGAAATATTGATAAAAAGCCATTTGAAGGTTTAGGTATTGTTATATCTTTCTTTCTTTTTATTTTTATTTTTTTAACTTAGAATTACATCATTCTCCCTCTTTTGCATTTCAGTATTAGGGTTACTGTATTTTAACACATTTTTGCTTGTACTGTGGTTCAGTTAAGTTCTGGTGAGTGACATATAATTAAATATTGCCAGTAAATCAGCATCATCATCATTCTCTAAGTCTTGAAAAACATAGTTTAAATGGCGTTGGTATCAAAACAAATAAACAAACCTAACTTAACTAAAAAGATTAATGTTCATTGGAAATCATTGACTCAAATACATGTCAGAGCACAAAAAACAAAAGCAGATTTTCCAAGATCAGACTCATAGGGTATGTAACCACTTAACTTGTGTTTTTGAAGGAAACTTCAGAGCAATAAGTTGTAAACACTCGAGTCTCACCGAGAAACAACTCAGTGTAGCCAAACATGACAAGCTGAGCTGCCAGCCGGCAGGAAAATATATCTTTTTAATACGTTGTTTATCTTTACAACCTAATAGAGGGTTTTCCTAGAAACTGTGGTACATACTGAGAAAAAAAAAAAACAGATTTGTTTTGCCGGACAGTTCACCCACAGGGGCCAGAACTCAGTGAGTAATGGAGACAATTTGAAGGGGGGTAATTGCAAAAAACATTTCCTGGTATCAAACAACAGCCTGCAACAAAATTAGCATAGGATGTGACAATCTTCACGAGCTTTCGGCAGAGTAACAGCTGAATACAGATGGGCACAGAGGATGAAAAATGAAATTACAAATAAATGTGTTAAGATAGAACCTGTTTCTTATGGTCCCTGCTTTATTAGATGATAAATGGTCTGCACCTTGTAAACTGCTGTGTGTGAGGCAGCATCTTAATGGTCTTCTTAACCCCTTGCAGTGTGTTAAACAGTTACAGTTAGAAATCTGTCAGTAGGTCACTGTTCCCCCTGTAAGGGAAATTATGGAAATCAAACACGTCCTCTGCCACAAACAGCAGGAGGTGAGGGGTGAGTCCTGAGCTGGTGTTTCTTAGCCTGATTTAATTCTGTCTACACTTTAAATAACACAGCTAACAGCTTAGTGACCTATATTGTGTTTTAACTCAATAAATGCATGCTGCATACTGTTTTCATGAAACTGGGTCAAACAACATCATCAAACAGCTGACCCTACAGCTTACAATGTAACGACATGATACAGAAATGAAGAAAATGAATCTCGGTGAGGCTTTTTGTCCTTTTTTTTTTTTTTTTACATTGATAGACAGTGATTTACACTTCAAAGAAAGCAAATTGAGCTTTATAAATCAAAGCAGCACTTCACTTCGTACTAAAAGCCCGCACAAAAGCTGATTTACCAGGAAGCAAGCCAGTCTTTTAGAGGACAACTGATCAAGAAAATATTTATTTCTTCAGACACTGTAAAGACAAGGTAATACATCTCTTATTGACATTTAAATACTTTACAAACCACAAAACAGCAACTATACAGAACATTGTGAATCAATTTTTAAGGCAAAAAACATGAATAACTCAAAAAGTATTATAGTTATTTTTTAGTTTCAATAACATTTTACCTTTACATTAATAAATAACAGTTAAACAGAGATTTTGCACTAACGGTGTTCAGTGTCATGGATCAGGATGACAGTGACAGCTGTTAAGTCTTTTAAAATACATAGTATTCATCTGCTACACATTACATTTCACAAAAACAGAGTGACAAAGTCACATAAATGCACAATATTTACATTCTTACATCACCTAAACAGCCTTTCTTTTTAAACTGTGACATAATTACAGACTTTCTCAGAGGTGTTGGTTGGCCTACCCTGTAAACCCAGACTTTGTATGTAATTAAAAGATTTGAATCATTTAAAATTACTTTAAAATGCGAATTATTTTCTACTTATTTGCAGACATAGTTGAATGTGTGAATGAATTTAAGTTAAATGCCTCAAATCAATGTCTTTGAGTGTTTTATGGTTTATACACCATGCTCATGTTGCGTTAAATTGTTGCAAACACATGGCTTTCTTCTGATCTGTTGTTTGGGAGGTAGTGAAGCACATTGCTTAAGTTTTTTAAAACTTTAAAAAGTCCAGAAAGCTCTGAGAACATTTGCTTGTCGTTACGCTCACTTTAACAGGTGTGCTGATGCTGAGTAACGAGTATAAGAATATCAATAATTCTGCGAGCACATTAGTTTATCCTTCATCGAAAGTGTGAGAAAAAGGAAAAGATTGAAAATTGTTGCATTACTGTTTCATGATTAAAGCTTCTGCAGAGTTTATCTGTCATAAATTGTAATAAAATCTACTATCACACAATCATTTTTTTTTTAATCGTCTCTACAACTTCATCCTATGGATCATTAAGTCTGTTTTCTCAGCATCATGAGTGTGTCAGTGGTAACTGTCATAAATAGAAATGTTGAAAATCTTGTTGAAAAAACTTTCATGGATTTGTAAAGCAAGGCATTTTCTTTGATTCTCAAGATTGTTTGAAATTAAACATTCTGAAATAAAACAGAATAAGAAAAAGACATTTTGCTATCTCTTTTAGGTCTGCAAGAAGGTCTATTCCCAGCTTAGCCAGTGGGCCTTTCTGTGAGGAGCTTGCGTGCGTGGGTTCTCTCCGGATACTCCGGCTTCCTCCCACAGTCCAAAAACATGCTCATCAGGTTAATTGGTCACTCTAAATTATCCCTCGGTGTGAGTGTGTGTGTGAATGGTTGTCTGTCTGTGTGTCAGCCCTGTGATTGGCTGGCGACCAGTCCAGGGTGTACCCCGCCTCTCACCCAATGACAGCTGGGATAGGCTCCACCCACCCTCGACTCTGAATAGGATAAGCGGTTCGGAAAATGAATGAATAAATTTTGTTATCTCTATTTATTTATTAGAGTCTTCTGCTGCAACAATATAACACATTTTGAAAACATTAAGTTGCCTTAATTATTTTAGTTAAATCAACTAATAATCTAGTGCAATGGACTTAAAATTTTATTTTTTATATTCATGCAAAGCAATTGCCTTTGCAAAAGGTTTTAAGTTAAAAGAACTCTGCATGAAGTTTGTTCTAATTAAAAACTGAATTGGTTTTCATTATACATTACTTGATTTTTTTAAGGCAACCAGTTTCCTCAAGATTTTTAAATAAACTCAGCTCATCCGGGCTTTCAGTATTGTGGCTGCAATTCTCATTGCAGTAGTCTCCCTGGTTCGGCATTTGGCCCGTAACTATTTGCTGAATGTCATTCACTCTATACACGTCAGCACATTTCCTGTCTCTTTACAGCTATCCCATAAACAAAGGCAAGAATCACAGAAATCTTTTCCTGCTATCCTGTAAATTAGTATTGTTTAGGTATCTTCTACTCTCCTTGAAAGCAAACCTTTAAGAGGCAGCTCTTGTAAAAGGTAGAAAGCGGAGTTTTATAAATGGGCAAGCAGAGAACAGATCCCTCTGATACATAAGAACAGGGTTTACTCATATAACACTCAAATCCGCTCATGGCTCTATGCACAGGAGTATTTACAGCTGGAACATTAAATCAGTCACCTCTTACTGTTTGTGATTCTATACACTTGATATACAAATGTACATTTTGAATGACAACGGCTGTTGTGTTGCATGTTCTCATCCTTCATCTCAGGTGAATACATTCAATCTCCTCCGTCACAGGTATGGAGCAGGTCCTCATATCCATCTCATCCACTGTCTTCCCTGGAGCATACTTTGACTTCCAGCGCAGCAGCACAATTTTCTTTAAGTACTTTATCGTGTTGTTTTTGACGCTAACAAAACAGAAGGTATTTATCATGCTGTTGCTCATGGTAATGCACTCAATGATGTAGAAAGCCACCAGTGAGTTCTTCTGGCGGGAAATAAGCGTTGGGAAGAAATCTCGCAGGATGGCGAAGCCGTAGTACGGTGCCCAGCACAGGATGTAAGCGGTCAGAATCATGATCAGAACCATCACGGTTTTACGGCGACACCGCAGCCTCTTCCTGATCTGTTCTGTCTGGAAACCTGGGACGTTCTTGAACCACAGCTCGCGGGAGATTTGGGCATAACACATCGCCATGATGATGACAGGCCCGACAAACTCCAGGGCAAAAACAAACAGGAAGTAGGAGCGGTAGTAGATCTGTTGGTCCACAGGCCAGATCTGAGCACAGAAGACTTTGTGAGCGGCTGAGGAGGATCCACCATGGGGGTACGGGGTCACAGAGGCAAAGTAAGCAGAGGGGATAGATATCAGGATGGGGACTATCCAGACTCCTGTAATCAGGCAGTAAGCTGTTTGATACTTCATACGAGGTTTCAGTGGATGGACTATAGCCATGTACCTGGAAAGGGCAAAGAAAAGAATCATAAATTGAATCAGACCGTCTATTCTAGCAGGCTTTAATTTTATAAATTCAGCCAAACAGCTGCAGTCACTTATGGTAGATTAGATTTAATAACAGTGCTGTGTTATACAGTGAAGGAGATTTTCATACAGGTAGAAATTGTATTTAATTGCTCAATTTGTTGCCCACCTGCTGCAGAAATTATGGGCATAAAAAAAAACAATAAGTAGCTCATATTGAGGCATGAGTATTAAATTCTGACAGTTTATTGCCAGTTTTAACTCTCTATTACATCCAAAATCTTAATTTGTAGGTAATTTTCATAAAAATATGAGATATAAAATATTACATCCCAGGCTATTAAAAGGGCTTTTGAAGAATGCTTATTTTGGAAAAACATGAATTAAATGTCCGGAGCTCGGGTTTAACTTAGTACTTATTCAAGGCGTACTAATCTAAAACTAATCTTTTGTAAATGATGTTGTACATGTAAAGACTTCACCTTTCAAAGACCCAATGTCACTCTAACATTTACTTTTATACACTTTCAAACACAGACTACTTTCCACAAAGAAGACGTCAGGAGCCAGAAGATTCACTGATTAAAGCTGCTCACAGTTTCCTGCTGCCTGTTGTGAGCACCAATAAATCCACACAATTGCAGGGAGGTATTGATTTAACAGTAACTTATAATCATCACTTTGGCGCACTACAGATTCATAATCCAGCCTCATCAGCAGTCTCTGGGAAACATCTTGACACCTTTGTGAAGAGCTTTATGTCCTACATACATTAACGCAGGTGTCTATGTTAATGTGTTTACTATAGTGCAGTGTCATCACACTGTATAAAAACAATAACCATTAAAAAGTTTTTCTTCTGAGACAGAAATCGATTGTTCAAAGACGGGATGAGAAAAGAACTTACTATACTCACTAAAGTTTGAAACTTTCTTTAGATCAAAATTGTATCTTGTTGTAAAAATGCACAAATACTATAGAGTTGCCATTCAACTCTGTTTCTTTGTAAGTACGTTCAATTCATATTGGTATGCAAGATTCATTTCTCACTGCCCACATATGTTGGATTGATGAATGATCAATTTTCATTGGAATGCTGTGGCAGAGTGGCAGTTTCATATTCATCCAGTGCAAAGATCGTGGAGTGGGCAGGTAATCAGTGTTCATAATAGGCCAGTGATTGCATTTTTGAGGTTGGGAAAAATGATGCATTTGCATGCCAAACAGGAGGGAAAAATGAAATAACAGACACAAGGCTCTAACAAACCTTTGTGCACACATTTTGTTGCCAAAATGGATGGAATATAAACTCAGTGTAAATTAAGATTGCAAAAAATATTTATTGTGGTTGTTATGAGTCCTGACATAATGACAGATTCAGTTCCAGTTTCTTTTGGGTGTAGAGGAGCATACATGGCGTCTATTGCTTATAGAAAACAAGAGCCTCTCTCGAGATTAAGTGGGCGGAACAGAAAGATGGTTGAGGATAAACTAATTTTTTGACCTGTTGCATGGTAAACAGATGTACAAGAAGACTAATTTCTGGGGATTTTTTTTAGATTTACTTCAAACTTAAAATGAATCATATGAAAATTATGTATGAAGACGTGATGTGCCACAGAGGGGATTCTATATCCTACTGTCACACCATTGCTGTGCTGTCATGATGCAACAGTTGTGTAAGATTTTTTGATGTGGTGAAATAAATTCTACTGACTGATAAAACATGAAAGCTTTATGAAATGATTTCACTGGTAAATCCCTTAGAAATTGTGGCTTACACAACCGAGCACACTGACTCACAGAAATGAAAGAAATAACGGACCCACCTGTCAACTGCGATGGCAAGCAAAGCATTTGTAGACACGTAGAGTGACACCGTCCTCAGGTAGTTTACAGAGGCGCACAGCACCAGCCCATGATCCCAGGAGAGCTGTTTCACCACATAGTAGTCCACCAGGAACGGGCAGCACACCACTGCCACGATGAAGTCTGAGATGGCCAGGTTGGCGATGAGCAGGTTGGTGAGGTTGCGGAGTTTTTTGTACCGTGTTAGCGTGGCGATGAATATGAAGTTTCCCAACCCACACACTAGCACAATGCAGACAAGAACCACACCGATGACAATGGTGGCCACGAAGAAAGCCTGACCCTGTGTGGTGTCTGGGATATCTTCAGGTGGGATACCGTAGTCAAGATCATCTGTGTCCATATAATGATCCAGTGTTAATGCTGGGAGACTTCCTGTAAAATCTATTTCTATGTGGCTAATGTTGGAGTCCTCCATGTCTTCAGACACACTTTGTTTTGAGCAGGAAATGAAGAAAAAAGTGAAGCTTGATGAAAAATTTGATCCAAAGAAATAGCTGCCAAAGAATCCTCCTCAAGCAGAGCAGCACATCTTCACCTGGAACAGAAAGTGCCAATGTCAGTTTTATTTATGCATGTCAACAATGTATCATAAAAACACCATATATATTCTCCTTTCTTCAGGTTTGACAGCACTGTGGTACTTTTGATGAAAACTGTTAGTAGATTAGGTCACTGAGTCAAGGAAAGACGCAATTTATGGGGATCTTGTCACTTTGCAGCCAGCGTACATCACAGACCTGGCTCAGTGTAGAGACAGGATATAATATGCTGCAAAAGTGGCCAATTAACCTTTTCTACATGTGTATGAGGTAAAATTAAACACTTACACAGAAATCAGTCTCAATGAAAATATGCATCACATTACTTAACACCAGATATGTAAAAACTAAGTAAAGCTTGCTGCATAACAAACACACTACACACTAACTGGCTTGTTTTCATGCAGTATTATCCTCATAAATAATCATATTAAATCACGAAAAAATATCAAAATATCAAAACAAAATATTTTGGACTTACCACTAGACGTTGTGGACAGTTTTGTGATTTTCCCGGTTAATTTAGAATAACTCAGTTTCCAAAGTGTTTATTTTCTGACAGTCCCAGCGGTGGAGACGGTGTGTCGCCGCATGTGACTCTCTGAGCTTTGAAGCGGTGAAGATGTTCCTCTCCTCTCCCCCTCTCTGGCTCATCTGAGAGACTTGCATCTGCTTCTGCCACCTCCACTGAGCAACAATGACACGTTGGAGACACTACGTCACGCGTCCATCAGCAGCTGCAAGACGGGCAAGTGCACGTGCGCGTGTGGGTTGTCGCGAGGGCTAATAGGGTTAAAAGTTCAACGGCTGAATCACTGTCCATCAATTTAAAGTGACGGTCTCTGCACTAAAGCGTTGTTAACCTTTACATTTTCTCAAAACCAACAGTGAAAGCGAGGGTAAAATGGCAGGATATCCACATTCACTGACTACAGGCTGCAGGAAAAGCTGTGAGTAAATTGTTTTTAGTGTTAAACCTTTGGTTTACAATTCCGATGTTAGCAACAGGTAGCTAGCTGGCTATAGCTAACATAGCAAATGTCTAGTAACGCAACCAATTATTTTCATGATTCTTTTGGAGTCTCAACCCAGAAAGGCTTCTTTTATTTTTACACATGTTCAATACTAGTTGAATTTTCAGTAAGAGTAATTATATTAAAAGTGTTCTCCGTACCTGCATGACCACACAGAATCTGGATAAATCTTGAGGCAAGCTGGGCCTCAAAGGATGCATCAACAGGAAAAGGACGAAATGCTACCATGGAAGATTGCAGCTCCCTGAATTCAGGAACATCTCAGGTTTGGACCATAGAATTTATATTAAATGGACGTAGTCTCAGTGACGTCACACATCCGTTTCTGGTACAGAGTTTTGAAGCCAATCCATGGCCAGATAAACTTGTCATCTTAAACCAGGGGTGTCAAACTCATTTTCACTGAGGGTCACATCAGCATATTGGTTGCCCTCAGAGGGTCAAATGTAATTTTAAGACAATATAAAATATAGCTAAATCTAATTTAAAATAAATGCAGCTACTGCTTCCTAACAGACACCCTCTGAAAAAGACTTTTAGCCGCAAATTTCTTTAGCCACAATAAAGCTAGCTTTCACTGCTGCGTTGTTTTTTCTTGAACATATCCTGAGGCAATTGTAGTTTTCATTCTAAATCTTGCACTATTTGTTGTTTTCTTGAAGGCTCACTTTGTCATACTTAGCTCAGTGTTTGGTTTTAAAATTGCAGATGTTGATTGTACTCACTGACAACTGCCAAGCCTCATAACACAAAAGACATACTGTTTTTTTTCTCCTTGAAGGACAAACATATATTCACCTTCCCATCTTTCTTGAAGCAGCCTACCATCTGCATTTACTTTTTTCTTCCTGGACATTTTGAGATCATATTTTGTATTTCTCAATTTCCCTAGTTCAGAAAATGGCAATGATGAGAAAACACAGTAATCTAGTGGAAACATAATCATTAGGTATTATGGGAAACGTAGTTTATAGTCAATGCACCCAGTTGACTTATCTATTATAAGAAACTCAGATCTTTTAAGCTCTAGCAAACCACGTGAAATTCCTTACAGTGTGTTCTAATAGAGAAATGAGCTGTCCAGATGTAAGACATTTTTGTATTAGGCTGTAAACATGTTTCTTTCTACTGTATTTAAAAAAGTTTTTTTGTTGTTGGTTTTAGCTTGGTGTGAACGTGGATTCTAGTAATTCCAGAGTCAGCCTCAAGCGGGCACTCAACAAAGGACATTTTTTGACCTTTTTTTTCTTTTCTTTTGTCTATCACTTCTGCATTTCCTCATATTTTTAGATTGGAGGTTTCTGCCTGAGTACTAATTTTCGGTGGGTCTGTTTTTATGTATGCTACGCTGGTTTTCAGTTTTGGGAAGTAGAGTAGTGCTGATGGAAAAACGCTTCTATAAATTCCACATATGGTTTAGAATAATTCAAATTTGGTGAAGTGACTTTAATAAATGTTATAAATGTAAACTGTTACCTTTGAGATGAGTAAAGATGTGATGGCAGCAAAATAGCAAAGCCATGTAGCTGTAACACTTAACAGCCAGCGGTGATAGATTAGTTGAAGAAATTTAATATTTTTTCTTTATTTTAGTCTTGTTTTGGCTTAGTCTCTAAATGAATAACTTCTGAGTAAAATATTGTACACATCTCTTTCTCATAAAAGCCAAGTAACAACAATTAGTAGCTTGTGCAACTGCTCCAGTTTTTAAGGTTCAGTTTTAACAAGGTTGGCATCCAACCACACTGACCCTGAGATGTGCGTCAAACTATTACGAGGGTAAAAGCTCGGCTTATCACTTTGAATGACTGAGACCTGATGTTTACCTATTACCTCCCATTCCTCTTGTTTTTTAATTTCATTCAATTTCAGTGATTGTGTGGGCTTGCTTGTCTTTTTTTGTTACATGTGCTGGAGGGGATCACGTGTGTTTCTTGTGTTTATGTGAGAACTCATCAGCCTGATGGCTCTGGTGAATGTCAATGCCCTTTGGTCAACAACCTCTTGAGGTTGCAGTGATCCCTTACGCAGTCTATGGTAATGCCCCTCTTAAATAAGCCATACAATTTCCTCAATCCCATGAGAGCTGAAAGACATTAGTCAATTTAGTTTGAAACCACCTGTATTGCACATTGAAAGAAAACCTTATACCATACATCAACATACAGAGAAAGCTAGGTGTGCTTTGCAGACAT
Source organism: Halichoeres trimaculatus (assembly GCF_033239565.1). Classification (NCBI taxonomy): domain Eukaryota; kingdom Metazoa; phylum Chordata; class Actinopteri; order Labriformes; family Labridae; genus Halichoeres; species Halichoeres trimaculatus. Next base: position 33,427,529 of record NW_027437186.1, on the reverse strand, counting down.
CTGCCCTCTTCTTCTATACTTCTATTGTTACTTCCACACAAAAACACCGCTAAATAAGGCTCTAGTTCTCATCGTGTCGTAAAATGGCGCTACCTCTGCTGCAGAGCCACAGCTGGCGCTCGCCCCCTAGTGTATCAGTCAGCACGCAGGTAGTCTGCCAGGACAAAGAGACACGATGAGAACCAGCTGTGTTTTTGTGTGAAAAGTAACACGCTGAAAATTCTCTAAAGCGTGAATGCAGACCGATATCAGATTTTTTCGGTGGGAGTCCGTTTATTTGTGTTTATGATCAAGTAAAATATGGCCCCGTCTGAGTGCAGAGGAAACTGGCAGACGAGCAGGGAGGGGGTGTTTGGTGCGTGCGCTCTGGGCTTCTGCTGCACAAAAACACTGCTGCAGGGGTCATTTCTGCCCTAAATCTTGTGAAAGGACCCAACTTGTTCCATCCCGGAGTATCACTTTAACAGCAGGTTAAAACTGTTTGACTTTTTGTAGCTTTTGTAAAATATTTTAAATCTTTGAGCTGAATTTTACCCATTTGCACCTTTGGTAATCTGCTGCATAATGGTATTGTATAATATATTATGTGATATATTGATTTAATTTAGTCTTGGGGTCATTGTTTGAGGATTGTTTTTTCTCCAGCAGCCTAATTTCTTATGTCACATAGATTCAAAATGCATATCAGATGTGCATATTTTACACCTAGTGATTACCTCAGCCATCACTCCATCGCAGTGCACTCGTGAGTGAGTGGAAGGTGTGAATAATTGAGCCGTGATCCCTAATAACATCATGCAGGTATTGGGGAAAAGGAGAAAACGAAAAAGCAAAATTAAAAAAAAAGCTGTTTGTTGTTCACATCCATTTCTGTGGCTAACATGGATTTCAAAGGAGCTTTGGGAGAAAAAAATAAATGTCAGGGACAAGCTTGTGATGGCATTCACTTGTTTATTTCTGGCTTGCAAAGCTTAAGAAGGAATTGGGGAGCATTGTTTGCTCTGTTTTCGAAAGCGTTCGATGCAAAGACATTGTCTTGAGAAGCTGTTTGCTCTATATCTCTGTGATCAACCAGCCTGAACCGCAGATAAACCCACACACACACAGCACTGATGGCCCTGTAGGATCAATCCCTTATTGTGATAGGAGGCTGGCATTACTTGTCTTTTCCTCACCTCTGACAATCATCTGTCAATAGCTGCCAAATGGCTTTCTGTGTTGTCTCCCAGTGCAGTAAGTGCAAAGAGCTGCCTGATAGAGTCAATGCAGTTTGAACATAATGAAGGAGAATAAGAGACACAAATGGCCCTGCAATGGGCACAGGATGAGAGAGAAGTTGCTTTCTACTTTGAAGCCTGAACACAACCACTTCCTCAGCCCATAAGAGGTGAAGAAAAGGGACTTTGCATGTTCCTATTATTTCTTATATCACCCTCTAAACATAAGGTGCTACATGCTTGGCCTTGCTAGTGTCTGTCACTTCTGCTCTCGATCAGGGGGATAAACACTCAGCTCTCATTTCCAACCCTGGACAGCTTTCTAATCTCACCTAAGCCTCAAATTTACTGCCAGTCGTAACCGATGAATATAGATAGAAAATAGGGAGCAGCTTGATACTTATGTTCTCACACAACCATCAACAATTTGCTCCAAACAAGACCTTTAATCTATGGTCTGTGCGTGAGGAAGGACGGCTATTCAGGTGGTTTATAGGTGACAACTTTATGGGGGAATAAGAAGCCATGAAAAAGAATCCATACGAATACATTTTTATTTATGAGCTTTAAATCTTAGCTGAGGCATTTTGTGAAAGTCAAATGTTGAATCTGCTCATTGAAGACAGTTTCTACTTAACATTTTACATCTCTCACCAGTTTTTTCAGAATCCCCTTTCTTTTCGTGGTGATCCAGGTGTCATATCAGAATAAAATCTTACACTGCAAAAAAAAAAAAAAAAGAAATCTTATCAAGTGTTTTTTTGTCTTATTTGAAGTAAAAGATTGTCTTATTATACTCAATATGAGCCGCATTCACTCAAATTCATTCAAATGTTTTTTTCTTTCAATTCATTTAAAGACAAAAATGAGATCTGAATTGCTCATAACAAGTAAAAAAAATCTGCCAATGTAATAAGAAAATTTGCTTGAAAATTTGCTTAATACTAAAATAACTTCTCAACATTTGTATTCATTTATTTTATTTTATTTGCACCAAAAGTTAGAAACAGTTACGTTGGCATAGAAAAGAAATGCAAGGAAGTGCTGGAGAGGTACAAAAAACAACAACAACAACAAAAAAAAAAAAACGTAAGGTGGGCTATCCAAGATACCTCCCCAAGTTTTTAATAATAAAAATACAAGAAGAAAAAAAAATCAAATTTAGTATATACAAGAAACTTTTCCCTTGTTTCATTAGCAGATTTCTTTACTTGTTTCAAGCAATTCAGACCTCATTTTTGTCTTTAAATAACTGATCAGTTGAATGAGGCTCATATTGAGTATAATCAGACAATTTTTACTTCAAATAAGATAAAAACACTGGATAATATTTTAGTTTTTGCAGTGTAGTTGTATTTGAGTGAAAGAAAACAATACACTGTATAAGCTATGTAAAATATAACTAGGCCTGTCACGATAATCAATAAATCGATTAACCGAACGATAAATGAAAACGTCCTCGGTAAGTTTGCCAGCCTCGATAAACTGACACGTGCATGCATGTTTGTTTTCCTCCTCTCTTTCCACCAAAGAGGCTGAATGAGAAGATGGCTCACTACGTCTATCTTTCCTAACATCGGGGTGCATAGATTCTATAGCCGATTTATAGCGGAGTGAACATCTGTCAAAAATGCGATCTTTGGGGTGAAGACAGGGTTGCTTGCACGCACACAGGGAGAGAGCTGAAGCGAGCGTCCTGAGGGGTAAGAAGGAAACACACGCTAATATGAGTGATGGCACGAAAGATACGGTTCTTAAGTCGCCTGCCACAGTCCCAGTGTGGGAATATTTTGTTTTTTATCAGAATGAACAAAGTGTGAGCTCATGAACATCAACGAGCTGATATGTTGCATTTGTTTGAAAATAGTGGTGACAAAGAAGAAGAAGAAGGGGAGGTGCAGCGGAGCCTTGTTCTTTGACAATCCGCTCTTACTGAGGCTTTTGGTTTGCAAAGTGTTATTGAATTATTATAAGTTATTGTTTTTTTGTTTTTTTTTGGAGTTTCGTTTTTTCTTTATAGACAGGGTCTATGTTTTATTGTTTTTGATTAGTATTAATTATTTTCATTGACATTGTATTTTTTTTCTCTTTCTTGTTTGTTAAATTTATTATAATTTTTGTTTAATTTATTTTATTCAAAAGATCCTGACCTTTTAATTTCAGTTAAATACTCTTAAGAAATTAAAGTTTCTTGCTTTTGATATGGTGTACTCACTTTATTATTCCATTTATCATAATTAATCAATGAAAAAATGGAAAAAAAAATCTAAATAATATCGTTTATCTGCAATAATATTTTGGAAAACTATCGTTATCGTGACAGGCCTAAAAATAACTAAAATAATCTACGATGCTGCTTCTTAAATGTTTGATAAAGAGCATTTCAATGTGAGGAAAATCCCATGAGGATGTGGGTTCATGCCACCACATGCCTGATGATGGAGTGGTTTACTTCAGGGATTATTGGGGTTTAGATTCATGTGTTCAACCGGAGATTCACTCAAGCTCAGCTTAGGGGGGAACATGCCTGATCTTAATAGCTTTTCCTTGATGGCTGTTTTGGCACAATAGGAAAAAAACTCCACAAATATCACCCATTGACTTGTTCAGAGATAATGTCCAATCACTGTAAAAAAAAAAAAAAATCTGTAATGAAAGGCAAAGTCTTTATTCCAAGGGCAGGGTGAGACAATTTGACAAATCCAATTAAAAAGCAAAAAAAGTACCATGTTGTTCCGTCAGATGAAGTGGATTACAAGTTTGTCTTGGTGACAGTTCATTACCGTTAAACTTGTTTTGTGCAGTTAACTAATCTTTTCTTCGGCAGCTTCATTAGCAGCCTGCTTGTTGAGCCTCGGGCCATGAGCATAGCTGGGGTCGAAATGTGCTGATGAAAAGCCATGACGTGTGTTTCACTCAGCTGTTTTACAGTCAACTTGCTGGATCTGTCCAGAGAGGCATTTATGATGCTGTTACATGAGTGTGCAGAGAGCAGGCAGAGGACCCCATGTCTCTTCCTCATTCTTTCAGTCACGTTTCACTTAAATGTCATGGCAAAGAAATGGAAATACTAATGGGAATGACAAAACTCTGTACAATAGACAGAAAAACGAATTTAATTAGCTGGCAGACACACAGTCACATACACACTAAAAGATAACAGCAGACATTATCATGTGGCCAATTACACGTGCAGACGAACAATAAAGCAAATGTAAAGCATGTAAATCAGTGTTCGCGGGCTGGCCTTCATTTTTTTCCTTTCAGTGATGAAAGCTTTGGAGTCTGTCCATATTTTTTTAGTTAGTTTGTTAGAAATCTGTTGGCTTTTTGTGGAGAAAGAGCATTAAGAGATCCTTACAATACTCCACCGACTTCACAGTTTGAAGTCGCTTGTTTCACCTGTGTGTTTTTATCATTGGTATAAGTTTTCTTGATACAAACCAGCCTTGATATGTCAATGCATATTTGTTCAATCATAGTACTGTTTATGATCAGGATTATAAGTTGTTGTTTTTTTGTGCTCAACAAACATGACTCAGTTTCTGAATTCTGGGTTGTTTTTGTTGAACACCTCTCTGATCTGATCACCCGTCTGTAAACAAACATCATTTTTCTCCAGTGCAATGCCCACAGTCTGTCAACACTTGGCAGTATTTGTCCCCCACAGTCCTCACGAATGACCCTGCACGAAATTTCCCCTGTGTCCTGCCGTGCCAACCTGCCATATCAAGCAGGGATCTAGAAAGCAGCTGACTAAGAACTGAAATAATGGTGTGTGACCACCCAGTGCTTTCGCGGGCCAGCCGCTTGTTTGTGTTGGGGGTTCTGCTTTGTCATCAACAGCGTGGCTTCTCTAATCTCTGGCACAAAGGTAACAATAAACTCTGGAAGGCCCCAGGTTCACAGCGTGTGCGGCCATGACCAGGGGGAGGTTTTGAGGGCTATTTCGCCAGCAGCCAGTGCTGTGCAGCGTTTAGTCTAGCATGAGACAGCCAAGGGTGAGCACCCAAGTTTTCACACATTAAAGGTGCTAAAGGGGACCGAGCACTCCACGGGATACCATCTACCCAGAGGAGAGAATCGTACCAACATGTTCAAGACCAGCTACCTGCGAGAGGTGCGCAAGGAAAAGTACGAGCGCTCAGATGTCTTCAATGAGGAACCAGAGGACTCTGAATGCTCTGCAGGCATCTCAGCCATCCAGGGCTGGGAGAGCCTTCAGGAGCTCAACAGCCGCTTTGCCCGCTACATCAACAGAGCCAGAGTCCTGGAGCAACGCAACGCCGTGTTCCGCAAGCAACTAGAGACGCTGCAACGGATGGAAGAGGCCAGCGGGCTGGAGGAGGCCTTCACAGAGCAGATCGAAGTCAACAGACAGCGAATGAGAGAGCTGTTCTCCGACCATGCCAAGCTGGAGCGAGAGCTGAGGGACGCATGCCGAATGCTGGACGAGTACACCAGCAAGTAAGTGTGGATGTTTTTATCTGTGCGTCAAAGGGAATATCTCCTTCTGGTAGCTGTGTGCAAATGTTTCTAAACGGAACAAATAAATATTTAGGAGAGCCCAACAACCAGGAAAAACAAAAAATAACTTTTTATTCACAATCTGTGCAGCTGTCCAAGTGATCTTTCTGTCATCTAAGCTCTAGCAAGATGCATGATAGTCCTTATTTATTAGAGAGGATTAAAAACACTTTAGATGGACAGTTTATTGATTGTCCCAAAATTTGGTGTATGGTTGCAAAATGTAGAAAATAACCCCCACATGAATTAGAATTTCTAGTAAAATAAACATATTCAATCTTAATGGTCGCATCACTGTTGAGTAACCTCGGAAAAACCTTGTAAAATTAAACTTAAGAAGTTGAAATAATTGAGTGTCATGCGAACATTTCATTTAAAAGGAAAAGAGAAGTTTAGTTCTGGGAGTTATTGACCAGTACTTTCAACTTCCACTGTCAACAAACTCTACAGTCACTGTTTAATACAATTCATACTTAGAGCTGTGATGATGTATTTGTTTATTCAAATCTGTGAGAACATATCAAGGACATTTGATAAAAGAGGTTACTGATGGTCAGTGTTCTCAGTATCTTGTATTGAAACTGTTCTGTTGCACTGTTTGGTTCTTGAATGTTCACAAATGAGACGCTTCAATTTTTTTTCCAGGTTCAGAAACGAATGTGATTACCAAGAACAGCTCCGGGGCACCCTGGAACAGCTAAACAAGGTCCTGTATGAATGACGTGATTGTTTTAGTTGATGTAGCGTCTCTGAAATCTCTGAAAACCCTGGCATGTCAAATAATGGATCCAGCACAATTACTTAAGTACCCTGAACACGTGTTTTTCCACCTGCTTCTGTTTTGTTATTCTCTCCACTCTTTTTCTCTCTCCTCCTTCTTTCTCTTGCAGGAGGCTGACA